>NC_139386.1:8767500-10017500 GCF_054392235.1 Sus scrofa
AAAACAGATTTCTTCAGTGTTTAAAAAGTTCCTCAGTAAGTGTGACCCTATGGTTGTGTTCCAAGGGAGCTGTCTCACTTGTCTGTAGCATGGTTTCTCTGGGTTGCGAATCGTGGAATCTGGACCAAATGCGCAGAAGAAAGAGGAAAGCCAAGTGCAGACGAGTCAGGCATCCATCCACAGGCCTCCGCTGGCCACTTGCCAAGGAGAGTTTCTCTCCCTATTGCAATTCCCCGTGCCTGGATCCCCTTTTTCTCCACCCTCCTGGCCCCCCAAGTCTAGCCCTCTACCAAGAGTCATATAAAAATACCCTCTGATCTCTTCTGAGCCCAACGTTGAGTTGGGGCCTTCAAAACCACCCTATGGGAGTTCCTGTTGTGGCTCATTGGGTTAAAGACCTGATATTGTCTCTGTGAGGATGTGGGTTCGCTCCTTGGCCTCACTCAGTGGGTTAAGGATCTGGCATTGCTGCAAGCTGCAGCGTAGATCGCAGATGTGGCTCAGACCCAGTGTTGCTGTGGCTGTGGCGTAGACCTCAGCTGCAGCTCCAGTTCGACCCCTAGCTCAGGAATGTCCATATGCCTCAGGGGTGGCCATAAAAAACAAAACAAAACCGAACAAAAAACCCCATCATATTAATGTTTTCATCCATTCAAGTTGTCATAAGGTCACCTGTGAGGTAGCACCATCATCTGGTCCATTCATAGAAACATGATCTATTTTCATTAATAAAGGTCACTGACATTTATAGAGTTATAGCCCTGTGCTGCACTTGGTAAGCTTTTTTTTTTTTTGCTTCTTAGGGCTGTGCCACCCACGGCACATGGAAGTTCCCAGGCTAGGGGCTGAATCAGAACTGTAGCTGTTGGCCTACGCCACAGCCACAGAAACCCAGATCTGAGCCACATCTGTGACGTACACCACTGCTCACAGCAGAGCTGGATCCTTAAGGCACTGAGCGAGGCCAGGGATTGAACCCGCATCCTCTCAGAGATATTGGGTCCTTAACTGCTGAGCCACAGGGGGAACTCCCGGGTTAAGCATTCTTGATGGTTTTTCTAAGGTGTGGCTGAGAGCCCAGCCTCCAGGAAATGGAAGCTCTCATCCCAGTCTGAGGCTACTTTGCTCTCTAGTCTACTTCTGATAACCCCATTGCTCATCTGATAAATGGCCTTAATATTCCCTGCCTCACACATTGTTGAAAGGATTAAATGAATGAATTCCCGAATGTGCTCAGCAGAGGCTAACAGCGCATCTTACTTTGTGTCCATCCAGAAGCCCCCTGAGACATGGCACTCGGTTTAAGTGGTTTGTTTAACGCAGGGTCGCATAGTCTTGTTTTCATCATCTCCCTTTTGAGAAGACTTTTTGGACATGTTGTTCCCTGATGGCCCCCATCCGTGACGTTGTCATGCCACAGATACACTGCACACCTCTCTATGTACTGTATGTATGTCTGGCTTGACATATAAAGAGAGTCAGCTTTTTCCCTCCAACCACACCCTCCCAGAACCAATTTTACCCCCTTGGAGGCAAGACCATCTCTGTTGAGAATACATGATTGAGGAGGTGATTCTGAGAAAAATTGCTAAGATAAGTAAACTTGGAGAAAGTGGGGAAATGATACAGAGACGAGAAAGCAAACTGTATGCAGAAGGCTACCATGGGGGTTAATTAAAGCTGGTCCTCCTGGGGGCCCCTGGAAGGCAGTGGAGAAAAATGCAGAATTACCCTCAGACTCCATCCATCATTGGCTCGGGGCTGATCCCAGGGGTATTACCTGTCAGAGAAATCCCTGAGATAAAAATGGGGGTGTCTGCCAAAGGTATTTGTTTGCAGAAGGCCACCTTCAGCAGGTGCTGGGAGCGGTACCCAGAGCGGGTGGGAGCAGCACTGACGGTGACTGCTGTACATCGTCTCATTAAGTGAAGAAGATACTAGAATTTGAAGTTCACATATCTCTCTGTGCGCCCCCCTCAGTGGTTCTCAAGGAAGGGAAGTTTTGTGGCCTAAGGGTCATGGCAATTCTGTTGTGTGTTTTCCTTTCATCAATTTTTCATTTAGGAAAGTCATTCAGGAAAAAAAAAAAAAAAAAGAAGGGAATTTAAAGCGTTTGTAAATACATTGATTCTGGGCCTGGTAGCTAAAGATAGCCAAGCTTTTCGAGCTTGTAGGATTTTGTGTGTAGGGTTGTAGAGTCCTCCAAAGCACCCCGAAACCAGGCATTGTCCGCCTCATCCTTTGCGAGAAGGAGCCGTATCCTTGTTGAAAACACCGTGTGTTCAACTCTCAGTTCTCACCGAATAAAACGAGAGGATGATTTTCTTGTATTTCGTTTCATGTATTATTTGATTTGATTTCATTGATTATTTTAGTTTTGCACGTTTAAAAGTTTGAACGTCCTGCTGGACGGTCGTGGTTCTGTTGTCTGTGTACACACCCCCCTTCTCTTTCAGAGTCTTTTCCCACCTAGAATATGGGGTATTCTACCCACCGCAGAATGTTTGGCAGAGTTTCCTGCGCTCTCCAGGCGGGCTCCCTTGGCCAGTCACTCCATATACCTCAGTGGGCATATGCCCATCCCAAACCCCCAGGCCTCCCCCCACCCCAGGACAGTTCTTTTCATAAACATGGGGAACTTTAGTCCTGACAGCCTAATGCTGAGTGGGTTCTGGGATACTTTCAGAGAATGGAGCATCCGGTGAATGCATAACATGAGAAACAGCGTTTGCAAAACAAGATTAAAATAGAGATTCCAGGTGCTCTCATGGACACAGCTTTCGGGGAGGGGAGGGCAGGAGCTTGGTTGTGAAGTGTGGTGCTGTCACATCTGCCACTTGCCTCCCTTCTGGTTTCCTGGGACGGTCATTACCATCCACCTTCAGGCTTCCAGAATGTTAACAGGACCGTGGACGTGTCGTGTTGATTCCTCTTCTGTGCCATGATTTCCACGGGGGAGAAATCTCAGAGGAAAATCATCATCCTTCCTGTTTAACGTACTTGTCTCCAAACATCTCCTTGTTTATCAGTCTCAAGGTATTCTGACGCATCATTCAGCAGACGTTGGTTTCAAGGCCTGGAAGATGCCAGGCCTCGGACTAGGAAGGAATAGAGGATACAGTGATGAATAAATTAGTTTCAGCCCTTTCTGGCCAAGGTCAAGTAAGTAAATAAGTGATTACGTAGTAGTGTGATCTTTTTTTTTTTTTTCTTTTTAGGGCCACGCACACAGCATATGGAGGTTCCCAGGCTAGGGGTCTAATCAGAGCTGTAGCCACTGGCCTATGCCACAGCCACAGCCACATCAGATCCGAACCGAGTCTGCAACCCATGCCATAGCTCACAGCAATGCCAGATCCCTATCCCACTGAGTGAGGCCAGGGATCGAACCTGCACCCTCATGGATGCTAGTCAAATTCCTTTCTGCTGAGCCACACCGGGAACTCTGGTGTGACCCTTTTATATATGCATATGCTGAGTCTACATGACTCTCAGGAAAATTGCCAACATTGTTTAAATGAGCCAGGGCAGATTTCCATCAATAAGAAGGAGGGTTCCGTGTACATACAGGGTTAAAGACTATTTCTGTTTTCACTTTCTTTTTTAAAAATTGTTTTTAAAATTTTTTCTTTATTTTTAAAAATTGAAGTATACTTGATTCACAATCAACTTTCCTTCATTTTTGTCCTTCATTTTCTCCTGTACAACCCTGACCGAAACTCTCACACATTTAGAAATCCGAGGTCTGGTTTATTCTCATGCCAAAGGATAGGTGTTGAAATCGATGCAAGACAAAGTGGGGGTCGTACAGCCCAGCTAGCACTGAATGTTGGGTGAACCTGGAGTTGAGCTGTTTACAGAGGCAGGGACTTGTTTTCTGGCTGTACTTGTTGCATGTGGGCACATATTCCCTCTTTGCAATCCAGGGCCTCATGCAACACCTGGCCCTCCAGATACTCAGTCTTGGGTAAATGCACGCAGTACCAGCCCCCAGAGACACAGTCGAGGTAAGAGAAGCAGAAATGGATGCGGATAAAACCTGGCTTTGAATCCCATACGGGCTGTGGTGTAGCCAAGTGACCTGGAGTGAGCCACTTAGCCAGCCTAAACCTGTTTCCTCACCTATTATATAGGACTTGCTTATTCATACAGTCGTTATAAAGATTCAGTGAAACATCTGTCATACAATTCAAAGCCTACCTAAGGCTCATGGTCAGTATCTGATCAATGGCTGGTCCCTCTCTCTTCTTTCAAAATTCTGCCAAGAGAAAAATGAGGTCAACTCAAGAACGTCATCTTGAAGGTAGTATCCTAATTTCTAGCTTAAAGGTAGGTTCCGGACATGATGCAGTTTTGTTGGGATGTGTTGAGGTCTGACTGTACTCATATGGCGAAAGAAAGGAGTGTACCCCAAAAAGGGAAAAGAGGTGTATGAAGAACACAATAACCCTGCCCAACTCAGGTTTCCTGAGGAAGCAAAGGTGCTGAGAAGAACACTTTCCTAGCTACAAAACACCTGACTAGCAGGTCTCAAAACTGTCAAGGGCATCTAAAACAGGGAAAGACCAAGGAACTCTCACAACCGAGAGGAGCTTAGGGAAATGTGACAGCTGAATGAGGTGAGCAGTTCTGGATGGGATCCTGGACCAGTAAAAGGACAGCGGGGAGAGCTAAGCGAGTCTAAATACAGAGTGGACTTCAGTAAATAATAATGTATCAGGATCAGTTCATTAATTACAACAACTGTACCATGCTAGTCTAAGATATTGGTAATAAGAAGTGAAGCCGAGGGCAGGTTATATGGGAACTGACCATTCTGTACTCTCGGTTTTTCTGTAAGTTGAAAACCATTCTAAAAAGTAAAGTCTATTTTTTTTTAAAAAAATTAATAGTAGGACTCTATAAGCTGAGGCATTGCATTTATAGATGTCTTCGAAACTCTTCAATAGACATGGAGACTCAGCCCCAGGCAGGTGAGATCGTGTGCCCTGGGTCTCACAAGGAAGAGCTGAGATCTGGACCCAGGTCATCTAGTTTCAAGTCTAGTCTAGTTCTCTCTCTGTTACACCTTCATCGGCCCTTGTTTTATTAAGTGATGAGCGTGAAATGTGATGCCCCCAACAGACGGTGCTCAGATCACATCACATGTTCAGTGCCATCATCTGGGTGGGGCCGGTGGAGCCAAGCCTCTTCTGACGACTTCCTGGGTACACATGAGGGGACAGGACCATATTCCCTTCTGTATCATTGAGCAGAACTGGCTCACCTGCTCCCCCATTTGGGTCAGTGAAATGAAGTTCAAGGGGACTGATGTGATGGACGTTGACCCCTCCTGATCCACGTCCTGGGGTCTGGCACATTGCTGGCCAAAGTGAGGTTCTCTTAGGAGGAGAAAGATGGGGGAATGGCTTCCGAGTAGACACCCAACCCGTCTGCCATGCCATGGCCACTGGGAGCCCATATCAGAGGCTTTGACTGTCACCGTGGATGGTGCTGTCTCTTTGGGCAGGAAGGTCACACATTTGCGGGATTTTCAGCATTCTGGGCTCTGCCTACAAGATGTTATTGGAGCGCCTAGGGTTGGAATAACCCTAGCCGCTCCCTGGCTTTTCCAGAAATTCCAGTGGAGGTGTTAGCATCCTCAGTTTGAGGACTACTAACCTCCAAATCCCATGACTCTGTGGCTGATATTTTGGTCTCAGATTGCCAGTTTTCATACTGTCAGTGATGGGTGGAAGCGAAAACACAGATGTAGGAGGCTGGAGGATTTAATACACCTGCGGGGTTCGTACAGTGCTTTTATGACTTCAAAAAAGCCTGAATTACTTTGGGGGCTGAAACAGGTTGGCTTAGGTAAAATACCCACGAACATCATTTCAGAAGTTGGGGAAAAATGAAAGTTACATAAACCACGTAGATGCACAGGCACACACATCCCTCAGTCCCTGGGCTCCAGAGTTTGGAACATTAATTAGTGACACCGCATGGAACAAATTAAGCTGGGGACCTTGTTGCTTCTATCTGGAAGAAAAATAGCACTGGGAAATGCGAATGCTGAAAGGGCAGAGCAGGGCACACATTCCTGGGGTACCACCAGGAGACAGACCCCCTCCAGCCATGGAGCTCCCTGTTCCAGGAGCCTGGGGGCCTTGGCTGGGTGGGGAGGTCATGTGTAGATGAGAGCCTGGTTTGTGTTTCTGGTGGGGAAGGCGTGTTCAAGCAGGGCGTCTGAACCCCCACTGTGCGCCTTCGGGCTGATGGCACCTGACCTCTCTGGACCTCAGTTTTCTCATCTGTAAACTGGGGATATTAATAGTACCAACCTCAGAGTGTGGTAGTGAGAGTTAAATGAGTCAATGAGTAAAACATGTAGAAGAGCACAGGGCACGGAGTGAGAGCTGTGTGTGTCGGCAGTTATGGGGACAACCATCAGGGGACTCCAGGATTCACGCTGGAAACACAATGGGCTCTCAGAATCTGCCAGCCCAACAAACGGATCAGTCCAGGTAAGGACCAGGGAGTCTTAAGTGGGAAAAGGCAACCCTTTTTGTGCCCTATTACTTTTTTAACTATAGTAAAATATAAAGCGTAAAATGTAGCATTTTAACCATAAGGATACAGTTCCGTGGTTTAATGGGCAACCATCACTGCCATTTATCCATAGAGCCTCTTTGTCTTATAAAACTGAAACTTTGCATCCATTTGTCTGAACCCATGAGGGCTTCTAGAATAGAAATGCCATAGTCTGGATGGTTTAAGTAATAGACATTTGTTTCGCACAGCAGTAGAGGCTGGGAAGTCCAGGATCGAGGCACTGGCAGACTTGGTGTCTGGGGAGGGCCCACTTGCTGGTTCTTGACGGCTTCTGGCTGTGTCCTCACACCTTGGAAAGGGTGACGGGGTTCTCCCGGGTCTTTTTTAGGGGCACGAATCCCTTCCGTGAGGGCTGCACCCTCATGACCTAATCACCTCCCAAAGGCCCCACCTCACAGTGGTGGTTAGGATTTCAACACGAGGATTTAGGAGGACAGAGTTAAGAGTTGAATGGCGCTGCAGGAATCTGGTCTGTAGCGTGATCAGCACAAGTGCCCCCTTCCTCCCTCCCGCCAGCCCCCAGCAGTTACCGTTGTACTTTCCGCCTCTGTGCATTTGACTCCTCTACCTTATATAAGTGAAATCTTGGACTATTTTCCTTCTGTAACTGGCTTGTTTCACTTAGTATCATGTCCTCAAGCGTCATCCTGTTGTAGCAGGTGTCACATTTCCCCCCTTTCTTAAGGCTGAGCCATGTGCCATCATGTGTGTATTCCACGTACTGGTTATTCACTCACCCCTCGGTGGGCACGTGGGTTCCGTCCATCTTCTGGCTGTTGTGAATGATGCTGCTGTGAACACGAGTGTGCAAAGCCACGTTCATGCCTTTCACCAGCACCCAGCTTCTCTCTGAGTGTCGCTGGCACGTTAAGCCAGTTTCATCCACTGCTCCTTGGCAAAGAGAGGAGAGGGAGGACCGTGCGAGGACTGGCCAATAAGACGGCCACTTGCTGGCTGAATAACGTTGGGCAAGTCCTCCATCCCTCTGGGCCTCCATTTCTCCCTCTGCAAAATGGGGATGCTGTTTCCTTCCCAAGTGTCTGTCATGAGTTATGACAGACACTTAGGGACAGCGCTGACACGTAGTAAACCCTGTAAAACTGGAAGCTTCCTGTTATTTGTATAACATTCCGGCCACATCTTATGATTTTAATTTCATTATGACTTGACGTGGACGTTAGGAAGTGGAGGCTCAGAGAGGTTAGGTGACTTGCCTAGTGGCACACAGCAAGCAGGCTGTGGAGCTGCATGGCAGCCTGCCTGAGCCTGAATACAAGCCATGTTCCCGTCCCAGTTTTTCCCTGGGCCTTTCTCCTTGAGCTGCAAAGGATGTGGCACCCTCATTCATCCTGCGTTAAGCCCCGCCTCAGCTGGTTTTCCATGAGTATCCTAACCAGATCAGGGCTCTGGTGCAGGCAGGAGCCACGCCTGGTATGTGTTCTTCTCATCGGCGGTGCCAGGCATGACGCTGGGCACGAGGTCCGTGTTTCACAAACACTGTTGACTAATCCCCTTGGCCTTACAGCATCCAAGCTGAGTTCCAAACAAAATCCACATCTGAACACGAGCATGCAAAGTGGCTGTTGGAAAGCTGAACGCGGCTGACTTCCGTGGGGACTCCACGGGCATGCCAGGAACTTGGCCCGCGGTGCAGGTTCTGTGCTCTTGTTGGGCCAGGTCAGCTCGACTGCCGTTTCCTTACAGCTCTCGCGGCCAATTAGCAGAATTTAGCAGAGTCTGTTGTGTGCGGATTTCTACTCCAGGTTTTTTTTTAAGTCAGTGGCTGTCTGTGCTTGGAGATGCAATAAACAGATCAATAAGAATTGACCCGTTTCGGTCCAGCCCTGTGGAAGGGTTGAAGTCCATCCCTCTCTGAAAGAATGTCCATCCTTTGTGCTCCTGGCAACTTTGCTTTTCCCTCCCACCCCCTTGCCTGTGCCAGTTGCCCGTGGAGGGGCGGAGGCAAGAGGAAGGTGGCTATGAGTAGAGGCGATGGCTCTTGAAGGACAGAGACCACACTGGCTCCGTCTTCCTCTTCAGCTTTCAACCTGCCTTGCACCTGCCTTGTGGGTCTCTGCCTGGGGAAGAGTGTGTGACGTTAGCCCCTCTGAGCCCAGTGGTCCTCAGGCGTCCTGTTCATCAACGATTCCTCACATCTTCTGTTGTGAGGTCTGTGGCTGGACCTGCTGCGTGTGCAGCAGGTTGGGTAATAACGCCTCCCCTTTTCCTGGGAGGCAGGGGAGCATCCTCATAATTCAGTGGGCAGGGCATTGGGATTGGGGTTTGGGCACGGGGCAGTGAACTTGGGTGAGTCTTAGGCCTGCGTTGAGCCTTAATTTTCCTATTTATGAAACTTTTTTTTTTTTTGTCTTTTTGCTATTTCTTGGGCCGCTCCCTCGGCATATGGAGGTTCCCAGGCTAGGGGTCTAATCGGAGCTGTAGCCACCGGCCAACGCCAGACCCACAGCAACGAGGGATCCAAGCCGCGTCTGAGACCTACACCACCGCTCACGGCAACGCCGGACCCTTAACCCACTTAGCAAGGGCAGGGACCGAACCCGCAACCTCATGGTTCCTAGTCGGATTCGTTAACCACTGCGCCACGACGGGAACTCCCTATTTATGAAACTTTAAGGCCTTCGCTGGCTGTGACCTTTCATGGTTCCAGCTTTGCTCCTTTGCTTAACCCGTGGGAATTGGTGTTGCCCACTGATCAGTTGCCTCCCATATGAAGCTCCTGTTTCTCCCACCATTTCCTAATTTCCCTTTGGGGGCTTAGGATAAAGCCCACCCTGTTCTTAACCAGGGTGTCTGGTTCAGAATAACGCCATGCCCAACTTTAGAGGTGGACTGTCTTGGGAATCATCCAGTCAGCCTGCCTCCTCCAGCCCCAGTGGTGGGCACAGGGCTACCCAGGCAGAGCCAGTAGGAGAAGAGGGTGGATCTGCAGACTTGGGAGCGCATACCCCAAGTGTCTTCTCTTGTGAGTGGTGTGGTGTGAAGGTGTGAAATCTGGAGCATCTGCAGTCATTTTGCTCACATGAGTCAGGGAGCTGGAGAAGTGGTGGAAAGAAGTGGGAGAGGAAGTGACCACTTCGCAGGTCCTGCAGTCGAAGGCTAAGCCCCGTGAGGTGGCGTGGGAAGACCTGACTGCAGGCTGAAAGGCAGGTGGTTGGGAAGGCTGACGTGGTGGGGAATGAGGAAATGGGCATGGCTGTGTAGACCACAGTTAAACACATTAGTTTGTCCCTAAGGCCCCAGGTTTCCCTGCAGGGCATGGTGTGCTCATATTTGTGTTTTGTAAGGATGACTTTACTGATGGGTAAAGAAGGGATGGGGCTTAGGGGTACATGTGGTCCTTAGTTATTCCGAGATGGCAGCTGCAGTTTGGAATGGGGCCGTTTGAAAGCCTCAGCCTTGGAGGAGCACATAGCATTCTAACCCACTGAATCTGCGGCATCTCTGCTAAACTCAACTACAGTGTCCCCACGGTGTAGTTTAAAACAACAACAACAACAAAATGCTCTCGGAGAAGTCCAGTATCTTGCTCGGTGTCACACAGCCAGATGCCAAGTCCAAAGCCTGCACTCTGCCCTGTACCAGTGACAGCTCACTTCACTCTCCACGGGGGGCGGTGGGGGGAGGCTCTTCTTTCTCTCACCTTCTCTCTGAAGCCGTCAGCATCCTTCAGGGCCAGGGTTGACATTTGTGTTCAAGATGAGTTCCTTCCTGCTTATCATAAATGTCAAAGTGAATGATGGAAGTGATTCAGCAAGAAGTAGAATTTGAGGGGGGTTAGAAAAAGAGCTGTGTAAAAACATTTGCAAATGGATTAAAGAGTCGCGTCCACCAGCTCATGCCAACATACTTGGAAGTTGGGGAGATATTTTTAGACCATGAAATCCAAATGGCACAGATCGTGGGTTGGAAAGATAGAAATGCAAGAAGTATAGTTTGCTAGCTGTGACCAGAGATTGCTTTGCTCAGTTTCTCTGGAGCTGTAAAATAGCAGGATGCCCTGAATGCAGTCTTACTCTTTTTTTTTTTTTTTTTTTTTTGGTATCTTTCTCTTTCTACATTAGGGGCCCCAAGGGCATAGCAACCTGTTCTTGCAGGCTCCTGGAGACACCTGCCCATTGCTGGCTTTTGAATCGCAGTCACGCTGAGGGAAGCCAGTGAAGGCAGCCCTCTTTGAACCATCGGAGGAGTCCCCGGGGCTTGTTGGCTTATGGACCCCAAGGGGGATCAAGAGCAGGATCAGGCGAGAAGGAGGGCGTCCCCTGGGGCACGGGCGCCTGGATTCTGGGGCGGGAGCCCTGCCCAGACACAGGCTGTCATGCATCCTTCTGGCTGCAGACCCTGCCTGTGTCGTGGGAGCCTTGGTCACCTACAGCATCTGCATGTTCCATCTCTCTGTCCATGGGAAGGGGCTGCCCTTGCTTCTTTGGTTCTCACGTTAGGAACGCAGGTGCCCACGGCTGGATGCCCCTTCCCATCCTTTCTCCGGCGGGGTCTGGGACACGAGAGGGCGTGACAGCTGCTGCAAAAACAGGAAACCAGGAGTTCCCAAGAAAAGGGAGGCGGGCTTGTCAATACCTCTGACAGTAGATTTCACCAGATGTCATTTATGGTTCACCAGGCACTTTTCCAGCTGCTTTCCCTATGTTATCTCTTTTAATCCTCACAAGCACTGCCTGGCGTAGGTGCAGTTAAGTGGAAAAGAAAAGGAGGATCTGATTGCCCTGCAGGGTTCCTGGGATGATGGATGAGGGAGGATTTTAAGTCACTGAGGGCAGTGTCTGGCGTGTACTTCCTTTCCCATCCCTTAAAAAGGTTTTCCATTATTCTTATTTTGATCAGAGGAATGCATGCATGTCATTCAAACCCCAAATGGTGCCCGCAGGTTTCAGATGGCAAAAGCCACAGCGCTGCACAGTCCCGGGCCATCGCTACCCCGCTTTCCGGAGGCAAAGCCTTCCCTTCCTGCCTGTTCTCAGACCCCCTCGTGGCTCTGACCACATCTCTAACTCATGGGCTTGTGCTGCTGTCTTTTGATGAATCAACTTTAGGCATTTCTATTGATTTCCCGTCCTAGCTCAGATCCCTTTTGGTTTATGTTTGCTTTTGTTCTTCTCTCTTCTCCCACTGTCTGCTCCCTCTGTTTCTAGTCTGTTACTCCTCTTGCCTCCTGTTCTCTGGCATTTTCTCCTGCCCTCCCACCCCTGGTGGTCCTTCCTCTGCCCCCACCTTCTCTCGACTCACTTCCTTTCCTGTTTTCTCACAATGTCTTCTCCATTATCTCTCTCCTAGAAACTTTGAGCATCTTTTTAAAAATAGATTTCTATTATCGAGTTCCCCTTGCGGCTGATCAGGTTAAGAACCCGACGGAGTGTCCATGAGGATGTGGGTTCAATCCCTGGCCTCACTCAGAGGGTTAAGGATCTGGCTTTGCCATGAGCTGTGGTGTAGACCACGAATGCGGCTTGGATCCGGTGTTGCGGTGGCTGTGGTGTAGGCTGACACCTGGCAGCTGGAGCTCCAATTAGACCCCTAGCCTGGGAACTTCCATAGGCTGCAGGTGAAGCCCTAAAAAGAAAAATAAATATTTCTCTTCTGAGCCTTCCTGCCCATTCTGCCGTGTATTGGAGTTATTTATCATGATGTTTTCCTTTTTTAAAAAATTTCATTGAAGGAGAGTTGATTGACAGCGTTGCGTTAATGTCTGCTGTACAGCGAAGTCGTCTAGTTATGCAGAGACACATTCTTTTTCATATTATTTTCCATGATGGTTTATCGAGGCTATTACATATAGTTCCCCGGGCTCTACAGCAGGACCTTGGTGTTTATCCATCTTTTGGGTACCAGTTTGCACCTGCCAATCCCAAACTCCCACTCTTCCCCTCCCCACCCCCCTTGGCAACCACAAGTCTGTGCTCCACGTCTGTGAGTCTGTCTATAGTCACGTTTTCACTAAATTTAAAACATTTTTTTTTGTGCGGACTTCAGCTGATGAGCCTCGAGGCCAGCCCGTGACGTAGGTTTGGGCTCTTGTTTTGCCGAGGAGGGCGTGAGCATCCACGGGACTCCGCAGCGGACTCAGCCAGTGTCACACAGGAGGTTGTGAGAGTCCCCTGCAGAAGCTCGTTCTGGGCCAGGTTGCTTCCGACCCAGCTTTTTTCTCTCCAGCGTCCCCTGGGACGGGCTCAGGAAATGTGTGTTGCTGAGGGTTGTTGGACAGAAAGTCACATTCCTTGTGAAAAGAGAGCTTGGATATCCGCCCCCTGCACTGTCCTATTTGATTCCTTGAGGCCATGTGTGTCCACACAGCCTCCTACACGTACCACTCCGACGCTCTGGCTTTAAATTTGGTTCCTACGCGTTTTTCATAGCTTTCTATAAATCCTAAGTCCTGATCGGGAGGCAGCCCGCTTGTAGCAGGTCGTTGGTGGTTTTTGTCCTCCTGACGCCCTGAATGATTAATGGGCTTGGAGACAGAGAACTCGCCTCTCACACCGTCCGTATTGAGTATACATTGCTTCTTCGAAAAATCACTTTCAGAGTTGCAATCGCCTCTCACACCGTCCGTATTGAGTATACATTGCTTCTTCGAAAAATCACTTTCAGAGTTGCAATAAATCCTCCGGAAATTACCTGGAGTTAACTATGGGCTGGTTAAGTGCCAGCACATTAACGTTCCCTGGGAGTTTCTGCTGACACGTGGACACCTGGCTTTAATGGTGCCCCGGGACCATAGAATTTGGGGGCTGGAAGAGGCCTTTGGGATGAAAAATCTGAGCCCAGAGAGGGAAGAGGCTATGCCTGAGGACACACAGCTTCCTAGTGGCAGAGGATACCTGGGTCTCCTTTTAGCCCCTCTGCCCATTTCCAGGCAGGGTGCTGCCTGATGCAGTCTGCCAAGCTGTTTCATAGAGCACTTCCCAATTTAGTTATCACTTGGGCACTCATCTCATTGGCCACTATGAAAGCATTGCCTTGATGGAAGCTTAAGATTGGCGGCTTGATGCCAAGGTGGCAGTTGCAGAGGCCACTTCTGAGCCTTTCAGAATAAGCAGGTACCAGAAGGTCATCTGGTGCTTTTCTTGCTTTGAGAGTCAAACAGTCACCTGGTTTGTCCCCTCCAGGCCCTTGTCCTAGACAGAGCTCAGCATTTGGACAGACAAGTGATTAAGGATGGTTCAACTCTGTAAATGCCCATGGAGGGGGCTCTGCCCTGTGCCTGGCACAGTCAGAAAACATGAGCCACGGGCACAGGGAAGATGGACTTCTTACCTGGAAAACCATGAACCGTTTTCCAGGCAAAGGGAGAGGGAATATAGAAACACAGCCAAGTTCTGATCTCTGAAAAAGAGTCCCGAGATTAACTCAGGCTTTTACTGACTGTCTGACTTTGGACCATGACATTGGTCAAACCAATGAATCTCTAGTTTCTCATCTGTAAATGGGGTCCTTGTAAGGTTTCCGTAGGATTCTGTGTGTAAAATGCCTGGTATTAATTCCTTTGATTTGGAAGACTGGAGAAAGTGTCTCTGCAACCTTACTGCTTATTGGAGCCTTTTTCTTCATTCTTTTTGATGTGGTCCCCGCGCTGTAGCTAACTCATCCCATTTAGTCATTTTCACTCAGAAATATTTGTTGCGGGGCTAGGTGTGGAACAGAGAAACGGAAGGAAATATGTTTTCACTGCCTCTTGTTCTCTAGACTTGTGGCCTGATGCTTCTGTCCCCTTTCTGAAAAGCCAACTCTTTGCTTCTCCATGAGGTGACAGTGACACACGATGTGACATGGTAATGCCCCAATTAAGAGAATTCGGGACTGGGGTCTAAATCTCTGCTCCACCGCGTCCCCTGACACCTGTCCACCCTTTCGCCTTTCTAATCCTTGATTTCCCAGTCTGTAAAATGGGCTCAGAGCCGTGGGAATTACAGGAGGATGATGGAGCACTTGAGCGTGGTATCTGAACCATTCTGAAGGGTTGAGGCCCCATGGTTACTCAGAAGCCAGGGCCCTTCTTGTTTCTCACCCATTAACTTGTTTGGGGAGTCAAGCTCCCTGTCTTTTTTTGGGTTATTTTGTCAACTCCAAATGACTCTCCCTCACAGCGTTTCATTGAATCCTCACCACCAGATGAAATGGGCAGGAATGGTTATTTTCTCCATTTCCGTCAAAGAAACAGACTTGGAGATGCGGAGGGATGTGACCAAGGTGCCAGCGTCTGACTGGATCCGCATCTGATGCCCCCAGATCCCGCGCCCTTTGGGTCAGCCAACCTAAAGTCCTGTCAGCTGTGTTTCCCCAACAGTAATGATGCTGAGAATACTTGGCCTTTAGCTGACACTCACCGTGGGGGCCCGGACCAGTCTGCAGAGTCTGTTTCTTTTCACTCCCAATTTGCATGATGCTCTGATGCAGGTTTTATGCTCTTATTTGTTGCTGCTCACAAATACGGACACAGAGGCCCAGAATAGTGACATGACTTGCCCGAGTTCAAACTCTGTTGGGCTGCAGAGTTCTTGTTCTAGTCCTGGATACAGGGCTGGTTGGTTTTTTGGTTTGTTTGTTTTTAATTACGAGTCTGTGCCTGTTTTCAGTGATACTAATAGTGCTATTACATTTGGCATGGAGGCTCGCCACCGGGGGCAGGACACGTGACCCCCAGTTGTTGCATGAAGACGCGTCCTCAGAACTCCCGGAGTTCGTGTTCAGGGTGCAGAAACCAAGGAGTGTAGGCATAACGTAGGGATGGGGGAATGAGTCATGATGAGAAAGCACTGGCGGGGTTGGGGGGGGAAGCTAAACTAACGGAGAAAGACTGTGTCCTGTCCATGTTAGAATTGGAGGGTGCACTCCAGAACCAGCCTGCCCGGGTTCGAATCCAAGCTCTGAAACTCGCCAGCTATGTCACTTTGGACGAGTTTCTAAACCTCTCTGTGCCTCTCAGGTTTCCGACCTGAAGAAAGGGGTCACAGACGGGGCTCGTCTCACAAGCTTGCTCTGAGGATTAAATTACGTGCTATTGATAAGTGTTCAATTGAGAACACTGTCTGTCACTTAGCTATGAGTGTAGTTGTCAAATAAACAAAGAGAACACGTAGTTGAGGAGAAGAGTCTCAAGGGGCTTGGGGACCTCCCTAGGTGGGTCCCTAGGGGACCTCCCTAACGGGGACAGGAGCAGGACTTGAACCCGGGACTCCTGGAGCCGTCCCAGGTAAATCAGTACCCTGTCCCTCATAGGCCATTACTTGCTGCAGGACTCAGAAAACAGAACAGGATACCTGCCTTTCTCAGCGGTTCTCTGGGGTCTGAGATGATCCTTTCAATCAGGGCCTGTGTGTCCGTATTGGTGGGGGGCAGGGGGATGCTTAGGGTGCCGGGGAAGTGGAGATCGTGGCGGGCAGGGGATTGTGATGGATTTTAGCCCCCTTTCCACGCACCTTCCGGGAGAACCCAGGCCTTCACTCATCTCCGACATCTGGGCATCTCTGTCCCGGCCCCTTTTCAAATCCCTCTGATTCTCATTAATGCTGTTTTTCAATTAAGTCACTCTTAGCTCTGGAACCTACCCAATTAAAGAAGCAATTTTCTGCACTTTCCCTGGAAGTGATTGCTTACCTGGTTCGGTGGTGCCTTTAGCAGTGAACAAAGCAGAGTGAATACTCCAGGGCCCCCTGCTCTAATTGGTGCTGCTGGAGCTGGGGTGGGGTGGGTGGGGGGATTTCCATGGGGCCGTGGGTGTCTATAAAAGCTAACCTGACCATGAAACTGGCTAGTCAAATGCCAGTCTTCCCCCGCCCCCTCCCCCCTTTATTTTCAAAGGTTATGCTCAAGTGGGCCTCAGCGATAGCTCCAATTTGTAATTCTAATTTCCTTGGAAATAGGGCTAAATAGAACATTTGTCATTCCTCTCCATGTGGATTAGCAGCCACAGATGAGGATTTATGGCCTGAGCCTCTCCTGCCTCCAGAAACCTGTCTCTTGGGCAGAGATACTACCCATGAGCAGATTAGGGAGAGGGTGTGGGGAGTGGGGGTAGGGACTGGGTGTTCCCAGTTAAAAATACCTCAAATATATTTTTCTTCTAAATCTGGAGAAGAGAAAAACATACGCTGCTAAAGCTTCAGGTTGCCTGGTTATGAATAAAATTCAAAGCAGGATGTTGAAAGGAGTGAAATGCTTTCAACATCGGGGGAGGGGTCTTCTGCCCTGGATATTTTTTTTTTGGAGGAAGGAAAATGCTTTGTCTTAATGGGGTCAGTTGAAGACTAGCAAGCCCAGGTAGGCTCCCCAGGCTGAAAGAGCAGGCTTTCCAGGTGGCTTGTGGGATTGAATAGAGAGAGGATGTGGCCCATCTTGGTTGAATCGAGCCTTTGAGAAGTTCAGTGTTGGAGGTCAGAGCCTGGTCCTGTGGCCATTTATTCATTCTACAAATATATTTAGCACCTACTGTGTGCTAGGCCCTGTGCTGGCACCAGGGGAGCTGACAGAGAATCTAAACCCGACAAAAGGTCTCTGGCTCCATGAGGCTTATAGCTAGACAGACGTTACCCAGGGAATCACAAAAGTTAATGGAAAATGACCATCATGAGTGCCCCAGAGGAGAGGTGCCTGGGCTGTAAAGCTCTTTGGAGAACTCAGTGGACACCACAGACATTGGCCCCTAGATGGGGAGGAAAAAAAAGTCTGTTTCACCTTTTGAGATCTTTAGGTGTCAGAAGTGGGAAAGAGGGTACCAGGCAAAGACCTCGCTGCCCAGCTTAGCTGCGGCATGTGTAGCCAAGACTTTTGGCAAGTCGTTTCCACTCTCACAGCGGCAGCTGTCTCACTGGGAAAACGAGGCTCATCAGACCTGCTCCATGGTCGCAGTGGCGAGGATGTGGACGGAAGAGCCGGTGGGGATCTGGCAGGATAGAAACCTTGAACAGATGAGAGGCAGCGTTCTGCTCTCTGTCCAGCAGCGTGGTGTCACTCTGAGCAGAATGTCATTCACGGTTCCTGATAAATACATAGTCGCCCTTGACTGAAGGCTGGGTAGAGCTGGGCCCTGTGGTTTACAGACTTCCATAGATGTTCACAGGTTCTGGGTCTTAGGACGCGAGCATCCTTGGCCTTCATGGAGGCATCGTCTCAGAAAGAACTCCACGGGGACTTTGGCCCATCACTCCATCTCCCTGAGTCTCAGTTATCCATCTTTAAAATGGGTAGAGAAATACGCATTGTGCATCTTCAGACCACACTCTGCTGCAGTACTTCAAGGCATCAGATCTATTCTTGGTCACCATTAGCAGTCGGGGAGGCTGGGGATCTTTCAGATCTTTGTCAGGTCTTGACGTGGGAACCCGGAGAGCACGAAAATTTCCAACGCCATATTCGGTCGACAATGAAATTAATTTTAAATGTGTGCTAAGTAGTTATTTAGTATGAACTTCCGGTTTCTATTAATCTTAACAAAAGCTTGATTAAAAAAAAATCTGGGAGTTCGCATTGGACTGAGCAGGTTAAGAGTCCACCATAGTCTCTATGAGGGTTCAGGTTCCATCCCTTGCCTCGCTCAATGCTTTAAGGATCCAGCATTGCCGCAAGCTGTGCTGTAGGCCTGCAGCTGTAGCTCCAGGTCAGCCCCTAGCCTGGGAACTTCCATATGCTGGAGATAAAGCTGTAGAGGAAAAAAAGAAAAAGAAATTATAAAAAAGTATGTTTGCCTATTTTATTTTTATTTAAAAAAATTTTATAATGGCTGCACCCGTGGCCTCTTGGGCCAGGGATTGGATCTGAGCTACAGCTGTGACCTACACCACAGCTGCAACAAGGCTGGATCCTTAACCCACTGCACCAGGCCAAGGATTAAACTGGCACCTCTGCAGTGACCTGAGGCACTGAAGTCAGATTCTTAACTTTCTGTGCCACAGTGGGAACTCTGGCTATTTTATTTTTAAAAGAATGAAAAAGATTTTTTTGGTCATCCCCATGGCATGCAGAAGTTCTCTGGCCAGGGATCAAACCCGTGCCACAGCAGTGACCTGAGCCACAGCATTGACAAGGCTGGATTCTTAACTGCTAGGCCACCAGGGAACTCCAGAAATTTGTTTTAAAACATAGAGAAACAAAATCAAAACCGCATAGGAGATACATGACAGAAGTGACTTTCCAACAAAATGAAACATGAGGAACCTGAACCAAGGAAACAAAAATATTTTCCTGGCTCAAAGAAAAGTCACATAGAAATAATCATCAAACTAATCTCTCTAAAGGCTGTATTTCTGTTCATTGTAAATTAAGGTGTAGTATTGTTTGAAGAGAGATTTGAGCAAAGTTGAATGACATACTGCTATTTTCAGTTTTCTTCATAATATACCAGAATTAAGATTTGAAAGAAGGAGTTTCTGTCATGGTGCAGCAGAAACAAATCCAACTGGGAACCATGAGGTTGCGAGTTCAATCCCTGGCCTTGCTCAGTGGGTTGAGGATCTGGCATTTGCATGAGCTGTGGTGTAGGTCGCAGACACAGCTCAGATCTCATGTTGTTGTGGCTGTGGTGTAGGCCAGCAGCTGTAGCTCCGATTCCACTCCTAGCCTGGGAACCTCCATATGCTGAGGATGTGGCCCTAAAAAGCAAAAAACAAAACAAAACAAAACAAAAAAATAGATTTGAAAGAAGAACTTTAGAAATTCGGCATAGATCCAGACACTGTTTAAGAAATGCTGAAAACGACTATTAGTGATGGTGATTTATATGATTGGGATAAATTATTCCGTATTATCACCTGCAGTTACCTTTTATCATTTGTAGCCTCTTACAGTGGTTGAATATGATAAGGTGAAAATCAAGATTCATTTCCGAATTTAGGTCTCACCATAAGAATTTTGTTGATAATCCCCCGATAATCACCTCTGAAGCCTCTTGAAATTAAAGTTAATGAAAAACTATCCAAGAACTACACTGACGCAGGAAGGTTTGTCTTACTTGGCTTTTTGTCAATAGAGTGTATGTTATAGGAAAACCTTAATTATAGCATGAAATGCATTTGCTGGAGTGAAGGCAAAGAAATTTTGTGGCATAAATAGTAATAACTATGATTTTTTTAAAAAAAGCCTTTTAATAAGTTTTGATTTGGGCCCTCCTTCAGGGGCCAACTCCTGCAGAGGTGGGGCAGGGGCGTGGAGGCTGGTGGAGAAGACGGAGATTGACTCTTAACGCAGACTGATGAGAATAGGCTTGGGGGGAGCTCCCGTTGTGGTTCAGTGGAAAGGAATCCAACTAGGATCCATGAGGATGCAGGTTCGATCCCTGGCATCGCTCAGTGGGTTAAGGAGCCGGTGTAGCCGTGAGCTGTGGTGTAGGTCACAGACGCGGCTCGGATCCCGAGTTGCTGTGGCTGTGGTGTAGGCTGATTCGACCCCTAGCCTTGGAACTTACATATGCCTCGGGTGTGGCCCTAAAAAGACAAAAACCAAACAAACAAAAAGAACAGGCTTGCAGAGGTAGACCCATTTCAAGGAGTCTTCCTTTTTCCTTCAGCATCGAGGTTCTTGAAAAATATACCCTTCTTTGTCTCTATGTCCTTGGGTTCCTGTTATTCAATCTGGGTTTAGATCCAGTTTGACTTGGAGCAGATTGCTGTTTCTTTATGAACAAAGCGGGGCTAACAAAGGCATGTCCCCAGGATGCCCTGAAGATGGAATGCGCTGGAGATAGCTCGCAGTGGCTAAGATCCTGTGGATATGGGGCAACCTCCTGGTTCCTGTGCTTGCCCGTGGTTGCTTATATTCTCTGAGCTTTAGCTCCTCATCTGTCAGGAGAGTCGGCCCCATCTGCGTCTTACCTGTGAGGCTCAAAGTCAACTGACGTGGCAGCTCTGAACTTCCATTGTTCCCTGGTCCAGAGAACCCCACCCCTGCTCACACATGCGTCTGTCCACTCTCTGTTTTATCCCACAGAATATTTGCACATCTAATATGTGCTGAAAGTATTAACATGCTAACAAATTAATGAGCCAAAACTAAGTCAAATCAAATAAACAAAGTAGTATTTGCAGCAGAAGCACTTACATTGCTCTTGAGCTTCTCACATCCTTTCTTTTTTTTTTTTTTTTCTTTCTTTAGTCTTGTTGCCATTTCTTGGGCCACTCCCACAGCATATGGAGGTTCCCAGGCTAGGGGTCGAATCGGAGCTGTAGCCACCGGCCTACACCAGAGCCACAGCAATGCAGGATCTGAGCCTCGTCTGTGACCCACACCACCGCTCACGGCAACCCCGGATCCTTAACCCACTGAGCAAGGGCAGGGATCGAACCCGCAACTTCATGGTTCCTAGTTGGATTGTTAACCACTGCGCCACGACGGGAACTCCGTCATCCTTTCTTAATTATTAGTCTGTGGCCCCTGCTGGCGTACCCTTGTGCACTCAGTGCTGAGACCGTGCCCTTGGCACTTGGTGGGGTGATCACTCCATATTGATGGATCCCACCCGTGTGAGGCTGTATGTAGGCCCAGGGAACTGAACTTTGGGGCCAGAAACTTTTCAGACTTAGAAAAACTTAATAGAGATGCCTATCGGTTCTGTTTAATAGTGACCTCTACCCAGTCTCTAGGGACCAGCTGTTTTCTAGATCACCTCCATTTTAAAGCCTCTCCTTGGGTTTCTGTGCTCAGTAAAATCCGTTTTTCTCTCACCTCTTCGCATTCACTGTTGTTTGTGTACCGTTCTTTCATCTAAGGATCACCCACCAGCATCCTGGTGACCCTTTCATCTTAGGTGAAATATAAGTTGCCCTAGGAGTTTCCTACATTCAAGTTATTTTGGTATAATTTTTTAAAAAGTCTCAGTTGATTTAGAGATAATCACATTTTAGTTTGAAGGTTTCCTGCATAATCTCAAAATAAATTTAACTTCTCTCAGCCACGATTTTCTCCTTGATATGACAGAAATAGGGAGTTCTTTTGTGGCACAGTGGGTTAAGGATCCAGTTTGGGTCACTGCTATGGTGCGGGTTTGATCCCTGGCCGGGGAGCTTCCACATGCCATGGGCGTGGCCCCAAACAGCAACAAACAAACAAAAACCCCCCACAGATGATAGAACAGAAATAAAAATACCTGCCTTGGGAGATCGTGATGACCACATGGGCTGATTCACTCATTCAGCAAATACTTATCCAGCATCTCTTACGGACAGGCCCTGTTCTAGACACTTGGGATATTCCATTTCAGGGAGCCAAAGGAAGGAAAGATCCTTTGCCTTAATGGAATGAGCATTCTAGGTGGGGAGGCTGACGATGAACATATCAAGTGGGTACATGTTACAGTATTTTTTTTTTATCTTTTTGGGGTGACTCTTACGGCACATGGAGGTTCCCAGGCTAGGGGTCCAATCAGAGTGTAGCCGCCCACCTACACCACAGCCACAGCAACGCCAGATCCAAGCCACATCTGCAACCTACACCACAGCTCATAGCAATGCTGGATCATAACCCACTGAGCAATGCCAGGGATCGAACCTGCAACCTCATGGTTCCTAGTCAGATTCATTTTCCACTGCGCCACGATGGGAACTCCTACAGTATGTTAAACAGTGATAACTGTGGAGGAAAACAAAGCAGGATGAGGGTGACGGACAAATTTGGCAACTTTAAAATATCATGGAAATTGTTTATTTTGTTAAGTATATACTGAAATAAAAAGTGATAGTCAATTCAGTGTACTCGCATCCACCTCCCTCAGCTTCTAGAAACTTCCAGGACGCAGTGTCCAGCCTTCTCACGTGCATTGACCGAGTTCCCCAGCTGATTTTCAGAAAACTCGAATGCTGTGTTGGGGAGCAGAGGTGAACACGCTCCTGTTGAGTTGAAAAGAAAGCGGACCCAAAAAGAGGGGGTGGGGGCAGCATTAGACTGTACCCAGCTCTTCTCTGTGGAGTCAGAACTCACTCCCACATCAGTGGGGAGTGGTTTTCCACACACACATGTCTCGTGGGAGCTTTTCATTGAATGGGGGACTGGCAGGGACTCAGGAGCCAGGTGAGTGGTGGCCTCGGCTTTTACACCATCCTGATTCCATGATGCTCAAGGTCAAGTATGAACTAAGCCCCTGGGGAGTTCAGGGTGCCTGCTCACTTCTCCGTTGCCGTGTAGGACTCTCTGACCCCGTGGACTTTGGGCACTGAAAAAACCCCGTGATCTAATAACCCCAAACAGGGATTCTTCATCTACTGTGGGGAGAAGACCATGTGCCGTTTTGTTTAACCCAGAAGACCATGTGCCGTTTTGTTACAGCTCTGCCTGCTTGTGGGTTCTCTCTGTTCAAGGGGGGGCAGATTTTCTCAGCACCAGCTGGACCATTGGTGCACAGATGCTCCGTGAGCGCTTTACCTGGGCCAGGCACTGTGACAGCCACCGGGGATACAAGCAAAAGAGACCTGACTTCTTACCCACCTGGAGGTTTCAGTCTAATGGGAAAAACATTTAAATGAGACGGGGTCATGCTGGCTGTAGTGTTTCGTGTGGGATGGGGTGGGGGGGGCAAGTCTCTGACGGAAGGAGACCAGTCAGGAAGGTGGCAGAAACGTGATTGAAACAATATTAGGATGTAGGAGATTCAACATGCTGTTGAAATACATTAAAGTGTTCGGCTTGAATGTGCTACATCAGTTCTTGATTGATTTTAAACTCTGGACTTGAAAACAACCTCCAATATTTTGACAGATGGCAGTTTCCTGTTGCCTTGGGTTTTTGCCGTGTTCACTCATTTTCGGCCTCAGGCCTTCATGTCTTCGCTGGTCATATCTCTGCCACTGGGAAGCTGGGTTGCCATGGATTCTTACCCTAACCCTGCTCAATTCGGTTCTGATTCACCCTCCTAACGTGGACTGACAGCCTGCCGTGTGCCCTGTCGCATGTCAGGGGCTGTGCATATAGTGATAACTGGATTGTAGTCCCTTGGGACTGTGAATTTTTGTGTTGGGCCCGTGGAGAATCAACCGGAAAACTTGGGGTGTGAGTCAAGTTCGGTTCAGTGACATCAGTGACGCCCCCCAACAACCCCATGAAGTTGATTTTATTGAAATCGCTTTAGAGGAAGCGAGGCTCGTGCCTAGAGATGGAACGTGACTTGTCCAGGGTTGCCCATCTAGGGTGGGAAACATACATGAGACCTGAGTTCAGGCCCCTGCACCTGAGTGAAAGGGCTCAGGACGCGCCTGGTTGGTTCTGTCGAGGAGACGGGGCCCCAGCCCTCGCGTTGCCTGTCTGGGCCCCGGCAGGAAGGATGGAAGTGTTCTCAGTAGAGCCGTGGAAGTGGGGCGTCTCTGGATGAGCCCCCAAAGCATTACCTGTTCCCCTCTCCTCCCAGTCTGTGGACTGGGGGTGCCCATGCTAAGGAGGACAGCCAGCTCGCCTCAACTCATATGTCCTGTTCCCTGGGGATCTCTTCAGAGGCGAGCCAGGCTCCAGCATCCTGGGAGACTGGAAGATGGAGAGGCCAGATCCTGGGGAGAACTTCCGGTTTTGTTGGACACACCCATATTGTCTGAGGGAGCCGGGCCAGGAGATGCAAGGATGGCTGAGGACTCGCTGGAGGTCGGAGCTGGCCCCCGAGGGCAGTGTGTCCCATGACCGAGGAGGCAGAACCTGGATGGGTGTTTGGCAGGAACATCGCAGTGAGATGGCAACCCCGGAAGTAGATGGCTGCCCCTTCCCGCCCCCGGTGCCTCTGGATTCTGGGAGAAGGTGATGCTCCTGTGAGTAGCAGCAGGTGCAGGAGCCTCTCTGCTGGTCTAGTGATGCCTGAAGATGGTCCCTGGAAGTGATGGGGACACACTCTCTTAGGGGATGAAGGAGTGAAGAATCTGGATGAGTGAGGTTTCCAGGGATGGGAGTGGCCTCTGGGAGGCCAGGCTGAGCTGGATTTGTTACAGTCTGGGGGTGTCAGAGGGGAGAAGATTCGAGGCCTCATGCAGTTGGGGGTGGAGCATGAGAATTATTGTCAGGTGCACAGCCAGGGCTTCCACCAAGAGGGTAACACTGCACCGTCTTCTCATGGGAGGGATGGGGTGAGAGAGCCCGAGGGTGGCAGCCAGGAGAGGATGTGGGCGTGTGAGGAACAGGGTGGGGGGCTGAGCCACTCCTGTGGAGCCCTTGTATTGACACTGGGGAGATGAGCAGCGCTGGGTGCTTGGCGATGAAAGGGCACAAGGAGGGGCGGGAAGCTCGGCCACTTTGCGATGTATTCTTCTATCAGCATTTGAGCGTGTAAGTGGGAAAATCTCCCCACGGCTGCCGTGTGGGGAGAGGTTCACCAAGATCAGCAGGTGCTTCCTCGGGCCAGAGTGAATCGTCTGGAAGGCAGAGGGAGTGGTCTCTTTCCCTTCTGATTCCTGGCTTCTGCAAGTGTCTGCCTCCTGGAAGGGAGTGGGTTTGAAGTGGCTCAGAGTTGCTGAGACACAGACTGTGGCAGCTGCAAAGGCCCCTGGCGGACCCCCTAGTTCATTCAGCATCTTGACTGTACCCGGGAGGAAACCAGCCAAGGCCAGGGAAGGGAGGTGATTTACCCAGAGTCACAGGGCAGGTCTATGGGCACTTCAGGCCTTTCAGCTGCATTCGGTGACCTTTCTGTGCTGAATTGTTGAGCAGATGCTGTGGAAATGCTGGGTTCAACAGTTTCTCATGGGCTTTCTCATTAGAATGTTGAGAATTTCTGAAATTCTGTATCCTGCTCCACTTGGGAGATTCTGATTTATTTGGTCCGGGAAGGAAACCGAGATAGTTTGTTTTTGACTCTCTTGGGGGTGATTCTAACATGTAGTCAAGGCTGGGAATCCTTGGCTCAGTCAAACTAATTCCAGATGATGCTTAGAAGGGAAGGTCTGAGTGGAAATCTAACGGAACCCACACTAAAGATGATTTCTAAGAAGGAACAACGCATGAAAGAAGCAAGAAGACTCTGGTGGAGCCAGTCTCTGAATGACAGGCAGCTATACAGGCCAAGGCAAGTCTCTTGTGTTCTGTGCCCGTTTCTTGGCACAGGGCATGGCTGGGGGTAGGGTTTGAGCATCAGTAACTACTTGTTGAATGAGTGCCTGCATGAATGGGAGCACTTGATGCTGGACACAATCTGAAGCACTGAGCAGAGGACCTCTTTGGCCAGGGGGATGAGGAAACTCATTTTTTTTTTTTTAATGGCCATGCCCTCAGCATATGGAAGTTCCCAGGTCAGGGGCTGAAGCACATCTTCGGCTGTGACCTATGCTGCAGCTGTGGCCATGCCAGGTCCTTTCACCCACTGTGCTGGGCTGGAATTGAACCCGTGGCTCCTCAACGACCCGAGCTGCTGCATTCGGATTCTTAACTTTGTGCCACAGCGGGAACTCCTAAAGTTCTCATTTTTTGGATGCTTTCTGCGTCTATATCATGACAGGACGCTGAGACAAACTTTGAGAGTGGTCTAGAAGTACGTATTCTTTGGAATAAGAAAAAAAAAAATCAGTGTTTAAGAGGATGGGGCCTGTGTTGGGCGGTTGGAGTCTCATTGTGCTGATGAGTCTTCTGTTTTTAGTTTTCCTAGTTGGCTGGCTGGCTGTGGCCAGGGGAGTGTGTTTCCTCTGTTGCCTTCGTCACCCATCAGATGAGGGTACAGTGCCTGCACTTCTGGCCTCACCCAGATGTTTATTCAGTTCACACCTGCTGGGACCTGGGCCTGGACTTGGTGCTGAGGTTGCAAAGACAACAGGCCAGATGCCTGCTTGCCCAGAGCTCCTCACGCCACCCACCACCCACTCCAGGCCTTGCTGATAAGCACACATCCAGGGCCCACGGTGTGCCGGGCACTGAGCTTGTGGGGATCAAAACAGATGGAGCTGGGGCGAGTGCTTTCACAGAGCGTCTGCAACAATGCAAAGCACCGATCCAAATGCCAAGGTCATTCTCCATGGAATGGCCTGAAACGGCTCACCATCCTTTAAGGCCCAAGTTTGGAGATCCCATGACGGTCTTCCTGGCCTCCCGCGGGGTCCTTTCCCTTATCGCCTTTGTCCTGTCACCGAGGGATGTTTCCTTTGGATGTCAGTTTCTTCCCTCTGTGCGGAAGCACCTTCGGGGGCCCCCAGAACACAATGGGTGCTTAATAGCTGCTTGTTTAACTGAATGGATATACTAGTTTTGCACCAATGGTTTTCTAAAATTCATTTAAGGGGGTTCCTGTAGTGGCTCAGCCATTAATGAACCTGACTAGCATCCTTGAGGATGTGGGTTTGATCCCTGGCCTCCCTCCGTGGGTTAAGGGTCTGGCGTTGCCGTGAGCTCTGGTGTAGGTCTCAGATGCAGCTTGGATCCCACGTTGCTGTGGCTGTGGCTGTGGCCGGCGGCAACAGCTCCTATTTAACCCCTAGCCTGGGAACCTCCATGTGCTGCAGGTGTGGCCCTAAAAAAGACCAAAAAAAAAAAAATGCATTTAAGTGATGTTCCTGACAAGGCATGTGCTACGTATTTTTACAAAACATGGTTTATTTACAGATACAGCTTAAGATGGGTGTTATTTGCTGTACCTTCCGCTTTTTTTTTAAGGCCGCACCCTTGGCATGTGAAAGTTCCCAGGTCAGGGAATGAAGCCGAGCCCCAGTGTAATCTATGCTGCCACCATGGCAACTCTGGATTGATCCTTTAACCCACTTCCCTGGGCCGGGGGTCAAACCCGAGCCTCCAGAGGGACCAAGCCGCTGCAGTCAGATTCTTTCCCCACTGCACCACAGCAGGAACTCCCTGTATCTTCCACTTTTAAGGTGTGATAAAGAAGATCACAAAGTTGGTGGCATTTTAAGAGTTAAGCATTTTTTAGTGAGCCTTGAAAGCTGGTGTGTGTGTGTGTGTGTGTGTGTGTGTGTGTGTATGTGTACACGCGGGTGTTTTCTCTGGGGCGGTGGGCAAGAAGGGAATGCTGACTGATTTCTGTGTGCTCGTTTCCAGGGACCAGAGGCTGTGGTTGCTATTTAAAATCGTTGGTGTTAATTGTTGGAATAATGTTTTGTAAATAAGTTGCCTTATGCGAGAGTGGCTTGGAGAGTGTGTTTCCAAGGAATTTTGCCCTGGCTGTGGCAATCATTCCAAGTTGGAGAAGACTTCTCTGGAGGCAGAAAGAACGAAGAGAGCACAAGCAGCAAAAGGAGTTCTGCTTTAGAGAAAGAGAAAGGATTTCAGACAGGGACGTGGGAGGGGAAACAGCATAAGGAGCGAGCGAGCCCGGCAGATGGAGATGAGGAAGAGGGAAGCACCCAGGGAGGTGGCCCCGGAGGGAGCTGAGATGCAGAGAGGGAGACAGAGGGAGGGAGAGGCGAGCCACTGAGGGACAGACCAAGGTGGGGACACATGCGGGGATCAGGGACCCAGAGGCAGATACCCTGGGAGAGCCTGGAGGAGAGGGACAGGAGGAGTGGGGGGAGAGAGAGAGGGAGAGGGGGGGGAGAGAGAGAGGTGGGGGGGGGGAAGAGAGGGAAACACCCAGGGAGCATCCGCAGGCTGAGCCGTGATCACTAGCTAGAACATGGCCAGGAAGCCTTGCCTTTAATTGGCCCATGGGGAGTTTTTAATAAAATCTTTAAAGTGATTAAAGGCTATTTTATTGAAAAGGGATCTGGGCCTCTTTGGTGAAGAGAGACCAACCTGGGCCACTTTCTCGCCTGTGCTCAGCTGCCGTTTCACTTGATTTTGTGTGTGTGTGTTTGTGTGTGTGTGTGTGAGTGTGTGTGTGTGTGTGTGTACTGGGGGAATTTGTGGCTGGGCTTGGGAGCTCCCCTACCCAGGTCATTTGGGAGGGGGGTGTGCGCAGGGCTCCCCAAGAGTCTTGATTTTTTTGGCTTTCCTATCCAGATCCCAAGTCTTGCTGGAAGCAGGGTGTTATTTTTAGGTTTTAAAAGGCTGTTGCAGAGAGCAAAAGCAGCTTGTGGCCATTCCTTTGCATCTGAGGCTTCTTTTGGAATCGGACCTGGTAGGAATTTAAGGGTTACTCAGGAGGTAGTACAATTACCCAAGAGAGTGGTCACAGTGGCTTCTTGCTCTCCCATCCCCTCACCATGATGTGATTAATTAGATTAAAGGAGACAGAACAAGGAAGAGGAGGTGGGGCTTCAGAGGGTGTCTAGTTTGGTCCTTTCGTTTTGCAGATGAAGGGTCTGAGGCCCTGAGAGGAGGCGATTGGAAGCCCAGGGCTCTGTGTGTGAGGCCAGTTTTCTTTCTCCTGTCTGGGCAGGGAGGGCGCCTGAGCCATAAACCTGCTGCCTGACCCACTCCTTTTCCCATGACAGGCATCACTAGTCAATCCCAGGCATCACTGGTCAGTCTCAGGCATCACTAACCACTCCTGATCTGCTCCTGCCAGAGGCTTCTCAAGTAGCATTTGGGGGGACATCAAGCAAGATTTAGCTTCTGCCTTTGGGACAAGTCTTCTTTATCCTCCTTGCTCTTCTGCTGGCCTGTGTTTGCCTTTCTTATGTAAATAGCTCTATAGCTTTAATCTGTGGCCCACTATCCACTGATAAATAACTCTTACAAGGTAGTTCCAAGGAATTGAATCCGTCTTTTCTCGGGCATCCAGGTGTTGTTTGTGTGTGAAGATGAAGGGGTAGGAAGGAATGTAGGGTCCAGACTCAGTGGTTATTGCTGTCTTTGCTTTCCTGTTTATGTCACTTGGGGCAGGGAGCCCTTCGCATTAGATCATAGGCATTTGAGTTTGGGTCTTTTGCAAGGAAGGTTTTATCATCCCCTGGAAGATGAAGAAACTATTACTCAGAGAGTTTGGCCAAGTTCACACAGCGAAGGAGGGAGTCTGGACCCAGGGGTATGGGAATGGCTGGAACACACTATGCCCACTACTGGGCAGATGAGATCAACAGCAGTTTGTTATCCGCACGCGATCCCGGCCCAGGGAAGAGGACACTGCATGCCACAGAGGGCTCCAGAGGGGCTGCGCTTGGGAACAAAGCAAGGGCTGCAGAGGCAGGCTTTGTCGTGCCAAGAGGGTGGGATGGCCCCCATTCCTGCAAGAGGGAGGATGGGCTTGTTTAAGCATCTCTGTGGGTTGGCAGGGAACTGAAACCCACAATTCAGGGGTGAGCAGGCGTGGTACCCAGTCCCGCTGATGAGTAGGGATGTCTGTGCAGGGGACCTTGTTCCCAGGAGCAGAATCGGGAGGGGAGCTTGTACTTAGACCATGCAGGGCCCTTCTGATTTCACGCGCCGTCCAGGCAGCGCACAATCCCGAGCTTTCATTTCAGGCCTTGCACCGCAGCTGGGACAGGCAGAGCTGGCCTTGGAAGCCAGGGCGGGTGACTCCTAAGCCCGTCATCCTTTCCATCCCACCATGCGGGGCTCCTGCCCCAAGCTTGCGTGGAATCTGATTTTGAATAAATGCTTCTTCTCTGTTCTAATCTTGTCCGTCCCTCTGAGGGCCGCTTCTGTGTTTGTCTTTGCTCACACCTGGGTGTTGTTGAACGCTAGAACGCATTTCCTTCTCAGTTTCCCTTTGTATTCGTCCCATCGCGGTGGCGGGAGAGCCACAATATTCCACTGGAATTCAGGCCTTGTGTCAGAGTCGGAGAATGAGGTAAGCTCAGTGGGGTGGGTGCAGCCGTGGTGGAAAACACAGATCCATTGAGCTGACAGGAGTTGTGCCCGATTTAAATCACAGGGACATGACCGTGCATACAAATGCCCACAACAGACACCTTAGCACATGAACATTCGTGCAGCTGTAGGATGCTCTGCCATTACGGACGAGTTCCCCAGAGTGTCCTCCAAAGAGCACGCTTCCTCCTGCATTTAAAGTCACACTCCAGGAGTTCCCGTCATGGCCCAGTGGTTAACGAATCTGACTAGGAACCGTGAGGTTGCAGGTTCGATCCCTGGCCTTGCTCAGTGGGTTGAGGATCCGGCGTTGCCATAAGCTGTGATGTAGGTTGCAGATGTGGCTCGGATCTCGTGTGGCTGTGGCTCTGGCGTAGGCCTTCGGCTACAGCTCTGATTGGACCCCTAGCCTGGGAACCTCCATATGCCATGGGAGCGGCCTTAGAAAAGGCAGAAAAAGTCACACTCCAAGTACATAACTAGTGTCGATACCCTGTTGGGGTCATGACTGTTAGGAAGGGAGATACAGCACTGATATTTTTTTTTTTTAAATGTAGCTGTTGAAGAAAGAAGTGGATAATGTACAGATAGGATAATAACAGCTTCTGTTATGTATGTGCCTCTGTGCCAGGCATTTCCCGTCCATTTCCTCCTTTGCTTTTTCCTAGGTCCTCTCAAGGCAGGTATTACTATCTTTTTTTTTTTTTTCTTTTTTTTTCTTTTTAGGGCTGCACTTGTAGCACATGGAAGTTCCCTGGCTAGGGATTGACTCGGAACTGCAGCTGCTGGCCTGTACCATAGCCACAGGCAACGCCAGATGTGAACCACATCTGCGACCTATGCCACAGCTTCTGGCAACCCTGGATCTGTAACCCATTGAGTGAGGCCAGGGATCGAACCACTATCCTCATGGATACTAGTCAAGTTCTTAACTTGCTGAGCCATAATGGGAACTCATAACTCCTGTTATCATTTTGAAGGTGAGGAAGTTGAGGCCCAGAGAATTTAATGGCAAGAAGTCACCACCCAGCTAAGAGGTGATGGAGTTTATGTCTCACGTCTCTCCTGGGGTGGTTTAGGAATGAAGGATGTGCAGGATGCGGATAATGACTTAGTGCGGTGCCCGGCACACAGTGAGCCTTCTGCGTAGTTGGCTGATCTCTTTACCCTGAGATACTTTATTCTGTCTCTTTCGTGACTAGATGGCAGATGTGCTGGTTTCCAGCGGAGGGGAGGTCCTGCTGCTCTGCTTTTTGGGCAGATGTAACTTGGTTGGAGGGTCTTTTTTTCCCTCACGGCTGTGCTCACAATTCCTGCTTTCCAAAGGTGTCTGGAATCCTCAGGTAGAAGTTTATTGTAGCGGGTTGAATGGTGGTTCCCAGAAGCTGCGTTCTAACCTCTGGAGCCTGTGCATGTGACTTAATTTGGGAAAAGGTCTTGGCAGAGGTAATTAAGTTAAGAAGCTGGAGATGAGATCATTCTGGAATACCTGGGTGGCCTCTAAATCCAATGGCAGGTGTCCCTAAATGAAACACTCAGAGGAGAGACACATGGAGAGAAGAGGAAAAGGCCATGTGGGAATCAAGGCAGAGGTTGGGGTGATGCAGCCACAAGCCGCAGAACACCGGGAGTCCCCAGGGGCCGGAAGGGTCAAGGAAGTCTTTTTCTCCTAAAGCCTTCAGAGAGAGGTGGCCCAGCCGACACCTTGACTTTGGCCTTCTGGCCTCCACGACTGGGAGAATACATTTCTGTGGCTTCGAGCCCCCATGTTTGTGACACCGTGTTACAGCAGCTCCAGGAAGCGAATACACCGCTTATGCTGTAAGAACCCTTCTGCCTGTGGGGCAGAAATGACCAGCCTGAGTGCCAGGAGCCTCCGCCCGTGGCCTTGGGACAATCTGTTTTGCTTTCTGGGACACAGTTTCCTTGTCTTTAAAATGAGAAGTCGTGGAGAGGATGATGAAATAACGGAGCAGGGTGACCTGAGATTGAGGTCAGGATGGAGATGCTGGGACTGGGGCGTCAAGGATTGCAGCCTCTGGAAGGGGATGGAGGCCAAGGAGCGGCACGGGGCCAAGGGCATGTCTGCTCTTCTAAATGTGCCCTCTGGGCAGGACCACTGGGGAATCTGCACCTACCTGAGTCAGCCTCAAATCCTGTCCTCTCTCACTGAGCTGGACCTGGAGCCTGGGCAACGATGGGGGCGGGTGTGTGTGTGTGTGTGTGTGCGCTGGGAGTTGCTGATTGGACCCGGTTCATTCCAGTTGGAAACAGGGATTTGACATGATGGAAAAGAAAAGAATAATAATAAGCTCTCCATTTGAGATCACTTGGCTGCAAATGATGGGAGACACATTTAGGATGTTCCTGCTGTGGTTTTTTTTTTGTTTTTTGTCTTTTTTTTGAAATCCCAGAAATAATTCTTTTGACCTAGTTCTGGTCGAGCTCAAGATGTCGTTATAATCAACTGTGCTGAAGCATAACACTTGTTTTTCAGTGTCCCCAAGTCACTTTCAGGGCTGCTTGTCTGCTTGAGGGTCAGGACTTTGCTCTTCCTTAAACCTGAGAGGTCAGCAGGGCTCAGAGGTCAGGGACGTGGGCTCTGGAGGGAGACTGCAGCTCTGCCACTTGTGGCTGTGTGGCTTTGGGTAAGTGGCTCACCTCTCTGAGCCCCCAGTTAACTCAGCTGCAAAGTGGGGAGAACTTTGCCCTCCTTGAAGGGATTCTCTCATTTGATCGTCCCCCCAGCCCTGTGAGGTCGGAGCCATCAATGACCTCGTGTTACACAGGGCACCCAGGAAAGGTTAGGTGACCATCTCGAGGTCATATCTCCTGGCCACGAGAGTTTCCAAGCTGAGAGCCTGGCCCAAGTCCACGCTCTCTATCTGCCTCTTCCTGCCTTTCCTGGTGGGCGTTTGGGAGTGAGTATTGCCTTTGGTGGAAGAAGCTAAACTTTGCACACTGTGGGGTCCAGGTTGCTGAAAAGTGGCCCCCACTCAGCAGAACTGGGGTAAAGTCCTGGAACACTGATGCCTGTGGAGTGGACGGCTTTACCAGCCTTTCCCAGGAATGCTTCCTTTTGGTTCCTGCCAGCCTTGGTGGCCTATCCCGTGTCATCCAGAGGGTGTGTCCACTATGTCCTCCTCTTCCGCATAGGCAGCAGAGACAGGGGCACCTGATAAAACCCCCATTTTGTCAGATCACATCAAAAAGGGTTCTGGCTTCTCCCTGCCCCTAGAGAAGGGACTGGCGTCTTAACGGTGGGGTAACTAGAGTGTCTGAGTCCTGGGAGGGGGCTCCCGGTTTGACCAGGTGAGATCTCCTGGCCCCCTGTTTACAGATCCAGTCCCATCTCCCTCCTACCCTCCTCCGGGACCCCTTCCTCCCAGTGTGTGCTGCTTCATGACTGTGCTTTTGCTCATGCTGTTCCTTCTACCTGAAATGCTGTTCCCTCTCTTTCTCCACCACCTACCCCAAGAGTTCCTTTGCTTCCTCAGACCTGGGCTTAAAGATCTATCCCTTCTCCCAGGTAGCTGAGATTCTAGTGGCAGAGACAAACAGACAAATGAGGAAATGGACAAATACTTAGGCATTATGACTTGGAGACAAAGATATGGGTGAAATGGAGGGCGAAGGGGCAGACATCCTTGAGAGGCAGCTGCTGGGTGCGTCATGCCCAGAGGTGATGTGCGGGCAGAGTGGCTGGTGGAAGAGACCCATGTTCCGAGGTCCCCAGGTGGGAAGGCTGGCATGTTCCAGGAATTAAGAAAGGCCGGAGGAGCAGGCATGTCCTGCGGGACGGGACGGGGAGAGCAGCGGGAGATGAGTTAGCAGAGGGACACCTGCAGGGCTGGGTGTTAGATTTAAATGTCCATGAGAAATGAGTGCTATGGGGTGGTCGCTTTGGGTGTTGTGTTTATTCTGGAAGGAGAGGTGAAGACAGAGGAAAGGCAAGGGTCACGGCTGCCTTGTGGGTCTGTGGTGGGAGCACTGGGTTCACTGGTGGTGCCATTTCCAGCAGGTAGCGGGTCATTTCCGGGAGATGGTGGTGGCGTCATTTCCTGCAGGTAATGGTACCATTGCCAGAGAAGAGCCCATTTTGGAGGTGAAATCCGGGGGTTTTGGACGTGGTAGGCACTGACTGTGGGGGTCAGCTGGTGGAGGGACTGTTGGTGGTGCAGCCCCAGAGATGGGGGGTTTAGGATTCTCCTGGAAGATGGGGAGAAGCAGCGCTGGGACGGGGCCCTTGTATGACGGTTTGAACCTGGGCCCATCCTGGGAAACAGGGTCAGATTGCCCATCTTCAGGATCCAGGAATCCCCCCGATGCCCTGTTTTAAAAAGCAAATGTCATTGGTGATTCTGCCCCCAGATCTCGTGGGAGGGTCTTTCTAGGCCAGTGAGTCACATCGCAGGATTATCTTTCCTCTCTTGCCATTTGTTCCTGCTTCCTCTGTTTTATTCCCCATTTTCTGGTGTGGAAAACATTTTCTTTTCGCGGAAGACAGACTCACCCACTGAGGTGAGAAAGACCCCTTTTTGCCTTTCACCTGTTGCCAGTCCGCCGTCTGCCCCAAGAGAAGCCCCATTTTGTTTTTCCTTCCTCCTCCGCAAGGTGATACAACACAATTCGGGTCGTTCTTGGTGTCTTTCTTGTGCTCCTTCTGGGCTTGCTTTTTTTTTTTTTTCTTTTTTAAGATAATAAAAATTTAATTATTACTGTTATATGTGGATGCTTTGGTGATCGGCTGGGGTTGCTTTTCCCTCATGCTCTTGCTACAGACGTGACTTCTTTATTATTATTATTTTTATTAAAGTGTCATTGATTTACAAGGCTGTGTCACTCTCAGCAAAGTGACCCAGTCATGCGTATGTTTTCCCACCCTTTGGAAACAGGTGGCACATGTCTCCTGCGTCTCATCTCCTGCTTCTTTTGCTCACCTGCCCTTTCGTAACTTGAGACCATTTCCTGATTCCCAGCATTGGTTTCTTGAGACTTCTTAGTGAACAATTTGTGATGAACTTGTTGGATTTCACTGTCTTAGAGCTTTTCTTGGACCAGGGTAAGCTCCCGTTTTGCTGAAGGCGTCCGTGTGCCAATCGCATGCCTGAATTTTTTTAGTCATCAAATATCTTAAAATACATTCCTATTCATAGCCACAGATGCTATATGTTATATCCACGCATATACATCTATCTCATCAGGAAACGTCAAAGACACAGCAAAGCATTTCTCATTAGGCACATTGACGGTATAAACCTTTGAAACCCCTTTGTCACCTTCTGCTGAAACCTCCCATCGGAAAATACCAGTCCTGCCTTCTCATTTGCCTTTCAATCATTGTATAACCCCTTGAATTAACATGCGCATGTATTTCGTGTTAACTCCGGCACATCTTTTGGGAACACCTACTATGTGCTGGTCTGGGGTGCAGAGTTACAGAGGGGAATGAGGCCCAGTAGGCTAGGCTGTGTTTGCAGGTGTGAGAAGCAAAAGTGCTTTGTAGCCTCAAGGAATACAAAACACATTAAAAGCCCAGAAAGCTGACGATGCTTCTGCGGCATCGTTTATCACCCATCGCGAGTGCACTGTGGTTTGGCACAAATTAGTTATTCATCGAGGCATAAAGCAGTTAAATAAACACTTGTGCTTGCCCGGAGAATTCTTCCCTCCGTGAGTCTCTTCTGACCACAGTGACCTCTTGGATGTGCTGTCTGGGATCTGGTTAATCTCTGTCTTCTTTTGAGTCAAAAACACAGCCCACACACTTCCGGGTATCAGCCCAGGAGACGTCCTGTCCTGGTGCCAGATGCTTCCCGCGCAAGGGAAAGGGACAAGCCGCAGATGTCACCAGGTTGGGCTCCTGCCTGTGACAGCCCAGAGGCTGCCGGGTGGCCATCCTCTGTGCCTGTCACCACGGTGATGGGAGTAGTGCTTTCTCAGACATTTCAGAGCTTACAGTCCCCTTGGGTGGGTGCCTGTAGCTCTCTTTGTCTTTTTCCTCTGAAGGGAGGATGGTGTGTTTGGAAGAACACAGGCTCTGTGGTCAGACATCCCTGAGCTCAGATGCAGCCCTCATCAGTTGTTGCGACTGATGCTGTATTGCTGTGTGGCCTTGGGCGAGCCACATAAGGGGTTTGGGTTACAGTCGGTGAAATGGGCTCATAATCCTGACCATTGTATCATAGACTTGTTGGGAGGATTAGAATGAAAGCTGGTACAACACCAACAAGAGTCCCCTGCACGTATAGCCACTTGGAAAACAGCGCTCCACTGTCTTAGCAGCAGAGAGCTGTCTCTGGGGGCCCAGGTGGCTTGTGAGCATCTTTTCTCTGGTCTCCTTGACGGTTTACTTGGCAGATACTTCGAGAAGGGCCTTCTGTGTAAACAACTGGTACAGCATTGTAAATCAACTATGCTGTAATAATTTTTTTTTTTTTAAGAGGACCTTCTGCCTGGTCCTGTCTGTCTTGGGTCCGGAACTCAAGGTGCTTATTGAATTCTGCCAGGTAGCCCTAGTGTCTGTAACGGCGACCAGTAAGTTCAGAAATCAAGACAAAAGCTCTAATAATTTTAGGGTGTTTTTATAGCTGAAAATGGAGGTGGCGACTACCTTCCAGAGTCACTCAGCAGGGCGTTTGGGAGGGCAGCGAAGACGTGTCCTCCTTGTTCAAAAAGTGCCACCGTGCCTCGGCTGCCAGAGCTTTCGGATTGTGGACTAGAGAGCATCTAACAGACCTTTCATGCTGACTCCCCTTCTTGTGTTTCTGCTGTGTGCTGGGCTTTATTCAACTAACTTACTTTCCTTCCTTCCTTTTTCTTTTTTTTTAGGGCTGCTCTGGCGGCACATGGAGGTTCCCAGGCTAAGGATCTAATCGGAGCTGTAGCCACCAGCCTGTGCCACAGCCACAGCAATGCAGGGTCCGAGCTGCGTCTGCAACCTGCACCACAGCTCACAGATCCTGAACCCACTGAGCAAGGCCAGGAATTGAACCTGCGTCCTCATGGATGCTAGTCAGATTCATTTCCGCTGCGCCGCGACAGGAACTCCTTTTCAGCTTTCTTAAGGATGCTCACAAGGATGCTCTCAGGCAGGGGCTGTCACACCCATTTTATAGATGAGAATCCTGCGTCTTCAGGTCCGACTTGTTCTATGTCACATGGCTTTTAAAGGCTGAATTTGGACTTGGACTGAGGCCTGACTCCAGAGCCCACTCTCAGCCATGGTTCTACCTCCTCTGCCCCGTTACAGCTATTTTCCATTTTCAGTTAGCAAATGAGGCTTCGGCTCAGAGGAGGGAGTAAGCATCTGGTCTTAAGCTCACAGCCCGTTAGAAGCAGAGCCAGCTTAGGACCCAGAACTGCTAGCTCCTGTGCCTGCTTTTTTTTTTCTTTCTGCTCCCGGCCTTGCCTCCCCTGAATGCACCTCATTAAACCCACACAGAAGCCAGAGACGTCCCCTCGGCCCTGTCACAAGTCCCTTCCTTCTGGCTGCCAGCTAACACTGCTCTTCAGGAAGCCAATGATCTGAGCTTATATTTATCTTGTCCCGGGGCATCAAAGTAATTGTTTCCTCCTCATCTTCCTGCGGGACCGTGGGCATGGGGAATGATGCCCTTGCCCATAGAGAACCCACAGCAGCTTTGTGATGCCAGCCCCCCAGAGACACGCCCTGCCTGTCTTGTTCATGAAACTCCTTACCCAGCAGGATTCCTGTCCCTCGTCCTCGGTGGCTGCGGGACATCTCCCCTGGAAGATGAGGCAGGATGGCTCAGGGGAGAAATAAATATTGCCCTAGACCTTGACCTGGGAATGCTTTTACATCACTGACCTGGGCGGGTCAGGGCCCTTCCCTGGGCCTCCAGGTCCCCCTCTGCTTCCCTCCCACGGAGCCCGTGGCTCCCCAGACCTCCATCCATCCTCTTAACTCCAAAGCGACAGAACGGGGATGTCCGTTGCCCACTGGGGTCCACAGAGGTCCCAGAGCTGCGTTTCTGAGTGGCCTGCTTGGGTTGCCCGCCAGCGGAGCTCCTGTTGCTTAGATTCCACCAGGAAGCAGGTCGGTTTTTGTTTACAGATGTATCCTTCCTCCTTAGCATGGAATGAGTGAATGAATAGGCACCTGGAATGAATGAATGGGGGGAAATAAATGAACTGCGCCTCAGTCTGAGTCACGTGACCATCACTAAGGGGGGAACTTCCCCTTCGCCAACCACATGGAGTTTTGCATCTGTCACCAGCACAGGGATCCTGTGCAGGCCAGTCAGAAGGATGTCTGTCTCTGTGCTGAGTACTTTGTCTCCCAAATCCATTCTCCACGTGCTCTGCACCCACAAGAAACTGACTAATCTTGGGGTTTTTTTTTATTTTCTTTTTTTTGTGTGTGTGGAAGTTCGGCATGTGGAAGTTCCCAGGCTAGGGGTCGAATCAGAGCTACAACTGCCAGCCACAGCCACGGCAATGTGGGATCTGAGCCCTGTCTGCAACCTACACCACAGCTCACTGAGTGAGGCCAGGGCTCGAACCCGGGTCCTCATGGATCCTAGTCAGGTTCATTACCACTGAACTACGACAGGAGCTCCTAATCCTGTGAATTTCATTACTGGCTCCCTTGCTTGGACTTCTGCTTGGGTGCTGACAGTGGAGGCCCTGGAGGAAGACCAGAGGGTGAAACCTGGGGAGAGAGGACCTGGTGCCCACCTGCTGGGCTGTTGTGGCCGCAGCTCCTGCTGGGAACCCTCTCCCAGTTGTAGCTTCCCTGGTTTCCTTCCTTTGCCATTTAGGCCCAGGGGCGACAGTTCTCTGCTATGGCCAGTTCCAGGAAGCTTTTCTGTCCCTTGCAGATTTCCTTGAGCCCTGCCTTTGTAAAGAGTTCCTTGACTGGTCTGTGCAGCCACCAGGGTCCCCGTGCCCTGTCCTGCTGGACAGGAGGCTGGAGGCTGCTGATGTTTGATTCAGCAGCTAGGAATCGGGTCCCAGCAATCCGGAGGTGGGGAAGGCTCAGTCCCTGCAGGAAGGGAGCTCTCAGACTCATGGGGGGTGGGGGTGCGGGCAGAGGGGCCAGTCTTGCAGGGGCCATGTTAGAGGGGTGCCCATTTGGGGATGACGTCTGGTGGCAGACCTCATGCTCTTTGCGCTGGGCCAGGCTGCCTCTGAGAAATCCCGCAAGGTGCGGGGATAAGGGTGTGTGTGGAAATGAAGGGCCAAGGAGAAGCCGCCTGGAGTCATGGTCCAGGCTGAGAACTCATCCGGGGGCTTCCAGCCATGGACTTCTGCAGCTGCTCCAGCTTTGGAGGCCTTGAAGGAAACCCACTTGGCCTGGAGAGGTGACACAGTCCGCCACAGCCACCAGCAGCACCGTGGCTCTGCTAAGTGTCTTCTTTTTTTTCTTTTTCTTTTGGCTGAACCCAGGGCATGCAGAAGTTGCGGGGCCAGGGATTGAACCTGTGCCACAGCAGGGAACCGAACCACAGCAGATCCTTAACCTCTAGGCCACCAGGGAACTCCTGCCACGTGTCTAACAGAACAGGCCCTGGCCTCTCTCAGGCAGGGGTTTGGGGCTTGGAGCCCCAGGGTAGCTCAGTCTCCCTCCTGCCTCCCCCCCTGACTCCTGTGCATGGGTCACTGTTTCTCCTTCCTTCCATTTCTTCTTTGCCTACTTCAGTTTTGCTGTGATGAATGGAATCCCTCCAATTCCTCCGTGAAACAAGGAGGGTCGTAAATTCCTAACCTGCAGAATATCTGTTTGTTCCCTCCGCATCTGTCGTCGTTTCACACTGGCTCCGGTTTTTATCCTGCTTCTTAAAGGATCCATCCTGTTGTCCCTCCTCCTTTCTCAGGAGCGGTCCCCAGGGGCAGGACCTGAGTACCTGGGTCCAGGGGTTGAGTTCCTGGGGAGTCCCCTCCCCGCCCCGACCCATCTAACTGCATCCTCCAGATCATCAGTGCAGCCATATCAAATGTGACAGGCTTCTCTGGCATTGAAGCTCTGGAAATAGCAGCTGCGTTTGACAGGCTGGGGCTGCTAAGGGCTCAGCCATCCCGCCTGCCCGCCTCTGCAGCCAGATTGTTAAATTCAGAGGGGGAGGGGGGGCCAGGCATTTCCCAGCCCAGCCCAAGGACATCCCTCCTCCCCCACCCAGGCTTTCCGGCTTCTCCCACTTTCTTCGGAAGCTCCTCCCTCTTGCAGTGGGAAGCCTACTGTCTGGACACCTGGGAACCCGCAGACCCAGGCTGGTCACCTTACCCCCCCGCAGTGCCGATCCTCTGTCTGTCAGTGGGGGTGGTACTCTCTCAGCCCCCCCCCCCCCCGAGGCTGTTGGGAAAATTAAATGATACAGGTTAAGCTCCCACCAGGGCACGTTGTGGGAACGCTGTACGAGGCAGATGCTGCTGTTCTTATTCGTTAGTATTATTTTGGGTAGTGGGTCCCGAGCCTTTGGTTGCAGGCGCCCTTTCCAGGCGGTCCCTGGGAGGCTGGGGCGAGCAGCATCTCCGGATGAATAATTCATCACCAGTCTCCTTTGCTCCCGAAGCAGCAGCTCCTGGCAAAGGCTGCAGACGAATTCATTTGTCGCGGGTGGGTGTGCGCTGGAGAACAGATGGGATTCCCCAGTCACGTGGCCCGGCAGACAGCGTGACACACCGTCCTGCCGAGGAAGCCCGGCTTCTTGGAGGAGGAACTTCTCCAGCTTCTGAAAATGGATGCGGCGGATCTGCTGCCTGTGCCATATGTGGCGATTGCTTTGTTCTGTTCTGGAAGAAATCGGGTGTTTCCCATCCTCCCGCGTCCTTGACAACGTCTGACAATGTTTGTTCACCATCGGGACACACATGTCTCCTGGAAACGATAAGACTGATTTTAGGACTTCCCTGGTGGCTCAGCGGGTTAAGGATCCCATGGTGTCGCTAAGGCGGCTCGGGTCTCTGGCCTGGGAACTTCCACACATTGTGTGCACTGCCAAAAACAAAAAACAAAAAACAAAAAACAAAAAAAAACAGAGAGAGAGAGATGGATCTTATAATTATTCATTTTATTCCTACTGGGTTCCAGCCCTGCGTTAGGCATGGAAGAACAGATGAATGGGGATCTGTACAGAATGTTACAGAAACTCAGAGAAGGGGTGGCTGACATCGTCTCCTGAGTAAGTAACAACTGCCTGTCAACTACTTTAACCCAGCCTGTGGCAGTCAGGGAAGGCGTCCTGGAGGAGGTGATGATTCAGTTGAACTCTGGACGATGAGCTGGATGGAGGTTCTAGATGAAGGAGGAATTTGAGGAACATCTGACAAATCATAGTGTTTCCAGAAAACCCTAAATGGGTGAATGTCTGAGGATAGGCATGAATCAGGTGGAGGTCCTGGTACACCTGCCTAGGTTGACACATGATTCATCCAGTGGGAGCCACTGATGGGCATGGGGTAGGAGAGGAACTTGGTATCTGTAGGACGGCAGGAGTGCCCTGATGGCATGAGCAGAATGGCTTGAGGGAAGAAGATCAGTCTGTGCCTTGGTTCATTCACTCACTTATTCACGAAGCTACCCACTCCTCCTTTTACTTGCACAGCAGATATTTCTTGAGTTGCCCAGTGTGTGCCACGTTGAGAGGTGTCGGCGGCGGGAGGAGAGGAAGGCAGCTGGAGGGCCAGAGAGGGCGCTGCCTGTTGGGTCAGATCAGGTAGATTGGTGGCTGTAAATAAACGAGGTCAGAGTTCCCCTCACAGCTCGGTGGAATCTCGAACCTGACTAGCATCCATGAGGACACAGGTTCAATCCCTGGCCTCAGTCAGTGGGTTAAGGATGCAGCATTGCTGTGAGCTGTGGGGTAGGTGGCAGACATGGCTCAGATCTGGCATTGCTCTGGCTGTGGTGTAGGCCAGCGGCTACAGCTCCAATTGGACCCCTAGCCTGGGAACCTCCATATGCCGTGGGTGTGGCCCTAAAAAGACAAAGACAAAGAAATAAATAAACAATTGAGGTCAACAGAACTAAGCTCCTGGTCCAGCCAGAACCTGCAGTAGGCTCTCGTTTCACAGTTGGAGCCCATCCACAGACATTGCGTGCAGCCCCAGCCGTGCTGCTGGACACAGCCTGGTGGTCCTGAAGCAGGCAAGGGGCTGCGAGGTCCTCTCTTGGCTCCTGGAATCCCCCAGAGCATCTTGTATCTGTTCTGTGCGCTGGCCGGGGGTTTCTTCTCGTGGCACTGCTGTCAGAGATGCACGAACACATATGTGTACACAGCTTTTACCTTCAGAGAGCTCAGGTGGCCAGGGACATTTGCAAAAGGGTTTCTATCCCACACCTCGACCATCTTCAGAACCCATGGGTTCCGGAGATGCCTTGGTACTTCCTTGGGGCAGGAGGAGGCAGTCTGCTTTCTTGCCTTCTCACATCCTGCGGGAGCATCTTTCCCACAGAGGGGCGTGCGTTGTGGATCACGTGAGTCAGGGATGAGGGTCGAAAGGTGATTCCAGAGCCCCAGGCAGACTGAACTGAATTAGAATGTCCTGTGGGTGGGGAGCCAGGGTGCTTGCATCACCACCTCTGGTGATTCTGAAGCGCTTTCAGGTCTGAGAAGTACCGTTTTAAAGTACAAAGCTCTTTTTTTTTTTTTAACCCCCTGGAATCAGCCAAGGACTATTCCTTTTTTTTTTTTTTTTTTTTTTTTTTTTTTTGTCTTTTGTCTTTTTGTCTTTTGTTGTTGTTGTTGTTGTTGTTGTTGCTATTTCTTGGGCCGCTCCCGCGGCATATGGAGGTTCCCAGGCTAGGGGTTGAATCGGAGCTGTAGCCACCGGCCTACGCCAGAGCCACAGCAACGCAGGATCCGAGCCGCGTCTGCAACCTACACCACAGCTCACGGCAACGCCGGATCGTTAACCCACTGAGCAAGGGCAGGGACCGAACCCGCAACCTCATGGTTCCTAGTCGGATTCGTTAACCACTGCGCCACGACGGGAACTCCCAACCAAGGACTATTCCTGAGCGCCTGCCGCATGCCAGGTGCAATGCCACGTGTAACGCAGTCGGCTTATTTCATTCTCACTCCTGCCCCAGAGGATGCTGGAGGGGGGTCCTTTGTTTTATGCAGTTCGTAAGAGAGGAGGTTGGGGTTCAAACCTCAAGGGCCGAAGGGCAGTCGTTGCCTTCATCTCACACAGGCGCTGCATCGGCTCAGAAGCGGGTGATGAAGTGCTTTCCTGAGCAGGATGGATGCCTGGGGCACAAGTGTCCTCCAGAGGGAGGCCTGTTTCCGCTCACCCTTGGGAGCCGGGGCTCCTTCCCTCCATGGACCCTCGGCAGGCCCACGCTCGTCTGTGTGCTTAGGGACCCCCGAGTCCCACAGTCACCCGGAGTCTGGGGAGTGACATCACTTTAGGAAGCAGGGGGCGAGGCCCAGGGCTGCTGCTGGCTCCTGGGCATGTGGACTTGGAGAGGAGGGGAGCTGGGGAGCTGAAGGCCTCTTACGATAGTCCCGTTTATTTTTCTGTGGTCCTGGCAGCTCTGCAGAGCTCTGGCCTCCCCTTTGGGGCCTTTCACAGGTTCCCAAGAGCATCCTCACCGACTCCCGCTCCCGTCATCACTCCCCACTCCCAAAGGGCCCCTCCAGGGCTGCCCCCTCACCTGCTACCCTGCAGAGCCACCTCCAGGCTCATTCTGCTGAGGGAGCCTTTCCAGCTGGCAGGAGGCCCATCAGCATCTCTAGCTGGATGTTCCTGCCTCCCCAGTCTTGCATCGGCTGCCTTGGGAATCCAGCCCCGCTGGACCACCCTTTGCTGTTGGAATGCCGTTACTGGGCACATGTCTGCCTCTGGCCTTGCAGCTTCAGCCAGCCCCTCCCTAGTGCCCCTTTCGTCTTGTGTCCCCAAGTCTGGGGCCATTCCCCGGGTGATCTCTTAAAGCTCTTCTCACTAGGTCTGTGCATTTTACAGTCAGTAGTGGGCTTGGATCTCATAACCAATTTTCAGCAGCCTAGTCTGTGTAGCCCTGCTTAGCTGACTAGCACCTGCCCCTGGCAGTGGCCATCCCTGCAGCCTCAGCACCACCTGCAGCTTTAAAGGCACGAGGCTTCTCAGGCCCAGGCCAGAAGCTGCTGGGACAAAGATGCCCGGGTGCTTTGTAGGTACAGCACGGTCGGAGAAGGGCTGCCCCGGGCTCACTTTGAAAAGTCAGGTGGTAGCCGCTGCATGAGGACCTGGCTGACGCCGAGGCAAAGGATCCCATTTTGCCTTCGGTCACGTTACCTGGAAAATGAGCTAAGCCATCTCCAAAAATCTCTCTCCCGAGTTCCTGTGTGTGTCCTGACCTGACCTTGGCATCTGAGAGGCTCGGTGTGTCCCTGACTGTCGTTAGAAACGTAGGACTGCGACTTTCTGCAGGGCTGCAGTTCAAGGTAGGTGTCATACACCATGCGGTTTTCTTTTTAAGGGCCGTCATGGAAAGCTGCTGATGGACAGCTTCTGGTCCTCGCGGTGTGCAGAGCCCTGGAGGGATACTGCACTGCAGGGCGTTTCCCCGCAGAATCCTCCCATGAGCCTCTCCCAGCTGAGCTCTGAGAAGAGTTTCTAACTTCAGGGGCGTGGGTTTGCTTCTTTCCATCCGATGCAACAGGTGGAAAGTCCAGCATCTTTTCCTCTTCGTCCTGGGTCTCAAGCGCAGGGAGCTCTTCATCCTGACTCCCGGCCTTTCTCTCCCTTCCTGATCATTGAAACGCTTCCATGATGAAAATCTTCAGTTGCACGGTCAAGGGCTCTTTATTATAGCCTGCTTTACTGCTTATTAAAATTAGTAGTGGTATCAAAAAATTGTGAGGGATTCTTCGTCCCTTTAAAGTAAGACTCATTATAGTTATCCCCTCAGGTAACAGCAACCCCCGTGCTTTTAAAACGTGGTTTGACTTACAGAAATTCAACGTACACATAATATTTTGGAAATTGACGTTCTGTGTAAGCAAAGGGGGCCTCTAATCATACCCAGAGAAAATTATTTCAAGCAATCTGGTTAATTATAGTCATCAGGCAAGACCAGTCTTGTAAGTGGGCTGCATATTGAAGTTTTAAGGGTCCACCCTCTAGTATTTTCCCCTCACTTCAATACGAATGGACCCCTAAAGTAGGTAGGGACGAGGGCTGGTGGTCAGGACACGCCGGGGTGATTAGATGAAGTGCTCATTTATTCAGCCAGTATTTTGTTCTTAATTTTTTTTTTTGTCTTTTGTCCTTTTTAGGGCCACACCCACAACATGTGGAGGTTCCCAGGCTAGGGGTCTCATCGGAGCTGTAGACGCCGGCCTGTGCCACAGCCACAGCAATGCGGGATCCAAGCTGCGTCTGCAACCTACACCACGGCTCATGGCAACGCCGGATCCTTAACCCACTAAGCAAGACCAGGGATCGAACCCACGACCTCATGGTTCCTAGTCGGATTTGTTTCCTCTGCGCCACCACGGGAACTCCTGTTCTTGATTTTTTATTATTAAAGTATAGTTGATTGACAATATTGTGTCAGTTTCTGCAGTATAGCAAAGTGGCTCAGTTATACATATATACATATGCACATATATATACATATATATATATATATATATATATATAGACACATTCATTTTTAAATATAATTTTCCATCATAGTCTATTCCAGGAGACTGGATATAGTTCCCTGTGCTGTACAGTAGGGCCTCGTTGCTTATCCATTCTAAATGTAAGAGTTTGCATCTACCAACCCCAAACTCCCATCCATCCCACGCCCTCCCTCCTGCTGCCTCACCCGGGCAACCACATGTCTGTTCTCCATGTCTGTGAGTCTGTTTCCGTTTTGTAGGTAGGTTCATTTGTGCCACGTTTTAGATTCCACATATAAGTGATATCATATGGTATTTGTCTTTCTCTTTCTGCCTTACTTCACTTAGGATGAGACTCTCTAGTTGCATCCGTGTTGCTGCAAATGGCATTATTTTATTCTTTTCTGTGGCTGCGTGCGATTCCATCGTCTGTATGCACCATGTCTTCTGTATTCATTCATATGTTGACGGACGTTTAGCCTGTTTCCGTGTCTCGGCTATTGTATTTAGCCAGTGTTTCTCGAGCCCCTTCTGTACGTCAGGCACTGGGTTCTGAAGAGGCACAGTCCCCACCCCAAGAGCTCACTGTCTAATGAGATGCGCACATAGTCACTCAGAGACAACACACCATGCAACCAAAAAGTGGAAAGCAGCCATGAACTTGGTGTGGAAGTGCTGAGGACGGAGCTCTTTGTTTTGATGGGACATCTAGGACGTCAGATTCAGGAGGCAGCGTTTGCGCCGGGGGCCTGGTGTCCGCAGATCGTGCAAAGTTGGGGAAGGACACTTCCAGCTGGACACTAGTGGCTAGAGGATCGGGAACTGTCTCTGGGTCACGCTGGGTCCCTGGGGTCCAGCACCGTGTTGGGCACAGAATGGAGACTTAACACAAGTTCAGAGATGAATGGGATTAGAGATAAGTGGGAACATTGTTTTCGGAAGGCACATTGGGCTCAACGTTTTGAAAAGTAATATAGCTGGGAGTTGCTCTAGGCTTGGAGACAGTCCAAGTGGCCATTAACTGCTCGTGTTCATCACCCCTTGGTATCTGTGAGCTCCTTGTGGGGACGAGGGTCTACGAAGTTTTTTGGGGAAAATACCATAAATTGAGCAGCTGAAAACACCCACCTATTCCCTTAGAGAAACGACAGGTCCAAGTCCTGGCGTGGCGTGGTTGTGTTCTCCGCTCAGGATCTCAAGGTAGAACTGAGGTGCCGCCAGGCCTGCGTTCTCAGGTGAGACGCGGTTCTCTTCCAAGCTCACTTGCTCTTGGCAGAATTCAGTTCCTTGAGGTTGGAGGACTGAGGCCCTGCTCCCTTGCTGGCTGTCAACCAGGGTCCAATGTCAGTCCCTAGAGGCCATCCACTTTCCCTCCCGCCGAGCCCTGTCCATCGCACGGCACCTTGCTTCTCTCTCACGTCTTTTGTGGTGACCAGGTTAAGTCAGGCCCAACCAGGATGATTTGCGTGAGTAACTTGGCATCAGCCGGGACCCTAATTATATGTGCAGAACCCCTTCTGCCATAGAAGGACAAATAACCATAGGGGTGCCATTCCATGAAATTCACAGCCTGCAGATGCTTCAGGGGAGGGGCTTATATATGATATACACCCGGGGCTGTCTTGGAAGTCTGCCTACGTCACGGCCCCTGTTAATTCATCCCTGAATCTCCAGGGCTGGGCACAGGGTACAGGGCCAGGTATCTGCTTTCTGGAAGGTAAGGGAGATGCCTGGACAACCTGAGCAGGGCACAAAGACGATTCTTCCATGCCCCCAAAAAACACCCCCCCCCACTCCCCTGGCACGGGAGAGGCAGAAGACTCACACCCACTGCTCCAGTATCTGGCAAATAGCCTCGAGACGTTGTTGGACTCCGTACAGGATTATGCCAACTCTTTTTCTGGGGAGAATTTTTATAGAAACCATTCCACATGGAGCATTTGAGAAGCTGGTGGCTGAGTTTAGTCCATGATGATTAAAAAAAAATTTGAAAAGATGTTACCTGGCATTTATAGTCTACATAATACATTTATAGCCTCGCAGCGCAGAGCTTAACTAATTTACGTGGATGGCTAGATGAGCAAGTGTGTGAATAAGTCCATTATTACTACGTTAACTGATTTACACGCGTTTCTTTGCCTACCCACCCCGCAACTTCCTGCAGGCAGTAGCCAGCATCTCTTGATGGGAAGCCCATCCTCCCTTGTGTGATGGGCACTGGTGCTAAAAAATCATCCCTGGCTCTTACTTTGGCCCAGAGCTGCTTTGGATGTGCTGGGGGTGGGGGGCAGTGCTTGAACTTGAGTAACCTGGGGAGCATTGAAAAATACAGATTTTTTCCCTCTGCTACAGATGCATTGAACGAGACTGCCTGCCGGGCAGTGGCCCCAGGAATGTGTGTTGTTTGCAAGCCTCCCAGATAGTTGCGGGCAGTGGACCTTTGAGACACACCAGCCCAGTGGTGGTGGGGAGCCAGCAGCAAGCAGACACTTGGGTTCTGTCTGTCAGTGGCTGCGATGGAGGAAGATGGGACCGGGGGTGGGGAGGGGCAGACAGGAGGTGGGACATTGTTCCAGGCAGAAGAACTGGTACCAGAGGAGCCAGGGGAGGGGGAATGTGAAGACAGCGGGAAACCGGAAGTCCTGTGCTGCCTGGTCTCTGGGATCAAAGAGAAGTGGGTCTGAAACACCACTCGGTTCTTCCCCCCCACCTTTTTTTTTTGCTTTTTAGGGCTGCACCCGTGGCATATGGAGGTTCCCAGGCTAGGGGTCTCATCGGAGCTACAGCTGCCGGCCTACACCACAGCCACAGCAACTCAGGATCTGAGTCCCGTCTGTGACCTACACCACAGCTCACGGCTACACCAGATCCTTAACCCACTGAGCAAGGCCAGGGATCGAACCCGCAACCTCATGGTTCCTAGTCAGATTTGTTTCCACTGCGCCGTGACAGGAACTCCACCACCCAGTTCTTTAGCGCAAGAAATGCTTTGCCCATTGATTGGTTCTGCCTCCAGTTTAACCTGGCCGACTCCAGGTGAATCTAGCGTTAAACCCTCCTTTCTAGGGCAGAGAGAAAAATCAATCCACAATCTGCCTGGGAGCCATTCTCTTTCTCCATCAGAGGTGGTACAGAGCCCGCGGGTTCAGGAAGGAGTGCCCGCTGCTGCTGCGAGCCCGAAAGGATGAGGCCACGGGTCCTTGTGGGAGCGCCGGTCTGCAGAGGTGCGCGCAGGGCTCGTTGCTCACTGTAGGTCTTGTCACCTCCCGAGCTGAGACTGGGAAGGGTCCCTGTGCAGCCAGCCCTGTCCTTGCCCACCCCTCTCCTCCCTGGGGCGGCGGCTCCTCTGAGGCTGACCTGAACACAGGACACAGGCCTGGGGGGAGGCATCAATGACGTGCTTATGCCTGGGGTTAGGCTGCCAAGAGGCCTGGCCTGGCTCCGTTTGTAAGAAGAGGAGGAAAAATAACCCCTCTTGTTCTTTCTCTTTCGTAAGTTATTACAACGTTCGCTTCCCACACACATTAGATCAGCACTTCCCCTTGCATCATACACACTTTTTTTTTTTTTTTTTCCTACTGAAGTTGAGACACATTGGCCTAATTTCTGGATCCAAGTTGACTCCTAAAATCAGTCTGTATAATGGCCACCCCAACCCCCCCAGACTTCTGGCCCACTGTTAAATTCATCATGTTTCTTAGGCTTTGGGTGTCCTGAAACATACTAGTTCAGTATTAATGCGTGTGTGTGTGTGTGTGTGTGTGTGTGTGTGTGTGTGTGTGTGTTGGGCACACGGGGCTCAGGCACGGAGTTGTGAAGGACATGATTCCTACGAGGAAAGGCAGGGCCAGATCGTAAACAAAATTCATGTTTGTTTCCGTTGTCCCGAGAGCAGGGGGAACCCGTTGGAACCGAGCTGATAATGAGGGGGTGATCTCAGATGTAAAAATACTGAGGGTTTTCGGGTCGTTGCTGCCCCAAGCTCCCCGGTCCCTAAGTCTTTCTTTCACTCATAATCCTCTGTCTCAAGTGCTGCTTGATCCAGCGAGGAAATAGTTAGCTCTTGGCCCCCAAGCTCCCCCCACCAGGGCCACCATCTGTTCTAATTAATCAGTATCCAGAGGAGACCCAGGGTTAAAGTATTTTGAAACAGCACCCTCCCTTCAATTAGAAGGTTTAATCCCCACCATAGCCTTGTGAAAATTGGAAAATTTGGCATTATTACTCCCAATTCACAAGTGATGAAACTGTCACACAGAGAATTGAAATCACCCACACATGGCCACCCACCTGGGACATTTCTGCCTGGCTTCTTGTTCTGTGCGGCTGAATGTTTCCTCCAGCGTTGCCTTTCCTGACCTGGAGACCATTTGAGAAGAAAACTTTCAGAGGAAGTGGTTATATTTCCGGGAGGCGCTGTCCCCTGAAGACCCCTCCCCGTCTTTTCTGAAGTCCCCGCCTCCACTTCTGTTGCGATGCCGTAACCCTGTTGCATTGCAGTGTCATACCCCTGTTACATTCGATGCCAAATGCGTGTGTTTGCTGCATAAAGAAATGTTGGCAGAATGAAGAAAGAATTGGAGCCAGCTCCAGTGCTGATGGTGCCTTGAACCAACCAGAGCTGTCTCTGAACTTGTCGGTCTCTACCCTAAATGACAGACTCCTAGAAGGCAAGACCCCTGTCTGCTCATCTTCAGACTCTGCTCTGTTGCCCCAGCACAGCCTCTGGCACTGAGCAGGTGCTTTATCAGGGTTCTCTGACAGCACAGAGTCATCCCCAATCAACCACATCGTGAAGTTCTCCTTCCAGATGGTGGGGAGATGTGCCTTCGCAGTTCTTTCACCCCCAAACCAAATGCAAGAAGGAATCAACCTGTAGTTTAGTGCCAGGAGGAGCCCAGAGACTAGAGGGAGAGAGCGTTGGGAGACTGCAGGACTTGGGGAATCTCAGAGCCATTCCTCCTTGTGGGAACGGCCATCGTGTATCTGAACAAGCTTGCCCTGTTGTGTGTGGACTGGCGGCTCATGGAGGGAGGGAGGCATCCCCTTCTCGGGTCTCTTCCTGCAAATAGGGAAGTAGCCAAGGTCTCGTCTCTGGCCACTTCTTGAAGATTCGCCCATTGGCAGCCCCACGGCAAACTTTGGAAGGGTGGAAAGTGAGCCAAGGGCATGTATCATCTGCTCTTCCCCCCCGCAGTGTTCCTGTCCCCTTTCCTTACCTCCCGGCATCCACCTGGGCTTCCTAGGCAGCCTGAATCAGAGCTGGTGTGGGACCGCCGTGCAGGGACCCTCGGTGATGTCACCAGGGCCAGGGGGCTGGCTCCTCGCCCGTTGAGCCTGTGCCAGGTGGGGCCATCCTGTTGAGAGCCTGTCGTTCCGAGTTGATCAGATGTCACTTTCATCTGGGTGATGACACAAGCTGTGTCCTCGAGTCCAAAACTGTTTGGAAAGCCCGACCTGAGGTCCGACTCTGTGCCTGGAAATCAGACGGGGATTCCAGGAGCCATGGGCCCTCGCCCTGTGCTGAGCAAACGGGTAGTGTTAGAGGTGGCTGAGATTTGAGCTGGATTTTCATTCAGCCCCTCATTTTATGGGGAGGAGGCAGATTCCACAGAAGAGGCACACAGCTGGATGCCAAGTAGATGCGTGTTGGCTATATTCACAAGTAAACAGTTGAGTAGCCTATATGTTTGTCTCATGTCCTGCACACCGCCCCCTCACCTGGCCAGCTCCAGCTCACTGTTGAAGGCCAAGTGCTGCAGCTTCTGGGAGGCCTTCCCTGATTTCCAGGTGGGGTTCTCCTCCGTGCGCCCCTCCCTTAGCATAGCTCTTTCCATATGGACAGTTGCCTCTTCCATTAGACTGTGGGTGCCTGGCTTGTACTATAGACAGTAGACTGCTGCCCAGGGGAATGAATGAAGGAATGAATGAAAGAACCCCTGAAATGATTGGGTGGTTGAAGCCTGACTGGGCTGAGCAACTGAATCTCTGGAAGCTAGTCTAATTTTTTTTTTTTTTTCAGTGAACCCAAGAGAGAAGACATGATTTCCTTGTGGATCCAGGATGACTTACTAAGGAAAAGAATTAGAACCATACAAAAAAAAATAGAATCAAGGGCTAAATTATGTGATAAAGTCCAGCAGCAGCATGTGCCTTTCTGCTCTCTCCCTTGACGCTACCTCTGAAATCGGAATGTTTATCCGTTTGTGTCTTTGCACATATTTATTGAGTTCCTATTAGATGCCAGGCTGGACATTCAACACCAGGGAAGACAGGAAATGTTCTGCCCTAATGGAGCTAAAACCTGTCATGGAGAGATCCCTGAATTAATTTAACAAATATGGAAGGAAACAGAGTCTTTAAGCCCTAATCCCAGCGGTGAGCAGCTTTGTAAATAGGACAGTCAGGAAGGGCTTTCCCAGGGAGTTGATCTTTGGGCCAGATCTTATACCGGGGAGTCGGTTATTCTTGTGTGGAGAGCGAATAGCAAGTGCAAAGGTCCTGAGGCAGGAGGGGCTTGGCAGGTAAGAGAGAGTCATTAAAAGGCAGTGGGTCTAGAACCAGGTGACTACGGGGGACATGGGATGAGGTTGGAAAACCTTCTGATCATGCAAGGAGAGCCTTGGATTTTATTCTAAGTGCAGTAGGCACACATGGGGGGTGGGGCGGGGATTGGCATATTTTTCACTTCCTCTGGATTTCTCAAGGTTGAGGGCTATGGGAAGAGAGGGTTTTGAAGAATGAGTAGAAGGGGGCAGAAGTGGAAGCGGGGGCCCCACTTAGAGACTTCTTCACGGTTGCTGGTGAGAGGTGGTGGGTTTGGACTGGGGGGCAGCATTTACGGTCACGGCATCTAGTATTATGGAGCACGTATTCTGGAGTAACGCATGTGATGCTGCAGTATTGGCAGTGGCAAAGGTTCTGTTACCTGGGCATGGGTAACAGGTGAGGTTTAGGGAAAGTTCCTGCTCAAGGACACGGAGTTGGAAGTGGAGGAGCCAGGACGTGCATCTAGGAAGCTTAGCTGCCAAGCCCGTGCTCCTCCTCACCCGCCGTGTGGATCCATGTGGGATGTGTTTCCAGGTGGAATTGACTTGTTTGCCGCTGGGCTGGGCGTGGAGGAGGTGGGAAGAGGATGCCTTGAGCCTCGGGGACAGGGAGATCGAAGCGGGGCCAGAGTTCCCGCCTGGGCTTTTTTTTCTTCCCATCACAGCTCAGGCCCTTGTTCCTTTCCCCCAGGGCCTCTGCACCTGTCTCCTGCCCCATCTGCTCCCCCTGCAGACTCTCACGCGTGCACACCCCGCGGCTGAGCTGCTGACGCTGGCTTATCCCCCTTCCACCTACGGCCAGTGTCGTGTCTTTGCTTGGTGCATCCTTTGGCTGCTTCACCGCCTAATGTGACTACCATAGCCACGGGGTCCTAAAATGATTTTTTCTACCCTTCCTCCCTCATTGCAGCCCTAAACCGTGTGATTCTCTTAACTGGCCCCTGTTTCCAGAGTGCATCCAGCTCTGAGTGCCGGCAGGACACCGGGTACATAGACGGTCAATGCAAGGTGCTTGAACAGATCAGTAAAGACGCTGGCTGTCCTGTCTCACTGCCTTTGTACGTGGTGCTCTGAGCAGGAACAGCCTCGCTCCTTGACGTCTCTGTTCATTGCCATCCTGCACATCCTGTTTCCAGAGCCCATCCCGTGTCCCCACTGCTGTGGGGGGACACAGCTTCTCTGAAGGCCACGACTAGATGTTTATACACTTGGTCAGGTTACCAAGTTCAGAGACCGTGCTGGCTTCAGCCACCATCTCCAGCAGGAGAGGGCCTGCCTGCCGGGTTGGGGAGAGGGCTCCTGGGACACACTTTTCATCAGCTGTCCTGAGTAGGTACAAAGTCAAGAAGGAAGCAGAGAGGACCTCCTGAGAAGTCAGGACTTGGCCCCTGCTCTCTGCTCTCATGCGGATGGAACTTGCTCGTATTCCATGCAGGGCTGCTGCTTCTTTTCTGTTTTTTGTCTTTTTGTCTTTTTAGGGCTGCACTTGCAGCATATGGAGGTTCCCGGGCTAGGGGTGCAATCGGAACTGTAGCCGCCGGCCTACACCACAGCTCAGAGCAACACTGGATCCCTAACCCGCTGAGCGAGGCCAGGGATCGAACCCGTGTCCTCATGGATGCCAGTCAGGTTCACCAACCACTGAGCCACGATAGGAACTCCAATGTGGGGCTTCTTTACTCTCCTTTGAAATAAGCTTACACTCAGGACATAGGGATTATGTTCCTGCTGTGTGCCAGGCACGATGCCAGGCACGTGGATACAGCCGTCAGCAAAACCAGGTTAAAATCCCTGTCCTGGCAGGGGGCTCATGTATCAGGTCGGGAAGGGGGAGAAAAAGCAGTTAATAAATAAAAGAAACTGGTGTCACTGAGGAGGGAAACAGCAGGAGCTGCATGCAGGGAGGGGTGGCTTGCTGCTGTGCACTGGGTGGCCCTGAGGCCATGTTCAAAGGGCCCTGCAGCAGAGAAGGGAGGGAGAGGGCAGTGAAGAGAAGGATGCAGAGAGAGGGGTGGGCTTTGCATGCTCCCGGAGCAGCCGGGAGATCAGCCTGGCCCCGGGGCAAGAGCACAAAGCGGGATGTGCGGTCAGAGAGGTGAGCGGATGCTGGCCTCGGACCCGGGAGGCCATCAGAGGGTCTGGAGCTTCCTTCTGGGGAATTCGAGATGCTCCTGGAGGATTCTGAGGCGTGAGATGAGCTGACTGAGACTAGTAGCATCTCTCGGGCTCCTGTGCTGAAAATAGACTGTGGAAGGGAATGTTTCCACTTTACAGAAGAGAAAACGGAGGCTCAGAGGAAGAGCTTATCTGAAGTCCAACAGCTGGTGAAGGGTGAGGCCCTGGGGACCAAGGGATGGCCAGGCTGGTCCTGTCCTCAGGCTTCTCAGCATCTCCCATGCACGCATTGTAATAATGGACCGGATGGAGGTGCTCCAGAAATTCTTGCAACTTTACGGATGTTGGGTAGTTTGGACAGTGTGGGGGTTATTGGAGTCTTTGGGGTTTTCTGCCCCTTTTCTGTCCCTTTTCCCAGCTCTCTGGGCCTTGGATATAAAATGGCTGCTGAAGGCCTGGAGGGCAAGGGAGGGGTAAGAGAAAGTAGAACACGAGACTCCCGGGACAGTGGGTACATCAGGAGAGACGCCTTCCTGGGGGATCTACCGCACAGACAGAGACCGAGCCTGTGAATAAATGTATCCATGGGCTGGTGTTGCTCCAGCATCTTTCCCTTTAGGGGGCAGAGGTCCAGAGGAGCCTTCCCATTTCGTGGGTGGATTTCTGAGATGGCCCAGCTCAAAGGGAACTCGACATACAGCTGCCCTGAGTGTGTCTTCAGGTGTGTGCAGGAAGGTGTATGCAGGCTGGTGTGTACAGGCAGGTGTGTTCAGGTGGCTTCACTCTGAGGTCAGAGGACATGTGAGCCAGGGCTCGCTGACGCATCCCGTAGCTTGGGTCATCTAAGGGATGTGGTGTGAGGTTCGGCTTCTTCCCTTGGGGGCAGATGCCAGCATCACCTGGGGTTCTGAGAAAGCCCATTCAGTCCATCAGACCCGCTGTGTGGTTTGTTGGCTTCCTTCCTTCTGTCCTTTTTCTTTGGGCTCATCCCCCCAGCCTCTGCTTGTCCCTTGCTCCCCTCTCTGTCCTCTCTCTCCCACCTCTGCATTTTTAGCCTCATTCAGTTTTTTCCTGTCTCTCTGTATCCAGCCACTTAACCTGTACTATTTATACTATTTATATATATCTCGCAAAATTAAAATAGCATTTTAATAGGAAAAAGGCTTATGCAAGTTGCCTTTAATAAAATGTTGAGTATCTGGGGCACCCCAAATAAGATTCTGACATTTTGAGACTTTTTTTGGTGGAGGAAAGTACATATAGAAAATAGAAAATGGGAATAACAAGAAAATCATGTTAGAGAATGCCATTTAAAAAATAAAAGCCACTCTAAGTTGGTTTCTTCCCATTCTATTTAAGTCTAATACGTTTTCAAAAAATGCATAAAATTCAAAAGCAAAAGCAAGAAGCTCCAAAATTGAGGGAGATCATATTGCACCCAAAAATGAAAATAAAAATTAACCAAAATGTCAGAGAACAGCAGAAACTTAAAACCCATTGCTCTGCTGTTTGGGTTCAACAGAGACTGTTTGCAGAGACTGAAGACTGGATTCTGGACTTGGGTTCACTTTTGAAGACAAAATGATTTCTCTGAAAACTTAGTGATTCTTCAAACCCATGTGGTGTTTGATTCTCAGTGTTTTTGCCCTGACCCCATCTGTCTCCCGCTGCTGTGCCTAAGCACCCACCCAAACAGCAGACACACAATTAACCTTGTGAGGCTTTTGCACAAGCAGTAAATGTTTTATAAGTTGGATTTTTTTCATAGTAGTTGTGCTGCTCTTTAAAAGACAATCCCAGGATGATAGATAAATAGATAGATAGACAGATAGGGAGACTGACAGAAGGCTAGATAGTTAGCATTTAGTTAAATGTGAAGAAGAAAATTTCTTGTACTTGGGTTGAGGTGATAATGATTTTGACTCCTTTGTCTTCAGGGTGTCCTTAAACCAATTATTTTACTTCTTTGGATATTATTTTTATTATTGTTATCATTACTTTTCAGGGCTGCACCTGCGGCACATGGAGATTCCCAGGCTAGGGGTTGAATGGCAGCTACAGCGCCGGCCTAAACCACAGCCGCAGAAGTGCCAGATCCAAGCCTCGTCCTCGACCTACACCACAGCTCACAGCAACGCCAGATCCTTAACCCACTGAGGGAGGCCAGGGCTTGAACCCGCGTCCTCATGGCTATTAGTCGTTACTGCTGAGCCATGATGGGAATATCCCTGAATGTTATTTTTTAATGTTAAGAAACCTCTTCTCAACATTCTGTGATAACCTATATAGGAAAAGAATCTCAAAAGGAGTGGATGCGTGTGTATGTGTAACTGAATCACTTTGCTGTCCAGCAGAAATGAATACAACGTTGTAAATCAACTACATGTCACTAAATTTTTTTTAAAAGAGGAAAAAAAAGTAAAAGAAGATTTTTCAAGCTGAATATTCTAAGAGCCAAAGTGATTCCCCGGATCACACATGGGAGCACCTTGTTGAGCAGAGTTTGTTGACAGCCTGTTTCAGTTCACGGCTGATGGGCTCTAGAAAACATAGCTTTCCCTTAGGGCTTCCTGTCAGAAAACAGCATTTCCTGAGCCCGTGCTTTGTCCCGGGCCTTCCCCCAGGTGAGAGTTTTGGGATTCCCACTCCAGCCCTCTGTGTTGTATACACACTTCCTTATTGCCGAAGAAGCAGCTGAGGAGTTCCCATTGTGGCTCAGCGGGTTAAGAGCCCAACTAGGGGAGTTCCTGTCAGTGGTTAACGAATCTAGCTAGGAACCATGAGGTTGTGGGTTCGATCCCTGGCCTCGCTCAGTGAGTTAAAGATCCGGCATTGCTGTGAGCTGTGGTGTGGGTCACAGACGCGGCTTGGATTCCGAGTTGCTGTGACTGTGGCGTAGACTGGCAGCTGCAGCTCCGACTGGACCCCTAGCCTGGAAACCTCCATATGCCACGGGTGCAGCCCTAGAAAAGGCAAAAAGACAAAAAAAAAAAAGAAAAAAAAAAGAACCCAACTAGTAGCCATGAGGATGTCGGTTCGATCCCTGGCCTTGTTCAATGGGTTAAGGATCTGGCGTTGCCGCAAGCTGGGGTGTAGGTCGCAGACATGGCTCAGATCTGGACTTGGCTGTGGCTGTGGTGTAGGCCGGCAGCTTCGGGTCCAATTTGACTCCTAGCTTGGGAGCTTCCATATGCCGTGGGTGCAACCCTAAGAAAACAAGTGAAAAGAAGACGCGGCAGAGGCCCAGGGGGGTTCGGCTTGCAAGGGTAGCCCAGTTGGTAAGGAGGAGGCTTAAGTTCACACTTCAGGCTTTGCTCTGAAGCCCAGCCCGCTTCCAGCTCAGTGAGAATTGAAAGAGAACACGGAGGTCAGCTCGGGCAAGATGGTCCTTCCAGGCTGAGTGGCTTCAAGTAGTGATTTAGCAAAATGAGATCTCAGCCCATTAAGCCACCATCCAACCAGACCAACTGAAATTGATGCATGTCTTTGGCAGTGGGACTCTTTATGTAAAGTGCAACTATTAGAATAAACCACTTGGGTGATAAATGGGCTCATCTGTCAGAAGGTGACATAACTGAGCTTCAGCCCCTGTAGGGATGGGCCCAGTGTCAGTCTGGAGGTTAATGGGAAGAACCAGTAAGGGGGACCTGGGAAAGGCCCTGACACATCATGGGCCGTCCAGAATGCTTGGTGAGTTGGGAATCTCCTTAGGATGAGATGCTGAAGAAACACTAGGTTATTACTATGTGATTAGAAGCTTCTCCACTTCCCTGGGTTTGTTTTTATGTTTCCAAATTGTCTTGAGCTAAGATGCTTGGGCAAGTTAAAAAAGACCTGTTGTCGCTTGCAAAAGATGGGTTGCATGGAGTAGGGGACCACTTTGAGCTGCATTATGTGAAATCAGACTCAAAGCCATCTCTTTGCTATAGAATAGAGACCCGAGTGCTTCTGTGAGGGCCTGGTGTGGATGAGGACTCCAGCAAAAACAGCTGGGACCGGAAAGAAACAGTAATGAAGCACCTCTTAGCAGCGCATGCGCATCTGTGCTCTGGCGACGCTTGGGCTAATTGAGTTAGGGTGGGTTGCCAGGGAGGCAGGCCCCGTTCCCAGCAGTAGGAGATCGGTGTCCACATCCTGTCATTGGAGTTGGTCCTTGGTGGTGAGTTAAGTTGTATCTCTGGGCAGAAACTCAGTTCCGTCTTCCCAGGACAGCCAGGCAGCCCTGGCTAAGGGCTAAGGTGCCCTGTGCCACCTCTTAGCAATAGAAGGAATCCCTCCGTGGTGCTTGAGGCTGGTTCTATAAGCAAATGGTCCAGTTCGGGGACCTTTTTGACTTCGGTCTAGCCAGTCCGCAGAGGCCTCGTGCTCTGGGAAGTCCACGGGCTTCTTCCACCACCCCGTGTTCGTCACATCCTCAAGGACCCCATCAGGTCATGCGGGTGACCGTTATGACCACGTTTTAAAGCACTTGCATCCCTTTATGTATTAGCCCATTTAATTTAGTAAAAATATTCTTTGGTCATGGGAGCTTGCACTTTTTTTATCCCTGTTTTTCTGGGACAAGGAGAAACTGAGTCATGTGCTCAGCGTCTCCATGGCTGTTAAGTGCCAGGCAAGAGCAGTTGGTTCCAAGTGTGGCCCTTAAAACCCATGGCTCAGCAGTGACCTTCTGAAGCCTTCCCCGAGTCCCAAGGTCAAAGTTCACCCCATCCCCTCAGAGCTCCCCTGACCCTTGCCTGCATCTTCTACTGGTGCCCGTTTCCCTTCTTCCGAGCATGGCTGGGAAGGATGCTGCCTCTTGCTGGCACAGAGAAGACCCTCAGAGGACTTTCACTTCTGGCCTTTCCTTTGGAGGGCAGGCCCCGAGTCAGAATCAGGGTTTTTAATGCCCACAGCCTGGTGCCTGGTACAAGGTCCATGTTTGCCACAGGCTGTGGCTCCTTTGCTTGAACGTGGGCTTGAGTCTGAGTGAAACTGGGGTCACACACTGAGAGCACAAGGGATGAAATGGGTGCTTGACACACCCTGGATGGACAGATGAGGGAAGGAATATATACACAACGAGCGAGGGGGAATTAGAGCTGTCATCTTGAGCATGACTTGGCATTTTCACAACACCCAACAGGAATGGAATGATCAGGAGTTCCCACTGTGGCTCAGTGGGTTAAGAAGCTGACATAGTGTCTGTGAGGATGCAGCTTCGCTCCTTGACCTTGCACAGTGGGTTAAGGATCTGGTGTTGCCACAAGCTGTGGGACATGTGGCAGATGCTGCTTGGACCCCGTGTTCTTGTGGCTGTGGTGTAGGCCTGCAGCTGCTGCTCTGATTCAACCCCTGGTCTGGGAACTTCTGTAGGCTGCAGGTGTGGCTATAAAAAGAAAAAAAAGAGGAACGATCAGAGGCCTGGAAGACCTGGGTGCCAATCCCCACATTGTCACTTAATCATGACGGCCATTGGAAAAATCACAGGGCCTCCTTTAGCTTCTGTCTTCTGCCTCTAAATCTGTCCTTTAGCCTCTAAATCTGGGATAACAGTCCTGAGTTTAATAGGCTGTTCTGTGGCTAAAAGGAAATGCCTGAAAGAAAGCCCAAATGTGGTGCCTGTCAGGGAGTAGGCACTCCATAAATGATTCAGGTCACTCTTATTTTCAGCATGCTTATGGAACCGCTGCTGTGTGCCAGGCATTGTTCCACATTAGGGGCCAGCAAACTATGGCCTGCCGGCCAAATCTGGCCCACGACTTGCTTTTATAAATAAAGTTTTATTGGCACACCGACACACTCCTTTGCTTACATATGGTCTGTGTCAGCTTTTGTAAACAGGCAGAGTTGAGTAACTGAATCAGAGACATGATGGCTTGTGAAGCCTAAAATATTTACTCTCTGGCCTTTTTTTCTGTAAAGAAAATGTTTGCTGAACTCTGTTCTAGATACTGGGGATAGCACCTCAAACAACAACAGAGACAAAACACTTAGCTTATGTAGTGTCAGGAAGAGAAGAAAGTGATGGCGGGGGATGGGGAATCAGTGAGGACAGTTATTTAGACAGAGTCATCTCTGCCTTGAGGGGACCTGTGACGACAAATCTGCCTGTGAAGCCGCTGACTTCTGCATAGACAGATTTCAGTGAGGGGAAAGGCAGGGTAGCAATAAACACGCCAGAAGCATTGATTAAGCACCTACTGTGTGCTTCATGTTGTGGACCTAGAATTGAACAAAACTGGAAAACTCCTAGCATCACAGAATTTACAATCTAGAGTATGTGAGACAGAAAGACATTAACGAACAACTCCAAACAATTTAAGAGTATTAAGTTAGAAGATGAAGGGAGCGCCCCCTGTGGCTTGGTGGTAATGAACTTGTCTGGTATCCACGAGGATGCAGGTTTGATCCCTGGCCTCACTCAGTGGGTTAAGGATCTGGCATTGCCGTGAGCTGTGGTATAGGTCGTAGGAGTAGCTCGGATCCCACGTTGCTGTGGCTGTGGTATAGGTGGGCAGCCACAGCTCCAATTTGACCCTTAGCCTGGGAACTTCCATATGCTGCAGGTGCAGCCCTTAAAAAAAAAAAAAATTAGACAAGGCAGAGTGCTCTGAGATAAGATAAACTGAGTAAAGGGTGGTAAAAATGGGGTGGGGGAGATTATTGCCGCTTTCAAGGGGGGAATCAGTGTTGGTGTCCTTGGGAAGATGACATCTGAACCAAGAGTTGAGGGAGATGGAGGGGTAAGCCATGCAATGCGTGTGGAGTAAGAAATTTTAGGCTAAAGAAACAGCTTGTGCAGAGGCCCTGGGGTGGAATTGTGCCCGGCAGTGTCTGAGGAACAACAAAGAGGCAAGTATGGCCAGGGTGCAGTTGGGAAGACGGTGAGGGTTAGCTGTTGAGATCAGATCAGATAGGTAGTGCGGTGTGGACAGGGCCTGGGGGCCAGCGTAGTGCCTCCAGGCAGGTCACAGCAAACACGATGAATCCTCCTCGGGAAAGCTGTAACCCAACGTAGGAGCCAATGGTGAGTTCCAGAGAGTTTCTTTCGGAGGCAAGTCAATAACATTGACCCAAGAGCTAAAGAGCCACTGTTCTCCTTGCAGAGAAAGTGACTCAGTGCAGGATTGAGGGATGACTGTAACCAGATATGTTTCTCCAGGGAGGGGGAGCTGGATGCAGAAGGCATTAAAGAACTGGCTCAGAACTGCTGGGTGATGAAAGTCCGCAGTGGTCTCCGACAGCAGGATGTGCACGCCCCACAGCGCACACACCTGCATAGGTGTGGCTTGTGGACACACACCTTGCTGCTTACGTGTCAGTGTCAGAGTATGTCTTTGGTGGGGGCTTTAAAATGGATTTTTCTTTCTCTTTTTCTGGCTCAAAAAAAACACGTTGTGTCCACACCCACCCTCTCCTAGCACAGGAGGCAGTTGCCAAGACAGCGGCTACCCAGGCGCTATGAGCATCTGTTTTGGAAGCAGTTAAAGTCATCTGCAAGACTGGTGGATCCAGAATGCGGCTCCCTGCATAGAATATGGTGCAGGAGGCTAGCTGGCATTGGGCTGAAAAGAAGTCTCGGGGGGTTAGAAAGAAGAGAAATGGGTGGCTGATTTTGAGCCTCCTGCTGCGGGAGGGGAAGCTGTTTTCTCTCTTCTGGTTGCTGGAGACCCGTAAGAAAGGATGTTTCTGATGGTTTTTTTTCCCTTGGTTGCGCTGTGTACCCAACTGCAGCCTCAAAGTGCAGTTTGGTGGTATTTGTTTTAGCTCGACAGGCTCCTAAAATCCACATCAGCCTACAGAATTGGTTTTATCAGTGTCATTCCCCAGCCCCCTGCTGGGTGTGGGGGCGTGAAGTGTTTTTTTAGCTGAGCCCATGCAGTGTGTTTGGGGCTTTTGTAGCCCTTAGCTCAGCGCAGCCTCGCCAAAACATCTAGGACAAGGAGACATCTTTTGTCATCTGTTCCATTTTACAGACGTGTAGAGGTTCTATGCCTGCCCCAAAGGCACCCAGCCAGTGAGGGTGGAGGGTGTGTTTAAGATCTGGCCTTTTCAGTGGTGGTCTTTGGGACTAGTGTCTGAGCTACAGAACAAATGAGCCTCAGGCCAGGCAAGTGTTTGAACCCGTTACCCCTCAGAGGCTTGTGCTGTAGCCACTGTCAGCCGCATCCAGGAAAGGAAAAGCTGGGTTTTGTCTCTGGGGAATTATAACCTGTAACAGAAAAGAACCTGAATCTGAGAAAGAACATATATGTATGTTCTTTTATGTGTGTGTGTGTGTGTGTGTGTGTGTGTTCATGTGCACGCATGTAACTGATTCACGTCGCTGTACACCTGAAACTAACACAACCCTGTAAATCAACTATACTTCAATAAAAATATTATCAAAACGGGGAGTTCCCGTTGTGGATCATCAGGCTATGAACCTGACGAGTATCCATGAGGATGCAGGTTCTATCCCTAGCCTCGCTCAGTGGGTTAAGGATCTGGCGATGTTGTGGCTGTGGTGTAGGTGGGCAGCTGCAGCTCTGATTTGAGCCCTAGCCTGGGAACTTCCATATGCTGTGGGTGTGGCTGTAAAAAAGAAAAAAAAAAGTTATCAAAACCTAAAATAAAATAAAACACACTTACAAAACCAGAGGTGTTCCCCACGTGGAAATACCCACTTACTCCCTCCATGACTTGATCCCTCTGGATTCTGAATGATGCACGCTTTTCTGAAATTGTCTCCACCTTCCCAGTCCCGTGAAGGTATTTCACGCCTGAGGAAAATTGCCATTCATCCTGAGATTATGGAAACCAAGTATTTAATAGAAATAACATTTTGAAGAGCCTACTAAATATTTGGAATTAGGTCGACCTCATCATTCATAGTATCTCATTAGAATGATGTATAGTGCCACTTTATTGTTATAAAGGTACCAGTCGAGTGCTTATTGGGTGCTTAAAATGTGCCAGGGAATACGCTAAACCCTTTGTGTGTATTGGTACTTGTAATCCTTAGAGCTTACTTAGAAATACTGTTACTGTGCCCATTTTACGGAAGAAGAAACCGAGGCATAGAGAAGCGCCAGGGTTACAGATATAAGGCAGGGCGGAGGTGGTGTTTACATTTGGGCACGCTGACTGGAGAGCTTGTGCTCCCTTTTCCCACCTTACCAATGCTCCTCAGTGCTCTTGGATTTTAAAACACCTAAGGAATTTGTTGAAAAACCCGAATGCCACTCTCTCCACTCAGAGATTCTATTTTCTGGGGTGGGGAGGCAGGCATTGGTATTTTGTTGTTCTTTCTTTTTTATTGTGATTACACATGCATGAAAACAATGCAAAACACAAATGTACAGCTTATAGAATTAGCATAAAAGGAACAGCTGTGTCACCACCCAGGTGAGGGCATTGCCAGCCCTTCAGAGCTCCTGCGCCGTCCGTTTCCATGCACAAACCAGACTCTCCGTAAAGTTACCGTTATGCTGACTTTCTTGGTAATCACTTTCTTGTTTTTCTTTCGACTTGTCGTATATGTTATTCATGCCTAAACACTGCAACTTCTCTTTCTCTGCTGTGGACTTTATGTGACTGGAACCGTAGAAGAGGTATTATTTTGTGTCTGGTTTCTTTTCTTCCGCTGTATGTCTGTGAGATTTATCCATGCTCTTTTTCATTGCTGTATGGAATTCCATGCTATGACTGTAACATCAGTCACCACTGATGGATGTTTGGGATGGTTCCTTTACTGGATTATTGCAAATAATACTGTTAGGAGCTTCCTTGTGTTTGTTTTTGGTGCATGTATGTATATGTTTCTTGCACGGTCTATGACCAGAAGTACAGCTGTGGGCTCAAGCGTCTTTATTGTCAAGTACAATACCTAATGTCTGTTTCCCAGTGAGGCTGTACCAGTTTATCCTCTTGACAATAGTATGTGAGGGTTCTCCCTACACCACTTCTCACCAACTCTCCCATTTTAATTTTAGCTATTCTGATGGGCGTGTGGAAGTACCTCATTGTGGCTTTAATCTGTATTACTCTGATGGTTTGTGAGGTCCTTCAATTTTCATTTAGCTAATAGCTGCTTGGATATCCCTTTCTGTGATGTAAGTACTCCATTAGGTTACCTGTGTGTGTGTGTGTGTGTTTTCCTTAAACTATATTCTGGATAACAGCCTTATATTAGTTATATGTATAGCACATATTTTTTTCACTCTGGGGCTTCACTCTTCTGTCTCATCATGGTTTTGTTGCTATTTTTTTTTTTTATCTTTTTCTAGGGCCACACCCATGGCATATGGTGGTTCCCAGGCTAGGGGTCCAGTCAGAGCTGTAGCTGCTGGCCCTCACCACAGCCACAGCAATGTGGGATCCCAACTGCGTCTGCGACCTACACCACAGCTCACGGCAACGCCAGATCCTTAATCCACTGAGCAAGGCCAGGGATCGAACCCACAACCCCATGGTTCCTAGTCGGATTCGTTAACCACTGAGCCACAGCAGGAACTCCTGCTATTATCTTTTTGTTTTGTTTTGTGAATGAAGGTTCTTAATTTTAAGGCCGTGAAATTGGTAAATTATTTCCTTTATGAAAAAAATCGTGATTCGCCATTATTTTTTTCTGCAAGTTTTATCATTTTACTTTTCATTCCAAGGTCTGCCATCAACCTGGAATTGATTTTTGTGTTTAGTGTGAGGTAAAGATGGAGTTTCTTTTTCCTTTTAATTTCTACCGGATTTTTGAGAAAGGTATTTTTAAAAATCTATTTTGGAGTTCCCATTGTGGCTCAGCGGCTTAAGAATCTGACTAGTATCCATGAGGATTTGGATTCGATCCCAGGCCTCGCTCAGCGGGTTAAGGATATGGCGTTGTGGTGAGCTGCGGTGTAAGTTGCAGATGCAGCTCAGATCTGGCGTTGCTGTGGCTGTGGTGTAGGCCAGCAGGTGAGCAGGTGCGGCTCCAATTTGATGCCTAGCCTGGGAACTTCCATGTGCCAAGGGTGCAGCCCCTAAAAAAAAAAAAGCTCTTGCCTATTTTCTAACATCATGACTTTTTTTTTCTAATTGATGATTTTTAATGGCTCTCTGATATTTCGTCATATGTGGAATGTTTTAAATCAGTGCCCTGTTGCTGAATTATTACCTCATTTCCAATTTTAATCCTTCATCCTAAAGTCTTTATGTGCTTTTCAGTTTTTTTCTTTAGAATGCTTTCTTAGAAGTAGATCAACATATGAGTTTTTAGAAGTATTTTTAAACTTATTACCAAATTTCTTTAAACATTTCTTGAATCAATATAAATTTCTTCAAGTGAACAACGGCAATGCCTCTTGCTCAGGCTCCTCAAAAATGCTGTTTCCCAGAAGCTTCTAATAAACTTGTAACATCATTTTTCTTTCCAATCTGGGCTAATTTGTGCAACAAAAAGTCATGTCACATGTTTAATTTTCAATTTATTTATTTGAATTTGAAAATGCTTTCTGTATAACTATGTTTTTTCTTCTTGCTAATATAACATTTCTTTTTAAGGAGAGTAATCTTTTGATTATGGGATAAAGTGCAAATATGTTTCCCATATTGTTACTTGCTTTCAAGTTCACTGTGTTTTTTTTTTCTTCTTCTTCAAAAGTTTCACATTGTTATGTACAAAATCTATCAAGCTTGTGTGTGTGTGTGTGTGTGTGTGTGTGTGTGTGTGTGTGTGTGGTTTTATCTTTAAATGTCTTCTTCCTAAAGCCTTCCCTATATTGTCTTAGTGGAACTGTCTTTAGGTTTTCAGCATTAAGAAAGATGTTTCCTTTTGGTTTCAGACTAATTTACTATCTTGACAAATTCTTTCAATGCTACTCATTTTAAAAATAACAGGGACAGATATCAAGCTTGATCAATTGCCATTGGTCATCTATGAAGGTGATTATATGGATTTTTTTCCTTTGACTTATTAATGATAACTCCCATTAATAAGTTTCCTAATGGCATACTGCCTTTCATGTCCCTGGCACAAAGGCCGTACTACTTTTGGCTGTACTGAACATAATGTCCTAATAGGGCATAATAAACTTTGTTCTTTTAATATGCTGCTTGATTCTCCTACTAGGATTTTATTTAGGATTTTTGCCTCCATAAGCATTTGCCAGAATGCTCTTTGTGTGTATTTTATTTTCTTTTTGTAGGTTTTTGGTGTGATGGTAGGGTTCTCAGAATGGTTTGGGAGAACTTTCATTTTCTCCTAAGAGCTGAGGAATGAGTTTTATCCATTCTTTGATGGCATTTTATATTTTTTTATTGTATTTCTCTGCTGTGTCCTTTATATCACCTCTTGAACTAATTTTGGTAATTTGTGTTTTCCTTTAAATTCATCAACTTCATCAATTTTAAGAATATAATAGCACAGAATTAGCTATAAAACATATTTTTTGTGATTTAAGAATCTATATCCGTGCCTATAAAAGCTTTCTATTCACCAGCTCTATGTTTAACCAGCTCTAGAATTTATTTTTCAGTTTTACTCTAATTTATGCTTTTATATTTTTTATTCTATTAAACTGTTCCATATAGTTTAAAAAATTTAATTGCAGTCTTATCCCATTTACTCTAATCTAGCCTCCTCCAACACTGGCAGTATTTAAAGCCATTATTTTCTTCTGAGAACAGCTTTGGATATTGTCCTTGAATTCTGTTATGAGATGTGCTCATTATCATTTTCTTTCCAGTCAGAGAGTGTGCTTTCCTAGGAAGCCATCTATCAAAATCACCTAAAGGGCAGTTTCCATCGTGGCTCAGTGGTTAACGGATACGACTAGGAACCATGAGGTTGTGGGTTCGATCCCTGGCCTCACTCAGTGGGTTAAGGATCCCGCAGTGAGCTATGGTGTAGGTTGCAGACAAGGCTTGGATTCTGCATTGCTGTGGCTCTGGCGTAGGCTGGCAGCTACAGCTCCAATTAGACCCTTAGCCTGGGAACCTCCGTATGCCACAGGTGCGGCCCTAGAAAAGGCAAAAAGACCAAAAAAAAGTCACTTAAAGGATCTTTTTTATTTATATAATATCCTTTTATTATTTATATAAGCAATCCAGGAAAGTCCAGTACCTTCTCTGCCCCATCTCCACCACCAACTCTATCCCAGAGTTATTTTATTTTTCCTTTTTACTTGTCACTTTTTAAAAGATGTGTTTCTGATAGTGGGTAAATTGTTATATTTGTGTTTTTTTACCCTCTCAGAGTATTCTAAGGAGACTTAAATGTCTTTGCATTTATTATATATTTAATTAGCTGTCATCATCACTGTCTCGTTTTGTTTGTCCTTTCTGCACATTGTATTTCCTGGCTGTTTCCTTGGTAGTCTGTTTTTTGCTACCTCGGCCCCTCTTTTACGCTAAGGTGGATCCCTTGGTCTGACTTGCTGTTATGTGGGATCGGGGGCTGGTCAACCACACATACCGTTAGTTCTTAGATCATGGGGCTGCCTGAGGTCCTGAAGGCAGGAGAGAGATACGCATGCTCAGAATGTGTATCTGTTCCTGCAAAATGGAATGTCTGTGCATCCGGGGCAGACAGGCTACGGCGTATCTGCCTCGCCTCCGAGGGGCTGCGGGGTCTGCTCAGAGGATGGCAGTCTCTTTGTAGGCAGGGCGCATCTTCAGGAAGCAAACGCTGAGGAGGACGTGAGCCTGCGGGAAGATGGAGTGCTCTTGAAATCAGCAGCTGCGAAAAGGAGGAGAAGGAGGCAGCATGGAGCAGAGGGAGAAGTAGAGGTGGCACGCGGTCCCTACAAACTCTGTCTCTCTCCCCAGGATCTTTGAAGCTGGGATGATCTTTCAAGATTTCCCAAGTTGGGGCAAGTGGGCTGGGCTGCTGTACCCCTGTGTTAAGTCAGCCACTGGCTGTTACCCCCTCTGGAAAGAGGCCTGATCTTGGATGAGGAGTTTCTTCAGGGGAGGCCATCCCTCTAAAGGCTGTTCTGGTAGCATTTGAGCACCTGGAGAGGGAGGAAGGGAGTCTTTTGTTCGTCAAGGGACCTCTGGGTGCCTCATCACCACGTCCAAGGCAGCGTACTGTGTGAGTCACTGGACCAAACACCATAAATGGATTATTTGGTTCAGCTTTGACAAAAGCCCCGGGAAGCAGGCACTGTCCGTGTTCCCATTGTACGGATGGGATACGGAGGTGTCAAGAGTTTAAGAACTTGCCCCTAATAATCGTACCCAAACCCTGGCAGTGGAACTTGAATGTGCTGCTTCTCTTGATTCGGGAGATACAAACCCTGCTCTTGATTTTCCTTGCAGTCACTTTTAAGTATTAAAAAAAAAAAATCTTTGACCCCGTTTTTCTCCGGTGACTGTCTGGTTCTACCTCATGTTGCTGTTCCACGTGAATGACCAGCTGACAGGTATCGAATTCTTGGCTTGCAACCTTGCCCATGAAGCTTCTGCACGGATGTCCCGCCGTCCTCTGAGCTTGACTGCTCTGTGCCTTGCACAGGGCCCGTTCTCCAACCTTCCACCATCCGCGACCTCTTTGTGCATGTGTGCTGTGGAGTCTGTCTGCATCCTGGAATCTCAAAAATGCCATGCATTCCTTCAGGGTGTTTATTTCCTATCTGCTCTCCACTTGGGCGGAATCACCCATTCATTCTTTCATTCATTCATTTTTCGAAATGTGCTCTTGTTCTGTCCTTGCCGGACATAATGGAACAAGTGCACAGAGGTAAGCCAGCCACAGCAGACTGCAGGGACCAAGAGACAGACAAGGAAGCAAAACACTGCCTTGGGGTAGGTGGGCTGGGGACAGACCGAGTGAGGACTCACTGAGTCTGTGAAGCAGGCCTTAGGGAAGAACAGCCTTGTTGAAGGTAAGCTGTGATTTGGGATTTGAAGGATGTGTAGGAGTTTGTTAGCTGACACACTGACTCCTAGTCTCTCCAGTTAGGCTTTTCCTCTCATCTTTTTTTTTTTTTCTGTCTTTTTAGGGCTACACCCTCGGCATATGGAGGTTCCCAGGCTAGGGGTCAAATCGGAGCTATAGCTGCCAGCCTACACCACAGCCACAGCAACTCGGGATCCAAACCGAGTCTGTGACCTACACCGCAGCTAAGGGCAACACCGGATCCTTAACCCACTGAGCAAGGCCAGGGATTGAACCCGAGTCCTCATGGATACTAGTCGGGTTCATTAACCACTGTGCCACTATGGGAACTCCTTTTCCTCTTATTATGGAGGTTCAGTAAAGTCTATCACAACCAACCGTAGTTAATGCCTTACTCAGAAACTCTGTGGATGCCTTTCCTCTGCTTGCACACTTCATCCTTATTTTTCAGAGGAGAAACTGGAGGCCCAGTGAGGTTACATGGTTTGCCCAAAGTCACATAGCCAGGAAGTAACTCAGGCACAGTTTGGTTCCCTGGCTGGTGATGCTCGAGGGAAAGGCAGAGGCAAGGCTTGGAGACCGGTCACTGATCGGGGTCATATTGGGAAACAGCCAAGAGCTGCCTATGGGTTCTTCTTCCTCCAGGAAGCCCTTCCTTCCCCAGCCCACCCTCCACCCCATCCACCCAGCCTCCCTGCACCCGCTGCATGTGCCCTGTGTCAGCACCACTTAGGCACCGTGGGCAATGGAGGTGAACAAAGTGCTGTCTTTTCAGAGTTCCCATTGTGGTACAGCGGAAACAAATCCGACTAGGAACCATGAGGTTGCGGGTTCGATCCCTGGCCTCGTTCAGTGGGTTAAGGATCCAGCATTGCCGTGAGCTGTGGTGTACGTCACAGATGTGGCTTGGATCTGATCTTGCTGTGGCTGTCTGTAGGTGTAAGCCGGTAGCTGTAGCTCCAATTCAACCCCTAGCCTGGGAACTTGCAGGTGCCATGGGTGCTGCCCTAAAAAGACAGAAAAAAAAAAAAAAAAAAAAAAAAAAAGCATTGTCCTTTCCAACACTTGTTAAAATAACAAGGACGACTTTATCCAAGGGGTTGCAGTAGGGGAGATGGGGCTAAGCGCCAAATGAATTCAGGGAGGTGTGGGGTTTTCTAGCCAAAGAGGGGGTGGACGGATGGTGCCGGGGGATGGAAAGTTCCTAAGAGAGGCCTCAAGGTAGAGAGATTCCTGCTAAATGGACCCAGCAGGATTCTTACCAAGGACTTAAGCATCGCAGCAGTAGCGAGCATGTGTTAAACAGAGTTGGCAGGATCCTTTGCTTAGACTTCTGGACAGGCCAAAGGCAGGGCGGGGGTCAAAGTCCAGGCCTAGTGGGAAAGGGGGCACAGAGGAGCCGGACCAGAGCCTGGTCCAGGGGAGAGTGCCCCGTGGCTGTCACATGGCACTCAGCTCTGAAGGTTTGCATGCACCAGTGCAGGACGCTGCAGAATCTCAGTCCCATGTGAGGGGATGTGACTGTCACCGTCACCCTGTCTCTCCGCCTCGTCGCCCCCTTGAGCCTCAGGCGCCCACCTGGTCCCCCTCCAGCTTCCTGCAGGCTGGCAGTGCCCCACCTCCCTCCGTCCCATGGCCCCGTCACCATGACAGTCCTGCGCTCTGCAAATCAAACACGCTGCACAAGTCAATTTTGCTTCACAGATGTATGTGGTTCCCAGCTCCGGCCTGCCCTGTTGCCTCCTCAGCAGCTGGAGGTGTTCTTCCGCTGTTTCACCCCCTTATCTCCCTGACCCCGCCCTCCGCCCCCCACTTTGTATCCTCACAGAGCAGCTCAACACCTGGGCTTCAAAGGAACGTGGCTGGATGTATGGGGAACGCAGTCAAGAACGGTTCCCGGATGGGGTGTTTTCAGCTGTGCACTCTCGGAAGACAACAGGTTGGATTTTTGTCCACTTGGAGTGAGCATTGTCAGCATCTTCCGGTGGCAATGAGCTGGGCGTGGAGCCAGGCTTGGTAATTTGGAGACCCTGCGACATTCAGTCCTTACAGCAGCCCTGAGGCAGGTGCTTGCTGTAGCTCCATTTCACAGACGGGAACACTGAGGTTCAGAGAGGGTTAGTAACTTACCTGTGTGAACCAAACTGAAAAGCGGTAGAGGCAGAATCTGGGTGCGGCCCATCTGACCGCTTGGCCCTCGCTCTTCCACAGTTTCACTCTACCAGGGATGGCACCATGGCATGCCCCCTGCCACCCTCCTCCTACCTGTGTTCCCAATTCCCCAGCGGCATCTCTTTTCTCTGAAGCTTCATCACCTGTCTCTGTATCTCACTTCAAAAATCCTGACCCTCACTAGGAGAAGGTTTGAAACTCTGGATGATGTTATGGTATGTGAATTAAATCTCAAGAAAGCTATTCTTTTGTAAAAAATCCTGCAGAGATTCAAGGCCATGCATTCTGGACCCCCCCCACATCCCCCCACCTCCACCCCCGCTTTCCGTGCATGGGCTTGGCTGCTATTTAATGTGACTGGGACAAACTCTCTGCTGGCTGCTGCAAGAGGAGGCTGGGATGGTGGTGGGAGATGATGATGTGTTAGCACTTGCTCTCCTGCCTGGTAGCCTTCCACTCGTGTGCCTGGAAGGTTCTCTCCCCAGGTCTGGTGCTTGACTCAGCCTTACCTCTGTGGTCCTTCACTGTGCCCAGAGGGGCTGAGCCAAAGGGAAGGGACAGTGTCCCTCTGACTGTCCAGCTCCCAGGTCCTGGGGCCCGGGTTGTGCCTCCTGGATGCTGGTGGGGTCTGTTCCTGCCACATCCTCCCCTAGGATGTCAGCATCTGCTCTTTTGCTCACTGTTAGATCCCAGGCACCTTGATGCCTGCACACAGCAGATGCTCCATGTATATTTGGTGAATGAGTGAACTCCAGCTGTAGGCTGACTGTGACAGTGACGTGAGCAGGAATTAGCCCAATGGAATTTCCATCAGTAGGAAAGTTCTCTCCTCTGGTCCCGCCTCCCTCTAAACATTCTGGGGTCCTGCAGTCTGGGCGCCCTAGCATCCTTTATAGGACGTGACACCACATGTGACCAGCACCTCTCTGGGAAGGGCTGTAACTTCTCAGTGGAAATTTGTGCCCCTGGTGTATCTAGAACCATGAGGCTCTGTGAGCTTATGCGTGTGTCTAGTGTGGTTCATCAGTGAGGACTCAGGGGTGGGGCTTCTGTGCGTGAAAGTCCGGGCCATTGTGTGTGACCATCTGGCACAAAGAAGGAGTTTTAGTGTTGGACAAATCTTGGCAGCGCCACCTCTTAGCTGTGTGACCTTCAGTAAATGACTTAACCTCTCTGAGACTCAGTTTCCAAATCTGTAAAGTTAGCAGTCATAGACTGAGCTTGTAAGGAGACTGAGCAGATTAAGCATAAGTAGGTAACGTGCTCAGCCCAGAGACCCGGAGAATTATCTTCTGATTAATCAGTTTCTTGACAGCCCTGAGTAGCCATCTTTCCTTTGCTCCATTCTCCCTACTCTGCATCCCAAGCCTCTATCCAGTTTCGCGAGCACCCTTCCCCTCTTCCAGGTCTTTCTGCTTCCCTTCTTTTGCTGTAATATGAGGGCATTACTTTCTGCCCCTGTTTTCCTTATAGCCACGCTTTGGCTGTATGTCCTGATGAGCTGGGCTCACCTGCCTCGGGGCCAGGAGGTCTGGGGCAGGTGGATCCGTGTCTGTCCCATCTCTGTGGGCACAGGGCCTGCCTGGGACAGGGTGTGCATTCAGTGAATGTTATTTAAATGAACTGATGGTTCCTTTCTGGACTTTTTCTCTCATTCAGCTGTGTGTAGGATGGAAGCCCTTGGAGAAAAAGCCAGAAGTCTGGGGAATATGGCTGTAATTTCTTCGGGTGTGTGTGTGTGTGTGTGTGTGTGTGTGTGTGTGTGTGTGTGTGTGTGTGTGTGTGTGTATGAGGGCCTAGGCAGAGGCAGGCTCTTAGTCCTTTGACTGTTCTCTTTGTTTCTTTGTTTTGTTTTTTATGGCTGCACCTGCAGCATATGGAAGTTCCCAGGCTAGGGCTTGCATCTGAGCTGCAGCTGCCGGCCTACACCACAGCAACGCGGGATCCAAGCCACATCTGTGACTTACACCAAAGCTCGAGGCAACGCCAGATCCTTAATCCACTGAGCGAGGCCAGGGATTGAACCTGTATCCTCATGGATACAGTTGCATTCTTAACCCGCTGAGCCACAGTGGGAACTCCGTCTTGGGGCTGTTCTGTGTGAGCACTGGCCTCTTCTTCACAAGGCCTCTGATCCTGAGCTTGATCCACCAAAGTCAGGGAGGCCCCTGCCTGTCTAGGGAGGGACCACGTGTATAAAGTGGAATGGAGATGCTTGTCTCATCTCTCAGAGCGAGTCATGAGACTAGAAGGGGCCTCTTTTTCTGTAATAACCAGAGAAGAGCCCACACTCCGGGCTCCCACTAGCCTGGTTTTGAAAACTCCCTCCTGATATCCAGCTGTGTGCTTTCACTTCTTTGCTCTTTAATTCTCAACAGAAACAGCGAGGCTATTAGAATCGCAGAGGTAGCTCTTGCATGAGGAAGGCGGGTGGAACAGACAAGTGTTTTCTATGCGCAGCTCAATGTGTGGCACATAGTAGGTGCTCAAGCAACACAGCATTCTGTTTCCTCTTTCATCAAGTAAAACGTACCGCCGTGCATCTTTGCCTTGTCTTCATTAGTAGTATCATCATCGCCAGGAATAATATAGCTCCAGGCTTTGTTGGCCTTTATGTAATCATAGGTGTAAAATAAGCCAAAAAAACATTTTTTTAAAAGGATGCCAAGATTTCCTCAGGAGCTCCTCGAAAGGAAATCAGGGGGATGTCACGTAGCCCCAAGAGCAAGAGCAACGCGCAAATACTTAATGTGGTGTGATATGCTCCGTATCTTTGTCTCTCGAACAATTAGCTGGATGAAAAAAATAGCTGTCTGCCCTCCGAAAGGGAACATAACATGCAATTAAAATTAAGGACTTTCTATTTGAGGGGCCCCGTTACATGAAATTAGAGGAGGAAACAATCGAGGAATATTATTGTTTCGCATATTTAGGAATCGGGGTAATTAGAAGATGCCAAACTCGGAGGACCAGCTGGAAAAGGGCCCGGGGCGGGGCCGAAGGGGGACGGCCCCCACCTCGCCAGGCGTGGGCCATCACCGGGGGATGGTGGCTGTGCTACAGACGGAAAACCGGGTGCCCTGCAGCCACGGTAGAGAATGGGCTGCAACTGGGGGGCTTGTAGTCGTGGAGCAGACACCTAGACTCTCGGCAGAATGACCTGGGCTCACATTCTGGTCCCTCTATTATTTATTTATTTATTTATTTATTTATTTATTTATTTCCATGTAGAAGTTTCCAGGCTGAGGATCAAACCCATGCCATGGCAGGGACAATGCCAGATCCTTGTCCTGCTGCCCCACCAGGGACCTCCTGGTCCCCTCTGTTCCATTGCTAGGTTATTTTCCCCTTCCAAGCTTTGGTTTCCTTCTCATCCCCAAAGCAGGCTGCTCTCTTTGAGCACATGGCTTTGTTGTGGGATTACCACTGAGATGATACTCCGAACAGGCTTCCTAAGGTACTTGCAGGAGGAGGAGGAGGTCTTTCATAAATGTGACTTTTTATGATTCTCTTCATAGACGGGCACAGCTGCCTGCACAGGACAGAGGAGGTGAAATGCAAACACACAAACCAGGTTCCACATAGGACCTGGTTCCTTAGGCTGCTTCAGGGGGCAAGGAAAAGACAGCTTAACCAGGGGGGCTTGTGTGCCAGGGGCATTGATAGCTCACAGAACAGGAAGTCTCGGTTAGTTAAGTCAACTGTTCAATGACCTTATGGTTCCCGTTGGCAGGAGCAGTGGGTACATAAAGAAACTCAATGGACGTGAAGTTTCAGGGAAGCAAAGATGGCTGCATTCTTGGCAACACTGTGTCTCAAGTCGGCCATGCTGCGTTGTACCCTTAAAGCTTTGTGCAGGGGGTCGACCTCTTTATAAGTGTTCTGAGCACAATAAAATACAATTAAAATGGGAAATACATAAACTGATCTTATGCCTCCCGCCCCACCCCCAACCCCAACAAAACGTATCAACAACAACAGCAAAACCGGATGGGGTGGGAACCAGCCTCTTTGGTGTCTAGAAAGTCACATCTACAGAAACATTTTTTTCTCTTTCAAGTGACTTGCGGCTGGATGGCCCTCCCCCTCTCACATCTCAGCATGTAAGCTTCATTGCCTGAAATTCTTTTTTTTTTCTGATTTCATACCTAAGGTATTTATTTAATACCTAAGGTATGCAGCATACTGTTCTTGTACTTTGTTTTTTGTTCCTTTTTTTTTCATTTATTTTTTCAGAGTATCGTTGATTTATACTGTTGTGCCATTTTCTGCGGTACAACGTAGTGACCCAGTCATACATACATACGTGTGTGTGTGTGTGTGTGTGTGTGTGTGTATACATTCTTTTTCTCATGTTATCTTCCATCACATTAGACTGGATATAGTCCCCTGCGCTGTACAGCAGGACCCCATTGCCTTTCCATTCTAACTGTAAGAGTTTGCATCTACTGGCCCCAAACTGTCCGTCCATCTCACTCTTCTTTCCCCACTTCCCTTTGGCAGCCACAAGTCTGTTGTCTCTGTCCGTGAGTCTGTTTCTGTTTCCGTTCCTTTTTTTCTGCCCACAAGGCCCCCAGTTAAAGAGGCCATGCTCGGGGTGCCCAGGCCTGGGTGGGTGCCTGGGACAGTGTGGGGAGAGACAGGAGGCGCTTAGCTACACGCACAGCCTGGAGCTCCCAGCATCGTCTTTGGACTGATAACCCTGTTCACTGTAAAGTAAAATGCTGCCGACTGTCAGATCGACCGTCACTTTAGCTAAAACGTCCGAGAAGAGGAACGTGAGAGGTACACATCCGTGGGAGACATTCTGATTTCAGAGACGCAGCGATGTGAAGAGAAGGCCCGGCGTGTCGTAGAAGTGAGAAAGTAGACTAATAAGCGTGAGAAGGGGAATCGAGATTTAGATGAAGTGGAGAGAAAATGAATTGGGCCTGCGGAGCGCGTTCAGTGAGATGGAAACGGAACATCCACGGGGATGTGCCCTGAGGGCCTAAGAGGAAGGAGATGAGCCCTGGGCTCTGTGTGTCTTCTTCACACCCCTGCCCTCCAGGAACTCACAGTCCATCCGAGAGACTGATTTCTAACCTGGAAAACCGGCTCCGAGGAGGAGGGGGGTGCAGAGCGTCCTCGGTGAGCACAGGTGAGCACTCACCTGGCCTGGGGGCAGAGGGGTCAGCGGAGAATTCCCGAGGGAAGTGGTGCCTCAGGTGGGTCTCCAGGCATAAGAGGAAGTGGACCAGGCGGAGAGGCTGCAGGTACTACCCACTAGTGGGAGATAGGGCTGGAGGAACCCGGAGAGGGAGAGGGTGCCCCAGCCCTAGAGGACACAGGTGTCCGACGGGAGAGCTTGGGCCCTATCCTCAGAGCCCGGGAGCCAGCAAGGGCTTTAATCCCTGGAGAACAGATTAGCAGGGAACTGAATTGCCTGGTAGCCGGTGTGCAAAGAATGGTTTAAAGCAGCTATTCTCCAAGTGTGGCCCTGGCCCGGCCCCCGAGGGTCCGCTTCCAGGGACTCCTCAGATTCCCAGACTATGCTCTTAATAATACTCAGAACATACTTGCCTTTTCTAGCCCCCTTCTCTCCCGAGCGTCCAGTGGACTTTCATTAAAAAGAGTTTTAAAAAACAAAAGGGGCCGAACAGCGCTTTTCTTCTGTTTAGGGCAGTGATTCTTGGTTTTTGCGAAAGAGAGCTATTTTTTATGAAAGCTATGTTATTTATGCTAAGAGGGAATAGGTTCATGATGATTTTTAAATGAATGAAACATATGTTAAAATATCTCAGTTTTCATTTCAAACAGAGGCAGTGCTGCTAGATGTGGTCTGCTGGGATGATAGCTCTTTGGGATCCTCTGTGACGCTGGAAAATGGCAAGCTTTATGAATCGCTGGATTAATTCGCTTTCTGGGAGGGGCCTGTGCCAGGAAGTGCCAGCAGGGGGCAGGACTGGGTCAAGGCTCTTCTGGCCCCAGGGTGGGAGAAAGGGGGCAGGAGGGCGTGGAGGATGGCGAGATCAGTGGAAGCCCAAGACTGACGTTCCTGCAACAAAGCTTCCACCGTCTGTTCTAGATGTTAACTGAAGCCCTGTCACTGGATCTGATACTTGTGTCTTTGCATGCTTATGAGAAAACTGCTGGGAGGCTTTGGATTCTACAGATGAGGGAACCGAGGCTCAGAGAGGGAAAGTGACTTCCCTAAGAACACACAGCAAGCCTGGCAGAGCCAGGATTCAGACCCGGGTCTGTGTGATGCTGGGGCCTGTGCAGGTCTCGGCCACAATGGGTCATGCTCGTTGATGGGATGAGTTTGAGGCCCCAGTCCCCAACGGCCACTCAGGCATGAGGGTCCCCTGGCCCTGGCTGCCCTGTGGGAGTCCCGGGTGGGGTCTGGGAGAGCACGCTGACCATGGTTGGGGGCACACTGCGGACCCTGGGTCTGGCCACGGGATCTCAGCTGGGGAGGACACCACAGCCGGGGACTGGGGGAGGATTCTGGGAGGAAGTGGATGGCCAGGGATGAGCTCATCCTTGGGCAGAACCAGTCCAGGGAGCCAGGGAGGGGAGGACGCATCTTCAAGGCAGGCGCCCTTCCACCGAGCTCCCTGGGTGCCGCTTATGTGTCAGGAGATAAGCTGGGGCCATGTGGGGGCAGAGAGGAGAGAGAGAAGAAAGGATATTGGTTAAGCGCTCCAATGCGGTCAGCCAGCAGGGGTCGACTCTGCATGGAGTCCCCGGGGATCCCAACTAGGAAGGCTTGTCCTGCCATTTGTTGACTGTGTCACCTTGGGCAGGTGGCTTGACCTCTCTGTGCCTGTTTCCTGGAGTGACATGGAGAGGGTGCCTGAGTGCTCAGTGTGTAGGTTTCAGCATGAGCATCAGATGTCAGCCTGCTGTCGGAGCGGGGGCTGTGAGAGGAAGCCAGGGGGCCGGGCTGGCCTCCGATCCTCTGGGCTTGACCTTGGCTTTGTACCTGCCTGCCGCATGCAGAACGACGACGTCTTAAATGGCTGCAGGTCTCCCTGGAGGAGCTCTCAGTAGGCCCTCAGGCCAGCGCTGAGGCGGGTGCTCACCCAAGGGCAGGGCGCCATGTGTTTGCTGTGTGCAGAGGGGAGACAAGAAGCAGAGGCCTCCTCTGCTGGTATTTACTCTGGAATTACTGCCTGTGGACATCGGAGCCCCGGCCTGGGAGGATCCAGCCCGTGCTTCTTGAGTCTTAAAGGAATAGGCCTTTATTGTTTGCATGGGGAGCGGTGTTAGTTTTTGCCTGGTTGTCTTGACTTCGTAGGTGGACGAGTGCCCCCTTCCACGCCTCCGAAGTCGTCTTCCTACTTCCAACAGGGCCAGGCTCCAGAGAGGGGTCTGGTCTTTAACACGTCCATGTCTTCCGTGGGGACCAGGGTAAGACGGTCTCCCTAAAAGCACTGATCTCCCCATCGGCCATTTCCAAATCATCCCTGATGCCTTGGCTCAAGCCTCTCCTCCTCCCCGAAGTCTTCTCGGATTGCCGAGCCTAGTTTGATGCCCACCCCCACCCCACCCTGCGTTTCACTGCACCCTGCGTGCCTGAATTCCCACCCTCACCGTGCTTTGTTGAAGCCCTTGGCTTACACGCCTGCCTTCTGCCCTGGGCTGCAGGCTCCTCAGACCGTGGCCTCAGCGCTCAGTGCATATCTGTGCATCAGGTTGACAATCCTAGGCTGTTAGTCCCATTTAGAGCAGTGATAAAGTTTCTGAGATAATAAGCCACTTACCCCAAATTGTAAAGTGCCTGCTTGAGGATTCAGTATCATTTCTTTCTTTCTTTCTTTCTTTTTTTTTTTTTTGTCTTTTTAGGTCCGCTCCCGTGGCATATGGAAGTTCCCAGGCTAGGGGTCTCCTTGGAGCTACAGCTGCCGGCCTGCGCCACAGCCACAGCAAAGCAGGATCCGAGCCGCATCTGTGACCTACACCACAGCTCATGGCAACGCCAGATCCTTAACCCCCTGAGCGAGGCCAGGGATCGAACCCGCAACCTCATGGTTCCTAGTTGGATTTGTTTCCACTGCGCCACAATGGGAACTGCTCAGCATCATTTCCAGTAATCACATTGCAGTTCCAGACAGTGGCCAAAGCCTCTAGAAGGACAGAGACGCCAGGAAGTGACAAGAGCCCAGAGAAATGGCCCACCAACCAGTGAGCCTCAGGGGCCCGTGGAGTGCACCCTTCATGCTGAACAGGAAAGAAGCCCTTATCCTGCCTTCAAGGAGAGTCGGATTAAAGATGGAGGGGCTGGTAGGGAGACCCAGTTGTGAGGAGATTACTGTTAGCCCAGATGTTCCTGTGACCCCAGGTCAGCGACATGCAGTTGGGAGTCACCGGGACGGCCTCTGGGAAAAGAGGGGTCTCACCAAGGATTTGCAGGATGGGACGGGCAGAGAAACCACAGTAGTGATTAAAGGGCTTGAGCTCAAGAGCTTATTTCCCTGCTTAGCAAACTGCGGGCTCTGTCGTCTTGGAGAGTTCCTTGAACTCTCTGTGCTTCAGGTTCCCGATCTGTAAAATGGGGTTGGTGACCCTGACCGCCTTGTTGGGCAGGGGTGAGAAGTAAGGGGAACCAGGCATGAAAAGCCCCTTGCACGGTGCCTGGCACCCTGCAGACTGGTCCAGAAACGCTGCCTCTTGTTATGCACCTGATGGTTTCCGGCAGTACCAGGGAGAAGGGCATTCCTGGCAGCGGGCTCTCTCCTTGGCGTCAGCCCTGGCTTGGAGTGGATCTTCCCAGCCCTGCCAGCTGAGTAATTGGATCCCCTCAGCTCTGCTGCTGAAATCGGTCAAGCACCCTTGCTCTCCTCTTCCCATCGATTAGGGCTGTTTGGGGCCAGGGAGGGAACACGGGGCTCTAATGGCATAGAGAGCTTGCCAGAGGGGGCAGGCTCGTGGCTTACAGATGCCTCTTCCAACCACGGGCTGGCCAGGTGCACTGAGGACTCACCCTCCAAGGAGTGAGATGTTCAGGAGAACATTCCAGGACACTGTTGGAGTCAGATTTCTGCAAGAAGATTCATTCATGCACCAGTCATTCCTCCATCCATCCATCCATCCGTCCATCCGTCCATCCGTCCATCCAGGCTATTGCTCAGACACTGTGCTGGGCATGCGTGCAGTGGATATTTATGAAGTGTTTACTGCCTGGTCCGTTGTCCCTGCCCTCCTGCAGCTTGGGACACTGGGAGGTCTGAGCCACTGGAGACCTTGAGTCCCAGGTGAAGTGCTGAGAGCTGTGCAGACAGAGTCAGCCTGTCCCGGAGTCCAAAGAGGCTTCAGCCCAGACTTAAAAGATACATGAGATTCAAGGAAGGGAAAAGGGAGGGAATGAGTGCTGCTGGCAGAGGAAGCAGGGCAGCATGTGGAAGGCCTGGAGTTGAGAGATAATAGTAATTGTGGTAGTTCCAACCATAGGTTTTTATTGAGGCCTTCCTGAACGCCGCACACACCTTATACCAAGGAGCCTCCAGTGCTGTGTCTGGCACTCACTTTTTATTTATTTGTTTGTTTATTTATTTTGTCTTTCTAGGGTCACACATGTGGCATATGGAGGTTCCCAGGCTAGGGGTTGAATCGGAGCTGCAGCTGCGACCTACACCATAGCTCACCACAACACCAGATCCTTAACCCACTGAGCAAGGCCAGAGATTGAACCTGAGTCCTCATGGATCCTTGTTGGGTTCATTACTGCTGAGTCACAATGGGAAGTCTATTTTTAAAATTTTATTTATTTATTTTTTAAATAGTTCAGTGAATTTCATTGTATGTATAGTTGTATAACCATCCCTTTTAAGAACTTGTTTCTGGGATTAGCGTGTCTAGGCTTAAGCCCTGGCTCCACCTCCACTTGCTTTGTGATCTTGGACAAGTTACTGAACCTTGCTGAGCCACATAGATCCCGCATCTTTAAAAACTGGTAATATAATCATTTATATCAATATGGATTTGCGAATTTTTGTAACACTTCGGTTATAGTTTATTTCTGCATTATTTTGTTACTCAGATTGTTTCAGCTTCAGCCATTGAGGGCTCTTTTGGCTGGCTCCTTTGTCTCTTTGACCTACGTCTGTCTGTCTGTTGATGTGTGTGTGTGTGTAAGCACTTCCTTACTTTTTAGTACTAAGTGATACTCCAGGCTCATCTTGTATAGTCCCTGCCCTAGCCCTAGAATCTGCCCTTTCTCTAAAGATTCCCATTTCCTTTCATTAAACAATGATATATTAGGAATCAAGATCTGGATAGGGGGGTGCTTATTGCTATTGGGGTATCACTGCTTCTAGAGAAATCTCCAGTGCAGAAAATTCCAAATAATTTATGTCGAGAGCCCCTTTCAGGAAAGTGGAGCATAACTTCTCACCTCTTCTTTTTTTCTTCTTTTAAACTATTATCTTTTAAAATTTTATTGGAGTATAGTTGACTTACAAGGTTGTGTTAATTTCAGGCATGCAGTAAAGTGAATCAGGTAGGCATATACGTATCTCCATTCTTTTTCAGATTCTCCTCCCATATAAGTTACTCCCCACTGAAGTGTGGGCTGCACACAGTAATTTTCTTCCGATTAGTACAGTCAGGAAAGAGGGGAAAATGGGAATAGCTTTTCAGTGGACAAACCTGATGTACATGACCCTGGCCAGCTGATCAAGGTCAACATCAGCAGTGATGCAGTGTGGATAGCAGGTACCCTTGATATGACCAGTGAGAATGTCCCTTTACCTCCCTCAAACCCATGACTCCCATCTAATCGTGAGAACACCACACAAACCCCAGTTGAGAGATACTCAACAAAATTCCTGGCTCATCCCCTTCAAAACTATTAAGATGATCAAAAATAAGCAAAGACTCGAGACGCCTTCACAATCCAGAGAAGCCTAAAGGAGCTGAACTAAATGTGCTGCAATATTCTGAACGGCATCCTTCAACAGAACAAAGGACGGCCATGGGGAAAAGCGATGAAATCTGAATAAAGTGTGCCTTCCGTTAAAAATGATGTATGCTCAGAGTTCCCCTTGTGGCTCAGTGGGTTAAGAACCCAACATAGTGTCCTTGAGGATGCAGGTTCTATCCCTGGCCTCGCTCAGTGGGTTAAAGATCCGGTGTGGCCACAAGTTTCAGCATGAAGTGGCTGGTGTGGCTCAGATCTGGTGTTGCCGGGGCTGTAGCATGGGCCTGCAGCTGCAGCTCCGATTTGACCCCTAGCCCGGGTGTGGCTGTTAAAAGAAAAAAAAAGGGTGGTATTCATTTTAATTGATCAGTTGTATAAAGGTACCGTAGGAAAGTAGATGTCAACAGAGGGACATTGGTTGGAGGTATATGAGAGCATTCTGTATCCGCACCACTTCTGTAAACCTGGAAGTATTCTAAACTGAAAGGGTTATTGTTAAATGTCGGTAATACTATTATTTCCAAATAAGGTTCTTGTGAAAAGGAAATATGACATTATATATCGAACACAGCGTGTGTGCAGAGTCAGTCTGCAATTCACATTGCTTCTGACTGTCATTATGCCTGCTTAGTTCTCTCCATTCACCTGTGGGGGGGCTGTCCCCCTCTGGTACCCCTTTGAAGGAGGTGGCGTTATCTCACTTTCCAGGCGATGCAGTATGTTCCTTATGCAAACTCCAGAGTCATGTAGCTGCGTGTCAGAATCCGAGCCTGTGAGTCATCTCTAATATGCACCTACTGTGTACCCAGCAGTACGCTCTCTTTCTCTGGAAGCTGCACATTCTGATTCCCAGACAGGGGTGGGAGGCGCGGAGCCGCTGGGAGCCATGCCGTTCGTTCCCATAGAGCACCGTGACTTATGAGTGTATTTCACTCTGACAAGTGATCTGGCGAAAAGGCGTTAGCACCAAGGTACAAGATGACCCACAGCAATAGGTCTGCCAGAAGTAGCTGTTGAAACTCAGAGATTGCTACTGCCTCCAGCTAATCCCAGTAATGCTTCTTTTGGTCTGATAGTATCTTTGAGTTTTGGCTGGCAAGCACTGGAAGTTGTAGAAAAATCTGTGGGCAAGAGTGTGTATTAATTGAAAAAAATTCATTCTGTAAGCTAATTTATCATGCAAATGAAGACTAGGCTCTGTTACTCCTTTATTCTAGACTCTTGAGATCTTGGTGTGGGGGGGTGCTGTATCTTCTTTTTCCAGATCTTATCAACAGGCTTGCTAAATCTTGGGGGGGGGGGTGCTGTATCTTCTTTTTCCAGATCTTATCAACAGGCTTGCTATGAGTGACTGCATAGATGTGTGAATAACTTAATTTATCAGTAGCTTAATTTATTACCTTAGTCCTGTTCTTCAGATACTGGTGTGTGGCTGGAGTTTAATTTGAGAGCTTCTCTTCTGGGGTAAACGAAGGGTCTCATACTCTTGCTGAAGAAACAAAAACCCCACTAATATAGGAAATAATCATGATCAATATGTGGGAGAAAACCCCTGTATTCAGCTGTCTCTGAACAGACCTAGGGGTTTGCCTGAGAGGGGCAGGTGGCAGGCTCTCAGAGTAACTCACAGGTACCGATGTTTGTTTCTTATGTTTGTACCTTGACTGAAACACATGCTTCTTTTATCCCCACAACATCCTCCCCGGGGCTAGTTACTAGTCATCTTTTAAGATATGCAGCTCAGAAAGTAGAAGCAGGAAAACTTCCACCTTCTTTTTATAAAGCAATCATAACAACGATGCCAAAACTCAATGAAAGCCTGCACGGAAATAGAAAACTACAGTCCAGTTTCACTTGTGAACATCAAGACAAACATCCTAAATAGCATATGAGCAGAATTTAGCGGTGCATTAAAAGAATATTCCATGATCAAGTGGAATTTCTTCTGGAATGTAGCATTAGGAGAGCTGTAACATTTTAGTAAATTGATCTGAGGAGAACAAGCACACGAGCATCTTGATACCTGCTGAGAAGGCATTTGACAACATTCAGCATATATTGCTTGAAATTTTTCTTAGTAAAATTAGAATCGATGTATATTTAAAAAAAGGTTTTAAAAGACTTACCTTAATTCAAATCTAGCATCGTGCCTACTTGCAAAATACTGGAAGCATTCGGAGTCAAGCATCCACTATCAGTGCTGCTGTGTAGCATTGTACTAGTCATACTAGCCAATGCGATTACACAAGAGAAAGGAATTGGAAGTATGAAAATTAGAAAAGAAGAGAGAAAATTATTGCTATTTTCATATAACATGAGTAATGCCTGGAAAACCTGAAAGAATCGGATTAAAAATATTACGGGAGTTCCCGTCATGGCTCAGTGGTTAACGAATCCAACTGGGAACCTTGAGGTTGCTGGTTCAATCCCTGGCCTCACTCAGTGGGTTAAAGATCTGGCATTGCTGTGAGCTGTGGTGTAGGTCGCAGACACGGCTCGGATCCAGCATTGCTGTGGCTCTGGTGTAGGCTGGCGGCTACAGCTCCAATTAGACCCCTAGCCTGGGAACCTCCATATGCCCCGAGGGCAGCCCTAGAAAAAAATTAAAAATTTTTAAAAAGTAAATAAAAATATTATGAAGAGATTTAGTAAGGTGGCGGGGCAGAAGATTGATACACAGAAGTCAATATGCAAATTTTAATGAGACCACAAACCTACTTAACTTTAGTAACAAAAAAAGATGATATACCTGAGGATAAACGTAACAAGCACCCTGCAGGAGTACACGGAAAGAACTTTAAACTCTGCAGGTAGTCAGCAAAAGAGCTGAACCAATGGGAGGGTTTGGCACGCTCTTGAATTAAGAGGCTTTTGTAGAAGATGTCAGTTCTGCCTGTATTCATCTATAAAGTTAACTTAATCCCAGTACAGACATGCGGGTGCTTATTTAACTAGACAAGTGGATTTTTACATCAAATGCTTGTTTGTCTCTGGAGTCTGTTTACATTCTTTACCAGCATTCACGTATTTAATCCAGTAACAAACCATGGGGCACATTCCATTCTCCTCACCCTGCCTGTTTTACAGCTGTGAAAGGGGAGACACGTAGAACTGGGGTAATAATGCTCAAGGCCACACACGGCTGCAAAATGCAAAGCCAGCCTGGAAAGCCAGGGAGTTCCTTCCAGAAACCTCCCTCATGTCAACAGTGGTGCTTGGTTTTGAGGTAATAGGAAACATTGTGATGGGAAAACCATGCAGAGATATGTAACGCTTATCTTTATTTATAGGTAAAATTTTAGAAAAATGGATGCCTCATTGGATTATTGTAAGAATGAAATGATTTGACACATGTAATGCCTCTAGTGTGGTTCCTCATCCAGAGTCTTTGCTCAATAAATGTTGGCCTCTTTTCACCTAGGAGGAAGCCCAAGAGAATGTAGATTTAACATTCACCCAAATGAACATCTCCACAGAAAAGAAAATCATGGACTTGAAAAATAGACTTGTGGCTGCCGGGATGGGAGAGGGAGGGAGTGGGAGGGATTGGGAGCTTGGGCTTATTAGACACAACTTAGAATAGATTTACTAGGAGATCCTGTGAGTAGCATTGAGAACTATGTCTAGATACTCATTGCAACAGAACAAAGGGTGGGGGGGGGGAAATGTATACATGTAAGGATAACTCGATCCCCTTGCTGTACAGTGGGAAAAAAAATAAATTAATAATTAAAAAAAACCCAAACATTCACCCAGTAATGTATCCAGCATGATTTATGATGCTCTTCCTTTGTGCAGTCTTTATGCTCAACTCTGGGTATAAAAAGGAATAGATGTTCAGTGAACGAGTGCAGGGAAGAAAGAGAGAAAAAGCAAAAAACAATACCGGGTCCATAGCGGGACTCCTGGAGTAGCCTTTGTCACCTTCCCATTGATACTCTGTGTCACCGTATGTATATTGACATTGTCGTCGTATTGATAGTCTTTATCTCCAGGTAAAGGTGGAGGATAGCCGACTGCCACTTTTCAGCTCCGTGATTTTGACCAAGTTTCCTCTCCAAACCCTAGCTTCTTTGTAAAGTAAGGAAGGTACTAATAATAGCTGCTACACAATGGAATAGTCTGTACCCCCCAAAAGTACCCAGGCAATTTATAACTGTTCACTTATAAGATGAGTGCTGTTACTGTTTGCAGTGGTAGTTGTTGTAGTAGTATTGTCAAGAGTTCATGCTGTCCGTGATGCTGTCCATCCGTCCATCCATCTGTCCACCCACCCACCTACCTACCCGTCCATTTACTGAGCCCCTTTAGAAAATGTGTACTAAGTACACAGGGGTCCCAGGGTTGTGCTTGGTCCTGGACCTACAGTGATAAGCCTAACACACCTGTGTCCTCCCTTCTGCAGTTGACCGTCAAGCAGCGTGACACTCTCTCCACCCTGGGCTCTCGATGTTTTGCTTCCTGAGCCCTCCCTGCAGGAGAAACAAGGCTGGCTCTCCCTGGAATGATAGAGAGCTTTTTCCTGGTTAACAGGCAGTCTCAATGGAGAAGCCTTGGGGGATCCATTGTAGCTACCGAAAGCTCTCTCTTATTTAGGTGTGTTGCCAACACTTAGGTAGACCTACGCTGGGATTTTTTTCTTTTCCTCCTAAAGTAATTTCCTCTTTAAGTGTTTTCAGATTCTATCTTCTCGAGTATCGCCTTTCACAATGATAACCACATCCTGTGTCATAATCTGTATTCCTCCTGCTCTGAAATGTTTTAATTCAATCTTTGCATTATGTCCGATGTGATGAATTAGAGCAGGAGGATCATTGACTAAGTGTCAGGAAAGATGGATTGAGGAGTTGAAAGTAATGGCATTTGGGGACAATATTTTTCCACAAATATCAGAGTCACAAATGAAGAGGTGAATTATGTTGCAGTCGGGAAGCAGTACACAAACTTCAGTGATACACGTGACTTTTTTCAGAAAGAGGGAGAATTGCATCTGAGTTTAGATTCTTTGAGCGATTCCAGATTTAAATACAGGGTCAACTAAGGATAAAATAGAAGAGCCCAGCACTAAATTCCTGACGCTGGCACTCAAAAGATGCAAAAGAGGTGAGAGGAAGGGAGATGGGCAGAAGCAGCACAAGCCAGCGAGCGTGGAGGGTGAGCCGAGTCAGGCATGGAGCATGGGTTGGAAAGAACAAACATGAAGGTGTCAGCACTGGAGTCCTTTGCTGTGGGGCCGTTGGTCAACCCTGGACCAAGGCTATGGGCTAAAAATGTGCAGCAACGTAGATGCAACTAGAGATTCTCATACTAAGTGACGTAAGCCAGAAAGAGAAAGACAAATACCGTATGACACCCCTTATATGTGGATGTCACTTATACGTCATCTGAAACAGGACACAAACGAACCTATCTATGAAACAGAAACAGACTCATAGACAAGGAGGGACAAGGAAGACAGACGTGTGGTTGCCAAGGAGGGGAGGATTAGGGCAGGGATGGAGTAGGGGTTGGGGTTAGCAGATGTACGCTATTATACATGGACAGGATGAACAACAGGTGTATAGCACAGACAACTGTGTACGTATGACTGAAACACTTTGCTGTCCAGCAGAAATGAACACGATATTGTAACTCAACTATACGTCAGTTAAAAAATAAATAAAAACACTCTTTTGGGGGAAAAAAAATCACTCAATTAAAAACAAAAAAAAAGGCTGTGGACTAAAAGAAGCCAACCTGGGTAGGTGACAGAGGAGTGCCACAGAGTCAGAAGGTCTGTGGGTCAGCACGTTTTGAGGTGTGGCTCTCAGGAACACAGGGGCTGCGCCCATCAATGAACCCCCCCCCTTGACATGTTGCATTACAAGTGCTCTTGAGTCTTTTTTATGGAAACATGTATCTGTATCAGAACCACGTCCTGTACACACACACACACAGCCTAGTGGCATCTTCCGAAGTGTGTTCCAAAAGACACTAATCAATTAAGGAAAGAAGCGTTCAGAGGCAAAATCATTTGGGAAACACATATCCATCATCTGGGGAGTCACACTACACATGAGCTTATTAAAGGCTCTGAGAAGTCCAGTAATGTTGTCTTTCGTCTAGTCTTTCCCAAACTCATTGACCCCATGGAACCCTTTTGTATCTGGGGGTTTTATCTCGTATCATCTTCCAGAAGTAATGTTCCACTTGACACCCTTCAAGAGATTTGGATCAGAGATGCTCCCCCCATCTTGTTAGCTTTCCTGCAAGTGGCCAGGCTTTGCTGAATCAAGGGCTTGCTTCTGAGTCTGGCTTTTGTGTTGCTTTTGCCTGGTGGATTCATAGTACTTACTGAGAGTCTGTTGGAGGCTGGGCAGTGGTCTGTGATGTCCATGGCTCCTGTGTTTGCAGCTTCTGCTCTTTCGTCTTTGCCTGATGGAATTCCCTGCCCCTTGCCTCCTCTTCTTTCTAGCTTCTAAAATGCAAAGCGCCAGTGTGTCTGCCATGCTTACAAACTCTATGAGTCTCATTAGCATGGTCACAAGCCCCCAGCTTCCGCTTGCCATTCCCCAACTCTGTACATCTGCCCTCCTGCCAGCTGTGCATCTGAAGACCATATGCCCTTCAAGCTTGCTTGCGTTTGCACTTCCTTAGTGTCTTCCTTGTCACGCTGTCTCCTCTTTGCCTGGCTAATCCCGTGTCCCCTTTTTCACCTAGCTCAAATGTCCTGCTTTCTGGCATCCGGGTTCCTTGGTGACCGTTTCCAATGAGCAGTGTCTCCCAAGGCTTAATCAGAAGCAAGCACGCAGACCTCAGGCAGAGCATTTGCCCCAGCCAGCCATCCTTTCTTGTTTGTTTGTTTAAGCACTGATTTCCCCCAGCAGACCTGAACTTCTCAAGGGCACAGCTTTCCTTTATTCCTTTCTGTTTCCGCAGGAGCTGATAGATGCTCAGTAGATGTTTGCAAATGACTTGGCGAAGTGGAATTTCGACAAGTCCTTCAAGCGTGATTTGAATTTGGATAAGAGGTTGGCATGAAGGGGTTTCCACAGACGAAAATGTGACACATTTAGAAAATAACAGGTCCTGTGTTTGGGATCTTCTGAGATTTGAACTAAGATGTAGATGTACCCTGTTGTATGAATTGCAAGTACATTTTGAAGGTTAAAATTATACTTAAGTTTCCAATATGAAATTAATAGTGGCCTCTTTTGAAATACTGGAAAATATAGAAAACAGATTGATAAAAATCACCCAAGCCGCACATGAAGGAGAAAACTCTATTAATATTTTAGAGGATCTCTTGCCATTGTTTTCTTTTGTTCAAGTTTTCATGCCGTAATTCAAAATTCTGCTCATTGCATTTATGTACATCATAAGCATTTTATTATTACATAATAAATAGCAATGTTATTATTTAATATTTGCTAACATAATTTTGTTAATGTAATTTTAACAGCTGCATAATATTCTTCTCTTGGATTTAGTATAAGGCGATTACAGTTTTCCACTATTGTATCATCATAAATAATACTCAAGGATTTTACTGGGCTTATATCTCTTAGTTTTAGTCATATACATAGACAGTTTAAAGGTCTAAATTTGCCTTAATTAATCTACAAAATATAATTACCAGAGTACTCTTCAATAACTAGGAGTCCTGTTTTACTGCCGTCTTGACTTTTCTACTTTTAAGGGTGAAAAATAAAGTTTATTTCATTTTTATGTCTTAGATTACTACTGATATTGACGCTTAGATATTTTATTGTCTGTTTAGGTCTCTTTACTTATTTATATATTAGAGTGCTTGCCTGCCGGAGGCCAGCTTCGGCGGCCAAGGAGTGTACACTTTCCCAAAGAAGATGGACGGTGTCGGCAAATGTACAAATACGGAGACAGCCTCTTTGTCCCTTCTTTCAGGGTGCTGGACTGCTCAAATTTTATTGGCATAAGTGGTTGATTATATAGACAGCTTTTTGCTACAGATTACATCACAGTGTTAAAAGTACATTGGTTAACTACTACATGGTATAGCAGCTATACATCGTTTTAAGATCTTTGTCTTAACTAAACTTAGTGGGTACAATTTAAGGGCAATTAGGTACAGTACATCATGTGGAAAGGAGACTCAGTACAAATCATCTCATGGCCAGCCAGTCTTTACAATTTGAAGAGGTCACAGACACAAGAATTTGGCATTCACAAATCTTGTTTTTAGACTTGTGCTTTTCTTTAAAGTGTTATGGCAGGGAGACAGTGTAAGTAAATATAAACCAACTTAACTAAACTAGCTATCTCTTAAAATCTTTTAAAATTAAGGACAAAACTCACAGCTAGGTTTCTTGGATAATATATGTCTAACTTTTGTGAACCTCATTAAAATCCTAACTCTGAAGCTTACTATATAACTAGTTAATAGATAAGCACTATGTTTTAACTAAGTTGGATTAAAATAGGGGGAAGTCCTTCAGGATGAAATTCTTATTATATTATTGTTGTAATTTTGTTAAATCACAAATCTCCACAGGAAAATAAGAATGGGAAATAATAATAAGTAAATAATCAGGAAAGACTGAGGAAAACTGAATAGCAAGTGAATAACAGAAAAGACCAAGTTATCCATGGAACCATCCCCACTCAGCAACACAAAATGGAAATTATTTCCTGGGAAATTTAGTTTTCCACCTATGTCAGCAGGCAAGCCTTACTGTCTTCTGGGGCCTGTCCTCGGAATTGTGCCGTGCAGGCAGGCCCCTTTTCCTGATTAGGAGCCTGCCCTTGGAATTGCACCGTTCAGGCAGGCTCCCTTCCTCGGCTTCTTGTATCTTCTCGGCTCCCTGCACTTGCCTGCAGACAGAAATTTCACAGCTGGAGAAACTGAGCTGTTATTCTAAGACATGATGAGACCAATGATCAGGCACTGGAGAAATCCAGACGATAAAAAACCACCTGTTGATTTTCACAAGATCAATACAGAAAAAAATATGTTCGCTATAAAAGACCTCTCCTTTGGTACTTGACTTGGAAACTGAGGGCGTTTTGCTTTGGGACTCTTAGAGTGAAGGCTTGGGAGGTTTATCCAGCACAAATAGAAGGTGAGGCTGAGGATTCTGCTTCGAGTGGGGTGTTCTTGGGTGCAGTTCCACTTGTAACCAAAGCCACCTGCCTGGCTTCCAAGAGGCCTCTGGAGGATGACCAGGGACCTGGACTTTGGAGTCCAGCATCCCAGCTTGTTAGCCACGTGTCAGAGAGGAGTGACGTCACCGCTTTGTGCCTCAGCTTCCCTATCAATAAAATGGGGCTACAGGCTAGTGTGAGAATGAAAGGAGACCATCTCAAAACATAAACTGAACACTAGTTGTTTTCTGACTTGGTTTCAGAACCGACTTGTTCTCCCACTTCTTGAGCCATCCGTTGGTTACGAGTCCCTCGCAAATGGCCCCAGATTCCCCTGATGGATCTCAGAGGAATAGTAAACCCTTACATTTTGGAAGGCGTTCCAGTCATATGGAAACACTCTCATATTTTCTCTTTTACTCAGTATTCACACTCACTTGCAGGGCAGGTACCGGCATCATCACCTCGAATTCTTATTCTTGCGTTTTCTAGCAAGGTAACCTTGGGAATAGCACACTCTCTGGAGCCTCAGTTGTAACTGGGAGAAGCTAGAACCAGAGGTCATGGGGAGATGTGTAGGGGAACAGGAAGGCCCGGGTTCAGGTCCAAGAAGCTACCTTGGTATCAGATCCAAGGGACCAGTGCAGGTCCAGAAATATAGATGGTGAGTCAGAAGCTGGGTGAGCCCAGGCCAGGAGAAGGTGAGAAGCAGGAGAAGAGTCTGTGGAAGTTGTCAGTGAAAGGACCTGGGCTTCCTTTGAACCAGACCTTCCATGTTCACTGGTGGGTACCTTGACCTGGGCTTGCCAAGGAGAACCCAGAGAATTAAGTGACTGTAGAGGTGCTTTGTAAACTCCCATTAAATTCTGTGATGTCAATGGCATCTTTACTAGTTTCTCTAAGGACGACTGATATGATTAGGAATCACTAGTGGACTCTTTCACCTGGTCACACAAGGGACAACTGAATTTGTCTCAAGGTGCATGATCGGATTCAATAACCCTCTTCCCGTGGCAGGAATCCAACTTGCCACCAACCCACAAATCTCTAGCCTGCCAACCTGTCCAAAGACTCCAGTGCCCAAGGGGTATCATAAAGCTGTGACAATGAAGATGTCACTGATGGCCTGACCCAGGCAGGGTCAAGGGGACAGGAGATCCCTTTCCCCAGAGCTCCCAGCAGGACAGACCCTGGAAGAACAAGGCACAGCCACACACCAAGCTGGAGACAGTTCTGAAGACTGGAAAGTGTGTAGTTTTTCTTGCTTTTTGGTTTTTTGTTTGTTTGTTTGCTTTTACAACTGTACCTGAGGCACATGGAAGTTCCCAGGCTGGGGATCAAATCAGAGCTGCAGCTGTGACCTCTGTCACAGCCACGTCAACACTGGGTCCAAACCACATCTGTGACTTACACCGCAGCTTGTGGCAATGTTGGATCCTTAACCCAGTGAGCAAGGCCAGGGATCGAACCCGCATCCTCAGAGAGACAAAGTTGGGTCCTTAACCCACTGAGTCACAATGGGAATTCCGAGTGTTTAGTTCTAAAAGATGAGCTATGGGTTGCCTCGCAGGATATCCCTGATTTGAATCAAAGTTGAAACATTTCCCCCTCTTGGCTTTCAGCCATTGAGCGAGGGCTTTCCCGTCTTTGAAAATGGTGGGGAATTTGATTGAGTGTCCACGACTATTAAACTGGCATGTTTTTGTGATGCTTTCTCATTCTCTTTGATCCTCACAATTACACTGTGCTGTTGCCCATTGACAGATAAGAAAATGGCATGGAGCGGTCAGGTACCAGGCCGAGGTCAAAGAGATAACAAGCATGAGGGGAGTTAGTGCGGAGCATTTGTTAATGAGTGTCCTGGAGGCAGAATTCCAACAAGGACCTGGGATGCCCACACTCGGTATTCTCCCTCCTCGGATGTAGGCTGATGCTCTTGGGCTGTGTGTTTCCGTGGAGCTGGGTGCTGCCAGGCTGGACCATCACGGACTTGGAGGGGCTTAGCCTTTGGGGGCTCACAGACCCCTTCTAAGAATCTGTCGAGGAGTTCCTGTTGTGGCTCAGTGGTAATGAACCTGACTAGTATCCATGAGGATGCGGATTCCATCCCTGGCCTCGCTCAGTGGGATGAGCTATGGTGTAGGTTGCAGATGTGGCTCAGATCTGGTGTGGCTGTGGCTGTGGCAGCAGGTGCAGCTCTGATTGGACCCCTGGCCTGGGAAGTTGCATATGCTGCAGGTGCAGCCCTACAAAGGAGGGGAAAAAAAATAGAATCTGTTGAAAGTGCTGAGTCCTTACCCAGGAAAAGTATGTGTTCACACAAATTAGTATATACCCACCACACAAGCACAAACATAGATCCCAGACGAAGAGCACCTGAGATTGCCCAGTTCCCATAAATGAATGCCACACGGATGTTGCCAGCCCTTGGCTGGGCTCATCCGTTTTACTGGAACAACTCCAGTCCCTGTGGCAAGCTCTCCGCCTCCTCACCTTTGGAAACTCTAGGAATACATTTTTTTTCCTGAATCAAGTGAGTCTGTCATGCTCAGTTTCGTCAAGATTTCATAGTGATTATAGAATTCTTGAGCTGAAGGGAACCCACGGCAGCTCCAGGGTCCCTTTGCCTGGGTACCTTCTGGATATTCTGCTTCCTCTGGACATTACTGGGTTTCAGAACAAATGTTTTCTGTGGCCAAATGAGTCTGACCATGATTCTTGGTGCAGCCACAGTGACCCCTGAAGACCAGTCCAAAGATGGTGCATCTTCCCAGCCCATTAGGGCTCAGATTCTAGGTGTTCTCTCGAGAAGCCGCTTGCAGGTCTGATGCTTCTTAGGAAACTGATTTCAGCTCAGCCCCCATCCTCATTTTGAAGTGAAAGAAACTTAGAGGCATTGAAGAGAGAAATTTGCCAGAGCCATCCTTTCCTCTTGCAGTGGCACTGACTGTCCCTTTTCTAGAGGATGAGACCTTCCCACCTAGAGGATAAGACCTTGCCTCTGACCTTCAGGAGGCTCTTTTTTTTTTTTCTTTTTTTTTTTTGGCGGGGTAGGGGGACACTGACACACAAATTGCATTTCAACTCAGTACATATGCGGGACTCTGGGTTTGGAGACAGGAGGCCAGTGAGAGGCTGGACACAGGACAGTGAGTTTGGGGCTGCAGCTGCCTCTGGGTGTCCCATCCCCTTGGTCCCCCCACATCTCATTTCAGCTGCGGCTGCCTGTGGGGCAGCCCAGGGGGAGCTCAGAGTTGCAAAGGGACCTGGCACGGTCCAGGGTCCCTGGCAGGGCAGTGAACGACCCTGGCACCAACCCAGGAGCGGTGTAAGTGCTTCAGTCTCCTGCCCCGCGTGCAGAGAATTCTGGGAGATTCTGTAAGCGTCTCAGGTGGTCTCGAAGGAGTGGAGCCCCTGATACCCACCGAGCATGCTCACATCGGCTGTCCTCCCTGCTTCTGCCCACCCGCTCCCTCACTCTTGCTTCGTGGTGTTGCCTCCAAGATGAATCACCCACCCCAGGTCCTTGTCTCAGGCTCTTCTTTTGGGGGAAACCCAAACTCAGAGAGGGCATACAGGCAAGTGGGTGATGTGTTTGTTTTAAGTCGAGCGAATCTAATGCCAGATGGTCTGACTGGGTGAGTAAAACAGGATTCTCTCACTCGTTTCCAAAGGGAAGATTTTCAAGATCAGTGACTCAACTCCCAGAATCCCTGGGCTTTCTATTACTGTTATTACTAATATAATTATTTTGGATTTCTTTTATTTTCTCCCAAGCCACAGGACTATAGACGCCCAAACCTCGCACATATTTTTAAAGCTACCTTATCCACTTTGAAACTCAGAGTCTGTGTCATTTCTCTTATGTGGCCATCACCCCTTGTTGCTTTTCCTGTTGTGATGGGGAACTCACTACTTTACAGACAGAGCGCCCTGTTTCTTGGCCATCACTCAACAGAGATTTATTTAGCCTCTGCTAAGTGCTAGGGGCTGGGGTTCTTGAGAGGCGCAGTAATCACTGCCCTGTTTCCTCTAGATTGTAAAAGCATTTGTGAAATCTCGCAGAAGTCAGGTCAGGGCATGGCGCTGCTTGGCCAATGATGATACTGATTCAGTAGCAAATGGGGCTTTGTCCTGAGTCAGAAGAGCTTCCTAATATTGCTCTTTCCAAATACAAACCATGAGACATTCCTAAGGGGAGGGCCAGGTCTGCAAGGTGGACACCTGTCTGGCCAAATCTGTGAAGGACTGGGCTCTACCTGGCTGCTCTTCTGGGTGAGGACCTGGATCCCTCAAGGGAGAAGATGCTCGTGTGTGGTCCTTAAAGCATCATTCCTGCGTTGTAGAGAATTGGGTACCAGTGCCTGTCAGACGGCTGCCATCTCAGCTGCTGAGCCCATCACTCCTCCCCAGTGGGAAGACCAGAAAACATTTCTTCAGTGTTGACCTGCCCTGGGGACCAGGTGGTGATGCCCTTGTCTTTGGGGACAATAAGGAAAGAGTTAGGAGTTCCCACTCTGGCGCAGTGGGTTAAGAATCCGACTGCAGTGGCTCCAGTTACTGTGGAGACTGGGGTTCCATCTCTGGCCCAGTGCAGTGGGTTAAAGCATCCGTTGTTGCCATAGCTACAGTGTAGGTTGCACTTGCGGCTCAGATTCAATCCCTGGTCGGGGAACCTCCATGTGTGCCGCAGGTGTGGCCATTGAAAAAAAAGGGGGGGGGGCTAAGAAAAAGTCCTGCCCCTGTCACCCCAACCCCAGAGACTGTGTTGATGATGGAGGGATGGAACGGAGAACAGGACAGACGCAGTCTGTGACCTGCTCCAATGCACAGCATCTGGAGGGACAGAAGGCAGGCACGGAGGGGGTGTGTGTGAGAAGGTAGAGAAGTGAGACCATGACAGTGACGTTGAGCCGAGAGTGTTAGCTCCGTGGACATCATTTCAGCTGGTGCCTCTCAGCTGGAGGCAGTTCTGCCCCCCGGAGACGTTGTCTGGAGACACTTGTGATATCACTGAGGGAGATGCTTCCGGCTGGCACGCAGCGAGTAGAGGCTGGATGCTGCTCACCATCCTACAAGGCCAAGGACAGCCCCACAATTAGGGATTCTCCAGCCCCAAATATCAGGGAGGCTGAAGTCACAAAACCGTGATTGAACACAACCTCCTGCCCTCATTTTACAGATTTGGAAACTGAGGCCCTGCAATGTGACACACTAGCCTGAGTCTGCACAGCAGCCACGGGGTGGGCAGGAGCCCCATTCCAGGTGCCCTGCCCCCCCAGGCCCACCCCCTCCTGAGTGCTATGCCACCTCCGGAGGACAGTCCCTGAGAGACATCTGCTTGGGGAGGAGACAAAGGAAAGATCCAGGAAGCCCAAACTAGACCATCTGGGGCCACCCACGCCTGGTGGGGATCCTTGGTCCCCAGGCCGATGCTACCAGGCGGGAGGGACTGTGTTGGCACCTGTGCTGGGCAGGAGCCTCAGCCTGGCAGCCGAGGCAGCGGAAGAAGACCAAGGAATGGGGCTCAGGCTGCTCTTGTGCCTCTGTTCAGGGCAGCCCCGGGCAAGCAGCAGTGCTAACTGTTTCTGTGCATCAGCAGGCTGGCTGCAAACGGAGAATGTGTGTGTGTGCATGTGCACTATGGTTGCAGCGGTTAAGGTGCGGGTTCCGGGGAGATCCTGTTGTGGCTCAGCGGTTTAGGAACCCCAGTAGTATCTATGATGACCTAGGGTGGACCAGTCCTAAAGCCCTGCCTGTCTACCACAGTGATTGGTCCAGGGATTGGCATGTGACCCCAAGCCTGCCAATCAGAATGCTTCCTGGGGAATTCTCCAGTGAAAGCTGAAGAAGCGCTCAAAGCAATGAGAAGGTGAGTTTTGAATCGGTGATGGGTGTGTTTCCATGATTGTGGAAAAGCTGCTCTGAAAGAATGAAGCCGGCAAGGAGAGAGAAGTGGGAATGGGAGCGGGAATGCTAAGGGGTCCTGAACAGAGCCTGCCCATCCTGTGGTCTGTTGACATGAGCTGACACAGTCGCGTTTGTGCTTAAGAGGGTGTCAGGCAGCATTCTGTCACTTGCAACCAAGGAGTCTAAGGCTCATTGGCTTCGGAGGCACATTCACCCCCAGAAATGTTTGAGCCTAGTCCCTTAACCACCCTGGCCCTCAATTTGCCTTCAGGAACCAAAAACTTCACAGCTTTTCAGATGGTCCTCGGCTTAGGGGAAGCAGAAGAGCAAAAGGCAGGGACCACTTGGGTCCAGGAAGCCAGGTGAGCAGGGCTTTGAGAGCAGGCCAGTGCTGAATGGCAGTACACTCTCTCAGGAAGGTGATAGCTGAGGAAATCACGCTTCCTCTCTGAGCCTCGGTTTCCTCGTCTGTGAAATGGGGGCATCTCAGGACTGCTGGTGGGTTTCATGGCTTTCAGCATCATGCCAGGTACCAAGTGGCGGCTCCACCAGTATTAGTTCCTTGCTACTCAAAAAGCAGCAGACGAGACACCTGCTCTCAGGCTGCTCACCCTCTGCCATCAGGTTGGCATCATTAAAAAAATGTGCCCCTTCAAAGCGACATTTCTGCACGAAAAAATGTGCTATGAAGAATGCTGGGTTAGGGTGAGAGGTCTGGTCCTGAGCTGACAAAAAGAATGAGTCCTTGGAGTTCTCTTTGTGGCTCAGCAGTAATGAACCCGACTAGTATTCATGAGGACATGGGTTCGATCCCTGGCCTCAATCAGTGGGTTAAGCATCTGGCATTGCTGTGAACTGTGGTGTAGGTCTCAGATGTGGCTCGGATCCTGCATTCCTACGGCTGTGGTATAGGCAGGCAGCTGCAGTTCCGATTCAGCCCCTCCCCTGAGAACTTCCATGTGCTGAAGGCGTGGCCCTAAAAAGACCCCCTCCCCCCAAAAAAATGAGCCTTTTATCCATTCCTCTGTCAGTGGACATTGAAGTTGCTTCCGTGTCTTGGCTATTGTAGACAGTACTGCAGTGAACACTGGGGGGGCATCGTCTTTTCAAATTCAGTGGACAGGTGACTCTGGAGGGGCGTGGCCAGCTCCACCAGGGCTGCCGTTCTCCAAACAAGCCTGTCATGGTGCAGGGTGATGGGGAGGCCCTGAGGGTCCAGCTGGCATCCCAGTACCTACTAGAAACAGCCAGCGAGAGCTCTTACCAGATGTGTGAGCCTTGCTCACTGTGGGTAACAAATAGCCTTGAGGTCTTTTTATAGCAGTGATGTCTGCTCCCCATACCCACAGCTCTGCAGGAAGCCAGAGGGAAGCATTCTAAATCCTGACCTCAATCTGGTTTCTAGAGGTGTTTTGTGACATTTCCACAAATAGATTGGTTCTTAATTAAGTAGCATAAAGAACAAGGTGCATTCTCTCTTCACCTCTAGCTGTTTGCTGCCCCGAGGACCATTTTAGGACTGGCACTGTTGCTGACGTCCCTCCGGGGCTGTACCCTGCGGATGGTGGTGAAGACAGTGCCAGGGTGATACTCCAGGCTGGCTGCAGGGATGCTGAACCCCCGCAGCCCAGGCCATCCCCAAGTCAGCAGGCTTTGTGCTGTGAAACAGAGAGTAGAGACTACCAGGGATTATTGAGGGTGCCCCACTGACTCCACCAGCCCAACACCGAAAGAAACAAGAAGGGATTAGCCAGGACTTCAGCCTCCAGATGGAGGCATCTGAGATCTGCAGGGCATAATGGTTCTCAGTCCAGAGCAAGACCAGGCTGCCTTCCTGAGGAGGGTAAGAACGTCTGTAAAGAAAGAATTTGCCCAACAGAGTAGAGTTGGGCCACCATGGCAGTCTGGACATGGAGAGTCTGGGGAGCAGGGTGGGAAGTGTCCCCCAAGCATCATCCAGTGGAGAGGGTGTGCTGACTCAAGAACATGACCTGTCTGGCTTTGGTGGCCGTGTATACTTGTGATGGAGATGGAAATGTCAGGTTTGCTTGAAGCTCAGTGCCTGGAAACACTCAAAAAATGTCACCAGTGCCTTCTGTTTTGACTCCTTTCTCACCAAGCCAACTTTTGGGTTACAGCTGGTCTTGTCTTAAGGAAGTATGATATGATATCCTTGCTAGTTGATTTCCCTGTACATGAATCATTTGGCATGCTGGTTTATACATCAGTCTCTTTGAATCTGGTTAATGTGAGTCTGCCGAAGGGAAGGGGTGGCCCAGAAAATGGCAAATACACTACTGCTGAGTTTCCTCCTGTGAGGTGGCATGGCAGCCAGCTGTCTCTCCTATAGACATCCTTCCAAGTTTTTCTTCAAACAAGGAGAGTGGAAGTTCAGTGAGTGCTTAGCACAAGTTGGGCACTAGAAGAAAAAGCAGACAAGCTCTTGCATCTCACAGAACATACACAGTTCGAGCCCTCCCTTGTTGAAAGCCCTGAGCCAGATGCTGCAGGGAATGCAAGACAAGAACATGCTCACAGCCCAGGGAGCCAGTGAACAGATAAGACACACACACGCATAACCACAAGGCAGTGACAACCTCCACCTGGAGCCTTTTTAGAGCTCACAGCATCCTCTCTTGCCTGTGACCCCACCTTCTTGCTATAAAAATCCAAGGTTTGTTAAATCAAGTTACAGATGAGGAAATGAGACCGAAAGAAATGACCAGGTCTGCCTAAGGTCCCTCATCAGTGAGATTTGAACACACTTGTGTCCACCGGCGCATTTTTAATCCTTTCCTTGCGGCAGTAGCTGCCCTGGGTTGTCTCTTACTTTTTTTCTGGTATTTCTTCTGCCCGAAAATCCCACTCCCCTCCCATCCCTTCTTTCTGCCTTCTACATCCTCCCGGGTCTGCCAGTGAAAATCCTACTCTTTGTACTCGTCTCTCATGCTGTCCCTTCTGTGAATCCAGATCAGCATTTATGGGGCATCATGCCAAGGGTGGAACTGGGGTCAGAACAGTGGGGAGTGGGTACAGATCCTTAAACTTTCCAAAGAGAAATTAAAATAATCCTTAGCTATAGGAACCATGATAACGCTGTCAGAAACTTACAGAAATCAGCTATGCAAATCTTGACACATGAGTCACCGAGTATTTTTGCCCTAACAGGTTAAAATAGCATAATCTCTATCAAAATGAAAAATGAAATCAAGGAAAAAAAGAGGAGCGCGTTGGTATAATGTCACTGTCATCACTCACTAGCGCCATCTTGTGGTTAGATCTGTCCCTCTCAGAACCGAGTAACAACTCCAGCCTCAACTTGCTTCCTTCTAAACATTATGGTGCCCCTGGGCCCATGGGAAGCACTTGACTTAATCATCACAGAACTTTGGGCAGGACCTTTCCCGTGTGAGTCTTGCTGTATGTTCTTTAAATTGGCGACATGTGGCCCCTGCTTGGAAATCAGTCCCATCTGGCTGCTCATTTGCTGGGTGACTATAAGCAGGTGCCTGGGCTGTGCTGGACTTGAGGGTCTCATCTGTAAAGTGGGAATGAGAGAAAGCTCCATACATGGGGTGGCTAGGAAGACCCCAAAGTGGGGTTAAAGCGCTCGGCAGTGAGGACATCTAGGGACAGGTAGGGCAAAGCCAAGCCCACCTCTGTGTGGTTGAAGCCCTTCCCAGCACGAAATCCTGCTCTTGGAAGGAAATCCTTTTGTTGGAAGGATTTCCTTGCATCATGGGTTGGTTGTGACCTGTGTCACACTGTGCAGATGTCATGGGTTTTGGCCTTCTTGGTGGCTGCAAGACAAATCCACAGTCCCCAAAAATGTTTGCAGGCACCCCACCAGGTTTGAGCTTTGGGAACTCAAAGGGAGGCGTCTTAACACCTCAGCATCATGGCACAGGCCCAGTGTTCAGTTCTTCCTTTCACTTTCCAAAGAGGCTCTGTTTAGATGATCGGTGATATGGTTCCCCATCCTAGAAGTCTGGTATCATTTCATGCAGGGTTAGGATTCCAGCAAGTCACTTCACCCCTGAGCACTCAGTCAGCTATTGCCACAAAAATGCTGTGTAACAAACAGCCCCTCCCAGCATCCATGGCTCACAAACCACCCTTTGTCCTCAGAGATCTGCAGGGGCTCAGGGGGCTCCAGTGACCTCACTTGGGCTTGCTCACGTGTCTGCAGGGGGAATTGGGTTGGCTAATCAAGACCGGGCTCGGGTGGGCGGCTCTGCCTCACACTATGGGTCTGGAGGTTGGCTGGGCTGGATCCCCTCCAGGCATCTCTCATCTTCCTCAGCTGGCAGACTTGTCAGGGCGTGTTCTTTGCAAGGCATAGCAGAGGCATAAGGGGGCATGTCAGACTGTGCTTGTATTCCAAGCCCCTACTTGCCTCGCATCTCATAATATTTATGGGTCAAAAGTGAGTCCTTTGACAAACCCAGACTAAAGGACCAGGAACGTCCCCCATGTCCACGACGAGGCCTCGAGTAGCCCAGACCCCTTTCTCTCTTTGTCTAAGGCCAAGGGATAAACCTTACCTCCTGTTCATCCTTATGACTTAACGGGCTGCTATTAGGGTAGATATTATGAGATGCGATGGAAGCAGGGGCTGGGAATGGACATGCATTTTTGGACACGTCCTCTTACGCCTCCTCCATGCCCTGAAAAGACCGTGTCCTCATGTACTGGTTTCCCCATTTGTAAGTCCCCACAGTAGATACTAATTTGTCTTCACAACCTCTGCCGTTAAAGTGAGATGGGAACCAGGCAGCTTTGTCTCACACGGCCCCCGAGTCATCCACTTGCTGACCCTGGGTAGGCGTCCTTACCTCTGGGTGGGCCTCTTGTCGCTCGATCCCCCCTCAGCATCTCCGTGAGGTTGACCAGCTGCCCTTCCTCCAGAAGCGGCTGTTTTGTATTTGGGGCAGCTCTACCCTCTGCTCGCCCCCCCGCCCCACCCAGTGCATCTGACTGGAGGAAGCAACTTCTCTCCCCTTACCTGCCCTGTCCTGCGGGCTGAGCAAGGATGGCTGGTGGGAGACCCTGCAGCTCCTTGAGCACCAGTTTGCCTTCCCAGCCTGGCCGCTGGGAGATTGTTCCAGGCAAACATGGAGACATTTGCTCTATGGTCTTGGTGGCGGACCACCAGTTGCAGCTCAGACATAGAAATCACTTAGGTTCCCTCGCTACAGTTGCAAGAGAAGCGAAAGAAATGGTGAGTCATGCCTCTTAATGGTGATGGAGGAATGGTGGAGAGAGCTCCCGTCTTGCCTGGTGCTGCCAGCCCCGCCCTCCCCCATCACCAGAGGCTTCTCAGAAGACGGGCTGAGTCATCCTGACCTTTGGAGCTGCTCTCGCCCCCGCCTCTCTGGGCTCCGGCTCCCCTCGAAGAGGCTGGCATTTTCTCAGGGAGAGGTGATGCTTGCACGAACAGAGGCCAGAAGTGGAAACGGCGCTGGAGAAGGCAGTGTGGAAATGCCAGCCTGCTCTTTTCAGAACCCGAGGCCCAGGGCAGACTACCCACATGGCTTCCGGTTCCAGACGGACTTGTCGAGTGGCCCCTGGGGGTCCTCAGTGGTGGGGAGAGCGGGGACAGCGGTGATCCGGCCATGACGCAGGCATCGCTGCCACCGCTGGCCTCCCTGTGACCGTCACCGTCATCGCTATCACCTCGTCATCAACGTCGTCACCATCGCAGTCGTCGTCGCCGTCCCTGCCACCCTCACCATCACCAGCATGTTACCATCATCATCAGTTAGCATCGTCACCGGCATTGTCACTGTCATGGTCACATCAGCGTCAGCATCGTCGCCGTCATCCCAGGCGTTGCCATCACGACCATCATGTATCATTGTTATCATCACTGTTGGTGTTACAGCCTTTACTCTTTTGCATTCAGCTATAGCAGTTGTACAGCATCGAAGCTACAGGTGTACAATACAGTGACTCACAACTGTTAAAAGTTAGGCCCCACGTGCAGCTATTATAAAATATTGGCTAGATTCCCTGTGTGGTATCGCATAGCTGTATAGCTTATGTTATACCTAATAGTTGGTACCTCTTAATCCTCTACCCCTATCTTACTCCTCCCTCTTCTCTCTCCCCACTGGTAACCACTCGGTTGTTCTCGGTATCTGTGAGTCAGCTGCTTTTTGGTTACAGTCACTAACTAGTTTGTTAGTTTTCTGATTCCATGTATGTGATATCATATAGTAGTTTTCTTTCACTACCTGACTTATTTCACTTAGCATAACGCCCTCCAAGTCCATCCATGTTGCCGCCAATGGCAACATTTTGTTCTTTTTTACGGCTGAGTAGTGTTCCACTGCATCTATACTAGATTTTCTTTATCTGGTCATGTGTTGGTGGACATCGGTGGCCTTCATATCTTGGCAATTGTAAATAATGCTGCTGTGAACACGGGTGCATGTATCTTTTCGAATTGGTGTTTTTGGTTTTTTCAGATTTATATTTAGGCGTGAAATTGCTGGGTCATATGGTAGTATCATTTTTAGTTGTTTTTTTTTTTTTTTCTTTTTAGGGCTGAACTTGTGGCATATGTAAATTCCCAGGCTAGGAGTCGAATCAGAGCGGCAGCTGCCAGCCTACACTGCAGCCAGTGCAACACTGGATCTGAGCTGAATCTGCAACCTCCACTGTTTACCCACTGAGCGAGGCCAGGGATCAAACCAGCATCTTCATGGACACTAGTGGGATTCTTAACCCACTGAGCCACCACAGGAACTCCCTATTTTTAGCAGTTTTTTTGTTTTTGGAGACGTCCCCATGCTGTTTTACACAGTGGCTGCACCAACTTCCAGTCCCACCAACAGTGTACAAAAGCTCCCTTGTCTCCACATCCTCGCCAACCTTTGGTATCGGTGGTCTTTCTGATGACAGCCGTTCTGACAGATGTGACGTGATCTCTCCCTGCGGTTTCAGTCTGCATTTCTCTGAGGATTAGTGATGTTGAGCAACTTTTCATGTGTCTCTTGGCCATTTGCATTTCCTCTTGGGAGTGTTACGGCCTTGATTGATGCCAAAGAGCAGTGGTTTATTGAGCTCTTATGACTGTCAAGTTCGGCTTGTCCTCTCATTCCCCCACCACTCTCCAAGCCTCTTGCATCTTAGAGATAAGGCCACCAAGACTCAGTGATTTATGTAATGGGCAATTTTGGGGAAAGTATCAAGATAGGAATCAATCCAGACGTGACTTGCTCCGAAGTGAGTTGTCCCTGAACATGGGATGTCTCCATCATAGCATTTATCCCAGCTATACTCAGGCGGTCATTTGCACAGTAACCGTCTCATGGGATTGGCCCGTTGAGTACCATCTTGTTCACGGCTGCATCCCCAGTGCCTCCAGACCTGGGTCGGTGCTCAGTACTGAGGAGCTGCTTGATCAAATTCCTGGAGCATCACACTCCCTCAATTTTATGTTTTCTTTCCAAAGTTCCAAGTATATCCACCCATATATACAAGAATTATTATTTTCATCCTTCAGGCAGATCTAAGGCAAGGAGCAGGAAGGGTCTGAGAGACTGTAGTAAACAGAGAGATGCTAAGTGAATGATGCTACGCTGTGATCTTACCAGAACCTCTGATTCAGGGCTCTTCTGAATGTCGTCTGGGTCATAAGAGTTAAGTGTCCTGAGGGACAGAGGAGCAGGGATTCACCCAAAGCAGGTTATAGTCCATCGGCTATGAGAACATAGTCTAGAGGAAATTCACCACTGACCACGTGGAGCCAGCTGGTGGCCAGCCAGGCTCAGCTTTTCGTCGTCTTCCTCGGGTCACCTCACATCCTTTGTCTCTTGACATCTTTTGTCCTTCTCCCAGGCTTCCAGGAACCCACTGCCAACAAGGTGTCCCCCATCAAAGCCCTGCCCCTCCTCGCCACTGGACTCCCTCATTTGTTCCTCTCTGTCTCCTTTGCTCCTGCTGCACTGGCCTTGACCTTACCCACTGCCTCCATGCTAGTGTCCCCATCAGTTACCTACTCCCTGCACTTAGAGCCTATGTTGTGGTCTATTTCCAGGAATACAACAGTCACTTGCTCTGCGTTAAGGACCTGGGCTCTGGAGATTCAGATTCAAACCAGGTTCCACCCCTGGTGAACTGTGTGGTCTTGGGCACGTTTCTTAACTCCTCAGGGCCTCAGTTTCCTCGTCTACATGATGGAGCTCATAAGTGCACCACTCCAAGGGTTTTCTGGAGGAGTCCGTGAGTGAGGATAGGTGACATGCTCAGGTCACTGTTTGCTCCTCCAACAAACTCAGTAAGTGTCTGTTTTAGCTCTAAATATGACTCGTGCTCTACTCACAGTCTCCTTTAGTCCACAGGACAGTTGTGTGAGAGCAGCATGTGAAGGCATGGTGCATCTTCTAAGAGACTTGACGGTGGAAAGAAAGAAAGGGTCATGGTTTGGACGCGAGCTAGGAGCCATCAAGTGAGTGTAGGGCATGTTAGACTGACACTAAGGGATCTGTGTCCTCCATCTGAATTTCAGAAAATCAGCCAGAGAGGGGACAGTGGTTGATGGGTTAGTGCCCACTGGAAGTAGGTGTTTGCTGATTGCATCAGGGACACATGGCGAGAGTTTGCTTCAACAAGCAGAAAGGACACTTCTCTGAGCAGGAATCAGAAGAAGAGGGGCTGGCTAGAAGAGTCGAATGTTTCTGTGCATGGAAAGCCATCCCATTTATTAGAGAAAAAATGTGACTCATGAGAGTTATTTTCGTCCAGTGAAAACTGCATATGACTGTGTGAGTTTTGTACAGACCTTGCTCTTAGAGATTCGAGGTGGATAAGCCTTGTGTCGCTCTTTCTCTCCCCATAGATTTTCAAGATTAGAGAGAGATGGTAACCAGACAGCTGACACAGAACCTTAGACTCTCCAAGTTCAAGAGTGAATGGATGGGTTTACTGCGGAGACACCGGATCTGGTTTAAGCCTCAGCGGAAGGGCCATTGTGTGCCCTTTCACCCACTTTTTCACTGGCTGTTCACTGACTCATTTATTCATTCACTTATCAAAGTGCAAGAAACTGAGGCTAGAGAAGGAGCTCGCAGCTGGAAGGGCTCATGAGACACGTACATACACGAGTGTCATCCTGGGATGAAGAGAGCAGGAATTAAGGGGAAGAAGCGTCTGGAAGGAGGAGGCATTTGAGTTGAACCTCTCCCCGTTGGGAAAATTGGCCTTCATTTGCATAGATGGCACTGCCGTCTTACCTTAGGCCTGAACAAGACAGAACGTGCCAACTCTCCAGCAGACACCTCTCCCATTAAGGGTTATCAGTGAGCGGCTGCTGCCTGCGGGGCAGTGAGGCACTAACACTGAGCTCAGGCAGGGAGTTCTCATCATCCGTGTTTGAGGCTTTGCCTTTTGGCTGGCATAGCTTTCTCTTCTCTTTCTCTTTGCTCCTTCTGGACCAAAGCGGTCCCATGAAACTTGATGGGGCTGGTCCATATCTGCTCTGTCCATTATAGTATGTGGTTGTTCAGCATTCGAAGTCCTGCTACTGTGACTGGGGAACTGAATTTTTAAAATAGGACTTAATTGTAATTAATTTAAATTTAGAAAAGCACATGTGGCTAATAGAACTTCTCACCCCTTTATATTCTTCTTCGTTTCCAGCTTTTGGGAGATGCTTAATTTAAATGCCATGAATGAAACTCTATTTTGCTGCTTAAAATCTAGGCTGGTGCTTAAGAGTGAATGAATGTCTTTACGGAGACATGGTACCGCTGAGCGCCGCCTCCCATGGATTTGGCTTGCCAGGCTTGCCAGGGGTGGGTACCCATCAGTATTCTCAAGGTGCAGCTGTAGCCAGAGGTGCAGGTGTCGGGAAAGGGGAAGCTACTCTGCCTGGTCGAAGCGGAACAGTGTGGGCTTTATGGTGATGCTGAAGCCCTAGGAGGAGAGGGTGGGCCAAGAGACAGACGGGGCCATTTGCTTGTCACAGAACCCTCCGCTGGAACCGAAAAGATCCGAGCTGATAAAATATTTAGTGTGAGTGAATTTTTGGAAGACGCTAGTGAAGGGCTGACCAGTGAACCCGCGGGTGCGCAAGAAAGCAGAGGCTCCACCTGCAGGACGTCCTGGGAATTGCAGGTGTCTTTAGGCCATCCTGGGGAATTGCAGGTGTCTTTGTCCACTCGTGCTGCTATAACAAAATGCCACAGACTGGGTGGGTTATACACAAGGGGAAGTTGTAGCTCACTGTTCTGGAGGCTGGAAACCTGAGATCAGGGGCCCCCGTGGTTGGGTGAGAGCCCTCCTCTAGGTGGCCAGCTTCCTGCTATGTCCTCACATGGCTGAAGGGACAAGGGAGCCCTCTGGGGTCTCTTGATCGAGGCACTGCTCCCACTCCTGAGGGCTCCAGCCTCATGATCTAATCACGTCCCCAAGTCCCTTCTCCCAACACCATCACGTGGGGCATTCCCATGTGAATTTGGGGGGACACATTCAGACCATGCCGGCAGGTGTCTGAGAGAGTGCGTTGAGTTCCCAAGCCTTTGGGACAGCTGAGCACAAATTTGTTGGGTTGAGATTTTCGAGGGGTGCAGGGGGGGTCCTCCATTTGTCCACTCTGAATGGGTGGAGTAAATGCGTGAGTGCTGGATGAAGGAAGGGGAAGGGTTAAAAGATAATACACAACATGGATTCTGTTCTCTTAAAAAATTCATCATTTCCTATCTGGAAGGGCCCTGGTACGGGCTCTGGTCCAGCCCCTGGTCCAGCCCTGACATTGTTCAGCAAAGGTGCCCGAGGCCCCGAGAAGGGAAGAGACTGGCTGAGGCTGCACTGTTGCCTGTTTACTGCGTGAACGTCCCCCCCTCTCATGCCAACGCCTTTTACATCATAGTCCAGGTGCTCCTGTTATGTGGGAAATGGGATTTTTCAGGATGCAGCTCCTTTAATGAGTTTTCTCTGTGGGCCCTCCCTATTTCTTTTGTTTATTTGTTTTGGTTATAGGTTGTGTGTGCGTGGCCGCACCCACAGGATATGGAAGTCCCCCGGCCAGGGACTGAACCCGAACCGCAGCCGTGACCTACCTGGCAGCTGCGGCAATGCTGGATCCTTTAACCCACCGCCCTGTGCCAGGGAGCGAGCCCGAGCCTTCAGCAGCCTGAGCCGCTGCTGTCAGATTCTTAACCCACTGCGCCACAGCAGGAGCTCCGGTCCCTCCCTTTGTCTACGCTGGCTTCTCTGAGGTTTGCCAGGCTGGCCTCCCTGGCACATTAGGGATGCAGGCGGCCTTGGCCTCCTATCTCTGCCAGGTCTCCACAGCCATCCGCCCTGCTTGGGCCATCACTCACCCCCAGAGTCAGTTTCTGCCTGGCTGTTTCCTTCCAGAAGGAACTCAGTTTTTTTCTGTGTCAACATCCCCTCAACTGGAAAGGGCATTTGCTGCCAAACAAGTAGCATGTTCCTGAGAGCACAGATGGGACCTCGGGATGGGCAGGCGCCATCGGGGCGATGCTCGCAAGTGTTCCCCACACGCCACCGTCAAAGCAGCCGCTCTCAAAGAGCGGTGGTAAAAATAACAGCACTAATAATGAAATGAACAGCATGAGAGTGTCAGGCGCTCATCTAATGCTATCAGAGATTAATTCATCATCCAGCTGCCCTCTGAGGTGGGTGCCGCAGTTCCCCCTATTTTATTATCCTCCGGGAGGGCGTGGGGTTGTCCACACGCACACCATTAGGCTATGGCAGAGCTGGGGTTCAAACCCACATGGTCTGACTCCCAGAGGGTGCTCTCAGCCGCGCAGGAGGTGTAGTGGGGAGTCGGGGATCTGGGGCTACAATTTTGGTTTTACCTTCTACGTTCCTGTGTGATCTTGGGGCCACACCTAACCCCCACCTTTGGGGTCCTTCTAGGCATGGTACCCCCTTTCCTGGGGGTCATTGTGAGAATTAAAATGAAGGACATTGGCAAAGCGCTTCAGCACCCCAAAGGTTCTCAATCAATTTGAAGAGAAAGGCAATTATTGAAGCCATTTGGTTTTTGTTGTTGTGTTGTTGTTGTCATCTTTTTAGGGCTGCACCTGCGGCATATGGAGGTTCCCAGGCTAAGGGTTGAATCAGAGCTGTAGCCAGCAGCCTAGGCCACAGCCACAGCAATGCCAGATCCGAGCCATGTCTGCAACCTACACCACAGCTGGAACCTTAACCCACTGAGCAAGGCCAGGGATCGAACCTTTGTCCTCATGGATACTAGTCAGATTCATTTCCCCTGAGCCGCGACGGGAACTCCAAGATGCCATCTGTTTCTCCAACCTTCCCGCCATCTGAGGCTTTTGCCACCGCACTCGTGCCCCTTCCTGGCTCATCCCTGCGCAGCCCTGAGACAGCTCCCGTCTTCCGATGTTAAATTGATTTAGAAAGAGCATTCGGATGATCAGATCTGGGTGTCTATTTTATGAGGTTTCGCTCATGATGAGTGTTTTACAAAGCTCATTTCTACCCTGTCCAAGTTCAGGGTTATGGCACAGAATCAATGCCAAAAAGGACGGAGTAGGGAGAGTATAGGAGTATTTATTATATGCCACACTTGAGGCCAGGTGCCGTGTTGGTTTTATCCTCATAACGGAGCCCGAAGCATTTTAGTCAGAGCCATGGTTTCTGCACCCCGATTCCTGAACCGCAGAGTTAGGAGCTTCCGGGGCTGGGCTGAGCCCTTGACACCTTAGGTTTCTGTGCCTGTTGAAATGTGTTCTGAGCCCACACTGTGGATCAGTATGGGACGTGTTCGTACCAGCCCGTCATTTGGAAGGTGGGAGTTGACGCTATAGTTATGCACCATTATGCCCCTGGTCTGCCCACTCATGGACTTCTGGGGACTCACCTCTCCTTGGATCATATGTAAGCACCGAGGAGAGTCCTAGTTCAGGACTGGATGCCCTCTGCAGGGTCAAGACTTGCAGAGTGGAGTATGGGCTGGATTTCAGAAGGCTTGCCAAGGACCACATGGGTGAGTCTAGAAGCAGGCTCCCCACCTCCCCACTCTAGCCATCAGATGAGACTGCAGCCTCAGCAGCCAGCTTGACAGCAAGCCATGGGACGTTGAGTCAGAGACACCCAGCTGAGCCACACCCAGACAAACCGTAACACAATAAATATTTGTTGTTTCAAACTCCTGCATCTTGCTGGCTACCATCCCTCAGCAAATGCTGAGAACTTACTTGTTCTAGATTTGGGAGATAGAGTTTTGAGCTCTCATCTGCCCAGGAGCTCACCAACAAATGAGGAAAGAGATCATTTAAAACCAGTTACCTGCAATGAACATCTTTGCAGAATAGAAACTGACTCACGGACTTTGAAAAACTTATGGTTACCGAAGGAGACAGGTTGCGGGGGAGGGGTGGGCTGGGGGTTTGGGATGGAAATGCTGTAAAATTGGGTTGTGATGATGATTGTACAAATATATATATAATCAAATTCATTGAGTTAAAAAAAATAGGAGTTCCCGTCATGGCGCAGCAGAAACATATCTGACTAGCATCCACGAGGAAGCCGGTTCGATCCCTGGCCTCGCTTAGTGGTTAAAGATCTGGCATTGACGTGAGTTGTGGTGTACATCATAGACATGCATCCTGTGTTGCTGTGACTGTGCCATAGGCTGGTGGCTACAGCTCCAATTCAACCTCTTGCCTGGGAATCTGCCTGTGCCACTAGTGCGGCTCTAAAAAAAAAAAAAGACCCAAAACAAAAGTAGTTATCTGGAGTTCCCGTGTGGTTCAACAGGTTGAGAACCCTATGTAGTCTCCGTGAGGATGCAGGATCGATCCTTGGCCTTGCTCAGTGGGTTAAGGATCCGGCGTTGCCATGAGCTGTGGTGTAGGTCACAGATGCGGCTCAGATCCTGTGTTGCCGTAGCTGTGGTGTATGCTGGCATCTGTAGCTCCGATTCGACCCCTAGCCTGGGAATTTCCATATGCTGCAGGTACAGCCATAAATAGTAAATAAATACATGAAACCAGTTATCTGTAAATGCTCACGTTGGACGTACAGGTGGACAGATAGCATGTGTGTTGCGGGAGCCCATCTCACAGGGCCATGTGGCTTAAGCCAGGGTGGCAGGGAGACTTCCTGGAGGAAGCAGCACATACACGCAGATGAAAGAAAGAGTAGGAATTAGCCAGGGGAGAATAGAAGGTGTGAAGAGGGAGAAAAGGAAGTTCAGGGTCATTATCCTCATTTGAAGGTGAGGAACTTGAGGCTCGGGAGTCACGTTGCCCCCACTCTCATAATTAGAAGTGATGGAGCCAGACTTTGACCCCAGGTCAACAGAGTTCCTGGCTGTCTTCCCCCGTAGGCTCACCCCCACCCCAGCTCCAGATCACGTTAGCATCTGCTCTTAACTCACCTGGTGGAATGTATTCCTCACTCTTACCTGTCTTCCTCTTGATTCTGATTTTATAACAGTCTTGAAATTGGACTTGTTTCCATGTAAGGGATTAAACATTCCAATTTCCCAATGTCTATTTAAGGCAAAGAGGGGGAATCTATTCTTTTTACCATCCCATGGGAACAGTCAGTGGTTCACACTAAAGAAATGAGCTGCTTCATTCGGTTAGGGATTCCTCTATGAAGAAAATGACATAATCTCCTGAAGATAGTTGAATTCTTAAAATGTCATGCACTTGGAAAGGAAGTCTGAGTGCCAACCTGGCATCTACACAATACAGAAAAGCCTCATCAAGGTGATGAAGGACACGAAACCCACAAACCCACCACCCAGAACCTTCCATCCCAGTGCACTTTCTTCTTGTTTCCTACAGACCACTTCATATGACTCATTCAGCACTTTAGGATATTTTGAAACTCATCAGATTTTTATGACAATATGGAGTATTGAGGTTTTGTTTTTGTTTGCTCTTTAGGGCCACATCTGCAGCATATGGAAGTTCCCAGGTGAGGGGTTGAATCTGAGCTGTAGCAATGCAGGAGCCAAGCCATGACTGCAACCTACCCCGCACCTCATGGCAATGCTGGATCCTTAATCCAGGGATCAAACCTGCATCCTCATGGATCCCAGTGGGATTCATAATCCCCTGAGCTACAACAGGAACTCCCTGGAATATTGAGTTTTATTTAAGAGATAGAGCAAACATTTAAAAATCATCTATCGTGGTTTCATGTTAGGGGCAAGGCAGCGAGAAGAGAGATGGACAGACCTAAACAGACAGAACTGCCAATAAGGTTGCTGAAGGTAGGATTTGCCTTCCTCGCATAGCATCAGGGTCCAATTGTCCCCACCCCGCCCACACCCATCCACTCCCATTGAAGGCAGTGCCATCCTGGGGCAGGAGGCTGGTTAGGCTTAGCAGAGAGGGTGGAGGTGGTGGGTGGGACCCTGTGCCTTATTTCATTTGCCCTTTGTCCTGCGGGCTCATCCTCCCGGTCGTCTGAGTTCAGCCCCCTTCCCTCTCTGGTCCAGATGAACACATCCCGCAGCACCCCAGCTGTCTGACATGAACTTGGGGAGCCGGCATCCTTCTCGCCCTGCCCCTGCCCCAGTCTGACTCTGGCTGGGTACGCTCCATCACTGTGGGGTACGGCTGGGAGCTTAGGGGCTCGGACCTGGAGTCCAAGAGACAGGGCTGCCCGTAGCGTTCTTGAGGCAGGGGCTGTGCTGGAAATGGGGCCCTTCTGACCATGGGCTCTCCCCTGGCCCCCCATCCCCACTGCAGCCCAGACCATGAGGGGCTTCGTGCTCATGTGTGCCCCTGGACCCTGTCCCCGCCCCAGCTCACAAATCCAAGCTCCCCCACCCTCACCCACGTAACCCTTCCCTTTGACCTCAACCTCAGATTCCCTCGTGTGTCTGTGAGGGTCTGGGCTGCCCTGGGGAACCCAGAGCCAAGATGAGACCCCGCCCGCCCAGGAAACCTTCAGGGCGTTGGCCAGGGGATCGCATGTTCCTCCGTGCTCAGCTGTGGGACAGAGCGGGGACGTGGGCTCCAGCTTGACACATGGCCTTGGACTTGCAGAATCCTTCTGTGCAGGGGCAGGGACCCAGTCGGAGGAGGATCTAGTGGGCTCCTGAGGTCAGAGCCAGACTGGGGATCCCGGGCACCCAGCCCAAGGGTCCTACTGCCCACAGAGCTGAGTTCAACCCCACTTTTGCCGATGAACACGCATTTTAGAGCGAGCCACTTCATCTCTCTGAAGCTCAGTTTACTCACCCATAACCCAGAGATGACAATCGCACATCACTTCCTAGAGACACTGCGAGGATTCAAAGAAATGAGGGAGAGACGGTCTGGGTTGCGTGGCACACAGAAAGAACGTGTTGGCTCTGTTTTCTCACGTTCCTCGGGTGGGTGTGTTTCTTGGCCACAAAGGCAAGAACCAGATTTGTCACATGTGCCACTATTGGCCCAGCATCTGCCTCGGTGCCTTGCAAGGAGTTGGACTCAGTAGTTCTTAGTTGATTTCCTGGGATCTGAGCACAGCAGTGCATCCATCAGTGACACAGTCAAACCCCCTTTGTCTGGTGCTTTCCTTTGAGGCAGTGAGCTTGACAGACAAATAAGCACCAGATGTAGCATGTGGCTGGAGGGTTTAAGCGTAAAAGAGGAGAGGGGCCTGGAGGCGCTGGTCTAGGTGAGATGCTCAAGGAGGCCTCTTTGAAGAGATAAATGAGTGAGTGAATGAGTGAGTGAAGGTTCACCCTGGGGGGAGGGGGACACTTGGTCTCTTCTCTGCTGTGTCACTAGCCTCTTGCACTGTGCCTGACAGTGGATGCTCAGTAGCTTGGTCCCATGGATGAATGCAGGTCTGCTGGTATATAAACTTTGACCAGGGGTGGGGATCTGTCCTGCTCTGCAGGTGGCCTTGGGACCCTGTCTGATGGTCTCCAGGCAGCCGAATCCCATGATTTATTTGGCAGCTTCCTCCCTCATGAGAAAGCTTTCAAATGTTATTTTCCATGCTGCATGAACTTTCTGCTGTCCTGTGACAGCCCGAGCCCTTGTCCCCATCCCCAGGTCCAACTTGGGTTTCTACTTAAAGACCCCCAGAGATGGGAAGCTTGCGATCCTGGGAAACGCCGACTCCAGCCTCATGCTGAGGTGACATCTCTCCCCCCAGTGCTAAATGGTCAGGGTGACTATCCCTGCTGTGGACTGAATGGTCCTGCCCCCCCACCCCCCAGTTCACTGTTGAAACCTAATTCTCAGTGAGAGGCTCTGTGTCGGTGGGGCCTCTGGGAGGTGATGAGGTCGTGGGATGATGAGAAAAGAGAAGCGAGAGACGTAGTCTCTCTCTTTGCCACCTGAGGACCCAGGGAGCACACCTGCTGGCCCACCAGGAAGGGGAGCTTCTCCAGACACTTGATCTTGGACCTCCCAGCCTCCAGACAATGAGAAATAAACGTGTGGGGTTTAAGCCCCCCCAACCGAGGGTAGTTTTGTTAGAGCAGCCTGAACTGGCTCAAACAGCTTCCTTTGCACAGGGCCCAGTGCGTGCCGTCTTTTTTTGCATGGGACAGGGAAGAAAAGGTTGTGTTTTCTCCGTGGCTTCTCTCCTCAAGCTAAACAGCCCCCTTTCTGCATTTGGCCACCTTTGTTGGCCTCTCATAACCCTGTTGGCTTCGGTTGGGACCACAGATTTGGACACATCTATCTGGGTGTCACAGCCGGAGCGGAAACCCAAAGTCCATGCTGACCAGCTGTATTGATACGTCTGTTCAGGTCGCCGTGACACAGCGCCACAGGGCAGGTGGCTTAAACATCCCGAGTGTATTGCCTCACAGTTCTGGAGGTTCGAAGTCCAAGATCAAGATGTTTAGAGCGTTCCTTCCTTCTGCGGCTGCTCTTTGGCCCGCAAGTGGTCCTTTTCTTCTTCCTGTCTCCCCAAGGTCTTTTCTTGGGTGTCTGTTCTGAGTCTTCTAAAGACACCAGTTGTGTAGAGTGAGGGCCACCCAGATGACCTCGTTTCATTTATCTTCCTCTGTGAAGATCTCATCTCCTAACACAGCCACCCTCTGAGGTACAGGGCATTAGGGGTCATCTGAAATTGGGGGGAGGCGGAGACACCGTTCAGCCCATGACACCAGCCGTCATCTTTCCCACATGTGGAAACTGAGGCCAAACGCAGGGGAGGGTCTTGACCGAAGCCCCAGCTCTGTGTTGGAACTCAGGAGGGACCAGTTTTCCCGGCCCCGGTCCCCTGTCCTCTCCCTCCATCCCATGGGATGGCATTTTCTGAAACCCATCTGCTGCGCCCACTTGGCCAATTTCTCCTCCTTTCGTTACTGGGCACGTCCTCATTTCCCCCCATCCATTCTTCCAGGGCCTCGGGAAAAGGCTGGAGAAAGCCAGCCTGTCCCTGTGTGGGTTTGGCTCTGCCCACTCCCAGCTCCGACCGAGCTGTGGTGTGTGGCGATCCTAGAAACAGTGGGATGGAGGCCAGGGAACACGCTGCCCTCATTTATTATTTTTTTTTCTTTAACGAATTAACTAGGACATACAATATTGTTCTGGGTTTGCTCAGTCTGGGAAGCCTCTGACTTTGCTTCACAAATCAGTGAAATAACAGGGGAGCTTGATGACAGGAAAGCTCAGGAAGGGGGCACATTGGAAGGACAACAGGTGGCCTCCATCCTCGGTGTCATCACTGGCCAGCCGGGCGGCCCTGGGGAGGTTGCCACCTCGCCTCTGTTTCCTTGTTCTGTAAAAATGGAGCTGATAACCCGTCATCCTTCATGTAATGGTTTCAGATGAAGTACATGTAGAGACCCTGGGGCAGCCTTTGGTATCTAGTGGGTGCTCAAAAAATGGTTCTTAATGTAAAGGGAAATACTCGTTGGTAATGATCCTTAGTTCTCATGTTAAACTGGGTTCACGTCCCTTTGCCGCAAGGGTGGTCCTTCCTTAGAGAGACAGTTGATGGGGTAAGGGAGCGGGTGAGAAAGTTATCTTACATGGAAAAGTGAGCGCCAAAGGCTGTCTGCACTCTTTCCTTCGTGCATTTATTCACTTCCTCCAGTTAACAAATATCTACTGGTTTGGAGAAGTCGTGTCTAGAGATAGACTGAGGACACGGAGAGACGTGATTAAGGTCTCTGCTGTCCACAGTTGTCTGGTTTTTCTGAGAAGAAAGAATGCACTGAAAGACCCTGTAATGAGATGAAGGTATAAACATGGAGCATGTGCAGAACTATAGAGATGAAGTCAATTGGTCGTGAACCTGGGGAAATAGAAGATGGAGAGGACTTTGCTGAGATTGGGTTGACATTCCGTCACGGTGTTGAAAGGTGGGTAGGACATTTTAGATGGAAAAATCCAGAAGGGTAGAATAGGTGGAAGGAACCGCATGAAGAGCCAAGACATGGAGGCACGAAGCAGTGTGATGTTTCAGAGAAACTACAGCCACGTGTCGCTGCTGGCGCATCAGCGGTGGTGCAGGTGTAAGCACGGGAGAGCAGGCTGGAGAGACTGTCAGCGCTGTGGGTGCTGAGATCGGGAACTCGTGCTTCTCTGGGTAAGTGACGTGGACTTACCAAGTGGCAAGGAGGAAATGACACAATCGTGTTGAAAAAGACTATTGCTGCAGCAGTGTTGGTGGAGTTGGAGGTGTGCAAGGCTGAAAGCAGTGGCTGTCTCAATGGTTCATAGTATTCCACTCAACTCGTGTGGGAACATGAGAAAAGGGAGAATGGTAGACAAATGGAAATCAGTAGATGGGGAGAAGTTGAGGAATGAGCCCAAGTTTTGATTCCATGTCAGGTTCGCTGATGTTGCCATTTCCCAAAACAAGCCAAGAGCAAGTTTGGTGGGGGAAGCCATAAAGTTTGGGGAGTTCCCGTTGTCACTCAGCATGTTATGAACCTGACAAGTATTCATGAGGACGCAGGTTCAGTCCCTGGCCTCGCTCAGTGGGTTAAGGATCTGGCATTGCTGTGAGCTATGGTGTAGGTCACAGACGTGGCTCAGATCCAGCGTTGCTGTGGCTGTGGTGTAGACTGGCAGCTGCAGCTCCGATTCGACCCCTACCCTGGGAACTTCCATATGCTGTGGGTGCAGCCCTAAACAAAACAGAACAAACAAAACAAAACAGAACAAAACAAAACACTTTGTCTATAAAGGGCTGGATAATAAGTCAATATTTGGGGTTTGGGAGGCCAGAACCAATCCCATCACAGCTACTCAGTGCTGCCATTGCAGCAGGTAGGTAGCCATAGAGAATCCTAAAGGAACGGGCGTGGCTGTCTTCCAGCTTCTTTTACCGAAGCACGTGGCAGGGTGGGTTTGCCCGGTTTGATCCAGAGGCCATTGTTAGCTGATCCTGGACTTAAACCTGTCAGCCTGACGCCCACTCTTTCCTCAGGCCCCATGGTTTCTTCTTGGCCTTTCTTCCGTCTTTCAGTTTGGATGGATTTGAAGAAGGCAGGTGTCTGAGTCTCCACACTGAGCCTAGGGCTGCGGACAAATGGAAACTGCCTCCCCTGTTTTCCAGGGGCTGATGAGGCCTCCTCAGCTGTGATCAGCAGGGAAGGCACAGGCTCGAGCAAGAGGGGAGCTCTGGGGACACAGTGAGTCCTGCAACCATAATTAATCACTGCTCTCTGAAACGGGGTGCCTTCTCGGCGCCAGGTCTCATCACCTCAAATATGACCCTGCCTGCACTGGACCGTGGGCTGCAGGGAGAAATGTAATTATTGGGGGAAATTCTATTCCCAAGGATGGGTCATTACCAACGGTGTCCAAAAGCTCTCCCAACATGCCTGTTTTTAATTGGATACATGGAAGTTTGGGCGCCTGCACAGTTCAGAGCCAGCATCTAGGCGACGTTTTCTGCTCTGAGATTCCTATGCAGATGCGTCTGAGCTGAGCGAGCAACTAGAGAAACAGTTTGGTCTGCCTGTCCCGCCTCGTCTGCTGTCTGGAGGCCTGGTCTGTGTGGTGGTCGTGCTTTGGCAGGTCCTGCACGTGTTTTATCTTCGAGCTTTCAATGAAAGAGAGCACCAGCTTATCTTTATTCCACACATGCTGGGAAACCCAGTGAGTTCTTTTTCGTCCTCCCAGTACCCCTGCCACTTGGGGGGGGGGGGCGGCATGGAAAGGGGGCAAATGCTTGTGTGTGTCACCTGACTCTGAGTTTCCTGTTGCAGTGGACTTTCCATCTCAGTCTTTTCTTTTTTTTTTTTTTCTGTCTACGCCCACAGCATCTGGAATTTCCCAGGAAAGGGATCAGACCCACACCACAGCTGTAACCAGAGCCGCAGCAGCGACAACGCCAGGTCCTTAACCCACCGAGCCACCGGGGAACGCCCTCCCACTCAGTCTTCCTTTGCCTCTGTGCCTGCTTGCTCTCCGCTCTGAGCCCGCAGAGATGTCCTACTGAGCTCTTCCCTTGAGTTCCCGGAGCCCTGGTAGGAGGAGTCGAGTTTATGGAGAGTAAAGGAGATTAGCAGAGATGGGAAAGGCAAGTCATGCACTCAGCAGCAAATGATTATACTGGGTATTAGCCGTCCCTGTAATTGGACGAACGCATTCCCAAGAACTGCTCATTGGCCAAGCGTCTTTGTTAGACCCTCCCTCCCAAGGCCCATTTCTCTTCCTCCTTCTGCTGCTTGAGCTCTGACTCCCCTCTCAGCTCTCTCCCTGCTCCCAAACCATGCCCTGAGGCCACATTCATGCCACTATCCAGAAAATGTGCTAGAAAAAAAACCATTTTTTTTTCCTCTCTCTCCAACTGTAATGTGGGCATAATAATAGCACCTCTCCCATTGGGCTGGATGGGGGATTTTAAGCAGTAATGCTGGAGAAAACTTGGTCCAGAGCCTGGCTGGCACAGGGTGGGGACTACCCACCGAGGACACTTCACATGATGCTCCATTCTCTGTCCATATGTGATAGATCTTAAAGAGCAAGTAGGATTTCCCCTGGTACGCTATTGTGCAGCTGTTCTTGGTGAGAAAAAACAGCCTGGGCAAAAGCACGGAGGTATGGTGGTGAATGGTGTATTCCAGAAATGAATATAGAGGAGTTTGGCGTCAGTTGGAAAAAGCCAGCAAAAAAACGTAATTGGAAAACCAAAGGAAATTGTGAAGGCCTTGCTGAGGTTGTGGGCATGCTGAGAACTTTGCCTTTTTATCCTGTAGGAATCAGAGTCCAGCCTGGAAGTGACCTCAGATTGTCTGCTTAGACGCAACCTTCTGTGTCTGCATGGAAGGACAGCAGATGGAAACAAGGAGGCTGACAATGGCCCAGAGAAGGGGTGACAGGGACCTCAAGGACAGAGTAGCTGAGAGAGAAGACAGTGTGCATGGTAAAACTGGGCCTCTGCAAGATGGTAGTACCATGGCCAAGTCTTAGCAGAGTGAGGTGCTGGTGCCATGGGCCAAGTTTTAGCAGAGCAAGACGGGGGTGCCAAAGCTGGGTTTTAGTTGGACAAGATGGTGACACCAGTGCTAGGTTTTAGCAGGGCACGATGGTGACACCAATGCTAGGCTTTTGCAGGACAAGATGGCAGTGGTCCATGGCCAGAGTGGTAGCAGGGTGAAATGGTGGTGGGACAGCCAGGTTTTGGCGGGGTCAGATGGAGGACTCTACCAGGCTGGCAGGGTAATAAGCAACTGGCAGGACCTGAGAGGGGGTGGAGTCTAGTTTGGGGAATGATGCATTACATATAGGCTTCGTGAGTTTCTGCAACCGACTCCTGCGTATCTGCCCTCCACACAGTGGGACGACTTTATGTCTCAATGCAACCAGCCACACAATAACCACGACCCACACCAGTGGCTCTCAACCCCAGTCACATGTTTAAATCACCTAGAGTTTCAAAATGCAAAGACCAGGTTCTCACCTTAGATCTTTTGCCTCTGACCTCTCCCTGGGTGGAATTCACACACTTCTGCTTCTTTCTCTCTTTATCTTTCAAATGTTGCCCAGATAATTCTGACGTGCCGCCTTGGTTGAGAACCCCTGTGAGACAGCATGCGGGGAAAGAGGAAGTTCTTACAGTTGCGAGTGGATAGAGAGACCTCAGCAAGGGCGCATGGAGGTGCCAGTAAGCTGTGAGCACTTCAAAGCTTCACCAGGCCCCAGCATTAATTGGTGTTCTCATTTGCTGTAAATAACAGCAGCTCGTAGATTCATTAGGACTTCCGGCTTCCGCTTGATGCCGAGTGCAGTTGCAGGCGCTTCGGCTCTGAGCAAGTGGGGCTGTTGGGATCTACTCGATTTCCTTCTGCAAGATCAAGTCCCAGCTACTCCTCTGAGTGTGAGCTGCTCTTCCCTCTGAGAATCAAGTGGCCTGAGAGGGTCTGGCAGAATTACTTGGATGCTGAACAGTTTGGGTAAATTTCAGATTGGAAAGTGACTCTAGCTGGTAGACAGCGGTGAGCTAGATGGCTTGAGTTTTGATGACACTGTGACCTTGAGCCAATCACATCCTCTTCCTGAGCCTGAGCTGCTTCATCTAGAAAACGGGACGACTGCCATTGGCATGAGATAGTAGTGGCGGTGTTCTTTACCTGGGTTTATCTGTCATCCTTGCCTCAGCCCTGTGCCCATAGGCGTTACCATCCCCATTTGAACAGATGGGTAAACTGAGGTCTGAGAGTCCATTACCTTGCCTGAGGCCACATATCTGATAGGGCGATAGGACCAGGAATATAACCTTGGCTTTGGACTCCAGAGGCCATGGACTTGATCACCAGATAAAATGATGCAGGGACTGGCTGGGAACCTGGGAACTGTACCAATCGACCATATATTAGATTTATTTTAAGGATCGTGTCCTCTCAACATTGACAACTTTATTATTTGTTGGAAATAAGATCTTGCGGGTTCCCTGGGAATCGTCATAGGCATGCATTCACTTTATTTTGTTCATTCATTCAGCGTGTAGTTCAGGAAGGAAGCTGTTTGTCCACCTCGGGCTGTGGGGGGGGGGTCACTTCTGGGGACGCGAGAGGGCAAGGTCGAGGGTGGCCTCAGTAAACTCTTCATTGTGCTCAAAATCTTCCGTGGCAGAGTCCTCAGCAGCCTCAGGCCCCATGTCCCTGGGTGTGCTGTGACAGATCCACTCCGACAGGCCAGGCCATTAGAGCAATGGGAAGCCCCTTACATCATGCTGCGTCAGTGGTCCAGGGATTATAGGTGAGCGTGTGGGGAGGACAGCGGGGTCCAGAGGGACTTGTTACCGTCATCTGTCACCTCCGGGCAGTACAGCTGCTTCACGGTGGGCGCTCAGCGGCTCTTTAGTTCACGGGCTGTCAGACTGGGGTCAGACCAACCACGGAGACTTGCCGAGTCGTGGGCAGCCTGTCTCGGCTCGGTGCCAAATCTGCCTCTGTTTTGTGATCTCAGGCATGTTTAACAGGTGCCTGTGTGTTGATTTAGTCTTTGAGCTCAGTCAACAAATAAGGCCTGAGCCTGCCGTGCTCTGGGAGACAAGAGGAGTGAGCCCAAGGTTCCTGCCCTCAGGAAATCCAGGATGCAGGATAAGCACAAGCCCACAGTAGAAGGGTATCACTGTGCCTGCTGTGGCTTCGTAGTTAGAATGATGTTAGTTTGGAGTTCCCCCGTGGCTCAGTGGGAATGAACCTGACAAGTATCCATGAGGACTCTGGTTTGATCCCTGGCGCTGCTCAGTGGGTTAAGGATCTGGTGTGAGCTGTGGTGTAGGTTGCAGATGGCGGCTCAGACTGGTGTTGCTGTGGCCAGCAGCTGCATCTCTGATTCAGCCCCTAGCCTGGGAACTTCCATGTGCCAGGCAGGTGCTAGCCCTAAAAAAAACAAAAACAAAAACAAAAAACAGTGTTAGGAGGACGCCTCCCCACTCAGCTCAAGCTCCGGGGCATCTAAAAGAAGAGGGGAGCCCCACACTGTGCTGTCATATTTTTAGTTTCCCAGGATTGAGGAGAAAATTTCTATTAGGAAAAGTTAGGCAAACCTAGGGTCCAATTCCTACCATACTGGCTGTGTGATCTTGAGCTTAAAAAAGCTCTCCACCCTCTCTGAGCCTCACTTTGCCCAGCAGTCTGTACTCTGTGCATCCCAATGGGTAAAAGTGACCCTAGCTTCTAGGATGCTTCCTAAGACTGTGAAAAGGAGAAATAGCATCACCCGTTAACTCTTTCCCCTCCCACTTCTTTTCCCTCTTCTGGGCTGCCTGACTCACCCCACCCTTTACTCCTCAGGGGCATTTGGAGACCATAGTTTTATCCTGCTTGAGTTCAGTCTTCGGGAGACCTTCCTCCTGGGTCTTCTGCATTCATCTCCTTCTGCCTCTCCAGCCTTTGGCTGCTTCCTGCACTCAAGCCCTAATGCTTCTCCTGCCAACCGGAGGCGTTTTCCCAAGGTCCCAGGGTGTAGATATCCTGAAAATGAGGGCCCAGGATTTCTGGGGGCCAGCATTCAGGGTCAAGGGATGCTTCTGTGTCTCACAGAGAGGAGACACTCACAGGTTGAGTGACCGCATGAATCACATCCATTTCTCGCATTGTGGCATTTTGATAATGGTGGTAGCTGGTGATTCAGAGAGGGTGAGTGGCTTCGCCAAGGTCCCACAGGTAGATGGCAGTGGTACTTGGTCCCACGCTGCGTGATGTCGGGTCCATGGGTGGGGTGTCAAACATCTCCTCTGGGCTGGATGCCGTATTATCATGCCTTTCTGGGATCTCACCTTGAACCTCACGATGGCCTGTGTAGCAGGAGCGTCTGCTTTTCCTCCTTTGCAGGTGAAGATTCAGTTTGGGACATCAGGAGCTTGCCCCTAAATCACTGAGCCCAGGATTGGCAGAGCCAGGGTTCTCCCCAGCTCTGCCGGACTTTAGAGACGGCATTCTTTTCCCTTTTTTAATTGACGTATACTTGATGTGCACTGCTGTGTTAGTTTCAGGTGTGAGTGATTCAGTTACACACATATACACATCGATACAAAGGAATCTTTTTCAGGTTCTTTCCTCTTATAGGTTATTGCAGAATATCAAGTATGGTTCCACGCTGTACGGCAGGTCCTTGTTGTTTATCTGTTTTATACATAGCCGTGTGTGAGTGTTAATGCCAGCATCCTGCTTTATCCTTCTCCCTTCTTTCCCTGTGGCAACCTTAAGTTTGGTTTTTATGTCTGTGGGTCTGTTTCTGACACCTTTTTTTTTTTTTTTTTTTTTTTTTTGCTTTTTAGGGCTGCACCCATGGCATATGGAGGTTCCCAGGCTGGAGGTGGAATCAGAGCCACAGGAATGCCAGAACCAAGCTGCTTCTGCGACGTACACCATAGCTCATGGCAACGCCAGATCCTTCACCCACTGAGCCAGGCCAGGGATCAAACCTGCATCTTCATGGTTCCTAGTTGGATTCGTTTCCACTGCACCACAATGGAAACTCCAGTACCTTTTTTTTTTTTTAATTCCATATGTAAGTGATATCATATGATATTTGACTTTCTCTGCAGAGACTTTGTTCATAACCATTATTTCTCATCACCTTGCTAACACCCAGCTACGGGAGGTGGTACATCGTTTGGGTCAGAGTAATTCTGAAGCAGCGGAGGCAGACACGATTCAAGGCAGACGAGTCGAGCTGAGCATTTAAATACTGTGTTTCAGGACAGGCTGATATTGAGAGATTTGTGCTGGAGTGAACTGCTGAAATCAGAGAGTTTGGATAAAGTGGGCCTCTTTCATCACCCTGCCTCATCTGGGGCTGAATGTGGGCTTTGAAAATGCCACCACATCCGGGAAAGGAAAATAAGCAAAGAAACAAACAGTAACTCACATGTGGAAAGCCTGAAGCCAATCCCCTGCCCCAAGGTTGTTGTTGTAACAGTGTTTCTATAAAAATCTCCAAAGGTACAGACTTCTCAAAAATATTCATTGAGCTACAGTTCCAGCTACTTTAAGGCAGTTCCCCCTCTGCCTCCGAAAGATGGAAAACCATTCAGAAGCATGAATCACCGCCCAATAACTTGTGAGACATGAAAGGAACTACTGATAGTTCATAATTCAATTTCAGCCTGAAATGAAGTTTAATAATACATAGAGTGGCCTCATTTTCCTCTTATTAAAGTGAAGGATGTGACTTCAGGGAGAAATTAGCTAATTGAATAGAAATATTTCAGATATAAGAACAATAAAGGACAGAGATTGCCCTTGTAGAAGGAAAAACAAACAGGAACTGAGCCCTAGGTTATCTTCCACCCTGGAGAACCGGTACCTCCAACCTTAAAGACCCCACTTTAAAATGAGCTGGGGAAAAGCCACGTCCAACCCTGGGGCTATGAGCTTTTACCTTTTTAATCCCCCTGGAGTCACAGGCCGACTCCTTCAGCTGTGCGTCATATGAACCTTGTCCTAAGCATTATTCCTTCTGCCTCCTAAAGTCCTCACCTCCGTCCGTGGTCACCAACCGGACACCAAGCCCTCACCTTCATGTTTGCTCCGCATCCTTCCTCTTCCAGGGAAGCACAAGTCTAGGTGATTCTGCTCCCTGAGCATCCTCAGTTTGGTACCTGACTGCATCCTTTCTGCCCTATTTCATACCTTCACCGTATTTCACCTGGGCTTGCAGCAGGCTTCTCATTATATTCCCTTTCCCTTTTCTCCAGTTTCTCCCCCATGTTGCCAATTCAGTGACCTTCCTAAAACCCTAACCTGACCATGTCTTGTATCTTCTTAAAATGATTCCGTGCTTGGCTCTCCACTGCTCCTAGGACAGTCTACACTCCTCAGCTAAGTCTAATTTCCCTTCACGGGTTTCTTTCCTTCTCTTCTCTGTCCTCAAGCGAACATGTTCTTGCCAACGTCTGAACATGCTTTTCTCTGTCGCGCCTGCATGGCACAGCCATCTTCCCGGCCTGCCACAAATGCCATGACCTCACTTGTTCATCTCACCTACACTTGCGCACATTTTTGGGGGGCCTTTTTAGGGCCACACCTGCTGCATAGAGAAATGCCCAGGCTGGGGGTCAAATCAGAGCTGCCGCTGCTGACCTACACCACAGCCAGAGCAACACAGGATCCAAGCTGCTTCTGTGAACTACACCGCAGCTCAGGCAATGCCGGATCCCCGACCCCCTGAGCAAGGCCAGGGATCGAACCCGCATCCTCATGGATACACGTCGGATTCGTTCCTGCTCTGCCTCCACGGGACCTCCGTGTTACCGTGGCTCACATTGGAAGATGACTCAACATCACACCCTGTCAGGACTCCCGGGATTATTTTGGTGTTTGCATTAGAGGAACTCTCTAATTTTGCTAATTTTGTACTTTGGAGAACGTTTATTGGGTTATATTTTCTCTTACTCGTTTCTGATGCTGTTTCTGATGTGACCTTCCTCCCATAAATTAGATTTCACAGTTACTGGTGCCTGTTTTCATTTGTTTGGCTCTGATATCTTTCCCCAACAATTCTTGTGATAATTCTTATGCCTTATTTTTCTGATTGAGATACTTTTTTGAAAGATACTTGTTAACTATTTTTCCAGTTCTGTCGAGATATAATGAACATATTTTGCTGTGTAAGTTTACGGTGCTCCGCGTAATCGTGACTTACATCTACTGTGAAATCATTACCGCCATACATTTCTTTTTTTTTTTTTGTCTTTTTGCTATTTCTTGGGCCGCTCCCGCGGCACATGGAGATTCCCAAGCTAGGGGTCCAATCGGAGCTGTAGCTGCCAGCCTACGCCAGAGCCACAGCAACGCGGGATCCGAGCCGCGTCCACAACCTACACCACAACTCACAGCAACGCCGGATCATTAACCCGCTGAGCAAGGGCAGGGACCGAACCCGCAACCTCATGGTTCCTAGTCGGATTCGTTAACCACTGCGCCACGACGGGAACTCCGCCGCCATACATTTCATTACCATCCGTCATCACGTTTAGATAAAGAGAAAAAGCAAAAAAAAAAAAAAGAAAAAAATACTTTTCTTTGTGGTGACAACTCTTGATTTCCCCTCCTCACAATTTTCACTGTCATTTTCTTTTAGGACAAGGCCCTCTCATGCCTCGGTGTTTCTAGTACATTCTCCCAGGTGTCCAAACATTCTGGTATATTACTTCACAATCCCTCAATTTAACCGGGTCTCTCCACCATAATCTCTGGGTTTCTGTAAGAACGATTTTAAGCCTGCAATTCACTGGGAGGCAGTCAAATCTTTACGTTTAATCGTCTCTTCCAAAAATGGGTTCTCCCTTTGTCTGAATATTTCAGGTTAGGATTTTGTTTCCCTCATTGTATGGTTGCTGGGATTATTGTTGGGTTTGCTAATTTAAATAGAAATTTTTTTTTTTCCCGGTTTGATGTTTCCTGTTTCTGGACTGTTTTGGTGTACGCATTTCTTTTTACCTCTTGGCCATTTTACAACCTGGACTCATTTGTTGTAATGCTTGGTTTGCTTCTTTTGGTGGCTGTTTGTTTTGTTTTCGGCTGATTTGCTGGGGAGTTCTCCTTCAGATGTGGATTTTAGAGCCAGCATATCTAGCTTTCCACTTACTGTTGTCTGATCTGAAGCAAATTAACCTCTTAGTTCTTCATTTTCTTTGTCTGCTTATTGAGTGTCATGATAGCACCTGCCTCATAAGGTTAATGCAGAGATTCAGCTGAAAACTTTATGTAAAGTGTGAACCAGTGTTTCTTTAGTCCTTTCGAGGACTCTTGCTGTTACTGAAGGAAGACCGTGTGGTCCTAAAAGCAATGACACGTGAGTTTCCCTTTTAGCAAAAGCAAGAACTACTTTTTCTGGTTTCTAATTCCCCTGATTATTCCTTTTAAAGGGATAATATTAAATTACTTTGATGATACTGTGGGTTCTTATCTGGTCCCTGACATTAGATGGATCCTGTTTCATAGCGTACGACTCAGACATTTTCTCATGTCAACGAAATACCCCTCCATTTTCTATGTACTAGATTTTTTTTCCAGAGTGGATAATAAATTTAATCAAATGTTCTATTGATACAAATAATGAAATGATTTGCTGATTTTAAACCCTCGTAGCCTTCCTGAAATAAACCCTCTTTAGTTATTATAGGTTATGACTTTAAAATATTCTTCTGCAATCTCCATGCTAACATTTTCCTGAAGCACTTTTGTAGCCGTCATATTCAGTTCTCCTTTTGTTACAAGTGAACTCCTTGAAATTCTCTATTCCTGTTTTCACAGAAACCAGATTCTCTAATGTCCTGTTGCAAAAGCCTTTTCTGCTTTTCTCTTGTGTGTGTGTGTGTGTGTGTGAAGTTCCCAGGCCAGGGATTGAACCCACACCACAGCAATGACAAGGCTGTATCCTCAACCTGCTAAGCCACCAGGGAACTCCTCTGCTTTTCTAAAATATTCTTCAGGCTCCCATTTTCCAGAGATAGCTTCTTGCATAGAGACTTCTGGATAACGTTCTTTCCTTCTCTGATACCACACTCTTGTTTTCATGGGCTTTGCATCTGCGGTTCCTTCCTCTTTATTCATTTCTAAATAAGAGGTTTCGCTCCAGGCCAGTGTTTGGCAACAGGAAGATTTACTTGGACTGCCTTTGACCTTGCCCACTGTCACATGAATGATGGTCACAGCCTTTCCCAGAGGTACTTCTAGAAGGTTGGTGGATACGGACCCTCTTGGCCACGGTCCCGGGATGACGCAGGCATTTGCTGTGTGCAGTTTTGATGACCTGTAGTGAAAGCTTCCATTCCCAGGCAGTCCAGCTTTCTGTCTGTCTACAGAGGTGCATCACATGCAGGACCCCAAACCCCTGCGAAGGAAGCCTGCTGAACCCTTCCCATCTCCGTCCCTAGTGGAGTGTTTCCCCTGTGATGGCCCCATCCCCCAGGATGCACTGCGTCGTTGCTTCCCTTTGCCTTGTCTTGGCCCCGGAGACAAAAAAGATTGGGAGAAGGAAATGACTGAACGCAGTGTCGGCTGATTCCTAAAGCAGCACACACAAGCGGAAAGATGACTGCCCACTCTTCTGGTGAATATGGACCCTGGCTCTCTGCTGGTGGAGAGGAGGGGTGATCATCCCTCGTGGCAGTTTCCTGGGGTGCCCTAGAAAAGGACCACAGACTGGATGGCTTAAAACAAGAGAAGTGTATTCTCTCATGGTCCGGGGGCCAAATGTCTGAACGGAGTTGTGGGAGAGGCCGGGCTGTCTCCGAAGAATCTAGGGTTAGAGTCTTCCTTCTTTGCCGGGCCCCAGCTTCTGGAGGCTGCCAGCATTCCTTGGTGGTCCTGGGCAGGTGGGTCATCCCTCCAGTCTCTGCCTCCATCATTACATGGCTTCTTGCCTGTATGTGTCTGCGTCTCCTCTCCTTGCTTGATAAGGACAGCAGTCATTGAATTTAAGGCCCGTCTGAATCCAGTGTGACCTCGTCTTAACTACACACATCTGCATCTTCTGATTCATGTTCTGGGTGGACATGAATTTTGAGGGATCCTTTTCAACCCACTGCACCCCCTCCCACCTTTCAGCTTGGTTGGTTGGGCCTCTGTCTTTCACGAGACCATGTCTGCGATGGTTGTCATGGTCTGTACGTGGGGGGTGGAAAAAGAATTTTCCAGCATAGCGAGGTGAAGGGAAAGAAGACATTATTGAAATAAGAGATGCTGGTAGCACAGCAGGACATCTTCCTGATAATCAGGGAGAGCTGATCCTCAGCGCATGGTTGTGTCTGTTTTTATAGCCCAGGGAGAGAGGAGAGGTCTCAGGATATACCTGCTGACCTGCTGATTGGTTGGGGAAAGAGGGGTTTTATGATACACTTGCTGGTTGGTTGGGAGCTTGTAAAGCCCCTGTAGGGGCCGGGTGAGGAGTGAGCCTCATACCTTTCTTAGGAGGGGGCAGGAAGGAGTAGGAGAGGGCTCCCGGGGAGGCGGGGGCATTACAAGGAGAGGGGTAGGAGGATGATGAGGGTCTAGTAATTCTTGTCTTGGCCAAAGGCTTTGAGTTTTATCTCCACGGAGAGGCCTTAAGTCCCACAGAAGTGATGAGTTGTTTTTCCTCAGTGCAGTCCCTTTGACTTTAAATGAGTAACAGTTAACAAGTCGTTTTTGTATGTGCCAGGCACTTTTCGTGCGTGAATTCATCCAGTATAGTTAATGAAAATTCCTTTCTAATTCTGGCAAAAGTTTACTTGTCCCTTTTGGTTTTTCAGTATGATTATGAGTTAGGAAATTTTGCCTGTTTTCTGAGTCTTCATTGGTGCTTTGATGAGACGTAGAGACTGGACAGGGGCTGCTGAGCAGGGATCATCTTAACCTTTCTGCCTCCTTAAGGACAATTTCCATTACTCCATTTCTGTGCACTTCCTTTTAAAATAAAAAATAAGTTAGTAATCAGAGGTCAGTCTTACTTCTCAATTTCCAAATTACTTGGAGGTACCTTTTTTTCTTTGGCTGCCCCTGTGGCAGGTGGAACTTCCTGTGCCAGGGATCGAACCTGCACCACAGTTGCAGTCTGCACCTGTGAGGCAACACCAGATCCTTAACCTGTTGTGCTGCATGGGAACATCCAGTAATAGCACCTTATTTTTGTGGTCATGCATTGCTGTGTAATAGATTGGCCTGGCATATGAAGAATGTCCAGAAAACTCCTTTATACACTGTAGTGTTCTATAAAGTACTGTTGACTAAACAAATAATTTTAATCTACCAGGTTAGTCTTCTTATTAAATATAGACATAGGCGACTCTGATGCAATCTGTTCATGGTGAATCTTTGTCCCAGGGATCACTATTCCCACAACGCTCCCCCCCTCCAACCCCTGCCAAAAGCCATCACCTTAATAATCCATGTAGAATTTTTCACAAGATCGATTCCTAAGTTAGTCTGTTTCTGTTTTGTAGGTGGGTTGGTTTGTGCCACCTTTTAGATTCCACATATAAGTGATACCATATGGTGTTTGTCTTTCTCTTTCTGACTTACTTCACTTTATGAGAATCTTTAGTTGTATCCATGTTGCTGAAAATGGCACTTTTCTTTCTTTTTTGTGGCTGAGTAGTATTCCATTGGGTATATATACTATATCTTCTTAATCCATTCATCTGTGGATGCACCTTTCGGTTGTTTTCATGTCTTGGCTATTGTGAATAGTGCTGCAATGAACTTAGGGGTGCATGCATCTTTTTGAATTATAGGTTTGCTGTTTATATACCCAGGAGTAGGTTTCCTGGATCTTATGATAGTTCTATATTTAGTTTTCTGAGGAAAGTTCCATACTGTTTTCCATAGTGGTTGTACCAATTTAAATTCACATTTAACTCTTTTAAAAAACAGACTGTTCAGCTCATATTCTGCTCTTATGACTCCAAGTTTTCTCGTATGTAGAGCTACAAGTTTGACTTACACATGTACGGTTGAGTTGCAGACACCCTGGGAGCCCTATTACCCTTGGCCTTTGTTTTCCATCACCAGGCTCTCAGTGGGACCTGGGCTCAGAAGTCTCTTCACTGGGTCTTACCTTTGGGTGGGCTTCTTGGACTCACCTTCCATTCCTCCCTGCCCGAGTCACCCCAAGTCCATAATGCACAACTGGGGAAATGCTCCACCTTGCGAGGCACCTGTGCAGTCTGACCCCTCATGTAAGGGGGATGGGAGCAGAGGGACACACCCAGCTTCCTATCAGTCAATCAGTTGCAGAGGCAAACCGCCAACCCAGGCAGTGGGGTTCACCTGAGCAGCACCCCATCACACCTACTCCTCCTATAGATAGATGGCTCTTCCCCAGGCCCTCACTGTGGCGACCCCAGTGGAGGGCTTTACCCCCCCATGGAGAATGGACTGAAAGAGGCATAAGCAACAGATGCGTAGCTGAGACACGGAGAAGCCTGCAGTGGACATGGCACCTGGGAGATTTTGAAGGTAAATGGAGCCAAGCCTGGGGGGTCCCAGCTATTCAGACGGACTCATATTCAGTAGATGAGAAAGGGCAGCCATCTGACAGCAGGATGGCAGCGAAAGGAATCCTGAGGGAGGGCACAGAGTCAGCACGGCCAGTCCCTGCCAGGCAGCGACCACTCAGGGCTCCGGGCAGGGTGCCTTCCTGCTACTTATTGCCCTCCCTCCTGAGTACAGGGGACAAGTCATTTTATCACCTTAGTGTTCAGATTGCTTTGAACTTAGTAACATCCTGGGGCCGGCCAGGCCGTTTATTCTAATAGTAACTCATTTATGTGAGGGGATCTGGCTTTCTTCTAAAGGTTGTGATACCAAGTTTCCATTTCTTATGCTATAATTGGATGTAAGTGGAAAGGAAAGTTGATTGGAAAAATATAAAGTAATTAATAGTATGGGTGGTGCCTGCTGGGTCAGGCAAAGAGGGCTCTCTGATCAGCCAACATTTGGAAAGGTCTAGAATGTTTCTACAGTCCTTGCAAGTTTAGAATTTCACAGCCCAGAGTTCTCTGGGAGACAGCTGGGATTCACATGTCACAGGGGGACCTATTATCAAGACTTGGTGATCGAAGGATGTGGATTTGTCCTGCCTGCTTTTGCTTCTTCAGTTCATTTGTTTGTTTGTTTGCTTGCTTGCAAAATCCTCATCATGCAGTGGCCAGTCCATCCCTTTAGCTGGAACACAGTGAGAGTCCAGATCTCTCGTATGTGATTCTTGCTCTTGGGTCTTGCCCTTGCTGAGCAGTGACGCTGGAAGCCAGCTTCCTGTTCTGAGGCGCACTGGTCAATTCAGGCCAGTGTGTTTGGGGTGCCAGTGCTAAGGGGGAGCTGAATCCCTCATTAGCTCCCAGGCCTCTTTCCATTTTGCATGTTGCTCCGTGACATAGCCGTGGCCCTGGAGATTTATGCTTAAATCAAAGAGCAGGAGTCAACATAAGAAAATATAGAACAGTGCCTGGCACAGAGTAGGTGCTTAGTAAAGATTTGTGGACTGAATGAATGACTAGCAGAAGACAATGCTAGCTCACAGTTCAGAATCTAGAATTAGATGGATCTGGTCTAGAATCCTGTTTCTGCCACCTACCGGCTGTGGGATCTTGAGCATCTTCGCTTAACCTCTCTGAGCCTCAGTTTCTCTGTCTGCAAAGTGGGGATGGTAGCATTCGTATGTTACGGGGCTATGGTGAGACATGGGACTTACATGAGCAAGCAAATGTCAGTTACTGTGCCTGCCCCGTCACAAGCCCTCAGTAAGTGTTACCTCTTGTGGTTATCATTACTCCCACTGATGATAATAATGATTATGAAATAAATAAGGCTGTTCCTGAGTTACAGTGCCTGATTCACACCCCTGCCTCATCTACGCCCCCCTTAACAATAGCTTTGGAGCTCTTCTTTTCTCTCTGGTATCTAGATCCTTTCCAGAAACGCCTCCCCACCTCGTCCATGTCTGCTTTCCCCTCCAGGGCCAAGTCCCTCGTCCAGCCCCTCCCCAGCAGTCTGAGTGCACTGCCCTCTTCTCTGTGCTCCAGCAGCCTTTCTCCAATCCTCGTTATCGCCACGGACGCTGCGATGTCTCTTCATCTTCTCTCCTCCTCACTGGACTGGGAAGGATGGCAGCTGAAGCTGCTGATAAAGAAGAAAACCCCGAGAGCCAGGAGACCACAGAGGAAGCGAGGGACTCAGGCTCAAAGCCACAGAGCCCAGTTCTCTATTTTTTCAGCCAAATACCTAGGACTGCTGCTCCTGTGAGTCCCCTGGAGATGTCCTCTCTTTCAGTGTTCTTTTGCCTTCCTGCCTGTGGCTCCCTGCAGGCCTGACACGGAAAGATCTCAGGAAGCCCCCAGGAAGCCTTAAAGCTTGTTTCTGGGACAGGAGGCAAGTGTTGCCATCCTCAGGGGGCCAGAGGAGGAGACAGACTCTCACGGGAGGAAGCAGCTGGCCCAGGGAGAAAAGAAGCTGGTGCACACATTTGTGTCACCCGGGAGCATAAAGACAACCCTGAGGGAAGCTTGATGACCTGTGTGACTCCGCAGGAGTGGCATAACCTCTCTGATCTTCTGTTTCCTCAGCTGTAAGACTTAAGGCTTGCCTTAGAAGAGCACATTTCCAGCGGTGTTCTGCAGAGTTCAAAGGATTCTCCAGGCAGATTCAGCCCCCAGGATGGGAAGTAGGAAGAGCCCCATGGCCAAAGCTCCTCCCTTTCTTGCCCTGCCAATCACAGAGTTCCCTCCCCTTCTTACCCTGCCAATCGTGGAATCCCCTCCCCTTCTGTGACCCTGCCAATCACAGAGGTTCCTCCTTTCTTACCCTGCCAATCAGAATAGCTCTGACCAAGGCATTTTACATATTGAGCTTTTCTATCTGCCAAACAGATAGGACTGTTTGGCTTTTCAAATGTTTTTTTCATTTCTCTGAACAAGATCATTTATATGTCTCTCTCCATGCCCAAAAATGTATGATGACACGAAAAATTACACTAACCATTGCAAGGGCAGGAAGGGGAAAAAACAGAGAAAGGGATGGACATTTATGGACTGAGCATTTTCTGGCTACTCAAAACCACGACGAATCCCTTAGTGACCAATATCTTGGCCCAAGGCTGATTTTTTTTTTTTTTTGCATTTTTCTGAAGGCTAATCTCATGGAAGAAGAGATCATACTGAGATCACTAATTCAGTTCAGTTAAACAAGCATTTATGAGTGAGTGCTTTGTGCCATTCATTGCGCTCTGGGAATTCTGCACTGAGCAAAACATTGGCCTCGTTGTTATGGAACTTACAGTCCTCTGAATATTCTCTGGAAAAGATGTTTTACAGATGAGATGATTAAGTCCAGAGACAGAAAGTGATCTGGTCCAAGTCACACACAGAGTGAAACCCCTAAGATTAAGCCCTGGGTTTCCCAACGTGATTGCTACAATCGACCTCACTTCTACCTTCCCAATTTATTACTTATAAGCAGGAAGACCATGGTGAGTCCTTCTTGAATTAGCCAGAATCTCAAAGAGCTTTTGTGGTTCAAAAAGGAATCAGTCATACTTTTAATGCTCCACTCTTGCTGTAATTCATCACTGACACATGGTGTCACTGTTGAACACAGGTCCTGTACAGTCCAGTGGCTGCTTGTTTACCCTGCATAGGGGCTGTTGCTGGCCCAGTCCTACATTTGCTTCCAAGATGGCAGCACACTTGGGTTCCAAGATTTCACCTCTTTAAGTGCATGCTTACATGCTCAGTCATGGATTGGTGAAGAATAATTCGATGTCTGAATCAACTTCGACTGCATGTAATCCTGGAACCAACCTTCCCCCACAAATTCTGTGGTTCATGGATTAAATTCAAGACTCCCCCAACCTCTGAGCCACTTAGTATCTTGTCTTGGTTGATTCCCATCTTGAGCCCTGTCTTCTTCTCTCAGCAGCACATTCAGGACTTTTTGTGCAAATTATTTCACCACCTCTCAGCTCAAGATATAAAAGGATGTTGTCAGGGATCTGCCTTTGCCAGTCGTGTCATAGTCCATGATACTCTTCCTCCAGGGCAATGTGCGTGCACCTAGGTGGTACCACTCATGAGACTCTCCCCTAAATATCAGTGCTTCTGAGGTTCCCTGTTCCATCTATCTAGGAAGATTTTGTTACTTTTTGCACTAACTTCTGCTTCACATTAACTCTTTTGTTTAATGCCTGTAAGTGATTCTTCACTGGTATCAATTCTCATGTGCATATATTGGTGTCATTTGGCTGTGTTACACCTTTGCACACTCAGTTGAAAACAGATTGGTGCGTTGGATAGAAAGACCCCTTTGAGACTCCAGGGTGGCACCTTGGTCCCCCTCCCCCAGGAAAGTCATCATGTAGTCTCTGTGCCTCTGGTTTTCTGGCATCTGCCAGTGCTGAGGCCAATTCGAGGTTGATGGTCAGAGACCTGCCAGGAGAATGAATGATTCCCTTGGCCAGCTACTCCTTGAGGAAGGAAAAGAAATATCTCAGTTCTGAGGGGAAGCTGTGAAAGCTTAATGGAAAGTATTACCAGGATTGGGAGAGAGAGCAAAAAAAAAAAAAAACCAAAAAACACTGGGAACAACCTGCAGAAGCCAACAGGACATTCATTTGAGTGAAGGAAGGAGCTAGTTTTTTTCTAACACCCACACTTGGGTTCAGTGCAGAATAGCAGAAAAAACATAGACGCTGGAATTGGAAAGGCATGTATTCCTGTGCTGTGCTTTGATGGACGTGGCTTTGAGTGAGTCACCCAACCTTGTGAATGAGTTTCCTCATCTGTAATATGGGGCTAACCACTTACTGTGCAGGTGTAAAGAGACCACCCAGCCCGGGAGCTTAAGCATATCACTTGGCCATAGATAGTCATTTGCACTGTCTGTCATCCAGAAGCTCTGTTAGCCCACAGATATAGACCAGTTCATGATGGAATAGTATGTTGATGAAGGGACCAAAGGAGGGATTGTGAGGCTCCGGAGGCTAGGAACTGCAGAAACCATTGCCATTCCCAGGTTGAAGGGACAGAGGAGGACAGCATGTCGCTGCAGCTCATCAAGAGGGGTCCACACAGAAACCAGAGCTGTGATGGGGATACAGCGACACTGGATGGGAAGACATGGCCCACCTGGGCTCCCGTCCTCCTGGCTCCTGCGGTAGCCTCCTGTCGCAGCCCTCATGACCCGGGAAAACTGGTGACCTTCTCAAGCTGGGTCTGTGAAACTTGATGCGCAAGGAAGAGCAGCCTTGAAACAGAATTTCAAGACTATCTCAAAGGAGAGGCATTGGGAAGGTCCTGGTATGGTTGAGGGGCTGGAGTTAGTCTTCGGAGGGTTTTAGGGCAGATGGTGGTAAGCAGGTCTGGACAGAGGTTGGCCAGAATTTATGAACTAGGTAGGTTCCTGGAATAGTCAGTGGTCTTATCTCTGGAACGTATGAGCTCATTGTTACATCAGTTTGTGGTCTTATCTTGGAACATATGAGACTGAATGAGCTGGTTTTAAAACCAGCTTAATTTGTGTTGCATGTCGGGGCTGGTTCAATTTTTCCTTCTTAGGGTCATCATTCATTTTGCAAATTGGTTTCTGTTTTCTTTCTCCCTCCTATTAGCCAAACCCTACCAGAAGGCAGCCAGCAAGGGAGCCCAGATGAGATGGTCTGCAGAGCTCAGCCTCCCAGGCACTGGGTAGGGCAGGAAAGATAAATGGTTCTGGGGGACAAATGGAGAAGAACCAGCACCCTGACCTGCCTGCCTGCCCCCCTTTCTCCCTTCCTCCTTTCCTTTCTTCACTCCCTCCTGTGGTTCTTTTTCTCAGCAGATACTAATTCTCCTTCATCTGTGTCTCTACAATCTGTCATTCTTTCCTCCAGTCATTTCACACGAGGGAATTACTGCTCTAGTCCTTTGCAATTTATAATTGTATATGTACTGTATAAATACACATACAATGCGTAAATAATGCATTCTTATATATTAAGTTACTGGACATTTTTAGGCAGCTGTCTTTTATCACCTGCAGTCTTTTCCTCTGAGTCAGCACTGTCCAGCAGAACGTTCTCTGTGGTCCAGTATGGTAGCCATTAGCCCCATGTGATTCTCAAGCTATGACTATTGTGAGTAATGAGCTGGATTTTTAATTTTAGTTTGAGTCAATTTACACTTGACTTAGAGGTGGAGGCTACTCTGTTGGGCAGTGCCATTCTGAATAGCCCTCACAGTGCCATTCTAAATACCCCCCATAGCCTTCTCTTATTATGTACATTTTAGATATGAGAAAACTGAGTGCTGGCAAGGTTCGGTGACATGCCCACGGACTTGGCTGATAGATGATGGAGCCAGGAGAGGAGCCCTCTTCTCACTGGCCCGTAGACACTCAGCTTTATACCACAACTGCGCCTTCTGCCCAGATACCCTTCTTCTTAGTCTTTCAGCCAACTCCAGTTCTCACCCTTCAAGGTTCATCTCAACGATCCGCCATGAAATCTGTGTAATCTCCAAAGTATTGAAGACAGGTCACCGTTCTACTTAGTAAATATCTCAGCCAGCGGACCTTTCACATTGTATGACAGTTATCTGTTTGGTTGCACACTTTGCTTAGTAGGGTGTGAGGTCTTTGAGGATGACCTCACAGTAGGTATGACGCATAGTAGGTATAAAGAATAATAGCAAATGAGTGCTTTGTCATCACTGCTGCCTTCATGGGTTCTCTACGCGCTGCAATGGCAGCGCTATAGAATGGGTTTATTGGTGCTGATTGCATCTGTTTCCTTTATAGGTTTAAATTCTATAGCTTAACAAGATCTCTGCTGGGAGAAAATTCAGATCTGCCTTGCCTCCCTCCTGGGCTCCTTCTACACTCCTGTTCTTTAGCAACTGATAGCTCTGGCCAGGAGTATTTGAAGCCTGCTGCCCTTTTGACTAGAGTCCTTCTTCCACGAGCCATCACACATTGCCCAGCATGCCTCCCCAGCAGGGTGGTGGATCAGCACTGCCTGAAGACTGTGATATAACTTAATAAGTCCTCTGGGAGCAGCATGCAAAAATGGCCAGCTGCCTTCTGGACAGACAGATATATCCCTGGATGTCCAGGGCAACCATGGGCCAAAGGACCGCCAGACTGAGAGGTCCTGAGGTGGTTGAATCCCCTGGTAAAATTGGAGAGAGGCATTCTGACGCAGTACCTGCATTGTTGCAAATGGGTTTGAGAACAAGAGGGCAAGAGAGGGGGGAAAGCCGAGTCCTAGGAAATTGGCTCCAAGGGTTAGAGAACATTCTGATGAAGTCTGTTCAAAATGAGTTTGTGTCGAGCCTCTCAGGTAGAAGGGACTCGAAAGAAATGACCTTGTCCTTGGGTCCTCATTATTTTGTCCACTGTGACCAGCTCTGCATTGCCCCCAGAAATAAGTCCAAATTCCTTAATCTCATTTTTTGGGGGCAGCAAACAATCTCAAATCTAGGTCATACCTCAAATGCCAGCGGAGCCAGGTGGATAATATCAAGAATAAAATAGCAGATTGAGGAATCTGGCAAAATGAAAAGTTCATGGGCTGTTCAAAGGGAATGGCCACTGCTCCATCTGACCATTGTCATATGAGAGAATGAGAGTCCAGGCTGCCCTTTTTCTTTCAATAGAGGAAGGAAATCTGATTTCGGTGTAAATAGATAGTTTCTTATTCTGTGGACCAAGTAAAGCATATCTCTGGGTCAGATTTGGGCCAAGGGCTATTATTTTGCAGTTCCTTCCAACTACCTCAGCTCCATCGTCCTGGATTCCTGCACATTCTCTACTCTTCCGCCATTTTGACCAGCTTGTGGCTTCCAGAATACCCCATCCTTATTCCCACCTCGGTACCTTTGCACCTGCTGTTCCTCCATCCCATAAGTCCTTTTCCCTTCCTTTCCTATAGTAAAGCTGTATGGGTCCTGCAAGGACCAGCTCAAGTGTCACCTCCTCTGGAAGTCTCCCAACATCCCCAGACGTCTCTTCCTTCCTCTGGCTCCTTTGGCTCCGTTTCCAGCTTGTCTGTTGCATTTGTGCTTTGGCTTCTCATTTGTAGGTGCCTCAGTCAGACCCTTGAGCTCCAGGGACTATACAATTCATGCAGCCAACCTTCTGCGGGGCCCGGTTCCCCACGTGCTTCACAGCAGCCAAGACATAAAATGTGTTGATGAGAACTGATTTGCATCCTCTTGTGAGCTTACTCCCACTCACCTGTCTCCGTCCCAGTGAAGGGCAGCACCCTCACCCGGTCATCGGGCCAGCAAGTGGAGAGGCTTCTTTGATTCCTCCTTTTCCCTCCCTTTCCCAATCCTGCCAATCACCAAGCAAGACCTCCTTTTGATCTTTCCATTTAGTCACCGTCCCTCTCCTTTGGTCCCAAGTGTCCCTTTGTATGTGGTCAGAAAATGCTTCCTTAACGAACTGTTTTATTGTGGACCTGTTACCATGTCAGCTTTCGGTAAACTGTGCAGCAGACTCCCTGGGAACATGGAATTGGGTGGGGCAGTGCTGGCCTGGTAGTCTGGGGGCCAGGTCGCCAAAGAAAGTGTGATAGGCAGGGAGGGGGAATGGTGCTTGCAGTGAGTGGGGAGCATTTTACAGCAAGAAGGGATTGTCGGCCCGATTGGAGTGGAGTATTATGGGATGTGTAGACAGGAGAGAATGAGGGGGACTTGAGCCAAAGAGTCAGGTGCGGAGTGCCTGGAAGCCTGGAGGAGACACTCAGAGTTTATGCATCAGGAAATAGAGGGCTTTGGCCATTTCTTTTTGTTTTGTTTCATTTTGTTATTGGGACGGGGTGGGGGTGGGCCGTGCCTATGGCATGTGGAGGTTCCCAGGCCAAAGACTGAACCCAAGCCACAGCCGCAACCCGCGCTGCTGCAGTAGCAATGCTGGATCCTTAACCCACTGCACCACAAGGGAACTCCTTTGGCCATTTCTCGAGCAGCAGATTTGTGTTTCCATGCCCCAAGGGAGAAGGAACAGGGCATAAGACAAGCAAAGGATGATTATGGGGAAGGCTCAAAGCATGAGCCATGGGCTGGGGGTCCCCCAGACACCAGGCAGCCAGGGGGCACTGGACTCCAGGTATGTCTGGGCAGAGACAGTGTTTGGAGGGAGGGCGTGGATATCAGAGGGGCATGGCGTGTGTAGAAAGGAGGAAGGAGACCAAGGGAGCCCATCACCTTTTCGTCTGACTTGCTAAGCATGAGCGAATTGGAAAGGAAAAAAAGTGGCCAGGCTGGTGACATTCTCATTCTTCTTTGGCTGCTTAATCCCTTGTTACAACAGCAGGTGAGTAAAAATAATTATCAGCGTCCTCAGGAGGGTGGACCCTTGTTACTGCCTCCAGATGACCAAGTGGCAGCATTCCTGATCCCCTCCAGATGAGGTCACTAGCGAAGAATTAACAAACCTGGGGCTGGGCAGGAGGAGAGTCCCTTTGGAGCGCTGTTGCCTGAATTTCAGTTTCAAACCTGGTCTCTCGGGTGGAGCTCCCCTGAGATCCTGTTTCCGAGTGTGATGAATAGCAGAGTCTGCCCCAGGCAGCTGTGAAAATCACGGTGCTTCCTCGCCCTGCCCAGGTCTGAGACTCAGCCCGGCTCTGATATTAGTCATCGAGTCGTGGTGCTGGGGGACGACAGGCCCCAGAGCTGGACTTCCCTCGCCGCTTACCAACAGCCCGTGAGCACGGCCGTGTGCCTGCCTTCTGCGGCCCCGCAAAGACTGGGGCAGAAATCGCCTTTCCTTCTAGGAAGGAAAACCAAAGTCGTGAAACAAATCCATGTATTCTTCCCTCTGTGCTGGGCACTCCTGTCACATGGGCAGAAGTTGCTGCCAACATTCTGCCACATGAGATGGCAGCAAAGGATTTCCCCTGTCAGGAAGAGAAAATGCAAAAAAAAAAAAAAAAAAAAAAAACAAAACCTGTCACTTTCTAAGACAGAATGATCGGTGGTGTATTCTTGTCTTTTCTTTCTTTCTCTTTCCTTTTTCTCCCGTCCCTTAATAGACACATTGTTCAGTCCATTCCCCATGGCAGCAGGACTCAGTTACTGTGTGTGTGAGCGTGTCCCTGGCAGGTCGCAGGAGACAGACGGATGAGATGTAAGCCCTACCCGCAGATGGCTTCCCACTAGTCCGAAAGACAGATGTGTGGACAGTTAGGGACAATCAGGGCTTGTAGATGCTGGGAGGGAAGGGTGCTCAGGGAGGGGCAGAGAAAAAGAGTGTGTGGCCCTTTTATAAGCCAGCATCCTCTCTGCCAGCAGGGAAAGCAGTTCCAGCATCGCCCGGCCTTGGGCTCAATTCTCTGACCTTATAAACAGAATTTAAATTGCTTCATTTTTTTTTCAGAAGGCAGAAAAGGACTGTTTGATTGAGACTTTTAAAAAGTTAGGTGCCCGATTCTGGAGGAGGCAATGGGACCTACAGGCGGAAAGCCAGGGGCATCTCCCTAATTATATTCCATTTTCCAAAACGAGGACATGCCATTTCTCAGATCTTGGAGCAAGATGCCTCCAAGGGATTAAATATTAATAGGATCCTTCCTTCCTTTTTTCCATGCTTATCTCATTTTAAAAGGCATTTTCCCTTCTCCCACTTCATTTATATATTCATTCATTCTCTTGAGCCCAGCCAATCCGAATTTGCCATGAACACACTGCTGGTGCAGGGGAGACACAGATAAAATAGTAAATTCCCCCCATGGGTCTTAACCCTGGGCATCCATCAAGGCTCTAGCTTCCCTATGAATACAAATGCTCTGGAACCACCTCCAGGGTAGATTTTTAAGTGATGAAAGCAAAATGTAGAGAAATGTGTAGTCTGATAACATTTGTGTGGGGAACAGTTTGGGGGCGAAAACAACGTGCATACTTTTTTGGTATCTGCACAGAATATGTCTGGAAGAATATATACGAAGCGAGAAGTATCGGTTGCCTGTGGAAAAGGGAATGGTTGTCTAGATAGCAGAGGGGTCGGGGGAGACGTTTTTCTGTGCTCTGTTCAGTTCTGGACCAGATGAATATATTTCCATTTCAAACTAATTTCAATTAGAGTTAAGAATTTAAAATAAATAAGTAGACTAATCCTCAGACCTTTCTTCCAGTGCGTTAAGGTACCCTACCCCCACCTCAAAATCTGTATACTAGCCATTCTTAAGTGTCTGTGGTTCTCCAAATGAGCCACATTCTCTCTGGCTTCCATGCATTTGCAAGAAGGAACACAATAAAATGAATACATGTGTGCCTGGTACACACTTCCCCTCCAGAGAAACTTCTGCGCCCACCCCCAGATCAGTACCCCGCCCCCACTGCCTTCATTGGTTAAATGGTCCATATGTGTTTCTGAAACATCCCATGCTCTCCCCATCAGGCAGGAATACAGTGGTCTGTTCACCTGTAGAGGGTCCGCTTCAAACCTCATACTCCAGAGAAAAGAGGTCATTCCTAAGGTGGTACCTGTATGTCCATAAGACCTGATACCTGGAATGAGGCAGGTGCTCTGTAAATGAAGACTGGATAATGACACCCCATCAGCTCTGGAAAACAAGTGTCTACTGCTCCCAGTCACCGACTACTGGAAAACATCATATCTTTAAGAGTCCGAAGCCACCAGCTCTCTTTGTAAGCAAGGCTTTCCTGGAACACAGCCACACCCATCTGTTTATGTGTTGTTTGTGGCTGCCTTCCTGCTACCACGAGGTGCTACAATGAGGGATTTGAGTAGTGGCGACATTGCCTGTACAGCCAACACAGCCTAAGATAGTGTCTGGCCCTTGACAGAAACAGTTCACCAGCCCCTGGTCCAGGGCATCCTTGGCTTCTGCTTCAAGGCTCCAGTCCCACCTGGTTTTACCCTCTGGTCACTCTTCACCCAGGTTGGCCAAACCATCATAGTTTGCAGAGGGCTGACTTGCTTTTATTTTTATTTTTATTTTCTTTTTGGCTATAGGGTCAGCCGTGAGTCTAGATGCTCACGGTTTAAAAAATGTAAAGGATCGGATCGTTCAGATATGCCACAAGAGCTTATGGAGGTGTTTCCCCAGGTTAGAAAGTAAATCACAGAATCTTGAGAGTATAGCCCAAGAAGGAGAATTTACCAACGGATAGGACCAGTGAGACCCCAGATCCTTAATACTCTATTGCCTAAAGCTTCAGTTTCTGATTGTCTTTCTCTGATTCTGCTTAACAGAAGCACTGTTCCCGATGATAATGGCCCTCAAACCCTAAACAAGGTTTTGACTTCCCAGTTACTGCGATGCTGAGCCTCCTATGGTGTGAAGGCTCTGTGTTGCCCATCCGTCTCTCTGCTGGTCCATCTCACCATCCATCCATTTGGGTATCTGTTCAATCATCTCTCCACATACCTTTGCTATCTGTTCATTCTTTCTTCCTTCCCTCCTTCCTTCTTCCCTCCTTCCCTCTTTCCCTCCCTCTCCTGCTTTCTTCCTTCCATATCTCCACCTCCCCACTCACAAACATGTGGAATGCAGTAGCCAGTAGCTTACTCTCTGGGGTCAAACTACATAGGTTCGGATTCCAGCTCTAATGAAGTTATTGCCTTATGACTTGGTCTCTTTGAGCCTCCTCCTTCTCATCTGCACGGGGCTGTGAATAATATTTACCGCATACTCCTTGGGTTGAGAGAGAATTTCCTGAGAGGATGCATTTAAAGCCTTAGGAAGGTTACAAACCCAACTAGCATCCATGAGGACGCAGGTTCAATCCCTGGCCTCGGTCAGTGGGTTAAGTATCCAGCATTGCCATGAGCTGTGGTGTAGGTCTGATCCAACATTACTGTGGCTGTGGTGTAGACAGGTAGCTGCAGCTCTGATTTGACACCTAGCCTGGGAGTTTCCCTAAAAGGACAAAAAAATTTAATTTAATTTAAAAGTCTCAGGAACACTTCCTGTTGTCAGTTATATTGCCCACTTAATAATAATGAGGACACCAAGACACACAGAGTCCGGCCATCAGCAAGGAGCGCTTCTCTCCCCTGAGATGCAGACTTTTCTTGCTTTTTATGTGGTTGATTATATGCCAACATGTATCACTTAAAGTAGCAACACATCCATCCAGTGTATCATCTGGGACTTCTAACTGAATATGTGAACACTCTAGAACTCTAAACTGTGTGAGTAAGGAATAATTTCAGACGTTTGGACGGGACCGGGGTGCAGTGGGGCTGCTTGGGGACAAAGGTCTTGAAACCTCCCCGTGGTGCAGCCCTGCTCCGTGTCACTCCGGCCCTGGACGGTCTGTACCTCACAGTGTTTCCCTTGTCATCACTCTTCTGCCGTCTGCAGCCCGTGGAGGCCACATCGTCTTTTTAAATGTTGTCTTCCAAGACAGGCTTCATGCTGTTGTTTTTTAAAATTAATTTTCCCCTTAAGGGGCTCATCTGGCCTCTGATACGGAGCTACACGGGACATGAATGAATGCCTTGTGCAACCACTTGGAGGTCCTGACGCTGGGGTCATTTCTTTAGGTCTCAGTAGTTTCCCTGCATCCAGTTATATACAGATGGCGTTTTTCATACCTTTTTGTTCACGCAGTGAAAGCCTTTATTTCCCTCCAGGGAGATTTCATATGTTGTTGGTTTTGGTTTTTTTTTTTTTTTTTTTTTTTTTTTTTTTTTTTGTCTTTATGCCATTTCTAGGGCTGCTTCTGTGGCATAGGGAGGTTTCCAGGCTAGGGGTCGAATCGGAGCTGTAGCCACCAGCCTACGCCAGAGCCACAGCAACACGGGATCCGAGCCACGTCTGCAACCTACACCACAGCTCACGGCAACGCCGGATCCTTAACCCACTGAGCAAGGCCAGGGATCGAACCCGCAACTTCGTCAGATTCGTCAACCACTGAGCCACGACGGGAACTCCCTCATGTGGATTTTTAATAAGTATAATAGTCTAAGTATAACATGAATCGCATACATCATCATGGGTACACACGGGGGTGATAGGATTTAAACTAGGCGTTGGTTAGATGTGAGCGAGAAGCAAGGCTGAAAACTGTAGCAAAGGCATAAAACTTAAGTCAGCTGCATTAGCAAATGACCTTTCTCATGATAGGGACTTAGGTGACCTGACAGAGGGAATGTGCTGGAGAACAGCAACAGCAAAAATAAACGGTCCCTCTGGGGATATTTCACACCGGTGGGCTAAGTTGTGGTGATGGAGAATGATTGTTATTGGGACGCTCCCAAGCTGCGAGAAGAACATTTAGGTTCCTCAGTCGCAGTATCCAAAAGACTATTCATGTTCAAAACAAGGACGGCAACAAAATGAATATTAATTGTGCACTTCCCAGGGGTTTGCCCTGTGCTGGGGGCTTTAGATCCATTATCGGCTTCCTTGAATCTTCCAGACTCCTGTCTGAATTTGCTGTCCCCAGCTCCTCCCCTTCCACCCACTCTGGACCGGCTTTCATCCGCCGAAATCATTCTTACGGAGTCTCCCATGCGTGACGCTAACTCCAGTGGATATTTTGCAGTCCTCATCGTGTTTGACAGCTCAGCAATATTCAGCCCTTCTGGAAATACTCTGTTCCTTTATCTTCATGACGCCTTATGTCCTGGTTTTCCTCCCCTCTCCCTCTGACTGTGGTTCCCTGTTGTCTTGGAGGTCCCCGTCTTTCCCAGGCAGAACACTGTCCCCAAGAAATCCCCCCCACACTCAGGACTCCAATCCTCTTCCACGCACATACCACTCATGATTGTGAGTCTCTGTGCCTCCTCTCAGGCCGAATATCCACTTGCCTTCTTGTTATTGCCATTTGGATACTTTCATCTTGTCTCTAAAACTCGGTTCTCTCCCAGTATTTTCTAACCCAATGGGTTCCATCCATTCTCTGCTAGAAACTTACAAAACATCTTAAACCTCCCTCTTTCTCATCCTTCATATCCAGTTTATGGACGAGCCCTCTTGGGTCTACCTCCAGATAGCTCTCGAAGGCTCTGTCTTCTTCATCTCCAAGTCATCCTGAAATCAAACCATAATCTCGGGTCTGGATGATTACAGCCTCCAGAGTGGCCCCCCCAGACAACCGTTCTTGTTCCAACTCTTCGACTCTCCACCCAGCAGTCAGAGAGACCCATGTAACTGTGCAGATTGGGCCATGTCTCACCCCATCCCCTACCCCGCCTCCAAAGGAGACACATCAGTGCCTCTCATCCTTCTTGGGATAAAGCGCAGCATCCTCACCAAGCATGGAATGGCCTCCTCCCTCCTCTCCCGCCTCATCCCTATCACACTCTCCTGTGTCTGCCAGATCCAAGTCCCTGGCTGGGCCTCAAGGGTGCCAAGATGAGTAACATTATTTTGATTTTTTTTAACTTAGTGACGAGTCAGAGCTGTGGGCAGGTTTTCTGTGTCGGGAGTCTGGATTGTGAATTTTCTCCTTATTAGGATTTCAGATTTACTATGAAAGAGCATGGGCTACCTCTCCTGGATAAACTTTGAGATGGGCTTCTACATTTGCCACATGCATTAAAGTCTGCCTGATACGAAACCACTTTTCTACAGATGTGTGAACTGAGGCTGCTTCTAAACAACCGAGGAAGAATCTATGAAAGACCCAGAGAGTGGGGTCATGTCATTGGGACCTGGTCCTACTTGGACATGTTGGGGTTTTTCTCCTTGCTGCTCAGGATGTAATCACAGATTGAATAAGAGACTTGAGAGGTTGAACACCGGCTTTCAGGAAGGCTGTACTTTAACAAGGAGACCAAAGAGAGATAATATAAAAGCAATGGGAAAAAAAGACTTTGCAGATTAAGTTGTGATTAAGTTAATGGCTCTGAGATACAGAGATTATCTCAGATTATCTCGGCGGACCCTAGATGCAGTCATAGGTTCCCTTATAACAAGACAGACGCACAGAGAAATGTGACACACAGGTAGAAGAGAAGAAAGAAGAGTTCCCATTGTGGCTCAGCAGGTTAAGAACCTGGCTAGTATCCATGAGGATGCGGGATTGATCTCTAGCCTCGCTTGCTCAGTGGGTAAGGATCCAGCGTTGCCTTGAGCTGCGGTGTAGGTCACAGATGCGGCTCAGATCCTGTGTTGCTGTGGCTGTGACCTAGGCCTCAGCCATAACTCCAGTTTGACCCCTAGCTTCCATATGCTGCAGGTGCAGCCCTCCCCCCAAAAAAAGAGTGAAGGAAAGAAAAAGAAGAGAAGAAAGAAAACAGTGGGACAAGGCAGAGATGGGAGTGATGCGGCCACAAGCTGAGAAATGCCAGCAGCCACCAAAAGCTGCAAGAAGCAAAGGACAGATCCTCTCCAGGAGCCTCCATGGGAAGGGTGGCCCCCAGACACGGCAGGGATGCCAGTTGTGGACTGCTGGCCTTCAGAACTCTGAGATAATTCTTTTCTGTTGTTTTTGGCTGCCAAGTTTGCAATTGTTTTTCAGCGCAGCTTCAGGAAACTCGTGCCTCTATCTCGATAATAAAAATCATCATATGTGAGGAATGCTCACTGTTAAGATCTCTGCATTTTTATTTTAAACTGTCATCTATTTTTATTTTTTTATATTTTGGCTACACCTGAGGCATATGGAAGTTCCCGGGCCAGGGATTGAATCTGAGCCACATCTACACTGTGCTGCAGCAAAGCCAGATCCTTTAACCCACTGGGCCGGGCTGGGGATGTGACCCTCACCTCTGCAGTGACCCAAGCCACTGCAGTCAGATTCTTAACCCACTGCCCCCCAGAGGGAACTCCAGAATCTCTGAATTTTTAACTAGCACTCCACATCGTGGTACTTAGAGCTCTTCTTTCTTTCCCCAGCCTTCTCCATGCACATCCTTGTTGAAGGAGGACTTCATTGCATGTATTCTGAATAACCTTGAATGAGAACTTCTCTGAGTGATGTATTTTCCAACCCTCCTCTTAGATCCAGTGTCTTTGCAGCCATATTGGCTTTTCAGAATCCTATCGAAATCCGCTTCAGTTGTTTGGGCATCAGACGTGGGTCTGCCATTTTGAACTTCTGCCTTTTCATGGTGTCACGAGTACTGTAAACCTGTCCCATGCACAAGGCCTTCCCACCTAATAATGTGAATAACACGTTTCCTGCATCGTGAACGGTGCTTAAGTGTTCCAGCTGTGTCGCCATGCTGTTGAGGTCAGAACATCCAGACACTAATAAATTGTGCGGAAGAGTGGGTCAGGGTCCGGGCTAATGGATTCGGTTCAACTCAGAGATTTGTAAATATTAGTCCTAAATGGAAGGGATCTCAGAATCCGGAGAGCAAAACAGATGCTTAAGTGCTCCAATTGTGTCACAACGCTGCCGAGGTCGGTACATCCCGATACTGATAAATTGTGTGGAGGAATGGGTCAGGGTCTGTGTTAGCGGGTTCGGTTCAACTCAGAGATTTGTGAATATTAGTCTTAAATGGAAGGACTTCAAAATCCAGAGAGCAAAATAGATGCATAAGACCAGACTTCTCCTGCAATGGGCTGCCTTGTGAAAGAGGTAGGGACAATGTCCTTTGTAGCTAGAGAGGTGAAAACGGGATGCAGAGATGGAAAGTCAGAGCTGGCGACAGGTGTACACAATCTGAGAGTTAGCAGGTACTTATCAGGCAATAGAACCAGCACGAGCAGCAGTGATGAGAGTCACTTACAGAGTTAGGGGTAAACAGATGGTTCAGAAACTAGACAGTGGCTCATATTTACATGGCAGAAGTACCATGTAAAGATACTTGATGCCATGTACCTTTGATGTGGAAGCTGATGTGGATAGGTCATTTTTACAAGACTGAAAGCAAAATTAGGTGATGCCTCATCATCCTCTGTATCATACAAGCATTTTTTAAAGTGTCAGTCACATCGGCATGTCGATGAGGACAAGATGATAAGACCTTTCACATACTGTTTGTGGGCTGTGGAGTTAGTCCAGTTTTATTCAGCGATGACTTTGGAGTGTGTGTTTAAAACCGTAAAAATATCCAGGTATTTTACCCTGAGGATGTTGCCTCTGAGAGTCTATCCTGAAGGAATAAGACAAAATGTGGAAACACATCATGCATAGAGATGTTGATTGCAGCAGTATTTGTAACATGAAAAGCAGTGACTAGCCGTCCAAGAAGCAGGAAAGCAAAATAAATTGTGGTTCCCACCAGAGCTCACAAGGGGACAGGCCTTTTTGTCAATGAAAATTTTTTTTTAACTTTTATTATAGTTGATTTACAATGTGTACAATTTTTTAATTGACAGGAGATCCTTATTAAAGTAACTATTTTAAAATGTATAATTGAGTGGTATTTAGGACTTATAGAATATTGTTTGACCATAACCTCTATCCAGTGCCAAAATATTTTCATTACCCCAAATGGAAGTCACTTCCCACCCCCTTCTACCCCATAGTCCCTGGAAACTGCAAATCAGCTTTCTGTCTTTATGGATTTGCTTGTTATGGATATTTCATGTAAGTGGAGTTATACAACCCATGACCTTTTGTATCTGGCTTCTTTCACCTGGTGGACTGTTTTCAAGGTTCACTTATTTTGCATTATGTACCATGCTTCATTCCTTTTCGTGGCTGAATAATATTCCATTACATGGATATACCACTGTTTGTTTATCCATTCATCCACTGATGGACGTTTGAGTTGTTTCCACCTTTTGACTCTGGTGAATATTGCCCCCATGAACACTTGTGTACAAGTTTTTGCCTGAAAGTTTTCAATTCTTTGGGGACATACCTAGAAGTAGGATTGCTCATTGTCAGAGAGTTTTTTAAATTGAACATGATTGTCTTTAGTGGGGCCTATATGCCTCAGCTTGGCTTCAGTTCTAACCACTCCCTTTGGTTTTATACCCACCCTCTTCATATACCCACATTAAGCTCTTCCTGTCTCTTGAAGGTATTCCTTTTGGGCATGTGATCAGTCTCACTGCATCAGGGGGCTGTTCCATGGCCATGGGAGATGATGCTAGGGAAATTTTAGTAAAGATCAGGTTACCATATCTACAGTTCACTTTTATCACAACAAACTATTTAATCCTAAGTCGAGTCAATATGGCTTGAACTTTTTTCCCAAGGGAAGATATTCATAAAAACACTATAGAAAATTCTCCATACACAGGCTGACACCTGTTCCCCTTCCTCCTCTCCATGGGACACTCAACAGAGAATACAAAGAAATCGACATCGAGGAGTTCCCCTTGTGGTTCAGCGGGTTATGAACCTAACTAGTATCCATGAGGATGCAGGTTCGATTCCTGGCCTCGCTCAGTGGGTTAAGGATCCAGTGTTGCTGTAAGCTGCAGTGTAGGTCACAGAGGTGCCTCGGATCCTGTGGTACTGTGGCTGTGGCATAGGCTGGCAGCTGCAGCTCTGATTCCACTCCTAGCCTGGGAACTTCCATGTGCCGCAAGTGCGGAAAGAAAGGAAGGAAGGTAAGGAGGGAGGGAAAAAGGAGGGAAGGAGGGGAGGGGGAAGGAATCCACATTCCTTGGAGGAAGAGCCAAGTTTCAATACCAGGTGGCCACTCCCTTGCTGGCCAGCAACTCTTGCTACTCATACACAGCAGGTGTCAATAAATGGTTGTTATGATTAAGTTACAGCAGGCATGGCATTTCTTGATTTAATGATTTTTGAAGTGTAATTTCCAGTCCAAAGCATGTTTACCTCCACATTGCTGGACCGGGAATGCCTCCCGCATCCCCAAGTCACTTCCTTCGAGAGGCTGTCCCTGCCCTCTTACCATCAGCAGAGCAGATCTCCCTGCAGCATCTCCCCTCTTTTCTTCATGGCAAAGATCCCAATTTAATTCTGTGCTTGTCTTCTTGTTCAATGTACATCTCCCCTGATTCTGGGCTCCAGGAGCATAAGGGCCCCCTCCGTATTCCTAGCATCTGGCATATAAGTAGATGCCAGATGAATATGTATCTGAATAATGAATAGGAATCCAAAGACTGGGATTCCAGCCCTGCTTGTCCTAGTCTTGTGCCTTTGTGCCCACATGTTCCTAATGTTATAAGGAGCCCGTCTGTAAAGGATGACGTCAGAGATGCGCCGGCCCCTGCTCTGCAGAACTAAGTGTGTCACTTTCCCCATGTGTATGTTTCTCGGTGTTTTCATAGCACTTTCAGATCCAATGTGATGTGTCCCTGGTGATTTTTCCTCATCTCCTGGCCTGGCCCAGGGTGCAGATGACAAGGAGGTGGCAGGCACCTCTGGAGGAGCCCTGGGGGTCTGCAGCCCTCCAGCCCCACCCACCTGCACTGCTGATGAGTCACATGAGGCTCTATCACCAGCGCCCCCCCCCCGCCCCCGTCTCTGCCAGAAGAATGCAGAAGAACATACGGAAAGGAGCAAATCGGTTTTATTTACTTACTTAGCCTGGTCTTTCCTCCATGTGTGTGTTGCTTGTTGAGAGAAATGCAGGAAAATACCCTGGTAAAAGGACAAGATTTGAAGGCAGACAGACTGAATCCATTCATTCCTTCCTTTTCCAACGCAGTCGTTTGCTCTGTAAAAGCTGCTTTGGCCCCGCACAGTGGACTGTATGCAGAGAGTCAAAGATAAAGTCTTTCCCCCTCTCAGAGCCTCCTCTGAAAAATGGAAATGAATAAAAATGCCTGGCTAGTGAAAAACCCCGGGCAAATAATTAGAAGCAATGGAGCAGATATTCAATAAGAATGTCTATGGCATCTTTCACCAGAACAGTTTCAGAGCTCTCCTCGTGTCTTCTGTCCTGATTTCTTCCGCTTGTTCTAGTTCCCAGCCGGGCCTCCTTCCTAGCCCTTTGCCTCCTCTTCTCTTCTCCCTGGGCTTCTCTCCGATTCCTCCGTTCCTCCCTCCCCCACCCCTGCCCCCTCTGCCTCCCACCCTCATTCTCCGGGGACCCCATCAAGAGGGCAGCCCACTAAGTGGAAGTCGAGGCACAGTTCTATTTTGGAAGCTTCAGGCCCACAGAGCCCTCAGCGTCCAGGCCGAGGGAAGGGACAGCCAGGTGGCACCTGCCTCAGTGCCCGAGATGGCCTGGCAGGCATCTCTGGGAGAAGGCGGCCCCCATGTCGAGCAGCCCTGGCAGAGCATGCGTTTTAGAAATGGAATCCTTCTCCTGGACTGGAACAGGAGGGAGATTCCAGCAGCTGGAGGTGGTTGGCGTTGGATCGAGGGGGAGTAAGTATTGTGGGAGAGAAAAGAAGACAAACACTGGAGTGCTGTGCGCCTGAGAGGGGCTCCCCTGGATGGGGGCGCCCCGAGGGTGGCGGGGACAAAATTGCATTCAGGTCCCCAGAACTGGGCAAGGGGCCAGACAGGGCGGCCTGCTCTCTCCTGAGCATAGGCTGAAGGGTCCTGCTAAAATTCAGGGCAGGACAGGGCCCCGCTTACCCCGCTGAGGTTGGGATGAAGGGCTGGAAGCAACCCTTCAGGAGTCTTTTCTCCTGCCTGCTCTTCGGGGAAATCACAGCATCACACTTAAATTCAACTCACTTAGGAAGGCGGGGTTTCTGATTTTGCCTTTGAAGTGCCGCTAGGGGCTAGGAGGAAGGCACAACAAATCCCTCACCCCTGGTCCTGACCACCAAGTGGGTGTTTCTGATGAGCCTTACAGGGCACGTCGGGTGCAGGGTGCTTTGTGGACACAGCACCCCGACCTGATGTGATCCGAAAAAGCCTGGCCCTGCAGTGCCTTTGATCCAGGCTTGAGGGAGGGGTTGGAGTGCAACAGACGAAGAGCAGGACAAAGATGATTGGGACAAAGGTCCCCCAGAAAAGAGGTCAAGAGCAAGTTCCCTCTTCCTGCTGAACCATTGCGAGAGGCGTGAGAGCCTAGACCGTGAGAAGCTGCTGTACAGTTACCAGCCTATGGGATTAATGAGGAGGTGCCCTCCTAAAACTCTCTGAGGCGGTAGTGAGCTGCCTTTAAGTCAGGAGTGAATGAACATGGGGCCCCAGGTGAGACCTTTGCAGTTGTCCTCACCGAGGCGTCCACCAGCATGGAGATGGAGATGCAGGTGGAGATGGAGATGCAGGTGGAGATGGAGATGCAGGTGGAGATGGAGATGCAGGTGGAGACGGAGATGCAGGTGGAGATGGAGATGGAGATGCAGGTGGAGATGGAGATGGAGATGCAGGTGGAGATGGAGATGCAGGTGGAGATGGAGATGCAGGTGGAGATGGAGATGCAGGTGGAGATGGAGATGCAGGTGGAGATGGAGAAGTGGATGAACTATATATATATGTGTAGTTTGTGTTTATGAATTATATATGTGTGTGTCTATTTAAAATAGACCTGACAAATCTCCGACATGGAGCTCAGACCTGTGTTCGCTAGGGGAGAGGGGGAGAGAAGGGGACAGACGCGGAGTTTACAGTTGGTAGATGCCAACTATTACATTCAGAATGGAGAAGCCGTGAGGTCCTACTGTGCAGCACAGGGAACTGTGTACAGTCTCTTGCATTAGAAAATGATAGGGAGTAACCGTCGTGCTCAGTGGGTAATGAACCCGACGATCACCCCTGAGGATGTGGGTACGATCCCTGGCCTTGCTCAGTGGGTTAAAGATCCAGCTTTGTGTGAGCTGTGGCGTAGATCACAGACACTGCTCAGATCCAGCATTGCTGTGGCTGTGGTGTAGGCCAGCGGCCTAGCTTGGAAACCTCCATATGCTGCAGGTATGGCCCTAAAATGCAAAAAAAAAAAAAAAAAAAAGAAAGCGATAGAAGAGAATATGAAAAAGAAGAATGTTTGCATATGTACGTATGTATGTATGGCTGGGTCACTTCGTTGTACAGCAGAAATTGAAGAAACATTGGAAACCAACTATACTTCAATAAAAAATTTTAAAAAATACATAAAGTAGTCCTGACCGATTGACCTCCTGTGTGTGTTATATTTACATAGGAGGTCAGTGTGTCAGGAATGGACAAAGCTTTGATAGGGTCGGTGTTGTACTCCTGGAGCATCAGAGCAAAGGGAGGAGAGGCAGACACTTCATGGGAACCAGAGCATGTCCTGGGGTTGCGGTACCCTTGGGAATGCTGGCATGTGGCTGAGGTTTGCCTCCAGTGTCCCTCTCGGCTGCGTCTTTAGGGGACATGCTTCTGAACCAAAGGGCAGATGATATCAGTGGCATAACCTGAGCAGGATGCTCAGGCTCAGTCTGTTTCCAGGTCTGTAGTGCAGCCGGTGATAGCTCATCTGCTGAAGTGAGGTATGAAACAAGCAACAACGGCTCCCACTGCCTGCAGCTGGTACTTAATAAATGGGAGTTCCTCTCCCAGGCTTCTCTTCTCAGCCCAGCAAGAGCAACCACCCCTGATGCCAGCTTCCATTCTGCCCTTCTGGTCTTGCTGGAATCCAGGCATTTAAATAAAGAAACGGCATCACTTCTTGCTGCCTTCTTCAAAGCCCTGTGCTACCGACCGTGACCCACAAGCCAACAGTTCTCCATGCTTATTTCCTACCTGTGTTTCCCTGGCCAATGACTTTCTTTCCTCCTTGAACCTGAGGAACTCATTTCCGCCTTTGGACTTTGTACCAGTCATTCCATCCGCCTGGGCTGTATTCCTGAAGTTCTTCAGGCCTGGCTCCCTCACCTCTCGGCTTACACGTTACCCCACCAAGAGGTTTTCTTAGTACTCAAGGTAAATCAGCCCACCCTCTTCAGTCAGGGCTTCCTGGCATATTGGCATATCTTTTTTATTTTTGGCCACGCCTGTAGCATATGGAAGTTCCCAGGCCAGGGATGGAACCCACGCCTCCGCAGTGACCTGAGCCAATGCCGGATCCTCAACCCACTGAACCACAGGGGGAAGTCCTGGCATAGCTTATTTATAGAACTGTTTTCTTTCTGAAATTACCTTACGTATTTGTTTATTATTCACTGCTTGTCTTTCCTCCACTGCAGTGTTAAGGTCCATGGGACCAGAGACTGGGGTTTTTCTTATTTACTGCTGTGTGCCCAGAACCCTGAATTGGGTCTGATAGATACTATGTGCTCAGTAATAATATTAAATAAAGAAGCAGATATCTATCAGTATCTTTATCCTAATTGCTAATTCTTTATGGAATTTCTCAAAGCTTGTCAGATCCATGGTCTCCCCCACAATTGTATTTATGTATCTATGTGTGAATGTATGCACATGTATATACACGCACACTCATAATACACACGTGTACATGTACAGTCATATATGCACTATATATGTGTATGTGCTTACACACATATAGGCATGTATGCATAGCCATGTGTGTGTGTTTGTGTGTATATATTTATGTGCCTCATGATCAAAAGAGTAGGTAATATTATCTCCACTTTGCAGAGATGAAAACTAGGCTTGGATAACAGTCTCTCTTTTACCTGGTCTGGAGTTGAACAGGGATCCCGTCATAGTCACTCTGATGCCAAGACTTGGGGGTATTTCTTCTCCTTCTCCTTAACAAAAAGAAATAGAGAAAGAAGATCAATGAATGGTCTTACTGGTTTTGGCAGTAAAAATCCAAACCCAAGACTGGCCTCTGTGCTGTAGCACCCAGGGACCCTGTTACCTAGACATGACCAAAGGCCAACACTGGCCTCGGCTACCCATTTCCTGACCCGTAATATCACATCCCTGATGACTGTCCAGAGATGCTGAGGACAATAAGGACACGGTCAGTCATGACACTGATTTCAAGAGAACCATTTGGTCGTCTCATCCAAATTGAAATGGTCCACGATGGGTCCTGCTTCAGATGCTGCATCTCACTTAGCTACCTCCCCAGGGCTCGGGGAAGCGAAGGGATGCTCAAGGGAAACACTGATTTCAAAGTGTGATCCCAGGAAGCCAGTGTCTGTGGACCAGCATTCTTCTCTGCGATCTGGTCGACAGACCCTTTTGGCAGCTGGCCTCTGGCATTCTCAGAGAAATGTTTTTTTAAGTGCATAAAATAAAATGAGTAGGGTTACACAAGAAGCCAGTTAGACTGAAACACAGTTATCAAAATTCAAAACAAACCATTTTTGCAAGAGTGCTATATGTGCATCTTTAGTAATACATTCAATAACAAGATCTGGCAGCCTGCCCGATAAGTCCCGTCATTGCAAAGGAGTTAAAAGAGTACATGGTATTTTGAGATCTCTGCTACAATTAGGATGTGATACCAGAACGTCTGGGATTTCTACGAGTGACAACGTCACAGGCACTGTTCATTCTCCTGTGGTCTGCCTACTTTCATTCTGGAAGGAAACTTCGCAGCCTTGGAGGACACAGGGATTTCGGTGTGATTAGGTTCTCCTGACTTGTTTGAATCCCAACTCACTGAGTCTGAGCTCTGAGTAAGCCCCTCCCTGTCACAGAGGCATGTCACCTCCCACCAGCTCTGCCAGGGTAAAGGTGAGATGGGACATCAAGGGGACAATGGGGAGACACGGAGGGCTGGTAGGAGCTGAATGCAGCCGCATTTTCAGAATCAAGAAGACCTCGTTCTGCCCTCGTTTCCAGGGAACAGGCAGGATTCGGTCTGGCTTCTGGGGTGTGTTGAACCCAGCCTGGCTCACAGCCCTGGGGGCGCAGCGGAGTTTCTGGGCCTGTCCTCTGGAGACTGCCCAGAGGGACTTCTCCAACTTCAGCATCTGCGAGTCTGTGAACTCACCCATCTGCTCACTTGGGCTCCTTCTTAGCGGGGCATTCTCTCGTGTGTTGACAATAAAAAAAAAAAAAAAAGTTTGACATGGAGAAGGTTAGTAATTTTTAGATTCGCGAAAAGACGTTCAAAAATCTGTCTCCCCAGCCGGACTTCCCCTTCCCTCCTTCTCTACTGAGCCCTCTTGCAGATTAACTTGGCAGCTTTGCAGTTCCTCCTCGAAGACTTTTGAGGATTTACTTTGCAAACTCGGGCGTCTACACTCCCCACCCCCCAACCCCCCGGTATATCTGCAAAGCTCAGCACGACCCGCTTCTATTCCAGAGTGGAGCAAATTCTGAAAATAACCACAGCTGAACAGATGTAGGAGTAGAAGGAAAATCAGCAGTGGAAAGTGGGCTGAGTTGAGGTCAAGAGTCCTGAGCTTCACAGACGTGGAGAACAGACTTGTGGCTGCCAAGGGAGAGGCAGAGGGAGTGGGGTGGACGGGGAGTTTGGGGTTGGTAGATGCAAACTATGACATTTAGAATGGATGAGCGGTGAGATCCTGCTGTACAGCACAGAAAGCTATATCTAGTCTCTTGGTCTTGGGATAGACCGTGATGGCAAATAGCATCAGAAAGAAAATGTATGTATATGTATGACTGGGTCACTTTGCCATGCAGGAGAAATTGACACAACATTGTAGACCAACTATACTTAAAAAAAAAAAAAAAAAGTCCTGGGAGTTCCCATTGTGGCTTAGTGGTTAACGAATCTGACTAGGAACCATGAGGTTGCGGGTTCAATCCCTGGCGTCGTCCAGTGGGTGAAGGATCCAGTGTTGCCGTGAGCTGGGTTGCAGACATGGCTGGGATCCCACACTGCTGTGGCTGTGGTGTAGGCCGATGGTTACAGCTCCGATTCGATCCCTAGCCTGGGAACCTACATATGCAGTGGGTGCAGCCCTAGAAAAGACAAAAAAAAAAAGTCCTGAGTTTGAATCTGCTATTTCAGAGCTGTGTGGGTTTGGGCAAGTTGCTCAATGTCTCTGAGTCCTGGTCTTTTTCATCTGTGAAAAGATGCTGTGACATCTGCCTTCTGGGTTGTAAACTTAGAAGAAAAAACACAAAACTGGGGTGTCTATTGCCTAGCACATAGTAAGTTTCAATAAAGATTTTTGATTTTGTTGTAAAAAAATAGTTTATTCTTTTTTTGCCATCTTGGAGCCAGTTCTGTTGCATTTCCCTTCCATCATAATTTTTGCCTGTCATTGATGTGGCATGTTCATCCTGTGCTAAGATGAGAAGGTGGAAGGATTATGGATTAAGTACCTACTGTGTTCCAAGCACTGTGAGCACATTATGGAGTCTTGGTCTCAGCATCACCGAGCTGGGTATCACCTTGGTGTCTTCTATCCCTGTAGGATGAACTTGAGGGTGTCAAGGGGATTTCCCATAGTCACGCGACTCCATGTGGCAGAGTCAGAATCAATCCTGGTTCTGTCTGGTTTTCTCTGGGGCACATCCTCTTCACTCTGCTTACAGTCTTGGCATTGATGATGCCTACCATGGAGGGTTGGTGGTGGTTGTTGTTTATTTTTTATTTTATTTATTTATTTTTAATATTTTTAGGGTCACACCTGTAGTATATGGAGGTTCCCAGGCGAGGGGTCGAATCAGATCTGTAACCCGCCAGCCTACACCACAGCCACAGCAACACCAGATCTGAGCCATATCTGTGACTCACACCACAGCCCATGGCAACGCCATATCCTTAACCCACTGAGCAAGGCCAGGGATCAAATCTGCAACCTCATGGATACTAGTCAGATTTGTTTCCGCTGAGCCATGATGGGAACTCCTTATTTTATTTCTTTTTTAACTTCTCTTTTCAATTTTTTTTCTTTTTTAATAGAGGGTCGCTGGATGTTTTAAAATAAGGCAGGTGTGAACTCAATACAGAGTAGGTTGAAAAGGCCTGGCAGAAGTGAGAAGAGGTGCTCATTTCCAATCATAACAAGAAAATGGTTTTAAATGTCCATCGTGCCTGGAACCAGAATGGGATGCCTTGTTGGGGGGTAGTGGGCTCCCCATCATGGATGGTCCTCACTGGGCCACCTGCCGCACCCTGATAAGGAGTCTGCAGCTGGATGTTCCTGAGGTTCTGTCCCCGGCTCCACCCCTCCCCCGTGGGACCTTTGCCAAGTCCCTGACATCTCAGGGCTTCCATTTCCTCTTCTGTAAAATTGATACCAGGCACCCATCTCCCAGAGTGATTGTGAGAGTTCCGTGAGCTAATCCAGGTCAGGTGCCCAGAGCCATTTCTGACGTGTGATGAGGACACAATAAATGTAGCTTCGAGCATTGTTTTCATTCACTCCTGCAAATAAATTATGAACATAAAAATGGAATTCTTTGAGGAGCTTCTGTTGTGGCTCAGTGGGTTAAGAACCCAACATAGTCTCTATAAGGATATGGGTTTGATCCCTGGCCTTGCTCAGTGGGTTAAGGATCCAGTGTTGCTCTGGCTGTGGTGTAGGCTGGCAGCTGCAGCTCCGATTTGACCCCTAGCTTGGGAACTTCCATATGCCGCAGGTGCAGCCATAAAAAGATTTAAAAAAAAAAAAATCGAGTTTTTTACAGATTGCCTCAAGAGCTGCCCTGGAATCGGAGGTACCATCCGCTGAGGCTATTGTGTGGCTGAGATGGGGTCGAACACACTTACTCCGTGCAGTGGCCACACCTAGTCAGTGCTTTATAGATGATAGCTGGCAGCAGTGGTGGTGGTAATACGTTAGTTTTATTATTTGGGTTCAGTAGCTGGTTCCTGAGGCAGGCTCCCGATGTCACCTGTGAGAGGGCGTGCACACTTGGAATGTTCCAGTGATCCTCAGAGGGACCCTGTGAGGCACGTACAGGCCTAGATGGTGGAGCAAGTGACCTTCGTGGTCTCTTCTAACTCCCCAAAGCTGATCGGGAGAAACCACTGGTGCCTGGAACTCCTCTGATGTCGCATCATAAGCTTTTTCTTTTTTTGTTTTTATGGCTGCACCTGCAGCATAGGGAAGTTCCCATGCTAGGGGTCCAGTTGGAGCCGCATATGTGACCTACGCCACAGCTTGCAGCAGTGCCAGATCCTTAACCCACCGAGTGAGGCCAGGGATGGAACCTGCATCCTCACTGACACTAGTCAGGTTCTTAACCTGCTGAGCCACAACAGGAAGTCCAGCTTTTTCTTTTCCCCCCTGAGGGATCACTCAGTGAATTCACGGTTTGCTTTTATTTGATTTGAATGGGTATGTAAATAATCTTTCAGCAGTGGCAATCATCCATTCACCTTTATAATGCTTTGTAGTTTAGAAAGCATTTTCTCATATGCCCTTTGTCTTATCACTGGTTTACTCAATCCACAGGTATTTAATCAGTGACTGCTGTGCGTTAAGAAAGGTGTAGGCCCTGGGGAGGCAAAGATAAATTGGATCTTTCCCCTGCCCTCAACACATGCCATTTCAAAATGGTCTCATTACAATGAAATGACTCCTGTCCTGATTCTCCTGAAAACCCTCCAGTGATGTGACCATCTCACTCCCAGTTAAAGCTACACCTCTTACATTAGTTTAACCTCCCTGCCTCCCTCTCAGCCTCTTCACCTTCTGCTCTGTTCTCTCCGCCTCCCTCCAGCTCTGTGAGCTTCCTTCCTTTTCTTGATGATCTCTGCCCTCTGCTCTGGGGCCTTGGGACTCCTATGCAGGAATAGCCCTCAGCCTCCATAACAGTCCCAGCACTCCATACAGCTGCCTCCTTTTTATTCTTCAAGCCCAGGCTCAGAGTTGCCTCTTACCTAAGCAGCCGCCCACCTCCCAGCACTCCACTGCACGCTTCACAAGGTGCGCTTGGTTATTTGCTGACCTTTCTCTCTCAGTCCCTGATAGTCAAGTTTCCAAGGGTGGCACGTGGGAGCCTAGCCCAGTACCTGGCAGATCAGACACAATCAGCATTTGATGAACCAATGGGATGTGACATAGGAGTTCCAGATAGAATGGACGTGCAAGGAAGAGAGCAATATATTCTGCAGTAAAAGCAGGGGCTGTAATTTGATCCTTCCACGAACGCTTTTAGATAGTAGTTATTCTCATTTAGCATGCAACTGACCTGCCAGAAGACTCAGTTCCTGGTCTCTTAGCCAAAAGAGCCCAGCCCTTTTGGTGCTTCCTTTGGCTAAACAGTGGGTATGGAAATGGCAGCAGTCTTAGTCATAGGGACCAGAGTCAGACCAACACTGCCAGTGGCAGGGGAAGGAAGGGCTGGGACACTATGGACAGAGCAGGACCCTAATGAGCCTTCCCAGGGACAAACCTCTGTGTCCCCTGCATCTTATTTGTAAAAAAGCTTTAGCCTCATAAGTTTTCCCTGAGCTCCAACGAGCAGATTTAATCAGAGAAGGGGAAAATGCAGAAATAAAGAAGGCAGTCAAGGAAGACAAAATAGTAATTGTTAGCCATAAAACAAAGTCAAGAATCTTTAGCTCCTCCTCAAGGGCAATAGATAATATCCTGAGCCATATCCTTGAGTTGTTTTGCAGATACTAAAACCCTCACCAGATGGAGGAAGTTAACTGCATGCTAACCACCAACTTGTAGACCCCAAACCAGTTGGAACCAGAAGGTTAATGATTGTAATTCCTGAAACATCACCATCCAACAATCAGAGAATTGCTCATTACCTCACCATAAACCAGTCAGAATTGTGCATGAGTTGATCATGCACCCTGTGAGGCTCTCCCTTACACTGTCTTTAAAAACCCTTCCCTAAAAACCATGGGGGATTGTGGGTCTTTTGAGCATCAGCTGCCTGTTCTTCTTGCTTGGTGCCCTGCAATAAATGCTGTACTTTCCTTCGCCACAACCCTGGGTCCATGACTTGTGACTTGGCTTTGCTCTGCATTGGGTGAGTAGATCTTAATTCAGTTTGGTGACACTGTCAAGTTCTGTGCACCTGCTTTGTGCCAGACACCATGTTGAGCCTTGTGCATATGTTATTCTTCCCACTTTACAGATTGAGAAACTAAGGCTCAGAGAGATTAAGCATGAGGCCCAAGGTAGTTACCCAGAGCTAGCAAGAGATGAAGCTGGATTGCATCCCAGTCTGACATGTCAAAGACCATGTCCATCCTCTCGCTCTATCCTGCTGGACCACATAGGTAGAGGGAAGTTGCCAGAGGTGAAATGCCTGGCAGCCGGGGTTACCATAGAAACAGACTGGTTTCGGAGTTCTGAAGAGAGTTTTAAAAATTTTTACCAATAAATCAGACATAACGGGTCATAGGAGAGGCCCATCTTTTTCTTGGCTCTAACCAGTGTGATACATGCCACATGGTGGCTTCCATTTCAGTAACTGCCTTTTAGCCCTTTGGTGAATCACTGCATGGGATGTCAGCTTCACTGTATGATTAGATAACAATATCAGTGACAAAGTATGATCTTTGCCTTTGGTTCATTCAACAAACCAAATCTTTTCTGTAATAATAATAAAAAAAAAATCCTGTGAAAATATCTTGTGAAAAAATGTTCTGGAAAATATTCCTATAAAAATATACATATATTAAATATTTCAGACATGGACGTCTCTGTTGCAACTGTTCAGGCCTGACTTTGCATCATGAGAGCAGCTATCGGCAATGCTTAATGGAATGGGTGTGGCTGTGTTCCAATAAAACTTTATTGATAAAAACAGACGGTGATGAGATGTGGCCCACCAGCTGTAGCTGTCAAGCTCTGAGTGCAGACCTCCTTAATTTAGAAATGAGATCGAAGTCCATAGAGGCTCAGAGTCTTGCCCTTGGTCAGGGTTAAAGGGAAGTGGTGGAGGTTTTGCCTTCCATTGCCCATGGCTCTTGGAAGAATGGCTTCTGATGAGTGTGTTTGGAAAACAAAATGTGTCCATTTCTGCAATGAAATGTCTGCAACCAGGACTCCCTGCATATGGAGAGTCTCTTTCAAGCAGTTGGAAACTGGAAAATTCTTGACTTGATATTTTTAGAAAAACAGCCTTTTCCCAACCATCATTTTTCAATCTGGCCATGTCCGTACCCATTGCCAGAGTTTTAATTGAAACACCAAGTTAAAGTTTTTCTCTGATTACTCTGGCAAAGCTGCATAGGAAGTCTGCTTAATTTGCTTTTTCCAGAAAAATCATAAAGCTCAGAAATCCAAGGGAAGCTGCAGGTATTCAATAAGAAGGTGGGAAGGTTGGAGAAAGTGAGACCTTAGATCATGGGCCCTTAGGAAACAGTTTGGCAGAATTATCCACTTCAGAGAAGCTGATGGAGCTGTCAGTTCTCTGTTCAGATAGGGGTGGGCTCCAGAGGGAGCCACGTCCTTTCACTTTGTCTACTCCCATCTGGCCTCGCTGTTGACCCAATGCACAAAGACAGAAATCTCGTTTGGACCAATGCTTCTTAAGTCCCGGCTCTGCATCAGACCTTGCAGTGGGTCTGGCTGTGATGGAGAGAGGACGGGGAGTCAGGAGCAAGAGAGAAATAGGCTGGGGCAATGAGATCAGGCCCTTTTGTCAAGAAGCTCAGGGTCTGGTGGGAAAGACAAAATTCATGCATGCCTTAAAATGATTCTATGGAGTTCCCCTGGTGGCTCAGTGGTAAGGAACCTAACTAGTAACCATGAGGTTGTGGGTTCCATCCCTAGCCTCGCTCAGTGGGTTAAGGATCCAGAGTTCCCATGAGCTTTGGTGTAGGGTCCAAACACAGCTTGGATCCCGCTTTGCCGCCGCTGCGGCGTAGGCCAGCAGCTATAGCTCCAATTCAGCCCTTAGCCTAGGAACTTCCATATGCCATGGGTGCGGCCCTAAAAAGACAATATATATATATAGCTGCTATTACAAGGCTTTAACCTAAAAGGTAACTTCTCTCTTATATAAAGCCCAATTGGCAACACAGTGTAGAGGATGGGTTATTTCAGCGATTATGGGTACTAATAAATTAATGTGTAAAAAGTAGTGTTTTCCAAAGCGTGGTCCTTAACCAGTTGCACCAGAATCACTGAGATGTCAAAAATGCAGATTCCTGGGCATTTCCTCCAGCTGTTTTCATTAAGGAGGGTCAGTAATCTTCCCAGGGGTCTCTATCTACTCTAACATTTAAGAGTTGCCGATGCAGACCGCAGTAAGGGTTTAGGACTGACGAGCAGCTATGCGTGAGGTTTTATAGAGGATTTAAGCTCATGCCAAGACGTTTAGACTTGGCTCTGTGGGGAGGCCCTGAGGTTTTGATCAGGGGAGTGACGTGCTCAAAGCATTGCTTTGAGGTGATTAATCTGCCAACTGTGAGTGAGAAAGTCATTGCACAGGTCCAGGAAAGGCATGCCAGGATTCGGTGTGATAATGCATGCAAAGAACTTCCGTGGTGCCTGGCACAGAAGGACTGGGCCACACACTTCAGTTGGGATGTTTACTCCTGAGCTGAGCTGATGCCGGTAGGAAACACGTTCCAGTAGCAAAGACTGAATATAATTTGGGACCCTGGACAAGGGGGCGGTTTTATTTCTTTGCTTGTATCTCTTTTAGCGGATTGCAGCCACTTCCTTATATTCAGTGGAATTTGAAGTGGCTCTTAGAATCAGCACTAAGGCGATCGTATTGGAGTTTTCTGATGGATCTGATTCGGTGAGGTCTTGGTATGAAACCGGGTTCCTTATTTCCCATCCAGTAGCTTTTGTTTTCTACACATCATCCATTGCCACGTGGAGGAACTATTTTCTTTGGCCTTCATTCCCAGTGTCCTTCCGGCAGCTGTAATAGATGAGCCTTAAATTTCAGATACCCAACGGAAACAGAAACTTTGCACATCTTAAATACTAAGAGATGCTTTTCTCCATGTGGTGATTCAGGGACCCAGGCCCTTTGCATCTTGTAGCTCTGGTGGGACAGAGATTCCCAAAGTGTGTTCCTAGACCGGTAGTGTTACCTGGGATCTTAGGAGAAAGGCAAATTCTCAGGCTTCTTGCCAGACCCGCTGAATCAGAAGTCTGCGATTTCACACACACTCTGGGGGTTCTGAGACAACGCAGGCTGGAGAAACTCCTCTTCTCCAGGCTTCTGGAGCCCTCTGCTTCAGGCCTGAAGGGGAAGCATGGGGAGGAGTGTGTAGCGCCTAGTCCTGATGGATAGAGGTCCCTTTCTCTCCTCTTCCTACTGGAGAATACCTACTGCAAAGCAGGCTGGGATTTGTAGTCCAAACATCCAAAGAGAATAAAAAACAGCTCGTAATAAAGAGCTTGCATCGTGGCCCTGTCTTCCCATATGTAAAACAGGCACAGTGATGCTTAGTCACAAAACGACTGTGAGAACTCCTCGGTAAGATGTTGTCTCAGTTCCTGGCTCAGAAGAGATGCTCAGGAAATTTTAGTTCCCTACCTATCCCACCCCTGAGCTCCCGAGAGGGTCTGGAGACATTAATCTTCCATCACTGATGCCTCTTGGGAATGCCTTTGTTCTTCATCTGCAAAGAACACATCCAGAGAGAGCTGTCCACCAATAAACTCAATCATCAAGTGCTTGGACTCTGTACCTAATGATTTTAGTTCTCATTAGTTAAAAGGCACTTTAAATACATGGCATCATTCATTCCCGAGTACACTTTGGGGGGTACGCCATCTAAGCTCCCTTTTTACAGAGGATTAACCCAGGGCTCTGAGAGATAAATTGTTTGCCAAGGCTCCCAGCTGGTATGTGACGGCTGGGGCGAGGCAGCCTGACTTTTTCTGCTCCACCTGACCTGCCCCCACCCCACCCCCGCCCCAGGCTGTAGGAGAGACAGAAGAATAAAAGGTGATGCCTCGGAGCCCAAAGAGCTCACCATCCAGATGATGACATCAGACAGAGACAGAAAAAGACATGACATTAAATGTGCCAGCACTTCATTCCTCACCTTGTTCTAGGGAGGAAGGAAAAAAAGAAAAGATTTAAGGCAAACTGACTCATGTAACGCCATTAAAAAGCCAGATGAGCTCAGCGTACGAGCGGTAGACACAGAGGCCATGGTGTGTCTGACGTCAGTTCAAACAGCATGCGTGTGTCCCAGCTAAAGGCTGCCGTCAGATGCACAGGGTGTGACACACAAGCCTCTGTGGGAAGAGCCCCGTCTCCATGGTGATGGACTGTGTGTCTTAGACATTGCCTAGGGGTTTGGAAGGCACTGGAAACAGCAGGGCCTGTTGGGGTTGGGGGGGTTTTAGGGGGGCGGGGGCACGGTTTCTTGCTCTGGACTTACAGTTCAGCATCCTGGGAGAACCAGACGTCATGGATGGATTCATGGCCAAGGAATTCCAGTTGGGCCATGAATGCTCCCCTCCTGAGGTCCTCTGCGTGCTGGTTGACACAGGGTGGCCTCGCTGTTACAAGCAAATTCAGATTTCCTGGATTTGCAGAGCACCTGTTTCATCCAGAGAAAGAGGATAAATGGCCACTCACATCCTACAGCTACTGAATTCAGTAGAGATTAGCTAAGCGTTCTTACTCTAGGATGGCTTAACCGTATCTGGGATTTGCTGGGCACCAAGTTAGGCCCCTGTTTCTTTATTGCTACCAGACCTTTCCACAGCCCTGCAAGGTAGCTATTGCCACTTTATAAATGAGACAGCCATGGCTCAGAGAGGTTAAGTGTATTGCCCAAGGTTACACAGCTCTCGAATCTGTTTAAACCCATGCCTGGTTTCTTTCTACTAGAAGAAGAAGGAGGAGTTCCCTTGGTGGCGCAATGGTTAACGAACCCGACTAGGAACCATGAGGTTGCAGGTTCAATCCCTGGACTCACTCAGTGGGTTAAGGATCTGGCGTTGCCATGAACTGTGGTGTAGGTTGCAGATGCGGCTCGGCTCGGATCCCGCATTGCTGTGGCTCTGGTGTAGGCTGGTGGCTACAGCTCCAGTTTGACCCCTAGCCTAGGAACCTCCATATGCCACGGGAGCGGTCATAGAAAAAGGCAAAAAGACAAAAAAAAAAAAAGAAGAAGAAGAAGAAGGAATCTTTTTTTTTTTTTTTTCCTTTTGTTGTAGCTCTCAAACTAACCTTTGGAGGTTTTTGAAAGTTTATAGCTCAAGTTCTCATTGTGGCTCAGTGTGTTAAGGGCCCGACTAGTATCTATGAAGATTCATCAGTTTCAATCCCTGCCCTTGCTCAGTGGGTTAAGGATCCAGTGTTGCCCCAGGCTGTGGCATAGTTTGCAGAAGTGGCTTGGATCTGGTGTTGCAGAGGCTGTGGTGTAGGCTGTCCTTGGGCGTGGAACTGGACAGCATGGGGAGCCGGAGTAAAGAAGTCAGGTTAGTCTCTCTGTGGGACCCAGGACCCAAAGCCCAGAGTTGTGGGGGGGGGGGCGGGGAGGCGGGTCCCAGCCCTGGGAAGCCAGCCCTTGGCAGAGCACACCAGGATTTGAGATCACTGTCAATGAGTGGACTGGGTGGGTACCAGACGCGATGCCAGGCCCAGGACCTATGGTAAGAGCTGGAGCAGCCAGAGTGAGTGGTACTCTGCCACCATCTAAACTAGCAGTGAGGTGACCACCAGCCCAGCAGGATGGTGGGAGGGAGGGCATGATGCTAAAACTCCATTCTGACTCAGGTGAGACAGGAACGACACAGGGGTATCAGCTTTGGGGTCGGAGAGAAGATTAGTCCCAGCTTTTCCGCCTAGGAAGTGTGGAGTCTTGGGCAAGTTGCTCAGCATCTCAGGTCCATTGACTAATGGGGACGTTTGTACCCATTCAAAGGTTTGCTGGCCAAATTAAATGAGTGCATCCAAAGGACTTAGGTCCTCCATAGTAAGAACGAGTGTTCAGTGTTTCACTTAGGCTCCGATGCGTGAAACAGAAAACGCAAGTAACAAAACAGCCAGAAGTTTCTTTTTCTCTCTCCTGTTCGCGAAGTCTGGATATAGCCTCTCCAGGGTGTCAGAGGGAACCCAGAGCACCTCCTGGTTTTTGTCTCTTTCCTTAGCAGCTGCCTCCATCCTCGAGAGCCCTCTGTCTGCAGTTCCCCCCTCCCCCCGGACACCTAATTATCCAGGACCCCTCTGCCCAGAGGTGACTTCCCCACAGACGCCTTGGCTGGCACCTCCATAAGGACTCAGGCCAATCATGACAGACTGTATTCATGCATCTCCTGGTCCATCGCTCACCTGGCAAAGCGGACAATGCGCTCCTTGAGTGATGGAGCCTGGCCAGTACCGCCACAAATCCACGATTCCCAGCACAAGGTCTGGGAGAGCAAAGGTGCTCCGTAGCAATGGGCGAGTGGAAGGTGGCATGAGCAAGGCAAGTCTTGACACCCCCCACCTCTGTACATTTCCCCAGCCTAGGCACACTGGAGACGCGCGTGTCGCATGAGGCATTGAATTATCCTTGGGTTTCTGATGTCCCAGGGGAGAATTGGGGGGGGGTGTGCTTTGTTTTGTTATTTATGGCCATGCAAAGTTTATTTCTTTAAGTAAATATCTTTGAGGACAACTCTTTGAAAATTTTAATGAATTAACAATTATCTCTAGTACTAAAAAAAAAGCATGAAAAGTAGCATAATAAATACCCGTGGGCCCACCATCCAATTTGAGAAATCCCATAATACGAATGTGGAAGTAGAAGTCCCTTGTGTACCCACCCCCCTGTGTTAATTTCTTTGCAGAAGTAACTATTATTTTAAATACAGGCTTTGTAAGACACGCTTTGGCTGCATAGGACCAGAACAAGAGTGAAGTGAGTGAAGACAAAATTGCCAGTGCAGAGTTGGATCTTGTCATGTAAAATTTTGATATTTTGTTCATCGTGGATTTTTTTGCATTAACTTTGATCTTTTAAATATTGCATTACATTCCTTGATTATTGAGATCTTTGATATCCTCTTAAGTTTTTATTGGTGACAGCTTTACTGAGATACAATTTGGATAATCATATAGTCACCCATAGAAGGTGTTTAATTCCAAGGTGTTTTTTTGTGATTTTTTTTGTTTGTTTGTTTGTTTTTTTTTGGTAGTGTTAATACAGTTGTACAAATGTCAAGAAAATCAAATTTAGGACATTTTTATCACCCCAAAGGCAACCTCACACCCGTTAGCGGTCACTCCAATCCCCCCTCCTGGTAACTTCTTGTCTTTCTGTCTCTATGGATTTGCCCATTCTGGACATTTCATATAAATGGACATTTTGTATGTCCTGGACATAGAAATGTGTCCAGCTTCTTTTCTCTACTATAGTATTTTCAATATTCAGCCATAGTACAGCACAAATCCCTACTTCATTCCTTTTTATTGCCAAATAAGATTCCACTGTATGCAAATGAACTCATTTGCAGAACAGAAACAAACTCAGACTTTGAAAAACTTACTGTTGCCAGAGGGGATCGGTGGCTGGGGGTGATGGACTGGGGGTGTTGGGATAGGCATATGCACACCGAGGAATACAGAATGATTGGCCAATGGGGGCCTGCTGTGTAGCACAGGGAAGTCTACCCAACATTCTGTGATTATCTATGTGGGATAAGATTCTGAAGGAGAATGGAAGCGTGTATAACTGAATCACTTTGTTGTATAGCAGAACGTATCACAACCTTGAAAATCAACTATACTTCAATAAAACTGAAAAGATTCCGTTGTGTGAATATACTGCATTTTTGTCCATCCACTCATCGGCTGGATTGCGTACACTTTCAGGCTGTAAGGAGTAATGCTGCTGTGAGCATCTGTGTACTAGCGCCCCCTTAAGTTTTGTGTATGAAATGAACGTCTTACTCAGCTCGCCCTAGTCCCAGCACTGTCCCTGCAAGTGAAGAGTTTTACTCTTGTTCGTGGCTAAAGTACAAACCAGGAAAGCAGCCTAATTCCCCAGGCAGGGTGTGGACATTGACCTCCAAGGCTGTGCAGGTGAAGGCTGGAAACGGGAAGCTACACGGGGGAGGGCAGCAAAGTCAGCCTTGACCCATCCCCACCCCCTACGCCCCCAAGACAATGACCACTGCAGTCTTTTCTGTTCTCCCAGTCACATCTGCTGCTGTCAGCTCCGTCCCCAACGTGCTTGCCACCCACACATCCTGCCTCTCGCCTCTCTTCTGCAGAGAGCATAGTGCCTTTGTCTTCCAAACTTCAAAAAATCCTCCACCATTTGGGAAGCCTGCTGCAGAGCAGAGGATCGGGATACGGGCCAGTCAGAGAACAAGGGATGCCTGCGAGGTGGGGGCGCACATGCGCAGTGAGAGTGGGGGGAGGGGACAGGGGGTCCCAGGCTACGGGCCCCTTTACCAAAGTGAAGTTGTATTGGGCAAGGCAGGGCAGACCTGATTGGCAGACCTGATTGGGCAGAGCCAGGCTTGGGTGAAGATGGCTACACTAAGAAGCATGGCATTAAGGAGAGCGCTCGACCTCAGGGAGAAAACCAATTCATCAACAAGGATCAGTGGTTCAGGACATACCACCCACTATAGATATGGAGCTGAATTGTTTGCATATTCCTGGGCCCCAGTCCCTCTCTGCCGCTGACCTCTTTGGAAAAGATTTAAACGTGAGGACTGTTGGGAATGGTGAGTTTGTAGGGGGTTTCTTTTTGGAATGACGGAATATTCTGGAAGTAGACAGTGGTGTTGGTTGCCCAGCACAGTGGTGTTGGTTCACAGCTGTGTAGATGTGTACTTGCTATATGGCCCATATGGCCCACTAAAACCCAAATCTTTTGTGGTATGTGAAGTATGTTTCAATAATAAAAGAATGAAAGAAAGACTAAATGGAGGATGAGTATATGATTGGATGAAGGGAGGGTTTGATGGACTGAGAGTTGGGTGGAGTAATGATGGATGAATGGAAGATTGGGTGGATCCAGGCAGAAATGGATAAACAACTGCAGAAGCTTCAAGCAGATCACATTTTATTTTAGCTGCTGTTTTTCCAAGGATGGGAGTAGTTGGGGAACATTTTGTGGTGCGAAACAAGACAGTATCATAGATTTAAAGTCTTCCTCATTCTTGGAAGTTATCTTACAGATATACCTACTGCATCCACCCACTTCCAAGCATTTTTTGTGACACCCCCCCCAAACATTCACCTCCTTCCTCTTTATGTAGCTGAATTATTCTCTATGGCAATGTATCAACCCTGACATAACATGCATTTATTGATCGCTTTTTAATTGCCTCTGCCCTCACTGGGGCAACACTTCTTGCAAGGAGAGAATTTCTTCCTGCTTTGTTCACAGCTGTGTAGATGTGTACTTGCTATATGGCCCATAGAACAATGTGCGGCATAACATGTGTTCAGTAAATGATTATTAAGTGAACGAATACATATTCTTATTCCCTGTGGGGAAGGATGACACAGCTTTTCTATCCTCACCGTTTAGACAGAAGAGAATACAGAGAACATATTATCATGCGTTTTGTGCCGTAATCTCATTGGAGAAGAAAACTGGGACTGCTGGTCAAATTGGGGCCAGATGGTCTCAACTTGTCAGTTTCTGCAAAAAAGACAGCTGAAAATTTTGAACTTCACAGAGGACTCCCCACAGTTTAATAGGGATTACATTGAATCTACAGATGACTTGGGAGAATACTTTCATCTTAATAGTGTTAGTTTTCTAGGCCTTAAACATGGATGTCTTAATGTTTATTTAAATATTTAATTTAAATATGTATTTTAAAAATAATTTAAATTTTAAAAATAATCTATAATATGTAGAAAATAAATTATTTTGAAAAATAATTTCAGTGATGTTTTATAACTTTCTGTGTACAAATGTTGCATTACTTGTACTAAGTGTATTCCTAAGTATTTTATTCTTTTTGATGCTTCTGTTGGAACTGTGTTCTTTAGTTTAATTTTCAGATTCATTGATTTTGAGTTAGAAATACAATTAATTTTTGAACATTGGTCTCGTGTTCTCTAATTATGCTGAACCCATTTATCAGTTTTAAGAGTTTTTTGGTGGATTCCTTGGCGTTTTCTCTGTACAGGATCATATCTTTTGCAAGTAGATATAGTTTAAATCTTCTTCTGCAAACACCTTTTATTCTTTTTTCTTGCCTAACTGTCTTGGGTGGAATCTCCAGTACATTCTTTTTTTTTTTTTTTTTGTCTTTTTGCCATTTTCTTGGGCTGCTCTCGAGGCACATGGAGGTTCCCAGGCTAGGGGTCGAATCAGAGATGTAGCCGCTGGCCTACACCACAGCCACAGCAACACGGAATCCGAGCCACATCTGCAACCTACACCACAGCTCACGGCAACGCCGGATCGTTAACTCACTGAGCGAGGCCAGGGATCGAACCCGCAACCTCATGATTCCTAGTCGGATTCGATAACTGTGGCCACGACGGGAACTCCCCCAGTACATTCTTGATAGAAGTGGTGGGAGAAGACATCCTTTTCTTGTTCCCGATTTAAGGAAGGGAAAGAATTCATGTTTTGGGAGTTCCCGTCGTGGCGCAGTGGTTAACGAATCCGACTAGGAACCATGAGGTTGCTGCTTCAATCCCTGGCCTTGCTTAGTGGGTTAAGGATCCGGCGTTGCTGTGAGCTGTGGTGTAGGTTGCAGACGCGGCTCGGATCCCGAGTTGCTGTGGCTCTGGTGTAGGCTGGTGGCTACAGCTCCGATTGGACCCCTAGCCTGGGAACCTCCATATGCCACGGGAGCGGCCCAAGAAATGACAAAAAGACAAAAAAAAAAGAATTCATCTTTTATGACGCATTAAGTATGACATTAACTGTAGGTTTTTTATAGATGACTTTTACCAGATGGAGGAAGTCCTCTTTTATCTAGTTTGTTGAGTGTTTTTCTCATGAAAGCTGTTAATTTTTTTTTTTTTTGGTCTTTTTGCTATTTCTTTGGGCCGCTCCTGCGGCATATGGAGGTTCCCAGGCTAGGGGTCAAATTGGAGCTGTAGCCACCAGCCTACGCCAGAGCCACAGCAACGAGGGATCCGAGCCGCGTCTGCAACCTACACCACAGCTCACGGCAACGCCGGATCCTTAACCCACTGAGCAAGGGCAGGGACCGAACCCGCAACCTCATGGTTCCTAGTCGGATTCGTTCACCACTGCGCCACGATGGGAACTCCTGTTAATTTTTTAAGTGCTTTTTCTAAGTCTATGTAGATGGTCCTGTGGGGGTTTTGTACTTTATTAATATGGTGAAGTACATTGTTGGAGTAAATATGTTGAACCAACCTTGTATTATTGGGATAAATCCTACTAGATTATAGTGTCTAATCCTTTGCATTTCAGTCTGCTAGTATTTTGCATCCATATTCATAATGGATATTCGTCTGTGGTTTTCATGTGATGTGTGTATCTGGTTTGAGTTTCGGGATAATTCTGGCCTCATAGAATGAGTTGAGAATAGTTCTCTTCTACTTTTTATAAAAGTTTGTGAAGTAATGGTGTTGACTTTTTAATGTTTTGTGGGAATTGCCGGTGAGGGCATCTGGTCATGAGTTTCATTGTGGGGAGAGGATGTTTTATGGTTACTAATTCAGTTGCTTTACTTATTAAAGTCTATTAAATTTTTCTATTTCTTCTTGAGACTGTGTTGATAGTTTGTTTCTTTCTAGGAAATTGTCCATTTCGTCTAACTTAATGTAATTTGTTGGCATTCAGTTGATCGTAGCATTTCCTTATAATACTTTTCTTTTCAGTAATGACAGTAGTTGGTGTATCCTCTTTCATTCTTAATTTTAATAACTGAAATCATTGCTCTTTTTTTTCTTTGTTACTCTAGCTAATGGTTTTCCAATTTTGCTGATTTTTTTTTTTTTTAGAAATGAATCAACTTTTGGTTTTGATTTTTTTCTGCTATTTTTCTATTCTCTATTTCATGATTTTTGTTCTAGTCATTATTACTTTCTTCTTTCTGCCTACTCTGGGGTTCATTTACTATTTTTATTCTAGTTTCTTAAGGTGGAAAATTAGGTTATTTGATATATCTCTTCTTTTTTGATGTAGACATTTATGACTATAAATTCAAACCTAAGTATCAGTTTCACCGCATCCTATAAGTTTTGATATGTTGTCTTTTGTTTTCATTCATTTCAAAGATTTCTAATCTCCCTTGTGATTCTTCTTTGACCTTTAGATTATTTGGTAATGTGTTGTGTAATTTCCATATATTTTCCAAATCTTCCTTCTATTGCTGATGATTAATTTCATTCCATTTCCAATCCTTTTAAATTTTTTGGAACTTATTTTATGGCCTAGTAAATAGTGATCTTGGAGAATGTTCCATGTGCACTTGAGAAGACTGTGCGTTCTGCTATTGTTGGAAAAAATGTCCTATAGCTGTCTGTTGGGTCTAGTTGGTTTATGCTGTTGCTGATCTCTTGTCTAATTGTTCTATTCATTATTGAATATGGACTATTGAAATCTCCAGCAATTTGTATTGAATTGTGCATTTCTCCCTTCAGACTGAATGACCTCAATTGACCTGTCTTCAGGGTGGATTGTTCTTTTTTCTGTCAGCTCAAACCTGATGTTGAGTTCTTCTAGCGACTATTCCCTTTCATGTAATGAATGTCCTTTTCTAATTCTATATCCTTATGATAGTCTCTCTTTGGTGAGACATTTTTCTTATACATTCCTTTAATTCTTTTTTTTGGAGGGAGGGGGTCTTTTTGCCATTTCTTGGGCTGCTCCCGCGGCATATGGAGGTTCCCAGGCCAGGGGTCAAATTGTAGCTGTAGACTCTGGCCTACGCCAGAGCCACAGCAACATGGGATCCGAGCCGCGTCTGCAACCTAGACCACAGCTCACGGCAACACTGGATCCTTAACCCACTGAGCAAGGCCAGAGACCGAACCTGCAACCTCATGTTCCTAATTGGATTCGTTAACCACTGAGCCATGACGTTGGTTCCATTAGTTCTTTGAACATATACATTGGTTCCATTCGTTCTTTGAACATATTTAAAATAAGAGACTTAACATCTTTGTCTAGTAAGTCTTACATCCAGGTTTTCTCAGGGATAGTTTTTATTGACTTGTTTTTTTTGTATATGGGCAATATTTTCTTATTTCTTTGCATAGCTTTTTTTTATCAGAATCTGAACACTTTAAATAATAAAAATTGGCAGCTCTAGATATCAGATATCCTCAGGATTTATTGTTGCTGCTGTTTGTTATGGGTGGTGATATTTGTTCAATGAGTTTCCTGAATTAATCCTGTAAAATCTGTATTCTTTTTTATGTGCAGCCACGCAAGTCTTCCATTAGTTTAGAGGTCAACTAATGATTAGGCAGGGATTTTCTCAAGTTCCTGGAACCAGTAAGTCTCCCTGTCCCTGCGGAGGGACTTTGCATGTGTGTTAGAGCATGCCTTCAATGCCCAGGCAGACAGTTTGTGACTCCACCTTGGTCTTCACTTCCTACTTATGCAAAATCAGCCAGAAGTGAGGGCTTAGGAAGAGCCTTCCCAGGTCTTTCCTGGCCATGAACCTAGCTCGGGGCATGTGCTCGGTCTTCCAGATTCCCAGGAACATACAGGAACCTTCATGGCCCAGATTCTCCCTGTAAGGGTTTTGGTTAGTTTATTGTTTTCCTCAAATGTTATTGCCACTGGTCTGATACAGTGTTTAACAATTCCCACTAATTATGCTCAATGAGATACTCTCAGATAAACAGCAGGTCTTGCTGGGAAAGCTCTGAGTCAGGTCAAATAAAGACAAGCCCTGGAATAACATTTTCCAGAGAACTGCCAGGCAGATCACATAATGACAGTTGTCTGAGAACTGGGCTTTGAAGGCACTGCAAACCCATTCCGTCCCCTCCATAGGCTTTTACAGTGCTGACTTTCACTGTGGTTTGTGGGGCCATTGGTTTTCAAAGCTATCACTGGGCTGGAGAGGAGGAAATGGGACGAAGCCATGTTAAAATGCAACAAAGCTTGCTTTTTATAGTGAGATTTAGCTGTTTTTCTTGAATAAGTACTACCAGATTGTTCCAGGCCTTTGGCTAATTTCCAGAGCTCTAAAAAATTTGATTCTAGTTTTTGCTGCTTGTTTGGAGGAGAGAGCTCTAGGAGGCCCTTGCTTTGCCATCTCTGCACAGTCCATCCCATTTATTCATTCTTAAAACCTTCACCATCAGCCTTTGGGAGTGCAACGAGAAATCACATGAACTTCCTGCCCTCAATACCTTGTATTATGCATCACACCACCCGTATTTCTAAATTGTTTGTGCAAGTGCTTTTTAAAAATTGTTTATTTGTTCCCTAAAGGCCCCTGTAAATTCTGTATTACTTGCTTACTAATCACTCCTTTGCTTAAAGTGGAATGCATCCACTCTCCACCACCAGGCCGTGGAGGGGACCTCTCTTTCCTGGTTTATTTCATGTGTCTCTCTTTCCTCTCCCATCTTCCTAAAGCTGCAGTCCTCAGATATCAATGGATACTTGACTCTGATTAAAATAGAGACTCTAATTCCGTAGGTCTGGGATGAGTCTGTGTTTATACAAGTTCCCATGGACCACACTTCAAGTAGCAAAGCCCTAAAGATTTAGCAGCTTTGGCCTCCAAAGCCCTCCCTCTCCATCTCCTTGATGGAATATAGCTCCCATTGCTTTCTTCACCTGAGCTATTTATGCACTTGAACTTTAGTATGTGGGTCACAGAAGAATCCTGTGGGATTTTCCTCCCGGATTTTGGAGTGGAGGAGAAGCTTGTCTTCTCCAGTGGATTTTTCATGAGGTTGTGACCAGAGGCCAGGAATAGATGGAGGGAATTTCCAGGTCACTGTAAAATCAATCATGGTCGGGTTCTCTGCGTACTGTGCACTATTAGCAGTGGTGAAGGGAAAGCCAGGAGAAATCTGAAGGGTTATAAAACATGCCAGATGTCTCTGATGTACCTTTTCTGAGAAAAGACGGAGAGAAGAGAGAACGTGTATAAAGCAGGGGAAGGAAGGCAGAAGGAGAAGGCAAACCCACATGCTCGAGGCCACACATTTCAGGAGCTGCAGGAGAGCGTACTGTTTCTAATTTGGGGCCTTCTTCCTCTGTGCCTCAGTTTCTTCTTTTGTAAGATTGGGATGACGTCAGTGCCTGCCTACAGCCACCTGCCCCACTGCGAGTGCTGAGTTATGTCAGTTCTTGTTTTTATCACAAGGCACTTTGCTAGGTCCTTGGCACCCATTAGGCCATTTAATTTTCCCAACTCTCCAAGGGAGGCATTATGACTCAGTTGGTAGACTTGATAGACTTGGTCACCAAAGCCCAGAAGAGGGGACCTGTCTGAGGTCAGCAGGTGGGATCAGAGCCAGGAGTGGGGTCCACAGCTAACTTTCAAGTCCTGCCGTCTTGCTTCTTGGGTATGAACCCCACATTCTGCCAGGATGCAAACCTCTGGGGAAGTCTTATCACCCACGCCAGGGTCTGGCACACAGAACACCCTCCATAAATCTTTCTGCTTGAACAGACGAGTGGGTGAATTCTGGAAAGGGAAGGGTAGGCACGTTTGTGAAGACTTTCTCTGAAGAACTGAGAACGTGCTTTTCCAGAGACGGTTTATCCCAACAATGAGGATGGCTAAATGGACTGGTGGACCTCGTAGAAGCCAGTGACAAAGGCAGAAGTGAGAGGGCAGTGTTTCACCTGGAGCCGTGTCAGTCCCCAAGTGACTGTGAGCTGTGATTAAAAGAGAACCGTTAGGGTCCCTCAGATCAGAGCATCCCCAGGGACCTGGAGACAGTGATGAGAGAGGATGCCAACTGGGATCCTGTAGAACTGCCACAGCCCCTCCCCATCGGGAGAAAAAGAGCCTGTGTTGCTCACCTCCACACCATTCAGTGAAAGCAGCTTTGGGGAGAGCAATGAAAATGCACTTCTTTCTACTGATCTTACCTGGCCCCGGGGTTGATTTTGGAATATCAGGGCCAGCTGATGAAAAGCACTTCTCAAAATCTCCCTCGATAATGTGTCTGCCAGAATTGGGGGAGAGAGTGTGTAGGGAGGCGTTTGAGGTCCCTCCTGAGTATCCTAAGGGCAACGCTTGCGTTCTGCCCAGTCGGGGTGACCCATGGGCAGAACTCACTGATCTTGGAGAGGAGCTGGTGCCCTTTGGTGTGATAGCAAGTGTCTCAAAGGGCCTGAGCCCCCTTCCAGGTCTACCCACTCCTCTTGGACGGGCCAGATACCTCGTCAGAGATTGTCTTTATAATCTGTTTATGTTCGTGTATGACTGGGCCGTGCGTGTCCTGAGATCTCCTCCGTATTTTAGGTAGGTCCAGCCCTACTTAGGTTCGCCTTAGAAACTTAGGACTTTATGAAATATTTTAAAAGTATATGATGGAGTTCCCGTCGTGGCGCACTGGTTAACGAATCCGACTAGGAACCATGAGGTTGCGGGTTCGGTCCCTGCCCTTGCTCAGTGGGTTAACGATCCGGCGTTGCCGTGAGCTGTGGTGTAGGTTGCAGACGCGGCTCGGATCCCGCGTTGCTGTGGCTCTGGTGTAGGCCGGTGGCTACAGCTCCGATTCAACCCCTAGCCTGGGAATCTCCATATGCCGCGGGAGCGGCCCAAGAAATAGCAACAACAACAACAACAACAACAAAAGACAAAAGACAAAAAAAAAAAAAAAAAAAGTATATGATGCCCCCACCACATGCAGGGATGACCACAGACTATTTACTGTACAGTTAACGTCATCTACACACATGTCACCTTCATTGAAGATACTCCATGGTGTCAACCTCTCTGTTGCTCTTCATTAAAGAACTGCTGAAGATCCAGGCAGGCTGGGTCTAGGGGCTCAAACATGATGTCAAGAATGTCTCTGTTTCCCTGTCTCGTGGCTCTGCCTTTCTCTGTGGACACGCCATTCTCTACTGGACTCTCCAGAGCACAACTGGCAGCTCCAGGATGATGCCCTAGCCATGGGTCAACCTGGCAAAAAGATACCAGTAGTTCCAGCAGACACCCATCCCTGCGGTGTCCCAGTTCAACTAACTTGCAATCACTCTGGTGAGATGGGGAGGGACTCTGCCGATTGCCTGAATCTGGGGCCTGTGCCCATGCCTGGTGGGGGTGGGAGGGGCAGCCCAGCCCCACGAGAATCACACAGACTGAGTGTATAGGAGGGAAGGCTAAGGAAAGAATATCAGGGTGCCGATCTTAGAAGAGGGGTTCTGACACGTTTTGTTGGGACCTCAGCCGTCTCTTCTGCTTTGTCAGTAGCATTGGGTGGAGGAGTTCTGAGCGGGGCAGTTGGGGTCTTGAGCGCCCTCTAGAGCCCAGTACGGAGGAATCCTTGCTCTGATCACTTTCTGTTTTAATTTATGCATATGAATAAAGATGTGTTATAGATACCTGAATATATAAGCATGTTTGTGTGCTTATCTATGTGCTTGCTTGGAAAAGAGAACATGGTTGATCCTATGTTTTATTTATATCTAATATCGAAATTTATGGCTGGAAGAGGTCTGTGACTCAGCTGTTGGGAGCCACTAACCTGGAGTCTGGCGTCAGAAGAAGAGGAAACTTTTGCCTCTTACCTGCTGTGTAGCCTGTGGTAAATTGTGGATCATCTCAGTTTTCACTGCTGTAACATAAAGATAATAATAGTGCCTGTATGTACTCCTCGAGTTTGGGATGCAATGAGTTAATATTTGTGAAGCACCTGATACATGGTATATATGTATTTGCTATTGTTATTTTCATTTCCTCATCCTGGTTCCAAACAGTGGTGTTGAATGGAACATTCTCGGCCTGCAGTAGGTATTTCTCTCACCCTTTTGGCAAACCAGGAGTTATGGTGGCTACTGTGAGGTAACGGGTGATGACAAGGTTGTGCTGTGGACATGGACTTTGTCTAAACTTCAGGACGCTTGTGAAGTCACTCAGCCTCCTTTGAGCCTCACTTTCTCCTCTGTCCAAAGAAGATAACAAAGTGTCCCCAGTTTCACTGTTTGGTTTCTTGTGCAGGTGAAATAGGATAGAGGAGAGAAAATGTATGTACATTGGTAAAGGTTAGATATTTGTTGGAGTCCATAAAGGATTTGAGATCTCCAGGAGATCACAGCTGGAGAAAAGGGCAAGGAAATACATGACCACAGGACAGGGTCACAAGAGCCACATCAGGTGACCCAAAGCCTCGTAATAATTATAATAACAATGACTGTGGCTTCTTAGGCAGTGGCCATGAGCACATCGTTTATAAACATCATTACCTACGTGAACTTTATGAGTCAGGTGCCAATAGTCTCCTTTTATAAAGGACAAAGGTCAGATTCAGGAGTTCCCCCTGTGGCTCAGCAGTAACAAACCTGATTAGTATCCATGAGGACGCGAGTTCGACCCCTGGCCTTTCTCAGTGGTTTGAAGATTCAGGAGTGCTGTGAGCTGTGGTATAGGTTGCAGACTGCTCAGATCCTGCGTTGCTGTGGCTGTGGCCTAGGCCGGCAGCTGCAGGTCCCATTTGACCCCTAGCCTGGGAACCTCCATATGCCGCGGGTGTGGGCCTAAAAGGATAAAAAGAAGTGAGAGTCAGAGTTCACTGCAGGTGCACAGAGTTGCACACATACACAGGGTGGTGCTTCTAAGCCTCACCACGTGCTTCTCCAAGATGCTGAGTACTTTCTGGAGGAGGGGATGTTGGGCTGAGGTCCGAGGCATCAGCAGAGTTGGTCGGGGAGGACGGAGGAGGAGGAAGGCAGGCCAGGAGGAAGGGGCAGCGTGACGGAAGGCAGGGAAGGGAGAGAGCACGTGCTGTCTCAGCCCTGAAAGGCAGCGCTCCATTAAATAATCTGATGTAATGTCCTGCCAGGCCAAACGCACGGACTCTGACCACCCAGCCAGGGTCTCCAGCCTCTTGGAAGGAGAGAAGAAATGAGCAAGGGGCTTTATCAGGGCTGCGACCAGCCTTGCCTAAGCAAAGAACTCGCTTCCCTCTTGCTAAACAATGATTTCAAGTGTTGTTTATATTTCTCACTTCATGGCTGCCTCATAAAAGAAACCCACACCCCAGCAACACCCTGAAGTTGAGATGCAGAAGCAGCCCGTTTCTCTGCAGACCTTCTATTTACGTTCACTTTATAGCTTCTTCATAAATTTGCTGCTTTGGGCATTATTTCCCCCACGTTCCTTCTCTCCTGGAAAGAAATGGTTTATTGGAAATATCCCATTTGGCTATTGTGAAGCAATGATTTATTTATTTCAGGTTTATTTAAATCCCCTTTGCCTGTGCCTGAAGGGTTCTGAGCATTTGCCCAGAAATCGGAAAATGGGACAGGCAGTCTGTTTACTGTAAGCAGCTGGGCTCCCCTAAAATAACTGAGCACCCCCGGCCATGTCCCATGTGGAAAACTGCCCAGGCTTTGACTCCTCAAGGTCAACAGATTGGGAAGGAAAGATCAAGGAGTTTCCATTGTGGCTCAGTAGGTTAAGGATCCGCCGTCGTCTCTGTGAGGATGCGGGTTTGATCCCTGGCCTCGCTCAGTGGGTTAAGGATCCGGCATTGCCATGAGCTGTGGTATAGGTCGCAGACACAGCTCGGATCTGGCATTGCTGTGCCTGTGGTGTAGGCGGGCAGCTGCAGCTCCGATTTGATTCCTAGCCTGGGAACCTCCATATGCCACGAGCGCAGCCCTGAAAACCGAAAAAAAAAAAAAAAGGTGAGGGAGGCGTCTGCATATTGTGTTGCAATTACGTAAATAGATGCATAGAGGAACTGCTGACCGAAGAGGTCCCAAGGTGGTAGGGTGGTGGTGAGTGGCGTTCTCGCCTTTTCATTGGTTAAGGTTGGTGCTGTGGGTATGTACTTTTATAATAAACGCCATACCTCTATAAATAATGAAAAGACTTTGACCCCCAGGCTCCAGAATTGCCAGTAAATAGTTATGGGATGACACAGGCAGAGATGAGAGGAGCATCCCAGCCAGGCCTCTGTGCAAACTGGAGAGGGCAGCAGAAAGGATGCTGGGCTCATTTCTGAGCAGGGACTCGAATTCAGGACCCTCAGACCAGACCTCAGCCTCTCACAGGCACAGTGAGGGGCTGGATCTGCGTTTTCCCCAATACGGATTTTGTTTGTGAGATGTTTTCAAAACGAAATGGAGAAATAAGACACTAGATAACATCGAATCACGTAGTATAAGAGTTTTTTCCCCTTTTTTCTTTTTTTCTTTCGCTTTTTTCGTTTTTGGTCTCCCCTGGGCCGGGGATGGACCCTGCATCCTGCCACTGCGGAGATGCCGCCTCCAATCCCGTTGCACCACAGTGGGAACGCTGAGTTTCTTCCCCTTTTTATTCTTTCAATCCTTCAGATTAAAAGGAAAAAGTCTCGCTTTGGTGAAAGTACAGTTTTAACACCTCTCTGTACCTTTCCTTCCTTCTTTCCTTTTTCTCTCTTTCTTTTCTTAAACAAACACACAGACAAAAGAGCAAACCCTGGGCTCAGAACATTAGCCAGGCAACAGTATCTGGCTCTAATTTACTCAGCCTTTTTTTTTTTTTTTTTCCATTGTACTCCTTTTTATAGTTTCCTTCTATTTATTGCAGATAATATACTTTCTTTTAAAAAATAAGCATGAAAATATCTTTCATGGTAGGTAATAAAAGGCTAGGTATGTACTGAATGGATCTAATTTTTAAATTAAAATTTACATAGAGACAAGTATCAGGAAATATAAAGGCCAAAATATTAACAGCGGTCATCTCTAGGTGATTACTTGAGTTCATTTTACCCTCCCCTGTTTTCTCTCACAGTCCTCTGTTTGCTGTCTAATTGTGGGATTGAAAAAAATAATATAACTGTTGGTTGATTGGACATTGAAACACATCTATCTTTTATGTGAACGATTCCAGCTCAAGAAAAGGAAGCGAATGGCGCAGGTGGTGAATACAATGGAGAAACCGTCCCCAAAGCTTGAGAACCTTGAGCTCTCGGATGTCTGTGGTTCTGCTCATCTCTGAGCTTCTAAGGATAGAGGAAGACCAGGGGCCTCGGTCCCGCAGCAGTGTTTGAATCTGCACAGTGACAGCCATCCGCCTTCTCTGCTAGGCTGTAGCGTTCCTTTCAGCAGCTGGCATCTGAAGGCTCAACTGATGCTCTTTGGCACTGATCTTCCTCAGATTTTCAGTAAAGGGTGGACACACTTGCTCAGTGCAGAAATGAGAATACCTGAATTGTGAAACCAACACATTTTCCTAAGGGCTTAGAATCTGGATACAAGGGGAAATGCTGGATCTGTCTACCATTGCAGGTCTAGCCATGAAGGGGAGCGATAAAGGGAAATAAACCATTATCGAGCACTTGCTGTGTGCATGGAACCATTAGTCACTTTATCTTTTTTAAAAATAATTTTTATTGGAATGTGGTTGGCTTAGGAAGGTGTGTCAGTTTCAGGTGTACAGCAAAGTACATCCGTTACACATGGCCATGTATCCGTTCCTTTCCAGATTCTTTTCCCATGTAGGTTACTACGCCATATCGAGGAGATTCTGCTCCGCTCTAGTAGGTCCCTGTTGCCTATCTCTCTCATATATAATAATGTGTATATGTCACTCCCAACCCTCTGATTTGTCCCTCCTGCCCCACATTGCCCCTTTGGTAACTATAAATGTGGTTTCAAAATCTTTGAGTCTGTTTCCGTTTTGTAAGCTCTTTTATATCATTTTTGTTAGATTTCACATATTAGTGATTTCATATATTTGTCTTCCTCTGTCTGACCGACTTCGCTCAGTATGATAATTTCTAGGTCCAGCTGTGATGCTGCAAATGGCATTATTTCATTCTTTTTTATGGCTGCGTAACTTTATCTTGCTATGAAATTGAGGCTCAGAGAGGTTAATTCATTTACCCCCGGACACCCAGCTGTGAAGTCAGGGGTCAGGCTCTAACACCAAGTCTCTGATTCCAAAGCTGTGGCTTTTTCCATGAAACAGCTCTTGTTCTTACTCAATGAGGCTTCTGATACAATTTCCATAAATGTGTAAAAAAAGGATTCACATTTTATTTACTGCTTTTTATTCTGCTCCTTTCAGGCTGAAGCCCCTGAGAACTGTCTGTGTATTTCCTTTTTGGCCTCCAAACCTTTGCCCAGAATTCCTTCCCTACTTCACTTCCAAACCCAAGTCATCTATCACCTCCCCCAGGAAGCCATTGGGCACAGTTCCAGATTACATTGTCCCTTTTCTCCTTTTGAGAGACCCAGTGTGAGACTAGAGACTTACCATCAGACTTGTGAGGATGTATTATGTACCACACGTGGGGATTCAAATCCTGGCTTTGTAAGTTTGGGCAAGTCACTTGATCTTCCTGAGCCTCAGTTTGTTAATCTGTAGAATGGGCTCCATATCATGAAAGTTAAACGTCATGGCCCATTATTAGAATTGAACTGACATTCATCAGATGGCTCTTCTCTTTCTCCTGCCTGCTATCTTCCCATTATCCCATTCTGCCAGAGTTCTTTCTAGAATTCAGTTGTCTTTTTCTCCTCAAAAATGTTCAGGAGTTGCCATCATGGCTCAGTGGTAATGAACCCGACTAGTATAATGAGGACGAGGGTTTGATCCCTGGCCTTGCTCAGTGGGTTAAGGATCCGGCGTTGCCGTGAGCTGCAGTGTAGGTCGAAGACATGGCTTAGATCCCACCTTGCTGTGGCTGTGGTGTAGGCCGGCACCTGTAGCTACGATTCGACCCCTATCCTGGGAACATCCATGTGCTGCATGTGTGGCCCTAAAAATCAGGAAAAAAAAAATTGTTCAAAGGCCTTCTCGTTTTCCTTCTGTAAAACATCATGATAGAACGGAGGAGGCATCCCAGCCTCTCTTCCAAAAAGCTGTTTGTCCCAAAGTAAGTGCCTATTCTCTCTGAGACTTACATTCTCATCTTTAAAACTGGAAAAATGAGATCAACTCCACAGGATTTGAGTAAGTAAAGTGCCTATAAATGAATACAAACATTGTCTTATTCACCGTAAAATATGATATCAGATGCTATGATAAGCCCCGGAGATTCTGATACAAAAACGCACTCAATTATTCATTCATTCAATAAATGTTTGTTTTGTACATACTAGTGCACAGCGCTGTCTCGGGTGCTGGAGATCCAGCAGTGATTGAAAAAGGTATGGAATTTATGTTTTTAGTGTATCTGTCAATTCGAGTTTTCTATCATCTGTTTAACCCAGAGAACAAACAAGGAAACAGACCATAATAAAAGTAGATGCTGTGCTGTTGAAAGTGGTGTGGTACCAAGTCTGAACCTGCAGCTCTAAAATCAGAGTGGTTTAGTTTCAAATCCTAACTCTTCCACTTACCAACTGTGTGGCTTCGGATAGGTCCTTTGGCCTCTCTGAGCATAAACAGGGTTTGTGTCATGAGGTTGTTCTGGTGATCAGATGAGACAGGGTATGCACGTTATCAACAGATCATAGATAGTCCATGGGTGTCAATGCCCCTCCCAGTTCTTACACAGATGGGAACTGCCTTCCACCCATCCCACCCCGTAATTCCTTGCACAGTGCCTTATGCACAGCGAGTGGTCCATAAATATCTGTTGATTGACTAGTAAAAAGTTATTGGACAGGAACAAGCAGGTGCATTAATGACCTCTCAGGTCAGCAACTCTGACGTACCCCCATATCAGATATTGGACTTGAATAGATGTTTCTTTCCCACTAATGCAAGAAAAAAAAAATGAGCTAAGTTTCCTTCCTGCCCAGAATAAATTCGGTGCTGTTGTTAAGTGGTTGTGCTAAGAGGAGTAAGTTCTAAGCAAATTAAAATATCCTCGATATATTCAGATGCCCTCGGCTTGTTATATATAGTCCTGAGTAAGTTAGTTCAGTTCCCACTTTTGTTTCCACCTCGGTAAAAAATGGAAATAAAGCCTTTTTCCTTCTACCACTTTAGCATGTTTCTAAAGACAAAGGGAGAATGAGTCTTTCTCTAAAGACAAAGTGATAGATAAGAATAACCATAACAACAAAATGATTAAGATAATATCATTGCATAACATCTTTATAAAGTAAGAAGAATGTTACATTGTACTTAAAAGCTGATAAGTGCAGGGATGTGAGTTCCGGCAGTTCTCCAGATGTGACCTTGGGCAACTTATTTACACATCACTAAGTCCATTTTCTCATCCATGAAATGGTTAGAAGAATTATAGCAATTTCATGGGGTTGGGAGAGCTAGAGGTGTTAATCCATAGACAATACAGAGTTCCCAGTGTGGCTTGGTGGGTTAAGAACCCAACATGGTGTCCGCGAGGATGTGGGTTCAGCTCGTGCCTCGCTCAGTGGATTAAGGATCTGGCATTGCCACAAGTTGCAGCAGAGGTCCCAGATGTGTCTTGGATCTGGTGTTGCTGTGGCTGTGGCCTAGGCCTGCAGCTGCAACTCCAATTGCAGCCCTAGCCTGAGAACTTCCATATGCCACAGATTCGGCCATAAAAAGAGAAAAGATATCTATACGTATATATAGTAAATCCCTAATACAGTAGCTGGCCCATAGTAGACACTCATTAACTGATACATTTATTCTTTCATTTGTTCAATAAATATTTATTGAGAGCCTACTGTGTGCCAGGCACAAGGCTAAATGCTTAGGATACAGCAGGAAAGAAAACCAACACATGTCTCTATCCTCATGGGGTGTGGATACTTGGACGCTTGTCAGACTGTGGCCTCCTGCAGTGCCCTGGCATCGAGGTAGGTATTGGTTATGTGTCTGCAGGAACGTCTGCTCCATTTTCTGAGATCAGTCTGCAGGGGATGTGAGCGTGAGCGTGGTAAATGATGGGATTTCCTAAAAGTCATGAGGTGTGGCTACTGGCTCCCCGCCCTCCGTCTGTGCATCAGCAGTTAAACAGCATCCCTGCAGCATTTCCCACCCCACCTGGAAATGGTGCGTTGGACTCAAGCTGCAGCATTTCCTTTAGACTTTAATCATTTCCAGGTTAACAAAATAAGTGAAAGAGCCCGTCTTTAAATACAGGCTGAGGGCCCTCAGGGCCATGATTTGAAGAGCAGTGGGAGATGAGAAAGCTGTCATGTATTTGTTTACCTACTTGGTGTCAAAGAGTATTCTTTGTGTTATGACATCAGACATCTCACTATTCACAACACCTCAGGTATTATTTTCTCAACAGAGAGGCTCAGAATATTTAAATGACTTGGCTAATAAGTATGGTTCATCACGTAGGGTATGGAACTAAGATGCAAATTCAGGAACTGACATATGATCTTTTTTTTTTCTTTTTTAAGGGCTGTGCCTACAGCATATGGAAGGTCCTAGGCTAGGAGTCCCATCAGAGCTGTAGCTGCTGGCCTATGCCGCCACCATAGCAACAGGGGATCCGAGCCATGTCTTCGACCTACACCACAGCTCACAGCAGTACCAGACCCTTTAACCTCTGAGTTAGGCCAGGGATTGAACCCTCATCCTTATTATACTACTAGGATTCATCACCGCTGAGCCACTGTAGGAACTCCCATATTATCTTTAACGGGAAGTTTTTCTACTTGATTATAACTGGCCACTTCTAGGGTCCAGCTCAATCATTAGCTGGATTAAATGTCCCATTTCCCTGGAAGCCATTGCAAGGGTCACCCATGGCACAGGCACGTGGCAGCACTGGCACGTGGTGGCACTGGCACTTCTCAGCCCTGGGTGTGGTCTTCCTGCTTTTGCAATCTGTCAGTTTCAGTGCTAATATCCCGGGCTCCCTGAAGAACAGTCTTCCTCCAGCCTCCTCCTTTTTTGAAATTACTTTGAGTCTCATTTTGCCAGCCCCTACATCATCAGCTTCCTAAATCAGCGGCTTTCATGAAATGTGCTTTAATTCTCCGAGCAATAACCTTAGAGGTACTTACAGAGGTGTTAAAATTCCCTCCGTCTCTCACATGGCTTTTATTTATTCATGTGTTAGATTGTGGTTGATTATATCTTCTTGGATTTAGCAACTTGCCAAGAGCAGGGTGTGTTTGCAGGAGCTGTCAGTGCATACTCAAACTAAGTAGCCGGGAGGTCATAGGGCAGGCAGGTCATAGGGTAGCCTCAGCTTTTCCAGCATTTCCAAAGCCTCCCTCCACTTCACGATTGGACTTGGCTATGGAGGAGTAGCAGATCCTCCAAATAAAATGATTTCTTTGTCGGTTGTCAGTCCACTAATAATTAAGGTGCTGGCAAGGCTTCCCATCCATCAGTGAATTCCTTGTTAGGGAAGCTCATTAGCTTGCCGCACAAAGTATTTGATGACTTTGGTCCTGTGTTTTCCTCCAGTCTTCTCTTGCCTTGCCCTGTGGCTTTGTCACCCTATGGGGTGCCCTGCTCAGCATCCCTTAAGTACCAATCCCCCTCTTTCTTCCCTATTTATTCCATAGGAGCGTCTGTGTCGGGACTGCATGACCTCATAGAATAGGCTGATGGGGGTGGGGATGGGTCACTAACCCAAGCTGGGCCACTGGATTCTTGCTCGGAGAATTTAGTCTTGGGCCTGAGAGATGTTGTCATTCTCTTTCTGGGAGCGTGGGGTATGGCATGTATTTGGGGGAGCCTTTCGAAATCTTGTAGCCCAAGGAATGCAGGGAAGCAGGAGGGATGTGGGGGGAGAGAGAAAGAGAAGAAAGAGAATGTTTCAGAGAATGGGGCGGAAAAGAGAGGGAGCATTGCTTCTCGTAACACTGTAGCCTCAGCTCAGTAATCTAGGAGACACCCTAGTTGGGTGTTTTGTTTTTTGGTTTTTTGGCAGCACCCTCGACATGTTCCTAGGCTAGGGATCGAAACTGAGCCACGGTAGTGACAACACCAGGTCCTTAACTAGGGAACAACAGAGACACCCTAAGTTCTTTTTCAGTTTTTGTTTCCATAAAAAATTTTCTTTATGCCTTACATGGCTTTCTTTTTTTTTCCTTTTTCTTTGTTTGTTGTTTTGGCCACCTTGCAGCAAGCACATGGCGTTTCTAAGCAAGGGATCAGATCCAAGGTGCAGTTTTGACCTGTGCCACCGTTGTTGGCAATGCCGGGTCCTTTAACCCACTGTGCGGGGCCAGGGATCAAACTTACATCCTGGTGCTGCAGAAACACTGCTGGTTCCATTGTCCCAGAGTGGGAACCCCTCTTAGGTGGCTTTAAGTTGAGTTTCTGTTATTTGCAGTGAAGATAATCCAGACTATTAAAGCACAAGTCTCCAACAATTACATTCGACTTTTAATTTCCCGCAACTTTCATCCGATTGTGTGCCTCCAGGCCTGGTTCATGCTGCCCGCTGGTCTGGACCCCTCTCCTCCACTGGACCAAATCCCCTCCTACTCCCAGCCCAGGCCATGGGAGGTGGTGCTGTGAGCGGGGGGCCAGGCAGACCCTGAGTTGAAATCCTGCGCTGCTCTAAGGGCCAGAACCATGGGCCATTGATGGGACTCAAGTAAATGCTTCTAACGTTGCTCAGCTGCAGAGATGAAACTACCAGTTCCTGTCGTGTGAAGTGTGGTGAGAGGATTAGCAGAGAGAGTGTGTAGTCAGCACTGAGCACGTAGAGTCCTCAGTAGGTGGTAGCTGTACCATCATTGCCATCGTCACCGCCATCATCGCTATTATCCACACCCCCAGTGCATCATCCCACTAAATGGACCGTGTAAGGTTATTGTGTGTGTGTTAGTTTTCCATCGCTGCGTGACTGACGACCACAAACTTGGTAGCTTCAATGAGATCCATTTATGAGTTCACAGGTCTCTGGGTCAGACGCCTGGGCATGGTATGTCTGGATTCTCTGCTCAGGGCATCCCAAGGTGGATGTCAAGGCGTTGCCTAGCTGCATTCTGTCCCGGATCTTGGGGTCCTTTTCTGAGGCCATTCAGGTTGGTGGCAGAATCCAGCACCTGCGATGGTAGGACTGAGGTCTCTGAACCCTTGCTGGCTGGCAGCCAGAGGCCATTCTCAGCTTTCAGGGGCCACCTGCATTCCCTGCCACCTGCCCCCCTTCATCTTCAAAGCCAGTAGTGGAGACTCTCACTTGTGCTGAATCTTTCCAGGCTTCAAATCTCTGAGTTCTTCTGACTTCTGTTCCCAGATTTAAAGGGCTCTTCTGATGAGGTCAGGTCCACCCAGATAATCTCTTGACTTTAATTCTTGAAGTCAAGTGTGCTGGAGTTCCCATTGTGGCTTAGTGGGTTAAGAAACTGACATGGAGTCCATGAGGGTGAGAGTTCGATCCCTGGCCTTGCGCAGTGGGTTAAGAATCCAGCATTGCTGCAAGCTGCGATGTAGGTCAAAGATAGGGCTCAGAGCTTGTGTTATTATGGCTGTGGTCTAGGCCCCAGCTACAGCCCTGATTCAGCCCGTAGCCCGGGAGCTTCCATGGGCTGTAGCTGTGGCCATTAAAAGAAAAAAAGTCAAGTGTACCATATAGGATAGTCCACTCCTAGAGGTGAAAGCCATCATATCCACACTCCCTGGAATTAGGCAGGGGCCAGGGAATCGTGGGGCCACCACAGAACTCTACCTGCCATCACCGGCCTCCACAGAGATGATGCGAATAAATCTTGGCATGCTGCCTGGCACGGAGAAGGTTCTCACTGAGCGGTTATTTTGCTGTTTTCATTATCAGCATTAATCTCAGCCTTGGTCTCAATCAGGCTTCTGTTTCCTCGGTATCAACTCTGCTTTCTTTTTTTTGTTTGTTAAGTTTTAAGAAAAGGCACTTGAACCTCGGCAAGCCTCACTGACTTGTTGGTTCTTTGGTATGTTTGGATTGAATAACCTGAGGAGAGTCATGGTTTAGCTGGAACCTTTTGGGAAGCAGTAGGCCCATTGGAAGGATTTCCAGAAGGTTCTTAGGCAGGATCACATATTTTTCCAGATGAAGATGACTCTTAAGATTCTGTAGCTGGGCTCAGAAAATTGCCCAGTAGTAGTGGAGGTAAAAGAAGCCAGAGATATGTACATTCTTTCTCGCGTGGCCCAGTCCCACTGCCACATTAGTGTAGGTGGCAGGAGGAAGAATCGGGCTTTTCTGATGGATCCGTTCAGAAAAGAATCCCATTCATGCACTGTTTGCCCCCAAGCCTTGTGCTGGGCCACAGAGATACAGCTGGGAAGGAGCCCAGCCTGAACCCCACTTGGCAAAGCATCTGCTGGGAGGGGAAACTGACAGTGAGTCAGTCATTGACTGATAGCCCCGTGCATCAGGGGATTCCAGACGGGGGTAGGTGCCATCAAGAAATGCACAGGGGGATGCCACTGAAAGTGGCCTAGGGAGGTGCTAAGTCATTTTAGTTGGGGGCAGGAGGAAGGCCAGTCCAAGGGAGGGCATGTTGGCTGAGATCTGAGTGAGGCAAAGGAACCAGCCCACAGAACCCAGCAGAGCATTCCAGGCCAGTGCCAGGTAAATGCAAATGTCCCGGACCTGGATTTATCGATTTATTTCTTCATTCATTTACTTATTTCATCTTTTTTTTTTTTCCTCTTTAGGGCCACACCTGTGGCATATGGAGGTTCCCAGTCTAGGGGTTGAATTGGAGAGTCATCTGCCAGCCTACTCCACAGCCACAGCCATGCCATATCCAAGCCACATCTGCGAGCTACACCACAGCTCATGGCAACACCAGATCCTTAACCCACTGAGCGAGGCCAGGGATCGAACCGCATCCTCATGGAAGCTAGCTGGGTTCTTAACCGGCTAAGCCATGGTGGGAATGCCTATTGATTTCATGTTTTGAAGTATTCCTGAAGCACAGTTGTGATAATTTCTGCCGGACAGCAAAGTGATTCACTTACACATATACACGCACCCACTCTTTTCCAGAGTCTTTTCCCATGTAGACGATCACAGAATATTGGGTCGAGCTCCCTGTGCTGTACAGCTGGACCTTGGATACAGATGATGTTTAAGGAATGACAAGTGCAGAGCGAGTGACAGGGAGAAGGTGGAGGGTGGGCCGGGGCCCCAGCACCTGGGACAACACAGGACCTCCAGACGCTGCCTGTTTCTCCAGTGCCAGTGCGGGGGCGGCGTGCGGGGAGTGGGGAGGCACTGAGTGTTAAGCAGGAGAAGAGTGGGGCCCAACTTACTTTTTTTGTCTTTTGTCTTTTTAGGGCTGCACCTATGGCATATGGAGGTTCCCAGGCTAGGGGTTGAATCAGAGCTGCAGCTGCCAGCCTACACCACAGCCACAGCAACACTGGATCCTTAACCCACTGACTAAGGCCAGGGATCCAACCCTCCATCTCGTTAACCACTGAGCCACGACAGGAACTCCCCAATGCCAGATCTTAACCTGCTGCACCAGCTGGGAACTCCTGCTTCCTTTCGTCAGTGATGATGCTGGCCATTGTATGGAGAATGGACTGTGTGGCCTGAGGCAGGGCAGCCCCTGCACTGGTCCAGGTAAAACTGGAGGACCAGTTGGAGAAAAACAGTTGGTCCTGATGATTCCAGTTTTCCCAGTCAGGCCACTTGTGATGACAAGAGCATAAGCTGTGGGGTTGGACAGGCTGGCTTTGGATCTGCCACTTCCTACCACCCTAACCGTGGCCACATCACGTAATTGACCTGAGCCTCGATTTCCCAATCTGAGAAATGGGAACATGAATGACCGCCCTCATGTGCTTGTTGCAAAAACCAAACAAGGTAAAACACACCTCCAGCTCCTCACAGTGCCCAAGAAGTAGCGTGTTCCATAAATATCATTTTTCTTCTGTTTTGAGGTCTCCCTTCCCACCCTCAGCACCGCCCCCCCCCCCACACAAAGGTTGGGTTTTAAGAACTGTTCAGGCTTTGCTGTGTCCTTACAGAGTTAATTTCCCAAACCTAGAATGAAAGAACTTCGGGGCTTTCACCCACCAAGGGGGAAAAAACCATTTTTTATGGAGACAGAATTGTCAATATTCTGACTCCCTTGCCACCAAGCCGTGTGGTCCTGGGCAGGTCACAGCTCTTCTGAGATTCGGTTTCCCCATTTAGGAAAGGGTGCTGTCTCCTCGGTCAGCATTCAGCTGTGTGTGCTGGGGGTGGGGGGGAGGGGGGGACTAGCAACAACAGCCCTTCTTTATAGAGTGACCATGTGTCCTGCTTTGTCCAGGTCTGTTCTAGTTCACTCTTGCTGTCCCAGCACGGTTATTAATAGCTCTGCCTTTCGCTGTCAAAAGTGGTCTGGTTTGAGCAACAAATTATTTGGTCACTCAATTTATTCACTTCATCGCTTCTTCCCACAGGTCAGGTTAGACCTTTTCCTTTATTGCTTCGACTGAAATATGGAAAGTACCAGGTTCGGACCATTTAAGAGCAGTTTGGGAGATCTTCAGAGGGTTTTGTTTAAATTATTAAAGGAATCTCCACCTTCTTTTCTGCCTTTAGAATCTAGACAGCATAAGATGTGATTCTATTGTATAAGTATCTAATTTACGTTATGTATCTATATTAAGTTTCTATCAATGATTAATACAAGCAAACATTTTTTTCTCTGTCCTTGGGTTGATACAGAAGGAAATGAGGAGGCTTGAGTAGACTGGTTCCTCTCCTAAGCCGAGAGGAAGAGTGATGTATCTGCATGTAGGATGGATGGCAGAAAGCAGGACGAAGCTTTCTGCTTTTTGCTACCATCAAAAGTCTGAGGGGGAAGCCAGAATTCCACGGGTGCTTTTAGAAATACGCTTTTAGGACAGGCTGATTGATTAGCTCTGGGTCGACGCTGATGTTGAACCTGCAGCTCAAAGATAACCCAGAATGCATCCTTAATGAACGGAGATTCCCACACGCCCTAGCAGAAGATGGAGGTTGAGCTGGCAATTCCCAGGTGAACCTAGGTCTTCGCATTTTCCATACCAGCTCCAGAGACGAAACCCCTTTATGAAAAGAACTAATGGAATCTGGATTAGACAGCAAGGGAAAACAAAAATAGGACACAGAGGATTTGCTTCTGAGGGGATTCAGATCAAGTCGTGGAATATGCTTCTCGTGGCTATTGGGCTGGAATTGATTTTGAAAACATGACTTTTTTTTTTTTTTTTTTTTTTTTTTTGCTTTTTAGAACCTCACCCATGGCATACAGAAGTTCCCAGGCCAGAGGTGGAATTGGAGCTGCAGCTGCCAGCCTCCATCACAGCTACAGCCATGCCAGATCTGAGCCACATCTGCCACTACAACTCAGGCAGTGCCCTAACCCACCTCAAGGCCAGGGATCGAACCCGCATCCTCATGGTTACTAGTCCAGTTCGTTACTGCTGAGCCACAATGGAAACTCCGAAAACATGACTTTTTAATGGCTGGTGTCATTTTGCTTTTAAGTTTCGAATAGACGTACTGTTATCTCAGCTGGTGCCACAAGTGGGATGTCCCCTCTTGGGGAAGGGTGATATTTTTCATTGGGAACACTCTGGGCTCCAGTACAGGTCACCAGTAAGACTGGCTTAAAAGGAGAAGATTTTCTTTTCCTCACATAACAAGATATATGAGCAGGCAGCTGCTGACATTTGCTCAGCGGCTAGAGCCAGTGTCTGAATGAATATCTTGGCTTTTCTCTCATGTTGGTTGTCTCGTCGTCATAAAACACTGCATCTGCAGGCATGAGAGCCATGTACAAGACAGAAGGAAAATATACAGCCTTTTATAAGGAAAAGCCGAAAGCCTTCCTGCCACATCTCACTGGCCAGAACATGACCACCCAATCTGCAAGGATGCTGCAGGAGTTAGTGATTGGGGCTGTTCTTGATGAAATCAGGTGTCTATGAATAAGGAAGAGAAGAAAGAATAAATGTTGGTAGTTGACCAGTAACACCTGCCACATTTCGCTAATGATACTGTTACTTGAGTGCTATATTTTAGAAGTTGGGGCTCTAAGCAGGTATGGATTGGGGGCTTGCTCTGTGCCCACAGTGTTGGTTGTTCAAAAGAAAATAAGTCAAAGTAGTAGCTCATGGTCTTAAAGAATTTAAAATTTAATTCCTCATTTTTTTTGTGTCCTTATTATCTAGTACAGGGCTGGAAGCCCTGAAGGGGTGTGATGAAGAATTGATCCACGGGACAGTTGTAGCCTGGAGCTGTCGGCTCTTGAGTCCTGGGGTGTAGACCTTCACCCATCAAAGTGTGGTTCACAGGCCCAGCATCCCCTGGGAGCTGGTCAGAAATGCAGCCTCAGAGTTCCCTGGTGGCTCAGTGGGTTAAGGATCTGGCTTTGTCACTGCTGTGGCGCTGGTTGCTGCTATTCAGTCCCTAGCCAGGGAATTTCCATATGCTGTGGGCACAGCCAAGAAAGAAAGAAAGAAAGAAAGAAAGAAATGCAGTCTCTCAGGCTCCACTCCAGACCAACTGTGTCCGAATCTGCCCTTTAACAAAACCCCAGTGATACTGAGGAGCTCTGGTGCTACCGTAATTCTCTGAGTAGCTGGAACATATGTGTAGAGGCGGGAAGACAGACTAGGACAGGAGCAAGGGTAGGTTTTCCCATGGTTCAGGGAAATGAGCACATGCTGAGGGGTCTTTGTCCAGGATTTAAATTCACATTTTTCCATTTCCTAGTTGGATGACCTTCCCGAATGCCTAGGCTTGGGGGCTCAGTCACCTCTGTGGAAATTACTGGAATGGTCGTCGCTGTTTCTTGCAGGGAGGTCTTAAGGGACAGGACATCCCAAGTGTTGGGCCCCTGGTCTTCTTCGTCACGGGAGCCTGGTCCTTGTGAATTCCCTTCCTAAAGAGATTCAAAGTTAGCACGGCGGTGGCCCATGAGGGTCGCTGTTGCTGAGGACCAGGGAGAGGAACCGAAGCCGGTGGGCTTGGAGCCCTGGTGCAGAGCATGGCTTGGAACAGGGCGGAGAACTGGGTGGACATGAAAAGTCAAAGGACTTTCAGGCAGCCAAGCATCTGCAGAGAGACCCACCTACCTAAGTGCACACGTTTGCTGGGGGCTGCCATAGAGAAGCCACACACGCTGCGTGTAAGACAACGGATCTTCATTCTCTTGCAGTCCTGGAGGCTAGAGGTACGAAATCAAGGTGTCGGCAGAGCCACGCTCCCTCTGCAGCCTCCAGCAAGAATCCTTCCTAGCTGCGTCTGGCTCCTGGGTTCACTGGCAGTTCTTGGCATCCTTTCCTTGGTCTGTAGATCCATCCCTCTGGTCCCCTGGCCGCCGTCTGCTCTCTGTGTGTCTTGCAAGTTCTTCCCTCCATGCTTGTCTTTTCCCCTCTTTAGAAGGACACCAGCCGAATTGGACTAGGACCCACCCAAATGACCTCATTGTACCTCTGTCTCTATGAAGACCCTACTTCCAAGAAAAGTCACATATTGAGGTAGTGGGGTTGGAACCTCAATGTATCTTTTGGCGGGGGACCAAAGTCAACCCTAATACTGAGCAGAGATTCTTGGTAAGAAGTGGAGGGGCTGGGGGTGGTTAAAGCTACGCAACCTAATATTGTATACAGGGTATTGCATACAGGGTCACAGCCTAATGTAAAAAAAAAAAAAAAGAAAAGAAAAAACAGGTTTGGAAGCCACCAGTAGAATCTAGTGCTTTCTTTCTAAAAACAAGCCAGGTCATGGCTTTCAGGAATTATGTCTTCCTGTTGCTCTGGTGCCCAGAGCAGGATAAATTCCCACATCTGCACTTTCTGCAGAAACTTTGAAAATAATGTCACGGGGACCTTCCTGAGTGAGTGGCAGTAGGACACGTGGTAAGAAAATTTCCTGTGATTTAATATGGTAAGAGGTTGGAGGGTTGTTGTGTGTGTGTGTGTGTGTGTGTGTTTCCCTTTCTGCCTGTGGTGGCAGCAGCAGCTGTGTCTCCCTTAGCAGTGACAGGCTGAGAAAATGCAAGATGAATTTCGGCCGGGCGCGTGGGTGTGATTTTTTTCTCTGGCGGGGCCTTCGTCTTGGAAGGTTTGGAGCTGTTTTTGTCCTGGCTTGGGAGACCAAAGAAGCAGCTGCCAGCCTGCAGATGCGGGCTTTGCAAAGGGGCCTTCCTGCTGAGAGCCCTCAGAAGGTGCCAACTCGAATGCTGATGGGATCCCCCGCCCCCCACCAGGGACACAGCCTTGGGGAGCAGCAGGGAGAGGGGGGCGTTTGGTCCTGTCACCTGTAAACAGGTGAGCCAGATCCAACGTGGAGAAACAAAGGTGTTGTTGACAGAATTGGCTTCCCAGGTGGAAGGTGAGCCATCAGACCCCATCCTGCCCTTCCCAGAGCCAGCAGCTTCTCTGCCCTGGAGTATTCTGTGAAAGATGCCAGTTATGTGGGTTGAGATATTTACCAGCGTCCTCCCTGCCCCTCTCCCTGGAGGAATTTGTGATGCCATAATCCTTAGTCCGAATGCCTTCAGCCTGGGGCTCCTCTCCCCCGCCGTGTTCTGTCCTGGGGTGATGCTGCATCTGCTCCCTTGTTTGGTACATTCAGTGACAAGAATATGCCTCTTGGAAGGGCTTGGAGTGCCTCACCAACCCCTCTGCTCTTCTCGAATGTCCTGTTTGATCCTGTTCCTTCCCATGGTTTAACTGACCACCTACTGGCTCCTGCCTTTCAGATTTCTGGCTCCAAATCCACTTCTCTTAGAAATCCCAGCCTGTGTTTGCTGATTAGCCAGCACCACCTGGAAGCTGCCTGACGAGCACTTGAAGCACAACCTTCAAAATTAATCTCATTAGCTTTCTTCCAGTCTTTCCTCTGTCCCAAAAGCCATGCCGTCTTATCCATGGTATCCTCCAAACTCTGTCATCTTCGACTCTCCATCCTTTTCACTGAAGTTGTGAAGTCAAGTTAGCTTCAAATCTTCAATGTATTTTGAGTCTGCCTCCTCCTGCTGTTCACTGTCACTGACTTGGCTGAGTCTTCATCAATAGTCTCCTGGGAAAGGCTGTAGCAGCAGCACCTTTCATACCATAATTTACACCACATCAAAAAAGACATTTAGGAAACACAAATGTGATCCTGATTGCATCTAAAACCCTTTATCAGGGAGGAAAAATTCTCCCTCTATCCTCTTACGTTCTGTGCTTAGGGCCCGCAGATTAAACTGACAAACGGGGGAGTTCCTGCATGGCTCAGCTGTTAACAAACCCCACTAGGATCCAGGAGGATGCAGGTTCGATCCCTGGCCTCGCCCAGTGGGTTAAAGGATCTGGTGTTGCCCTGAACTATGGTGTAGTTTGCAGACACGACTCAGATCTGTCATTGCTGTGAGTGTGGTGTGGGCTGACAGCTGTAATTCCAATTCAACCCCTAGCCAGGGAACCTCCATATGCCATGGATACAGCCCTAAAAAGGCAAAAAAGTAATAAACAAACAAACAAAGCTGACAAATAACAGATGAACAGAAGAAAAGATAAACTTTATTCACCTATGTGTTCAGGCTCAAAGAAGTGATTAGAATTGGGGGTATACGAACCAAATTAATAGGAGGATGTGGAGGAAAAGGCTATTTATTTTAAAAAGGAATGACTTTGGGGAAAGAAACAGAATGGATGGGAGTCATGATAGTTTGTGACAATGGTTGTTTCTCCAGTTCCTCGTCCCAATACTGACTTCTGGTCTCTGGTGATAGGACTCCGTCTCTCCCCAACACACACACACACACATACACACACACACCCATACAGGACTTCTCCCTTGAAGAGGGATTGATAGAGGCTGAATTCTCTTGGAAGGCTCTGCTTTTAGATGGAGCAGGATGGGGAGTTCAGACAAAGGCTTTCCCTGCCTCTTGTGATTCTCAAATGTCTTCAGCTCAGCATAATTTCTACTGCCACACCGGTGTGTTCTGGATGCCTTTCTGTTCAATGGCTCCCTATTACCTGTGTGATGAATGCTCAACTCCCTAACTGGACATATGGCGCTCCTTAGGGGTTGGCTTCCATCGCCCTGGTTTCATCTCCTTTTCTGTCTTCTTCGTCTGCTTCTAGCTCTTCTCTTTCAGTCATCTCAGGGGCCACCTGTGGAGGGAAGCTTCCAGACAGCAGCCCTCTGGGCTTGGCATCTCTGGTCACACTACCCCCTAAGGTTGCCGAAAATATGTTTTCTTGTCCATCGGATAACAAAATAAGAGCAACACTTTTTGAGGGTTCACCAAGTTCCAGACATTTTTCTAAGTGTTTCCATGAAGTAATTAATTTAAAATTCACAGCTCTCTGGTGCAGATACTAGACAGGGAGCTCCTTGAAAGCAAAGACTGTTTCTGTTGAAAGGATGTATCCTCTGTGGCTCATTCTATACCAGACACGTAGTAGGTGCTCGGTAAACATTTTCTTTGATACCTGAGTGAACAGATGGGTGGATAAGTGAATTATTCAGCGTAATATGGTGCCACTCTGTCCATATTCCTCAATAAAATGATTTATTTGTCACTTGGACACCTGACTAGTTTGAGTTCTTAAAAAAGAAAATCCCACTAGTTGAGAAATCATTGATATGTGTAGCTCAAAAAAGTTTACCCAGAGGCAAACCTGCCTGGGTCTTAGCTAAATAGAAGGCCAATGAATAGATGCTCTTCCTGGCTAATTGTCATTGCTTTGATTTTTGTCAACATGATTTTGTACCAGCAGAGGGGTTTTCATCAAAATCAGGTTACTGACAGCTAGAGGGACTAAACACAATCTTGTGGGGGTTTGTGGAGATTTGTTGTTATTGTTAACTTCTGTGTGAACTCTCTTATTTTTTAAGAAATTTATTAGTTTTTTTCTTTTTAGGGCCATACCTAGGCACAAGGAAGTTCCCAGGCTAAGGGTTGAATCAGAGTTGTAGCTGCCGGCCTACGCCGCAGGCACAGCAACGCTGGATCCTTAACCCACTGGGTGAGGCCAGGGATTACACCTGCATCCTCGCAGACACTATGTCAGGTTCTTAACCTGCTGAGCCACAGCAGGAACTCCTCTATTGTGTTTCTTGATTTCTCACCTTCCGTGAGTCTGAGCAGAGTCTCTATTCACAGAACAAGGTGGAAACTGCGATTCAGAGGGTGATGGGTGGTGAGTCTGTAGCCTTCTTGTGGGCAAATGAATAAATAGGAATGGTGGTGTGATCAGCTTTATATCAATATAAAGTCTTCCACAAACCCACTGATAATGGGGTTGGGACAAAGAGGGGTTTCCTTCTCACATCCTGGAAGGCCAAGGTTTCCGTATCACCCATCACGGTCAAGGAGAGAAACTGACATTTAGTGATCATCTACCATGTGCCAAACACTGGCCTAGGGACTCTGGGATCTTTTATTTCATGTTAAAAAAATCACCTGTTCCCTGGTGGCTGAGCAGGTTAAGGATCTGACGTTGTGATTGCAGTGGCTCAGGTTACTCTGTGGCGTGGTTCGATCCCTGCCCTGGGAATTTCCACGTGCTGTGGTTACAGCCAAAATCATTTTACTCATTTAAATACAAACTGCTTACTACTGTATATAAAATAGGTAAACAGGACAAAACTCTACTTAAAAGAGACACATGCACCCACATGTTCATTGCAGCACTATTCACAATAGCCAGGACATGGAAACAACCCAAATGTCCATCAACAGATGATTGGATTCGGAAGACATGGTATAAATACACAATGGAATACTACTCAGCCATAAAAAAGAATGACATAATGCCATTTGCAGCAACATGGATGGAACTAGAGACTCTCATCCTGAGTGAAATGATTCAGAAAGACAAAGACAAATACCATCTGATATCACTTATAACTGGAATCTAATATCCAGCACAAATGAACATCTCCTCAGAAAAGAAAATCATGGACTTGGAGAAGAGACTTGTGGTTGCCTGATGGGAGGGGGAGGGAGTGGGAGGAATTGGGAGCTTGGGCTTATCAGGCACAACTTAGAATAGATTTACAAGGAGATCCTGCTGAATAGCATTGAGAACTTTGTCTAGATACTCATGTTGCAACAGAAGAAAGGGTGGGGGAAAAAATGTAATTGTAATGTATACATGTAAGGATAACCTGACCCCCTTGCTGTACAGTGGGAAAATAAAAAAATTATTGGAAAAAAAAAATAGGTAAACAGCAAGGTCCTACTATCTAGCAAAGCAAACTATATTCAATATCTTTTAACAACCTATAATGAAAAAGAATATATATATATAACTGGATTACTTTGTCGTACAGCAGAAACTAATAAAATGTTATAAATCAACAACAAAAGGATATTTCCAAGATCACTTCTATACTGTCCCTTGAATCAAAGTCACACATAAGAATTTTCCCACCCCATTTGAATTAGTTAGATATTAAAAGAATAAAAAATGTAACAGTGGTTCTTTAGAACCAAAAAGAAAAAAAAAATCACTCATTTGTACACCAGGTCCCTATTATATGCCAGGCACTGTGAACATGGTATATAACTCTCCGGACAGATGCCACCTGTGTATAAAATTGATAAATGCCATGGGCTTGAAAGGCTAGGGGAAGGCCTGCTTTAAAGGCTGGATGCCAGTGATGAGAGCGAAACATCCGAACACAGAAGGAGATCAGCCAGACTTTGCACGGGAGGGCAGCACGCATGGGAGCCGGGGCTCGGAGGGGCCAGGAAGCCCCTCGCTTGTGATGAGGCTGTGCTCATGGGAACCCGAAGATGCAGAGGAGCCAGCAGATATAGGAGAGAAGGAACAATGAACCAGACGAATGAGGCGTCCTGCTCAGAATGCTGGCAGAGGGTCAGCTGCCGCTGGCAGAGCTGATAGGCTCCATCTGCCCTCAGCCCAGGACCCAGTGACCCTGCTAATTCCCACCCGGCTGTGGGCTCGGGTTTCCACAAAACCAGGTCAAAAAAAAAAAAAAAAAAAAAGCCCAGGTCAGCCGGGGGCCCCATGTTAGCGGCTAGCGCTGCCACGACAAAACACCGCCTATACGTGATACCACGTGGTATTTGTCTTTCTCGTTCGGCCTCGACTCACTTAGCATGAACCTCTCTGGTTGCATCTGATCCTGTGTCGCTGCACGTGGCATTATCGTGTTCTTTTTTATGGTGTCTTACATGCGGAATCTAAAATGTGGCACAGAGGAACCTGCCTACAAAACAGAAACGGATCATGGACGTGGAGAGCAGACGTGTGGCTGCCCGGGTGAGGGAGCGGGAGGGAGGGCGCGGGATGAACGGGGAGTGTGGGGTTGGTAGATGCAAACTCTGACATTGAGGATGGATCAGCCTGGAGGTCCTGCTGTACCGCCCAGGGGACTGTATCCAGTCTCCTGCGACAGACCCTGAGGACCTGATGGAAGAGAGGATGAGAAGAAGAGCATCTGTACGATTGACTGGGTCCCTGTGCTCGGCAGCAGAAGTGGACACAACCCTGCAAATCAACTACAGTTTTAAAAATAATTTTTGCCCAATTTTGACCTGCGTTTTTACTGTAGTTGTAGATATAAAATTAGGTCTCTAACGGGGAGATAGGGAGAGAGCTGCCACCAAACAACTTTTTTTTTTTATTTTTAATTACGGAAGAAGTAACATCCATCCTATTTTTCTTCCACTTCTACCCCCTCCCTCCCCCAACCCCCCTCACCAGACCTCGTGAGGGGGTGACAAGATGATGAGAAAAGAGTAAAGGATACATAATCAAGCGTAAAACCCTGTGATAAGGAGAGCGAATGAGGCGGGAAAGAACGTGAGCACTCTGGGATGGTCAGAGGCTCCAGGACGTCCCAGGCAAACAGGACCCTGGGTTGGGCTGCTCAAGGGAAAGAAAAACCAATGCAACTGTCCTAGACTTTTTAAAAATAAAGACGATAACGTCAAAGACCTAAAACCAAAGAGAGGGTGGCACTAAAAATAAAAAATAATAATGCCACATTTTACTGTCTCAAAAAAACCCAACCACAGACTAGGAGGCTTAAACCATAGAATGTATTTTCTCACGGTTCCAGGGGCTGGAGGAACAAGGTGTCAGCTTCTCCCACGGCCTCTCTGTCTAGGAGACGGCCACTTTCTCTCTGTGTCCCCAGATGGTCTTTCCTCGGTGTGGCTGAGCCCCTGGTGTCTCTTATTGTGTCCCCATTTCCTCGTCCTGCAAGGACACCAGGCAGATAGAACTAAGGCCCGCACTGGGCGTCTGTTTTAACTCCATTCTTCCTTTCAAGACCCGTGTTCCAGATACAGTCACATTCAGAGGTGCTGGGGACTAGGGCTTCAACGGATCAATTTTAGGGGAACACAGCCCAGCCCATAACACCCGAAAACACTTCTGTCCCCAGTAGTAAATGCAGGATCAAAATAAAGGGAAGACGGGGGCGGGGGATGACAGTCTCTCGGGGGTTCTAAGACAGGCTTCACCAAGAAGGTAACAGTTGAGCTGAAGTTTGAATGTATGATTAAGTTTCCAATAAACAGAGAAGAGGGCACAGGGGTACGGAAGAGAGCGAAGAGCATATGTGAGGTCACGTCTCTCTGAAAACGTCTTGGAGCTGAGAGCACAGGGTGGCTGGAGCTTCTTGCCCGGGGACATTGCGGGCCGCCGAGGGCTGGAGTATGTTGAAGCCGGGTGGCAGAGGCCCTGGTACCTCCCTGGTTCTGGGTCAGGGTGTGAGGAATAGGCGTCCTTGTCTGTGGTGGAAGTGAGAACCGTGAACGGGAGTGAGATGTGTGTTAAGTGCTTTATTGCTCACTGACCTGTGCGTGCCACCACCCTTCCTGCCAGCACAGACAAGTGACATCACCTCCCTGGAATTCACTCTTGTCTTCTGAGCAATGACGTCAGTGATGCTTCCCTCGAAGGTGCGGGGATGGTTCAGTCGGTTAATGGACATGAAGGTTTCAAAACTCTTGCACAGGAGTTTCGGCCGTGGTGCCACAGGATCAAGCAGTGTCTTGGGAGCACTGGGGCGCAGGTTCGAGTCCTGGCCCAGCTCTGTGGGTTAAGGATCTGGCGTTGCTGCAGCTGCGGCTTAGACTGCAAGTGTGGCTTGGATCTGATCCCTGGCCAGCGAATTCCATTTGCCATGGGGCAGCCAAAATAATAAAATCACTCAGTGAGTATTGCCAAAATGTTGGCACAGAATTCTATCCTGCCCACCCAGTTCACAATCACTGATCTGATCTTAGTGGAATCTGCGGTGAAGTCCATTTCATTCTGTTCCATCATAGACTCGGCTCCAGGAGATCACGGATAACTTGATCCCATGCTCCCTTCCTCCCTCCGGTGACCTTGCACCAGCCTCAACCTGCCTCTCTTTACATATCTGTAACATGCTCTGTAATAGCTACAACCCAGGTTTATGTTTATTTTTATTGATTTCTATTTACTTTTTTTATGAGAGCATAGTTGATTTACAGTGTTTCTTTGTGTTCCATTGTTCAGCAAAGTGACCCAGTGACACACTCAGGTTTATTTTTAAGAGCATCGTGTCTAGCGTGTCCCATCGTGGCCTTCCGGCTCTGTGTTTCTTGGAAGTTATTCCAGTTTGGGCCTTGGCCACTTATCAATATTTTATCTGTCTGTCTATCTATCTATCTGTCTATCTGTCTATCTATCTATCTATCTATCTATTTATTTAGACCGAACCTGCGGCGCATGGAAATTCCCAGGCCAGGGATCAAACCTGCATCGCAGCAGTGAAGCTACCTCAGTGACAGTGCCAGATCCTCAGCCTGCTGAACCACCAGGGAAGTCCTCGATGTTTATTTTAGCTATGCCACTAAGCCATGAGTCCCTAATCTGCCTCTAAGCTCATAAACACACAGATGTACACACACACACACCCTTTTCCACTAGCAATGGATGAAAGCACCCTGCGATATGGTGTTTGCGTCACCCCCCCAGTCTCACCTCCCTGTGGTGACTTCTAGCCCAGGAACGCAGACGTTCTGCTTTGGAAGCAGCCTTGGAAATGACTTGTCCAGGCTCCCTGGGAAGGCTGGGTCTCCCGCCCTTGTCAGAGGAGGGAAAATGCATTACCTCCAAAGCATCGGGGGCTACCACCTTCAGCTCTGGCTCTGAATTCCTGGTTTCATGCAGGTCCCTTCGGCTCCAAGCCTGGACTCTGTAACCAGTGGTGTGCTGGTAAATATTTAATAATGTCTCTTGAAGAAAAACACAAGTTTGTAGCATGCGCCTCTTTCTAAGGTGTTTCTCCTCTCCCCATGGCCAATTTCAAAGCCACCCATGGTAAATGACGGAAATTGGGAAGGCTCAGTTGCATCAGTAGGCTCCTTCGAGGCCATGTGAGCAGCCCTGGGCCCACACTGTCGCCCAAGTGGCATCACATGTAATGCCTTGTCATCCCAGGTCTTTGCCTGCCCCCCCGTGTACTCCCCCGCCCCAGCCGCTCTGTCCTAAATCACACCTTCTTCTGATGCATCAGCAGAACCTGAGGCTCTGCACTGCCTTCCCAGCCCCAGTTTCCCCTTCACCCCCAGAGCATGATTTCAGTGATCTCGCTTTCTTTTTTTTTTTTTTTTTTTTTTTTTGTCTTTTTGTCTTTTCTAGGGCTGCTCCCGCGGCATATGGAGGTTCCCAGGCTAGGGGTCTAATCAGAGCTGTAGCCACCAGCCTACGCCAGAGCCACAGCAAAGGGGGATCCCAGCCGCGTCTGCCACCTACATCACAGCTCACAGCAACACCAGATCATTAACCCACTGAGCATGGCCAGGGATCGAACCCGCAACCTCATGGTTCCTAGTCAGATTCGTTAACCACTGCACCACAACGGGAACTCCTCAGTGATCTTTCTGGACTGACTACCTGAATTCTTCTGGCATGCTTCAGTTCCAGCTTCAATTCACCGAGGGACTCAGTACCAGCTACATTACTCTATTAGAGGTGTGACGATATCTTAAAACTTCTTTTTTCCTTAGTACCATCTTCCTCACTGTTGCTTCTGCCAATAAAGTGTATTTTTTCCTCCTGGGGCTCACACAGAACAAGCCCTGCTGGGAATAATCACTTCCTGATTTTGCAAACTGGTGGGTCTTTTCTGTCTTCCCTTTGGCATAAAGACTTTATTTCTGCAGCCTCCTCCTATAAATCATAAGGCCAGAGAGGGCCCATGTCTGCTCTGTTTATCATTCTGCTAGCCAAGCATAATGCTTGAAATACATAGACACTCAGTAACAAGACCTGACCTTTCCTTCATGTCTTCATTCGTTCATTCGCTCACTCACTCATTCATTCAGTCCTCTTCCAGTTAATGGAATTACTGTTCTGCAGCTCACACGAAGCACAGTAGATTCAACAAGCAGAATGGCAAGTCAGGAGAGGGCCTTGTTCAAAGGTCACGAAGTATCTGCCTCCAGGGATTTGAGTGGTGCACGGACTATAGATTGGGACATTTTTCAGCCACTTAAAGAAAGGATTGTCCTGTTCCCTTTGGTTCAATTAACCACAATGAACCTAATTTCAACTGCTTTCAGAGACAGAGAAAATGGCAAAATGAGAAGGCATACCTAGAGTTTGGTTCTTGAGGGTACAGTGTGTTCCTGCTGGTGGACAAGCTGGTACATCAGACCCCATTCGTTGAGACCAGTTAGTAGGGAGGCAGGTCAGAATTGGGGAGGAACCAGGCAGAGTTCCTTGAAAAGAGTGTTTCCTTGCTTTCAAGGGCATCCAGACTCTGAGTCTTTATCGCCAGAAGCATGGAGAAGTCTCTATCAGCCATCAGCCTGAGCCTGGGCTAATCAATCCATACAATGAAATTGTAAAAAGCAATTAATTCTGTTTATATTTGTGTCTGTCTGAACTATAATTATGGGCTATCTCCTTGACTTTCTAGAAGGATGCAAGTATAAACTTTAAGTCAATAAAGTAAATCCGATTAAACACAGAATATTATTCCGGAACTCAGATTTGCTATTAGATTTTAATAATTTATTATTTCGTGCGTGTTTACCAGATATTTATTCAACACCTCCTGTATGCCAGGCGCTCTACTCAATACTGAGAAGTCAAAAGTAAATAATTTTCCTGCCCTCTGTAAGTCAGTCTCTCAGAGTATGTACCTACTGCATCCTAGTCTCCCAGGGTTTATTAAAATTCCAGATTAACCCAGCCACATTCCAAGCATACTAACATCAGAGCCTATTAAGGGAGAGTCCCCAGATGTGCATCTTAAAAAAAAAAAATTCCTATAGTTGATTTATAATGTTCTCTCCATTTCTGCTGTACAGCACAGTGACCCAGCCCTACATATAAATACACATACTTTTTCTCATAGTATCTTCCATCACGGTCTATCCCAAGTGATTGGATAGAGCTCCCTGTGCTGTACAGCAGGACCTCATTGCTCATCCATTCTAAATCCAAAATGTGCATTTCAGATACGTTCTGCAGGTCGTTCTCTAAAGTTTGACATCATTCATTGCAGAAAACAGAATAGCCATTGTTTGCTTGGAAGCTTTTTCAGCGATTGTGGTATCTTGGGGTTCCTGCACCAGAATTCCTGCAAGACCTTACTTGTAACACCCCTGAGAACCCCATCTGGCAAAAGCTGTTAAACTCACCTGCCACCACCTCTGCCAGCTGTCCCTACTCTGATGGCTCTTACGCGTCCTTGGACTTTGGACACTCATCTCCATGAAAGTACTTCTCACGCGGGATTACAGTTTATTTCCATAGGTCCCTGCTTCTCTGCTGAAGGAAAACTCTCTGGTTTCCACCCACATCTCCAGGCCTCCCACATTGTTTGGTCCATTAAAATACTACCTCCCTTCCCTCCTTTCTTGTCTGAGAAGGAAGTTAGTCATTACTGCCTGTAGTATTTCATTTCATCTGTTTTCTTAAATGTGTGGGTCCACTATTTGTGAACGAACGGATGGAAATGCACAAAGCACTTTCACACACGGTACGTGCCCTTCGAGGAGACAACCAGTAGTGATCACTGAGACACAGCTTTCGCCATGTGTGTGCCAATAACCCATCCCTCCTGTTAGCCTACCTGGTTGCTGTCACACCCAAGCGCAGGGATTGAATATTGGTTCTTGCTCCCAGAAGTGTAGCCCGACGTGAAGCAGTTGTATCTGCGAAGCTGTATGGCTGAGGTCCTGGTTCCGATTTTAAGCCACTCTCCCTGTGGCTCTTGACTCTCCTGCAGCCCGAAGCCCTCTTTACTACATCCAGCAAAGGAGGCACAGCTCCCTGCCCCCAGATGCTGCTTCTGTTGGGTCCTCTTCCGTGCTCTCTCCTCCAGCTCAAGATCCACTCACATACCTTCCCTTGCTTTTAGCCCACCCTGCACGTGTCCATCTCTGGACTAACGGGACTGTTCAAGTTAGCAAGCGATGGCATACTAAGTATTCGTTTTCCCTGCAAACAGTAAGCTTCATTACATGTGTATTCACTCAAGGAGTATTTATTAACCCACTGTGACTATGTTGTCCTGGAGACGATGCTCTGATGGGGAAATTAACCAATTGCAGGGAGCCTTGCTTGGTAAACAGGGCTTTTTCGGAGAGGGGGGTGGACTTAGTGATTAAAGGAGATATTTCCTTCATCATAAAACATTCTTGAGTGTTTTAAACGAATAATACTTTACCGGGAAAAAGCCCATCCGCTCAGATCCCAAAGTACAAATTTCAGTCCACTGTTACATTCATTTTATCATGTCCCGAGATTCAGTTTACCTTGGCTATGGTAGCTCATAAAAGCCTTAAGAGTTTCTTCCCTCAATTTGGGGGCGACGGTGGTGGCTGCGGTCATGACTGCTTATTTATCCCTAACTGTCCTCAAGCTTAGGATCTCATGACCAAGCAATCAGTCTCGTCTGTGCTGGGCTGCTTATGACAACAAAGCAAGCGTGTGCACGTCTTTCTGCTTTTCTTCATGCTTGGAATTGCAGGGGGCAGATTTGGAGAAGGCAGGGCACACCTGAGTGTTTTGCTCTCAGCCAATCAAGGAACCCACTTAGGGCATCTCAGAAAAGCAATGTCTGGAGAAAAACACCCAGTTATTTTGAGGAGGAGTGTGGTGCAATGGAATGAGAACCAGAAAACCCCAAGAAAACACGAGCAGGCTCTTGATCTTCGTGCTGGCTTCACGATTGCTTTCTTGGGGAACCTCAGGCAAGGAGGTGGACCTCTCTGAAATTCGTTCTCCTCCTCTGAAAAATGCAAGAGAGAGGACAAAATCTTTCATTTGCTTTCAATGACCTTTTGTGCTGAACCCCAATATCCACAAGCAGATAAAAACGAGGGTGCTCTGATGAAAGAGGATTGGGCGCAGAGCAAGGGGTTTGATGGCTTCCCCTTTCTCGAAGGAGTGTTAAGAACTAGGGTGAGGTCATCAAATTGACATTTAAAAGGCTCACAATGACTTTTTATGAAAAATAGTTTCCAGGAGCCAAGACTGCTGGCTCAGAGGCCGTTTATAAAGGTAGCTGCTGTGTGCAGGCTAAGAAGGAAGAGAAGCGCCCTTGTGCGGCTCCAGGGGCAGGAGCGCTGTGGCCCAGTGGCAGAGCAGATGTGAGGGGCGGGAAGCCAGCCAGGCTCCAGGGGGAACGGACAGCTGCCCACCTGGCCCTGTCAGGTCCCCAGTGTGGTTGATGGGCCAGAAACTTCACCAAGACAAGAGGATGAGCTGAGAACTCTCCCCAGACAACGGGATAAGCTTGTAATTGACTCAACAGTTGCGGTGGGTTCCTTCTCATCAAATGTGGCCTGAGACCTTGGAATCACCAAAGAGCTTATCAGGCTCCACCCCAGACCTGCTGAATCAAAATCTGTTTTTAGGAAGGTTCCCGAGGAATTCCTCTGTACATTAGAGTTTGAGAAAACTGTTAATGAGAAAACATTGACTCGACAGATAAGCCTGCGTTAGAGTTCGAGCTGTTCCATTTGCTGATATTGACCTTGGCCAAATCACTCCTTTTCTGAATTTTCTCATCCCCACCATGGAGGCCATAACACACACCTTGCAGAGAGTTTTGTGGTACAGGTTTAGTGCCGAGCTCACTCCTGAAGCCAAAGTCAGTGATCAAGAAAATAAAGGAAAACAGGAGTTTCCATCATGGCTCAGCGGTAACAAACCCGACTAGTACCCCTAAGGTTGCGGGTTCGATCCCTGGCCTCACTCAGTGGGTTAAGGATCTGGCGTTGCCGTGAGTTGTGGTGTAGGTTGCAGAGGCGGATCAGATCCCATGTGTCTGTGACTGTGGTGTAGGCCGGCGGCAACAGCTCCAATTTGATTCGACCCCGAGTCTGGGAACCTCCATATGCCACAGGTGTGGTCCTAAAAACAAAAGAAAAAAAGACAGAAAGAAGGGAGAGAGGAAAGAGAAAGAAAAGAAAGAAAGAAAAAGAGAAAATAGAGGAAAACGGTACACACACACACACACACACACACACACACACACACACACACACTCCTCTGTGGTCCAGGACAGAGGAAAGGTGAGGAAGGCTACTGGGGATTATGATTCTGGTGTAACTTTTCCATTTTCAGTTTTCTCTCGTCTGCAGTAAGGGAAATTCATCATACTTTCTGGAGAGCAGGGGAAAGCTTTGCCTTTTAAATCGAGTGTTTTCAAGAAGATGGTCACCATCGTATAGCACATAGAACGCGCATGGATTTTGAATGGAAACAGACCAGGTTTTGACCTCTCTGTGTACCTCCTACCTGAGATACGCTGGGCACCCTGATGAACCTTAGCTTTTCTCATCTGTAAAATGGGGACAATAAAACCTTGCAAGGAGTAAATGAGATATGATAGGAAAAGAGTCTAACTCTTTTTATAGATCCCGTTCCTTTCTCTTTTTCTTCTATGATTGTTTTCTATCTACCATTGTTAGAAAACCCTTTGCATCAAGACTGTGGTTAGAATTACGGCATGGAAGCATTCATTCATTCGGCAAAAATTGACTGGATGCCCACCACGTGCCAGGTGCTGTTTTAGATGCTAAGGATGCACATGAGTGGGTTTATGTTCTATTGTATGCCTCACCTGTGCTTTACACCTGTGCTAGGTACTGTCCTAGATGCTAGGCATGCAGCATACTTGGAGTTCATTCATTTTTCTACTTCATTCCCCTTCCTGTAGGTTATACCAGGGCTCCCTGACCTGAATGGGGCAGATTTATTCTCCTGGGGATATAAGAAAGGTCTGTGGTCACTTAGATGGTATTCATAAAACTTCCCTCATTTAGGTTTCAAAGATAAGGCTCCTGTTGCAAGGCCTTTGCATCCTCTATTAAAAATGCACCCACAACCACACACTTGGCTAGGCAAATTAATAACACAAACGAGTCTGGAAATATTTAACCTCCTTGGGAGAACAAACTGTTTTTCAAGGAGATTGGCAGGTCCATTTGCATGCAAACATTTAATAGGCTGCTTTTAAATGATCCTTATCTATTTGTTGAAGCAGGTCTGGCCAGACCCCTCCTTGGCAGCTCTTTGTTAGCTATTAGTTGGAGCTGCCACTGCACATGATCTGGAAAATCATCAAAATGCACTTATTGAAAGATGCTCAATAGTTGAGACTTCCAGTGACTTATTTGGGCCTCAGCCCCAACTAGCTCAATCAGTCAGCTTTGACTGAGCTCACTGACACAGCCAACGGTGAAGAAATTGGGACTCCATGTCCACTGCACATAGTAGGTGATCCATAAGCAGTGCTGGATGAATGTCTGAAGTCATTTGTCTTATTTCCTCTAAACTCAGTCTAGACAGTCTTAGGACTCCTCTCTGGTGATGTGCTGCTAAGTGTGTAGGGTGGTTTTTTTTGTTTGTTTTTTTGTTTTTGGTCTTTTTAGGGCTGCACGCATGGCATATGGAGGGTCCCAGGCTAAGGGTCCAATTGGAGCTGTAGCTGCCAGCCTACACCACAGCCACAGCAACTCGGGATCCAAGCCGCATCTGCAACCTACACCACAGCTCACGGAATGCCGGATCTTTAACCCACTGGTCAGGGGTCAAACTTGCATCGTCATGGATCCTAGTCGAGTTCGTTAACCACTGAGCCATGACCGGAACTCCCACGCTGTTTAGTGTTTAACAACTGGCTCTGAGCGGGAGAAAGGCAGGGCCTTGCTTTGCCAAGGATGCTGATTTCCATGGTGTAAATAACCCCTCTGCGCTATATTTCAGATGACCAGCATGGCAGTACTGAACACAGGGGAGATATGGGCATCCTTATCTACCAGACGGAAAACAAGATGGAAAATAACCTCAAGGGCACAGTTCGCAGTGAAGTGCAAAATAATTAGGTGGTGATGAGTTTTGAGCATTTATTACCTTTTAAAATATAATGTGTTTCACGGTAGGCTTATACAGCTTAGTTTGTAATAACAGCTAAGTTCAACTGTAGCTTGAGGAATTACTGAGAATTTTACCATCGACTCTCAGGAGTCTTCTGAAGCAGCTGCAATGCACCCCTGTTTCTTACCCATCATCTCACATGTGCAAGCTCTGGACTGACAGCACCCCCTCTTCCTTCTCAGTGCTGTCTGGGGGATACTGGGAGCTAATAAGTGCTTCCTAAGATGCAAATAACCAGGGGATGGGGTGTGCCCTCTCCTTCCCAAAGCTCTGAGAGCCCTCTGTTTGCACCCCCGTAGTGATATTTTTCACCTCCTTCCTTTGGTGTTAAGAGCTGCTTGCATCCTTGTCCCTTTCACTGGGGTCTGTGCAGTCGACAATGTGAAACCTGGATGCCGGCTGAAGTTCTCTGTCCTTTGTGATCCAAATGGAATCACACCCAGCAGTTGGGAGCCTGCTTCTCTCCACCCAGTCTCCTTAAGCACTGGGCTGTATGGAGCGTGGTTGTGTTTGCCTGTGGTCCTCTGGCTTAGAAAATCTGCATGGGTATCACCCTAGGAAGGGCTTGGTACTCCCTCTGTGATGGGCATGGTGTCTCGGGGACCTGGAACACAGCCCTTTTCCCCAAGTGCCCCTAAGAATATCACACACATCAGGCAGTTGCGCCTGTAGCCAGCTCTCCCTCAGCTTTGGGGCTATTGCTGAACTGTGTTTTGTTATTGTCGTCATTGTTGGTGTCATTGTTTTACATTCCCACAGGGTTTGCCCTCTGGCCCTCTTCTCCTTAAAGCCTCCCATCTTCCCCTTTCAATTCGGAGTCTTCCATGAAAAGCAACTCCTCTCCATGGACCATGAAAGGAGTTTAGTCAACAGAGAAATGTGGCTATTTATGCCTTCTGGCATATCCTCAGACTTGTTATTTTTACCGATAATCATGGACCCTCTTTTCCAAGTCTCCCTTTTGTCTCAAATCAGGTTTTCCAGAACCTGACTCTAAGATACAGAATATAAACAAAGGGATGATTTCAGCAAAGTCCCAAGGAGGACAGGTTCAACCTGCTCCCCCAGGGAGCCCTGGAATGTGCATTTGAGCTCAGCAGCATCCTGACCCAAGACCCATCCGTTACAGAGTAAGCCCTGCCCCTACCTGGCAAGCACACTCTGCCTTCTGCTCTTGGCCACAGATAAAGCAGTTCCAGCAACCTACGGGCTGCTTCCTCCAAAAAAGAATAGCAGATAAGGCTTGTTGGAGGCAGGAACCTGAGGAATGGCAAAAGGTTTTTGGTTAGAGGATCTGGGCAGAGCACGGGCAATGTCGGCTACAATCTTTTAGGGCAAAACAGAACTGCCCAAGGCTTTAGAATCCCTGTCTTTCTTCTTTTTGTTTAATCATCCCTTTGAAGAGATGATGGACAGCCCTTAGTTATCGTGTTGCTGTTGTTGAGGGAGTGCGTGGGAGATAGGCAGGTCCAACCAACAATTCAAATGTACAGGGTGATATTTGTAACTGATCATAAGTTTCCAAGAAAGGAACTTCAGTGCCCATGAACCTAAAGAGGTCAAGTGGACTTGGAGACCCAGTCCTAGCAGGGATTGGTTGAGAGGGTTGGCAATCCCCTTCCTATTCACTCAGCTGCTCCCAGAGCACCTGCTGTGCCTCAGGCACCATCCCCAGGTATCTAGGGCATGGCCGTGAACAAGAATGACATGTTCTACCTCTCCTCCATCTAATCCCAGCCTCCTTATCTGTGGCATGGGGTAAATCACCCAGTCTGGCAGATTTGTAGAGATGAGCAAATGAGGTAATGACAGGAAAATGCTTTGTGAGCCCACATGTGGCTGAGTCATTGTTGCTTTCACAGGTAGAGCAATTATCAAGACAGGGACTCTTTCAAATAAGGGAATAGTTTAATTCAGTCCTTGACTAATGGTGCCAGTTGCATGTGTGTCTAGAGGGAGGGAAGTGAGGAGAGGGGAGGGCAGGGTGTGCTGACAAGGGTGAAAGTCAGGGAGGGTCCCCTCATCCTTCCTCATAAAGCCACCATCATTTCGCAGTTAAAGTTGTTTGACTCCTGTATGATATTTCTAAGTTAAATATAGTTGATTTACAATATTGTTAGTTTCATTTACACAGCAATATATATATATTCACATATATATCTCTAAATCTGTATACACACACATGTTTTCAGATTTTCTCAACTACAGGCTATCACAAGATATTGAATATGTGGAGGGAGAGGGATGGACTGGGAGTTTGGGGTTGGTAGATGGAAACTATTACATTTAGAATGGATAAGCAATGAGGTCCTACTGTATAGCACAGGGGACTATATCCAACCTCCTGGGATAGACTGCGATGGAAAAGAATATAAAAAAGAGGAGTTCCCGTCGTGGCGCAGTGGTTAACGAATCCGACTAGGAACCATGAGGTCGCGGGTTCGGTCCCTGCCCTTGCTCAGTGGGTTAACGATCCGGCGTTGCCGTGAGCTGTGGTGTAGGTCGCAGACGTGGCTCGGATCCCGCGTTGCTGTGGCTCTGGCGTAGGCCGGTGGCTACAGCTCCGATTCAACCCCTAGCCTGGGAACCTCCATATGCCGCGGGAGCGGCCCAAGAAATAGCAACAACAACAACAACAGACAAAAAGACAAAAGACAAAAAAAAAAAAAAAAGAAAGAAAAAAAGAAAAGAATATAAAAAAGAATGTATGTATATACTTTGTGTGTATGTGTGTGTGTGATCACTTTGCTATATAGTAGAAATCGGTACATTGTAAATCAAGTATAATCACTTTGCTATATAGTAGAAATCGGTACATTGTAAATCAATTTTTTTAAAAAATTGTAAAAAAAATAAGATATTGAATATAGTAGTAGTTTGTATCTGTTAATCCCAAACTCCTAATTTATCCCTCCCTTTCTTTATCTTTGGTAACCATAAGCTTGATTTCTGTGTTTGTGAGTCTGTTTATGTTTTGTCAACAAATTCTTTTGTATTATTTTCTAGATTCCACATATCATACAATCTTTTTCTTTTTCTATGTAACTTACTTCACCTAGTATGGTATCCTCTAGGTCCATTGACCTTGCTACAAAGAGTATTATTTCATTCTTTTTATGGCTGAGTAGTATTCCATTGTGTATGTGCACCACATCTTCTTTATCCATTTATCTGTTGATGGACATGTCGGCTGCTTGCATGTCTTGGCTGTTATGAGTAATGCTGCTATGAGCAGTGGGGTGCATGTATCTTTTCCAATTAGAGTTTTCCTCTTTCCTGAATATATGCCCAGGAGTGGCATTGCTGGATCATATGGTAGCTCTGCTTTTAGTTTTTTTTAAGGAAACTCCAGACTATTTTCCACAGTGGCCGCACCAATTTACATTCTCCCAACAGTGTAGGAAGCTTCCCATTTTGTCACATCCTCACCAGTGTTTTATTATGTGTGGACATTTTGGTGGTGGCCATTCTGAACATTTGAGATGATACTTCATGGTAGTCTGAAAGATTTGTTTTTGGAGAAAGGATTCTGCTCCTAAAGGAAGGAAATAAAGAAGAGAGAGAAGGAGGGAGGGAGGAGTGAAGGGGGGGAAGAAAAAGAGAAGGAAATATTGGCCTGGTTTATTTAAAGTCTCCTTCAGTGGGGGTGGGGGGGGTCAGAAGTCTACCCATACGTTTTCAAGAGCACCTCTGTTGGCTAAGTGGTGGTCTTTGGCTTAGTATTAGGACAGAAAATGATCTGCAGAAATTATCCAGTTACTCGGAGGACATTGTTGCTCAGGCAGTGTGACTTGCCCCAGGTCACCCAGGTAGCTGGGGGCAGAGCCAGGACCAGAACCCAGGCTCTTGACTCCAGTCTGGGGTCTTTTCACCACCACTTCCCTCTGCGCCTTGCTTTGTCTTTAAAGTGAGGACAACTATACGCTCTTACAGTGCCTTAGCCACCTTGGTTCTGAGTCATTCTGCATATTTTCCTTCTCTCTCTGTGTTTTTTTTTTTTTTTTTCTTGTCCTTGTCTCAAGGAGAAGACTTGGTGTCCTCATCTCTAAAGAGAGAGAGGAAAATAAAATCCCATTTGAATGCTGAACTCATGACACATTTCCCATGCAGCCCCAGAGCTCGGCCTCAAGGAGCTCTGATTACTCAGTCCCCATTAGAGCCCCAAGGGGTCATGAGAACCTTGATAAATGGATCTGGGGTCTTTGTTAACTATAGCTAGGAGGGTTTGCAAACTGGAGCTTGCAGTAGCCTACCAGGGCGGTGGTTGGCCCTCAGATCAGTCCACTAAGGATGCTCTTTCTCTCCACATCCTCTGAGTCTGTGACCTATGAGTAAGAGAGGGACAGACCGAGGACAAGCTTTGCCAGCATCGCAGGATTGGAGGGGATGACGTTCACCTGGCAGGAACTGAGTGTATCTGGTGTTGGTTTGGGTCTTTGAGCCCTGATGCTGGCGTCTCATCAGCAGCTACCCTCAGATATGGAAAGATGAAAGGCCAAACTGTCAAGCTCTTTCCAGGAGATGGGCTCTGAGGGACAGAGGGGTATGGGAACCGTAAGTCAGAATCCCTCCTCCCCTGGGCTGGGTCGCGTAGGGAACAAGGGGCATGTCATGGGAAGTGTGGAAGGCTAGTGGATTCTCCATCAGTGGCGTCCACTGTGCCGCTGGTAGGACTATCAGACATTCAGACGGCAAAGCTGGAAGAGATGGCAAGTGCTCCAGCAGCAGAACTTAGTTCCCAAGATGATGGTAGCAGCTAGAGATATGGGCCAGGTCTAAGAAGATGAAATTGAGCAAAGATAGATATAAAGGCAAATACTTAGGTCCAAGAAGAAGTCAATTACGCAAATGCTGCTAAGCGAGCCATGATTTTATAGCGAAATGTGAGATAAAAATCTGTTCCAGTTTTCCATAAGTTCGCTTTGAAAAGTCAGCAGTGTCCTGCATGTGCCCCAAACTCTGATGACTTCAGAGGCTGTCTGAGTAGGCGGTGATGTGACCTGAAGGAGCCTGCATCCTCTGTCCACAGCTCCAGGCAGTTCAGTGGTGGCTGCCTGCGGGGCTGTGTGTGAAGAAGAGCATCCCAGGGGTGGCTCAGGTCTGGAGGGAGTCACCCCAAGTAGTTCATGCCTCTCCAGGGAAGAGTCAACATCTCAGCCTAGGAGAATTGATGGTGACGTCAGTGGAGGCAAAGCAGAATGTGGAGAGGAAGCCTTATGTATGGGAGGAGCACAGGGTTTGCAGCTCAAGGATGAAACCTGACCTGGTACCCAAGGTGAGTCTTCGCCTAAGACAAATAGGGGCCGTGCACATTGCATGGTTAGACCAACCTTGCATGTAGACCTAAGGGCCCCTTACCAAGTGTTCATGGAGAGTAGAACATGTCCAAAGAGCATGATCAAGATGGCAAAGACACTTAGACCAGGTTTAAAGAGCAAGATTCCAAACCAGAGAAAGGTTAGGGGGTGGGTGTGGAGAGCTGGCCTCCAATGCTTGTGTGAATGAAAGGTCGTGTTGTGTATGTTTCCATGGGAGAGAAGCAGGACAATTGGGTCAAATTTATGGGGAGACAGATGTCATCTCCTTTCGGGGGAGGACTTGGGAGGCTCTTGGGGCCGAGGCCGATAGTGGGGCCTCTTATGGGAATTTTTCACGAACTGCAGGAATCAGATGAACTGGGGGAGATAGGAAAGTGAGCCGGGGAGCCTGCGCCCTGTATGTAATGAGTAAAAAGAGGTCAAGGTCAGCTGGCTAGAGGGCCAAATACAGCATCATTGGGCACCCAGCCTCGGTGTCATGCTACAGCATATGGTCAAGAATGTGAGTTTTGATGCCAGACAAACCTGGGTGGGTCTTTCTATCACTTAGAAGACATGTAGTCTGGGAAATTTATGTAACATTTGTTAAAAGATAATTTAAAAAAAAAACCTCACGATTCTCATACATATATAACATGAATATGTGTTAAAGATTTAAAAAGAGAAGAAAAGATTTTTTAAAATAAATTCAATCAATGGAGGAACCAGGCAAATGTTACAAAAGACTCAAAAGGCATCTGTGAAATAGACATTCATGAATCGGGAATATTGAAGTGAGTGGACCAATAAAGCCACACAGGGTTTTTTTGTTTGTTTTTCACAAGAAGAGGAAAAAGGAAATCAATTCAATCTTTACTAGACAGGACAGAATTTGCATGTTTAAAGACTGGAATTAGTTGCCTTTGCCATCTCTTATTACTTGCAATTTGTTATGAAGTTAACACATTGAATTTACATTCGAAAGTAATGAAAGACTAAAGTCCCTAAGGATCATGAAAGACTTAATACAACCTGGAAGGGTGTGACCTAAACAAGGCAGTGTTTTCTTACACCTTTTAGAGTCTCCGTTGGCCCATCTTGAAAATGGCAAGGATTGGATCTCAGAGTTTGCTGTAAGGATTAAGCAAAATTCTGCATGTCTTGCATTTGACCAGTGGCTGGCTCATGGCACGGAGTTCCGGAGACAGCTAGCAGGCATGGTGGTCGGAGGGAAGACACGCACTGATCGAAGCCATAAGGCAGGTCTGTGCAGAGGGCTGTGGGGCCCCAGAGGGGGACAGCGTGTTCGCTCATGGGGGACACTCTACGGCAGTGACTTCTGTGCAGGCGGTTCCCAAGAATTAGCATGGAGCAGTTCTGTGCCAAACCGTTTTAGTGGATTGTTTAATTTTCACAACTACCCAGGAGGTGAATATAATTTCCCCAGTTTACAGATAAGAAGAGTGGAATACTGGTGGATCTCATGATCCCTCCACTGATACGCATTAACAGCTTAGTACCATCTGGCTAGAGTTTCACACGCAGCCCCTCCTGCCTGCCATCCTTACTCTTTCTTTCCGTCACTACCCCCTCCCTCCTAGAAGTCAAGACACTCACAGGTGCCCACCTTTCTTCTCACACAGGTAAATGGTTCCCTTGATTCCTGAAAAAGTTCCTGTCTCCTTCCGGCTCATCACCATTCCCCATAATTGAGCCCCACGGGCTTGTTTTAATATACTTGTTCCATATACTTCCTTACCTGCCTCCTTTCCAATAGCCTGAAGCCCAGGATACTCCTGGCTACACCTACGAGGCGCTGCTGCAAATAAGGACCACAGATCTCTTCCAGATCTGAAACGTGTCTTAGGAGGATGAGATGTGGAATGACCATGAGCCGAAGGGCTGCAGTGTGCAAGGATTGTGCGTGCCCATTCTCAGTGACTCTGCAAACCTACCTCTCACAGTTGCTCTGAGAAGTCAGTTGGTTAGACCCATTTTGCCTATGAGGAAGCTGAGACTTAGGGTCAACGTTCCCAGGATAGTTGGATGGCAAAGTCTTAAAATGAGATTTCTTAATCCTCATATTTCTTTTCCTCCCCATCCCTCTTTTCCTACATAGCAAAATGCAGGCAACACATGCCTCCCTTTCTCAGCCTCCCCTTCAGATAAATATTGCGCCTCAATTGACAAAGTTGGATGCTGGCCCTAAGGGTCGGGAACAGTAGAGTCACATGAACCCAAGTATGAGGTAGTTCCCAACACCCATGACTCGTGAATGAGTTTGCATGTTTCCCTTCAGTGGCTGGCCTTAGAAAGAGGGCAACGGAAGGGGCTCTCAACGTCCCAGGATGCTGCGGGGTTTGAAACTGTAGCTAGTAGCTGGTAACCCCGAGAACTTACAAGGATGCTCTTGATCTCCACGGAGGAGCACGTGCCCTGTCCACTTTAAGGCCGGACACTCCCCACTGGAATAATTGGTTTCCTTATGATGCTGGAAGTATCTCAAGGGCAGACCTGGTCCCTGGGTCACCTCTGTTCCTTGGCATGGGACTCAGTACAGAGTCATCACCCAGTCAACGTGAATGGAATGAAGGACTGAATGAGTGAATATGAAATCCAGGAGCATTTAAAGATGAGCACGAAGCCCAGAGAAGGAGGGAAATTGCTCAGACAATCAGCCATGATGGCTGTTGTTTCTTCAAGTGCAGCTGGGCGAACAGATGTGTCTCCATCATGCTAATGCCAGCATGGGGCACACTCTTTTTTTTTTTTTTTTAAATCTCTCTTTTTGGAAACTTGAAGCCACTAAATGTTTCCATTCTAATGAGATTTTCAAAAGGAGAGAAAAAACATCTAGAATAATCAGGGCTTGTGTCATGCTGCGGGGAAAACAGCATGTGGCCCAGCTCTTACTTTGGGTCTCTGACTTTGGCTCTCAAAAGAAGCACTGGGGCCATTTGTAGGAAGGTGCTAATGGAATAAGAAAATATAAGGTGTTTACACGTTTTGGTCTGGGGCTGAGAGGACCGATTTTTGTCTCTGAATGAGGAAAGTCTCCAGGGCATGGTTAGAAATGTAAGTAATATGCCAATTATGCGGTGGCATTTTTCCCACTGTCTTTAGCCTAAAGGCGGTTGAATGGCTACTTGGGATCATTTCAGAGTTCCTGGGAAGATCTGCTCCTTTTTCTCCTAGAATCTCTGTCCCTCACCTGGGGGTCCCACAGGAAGTACCTTAATCCTTTGGTACAAGCTTTATTCCCTTTTAAAATGCAAATCCCATGGAGTATCTTGGCTCAGTGGAAAGGACTCTGACCAGCATCCAGGAGGACAGGTTCACTCAATGGGTTAAGGATCCGGCATTTCTGTGAGCTGTTGTGTAGGTGGCAGACAAGGTTCAGTTCTGACGTTGCTGTGGCTGCGGTGTAGGCCAGAGGGTACAGCTCCGATTCAACCCCTAGCCCGGGAATTTCCATATGCTGCGGGTGCAGCCCTAAAAAGACAAAAAAAAAATGCATAAATACATAAATAAAATGCAAATCCCAGGTGCCATTTTATTTATTTATTTTTTGTCTTTTTTTTTTTTACCTTTTCTAGGGCCGCTTCTGCGGCGTAGGGAGATTCCCAGGCTAGGGATCGAATCAGAGCTGTAGCCGCTGGCCTACACCACAACCACAACAATGCGGGATCTGAGCCGCATCTGTGACTTACACCACAGCTCACGGCAACGCCAGATCCTTAACCCACTGAGCGAGGCCAGGGACCAAACCTGCAACCTCATGGTTCCTAGTCGGATTCATTAACCACTGAGCCACAAAGGGAACTCCCAGGTGCCATTTTAAACCTATTAAATGAGCAAGTCAATTAGCAGACTGGACTGTAAAGCCAATGCTCCTGAAATTGGGTGACAGTGAGAACTTATGTGTGCCTGGGGACAGGGTAAAGTTATGCGACCCTTTGGAAAAATGATCTGGCAGAACATATGACAAATCCATTCAGTGGACTTCCCCTTGTGGCTCAGCGGTAAGGAACCCGACTAATATCCATGGGGAGTCGGGTTTAATCCCTGGCCTCACTCAGTGGGTTAAGGATCCGGTGTTGCTGTGAGCTGTGGTGTAGGTCAAAGACACAGCTCAGATCTAGTGTTTGCTGTGGCTGTGGCATAGCTGGTAGCTACAGCTCCAATTCAACCCCTAGCCCAGGAACTTCCACATGGCATACCTGCAGCCCTAAAAAGACAAAATAACAATAAAAATTATTTAAAAAATAAAGAATTTGGAGTTCCCATTGTGGCTGTGGTTAACGAATCTGACGAGGAACCATGAGGTTGCTGCTTCAATCCCTGGCCTTGCTCAGTGGGTTAAGGATCCGGCGTTGACATGAGCTGTGGGGTAGGTCACAGACACGGCTCGGATCCCGCTTTGCTGTGGCTCTGGCGTAGGCGGGTGGCTACAGCTCCAATTAGACCCCTAGCCTGGGAACCTCCCTATGCCGCAGAAGCGGCCCTAGAAAAGGCAAAAAGGCAATAATAGTAATAATAATAAAGAATCCATTCAACTATTCAAAGCCGAGATGGTCTAGAGATTCATTATAAAGAATTGGTCCAAGGAAGGAAAAACTTTATGCACAAAGATCTTTTCCATTGTATTGCTTACAACACCAAATTGGTAGGCCCTAAATCCCGAATATCCAGCAATAAGAGAATAGTTATGTATATTTCAGTGCACTGATGTCATAGAATACTGCTCTTCCATTAAATATGATTGCTTTGAATATTTTATAGCTAAGTGGAAGAATATTTATGCTTTAATAAGATAAAAATGTAGACTCTGCTGTTGAGACAAAGCAAATATTAAAAACTGCGTATGCCTATGTCCTTGGGCTGCAAAAGGGACAGGAGAAAATGAAGAGTTGATTTATTAGACTTAGAATTAAATATAGTGATTCTTTTATTTTGGTTTCCATTGTTTGGAGACCAAACAGTGTCTTGTGTGAAGTAAGTCCTTTAAACCAAGAAGACTGGAAATGCACGAGGGCCAGGGATCCGACTGGAGAGGGTGCACGGTGACCAAAAACCAGTGCTTCGGACCCGCCGTGAGAAATGCCAAAGAAAAGGCTGTCAGGGCAGCAGCAGGGGCTGGAAGACCATGGGAACAGAGATGACTGGGGCCAGAAGGAAAGGGCTGCCCCAGAGCATGTGCTTAAACTCTAGGCTCTGGACTTCAAGCCTCAGTCAAATCCTTATGCCCAGATGGGCGAGACATGAGCTGGAATTGGAGAGACCATACTGGCACCTACTGTGAGCCTTTTAAGACACACCCCTTTCCCTCTGGAAGGAAGAGGGATGGAGGAGAACCATGCACCTGTTTGCCATTGACTCATCACCTTCTCACCTTCTCCTCTCGTGGACCACGGGCCCTCTCCACGCAGGCCTAGGGAAGGGCAGCTAGGAGCCTCTGCTGGACTTACCCATCCCTCTGAATGAGAGAGAGCTGCCCCTTCACCTTGCAGCATCTATAAAGGCAGCTACTCTGGATCATTTCTGCTCCTGCTTTCCTGGAAGTAGATGCAACATCCGATCCCAATCCTGCAGTCATGGCCACGTTACTATCGACCCCGCGGTCTCCGATGCAGTCTGGCAAGGTGGCCATTGGTGTGTGTTACTGATGCACAAGTAAGGAAGCTAAGAGAGGAATTCCTGTTGTGGCTCAAACGACATAGTGTCTGTGAGGGTACAGGTTTGATCCCTCTCCTCACTCAGTGGGTTAAGGCTCTGGTATTGCCATGAGCTGTGGTGTAGGTCGCAGATGTGCCTCGGATCTGGTGTTGCTGTGGCTGTGGTACAGGCCAGCAGCTGCAGCTCTGATTCGACCCTTAGCCCGGGAATTTCTGTATGCTACAGATGCTGTCCTCAAAAGAAAAAAAAGAAGAGGCTAAGAGAAATTAAATGATTTGCCCAGGGTCATAAAAACCTGAAGAGGAGGGGCTGGGGATGAAATGCAGTGTCTGATTCTGACACCGCACTGTTCATACCACCTGTACCTTAGTGCTTTGTACACAGTAGGTGCTTCCAAAATGTGCGTGAGAGTTCTGCACCCCAGTCTGCTATGCATGCGGTTATCCCACATCAAGCAATTCTCTGACACCAACGGGGTGTCCTACGATCTAACTCATTGCTGACACTGTCTACCCCAGGAGAGCATCAGAGGCCACAGGTCAAGGGCTCAGTCCTACAAGACTGCCCCCACCCCCACCCTGACCCCTGCCCCACTTCAGACACCAGTCACAAGTCTAGGGTGTCACCTGTGCTTCTGACTGATGGGCTATAGACTGGAGATTCCAATGATTTGCTCTTCGGGTTTGATTCCTTTCACTGGAGAGACTCAGACCTCAGAGAAACATCTGATCTACTTTAAGATTACCTGTTTGTTTATTTATTTATTTATTGTCTTTTTACCATTTCTTGGGCTGCTCCCGCGGCATATGGAGGTTCCCAGGCTAGGGGTCTAATTGGAGCTGAAGCCGCCAGCCTACACCAGAGCCACAGCAACACAGGATCCGAGCTGCATCTGCAGCTTACACCACAGCTCACGGCAATGCCGGATCCTTAACCCACTGAGCAAGGCCAGGGATCGAACCCGCAACCTCGTGGTTCCTAGTCAGATTCGTTAACCACTGAGCCACGACGGGAACTCCTACCTGTTTATTATAAAAGGATGCAAGTCATGCATGGCCCATGAAAGACATGCCCAGGGGAGGGTACCAGGAACGGGGGTGGAGCTTCCATGTCCTCTCCATGTCTCCTCGTGTTGACCAGCCTGGGAGCTCTTCCAACCCAGTCCTTTTGAGTTTTTATGGAGGCTTCACTAGAGACACCGTTGACAATGGACCTCATCTCCAAACCCTGTGCCCTCCCAAGAGGTCAGGAAACTGGAACTAGACGTTCCAGCCCTCTAATCTCCTGATTGCCTCTCCTGGAAACAGCTCCCATCTGCTTTCCAAAACCCACCTGTAACAAAAGATACCTTGATTATGCTCCTCACTAAGGAAATTCCAAGGGTTTTAGGAGCTCGCTGCCAGAAACTGCGACGAAGACCACAAATATATTTCTTAGTATAAATCAAAGTATTACAGCCTAAGAGGTACCCCACAAGCATTTGCTAAATCAAGCATCTTCTTAAGGTTCAGCATCATTCTGGTGGCAGAGTGGGTGTCTGTGGAAGGATGGATTTAGACCTCAAAAATACCACCCGGAGCATGAAACAAAGACTGTTTTGTTTATAAAGCTGCCTGGACTTTGAGTTGAGGCTTATGAATTTTTATCATGCCTTTGTTTTTCTTACCCTGGCATGTCATGCAGACTCCTGTAACAAAGGGAAGTGAACGCCTACTGTTTCTCTTCTGATTTTTCAAGGTTCACTTTATCACTTTATCACCCAGCCCCATCCAGCTCTCTGATGCAATGCGTCCTGGGCCAGGTCTTGAAGAAATGATGAAAAAAATCAATAAAAATGGTCCTGTGAGAGTGAGCCAAATGGAAATGTAGCTTTGTGTTTTACCCAGCCTTCCAGGATCAGCTCTCCTAGATAGGCATAAACAAACACTGTAGGTTTTTTATTGGGGGGGGGCGGTGTTCTGTGCACATGGCAAGTTTTGTAGGCTGACAAAGCCTTATCACCATGGTTGAAAGTTGACATAGGATGAAATCATGCCATTCGCAGCTCATGGATGAATGTAGAGATTGTCATACTCGGTGAAGTGAGCCACATGGAGAACTATTATGGGATACTATTTATATGTGGAATCGAAAAGAAACAATACGGAGTTCCCATCATGGTTCAGCAGGTTAAGAACCCGACTAGTATTCATTAGGATACGGGTTCAATCTCTGGCCTCTCTCAGTGAGTTAAGGATCTAGCGTTACTGTGAGCAGTGGTATAGGGCACAGATGTGGCTCAAATCCAATGTTGCTGTGGCTGTGGTGTAGGCCGGCAGCTGCAGCGCTGATTCAACCCCTAGCCTGGAAATTTCTATATGCCCCTGCTGGGAGCCCTAAAAAGAAGAAGAAGAAGAAAAGAAAAGATACAAGCGAACTTATTTACAAAATAGAAGCAAACCCACAGGTGTAGAAAGCAAATTTTTGGTTACCAAAGGGGAAAGGCAGAGGGAGAGAGAAATTAGGAATTTGAGATTAACCTGTACACACTATAGATAACTAACAAGGACTAACAAGGTAGCTCTACTCAATGTTTTGTGATGGCCAATAAGGGAAAAGAATCTGAATAGAATAGATTGCTGCATTTACATATGACTGAGTCCCCTTGCTGTAATCCTGAAACTAGCACAACATTGGAAATCAGCTATACTACAGGTTTATTTAAAAGTTGACAAAGGAAATGGGTGGGCGTCTACACTCCCGGGCATTGGGAATGGCAGGAAGAGGGTTAAAAGTTCCCAGCTTTTATTGGTGCTCACATCCCACCTGCACCCGGATAGCAGCCTCTGGCCCATGTTCACGCTGGTGTTTTATTAGCCTCATTTTATCAATAAGGAGACTGAGGTTTCTGGAGGCAAGACTATGAGACCAAATGCACACAGCTAGAAATGTGACCTAGGACTTGAACCCAGATTTTGCCTTCCTCCTAAGACCTTTCTCTTCCTAAAAAGCCAAGTTGTCCAAACGATGCTGAGCTCTGTGTATGTGGAGAGGAGGGAGGTGGTGAGTTAGGAGGAAAAGAATGAAAAGACCTGGGGTATAAACGAAAGCCTTTCTGTAGCGTTGAGGTGAGACGTGGGACGGTAGAGAGGGTGGATCGTGATGGAAATGAGGCCAGGAAAAGGTTGCTCTGGACTTTCTTAGGTGGATTGAAGGGGCAGGAGTGGAGGGCTATAAGAGATGGGTCACCACTGAGTGATCCAAGAGAGAGAAGAGACGGCTTGTCTAGGGCATTAGTCATAGGGACAGAGGGAGGTAGACCAGATGTCTGATATTATTTCAGAGGACATATGGCTATAACTGGCTCAAGATGGGTGTGCCTGGAGTGGGAGCGGGAGGGCTCTCTGCATTCAGGTTGGAGAGCCAGATGGGCACCTGACAACCTTTATCTCCCTGAGTACCCACCACACCTCCGTGAGCAGCCCTTTGCATCTTCCTTTCCACACCTTCCACTAAGAGAGCAGGGGGTGGCGGTTGCTCAGCGGGTTAAGGACCCCTTGTTGTCTCACTGCTCAGGTCACTGCTGTGGCATGGGTTCCATCCCTAGCCCGGGAACTCCTTGGGCATGGCCTCTCCAAAAAAGAGAGAGCGAGTGGAAGCTCAGAATGATAGGGTATCTTGCTGGAAGTCCTACAAGACGGAGAATCTGGATTCAAACCCAGGTCACTATAGATAGGGGTGCCTGTTAGGATCTAATCCAGGAAGGACGTAAAACAGTGAGCACACGCCTAGGACTGCTGATGCCCACTGCTCTGCTGGCCTGTGTGAGCCCCAGCAAGCTCCTTTCCCTGAAAGCGAGAGCTTTCATTCCTATGAAATAAGGGGTGTGGAATGTGGGGAGATGCAGAGGAACTCAGGGCTATAGCAGGTCCAGGAAGAATAGAAAGTCTTAGACCAAGTGAACCGTGGAGCCACACTTCAGTGTCTACACCCTCCAGGTGCTGGGGATGTAGGATCTGCCACCAGCCCCGCAGACGCAGCCGGAATCCTGTCTTACCCCCTTGTCTGGTTAAAGGGTTTGTCTTATTGTCTTATAAAATGCCTGTTTTCCCCATTTTAACATCTCGAAAACAGGGATGTGGAGTCCAATCAATGGCTGTCATCATTTAATTGGCAGTTTTCTTTTCTTAGTAGTTTATATAATTATAATGTGTCTTACAATTAATTGTGTCTGAGAGAGAACTGTTTCTTGGTAGACTTACCCAAAGATGATAGACGTGTGATGAATTCTAAATGTATTATAATAGGGGCACTTGCGTCCAGTTATTGAGAAATTACAAATTTCCTAGGCACTGTGTTTTATGGAATAATAAAAATAACCATCATACTAGTAATAATAATAGCAGTCATTGCCGACGTTTATCAAGCACCAGACTGAGCATGTCATTATCCCCATTTTACAGACGGAGAAACGGAGACACATTTAATCCTCGGAAAAACTGTGCGGTGGAATCCTCATTTTACTGTGCTTCAATTTATTATACCACAGATGCTGCATTTTTTACACATTGAGGGTTTGTGGCCACTCTGCCTTGAGCCACGTCTACCGGGGCCATTATTTTCCAATAGCATTTGCTCACTTTGTGTCGCAGGGTCCCATTTGGTAATTCGGACAATATTTCACACTTTTTCATTATTATCAAATTTGTTATGGAATCTGTGATCAGTGACCTTTGATGTTACTGCTGTGACTCACAAAAGGTTCAGATGATTATTAGAATTTTTTTAGCCCTAAAATATTTTAAAATAAAGGTATGTACACTGTTTTTTAGGCATAACACTATCGCATACTTAACAGACTACAGTATATAGTATAAACATAACTTTTATGTGCTTTGGGAAACCAAAAAATTTCTGTGTCCTGCTTTATTGTGATGGTCTGGAAACGAACCCTCAATATGTCCAAGCTGCATCTGTAATTATCCCCATGATGAACAAGAGGCATTGGAGGATCAGAGAGGTTGAGTTACTTAACCCACGTCACACAGCAGTGAATAGATCACTCCATGTCTCATTTCCAAATTTATACTCCTAATTATAAATATCTTGTAAATGGGGCACGTATGTTGGCATGTTGGGAGGAAAGAAGCAACTGCCAAGAGCCTACTGCTGCTCATAAGCATTTTATATGTTCTCTCACTGAATCCTGTTGGGAGGAAGGCATTTCATCCCGCTCCAGTTGAGCAACAGAAGCCCAGGGATGAGGTTGGACTTGAAACCCTGACATGTCTGGCTCCAGGGCTTAGGCTGTTGCTGACAGGAGGTCCCTGTCACACTCGATCAGGTCGTGGAGATGTTTCCCTCACAGTCAGCACTGTCCCCAAATATGTTCCTGGGACAGAAACGGCGGTTCAGATAAAGCTGCTGATTTGTTTAAAAACCATGAATCCCATTGTGGCTCAGCCGTAACGAACCCGACTAGTATCTGTGAGGATGTGGGTTCAATCCCTGGCCTCACTCAGTGGGTTAAGGATCCAGCGTTGCCATGAGCTGTGCTTTAGGTCACACACACAGCTCGGATCCTGTGTTGCTGTGGCTCTGGTAAAGGCTGGCTGCTACAGTTCCGATTTGACCCCTAACCTGGGAACTTCCATATGCCACGGATGAGGCCCTAATAAATAAACAAACAAACAGACAGACACACATTAGCCTAAAAAACATTAATGAGCAGACAGGGTGCTCAAGAAGAAATGCCTGGCAACATACCATGAAACTTAAATAGCTGTTGCCAGAGGCAGATTCACCATGAAACTAATGAAGCTTAAGCTGCAGGTCCTATACTCATTTTTGTAATAATTTGTATCCTTTCCCATAAATTTGTATTTCATCTCTTCCACAAACCTGGACATGACCCTATTTTATTCCTTTAATCTTGTTAAATATTCTGGTATCCATCTCAAAGGTGAGATTAAGTGATTAAGTCCCTTAATTGGACTTCTTAAATTTTTTTTTCTGCATTGTATTAGACATACCCCATGTCTTCAGGGGTTACCGATTGAGGTTGGCTGCCCTGGGCTCTTACTTTAAATTAGAAGTTGGGAACTGTTTCTTAAAGAGCTGAACAGTGAATATTTTAGGCTTGTGGACCAGATGGTCTTTGCTGCAACTACTCTGCTGTTGCATCACCAGAGCGGCCACAGACAATATATAAACAGAGGGATGTGGCTGTGGTTTAAGAAAATGTGCTTACAAGAGTTCCCTTTATGGCTCAGCGGGTTAAGAACCCTACATAGTGTCCATGAGGATGCTGGTTTGATCCCTGGCCTTGCTCAGTGGGCTAAGGATCGGGCGTTGCTACAAGCTGTGGTGTAGGTCACAGATGCGGTTTGGATCTGGCGTTGCTTTGGCTGTGGTGTAGGCCAGCGACTGAAGCTCCAATTCAACCCCTACCCTGGGGACTTCCATATGCTGCACGTGCAGCCCTGAAAAAAAGGAAAAAGAAAAGAAAAGAAAAGTGGCTTACAAAAATAGGCAGCTGACTGGATGTGGCCCGAGGGCCACGGTTTGCTCACCGCTGGTTTAGATGGTCCAAAACCTACACCTGCCTTACCCCTCTGTGGACCCGTAGAGTGATATGAACAGGATACAGAGAGAGAAAGACGGAGATACAGATCTCTGTGTGTGGTTTTCATAAATCTGATTTTCTTGTCTCATTTCAAGAACATGAAGTTTTCTGAGACAAAATGATTTTTCTATATACTTTTAAAGTCAATTTTTTAACTCTTTATGAGCACAAGATGCGAAGGAAAGAGGTAAGAAACTAGCATCTGATGAATGGCTGCTATTTTCCAGGATTCTAGGCCGTGTATGTACATGATTCTCTTTTTTATCCATATGATCATCCCATGGGGTTGGTTTAGGGGTCTCCTCATCCCCCAGTTAATAGGAATCAGTGAATATCTACGTAGAGGGAATCTGCTGAAAGTGGGGTTCAATCTTCATACTAAACAGTGAAGAAACTTTCTCATGGGTCCTTAATCACGCAACATATACTTAAAATACAAAAATGTGTTTATTGTAGCTCATAGTTCAAAGAATGTAGGTTATGATTGCTCTGATTTTTAGAATGAACCAAGACTTAGCTGAGTGTTAATTGGGGGTTATGTTTTCTTTGCCACAATTAGATGATAATGCCATGTGACTTCACTTTTATTTTCTCGACATTTTGGAGGAAGGGTTGTGTGGCATTTTTCACCCTTTGAAGTAGCAATTGATTTGTCCTTAATTGTTCTAGCAAGATCGTCACTTGTTAATGGCTTTGCTGTATTTGGAATATCTCTCCGTCATCATATCCGTCAACTTCATGAAATCCTGCATCTTTGTAACGCTGCCTTTTCACTTTGCAGGCAGTTCCCATTATACCTGATGGGGAGGCAGACACTGACGTGCAAGGCCACCTGCCCAGGATTGTAGGTCAAGGATATTAATGTTAAATGGTCAAGGATATTTGCATGGAGACCTCATTAGAGAAGTGGGTTTTGGTTACGAGGCGTTTGGTACCCTGTGCATTCTCTGATCTACAGAAACTGAGTTAAAGAATAAGAAGGAAGATCCCCTGATTTGTCAGTCCTGAACTATAGATGAGACACTGCGGTGCAGAAAACTATACCTGCCCCAGGTCATCTGGTTTCTAGGTGGTGAGCCAAGAGGTAGATCCTGGGTAACTAGTACTAGTTATCTGTTACTGTATAACAAGCTACCACAAAACTTAGCAGCTGAACTAACATAACACACCTTTGTTTCTGTGGGTAAGGAATCCATACATGGCTTACCTGGGTCTCCAGCTAAGGATTTCCCACAAAGCCTACAAGTTAGATGTCAGCCAGGGCTGGGGTCTCATCTGAAGGCGTCACTGGGGAAGGATTCTTTTCCAAACTCCCTTTTGCAGTTATGGGAAGCATTCAGTTCCTTGAGGGCTGTTGGACCGAGTGTCTTGGTGCCTTGCTGGCTATTGGCTGAAGGCCATAATAAGTTCCATCCCACATGGGCCTCTCCAGTATGGCAGCATGAACAACTTGCAAGAGAGAGTCTACTAGCAAGAGGGAAGTCACAAGCTTTTATCATCTAACCCCAGAAGTGGCATCCCAATTTCACTGTAGTTGGTTAGAAAGTGATCATAGGTCCCAATGACCTCTCAGCAGAGGAAATTAACCACATACGTGCACAGCAGGAGGCAAGGCTCACTGGGGTCATCTTAAGATCTGCTTGTCACCCTGCATTCCAGAATCTTTACTCTTCTCCTTTTTGGTTCTGCTTACAAGGAGAACGTGGAAGATGCTTGTACCTGATGAAGAAACTTAAAACACAACATCACATCATTTTGTAGCACCAGTACCTTAGAAAGCAACGTTTAGATGTTGACTGAAGATGCTTTGTTAGTAACAAGGCTTTGCAGTCAAAACTACAAAGAGGTACCGCCTCACACTGGTCGGAATGGCCATCATTAACAAGTCAACAAATAACAAATGCTGGAGGGGGTGTGAAGAAAAGGGAACCCTCCTTCACTGTTGGTGGGGGTGTAAACTGGTGCAACCACTATGGAAAACGGTATGGAGGTACCTCCGAAAATTAAATTTGGAACTACCCTAAGACCCAGCAGTCCCACTCCTGGGTATATAAATGGACAAAACTTTCATTCAGAAAGATACATGCACCCTTATGTTCATGCTAGCACTATTCACAATAGCCAAGATATGGAAACAGCCTAAATGTCCATCAACAGATGAGAGTATTAAAATGTAGTACAAAGGGAGTTCCCGTCATGGCTCAGTGGTTAACAAATCTGACTAGCAACCATGAGGTTGCAGGTTTGATCCCTGGCCTCACTTCGTGGGTTAAGGATCTGGCATTGCCGTGAGCTGTGGTGTAGGTCGCAGACGCGGCTTGGATCCCACGTTGCTGTGGCTGTGCTACAGGCCAGTAGCTGCAGCTCCGATTCGACCCCTAGCCTGGGAACCTCCATATGCCGCGATGCAGCCCTAAAAAGACAAAAAATAAATAAAAAATAAAAATAAATAAAATGTGGTACATAGATACAATGGACTCAGCCGTAAAGAAGGACAAAATAATGCCATTTGCAGCAACATGGATGCAACTAGAGATTCTCATACTAAGTGAAGTAAGTCATAAATAGAAAGGCAGATGCTGTATAATATTTATATGTGGAAACTTATAATCTATGAAATGGAAACAGATCATGGAATGGAGAACAGACTTGTGGTTGCCGGGGGAGGGCGTGAGATGGACTGGGAGTTTGGGGTTAGTAGGTACAAACTATTACATTTAGAATGAATAAGCAATGAAGTCCTACAGTGTAGCACAGGGAACTACGTCCAGTCTCTTGGGTTAGAACAGGATGGAAGATAGTATGAAAAATAGAATGTATATATATGTGTGTGTGACTAGGTCTCTTTGCTGTACAGTGGAATTTGAAGGAACATTGTAAGTCAACCGTACTTTAATAACCATACGTTAATAGAAAATTAAAAAAAAAAAATAACAAGGCTTTGCCAGCACCCCAATCCCTAGCACAGTGTGTGACACGTAGGAGGCAGCGCAGATGATGAGCTGAATGCCATTGGATGGGGGAGAGGAGGTTGGGACCAAGAGGCCCGAACATCTCAGGGTGTATCAGAGATACGGCTTGTTCCATAGGGAAGAGAGAGGGGGAAACATCCACAGATGGACTGTTTCTCTCCCCTGGCTTGGCTCAGATTCCCCCTGTGTCTGTGACTCGGCATGGCCCAGGTGTCCTGCTGGAGCTAGAAGTACACAGCTAATGGCTCCTGGACCTGGCCTATGGGGAGAAAAGAATGTGACCTGCCAGCGCTTGGAGAGCATGGCCTTTATCTGAAACTGTCCAGTGAAAACAGAGGTACTGGAGAGGACGTGTTGGTGGCACTGCTAAGGGACTGTTGTGTATTTCAGCTGATGACAGTCATTGTCAGGGGGGAGGGGGCCAGAGGCAGGGGACAGAATTGCTTGGTCTGGAGAAGGCTGATAACTCTGTCCCCAGGCAGAAGGCTCCCTCTCTCCCACCACCCCCAAATAAACATGGCCTTCTTGAGAGGGCTGGATGAATCTGAGAATCCTGACAAAAAGAAGCCCTGCAGAAATAGACAGATGGTGACTCCGACTTGGGGGAGACGATGCAGTGAGTGGTGGAACTCAGACGTCTTCTTACCAGGGCTTCTTCCAAGCTCCAGTTGACTTCCGTCTTCTAAAGAAGAATCGACAAAAGTTTCCATCAGCCACACGGGACTCGGCCATAGACCTGGCCTGTCCCAGCTCAGATTCACTCCTGCAGTAGCTAACACGTCCTGGCCTGTGTGCAGGGGGAGAGAGAGAGCAGCTCAGAACAGGAAGAGAAGGGAAGACCCCCTGTGCCACAGGGGAGACTGAGGGCTTCCGTCTGAAATCAAGTTCATGTCTTGAGTTGACCAGAGCGTGCAAGAGACCAGAATGTTTCCCTGTCTCGGGTGAAGGAGGGCTTCCTTGATGCGTTTCCCTTTATAAATTAATGATTGTTTTCAAATCTCAGAAAGTGAATTCCCCAGGTTGCCTTGCTTTTCATTCCTGGAGGTGCCAGGAAATGCCTGGTTCTGCTGGGTGTCTGCTGCCCCCTGCTGGCTGCAGCCTGGTGCTGCATGCCTGCGGCAGATGGGAACCAGGCTGAAAACGGGTGACAGGTCAAGGTTGAGTTCTCCCCCCTGGTTCTAAAATCACAACTAGAGCTGAAAAGGACTTCTGTCTGTAGCCTCGACAATTCCTCTAAGCTTCAGGTTTGACTCTCCATCAGCCTGTGGAATATGTCCACTCAGATCTCAACCAACCAATCCGCAGCCTGGTTTACCTTTGCGGTCTTGCCGGCTCCCCACGGACACCTGATGTCTGTGACAGCACGTTGTTTACCCTGTCACCCGTCCCCCAACGACCCTCCAGATACTCCTCTTGCTCGGCACCCACATCCCATTAGCCTCAAGTCCTACCGAGACCTCTGGGGGGATTCTCTCAGGGGGTCCTTTGCCATCTCTGCAGTTCAGCCCATGACAGCAGCCTCCTGACTGCTGTCGTGTCAGAGAGCAGTCCTTAGCGATACAGGCGGTAGGGATATAGATTATGAGGTAGCTGTAGACATAGATATGGATGGGGGTGTAGAATGCATATGGATGATACAGATATGCCTATGGATATAGCTGTATATAAGGTAGGGATAGTTGTGGAGATTAAGATCTCCCGTAGAATAAAGACCACATTTTTTGAAATAAGAGTGTGGTTGATTTACAGTGTTGTGTCAATTTCTGCTGTACAGCAGAGCGACCCAGTCATACATATATGTGTGTGTGTGTGTGTGCGTGTGTATTATTTTTCTGTTACTATCATCCATCAGGTTCTGTCCCAAGAGATTGGATATAGTTTCTGTGCTGTACGGCAAGACCTCATTGCTTATCTGTTCTAAATGTAAGGGTTTGCACCTACCAACCCCTAACTCCCAGTCCATCGCACTTCTTCCCCCCTCCCCCTTGGCAACCACAGATCGGTTCTCGATGTCCGTGAGTCTGTTTCTGTTTTGTAGGTAGGTTCATTTGTGCCATATTTTAGATTCCACATTGAAGTGATATCATATGGTCTTTGTCTTTCTCTTTCTGACTTTCCAAACTCTTCACAGTTAGAGCAGAAAATCAAAGACGAGGCAGGAGGCCAGAGCACTGAGACTTCAAGCGAGTTTTATCGACCAACAGATGGGCCAGGAGCGCTGAGAGAGAACTCAGGCTCCCCGCCACGAAGGGAGCAGTTAGTAATGTAGAAAGACGGTAGTTTCTATTTTTGGTACAGGCTTGTTCTTGGGCTAAGTCAGTATTCCCGGGTCGGGGGAAGGCCGTCTCCTTAGGAATAGGGTCATGGTTTGGGGCAGGGGGTAGAGGGAAGTTGGGGAGGACCGTCCCATGGCAGGTAACTGCTGAAGGTTAACAGGGCTCCAAGGCAGCTCATTGCTGGGGGAGGGATCAGCCTTCTAGATTGGAAGTCTGATTAGCGTTTTGGTGGCCCCTGACAAGTCATGTCCCTCTTAAGGTTTACTTGGCCTGCAAAACACTGTATATCCTATCACGGGCCTGTCTCTCCAAGCCCATCCTCTATTCCTGGTCTTTTATTACAGCCGCAGGGCAATGGCTCAATTCTGAAATTGTTTTCATCTATTCTCTAAACATCTCTGGGTTCTTGGTAAGAGTCAGGCTGTGGGAGAGTCACCGGGATGCAGAGGGGAATAAGAAGCCAAGTCTCATAGACCCAGCAAGTGCTGCCCAGACATCATCTGAAGAATAGGGACAGGGGCTCCCTTACTCTATAAAAATCGGATGCGCTTGGCATAGATTCCCCTCCACATGCTTAGTTTTCTCTTGCTGTGTAACACATTGCTGCTAACGTAGTGGCTTATGACAACACATGTTAAATGTCTCCGTCTCCATGCGTTAAGGGTCTGGGCATGACTTAACTGGACCTTTTACGTAGTGTCTCACAAAGCAGCCATCAAGGTGTGGGCTGGGCTGCACTCCTTTCTGGAGTGACATGCCATCCTTTCTGCCACAATCTGTTCTTAGAACCAAGCCGAAGGTTCTGCCTACAGTAAAGGATGGGGGTCACACAAGGGCATGGCTCGTTTGGGGTCACCTTACAGCATGGTCACCATCCGCACACTTCATTGACTCTCCCCAAGATTCATGGACATTCTTTTTTTTTATAATTTTTTTTATTTTCCCACTGTACAGCAAGGGGGTCAGGTTATCCTTACATGTATACATTACAATTACATTTTTCCCCCACCGTTTGTTCTGTTGCAACATGAGTATCTAGACATAGTTCTCAATGCTATTCAGCAGGATCTCCTTGTAAATCTATTCTAAGTTGTGTCTGATAAGCCCAAGCTCCCGATCCCTCCCACTCCCTCCCCCTCCCATCAGGCAGCCACAAGTCTCTTCTCCAAGTCCATGATTTTCTTTTCTGAGGAGATGTTCATTTGTGCTGGATATTAGATTCCAGTTATAAGTGATATCATATGGTATTTGTCTTTGTCTTTCTGGCTCATTTCACTCAGTATGAGATTCTGTAGTTCCATCCATGTTGCTGCAAATGGCATTATGTCATTCTTTTTTATGGCTGAGTAGTATTCCATTGTGTATATATACCACAGCTTCCGAATCCAATCATCTGTCGATGGACATTTGGGTTGTTTCCATGATGGACATTCTTTATTCCTGTTCTGTGGATGTGATCTCTGGGGTTTCCAGACTCAGCGAGCTTCTCAGGATCCCATACCAGACCCTCTCTCTAGTCCCTGTCTTTGGACTCCGAACTTGTGGTCTTTTTACTGATAATACAGTTATCCTGATGGTAATGATTCCTTCTGATAAATGTCTTTATCGCTAAGCTGCGCATGATCATATCTACCTTAAGACGTGGTTGTGAGGATAAGTGAGCTGAAAGCTATAAAGTGGCAGGTGGTCTGTGCTCCCTAAAGGGTGGTGGTGGGTGTTGATGATGTTACCATCGGCATCAACGTCATCGTCAGTGTCGTCATGCCCATCACCTGAGAAGACGCGGGATGCAGAGTAGGCAGATTCCAGAGGTGGGTCAGCAGCTTTGAATTTAACGTAAGATGGAAGGAAGGAGTGGAAAGTCTTGTTTGGGTTCCAAGGTAGATTGGGGAACATAGACTCATGTCTGCAGCTCAGCAGGATCATTGATCAGAAAAGTCATCAGGATCACCAAGAGTAGGGTCCAGGACTCTAGTCCAAGCCAGGGCCAGGAAGAGACATTTCCAAACCTCCGTATGTCATGGTCTCACCATCACACCGAGAGACTGCTTTCCATATGTCTGGACTGTGAGCTCAGGAGGACGGATCCAGCTTCTTCATCACTGAATTCCAGCTCTGCAGCCCCCAAGGCCTGCCATATAAATATTTGGTGGATGGATGGATGGATGGGTGGATGGATGGATGGATGGGTGGATGGATGGATGTATGGATGGATGGATGGATGAAAGCACAAGTGGGTACCCATTTACTCAAGCCAAAAAACCATGGATTGGCACCTAGAAGAGCACAGAGTTAGATTAATTAGAGCAGAAGAGCTTGGAGTGTGTGGAACCAGGCATGGACCCTGTCTCCCAATTTCCCTCTTAGACACCGAGGGAACCCTTGAACCAAAGACTCTCCACGGAGAGTGAGGGAGACCATTGACCTTTGCTGAAACAATGAAGCACACACATTCTCCCTCCGTCCACCCAACACCCCCCAACACAGAGCATCTGTAATCGTCTCAAAGGATTGTTTGCAATTAGCTTCTTCTGCCTGAGGCAGGGGCGTAAACCAGATGACCTCTCAATGGCTTTTCAATGGCCGACATTCTGCATCATTCAGTGAGGTGATTCCTATTCTTTCTAGCCTGAGACACACTTGGTAATTTCCAAAGCAGTTCTGAGCCCCTGCCCCAATTGAAAGAGATTATTTCCTTTATAACTAATGACTGTAAATAATAATAATGATAATAATAATAATAATACAAAGCTATGGCGACAGAGGCCTTCATTGCATTTATCAGTCTTTGGAGGAATCTTTCTACTAAGAATGTTTTCATAAATTTGAAGATCATAGTCCTATATGTGTGGGACATGTTATTAATGTATTCCTGTTCCCGTTGATTTACCAAAGCTTGTGGTCACTGGGTTTTCAAGGCATCTCCAACCCTCCAGAGCTGGGACCAGATGCTCTAGTTCAAATTCTCACTATTTGCACTAACCAGCGGGTAAAGTTCTGCACATCGCTTAACCTCTCTCAGCCCTGTTTCCTTTCACTGGAGCAGTGATCCCTGCCTGCCTTACAGGTGTGTCATGGGCTCGCATGGGATAGTGTGGAAAGCACATACCAGGGTCCGATGGGGGTCACAGCCTCCTCCTGGCTGAGACCTTCCCAGTCTAGTCGTGGCGCAGTCCAAGACTGGACGCTGCTTAGCTTCCTTCTTCCTTCCTCTCTAGGTTCCTGATTGTCCTGGGGTGCTTGGTTCTGGCCGTGCTGACTACCTTCAGGGAGTACGAGACTGTTTCGGGAGACTGGCTTCTGTTGCTGGTGAGATGGGGCACCTGCCATGGTGCCGGGCATCTGGGGTGGATGCTCTGGGGGTGGGGGTGGGGGGCTCCACAGTGAAGACAAGGAGGCCCGTGGGTGCAGTTCTCCCCAAGTGGTTTTGGCTTCCCGGAGTCTCCGGCCAAGGCCAGATCCAAGAGGAAGCCACGGCGGATCAGTGGATGAGGTCTCCTGGGCACAGGTCGGGTGGGGAGCAGCATGGCTCATTCCAGATTATTGAGAAGGGAGCGTGAACCAGGCCAACGCCAAAACCAATGCCCATTGGCAAAAGGATGAAACACAGCTTTCTCCCCCTGTGATGTTAACACAAAGGCATCTTTCATTCTAAACTTTGCCTCTGTCTCCCTAAACCCTGAGGTCTCTTCCTTCAAGGCCAAGTAGCAAATCCCATTTCTACATGAAAACCCCACGTCCTCCCTCCTGGGCCTCTGCCTGTTTTCACTCTCCAGTCCACGTGGTACCTGTGATGCGGTGGGGAGAGAGTGCAGTTGGCATCCTTGGGCACGTTACTGGATGCCCCTGACTCTGCTTCCTCCCATCCTCACCTAAACTGGGGAAAATGTAAGGTCAGGACCACTTGCTGATGGGCTGGGTGCAGTCTCAGCACCCGGCCAAGAGGAGGCCCCCGGGAAGGGCTGGTTCCTTCTGCAGCCCTGAATGGCTCTGGTCACCTGGCTCTCTGATTGACCACGCCTCACTGGATTCAGATCAACGCACCTCTTTAGGGGGAGGCCTCACCCTCTGCACAAGGAAGGGGTGCAAGCCCCCCCAATTCAGGTCCATGAAGTTGGAGAACTGGAGTTCCATTGTGGCTCAGAGGGTTAAGGACCCAATATTGACTCTCTGAGGATGTGGGTTCGATGCCTGGAGTAGGCTGGCAGCTGCAGCTCTGATTCAACTCCTGGGCCAGGAACTTCCATATGCTGAAGATGGAGCAGTAAAAAAACAACAACAACAGCAAAATAGCAGAGCCTTTATCTCCCACCAAACTAAGGCTGCCATCTGTGGTGCCAGAATCAGCAGGTTCCTTCTGAGGGCAGGTGTTTATAATCCACAGGGCACGTCTGGAGCTGAGAGCTGAGCGGGTAACTCCTGGGAAGGCACCAGCTCCAGGAACCAGGTTTTGAGGATTTCTGTGGTGCAGCAACTCCCTTAGGTTCCCAGGGAGGTCACCAAACAGAGAGTCAACAGCATCTATGTCTGATCAACAAAGAAGGCAGGTGGGAGTTCCCTGGTGGTCTAGTGGTTAGGATTCAGTGCTTTCATTGCTGTGCCCTGGGTTCAGTCTCTGGTCTGGGAACTGAGATCCAACAAGCCGCTGCACACCATGATCAAAAAAAAAAGAATAGAAAACCCAAACAAAAAACAAATCAACAACAACAGCAAACAACAAGGGAGACTTGAGAGAGGGAGCAGACCCAGTGTCCGGGAGGCAGCAGAGCAAGGCGCTGGTGGGCAAGGCTCTGAGCCTGATCACCCGACTAGCATCACCTCTTTGCCATTTCTTGGCCTTGAGACATTTGTTTAGCTGCTCCCTGCCTGGTGTTGGTTTCTCAATATATAAGATGAAGGTCACAATATGAAACACGTCCAGTGGTGCCTGGCCCAAGGGCTGTGCTCAGTGACCATCGGCCACAATTAGCCACACCAGGGCCTGGACCCTGGGCAGACAATTTCATTGATTCCTCTCCTTTCAACCCAACTGCCCTTCTCAGGGGCTTTTAGCACATCAAAGGCAGTGTTTTGGATGTTGTTTTTTTTTTTTTTTTTTAACAAAAATCCATTAGAACAAAATCAGAAAAAAAGGACAGGTAACGCCTGGCCAGGTTTAATGTTAGGGACAGTTAGCACATCAGAATGAAGGAGGTGATCAGCCTGCTTTTCTACTCTCCCCGTCCCCCCCTCCACCAACACAGCAACACCAGGAGTCCAGCTCGTCAGAACTTCAGAACGGAAACCGCCAGTTCCAGACAAGTGGGACCCGGTTAATCAGTGTCTCTGCATATGTTCTTCAACGCAGGAAACATTTGCTATTTTCATCTTCGGAGCCGAGTTTGCTTTGAGGATCTGGGCTGCCGGATGTTGCTGCCGATACAAAGGCTGGCGGGGACGACTGAAGTTTGCCAGGAAGCCCTTGTGCATGTTGGGTAAGTCCTGACCCCCAGCCCAGGGGTGCCTCGTCCCCTTTTTTTTTTGTGGTACGTTATTTCCCAGAGGCAATGTTAAGCAGACACGATGCTTCTGGGAAAGCATGCAGCCCTGGGGGGGTGGGGGCGCAGCCCAGCCTCTGACCCTCCCTTCTGTCTTCGGGGTGCTGAATTCCTGCCTCGGTGGCTTTTCCCTGCAATGACGCCACAGGGCAAGATTCTTCATGGGGGTGGGGGGCTCTTTTGGCCTCTGGGTGATGAAGGAGCTTCTTACCAGATGTTGAGCATCCCTCAGTCCCCGGACTAGTAACACCCCAGTCATTGTGACGGCCAACCTTGCCCGGACAGTTCCAGACGGGCTGCGACGGCAGTGGATGGCATGACACCGTTACTGGTTGACAATGACCTCTGTAGGACCCTGTCCATTGTACAGAGGTGGGAACTGAGGCTCATGGAGCTGAGTTGCTTTCCAGTCGCATGGAGTGTGAGCAGCAGAGTCCGTTGTAACACATGGGTCTGGAAGCATCTGGCACCTGTGTCCTCCCTCGCCACCATGTTGCTTCGTCCTGACCCAAAAGTTGCTTTGGTGTCACTGTGACCCCTCCATCAAGGTGTAGGCATGCGGATAGCAGAGAAGGTGGAAGCTCTCACGTCCTCCTATTGGTGCAGGATAGATCCTTATCTTTCTGTCTGAAGATCCTACTAAACTCATTCAGAAACAAGACAAAATTGGAGTTCCCATCGTGGCGCAGTGGTTAACGAATCTGACTAGGAACCATGAGGTTGCGGGTTCGGTCCCTGCCCTTGCTCAGTGGGTTAACGATCCGGCGTTGCCGTGAGCTGTGGTGTAGGTTGCAGGCGCGGCTCGGATCCCGCGTTGCTGTGGCTCTGGCGTAGGCTGGCAGCTATAACTCTGACTGGACCCCTAGCCTGGGAACCTACATGTGCCACGGGAGTGGCCCAAGAAATAGCAAAAAGACAAAAAAAAAAAAAAAGAAAGAAACAAGACAAAATCTGCCTGCAGTGGCAGTTAGCCTTGGCACTTCAAATTCAGGGATGGTTATAGTTGGAGGATCCAGAATATCAGAGCTGGAAACCCTTCGAAAGCATTTAGTTGAACATGCTCCCCTGTCTGATGCTCCAGCCCCCTTCGCAGCAGCCTTTAAGTGGTTCCCCAGACTCCGCTTGCATCTCTCTCGTCATGGGATGCTCACCATCTCTCATGGGTATTCATTCCATCTTAACTCCCTGACTCTCTTCAGATATTTGAGTTCAGCCACTCTCCTCCTCCTCTCGACCCCAGCAGAGTCTCCTTACATCAGAAAGGATGGACTTAGAGGCTTCAATTCCATTTTGCATCCCATTTCTCAGCATCATAGACCCTTCTCCTCTGACCTGCTGCTATTCCTCACTGCCCTTTGGAAAAGCAACCCCAGGACAGTGACTCTGGAGTGCAGATGGCCAGCCCAGGGAGGGAGAGCTGGACCCCTGCTCTGTCCTAGGGGCCAGCTTCTCTCCATGCTCCGGGGGCTGTGCAGCTGTGTTTGCAGGTTGCTTCACACGGAGGGCCCGTACCCCCCACCCTGTCATTGGAAACCTCTGTTCCTTCCTCCCATCTGCTGCTGAGGCTGGAAGTCTGAGGGTTTGGTTTATTGTTCAGAATTTTGAATGCAAGTGGGGTGTGTATGTGTGTGTGTGTACACTCGTGCACACATGCAATCTTGGAGGACTTCCTAGTTACTGATATTTTTTCATATTTTTTCTTCCTTTGTTCTCCTTCTCTATCTACCCATGTTAGTCTAGTTCAAGCTGCTATAACCAAATGCCACAGACAGGGTAGCTTATGAATAACAGAAATTTATTTCTCATAGTTCCAGAGGCTGGAAGCCTGAGCCTGGGGTGCCAACAGGGTCAGATTCTGAAGGCTGTCACCTTGCTGTGTCCTCACATGGCAGATGGAGTGAGGGTGCTCTCTGGGGTCTTTTATGATCCCATTCGTGAGGGGGGCTCCACCCCTCATGACCTAATCACCCCCAGAGGCCATACCCCCTACTACCATGACACTGGGGTTAGGACTCAACATATGAATCTGAAAGGGCATCAACCTTCAGTCCATGGCAATCCCCAACCTTCCCGGTGACTTTGGTTTTTTTTTTGTTTGTTTGTTTGTTTGTTTTTTGTCTTTTTGGTCTTTTGTTGTTGTTGTTGTTGCTATTTCTTGGGCCGCTCCCGCGGCATATGGAGGTTCCCAGGCTAGGGGTCGAATCGGAGCTGTAGCCACCAGCCTACGCCAGAGCCACAGCAACGCTGGATCCGAGCTGCGTCTGCAACCTACACCACAGCTCACGGCAACGCCGGATCGTTAACCCACTGAGCAAGGCAGGGATCGAACCTGCGTCCTCATGGATGCTAGACAGGTTCGTTAACCACTGCGCCACGACGGGAACTCCCCCGGTGACTTTGTGATGGATGGTGCCCCACATCAGAGCTTCCTGCCCAGTCAGGGAACGTCCTGGCATAAGGAGCCTGGGCCCCCTTAGAACAGGAGTGTACCCCATGGAACGGTTGCCACTGCTCCAGGATTGTGGCAGAGCTGCAGGCCACGTTCCCCTGCTGGCCTTCCCAGAGCGACGAGGCCGGGCCTCGAATACACCATCTTTGGAGTTCCCATCGTGGCTCAGTGGTAACGAACCTGACTAGCATCCATGAGGACACAGGTTCGATCCCTGGCCTCTCGAAGTGGGTTAAGGATCTGGCATTGCCGTGAGCGGTGGTGTAGGTTGCAGATGCGGCTCAGATCCTGTGTTGCTGTGGCTGTGGTGTAGGCAGCAGCTGCGGCTCCAATTAGACTGCTAGCCTGGGAACTTCCGTATGCCAGGGGTACGGCCCTTAAAAAAATTTCCCCTATCTTTGAGGACTTCTGTGCTGATGTTGCTACATTTTCTGATCTACTCATCTCACCTTCCTCCAGAACGTGGTCCTTGCGGGAAATGTGGCTTTTGTCTGTGTGTTTGACAAAAGGCCTGTCATGGTGTCCACAAATCTCCCAGCCCCCATCTTCAAGGCAGCCTCAGACCCCGCCCTTTTTGATGTGGATGGGTCCAGAATTCACTGTCCTATCAGAGTGTCATAGGCTTAAGTCACATTTACCCAGATCTAGGATTGGTTTGGTTTGGTTTTTTTTCTACAAACCTTATAAATGGATACCTTTGCACAGATAGACTGAGAAGCCTGGCCAAGCAGACAAACCTATTGGTGTCTGGATGTCTGACCCCTAGTGTTGCCCAAAGTTCAGGCACATCTGGGAAACACTTTGACATGGTAGAAAGGATGCCAGTTTTGGGGGGTAAACATACCTGGCATGGACTACAGAGCCTAGGCCAAGCTGAGGGGCCAGCACAAACACAGGTATGGAGGTGTGAGAGAAAGCTGTGGGCTCAGCAAACCACACAAGCTTCTAGACAGTTCCCAAGGGCCCGTCACAAAGGGTTGTCTTTGCCCAATGGATCCATATTCTTTCAAGTGTGTTTCTTGGAACCCTGATACTCTTGCAAATAAACAAAAACAACCCAAGAAAACCAACCAACAAACCAAAAATAAAACCCAGTTACATGGTTTATATCTTTTGGGTAAGGCTTTACTTCATGGATAGAGTTCATGGCCACAGGGTATATTAGCATATTAAAGGCTCTGAGAGGTCCTGCAAAATCTGTTTAGTTGGATTTTTTTTTCAAATTTATTTGATCATGGGATGCTTTTTACTTGCTAGCCTCTGCTGCAGTACCATGAGGAGTTAGCAGATCCAGGAGTTGTCAGGGTTAGGGCAAGGGCCTGGGAGGGAATAAGGAAGAGACCAGGGCCTTCTTTTTCATCCTCGGCCACTTAACTTGAGGAGCCAGCTTGGCCCATTCAGAAGTGGCTCATCCTCTTGGTCTCGCTTCAGTCACAGCTCTGGTAGATATCTCTAGGTCACCTCCTGACGCCAGCATCCCACTTCTGGGTGGGCTTCGTGTTTTCCTACAGTCTAGCCCAGGGCCGTCTCTGAAGCTGAGGAAGGTCACTGGGCACTGCAGCTTGGAAGCATGGGGGTGTTAAGAGTCCCCAACACTCACAGGGGATAGGAGCCAGTGAACAGGTGTCCGAGCTGCCATCTTTCAGAGGGATGATCATGGGAGGTCTTCTGCCTCGAGCTCAGATGCTCCAGCAGCAGCCTGGCCTTGACCACACCCCTGGCTTCCTGAGAAGTTATATCCCCCCACAGTCACCCAGTCTCAGGTGCCGCTTCCAGGAGAAACCCACAGTAAAATAGCATCTGAGTTTCAGGCTTCACCTCTCCCACCTGCACAGCCCTGATCCCCTCTCAGCCAGAGAGGGACCCTGGCCCTCTGTGTGCCACCCCTGGAGGGCCTTGGGGCATCCCTTCCCTGGGATTTAGGGTGAGCATTGGAGTCTGGCAAGCCTCCTGCCTCCATTCCCAGCTCAGCCACATCTGGCCGCATAGCTGTGCTCAGAGCCTGTCTCCTCCCCTGTCACGGGAGAACACATATCCTGCACAGCGACTGTCCCGATTTAACATAGCAATGCTCAGCGTGTGTCCAGCTGCCGCCAACAAGGCCTGTGAGGGCTCCGTGCCTTGGCCTGACCGTCTTTCCTCCTTCCCCTCCTCCCCCTCTGTCCTCCTTCCCAGACATCTTCGTGCTGATCGCTTCTGTGCCGGTGGTTGCCGTGGGAAACCAGGGCAATGTCCTGGCCACGTCCCTGCGGAGCCTGCGCTTCCTGCAGATCCTGCGGATGCTACGCATGGACCGGAGGGGTGGCACCTGGAAGCTCCTGGGCTCGGCCATCTGTGCCCACAGCAAAGTGAGTGCCACAGGGAAGCTTCTGGACCACGCAGGCTTCTCACCCACCTGTGCCCATGGGTGACATCCCCTCCCTAACAGCCCACCCAGAGGGTGGTTTCCCTGCCACCACTGATGATAATGTTGATGCTGATGGTGATGGTGATGATGGTGGTGATGGTGATGACAACAATGATGGTGATGGTGATAATGGTGATGATGGTGTTGGTGATAATGGTGATGATGAAGGTGATGGTGATGGTGGTGATGGTGATGATGAAGGTGATGGTGATGATGATGGTGATGACGACAATGATGGTGATGGTGATAATGGTGATGGTGATGATGGTGATGATGAAGGTGATGGTGATGATGGTGATGGTGGTGATGGTGATGGTGAAGGTGATGACGACAATGATGGTGATGGTGATAATGGTGATGGTGATGATGGTGATGAAGGTGATGGTGATGATGGTGATGGTGGTGATGGTGATGGTGAAGGTGATGACGACAATGATGGTGATGGTGATAATGGTGATGGTGATGATGGTGATGAAGGTGATGGTGATGATGGTGATGGTGATGATGACAATGGTGGTGATGGTGATAATGGTGATGATGGTGATGGTGATAATGGTGATGATGAAGGTGATGGTAATGATGATAGTGATGGTGATGATGGTGATGATGGGATGAAGGTGATGGTGATGATGGTGATGATGGTGGTGGTGAGGAGGAGCAGCAGGAAGATAAGGAGAGGTGCATGCAGGTGTGCTGAAGCAAACAGGCACAGGTAGACCTGGGCTCAGGTCTCAGCTCCACCATATGCCAACTACTTTGGCCAAGTTACTCAACCCTCTTTGATCTCCGCCTCCTCATTCTTTTTTTTTTTCTTTTTGCCTTTTCTGGGGCCACTCCCGCAGCATATGGAGGTTCCCAGGCTAGGGTCGGATCAGAGCTGTAGCCACCAACCTACGCCAGAGCCACAGCAACGAGGGATCCGAGCTGTGTCTACAACCTACACCACAGCTCACGGCAACGCTGGATCCTTAACCCACTGAGCAAGGGCAGGGATCAAACCCTCAACCTCATGGTTCCTAGTCGGATTCATTAACCACTGCGCCACGACAGGAGCTCCCGTCTCCTCATTCTTAAAACAGGGCTGGGATAATGCCTGTACCACTGGATGGTGGAGAAGATGAAAGGAGCTAATGCACAGTAGCGTGGGACGGGAAAGAGTCATGCAGACTAGTTTGAACCCACACTCTGCTGGTGTGACGGCACTTCCTGTGACCTCTCTGGATCTTCATTCCTGCATTCACAAATTGGGAATGAGGATGCACTTTTTACACCTTGTAGGGTAAAAAGCACTTAGAATACACTCGGTTCATAGAAATGCTTCAGTTTCTATTGTTCCTCTTTGGGGGGCCATACTGGGAAGTTCCTGGACTAGGGACGGAACCTGCAACACAGCAGCAACCCAAGCCACTGCAGTGACAACACTGAATCCTTAACCCACTCCCCACAAGGGAACTCCAGCCGTTGTTACTACTTCCCAGAAGCAGAGTGCCTAGAGTTTAGTATTTGATACAGATAAGCTGGCCCCAGGTGTCGGGCACTGTTCTTACTCCATCCCAGTGGTAAGGAAGCAGATAGGAAAAAAGGTCCTGAGCAGCCCTGGGTCACAGTCCGGGCAGTCTGGCTTCGTCGCCTGCGTTCAGTGGTTTGCTGCAAGTCCCTGTGGCCCTTACTTCTGCAAGGGGGATGGAGGCTTGCATGTGTGGGACTTGGTCCATGCCATCCCAGAGTCCCTTGTGCTTGAGCAGGTGTGGACCCAGGCAGGCAGAGGCCGTGCTGCCTCTCCTTCTCCCCCGACGTCAGCCGAAACCTTTGGCACCACTTTGTTCTAACATCCCTGCCTTGGCAGGACCCTGGTGAAATGAAGAAAAACCTCTGTGTCTCAGCTCAGGCAGGAAAAACCCCTCAGAGGCCAGCGCAGAAGAAGTCAGGGCCAAAGAGCCCTGGCTAGGGGAAGGGAGGGTGGTTCTTCAGGGGATAAAGTCAAAGCTGCCTTGGTTGCTAAGAGAGCATCTTTCGTGCCAACCTTGGGTGCAGTAGACACAGCTGGTGCCCTGCCCAGGCCTCCTTTACGGGGAGGAAGCGCCTCAGCCCTTGGCTGCTGTGAGATGCGGCTGCTAATATTCCCAGCGCTCCCTTTATCTGGAGAAATGCAGAAGCTCTGCCTTGTCCAGGAGCTTATCTGGTCCTCATTCTCCTCCCCCTGCATCAGGGAAGCCCGCAGCCAGTGACTGGTTGACACAGGTCCCTTGCTTGCGTTGGGATCAGTCCTGCGGTGCAGTTCATGTTCCAGAGCTCCCCATGGGATCAGGCTGAAGGAGGCTCCAGCAGAGACCCCATCCTTGCTCAGTTCTTTCTCCTGCCCTGTCTCACTCTCTGGACACCCTCCTTCAATAATCCCACAAAATTAAATCTCTGTCTTAGGCTCTGCTTCAGGGGAACCGCACTTGGAAGAAGCCTGGGGCCAGGTTCTCCTGCTCAGTGTTAACCGCACTATGCCAGCCTCACTCCAGCAACCCCAGAACGCCCCTCCCCCGACCCCTGCAACTCCTGGGCTCTCCTGGCTCACATGTACACCCAGATTTGCTCGTATCTCACTGTGGAATAAATAGGAGCTTTGGAGCCAGACCGCAGCTCCGTGTAGATTTCAACTCTGCTGCCTTCCTTCCAGCCGTAAGACCTCAGGCATCTTGCTGTTTCTATACGAGCATCCTCAGCAGTTAACATGTGAGTCCCTCCAGCTGCTCACATGAGAAAAGGTACATGTAAGTGCCTGGTGAGTAATACGTGCTCACTTATCATTCTAGAATGTATGATTCTGAATAGGCGCTTCTTCACACACAGTACCAATAAATATATAAAGGAGATGACACACAAGTGGAAAACTCCTGAAGTCTCTCACCCGAGAATGTAGTTTTATCCCCCGTCTGGGCCACCTCTGGTCACAGGCTGTGGGAGGTCAAGGCTTTCTTTCGAGAATTTGTTTCCCCGCCCAACATTCTTTATGTTTTATCAGAGGATGTGTTCGCAGCACCTGCTTGTGTCTGTGGAGCTGAGCTGATTCATGGCTCTGGTGGGCATCAGGGCTAAAAATGGCCAGTTGAGGTTCTTGTCCTGTGTCCCTTCAGATTAGACTAGACAACAGTTGGGTGTTCGCCATGTGATCCCTGGGAAATGATGGCCCGAGCCACTGCCAGACCCCACGACTGAGGCCAGGCAGGTGGAACCTCAAGACAAAAATCCCACCCCTGGGAGTTCCCATCATGGCTCAGCAGTTAATAAACCTGCCTAGCATCCATGGGGATTCGAGTTCGATCCCTGGCCTCGCTCAGTGGGTTAAGGATCCTGCATTGCTGTGGCTGTAGTGTAGGCCAGCAGCTACAGCTCCCATTCAACCCCTAGCCTGGGGAACCTCCATATGCTGCAGGTGCGGCCCTAAAAAGACCAAAAAAAAACAAAAAAATAAAATCCTGCCTCTGTGGTAAGAAAGAAGAAATTGCTTGGCAAGCTCTGTATCCCATCCTTTCTCCCAAAAGTCCCCAGTAGACCAGCGCTTAGCCTTCACTGTCCCTAAGGGGCAGAGCAGCCCAGGGCTGGCCTCCATTCCTGGGGCAGGCAGTGTGTTTAGGAGATAAGCAAGTTTGCTTTGTTGCGAGTCCAGCAAGAGCTTAGACCAGTTCCTCCTCTGAGCCTGGTGAACAAGCACTTACCAATTCATTTGAAAACTAAAAACAGGAGTTCCCATCATGGCTCAGCTGTTAACAAGCCCGACTAGTATCCATGAGTACACAGCTTTGATCCCTGGCCCCTCTCAGTGGGTTAAAGATCTGGCATTGCCCTGAGCTGTGATGTAGGTCACAGATGCAGCTCAGATCTGGCATTGCTGTGGTTGTGGCGTAGGCTCTGATTCACCCCCTGGCCCTGGAACTTCCACATGCCATAGGTGTGGCCCTAGAAAGAAAAAATAATAATAATAAAGTTAATGCTCTTTCTAAAGTCAGGATCAGCCAGGCTCTGCTTCCAGGGCAAGTTAGCCCTGGAGTCTCCTCAACGTAGTACGGAAAGGCAGATGTCTTCTCGCTCACACAGTGTCTGATGTGGACCAGGGAGCCCTCGTTTGCCTCGGAAAGGAGCCTCGAGTCACTGAGGCAAGGGAAGGGGGGCCTAGGACATCCTGCAGGATGGCTTTAAGGCAGGAAGCAGCTCCAGTCACTCCCACACATTGTCTGCAGTGCAGTCCCCCAGCCCCAGCTGACTGCAGTGAGACTCAGGTGTGAGTAGGAGCCGTGGATATGGGGGAGCAGCCATGGTCTCTGCCACAGAGCTACTGGCCAAAATCGTGTCCAGGCAGCATTGCCTTTGAAATGACTTCAGGGCCCAGAGTGGGGACACATCTCACTTTTCGGTGAGAACTGCTGTCCCAGCTCTGAATAATCCCATGCAGCCCGTGCTTCTGTGCCCACTTGTACAGAGAGCCACTCCTTAGTTAAGAACCAGATGAAACCTCTGCGTTGCCTTTGGGGGCCAGAGGGTCCGAAAAGCATGGGTGCACTGGAATCATACTTCGCAGGGTAAGAGGCTCTGCTCGGACACCCACTGGGGGCCGACGACCCATCTTTCCCTTCTCGAACCCCCAGCGGGCAGATGCTCACGGAGGGGCATGGCCGGCTGCATTGCCTGAGCCAACTCAATGAACTCTTCTGTGCTGTAGAGTGAACTCTGAACTGGGTGTATTCTAGGTGTTTTTTACCCTGCGAGGTGAGTGCATTATCATTCCCGTTTTACAGATGCAGGAGCGAAGCCCCAGAGGGGTTACAGGAGCTCTCCAAAGTCACAGACCCACTTGGCATGTGTTGCTCTGGGGAGGGTCAGACCTATAAGCCAGTGAGCATGATACAGTGTGAGAGAATTAGAGACATCTATTTAGAAAATCATGAAAACACTTAAAAAAAAAAACAAAGCTAGAAATGAACCCTCTCTCCAGTTGGGGGAGCAGACATCTGGAAAACCATCAGAAGGCGGTGACATAAGTCCAAAGATGACTCGGGGCTCTTTGGTTGGTCCCATGGGGAGGGAGAAGGGCCAGGAGGGCAGGACCCAGCGAGAGCAAAGGCACAGAGAGAGGCAGGAAGCAGCCATCAGCGAGATCCTACCGACCCAGAAGGCCAGCTGACTGGTGGACAGTCAGCATCGGCTTGAACAGCCTTAGACTCTGTGGTGACTCAGCGGGAATGACAGACTGTGTTCTCCAGCGACCTTGACTTTCACCTGCTCAACCTAGCATGGTAACCCTTGGAAGAGGAATAGAATGAGAGACACAGAAAGAGCCTCAGGGACCGCCCTGGTCAGGGGGCTGGAAACATCAGCGATGAGCCCATCCTTGCCACGTCTCAGCACTGTCCTTACCGTGAACATCTTTCTTTAAATCCATTTTCTCTTGTTTACTCCTATGTACTAGTCTATCATGGGATGATGTCCATGAATAATAGGATTTTTTTTAAATACATAGGTAATCTATGCTAATATTTAATATGGTTTAAATTAGCAAATGATTACTTCATATTAAAAAACGCCTATCTGCATTTGAAGGATCTGTGGCACTTTCTGGAACTCTGGTCTAGTCCCTTCATTTTAAAGATGAAGAAACTATGGCTGGGGGAGAGGAATCACACGCCCAGAGACACACAGTCAGTCAGTGGCAGGGCTGGGTCCCGTCCTCAGCTTGGTCCGCTCTGCCTCGGCGGCTCTCGCTGTCCCCTTGGCACTGAGCTTTAGCCTTGTTCCGTCCAGCCCTGGGTAGCATGGGGTCTCCTGAGTCCTGAGCCTTGTCTCGCAGGCAGCGGTCACTTCTTCCTGCCTTGTCACCTCCCGGGGAAGCCCCTTGAGCTGTGAATCCACAATTTGCCTAAGAGAAAGCTTCCTCTCCTTGGGCCATCCACTGGTATGTTACTGATAGGAGTAATGACCCTGGGACTGACCCCATCGTACGGTGATGGGAGGTAAGGATCAGAGAAGGCGAGTAAGGTGCCCGTGTCGCACAGCTGGAAAGCTGGACTCCAGCTCCAGTGTGTCTGCCTCTGGCCTCCACGCAGTGACCACTTCCCCGTCCACTGCCTCCTCTCCCAGGAGCTCATCACCGCCTGGTACATCGGGTTCCTGACGCTCATCCTTTCTTCATTCCTCGTCTACCTGGTTGAGAAAGATGTGCCGGAGGTGGACGCCCAAGGGGAAGAGATGAAAGAGGAGTTTGAGACCTATGCCGATGCCCTTTGGTGGGGCCTGGTGAGTCCCCGCCTTGAGAGCTGCCTCATGGGGATTGGCTGTTGGAGATGCTGAGAGATGGTGGGCATGGCAAGGATGCACTCAATCGGGCGGCTACATTTTGCAGCCACAGGGGGAAGGAAGGTGTCCTCCGTAGCCCCTGCCCCGGGATACGCCCCTTGCAGGGCAGGCCGGTGGAAGGGTCTTTTCTATAGTGTTTATAAGAAGTCAGGGCTCTGAACAGTCTGGTCCCGGGGTCACTGAGGGCCCTTACCTCATTAGTTGTGAGCTACTACCAGCCATGCCATGCTGTGCAAACACCCAGCAGCAGGTGCACAGGTGTGTACCCAGGCCCTCAAACACACCTAGGGACACACAGCCCCGCACCCACAGGCCATGTGGTACTAGGGCATTGCTCTAAGCACTTTACATTTATAAACATATTTTAAGTCAAATTACTCCTATTATTAGCCCCCTTTTATTTTATTTATTCATTTATTTATTTATTTTTATGGCTGCACCTGTGGCATGTGGAAGTGCCCAGGCTAGGGGTGGAGTTGGAGCTGCAGCTGCTGGCCTAGGCCACAGCCATGGCAACACAGGATCCGAGCCTGACCACAATTCCGAATCCTTAATCCACTGAGTAACGCCAGGGGTAGAACTCAGATCCCCACAGAGACATCGGGTCCTTAAGCCGCTGAGCCACAGTGGGACTTCCTGTTAGCTCATTTTTTAAAATGGGGAAATTGAGACATGAAGAGGTTGGGTATCTAATTCTAGGAAGAGCTCTGAGCCTTCCTGGACCTGGGATTTGAACTCAGGCACTTGGCTCCAGAGGTCACACTCTTAACTGCTCTGATAGCCTTCCGGATTCGTAAGTACACGTGTGCTGATAACCCACACAGGAAACCGCACACAGGAATACGCAACACACACCAGAACTGACACGGGCACACATGTACACACACACACAGTTCATATACATACACCCACAGGAGCACGTATATTCAGAAACGCTGCGGCTCACAAAATCACACATGCGCAGATATACACAGGGATGCATAGGCACGTAAGCATGTTTGCAATTACTGAAGTATTTGTTACCGTTGACTCTAGGGAAGATAACCTTGGCTTAGACACAGATGTGGTCTCAAGGCACACGTATAAGTTCACTGTACTTTGTCCCTTCCCTCCCATGGAAGTTGTATTCTAAGTGGGAGCAGCGCCCAAGTCAGTACAGAGGCTTGCGGGTAAATGTCAGCTCATCGCTGATTTCCTGGGGAGCCCCGTGTCTGACTCTTCTCTCCTAGATCACACTGGCCACCATTGGCTATGGAGACAAGACGCCCAAGACGTGGGAAGGCCGTCTGATCGCAGCCACCTTCTCTTTAATCGGCGTCTCCTTTTTCGCCCTTCCAGCAGTAAGTACCTCCGCTGCGCCCCCCGGTAGGACAGGCAGGATCCCTCAGCCCTGCCCCAGCTCAGCTTTCCAGCCTCGTCTTCCATCCTCTCCTATTCCGAATTCCAGTTTTATCAACGCAGTAGCCACCCCCTTAGCATGATTCCCTGCCTCTCTGCTCAGGCTGTGCTGCTCCCTTGGGCTGGAATAATAAACACTTTCTCCTCTGTCAAGATCCCGTTTCAACACTGCCTTCTTTGGGCTGTGTTAGTTAGTCACTCCCGTAGCTCTTTAAGGGCTTTTCTGATCCCGTGCTGGGATTGCTCATTTCCACATCTGCCTCCCAGGAGACTGGGAGCCCCCTGGGATCTACAATTACGACGTCCACCCACGTATTCTTTGCCCATAGCGAGCATGTTGCATTTGCAAGTTCCCTTCCTTTGCCCTACCATGGACTGGTCTATGTAAAAATTGCGTTTCTCTCAAAAGTAAGTTTTGACCCTGGATAGAATAATTCCCCCAAAGGCCAGTGCCAGTCAGCGTAATAACATAGAGATAATAGGTACCCTCTGTTGATTTTACCTAATGCTGGAATCACACCAAATGCTTTACCTCCATCATCTCATTTAATCACATGACAACGTAGGTGTTTGATGCTGCATTTACTCCCATTTTCCAGATGAGAAAATGGAGGCTCATTTGGGTTAGTGAAGTTACATAGTCACAGGGCTATTGGGTTATGAGGTCTGCTCTTTCTAAGCCTGGTTCTCAGTCCCAGAGCTTGAAAAGAACCTCCTTGGAGCATAATCTCTCTTCCTCTCCCCTCGTCTCCCAGCCTTTTGTTGCTGACGTCCTCTCTCCATCGCAGCTCTGCCTTGTCTGTTTTTCCCTAAGCTGTTTGACTTGGACCTGTGACCTTTCTGACTCCCGGTTTCTTCATGTGTAAGAGGCAAGGGGCGGTGAGGGGGCCCCACGGGCTCTCCGTTCTCTCCCGACTTGAAAGGGGTGTGTTCCTACCCCGCGTTCCGCAAGTCGGTCTGCCCTGGAAATCAAAACAGATCATAATTTGGAGAGATTCCCACCAGCGTAAAAGTCTCAAGTGACAATTCAACCAAAATATTTTTTAAATTCTGTTAATATTGACTGGAAATCTATTCTGCATTATGCTTCTTACTGGGCAGTTCCTGTTACATCTTCTCATTTTTTTTTTTCCCTAACAAAATTGTGAGTAGCTACCGTTATCCCAGTTCCCTGTGGGAAGAAACTGCGATGCAGCAGATAAGAAGCTGGCCCGGGGTCTCACAGCTGGAAAGTGGCAGAGTCAGGAGCTGAACCCTGACGTCAAAGCCCCACTTAGCGCAGCTCCCCACCCCGCCCCCAGAAGAGAAAGAAGGGGTCTTTCCTCCTCCCCTTCACTCAGCATCTTCACGGCCCCCAGGAGTGGGGGCAGGGGCGCCAGGAGAGCCCCATGGGGCTGCCGTCAGAGCCCGACTTCTCCCTTCAGGGCATCCTGGGGTCCGGGCTGGCGCTCAAGGTGCAGGAGCAGCATCGCCAGAAGCACTTTGAGAAGAGGAGGAAGCCCGCTGCTGAGCTCATCCAGGTCTGTCTGCCTGGGGATGAACTGGAGTGGGACTCCGACCTCGGATGGCTGCGTCTGCTTGTGTGTCCCTGTGCAGGAGGGGGCGTGCCATGAACTGGGCTGGGACCCAGGACCACGCCCGCTTGCGACAGCTATGGGTGTTGCTATGGTTACCTATAGGCCCTGTCTGAACGTGACCATCCCATCACTCTCCCATCCAAGTTCTAAGCCAATCAAGGAAGAGACCCAAGACTCAGGGACCAACACATCAGCTAGTTTCACTGATGATGTTGGAGGAGGGAACGTGGCTTTGACCTGGGCCCACACACTAGGTTTCCTCTCCTACTTCCCACCGCAGCCTTGACCTTGGAACCCACAAGGCAGAGTCAGCCTAGAGCACAGGTGCTCAGCCAGTTGGCCGCAGGAGCTGTGGCCCCTCACATCTGCCCCCCACAGGGAGCCCATAAGCTTAGAGAGGAAAAACTGCCCACCTGTGCAAAATATTGAACAGTCCACCAGTGTCCTGCCCAGTAGGCAGTCACGCACCAGTGGGAGTTGGTTCCTTCTCCATCCCTATCACTGTCACCACCGTGATCTGGGGGTTGGGGACAGTATCGAGAGGTGATGGGAGAGGCGGAGGGTTCCCTCTTTTACTTCAAGGGTCAGTTCCTGCTTTGTGGTTTTCTGGGCCTTTGGGAGCACAGAGGCTAGAAAAGTAGAGCATCCTGGCTCCAGCTGCCTGGGACCAACCACATGTCTGCGTGACCAGCCGCTCGTGAACTTGTGTCTGTTTGTAGTGAGTGTCCCTGTGGGTCTGATGGTGCACAATGTTCTGCTCCACATTGTGGGGTTTCTAGGGCAGTTCCAATGGCTGAGTCGGCTCTGTTAGCCTCCCAAACCCCCAACCATCAGCGTATACAGAAGTCCTAGGATATTAGCAACAAAACCTTATCTCCCGGGCTATCTCTTACACCCAGAAATGGCACCAAAGACTATTTGTCTTTCTACCTATGTGAACCTTGCTGCATGAGTAACCCCGGCTCTTTTCAGGGACCCTCTGCCCAGCGCCCTCCTCTCCCCTCCACTCACCTCTCCACCCCACCCCCACCCCACAACATCAATTATCCGTCCCGGATGATGGGGTCAAGGAACTTTTTCTTCCCAAAGGAGCCGCACAAAGCCAAGGATCTGGCTTCTCTGGAGATGCTCACCTGGCTTCCACTGGCCTCAGGGTCCATTTGACTCTTAGATGTCAAGGCTGATGACAAAAAATATTCAAAACCTAAAACCTGAAGTTAACTTTTGTTTGGGGCAAAATGATGACTATAGCTCAGGAGGCAGCATTTCAGACAGCTCTGAAATACAGCTCCACAGAGGCAGGGGGAAGGGCAGGATTTATGTGATTTTGGTGAAGGGGGAGGTCCATGCAGCATTTTACAGAAGGTCGCTGCTAAGTCTCGGGGTGGTTAATGCTAGTCACGAGGAGCAGACGTCACCATGAAGGATTTTAGAGCTTTTCTAGATACCAGGAGATACAAGAGTTGGGCTCATAAAATCTCCTGAAAATATCCAGCTCTCTAAGACCTGTCCTGGGAGTTTCCCAGAGCACAGGGCGCTCACTCCTGATCCCCACCCTCAGCTCCTTTCAGGGGAGGCTGAGGGTCGGCAGGTGCAATGGCTCATGATCCAGTCCACGTAGAGGCAGATGGCAGGTGCCGGTCCCCAGGTCACAGGGCTTAACGTTCTAATCTTGCGGGATGCTGTGGGCCGGTTTCACGGGACCCCAGGCCACACCTGCCCTCTTTTCTCCTCCTCAGGCTGCCTGGAGATACTACGCTACCAACCCAAACAGGATTGATCTTGTGGCAACATGGAGGTTCTATGAATCAGTCGTCTCTTTTCCGTTCTTCAGGCAAGTAGACTCATCTGATGCTCAGAGCCTGACTCATCCTTGCACCTGAGTCTGTATTTGTGCCTGTGGCCTTCATGGTTTCCTGGAGGGCATCCTTCAGGGCAGTGGTTTCCAGTCTGGGCTGCTTGTTAGAATCCCTAGAGCTTAAAACACCCCAAAGCCAGGCCCTATGCAGGCTGATGAAATCAGAATCCCCAGGGATGGGGCCCCGGCACTGGTATGTTTTCAAAGCTCTCAGATGACCCCAGGTGTCAACAAGGGTCTCCAGAAGGACAGTGTGGAGTGGCTGAGAGGGAAGGTCGGTCAGTGTTGGAGCAGGATCAGTGACTAAGGAAGTGGGGAGTCAGCCCATCAGGCCACCCTGGCAATCCTGGAGGCACCACCACCTGGCCATGGCCTGCACCCCAGACCCCTCTGGATGGTGGGAGAGGGCAGGGGGATGAAGCAGCAGGGGAAAGCCTCTGGGGGCCCAAAGATGCTGTCTTTTTTTTTTTCTTTTTTTCCTTTTTTTTAAATGGCTGCTCCATGGCATATGGCAGTTCCCGGGCCAGGGGTCAAATCAGAGCTGCAGCTGCTGGCCTACACCACAGCCACTGGAAACACTGGATCTGAGCCACATCTGCAATCTGTGCTGCAGCTTTCGGCAATACTGGATCCTCAACCCACTGAATGAGGTCAGGGATCAAACCCACATCCTCACAGACACTATATTGGGTTCTTAACCTGCTGAGCCACAGAGGGAACGCCTAGAGATGCTGTTTTATGTTCTCAGAGTGGGAGATTAGATGAAAGGCTTCAAGAAAAGAAATTAAAACCTCTTCCTATGGCCGGAACCTGTGAAAAGGGAGGGGAGGGGTTCCCTGGTGGCCTAGAGGTTAAGGATTCGGTGTTGTCTCTGCTGTGGCTCAGATTTGATCCCTGGCCTGGGAACTTTTGCATGCCACAGGCTCAACCCCCACCCCCCCCAAAAAAAAAATAGAAGGAAAGGGAAAGGAAAGTGAATATTTATTGTATGTCCAGTATGTTCCCAGCATCTAAGTTTGTGTCTCCTGTAATCCTCGCAGGCATCCTAAGGCAGGTTCTCCAGGGTTGAGACGTATTAAAATCGGGGGGGAGGGGAATGTGAACACACACACCTTGTCACCTTCAGCCATTTCAATGGTGTGACAGTGGTTAGAGCATCTCCTGTAGGTACGTTACTAACTCAGTGGCCCTCGGGGCACCCTTGGAGGAGGCTGAGTGGTTGGTATCACCACTCTCTTCTCACGGATGAGCCACCTGGGGCTCAGAAGCTATGGTCATTTTGGTCAGTGTCCGCCACATCTCAAGGCCACCAAAGCCCATGGTCTTTTCACAACTTGGGCTTCTGAAACAGACCGCGCCTTGTTGGGTTTTAGATCCTGCAAATCCAGAGCTCAGAGTTTTAAGTGTGTGGATAGCATGCTGGGCTCATAAGACCTTTGAATTAGCAGGAGTTGTAGAGGGACATTTAGACTCCAGGAGCAGGACCTGCCTGCACCAAAGCGTGTTTCTGCCATGTGTCTGGGTTCACGGACCATCGCATGACCCAGTACTGGCTGAGGGGGTCCCACCAACCCCATCCCATCTTCCCACACCCTCGTTATGGGAGATGCAACCCGTCTCTGAACTTGGTCTCAATTTTCCCTCCACCTCCATCACGAGATTGGGGTAAAGATTTAATGAAATTCACACATCTGGGTCTACCGACTCGATTTCCCGCATAAAACCTTCCAGTGGATAACCACGGTGAAGAGAACAAGATCCCAAACCGGACCGTGGCCATCAGGGCCCCAAAACGTCAGGCTCCTGCTTACCTCTCCCATCGCAGTATCTGTGATGCTGTCACTCCCGAGAGGGTCTAAGGGCACATGGCACTTTCCATTCAAGGCACTGACCTTGATCCTGAAAGCAAAGAGAAGTCATTTGAGGTGAAACTGACATGATCAGATGTGTGTTTCAGGAGGACGACGTGAAGGGATGTGGAGGATGGATTGGACAGGCTGGGGTTTTAGGAGATCAGCCAGCAAACGGTGACAGGATTCCGGGTAAGAAGAAATGAGAGCTTAGAGCAACAGCAGTAGGAGGAAGGAGGGCAGTAGGAAGAGGGAGAGCCTGCAGGGGAACAGGCAAAGGGAAGAGCCTCAGAGGGTGATGACTTGCGGAAGAGCCAAGGGAACGAGAAGCAGCAGAATGGACTGATGCATTTGAGTTTGCTGACCGTGTCTTCTTACTTGTACTTAGATTTACTTACTCCGAAGTCATGACCGCTGTGATTCCTTTGGATTCTAAAATTCTACTGTTGCTGCAATTATTTGGGCTTGGGGATAGGACCAGTCTTCCTTGGGATAGCAGGAGTCTTAGAATGGGCAGGTGACTTCTCCTGAAGAGAACAGAGTGACCTTGAACTTGAAAACCGAAATGTGTGCAACCACATGGAATGCTGCATCAGGATGATTTCAGCTTGCTTTGCATCCCAAGATCTTGGCAACAGGCCCATTCTTTTGAGTTGATTTATTATAAATAAGGCATTGTCCTAGCTGTCAGGGACTTAGAGGAATCTGCTGTGCTGCAGATAGCTGCTGTGATGGGGGAATGGCTTTGAGATGAAGAGGGAACATTTCTTTTTCGTTTGCAGGGACAAAAGGATAAAACCACTAGAGAATTCACTTGGCAACCATTCTGAAACAGGGCAGCCCCTTGGGAAAAGAATGACCCAGTATTCCAACCCCTTCCATATGTTTAATGGCCAAAAAAAGTAGCTGATAATGCACTGATGTGTGCTCACCTGCTTCCTAAAGCCTTTCTTTTTTTTTTTTTTTCGGTCTTTTTGCTATTTCTTGGGTCGCTCCTGCGGCATATGGAGGTTCCCAGGCTAGGGGTGGAATCGGAGCTGTAGCCACCGGCCTACACCAGAGCCACAGCAACGCGGGATCTGAGCCACATCTGCAACCTACACCACAGCTCACGGCAACGCCAGATCCTTAACCCGCTGAGCAAGGCCAGGGATCGAACCCGCAACCTCATGGTCCTTAGTCGGATTCGTTAACCACTACACCATGATGGGAACTCCCGGCTTTTTGATTTGACTTTTTTTTTTGGGGGGGGGGGTTCTTTTTAGAGCTACACCTGCAGCATATGGAAGTTCCCAGGCTAGGGGTCAAATCGGAGCTACCGCTGCCGGCTTACACCACAGCCACAGCAACGCCAGATCCCCGACTCACTGAGTAAGGCCAGGGATCAAACCCAGTCAGATTTCTTACTGCCGAGCCAAGCACAAGCGAAGGATCAGCAGGCGTGTGGACCCTTCATCCCTCAGCACAGAAGGGAAGCCAGTGGGTGGGACCAGGTAGAAGAGGTTGTCAATCGGGTGGTAAGACATGAGGCAGATCTGTGTGAGGTCAAGGTCATTGGCCGGGGTCTGGAGGGGTTGGGAGGTGGGGGAGTCTGATAATAGAGGAGAAGGCATGGAATCATGGTCCTGTAGAGTGAGAAAGAGATGGAAGTGGTGCCTCCAATCCTCTTCTACAATTGCATTGTGGTCAGTTTACAGTATTGTGTCAGTTTCAGGTGTCTGGCATAATGCACAGAGCCGGTGAAGGGAGGAGATGTGAGCCAAACTCGTATCTTCTAACGTCACATTTCCTGCTGTGTGCTATTTAAAAATAATAAAATACTTAAATAGTTGTATAATTAAGTAACTGCATTTTATTTAAATAAAATTTAAGAGAACAGTGTTTTTGATAGGACATTCTCTGGCATTCTAGAGTTGCCTAGACATACCGCGGAGGCTGTTGATGGGAGCCAGCAGAGACCAGCCAGGCCAGGTGGACTTTTGTGGCCACAACTTCTTTTTGTCACATATATCCTAGTGCCACATGTAAGATGGAATTTGGAAAAGAAAAAAAAAAAAAAGGAGGGGGAGAGTTCAGCTGCTTTAAATAAACAAATTAATCTTTAAAAAATATTTTTGCAGATGATCTTCCATCATAGGTTATTACAAGAGTGTGCCTAGCATCGCCTGTGCCGTACGGTAGCTTATCTAGTTTACGTTCAGTGCTTTGGATCTCACAGTGCCATCCCCCGCCCTGCCCTCGGCCCCATCTCTCCCCTTTTCCTTCTCCTCTTACTGTCTCCCCTACTTCTCTGCCGTCAGAGACCCAGAGGATTCTAGAAAGTCAGGGCTTTCTCTGTCCATGCACTTCAGGAGGGAAAATAGGCCCAGCGGATGTGTCCAGCTTCAGAGCCACACTGGGCCCAGATGCTGAGCCGACCCATGAACTAGAAATTCTTACCTCTCCTACTCATCCCTTGATTCTTCTGCCCCGATGCCTCTTCTCCTCTTCCCGTGTCCCCCACTCCTGCATCCCGATGACAGGCTAGTTATGCGTTCATTATTTCTGGTGCACTTACTAAGTGCCCAAGTCTATGGGGTGCTCAGCTTTTAGAGCCGAAGGAAAAACAAAACCAAAACCAAAACAAAAAACAGTGGCTCTGCCTCCAAACAGGTCTCAATGACCCGGTCATTCTAAGACAGTGTGATCTGAGCAGCCCCACATAAGAAGAGATTCCCTCAGCCTGGGTTCTGGGAATTGAGACAAGAAACAGCAGGAGGAGCCCCTCCAGCTGGAACTTAAAGGATGAGTAGGACTGTCCCAGGCAGAGCTGAGTGAATGCTCAGACTGAGGGCTGCGTGTGGACCGCAGGTGGCCTCCTGGTTAGAAGCGGGGGCTCTGGAGCCAGGTCCCCTGCGTTGGAAAACCGGCCCTGCTGCTGCCCAGCTGTGAGACCTTGAACAGTTTGCTGAATCGCTCTGTGTCTCAGTTTTTTCAGCAGGAAAATGGGAGTGACGATCACACTTACCTCGTAGGGTAGCTAATGACAGTTAAATGGGCGAATCCATAAGATTAAAGTAGTATTAGCCTCATGATTATTGCTCGGTAGGTATTAGTGATGATGAGGTTGCCTGTCATGACAATGGGGATGACGGAGTCTCGGGTGTGCGGCTGCTCAATTATGAAACTCCTGGTTCCTAGAGTTCCCTTTGTGGCTCAGTGGTTAATGAACCTGACTAGGAACCATGAGGTTGCAGGTTCGATCCCTGGCCTTGCTCAGTGGGTTAAGGATCCGGCGTTGTCGTGAGCTGTGGTGTAGGTCGCAGACATGGCTTGGATCCCTCATGGCTGTGGCTGTGGTGTAGGCCGGCAGCTGTAGCTCCGATTCTACCCCTAGCCTGGGAACTTCCCTATGCCTCGAGTGTGGCCCTAAAAAGTGAAAAAGAGTAAAAGAAATTCCTGGTTTCCTGATCTGTCCCCACCCTTTTTTTTTTTTTTTTTTGTCTTTTTTTCTTTTTAGGGCCACACCTGCAGCATATGGAGGTTCCCAGGCTAGGGGTCTAATTGGAGCTGTAGCTGCCAGCCCACACCATAGCCACAGCAACGCCAGATCCGAGCCACGTCTGCAACCTACACCACAGCTCATGGTAATGCCAGATCCTTAACCCACTGAGCGAGGCTAGGGATTGAACCTGCAACTTCATGGTTCCTAGTCGGATTCATTTCCGCAGCGCCACAATGGGAACTCTTGTCCCCACTCTTAAACAGATCAACTGAACCCAGCACAAGGTGTGGGGCTGAGTAGTATTTTCTGGGTGAATAAATGTCTGAGAAGAACCTTGGAGCTGAGAGCCAGTCCATCCCAGTGGGGGCCTGGGGTTGGCCAGGGGAAACCACTGCAGGGCCCACTTCTCTTGATGCACCATCTCGTCCTGGGGCGCCTGCTCCATCATATTCATTAAAGGGAAGCTTTGGGATGGCTGTGGGGAGAGGGGAAGCTGTTGCATGAAATTTATGCTGTTTATTTTTTTCTCCCCATCTCCTCATAGGAAAGAGCCACTGGATGCAGCAGCCAGGTATGTTTGTGGTTACGAATCCTCTGCTTCCTGCCACCGTGTGGGGACGGAGGGGCCAGTTGTGTGCGGTGTAGGGGCCTGGGTGGTCCTGCTGGTCAGGAGATAGAGGTTGGGGGCTCCCTGCTGTGGCTGGCCGCCATTTTCCTCCGCCAATTTCATGTTAATTTACTCAGGAACAACTTTATCGTGATCCTAGCAAGCAGTTCTTTTTTGAGTGTCTCTTCTGGGCAGGATTCTGTGCCAGGGTCCTGCATGTGTTTGTGACATGTGGTCCTCACACCCACAATAAAGGATCAGCCCTCATAGCGTCAGTTGTGGATTGACACAATTAAGGCTCAGAGAGGGTGAGTTATTCCTCCTGGATCACACAGCTACCAAGTGGCAAGATAAAAATTCAGACTCGGGTCTGAATCTTAAGACGGTGCTATTTCCATCATATCTTGCTTCATTCGCTTCTTGGGCTCACAGATGGCTCTTTAAAAAGTGAATCACGATTATAATTCACGGGGTTCCCATCGTGACTCAAGAGACTGAGAACCCAACATGGTGTCCATGAGGATGCAGGTTCGATCCTTGGCCTCGCTCAGTGGGTTAAGGATCCAGCATTGCCACAAGCTGCGGCATGGTTCGTAGAGGTGGCTCAGATCCAGTGTTGCTGTTGCTGTTGCTGTGGCTGTGACGTAGGTCAGCAGCTGCAGCTCCCATTGGACCCCTAGCCTGGGAACTTCCATATGCCACAGAACAGCCAAAAAGAGGGGAAAAAAAGGTTCCCCACTACTGCGCAGGTCTCCCCAGTACACCACACTCACTAAACTGTGGCCTCTGATCGAGATGGTAAGGAAAGACCATCTCTTGCAAACAGTTTACCTGCTTGTATCCAAGCTGTCCTTTAGTATCCACTGTTGGGGTGGGGGCTGAGTCCAGGACCCCCAGGGACACCACAACCCTTGGATGCTCAGTCCCTTATGTAAATTGGCATGATATTTGCTTGTAATCGCCTGTGTACTTTAAATCATCCCTAGATTAGTTATACTACCTAAAACAATGCAAGTACTGTATAAATAGTTGCAAACACAATATAAATTATGTGTGCATCGTTGCCCATGTGTGGCAAATTCCGCTGTTGCTCTTTGAAACTTTCTGGAATTTTTCTGTTAATATCTTTGATCCGCACTTGGTGAAACCTGTGAATGCAGAACCTGCAGGTGTGGAAAGCCATCTGTATTTATACCCCGAAATAATTGTAACCATAAATCTATACAATGTATTTTTAAAACATGTCTTTAAACTGTTATTGTTGACCAACTACTCCTAAGGCCTCTCCGTCCGTCTCTGGGACATCAACTCAACTGTTGTCCTTCTAGAGCCAACAGATTTTGGGCAGAGGGGCTGGTGGGACCCTGGACCACCTTCTAGAGGAGCCGCTTGAGGGCAGTGACCTTTGGGAGGCTGGGTCAAGTGCTTCTGAGGCCACATTCTGTACATAAACTTGCCTGGAGTAGACAGCTCCCATTAACTCACAGATACAGACACAGACCCAATTCCGACTTTCTGCCTCCTTTATGCAGCTTTTCAAATGCAAGGACCCAGCGTTTCTTGCCTGGACCCAGCCTGGACCGTAGGGGGCCCTTGGGGGGATTGTAGAGGAGGGCTGGACGAGGACAATGCTGGAGGCATTTGCTAGAGAACCTGCAGCAGCTCAGGGCTCCCAGAAGCAGAGCAGGAAGATGCCTCAGAAATCCTATTCCAGATAATTTTACAGAGACAAGACACCTCCCCCCGCCCCCCCCGCCGCCAGTTACAGAGCTCACGAGCTCCAGGGGTTACACGATCTCATTCCCCTCCTCTCTCGAGACCAATAGGATTTTAAGTGATGCAGCTGTTGACAGTGCAAGAGAATTATTAAATCTCCCTTTACAGCCTTTTCTATGCAGGCGTGAACAGAGTTCGGCCAGATTGGACCATGTGTGTTCAGTATCGCTGTGCCCTGGACTTGGCCCTTCCGGTTTAATTAGGGCTCGGAGAGAGGAGTTCTGTGGCTTGGCTGGTCATACTTCTCCACTTATTGAAAATCTGAAATCTGTTCATCCGTTTACCCGTGCCCCTCTCAGGAACTCTGATCTGCCAGGGGTACAGAACGAAAGTATTTGCGGTGATTTCTTGGGGTTAGAGTCCCTGGGTGTTTTCTGGCTCATCCTCCTCAGAGAAGAGCGGAGTCGGTTACAGAAGCCACTCAGCCTCCCTCATCCAGGCTCAGGATGTAGCATTTTGGATCTGAATAGCAAAAAGGTTTGGCTGATGGATTGGTGGCCGCATAGGAGGGGTTCGTTTTCTCCACACCCATTCCAGCATTAATTGTTTGCAGACTTTTTATGACGGTGTGAAGTGGTGTTTGGCACTTTCCATCTGCTTCTATGTGGGTTCAATCCTGAGCCGCGCAGCTGCCAACCCTCAACTCAACACCCCTGAAAGGAGCTCAGATGGCGCTCAGGCGCCAGGCACTTTGTGCTCTGGGAAAACCGGTAGAACGGCTCTTCAGATAAATAGTTCCAGGAGGTTTTATGAGCCCTATTCTTGGATTTTCTCCCATCTAGAGAGGCACTAACATCCTTCTTGGTGACGTCTGCACCTCATGACGGGTAGTAAGCTTCACAAGACCAGCAGCAAACTTGGGTAAATGTGGGCTTGAGCCCAGGTACCTCCCCTCCCCCCAAATCACAACTATGCTATGGTCCCCCTACCTCCCGGGCTATAGTCCTAAGTGTGCCCCATATAAAATTTAACCCTCAACTTTTAAGTTGTGCCTGTTCTTTAAGTCGACCGTGACTGTTCCGAGTGGCGTGAGGTGATGCCTCATTGTAGTACTGATTTGCGTTGCTCTAAGAATGAGAGATGTTGAGCATCTTTTCATCTGCTTTTTAGCCATTTGACCGTCTTCTTTGGAAAAATGTCTCTTTAGATCTGCCCATTTTTTGACTGGGTTTACATAGAAAGAGAGAGAAAGAAAGAGAGAGAATAGGATGAGATGTTTGTATATTTTGGAGATTAACCCCTTGTCAGTTGCTTTGTTGGCGAAGGTTTTCCCCCATTCGGTAAGTTGTCTTTGTGTGTGTGTGTGTGTGTGTGGTTTCCTTAGCTGTGCAAAGGTTTTTAAGTAGGTAGTATCTTTAACCCTCATTTGTCAGATGAGAAAACTGAGGTTCAGGGAGGTAAGTGACTTGCCCAAGGTCATACAGCTAATAAAGCAGCAAGAACAGGACTTGGATCCAGCTGGTCTGGCTCCATGGTTCCCGGTCCCGACCTCTCTGCTGGTCCTCAGTTGTTGGGAACAATCTCATTATCAGTGTCCCCTTTTTGTGTGTTCTTTTTTCTTCTACCTTGTCTGGGCTCACGTAGCTGGAGTCCCAGGCATGAGAGGGGAACAGGGAAAGGTGTCGGTTTAGGATCTCTGGAATCAAGGAGGGCTTGATCAGACATGGTAACTCACACTTTTCCTTCTCCCTGTGACATCAGACACAGGAAATTCGCCTCACGAGGTGATGGATGATGTGGGCAGTACATCTGCCCATGCCCTAGAATCAGTGACCGTTAAAGGTGTGCAGGAATGGAGAGATCATCATTTCATCTAATCCACCCATTTTACAGATGGGAAAATTGTTGCCCAGAGTAAAAGTAGAGCCTTGGACACAATCTCATAGCTCTTTGTATTTTCTCCTGCCAATTAGACCCTGCAACACCAGTCCCAGGCTACAGAGTAACCGCGATTTGGACCAGTTTTAACTTCGGACTGACCCCTGCCATGTTCTGAGGGCTTTGTATCAATTTTTTTTGAATGTTGGGGGTTGCTTATGTATAACACCTCTTTCCCTCTGAATTACAAACTAATGGAGACGTAGAGGAGACAGAGCAGGAGCAAAACATAGGCTACAGTTTCTGAGTAAAGCAGGATGGACTCTGGGGGTGACAGTGAGCTTTGTAGCACTTTCACTTTCTGCCAGGTCTGGCCTTGGGACCCACACGGACACAGAGCAGACTCTCCCAGCCAACACCTGGGGCCATGGCCTCTCTGACCCCTTGGGTCCCCCAGATCCAGAGAGAAAGACCATGTGTGACCTTGAATCCAGAACTGACCCGTACTATGGATGCCCACCCAATCAAGAAAAGGGGCCAGTGGCTGTTGCACATTCATCATCACCCAGTCAGACAGCTTGCCTCCTCCCTTGGGGAAAAGCCAGGAAAAGGCTAGAAGTTTCTTCTCAGTCCTTCTCAACGTGTGGAAATTCCATTTTTAGGACTTGGCAAAAATATAGGAAAGGATGCTTCCCGTCACCTCCTCCCTGTGAGCTCAAGGTTTCCTAGCATCCCCGTGAGGGTGTGTCACGGTCTCTGACTCGATTCCATCCATCTGAAACCAGTGCACATGCATCCACTGTGGCTCCTTGTGTGCTGTACTAGTCTCCTGCAGCTGCGATCATAAATGATTACAAACTGGGCGACGTAACATCAACAGGAATGTATTCTCTCACTGTTCCAGAGGTCAGATGTCCACACTTAAAATGTCATCGGGGCCACGCTCTTCTGAAGGCTCTAGGGAGAACCTGTCCTTGCTTCTTCCTGGCTTGTGGTGGTTCCTGGTAATCGTTGGCTTTTCTTGAACTTGTAACCCATCCCTCCATTGTCTGCCTTCACCTTCCCACAGCCTTCTTCCTTCCCAGTATGTTCGGGTCCTGGTATTCAAGCACCCATCTCCTTTCAGGTATAATAACATTAAGCATTGGATTGACTTCCCACCCTCCTCCAGTAGGAGCTTCTTGATGACATTGGTAAAGACTCTACTTCCAAATAAGGTCACTGTCACCGGTATCAGGTGAGGGCTTGAACATATCTTTTGCAGGGAGGCCGTACATGGGCAAAAGGTTCATGTGATGGGTTTACATGTGTTGGGAAGCTGTCTGAGCAGACCTTGGTCTTGTAATTTTTGAGATGGACCTTTATGAGGGTGACATGATGTGAATAAACCCCCCCATACAAATGAGGATGTGGGGCTCAGCAAGGTGCAGCCGCATGCACAGGGCTGGGATCCCATCCTGTGTCTGCCCGGCTCCCTCCAGATCTGTGGTCCTCTCTCCCCTTGAACAGGGGACTAAAAATAACCAGGTGGTAGAATTAGCAGGTAGTCATAGCAACAGGGGCTGAGACGGACTCCCCATTTAGAGATCAGATTTTAAAGCCTGGCTTCCCTGCTTACTAGCCATGTGCTATTGGGCAACTCAGGCAATGTCTCTGTGTCCTCGTGTGCTGAGCTGTGAAGGGGGATAGTCGTACTAACCTCATGGGCTGCTTGGAATGATACCTGGGGTCCAGCAGAAGCACATGCTCGCTAGAGATCAGTGCTCGTCATTGGGTATGGTATTGATACAGGAGATTTGACTACCTGGAAAATCATTCTTGTAGGGAACCTACGCAGAAAAACATCTTGTTCTCATTCTCACATCAGTGAATCTGCGTCTTCGGAGCACCAGCTGCAAATGCTCTGGAATCTTGCTCAGAGATGCTCAGACTTACTGGATCAAAGGAAACAAAGTAGATCCTTGAGCTCAGCAGGGATGACTTTGCACACCTATCCAGAGGAACGTGAGCCAGATCCACACATCAGGGTTATTTCAAAATCACGATGCTGCTCCTTACAGCCCAGGAGTCAGTCCAGTCACCATCCTGCCTCCAGGTTTCAGCTTTATCTGTCCTTTTCCTTCCTCAGCCTAGACAGTCTGTTAGGACCACCAACCACCTGGACCTATGCTTAAGCTGCCTCATCTCTAGAAGGCAGAAGGCAGACCAAGGGATTCCTAAGCCACTTCCTGCGTGCTGTGAGCTTGTGGCCACAGTAACAGAGTTGTTTTGCTGCATTAGACAGTGTGAGTTACAGGCCACTTGGAAGATTTTTGACTGTTATGGCCTTGGGCACATTGCCAAACCTCTGTGCCTCAGTTTCCTCATGTATATCAGGGTTCTAGTAAGAGTGCCTGTCTCCTAGGGCTATTGTAAGAATTAGGTGCTTGGAATAGAGCCTTAACCGAGCTAGTACTATATAAAGTTTGCTTTTATGATCAGTACTATTATTATCCTGATTGGCACCCACATTTCTAGGTTTTTGTTTTTTGTTTTCTTGTTTTTGTCTTTTTGCCTTTTCTAGGGCCACACCCACGGCATGTGGAGATTCCCAGGCTAGGGGTCGAATCGGAGCTACAGCTGCTGGCCTACGCCTCAGCCACAGCAATGCGGGATCAGAGCCGCGTCTGCGACCTACACCACAGCTCATGGCAACGCTGGATCCTTAACCCACTGAGCGAGGCCAGGGATGGAACCCGCAACCTCCCGGTTCCTAGTCGGATTTGTTAACCACTGAGCCACAACAGAAATTCCCATTTCTAGGTTTTTGGTGCCAAGGATCTTTTCCTCATGGTGTAAGGCTGGCTGGGAGTCAGCTCACCAGAGGGTTTTGTTTGTTTGTTTTCTCCCAATACATTATTTTTTGTCTACTATACAGCATGGTGACCCAGTTACACATACATGTACACATTCTTTTTTCTCACATGATCATGCTCCATCATAAGTGACTAGACATAGTTCCCAGTCCTACACAGCAGGATCTCATTGCTAATCCATTCCAAATAACCCCAATCTCCCCATCCATCCCACTCCCTCCCCCTCCCCCTTGGCAACCACAAGTCTGTTCTCCAAGTCCATGATTTTCTTTTCTGTGGGAAGGTTCATTTGTGCCTTTAATATATTAGACTCCAGATATAAGTGATATCATATGGTATTTGTCTTTTTCTGACTTACTTCATTCAGTATGAGAGTCTCTAGTTCCACCCATGTTGCTACAAATGGCATTATTTTGTTCTTTTTTATGGCTAAGTAGTATTCCATTGTGTATATATACCACGTCTTCCTAATCCAATCATTTGGGTTGATTCCAATCCAATGGACATTTGGGTTGTTTCCATGTGAATAGTGCTGCAATGAACATATGTCTTTTTTAAGGAAACTTTTGTCCAGATATATGCCCAAGAGTGGGATTGCTGGGTCATATGGTAGTTCTATGTATGGTTTCTAAGGTACCTCCATACTGATCTCCATAGTGGCTGTACCAGCTTACATGCCCACCAACAGTGCAGGAGGGTTCCCTTTTCTCCACAGCCCCTCTAGCACTTGTTACTTGTGGACTTATTAATGATGGCCGTTCTATCTCGTGGTAGTTTTGATTTGCATTTCTCTAATAGTCAGTGATGCTGAGCAATTTTTCATGTGCTTGTTGGCCATCTGTATGTCTTCCCTGGAGAATGAATCCTAACTTTGCAATGACTTTCTCCCTCCTTTCCCCTTCCTTCCATTCATTCTTCCTTCAGTAACCTGAGCCCTGCTTGGTGTCAGGCCCTAGAGATTCCCAGGAAATTGGGGCTCACAGTGTGATGGGGAGGGCACTCACAGTCTGATGGGGGAGGCAATATGTCAACCAAAAAAGAATAGTACAGTGTGCAAGGTGCTGGTATGGGGATACTTCAGATGCAAGGGTACAGAGAATGAGAACAAAGGAAGGGAACTCTAAGTTCTGCCTGGAACAAGAGGTCAGCAGAGGATTCTGGAGGTGCTTTGTCTTGACTATTTAGGGCTGAGTAGCTTTACAGGGGGCTAAGGGAGGGATTAAGGCTCTAATTTTGTTCCTTCCCTCTTTCATTCTTTCAGCCTTCAATCTAACAGACACTGAGTCCCTAAGCCTGTACTCTTTCCACAGGCCATCTATTTCTGTATGAGAAATCCCTAGAAATACCAACTCATTAGGTCATTAAAGAAGACCAGCATGCAGATACCTCAAGAAAAATGTGCAAAATGCCTACATCAAAGAGTCTTCATTTCTCTATAAAGGAACTTATTCTGCAGGTAGAAACAAAGGATGTGAGTTATTTGGTTCTCCCAGCTCTACCATGAGTGGTGTGAGAGCTGAAATCACCTTGTCTTCCTCAATATTGATGCCATTTATGGAAGGCCTGTCACATTCCAAGCCTCTGACGACCCCTTTCATTGCCATCTAATTCCCAGTTAAAATGTCTCATTTTAATGAAGAAGAAACATAGTGAGATAGCAACTTTCCTTCATAGTTCTTTCTTAGGAACACAGGGCACCAAAGCTTCAAAGGTTGGACACATTACTATCTCTTTGCCTTCCCTACCTTTCTCAGGGTAGACCACAGTGACAGAGGAGCCTTCGAAAAGGGGGCTTCTGATCTTATGTAAGGCCCCACCTTTACTAAATGTAAAGATGGAAGGAAGAAAGGATGAAGAAGAGAAAGGACAAAATTAAGGGTTTAACCCCTGTAGGTGGGCTCAGATGCTTTGTGCAGGTTACGCAGTCTGTGCTCAAAACAAACAGAACAAGATGGATTGACCACTTCTTCAAAAGATTCTTCTCTTGGCCCCAGCGACACAGTACTCTTGGTTAATCCATCATCCATCCATCTGTCCATCCACTTATCCATCATTCATAATCCATCACCCATTATCCATCCATCCATCTGTCCATCCACCCATCCATCATTCATAATCCGTCATCTATCATCCATCCACCCATCCATCTGTTCATCCATCCATCATTCATAATCCATCATCCACCCGTCCATCCACATCCATCATCCATCCATATGTTCATCCATCCACCCACTTAGTCAATGAATATTTATTAAGACCCTCTTGTGTAGCAGAAACCCTCTTAGGAGATGTAGCCATGAATAAGAGAGACCAGGTCCCCAACTATTTACTTGACAGGATACCTCCCAGGCGTCTTAAAAGTAACATGTTCCAAACTGAACTTCTGTGGGGTGTTTTTGTTTGTTTGTTTTGCTTTGCTTTAAATTTAAGTTTAATTAGCTTGTCCAGGACATACATGCCCAACACAGATGGCATGAGGAGGCTAGAGAATATGGCCAGTTGTTACCAAGCAAAGTCGTTTACTGTGCATGCTGCCTTTGATGTGCTTTCACCTCACCTATTGGGTTTGCTGCCTTCCAACTTCTCTGTGACATCACAGACACACTGACACCTCTTCCCCACAACCTCATCTTGTTCTGTATCCAGGACGGGAGAGTGGGGCAGGAATTGTATGTAGAAGTATCATTCCCTCTGATTCTCTTTGTATTTATTCATATGCGTACTTTTATGAGCTTTTAATATGCAAAACTGGGCCCAGAGCTGAGTTTTAAGAGTAGAGTAAAGTGTAATGTAATTGGAAGTGAGAAAAATCTAGATTGGGACAGGAAAAGACTCATCCTTGGAGGGAGGGTATTAAGAGGAGGAATGAAAGGAGAGAGGAGCATTCAGAATCCAGCAGGATGGTATAACCGCTGAGAAATTTTCCCAATGGAGAGAGTCTAAATGATTTTTTAAATTTTCTTGAAGAGGAGTTCCGTTGTGGCACAATGGTAAACGAATCTGACTGGGAACCATGAGGTAGCGGGTTCGATCCCTGGCCTTGCTCAGTGGGTTAAGGATCCGGCGTTGCCGTGAGCTGTGGTGTAGGTTACAGACGTGGCTTGGACCCCACGTTGCTGTGGCTGTGGTGTAGGCTGGCAGAAACAGCTCCGATGAGACCCCTAGCCTGGGAACCTCCATGTGCCACAGGTGCGGCCCTCAAAAGACCAAAAAAAAAAAAAAATGTTCTTGAAGAAACATGGTTCCTAAGTCAAAATAATGTAGAGGCAAACAGTGAAATGTCTTAGTACAATGTCTCTTCTTATCTACCTCATTCCACCCTCCCGTCCCCACCCCATAAATAATTTCTTCTTAAGTTTTGGAGTATCTTTCCAGTGTTTCTTTATGTAAATACAAACCAAAATTAATTTATATATTCCAAATTCATACCACATTCTTGCATGAAGTGTGTATGTGTGTGGTTGTGTATCTGTCAAGGAAAGAGATGGTCAAATTTAGCTTCTGATTTCTTCTCCAAACTTCCTTTGTCCCATTTGCTCAACTGAAAAAAAAAATGGCGTCCCTACTGAACCCCCCACCCACCCACCGCATAGCCAGAAACCCAGCCGTAGGTTACCTGCCTCTTACCCTCATGGCCACGTAGACTCCATCAAGAAAGATGACTGTGGTTCTGCTGCAAGGTGCATGCTCAAGTTCTAGCCTCTTTCTTCTCCCTGCAGTCACCCTCGTCCAAGCCACCTGCATTTCTTAACTAGAAAACGTCAATGGCCTCTTCATTGGTCTCTGTGAGTTTGCTGACTTTAGATACCTCGTATAAGTGGACTCATACAGTGTTTGTCGTTTTGTGACTGGCTTATTTCACGTGGCGTAAAGTCCTCAAGGTTCATCCAGGTTGTAGCAGGTGTCAGAATTTCCTTCCTTTTTAAATCTTCGCTATATGTCTATTCAACATTTTTTTTTATCCATTCATCATGGACCAAGGAAGTGGTTTCCACCTTCTACCTATTGCGAATAATGCTGCTATGGATATGTGTGGTTTGGGGGAGGGTTGGTTGGTTTGTTTGTTTGTTTTTTGCTGCACCCGTGGCATATAGAAGTCCCCAGGCCAGGAATTGAACCCATGCCACAGCATTGACAATACCAGATCCTTAACCTGCTAGGCCATCAGGGAACTCCTGTGTGTTCTTTTTAATTGCAAAATTGCTGTATTCTTTCTTTAAAATTCTTTGGTGTCTCCAGGTACACTTAGAATATAGCAGAAATTCTGTCTCTCCTTTTGAATCCTATTTCCAAAATCTCTGACCAATATGGCCTCTCATCTCATCTTGTACTTTGCAAGATGGTATTTTGGTCACACGCCCTTCCTTCAGTTGCACAGAGCAGCGCTCCCACCCTTTGCCCTCACAGGAGGAAAGCTTGGACTCCTTTTCTTTGAAGTCTAGTTTCTTCTTGCCCTTCTGGTCTCAGCTTCAGCGTCTGGACCACCATTGTTCTGAGCCTGGACCACTGCAACTGGCTCCCTAACTGGTCTTCCCATCCACCCAAGAGCCCTTCCTTGACCACCCTACCTAAGCCGACCCCCTGCTCTTCTCCATTGCTGCTCTCTCTTTGGTTCCGGGTCAGATTTCTAGCAATAGATGTATCCATTTGCCTGTCATTGGACTTTTTGACCTTATCGTAAGCTCACTAGAAGGCTGAAAACTTTGTTTTAGTCACCACAATATCCTCAGCAAATTACCAAAAGCCTAGCTTTTTTAAGGTGCAGAACACATTTTTGGTGAATAAATCAATAACATTGGCTCTATTTTACAAGTGAAAAAAACACGGACTTACAAAAAGGGAATGCCTTATCCGAGTTGAAATATTCGCTTCACTACAGAGCAGGGATTTGAACCCAGTGTGCTCTGCTCCAAATTTAACGCTCTTTCCATTACAGCATTTCTCCCAACTGAGGTTGGATGCATTTTATTAATCAGAAGATCAAATGCTCTTACTCCGTCCTTCTTTCACTCCATATCATAACAATGTTTTCAGTGCTTGTGGTGTGCCAGGCACTGTGTAGATGCTGGATGATTGGACAGAGTAAAGTTTCTGAACCAATCATTTGCCCTTCTAGTTTCTCAGTCTCAGCTCTATTGACTTTTTGAATGGGAGAAGCCTTTGTTATGGGGGCTGCCCTGTGTGCATTGTAGGAAGTTTAGCAACATCCCCGGCCTTGACCCACCGGAAACCCTCCTCAAATTATGTCAATCAAATATGATTCCAGACATTGCCAGGTGTCCACTGGGGGCAACATTGTTTGTGGCTGAGGACCACTACTTTCGTGAAAGAGTCCCTCGTGAAGTCAGATTTCATGATGATGGCCAAGTGCCATGGGTGAGAAAAGCCTGAAAAAAAAAAAAAAAAAACAACCCACAGTTTAAGGATCCTGCATGGCTGTGGCTGTGGCTGTGACTGTGAATGTGACTGTGGCAGCAGCTGTAGCTCTGATTCAACCCCTGGCCTGGGAGTTTCCATATCTGCTCCTGTGGTCCTAAAAAAAAAAACTACAGTGAGCAGATACCCAATTGGACCAACAGAGGAAGTGAGCCTTGGGACTGATGCCTGGACCAAGTTTCAGACAAAAAGTCATTTGGCTAAACGAAGAATGAAGGCTTTCCTAGGTACAGGTCATAGCTTGTTTGGGGAAGGGTGACAGTCAGGGGGCTGCGCGGAGTTTAAGCCACCAGAGTTCCCTGAGGCTGAGATGGGGGGCGGAGCCCAGGGCAGGGACTGTCTCTGCCCAGCAAGCACAACACTGATTTTACTTTTCCCGTCCGAAGACGGCTTTTTCTATTTTTTGGTACTACTTTTTCCTAGTCTCGACTTCCAGTTTTCCCAGTTTGCATTTGGAAATTGCGCTTAATAAATCAGAGATCCCAGCCTTCCGAGGAAATCGGATGTCGGCTTCAGGAAGGGCTTTTCTTGCAAGCCCTGCACTTGTCTCCAAATACAGGGTCTGAATTAACACACTCGAAATCCACACGGAGAAGGGCAGAGAGGGGTTTTGAGTTTCAGGGGTGAACTTTGCCTTGCATGTGATGATCCTTTGGGGTCTTGGATTTCAGGCAACGCAATTAAGACGTAAGCTGATCACCCACTTTGCTGGAGGAAGACTCCATAAGCCTCTTAGGTGGAATGGCTGTGAGTAATTCCGAGAGCCGAGATTTCTGACTTGTGCCCGCCGCATCCGGATTCCTAATGCTCTCAGAATCCATCTCTCTTAAACCAGCCTCTGTGACCAGTGGAGTATTAAGTGCACAGAGCCTGAGCAATTCAGACGGTTAGAGGTTGCACTGAAGCATTTAAATGCCAAACAAGCAAATCCTACATCCCAGCAGAGAGAGAACCAAGAAAATTCTGTCATTATCTGAAAGTCAGCAGTGAACCTGAGATTTCAAGTCAGGACAAAGTGGCTGCCGTTCCTTTTGTCTTGGTTAGTTTATCTGGCATTAAACCTCTTCCTGTGCTCATCTCCTGCTGAGGTCAAGTTCAGGGATCATGGAGAGTAGTGGAGACTGGCATTAAGAATTACTCGAAATAATGTATAAATGCCAAGAACTCATCTCAGTTCATTTAGAACACACACACACGTTTTTTGGTGACTCAGGAAATTTTATCCATTCTTTCCACACATGTCATTAGCCATCTCCTGTTTCTGTGGGAAGAGGATTATTTACCGAGATAATGATGACAGCCAGCGTTTATTGAAAGCTTCTCGCCCCCACATCCCAGACAGTCGGCTAAGCTCTTTGCACACCGTCCCTCTCTTAACTCTTACACAACCGCGAAAACAAGAGCCCTGTGTCCTAGGTGTCACGTTTCTCAGGATGTTCCCCTCGCCCTAACCCCCCCAAGGCCAGTGTTGCCCCAAAGCCCTGAACACCAGGATGTGCTGAGCAGGGCTGTGGGGTGGGTTCAAAGAAAACCAGGCAGAGTCCTTGCTTTGCCAAGACTCTGCAACCCTGTGGGGTGGGCAGACGGGCGTGAGGCAGAGGCAGAGGGAGTTTCCGTCATGGCTCAGTGGTAATGAACCCGCCTCATATCCATGAGGATGCAGGTTCAATCCCTGGCGTCACTCAGTGGGTTAAGGAGCCGGTGTTGCCCTTAGCTGCGGTGTAGGTCACAGACTCGGTTCGGATCCCGAGTTGCTGTGGCTGTGGTGTAGGCCAGCAGCTGGGGCTCCAATTCAGCCACTAGCCTGGGACCTTCCATATGACGTGGGTGCGGCCCTAAAAAGCAAAATAAATAAATAGGTAAATAAATAAAGGCCGTGACAAAGAACAACGCAGCATGTCTTTGGAGCAGATGGGGAATACCTAATTTCCAAGAGGGGACTCATGGGCCCTTTTAAAGGGCAGATGGGAATGAGATCAGCGGAGAAGGCAAGAAAGGGCTGGAGGACCTGAGAGCACCAGTGCGTGCAGTGCAAGAGGGACTTGGACGTGGGCAAGGGGCTTAGAGCGGATGGATGGCTCCACTTGGCAATGCAGCAAGACGTGTAGGCAGGGGCCAGGGGAAGAGGGGCCGAGCGGTGACCATCCCAAAGCCCCCCTTCCACTTAGCTCATGGCCAGGAAATCCTTTTGTGTGTGTTCAGTCAGATTCCTGCCTTGTTTCTTTTTAGCCCGTGGACCCTGATTTATTCTCATTAGTCACTCACCTGGTACCGGTCAGGAAGCCACTGACCAGCTCAGGAAAGATGGAGCCCTCTGAGTGCTGGAGTTCCTCTGATTTTACCCTGGACGGGTTATTCATGCAGCCGTGCTGGGCCAGAGAGAACAGTCCAGAAGGAGTCAGGAGTAACTGCTGCTCATCTGTATATTCATTCATTTGAGGTTTTTTTTTTTTGCTTTTTTTTTTTTTTTTTTTTTTTTTTGCTTTTTAAGGCCACACCTGTGGCATAGCCTGGGAAGTTCCCAGGCTAGGGGTCGAATTGGAGCGACAGCTGCCAGCCTTCGCCGCAGCCACAGCAATGCGGGATCTGAGCTGCATCTGTGACCTATACCACAGGTCACAGCAAACCCGGATCTGTAACCCACTGAGCAAGGCCAGGGATCGAATCTGCGTCCTCCTGGGATACTAGTCGCTATCGTTTCTGCTGTGCCACAACAGGAACTCCCATCAAGTATTTCTTAGCCTTCTCTATGCCAGGCTGAAGGCAAGAAGCATTGCAGACGCGGTGTGGGTGACACTGCCCAAGTCTCTCCTCTGCAAGGGGCTGTCAGGCCCACTTACCCGATGAGGACCAGGTGCTCAGAGAGCACAGGGCACCTGCTGGGCAGGGGGACTGTTCCCACCCCTGCAGCTCCAACACCAGGACCGCCTCACTACACCCAGCTGCAAAAATGGCAGCTGCTGACAGGAAGCATAGGCTGTCACAACCAGACACACGTTTTAGAAATACTCAGTTATCTCAGGCTCGTGCAAAGCTGATTTTTGACAACCCATATTCATATCCGTTCCTTCAGTCATTTCTTCCAAGTCCGTGCACACCTGCCAGGCGCCAGGCCCCACAGAGGTAATGGAGAGAAGGCAGCTGATTTGTGTGTGTTGATGTGTGAACCTCGGCTGTCTCTGGTCTGAACCACACAAAAGGACTCCGTTCCTGTGCCCACTCGGGTGAGGGGCAGAGGCTAAGAAATAGAGGGAGGAAACCACTATTAGTAGTGTACCTACTGTGGGCCAGGCTCTCTGCCAAATCCTTGACCAAGGTCATCTCCTGGCAACCAAGTGAAGTGGGAAGAGCTTACCTCTATTTTCAAGGTCAGGTAGGAGTTCCCTCGAGGCTTGGAGGGTTAAGGATCTGGTGACATAGCATTGTCACTGTTGTGGCTGTGGCTAGGGTCGCTGCTATGGCATGGGTTCAAACCCTAGCCTGGAAACTTTCACATGCTGCAGGCATGACCAAAACAAAAAAACAGATGAGGTAACTGAGGTTTGGGAAGGTCGCAGATTTGCTGAAGGACACCAGATGGGTTTTGCGCCAGGGCAGCTTTCTGCTGGGGACTTATTCACTGTGTGTGTGTGTGCGTGTGTGTGTGTACACGTGCGCCAAGAAGATTTTCTGGGAAACCTTTCTCACAATAACAGCATTGAATCCATACACAAAATACAGACTGGAGTTCTCCTGCGATGCAGCAGGTTGAGAATTCGGCATTGTCGCTGCAGTGGCTTGGGTCACTGCTATGGCTCGAGTTCAGTCCCTGGCCCAGGAACTTCCATATGCCGCGGGCACAGCCAAAACAAAACAACACAAAACATGAAGATCAGGAAACTTTTGAACTTCTTTGCAGAACAGATACTGACTCACAGACTGAAAAACTTATGGTTTCCAAAGGAGACAGTTTCAGGGGTGGGGGGATGCGATGGGGGGATGGGATGGAAATCCTATAAAACTGGATTCTGATGATCATTGTACAACCATAAATGTAATAAATTCATTGAGTAATGAAAAAAATTTAAAAAGAAAGCAATCAAAAAAATAAAATAAAGATGAAATGGAGACAGTTACAAAGAAAACTAATTACGTTGAGAGGTATTATCAGAATATTGAAACATCTGAAAGGCAGTCACACATGTGCTTTTTTGTGATGAATCCAATGCCATGACGTCATGGCAGGTTGAATGCTACCATAATTTTGAAGCATAGCAAGTGACAAGGGGAACATAGCAATTCCTGGAGATCACAGGGTATAAAATGACCCAGGATTTCTGTAGAGGAAAGTCACAGGGTACATCTGGGGCATTGAAGACATTACTCAAGTTTATTTTTACTTTCATAATTGAAAGACACGCTAAATTCTAGCTCGAGATCAGTAAATTAAAATCTGATTAGTAAGTTTAAAATGTATTTTTCTCATCCAAGCTCATGGTCCCCCCTTCCAAAGTCCTGTCCTTGGGGAGTGTCCCTGGATACCATTTAGGTCACACCCCCCTGTTCCAGGGATATTTGCTAAAGCTTTGCCTCTGTGAGTCGCTCTGCCAGCACCTTGGAGCCATGCAAAGAAAGTTACTGATGGAGTTCCCGTCATGGCTCAGTGGTTAACGAATCCGACTAGGAACTATGAGGTTGCAGGTTCGATCCCTGGCCTCGCTCAGTGGGTTGAGGATCCGGCGTTGCCGTGAGCTGTGGTGTAGGTCGCAGACGCGGCTCAGATCCCACATTGCTGTGGCTCTGGTGTAGGCCGGCAGCTGTAGCTCCGATTCGACCCCTAGCCTGGGAACCTCCATATGGCGCGGGAGCGGCCCAAGAAATGGCAAAAAGCCAAAAAAAAGAAAAGTTAATGATGCAGAGGAGATGGAAATGGGGGAGGAACCAAGCTTTGCTGCGTGTTACTATGAGCTGGGCATTTTATATCCTGGATCTCATGGAAGCTACACTTCAGCATAGCAGGCAACTGAATTCAGAGAATTTAGGAAACGCACCCAAAGTGTAATGCCAGGTCCTTGCCAAGTCGGGATCTGAACCAAGCCCTAAGCCCTGTCCTCTTCCAAGCCACTGAGTCAGATTGCGCACGGAGGCGCGCGCCCGGGTCACACGCGGCGGCGGCGGCGGCGGAGGTGTGCGTCTTTTTGGAGAGGGACGGGAAATTGCGAAAGCCTGCACTCAAGGAGGAAAATTGTTCACTTTTGCTTATTTTGTAGCCAAAAGCTGGGTCTCTTGGATCGGGTTCGCCTTTCTAATCCTCGTGGTAGCAATACTAAAGGAAAGCTATTTACCCCTCTGAATGTAGATGCCATAGAAGAAAGTCCTTCTAAAGAACCAAAGCCTGTTGGCTCAAACAATAAAGAGCGTTTCCGCACCGCCTTCCGCATGAAAGCGTACGCTTTCTGGCAGAGCTCTGAAGGTAAAGCCCTTCTTCTTCCTCACTCCTCCCCTCCTCCCTCCATCCCTCCCCTGCGGAAGGACCCACCGGTCTACAGACTCGTCCCTTCCTACTCTCCCTGAACCAGCTCTCTCGCGTCTTATCCACGTCTCCTTGGCTGGAGGCGTCTGTGAGCAGAGGGCTCCCGTTAGCTCTTCTCCCGGCCAAGGTCACCTTACGCCTCGGCACAGCCCCTCTGGGGAGGCTCAGGACGTTTCGCCGTGTTTCCCAAGGGTGGCCGTGATGAGTGGGTTGCCACCGAGGTCACCTTGAAGGATGGAGGAGGAGGAGGGCCAGGTGCAGAGTGATCTGGACCCCTCGGGGCCTCGGCATCCCTAGGGGCTGGGAAAAGGTGTCAGCAGAGCGCCTAGGGGAGGGGGGGGGTGCTGGAGGAGCGATGCCTCTGTGCGCCCCTTTCACTGATGAAAGATGAGCAGGACTCAGAAAGGTCACAAAGATAAGGACAGACAAAGACTTGGAACTCAGGTCTGACAAATGCCCACACGTGTGTCCTTTGCTGCCTCCCATGGTCACTTGGGACCCCGGGAGCTCCCCGGGCTTCTCCTAGGCATCTCCCTCAGCCATCAGTCCTGAGCTGCAGGGACCGCAGAGTCAGACTTCTGGATGACAGACGGGCGATGCTAAGCACGTCAGAGTGATGTCACCGCTGGAGAACACGTCCGGGTCTCTGAAGTGGGAAGGGGCACTCGGGAGGTTGATCTCGGAAGGCTCTGCCTGAACCAGGTCCCCAAGCCTTGCCCAGGGCTCTGGCCTCCCGCTGACACCTGTGTCTTCCTCCCAGATGCCGGGACGGGCGACCCCACAGCGGAAGACAGGGGCTACGGGAATGACTTCCTCATCGAAGACATGATCCCCACCCTGAAGGCTGCCATCCGAGCCGTCAGGTAAGGCCCCTCGGCCCCACAGCGGAACCACCTCGGAACCACCCCCTGCCCCAGCTCAGCCCCAAGGGGCTGGGCTCTGCAACATCCTCCTGGGCTTTGGGAAGGTGGGCAGGAAGTCCCTCCAGTAAGCCCTGAATGAGGCTCCAGGGTGTGTCCCTGCGCTAAGGGGGTACTGCCTAAAGAAAAATGATTTCTGTGTTAGCATCATCTTGGTGACTCTTTCTCTGCGCCTTATGAAAACGCGTCTCTGGCTTCCGACACTCTTTCCAACAGTCACCCACTTGTCTCACTCCGACCACCATTTATTTTGAAGGGTATTGGGGGAGGGGAGTGTATTGACCCGGCATTTTCTTCTTTTATAGGCTTTTTGCTCAAAATAACTTTTCTTCCATCTGCCCTCATCTATCTAGCTCTCTTTAATTAGCATTTTCAACAAGATAATCAATTACAGGATTTTTTGGTCTGTTTCAGACAAGACTATAATTCTCCCTGGCTATTTCTGTTTTGCTTAGAATGCCACAAGAATATAAAAATACACTGCTACTTGAAGAAACCTGTGACCAGGATGTGGGCTTATAAGCTCTGCAGTGGCGGCAGTGAATTCTAGAAACTAAGTGGAAGATTCTAAGAACTAGTCTGCTATTTTCAGAACAGTCATTGTCTTATAGATCCGGGAAACACCATAGTTTATAATACGTGGCCCCCAGCAAAGCCATTGACCTGGTTCCTTAGGACAATGTGCCAGAAATAAGACTGGAGCAAAACACAACTACCTGAATTGAGAACTGGTTCAATGATCATATTCAAAGAAACCCAGTGAATAAATCTGTGTCAAGCCAGAGGGAGGTCTTTGTTGGGATGCTTCATGGTCTGGCGTCTGCCCTGCTCTTTTTAGCACTGTCTTCGTTGCCTTAGTTCAGGGGTTGGCAGACTTTTTGTATAAAGAGCCAGGGAGTAAATATGTCAGGCTTTCTGATCTGTAGGTCTCTGTTGTACCCCACGTTGACTTTCTGGTGCAAAAGCAGCCACAGATGGTCCCTAAGTGAATGACTGTGTTCCAGCCTCACTTTACTTTCAGTAACAGGTAGTGGGGGAGTTCCCATTGTGGCTCAGAGGTTAAGAATCCGATGAGTGTCCATGAGGACTTGGGTTTGATCCCTGGCCCCACTTAGTGGGTTAAGGATCTGGTGTTGCTGTTGTGTAGGTAGCAGACACGGCTGGGATCCTGCGTTGCTGTGGCTGTGGTGTAGGCTGGCAGCCACAGCTCTGATTTGACCCCTAGCCTGGGAACTTCCATGTGCCGCAGGTACGGCCCTAAAAAGAAAAAAAAAAAAAAAAAGGCAGCAGACGCCAGATTTGGCCTGATAGCTACCTATGTAAAGGGCAGGTCTAGAAAATGATACAAAATTGGAAAGGAGAGTACGCTATATAGGCCAAAGTAGTGTTTAGATGCTGGAGCTGTGGGCTGTGACAGACAACACACACTTTGCATGCACCATAAGAAAGGCCTTTGTAAATACAAGAGGGGAGGGGAGCCTGGGGAGGTGTGTTATCTGTCACTGGCCTGTGATTTGGGATTTTCACTGACACTGCATTCAGCAAGCACTGACCTCATGGAGTTCCCACTGTGGCACAGTGGATTAAGGGTCCAACTGCAGCAGCTCAGGTCACTGCAGAGATGCTGTCTCAATCCCTGGTGCCGCACAGTGGGTTAACAGGATCCTGTGTGGCCACAGGGGCATAGGTCACAGCCGAGGCTTAGAGTCTGTCTCTTTAGGGGACTTCCATGTGCCGCAGATGTGGTCATAAAATAAAAATAAGAAGAATTGACCTCAGGATGGGGCTTTCAGGGAGCATCTGTTATCTAGGATGACATTATTGGTTCCCAGGAAGATGGAGGGGAGGATTCAGCATCTCCAAGTCCTAGATGTCCCACTTTACTGAGAACCTGAGAAAACTCAGGGAACAGAAGCTGGTGTTTCTCTTCCAGGCGCTCATAAGCCAACGGATTAAAGAGGCTATTGAGGAAGAGCTGTCAGCTGTCCTCAACTAGAAAGCTGTGTGACCCAGTGATTAGGGACCATGAGCTTTGTTGGTATAAGAGCCTGGGTTTGAAAAAGGTTCTGACGTGGTCAGCTCCATGGGCCTGGGAAGGTGCTGATGCTCTTGGCCACAGCTGCATCACCTGTAAAGCAACCCGTCAGCAGATTGTTGGAAATGCACTTAGTTCGGTGTCTGGCATGTCCTGAACATACAATAAACATTAGCTCTTATTGTTAGTATGAATTTCTTATTATTCCCGTAATTGAAAGGAGGCAGTCATGAAGGAGAGCCACCAGCCAGCCGAATCCAGTGTGGCTCCAAGAGGTAGACCCAGGGCCAAGAGCTGGAACTTCTCAAGTCACCTCTCTTTGGTTCTTGTATCCCACCCAAGCCCAGCGTTCGCTCATCTCGCATCATGGTTTCCTTCCCTCTCCACGCCTCGTGACAAATGCCTCCACTTTGCCTTGCAGGATTCTGCAGTTCCGTCTCTATAAAAAAAAATTCAAGGAGACGTTGAGGCCTTACGATGTGAAGGATGTGATTGAGCAGTATTCCGCAGGACATCTAGACATGCTTTCCAGGATCAAGTACCTTCAGACCAGGTAAGACAGCTTAGCTGGAAGGACAGTGCGCTCCTGACTGCGGGGGAGTCAGACAGAGCCAGGTAAACCTTAGAGCTGAGAGTGAAAGGCCTTGGCTAACCACCATGCTGGGGAGAAGTTTTAAGAACAGGCATACTCATCAAACGTGAAAATCAAGGCCACCCAACACCAGATCAAAGGGGTGGGAAGGATTTCTATGACGTTGACATGGTCAAGACTGACACCCTGATCAGGCCTCCCGGACAGCAAAGGCATCTGTCCTCCTGGCCCCTGACTGTGATGCTTTGGGTGTTGCCTACAAAATCACGCTTCTCTAAAATGAGTCCAGCTGATTACCTAAAATTTAGGCAATCGAGGTTATCTAAAATTATATAAATTTTCACTCAATTAAAAGTTCATCAGGTGTTATTTATAATGGTAAAAATATGGAAACAGCATTGATTTCCCAACCAATAATTGCCACTATTTTAGTTGAGCCCCTGAGTTCTCTCTTGTCTCTCTATTCCCTTAGAATCCCCAGGGGATTGCATTCTAGCTGCCATGTTACCAGTGAGAAAACCAAAGCTCATGGGGCAGTGGACTAGGAGGTGGCAGAGCTGGCAGTCAAACCAAATCCAGCTTGGTTACAAAACCCTTGTTCTCTGTAACACACCACAGTGCCTCAATTATAGCAATAGTGATTAAGGCAAGAACGGTACTTACTCTCATTAAAAAGTTATGCAGCCATCACATAACATTTAGCAAATGTATATAATGAGATAAAAATTATGTGATCTGTGAATATGTATTTGCAAAATACAATCACTAATAGTACACTCAGATATATATGTACACACACTAACACATGTACTTATATGTACACATATATGATTATATTTATATATAGTCTGCCTAGATCTCGTGATTCTCTTTACTGTTATATTTGTACAATTGCAAAGATGTACACACATACATTTATTCAGAAATACACACAATGGATACACACTGTCCCTTATGGGAGCCTAGAGAGAAACAGTAAGACTCCCTGCAGGACTTACAGTGGCTACACTGAGGTGATAAGTTCATGGGTGATTTTTTTTTCTACTTTTTAAATGTATCGACTCTTGAATGAATTGAAAAATATCATTTTAAAAGGGAAAATGATCTAAAAGAACTCAAGGGCCCTATGATGCCGAGTCATAGAACTGATGTCAGGAGGCCAAAGCCTGTCTGAGGCTCATGGTCAGACCTGTGCGAGATTTCAAATGGACAGGAGTCAGGTCCTCTCTGGACCTCAGTTTCCTCATCTGAATATGCTGCCATTGGAGTGTCCTGCAGAGGTAATGGGACCATCGTGTTGAATGAGGGGGACATTAGTGGCGCTGTTGGGTTGGAAGAACGCTTATCTGTGGCCATTCTTTATCCATACGTGGAATAGCAACTGTGACTGCCAACTGCAGTGGCGGGCATGCAGTCGGCGCTCCATGCCTGCCGAACAAAAAGCTGTGTGCACAGGTTCTGAGGCGGACATGCTGTTCTTTGGGCAAAGAGGGCTCTCTGAGAGATGAAAGGGGGGGACACGATGTGTAGGACATACCGGACTCCGGAAATGTCAGCCCGAATTAATGTGCATTGAGTGGATCTCTGCACAGTCGGCGTGTCTGATATTTATCCGGTATGTGTTGTTTATGAGTCTTGGCTGGAGTTTGTCTGCCTCAATGGACTAATCACAGAGCGCCAGCTATGCCGATACTGCAGGAGGCCAGAGGGACAGGAAGGGTGATTGGGTACACGGTGACGTCACTGGAGAAACAAGATGGGTTTACAGAGAGAGGGAGCGAGGCCTGGCTCCTTTGGGGTGCCTGATCTTCGTGGTCCTGGGCCTGGGACAAGCCTTCAAGGCTCCTCACCCCCGCCCCTGCCCTAGCCCTGCATGTGTCTCCACTGTGCTCAGGGTGGCACAGGTGGGGAGCTGGTGCCTCAGGCAGGATAGAAGCGGGGTGTGGAAGCCAGTGTTGGATCCAGCCCCCCAAGAGCCAGAGGAGCCTGCCAAGCAGCAGAGAAAAGAGAGCACAGCAGAAAACAGAGTCTAGGGTTTAGCAGGGGAAACTCCCGAACTAGATAGTTTGGAGAGAATGAAAAGGCTGGAGGACCAGAGAGGCTGTAGCACACCTGACATCTCCTATAAGAAAGAACAGGACGCAACCATCACCCTGCCTCAGTGTTTGCTGCCTCCCTCTCCTCCGGGATTGGAGAGATGCTCTGGGTACCACTGGACCAAAAAAAAAAAAAAAAAAAAGGTAATGATATATTGAGATAATACATTCTGATAAATTCTCTCTCTCTTTCTGGCTCTCTGTCTCTGTCTCCATCTCCCCCACCTCCTCCTGTCCCTTTCCCCTTCCTCTCTCTCTTTTTTTTTCTCTTCTCCTTTATGTTCCAGACCCACACCTGACCACAGAGGGAATAGAATGCATTGCTTCCCTCTCTTTGCCTGTAAAGCTCTCTGTGATTTAACCACCAGCCCCTCCTTTGTGTGTTCTCTTTCAGAATAGACATGATTTTCACTCCCGGACCTCCGTCTACTCCAAAACACAAGAAGTCTCAGAAGGGGGCAGCCTTCACCTACCCGTCCCAGCAGTCTCCCAGGTGGGGCCCGTGTCACGGACTGACGGGCTGTGTGGTGCCAAAGCCCACGGAGCCTCCCCTCCCCAAATCCCAGCCGGGCTCCCTGACAGTGGGGTGAGGTTGCCGCTCCCCTAAGTCAGATGAGGAAAAAGCATTTGGAGCCTGTTGCAGCATGCGGCACCCAAGAGGTGTATATATGAAACACTTACAGCCCCTCTGCCCAGACCACGTGGGTGACACTCCTTTTTATGGCTGTTGAAAGAAACAGATGGTTTCCTTCTTAGAAAATAAGAGGAGACATACAAGTTTTACTGGAACCGAAAGACTGCGTATGTTCTGTTAGAGCCCAGGGTGCTCTAACCTGGTCATCAGCTTTGGCTTTTCCTGCATCCTCATCCAGGATTTCTGCCCCCCTAGCAGAGCTGGAGAAGGAAATCAGATGTGAGACCCCCAACACTGTAGCAGGTAGAACTCGGTCCCCTCAACAGAGCAGATCTGCTCTCTCTCCAAACGTGGTTGGGAACTGTTCTTTCACAGGTCCTGATGAAAGACTTCTCCTTTAGAAAGTCCGCTGCCTGAATTTACGCTTCTTTATTCCCAGATGTCTTCAAGGCAGGTAACCTAAGTGATGAAAGGAGTTAGGCATAAGAAATAGTGCGCCCTTTGTAATAATAAGGCTCCTTCTCAGAGAAGAAGGAAGAGCATTCAGGATGATAATATATGCGGCTAATCTTCAGCCTCAGCCCCGGGGACAGACTAGCAAGCGGTGAGCCAAGGGACCCTCAAAAGCACGTACCCCTTTCCAGGGAGGGACTTGTCACACTGTTGTGCTGTTGCCAGTTTTAGGACCAAAGATCCTCTGTCTCCAGAGAATTAAATGTCTCAAGAAAAGCTGCCATCCAGATTTGATGTGAAATACCCCATTTTTGGGATGGCTTTATTGTTTTTAAAACCTGGTATGAGCTAAGGGAGACACTGACAGGCTGAATTCAGACATGGGCCACTGGGGGCAGCAGCAGGGGTAGGGGGATCTTTTTAGGGCCGCACCCACGGCATATGGAGATTCCCAGGCTAGGGGTCCAATCGGAGCTGCAGCTGCCAGCCTACACCACAGCCACAGCAACGCAGGATCCAAGGCACATCTGCAGCTTACACCTCGACTCACGGCAACGCCGGATCCCTAGCACCCTGAGCAAGGCCAGGGATCAAACCCACATCCTCATGGATACGTCGGGTTCCTAACCCACTGAGCCACAGTGGGAGCTCTCAGGCCACCAGTTTCTGACATCCACTTTAATTCAAGACTGCTCCGCCCAAGACAGGCCAGGGACCCAGCTGGAGACAGTAACGTAAAGACAAAAATCAACTGCCTAGAAAGGGCCAGGCGTGCATGGTGTAGGGCAGAAGCTAGACTCCCTGAAAGTTTTCCGCTGCGTAAAACTAGCGGATTGAAACTAACTGGAATTGGGGCTGTTGTGAACTGTGCCCGGCCAAGGAGCAAAGGCAGCGCACATTTCCAGCCTCGTCCCCACCAGCCTCATCTTCCGCATCGTTTTCCAGATTTTGCCTCTGTTTTCCACCCTTAACAGAAAAGGTGAAATATTGATACCCACTGGGAAGAACTTGAGAGAGGAGACAAGCCCTCCCCCACCCCACCCCGCCCTCCCCCTGTCTCCTGAGACTGAAAGGCAAAGGAACACAATTTAAAGGAATCAAAGCCTCTGGGCACAGTGAGGCAGTGTAGCAACCTTGGCAGGAAGCTTAATACTCAGCTTCACGTTTTCCTGCAGTGAACACGGTAAGCCCTGGACGTCCCGTTGCAGGCAGGGAGAGGCTGGCCTTTCCTGACTCTCCTGGGCCTCCAGAGTTGAGTGGCCTCTTCCGGACTCCATAAGCCTGCACGTGAGGCAGGTAGATCCAGGGGCCATGGTCCACCCAGCAGAAGGGACCCTGCAAAGCAGACATAGCTCTCTGCCTCTTACCCAACTGTGGGCTCTCTCCTAGGAATGAACCGTATGGAGCCAGACCTGCCACATCAGAAACGGAAGACCAAAGCATGATGGGGAAGTTTGTGAAGGTCGAGAGGCAGGTAGGTCCTTCCTGTCCCTCCCGCAAAACAAGTGAAGCTTAATTTCAGATGTCTTCTTTTTCCCCCAGAGGGAGATAATAGGCTTGAGTATCTACCATTCCTGAAAGGATGTGGAAATGCAGTCTCTCATTTAGCCCTTTACTGGCTGAGGGAGCACTGTAGTGATCAAGGGAATTCATTGTTCTGAGCCTCAGTTTCCCTGTCTGTAAAATGGGGTGGGGTTTTTTTGCTTTCTCTCTCTCTCTCTCTCTCTCTCTCTTTTTTTTTTTTTTTTTTTTTTTTCTTTTCAGGGCCGTACCTGCAGCATATGGAAGTTCCCAGGCTAGGGGTCCAATTGGAGCTACAGCTGCTGGCTTATACCACAGCCACAGCAACGCTCTTCTGAGCCGTATCTATGACCTACACCACAACTTGTGGCAACGCAGGACCCTTAACCCACTGAGCAAGGCCAGGGATGGAATCCACATCCTCATGGATACTAGTTGGGTTCTTTTTTTTTTTTTGGTCTTTTTGCTATTCTTGGGCCGCTCCCTCGGCATATGGAGGTTCCCAGGCTAGGGGTTGAATCGGAGCTGTAGTCTCCGGCCTACGCCAGAGCCACAGCAACGCGGGATCCGAGCCGCGTCTGCAACCTACACCACAGCTCACGAGGCAACGCTGGATCCTTAACCCACTGAGCAAGGGCAGGGACCAAACCCGCAACCTCATGGTTCCTAGTCGGATTCGTTAACCACTGCGCCACGACGGGAACTCCCTAGTTGGGTTCTTAACCCACTGAGCCACAACGAGAACTCCTAAAATGGGGAATTTCATCCCTCACGAGGTTGCTCTGAGGGTCCAATCAGCTGATCCCTGACCATGACCTAGAAGAGCAGCTGGCATACCTACACTTTCCACAAGTGGGCGCTCCTGTTACCATCATACCCTTGATGGCGTTTAAGGAATGTGAGTGCCTTTCTCCACATAGGCCCATGATCGTCCCCCTTGAGAGTGGGGATGGGTGTGTGGCCTGTATGAGGAGACCCGGGAGAGGGCAGGCTGTGGGTAGGCTTCATTCAGTGCAGAAAGAAATCCATTCACTCACAGCGCCCCAGAGAGCTCACCTCTCTTTCCCACCGTAAAGTAGCTTCTACAGCATCCTTTGCCTAACTTTACACTAGATGAATAGCTCTGTCAGGTGCCTTTAGGACTCCCATCCATCTTTTTATTTTATTCAGAGCCCAACATTGTGCAGGAGAGGCAAGAGAACACTTGAATGATTATTCTTTTTTGGCGTAGCAAGAATATCCTTTTCCATTTTAAAATTTTAATTTGTCATCTCAGCTCTTCCATGTACTGGCTCTGCAGTGTTCGACAAGTTACCTCATCTCTCTGTGCCTCTGTTTTCTCACCTGTAAATAGAGAGGATGAGAGTGTCCATCGCATAGGGCTGAAATGAAAATGAAAGAAGTTAATACCTTCATTTTTTTTCTTTATAGGGCCGCACCTGCGGCATATGGAAGTTTCCAGTCTAGGGGTCCAGCTGGAGCTGGAGCTGCTGGCCTACCCCACAGCCACTGCAACACCGGATCCCGAGCCACATCTGCAACCTGTGCCACAGCTCACAGCAACACCGGATCCTTAACCCACTAAGCTAGGCCAGGGATCGAACCCACATCCTCATGCCTACTAGTCAGGTTCTTTAACCCACTGAGCCACAGCGGGAACTGAAATAAGTTAATATCTTTAAAGTTATACTAACTGCTAGGTAAGTATTAGTTATTGTTAAGGTTTGGGTACCAGCTCAGCCATGACCTAGTTCAGAGCAGGGTGATATACTTGTCTGTAGTGCTTCCTGGCGAGTTATGAATTATCAGAGAAAAAAACAGCCCATGCACGCATGCACACACACTTGTGTCTGCCCTCAAGAAGATTTTGGTTAAGTTCTTGATTTTGTACGTAGGAAGAGATAGATGCAGCTTATCTCAGTGTATCTTCCACTGGCCTCCAAAGCCCCTGGGCCAGATCTTCAGTTCTAAGAAGCTCTATTCTTGCCAACCACTGCCCTTGTATCTTTGGGGCTAACATCACCAGGTAAGTGAAACATGCACAAACAGCCTAGATGCTTCTGTCTCAGGGAATGTTTGCAAATCAAGAACTCCCACTCTTTTTTTTTTTTTTTTTTTGGTCTTTTCAGGGCTGCACCTGCCGCACATGGATGTTCCCAGGCTAGGGGTCGAATCAGAGCTGTAGCTGCTGGTCTACACCACAGCCACAGCAACCACAGATCTGAGCTGCATCTGCGACCTACACCCCTGCTCAAGGCAGCGCTGGATCCCTAACCCACTGAGGCAGACCAGGGATTGAATTTGCATCCTCATGGATGCTATCAGATTCATTTCCGCTGAGCCATGATGGGACCTCCAAAAACTCCCACTCCTTGACCCCAACAGCAGCAGCAAGGCGACCTCCTCCTTGGGTAAAAATTGGCCTCCAGCTGTCTCTCTGTTTCGGCTGTCGCTTTCTGGAAGGCCCTTGCCTCGGTTGTTTCTAGATTAGCAGGAATATATGCGCAGGCCTCAAAATCAAGAGGCGGGAAGTAACTAGCTGTTGGGATGATAGTGACGAGCAGGAAGCCGCTTCCTGTCTGAAGAGTAAATGCTATAGTTTTTCCTCCCGACCCATCCCAGCGCCCCACAGGCCCCGAGAGAGCAGTGATTCCCAGTTCTCTGTGTCGTCCAGGTTCATGACATGGGGAAGAAGCTGGATTTCCTGGTGGATATGCACATGCAGCACATGGAAAGGCTCCAGGTCCATGTCACCGAGTTCTATCCGACCAAGGGGTCCTCCTCCCCAGCCGAGGTGGAGAGGAAACAGGACCCCAGGGATCCGGATTTGAACACCATCCTCTGTAACTATTCCGAGACAGGCCCCCCAGACCCCGCCTACACGTTCCACCAGGTGCCCGTCGACAAAGTCGGCCCCTATGGGTTTTTTGCCCACGACCCAGTGAACCTGCCCCGAGGGGGACCCAGTTCTGGAAAGGTCCACGCCACCCTCTCCTCCCCAGCAGCGACATATGCAGAAAGGCCCACCGTCCTGCCAATCTTGACTCTTCTCGACTCCCGAGGGGGCTTCCACTCCCAGGCTGAACAGCACGGGCCCTGCTCAGAGCGGGTCTCCCCCCGGCAGAGACCCAGCCTCACCCGGGACAGCGACACGCCCTTGTCCCTGATGTCGGTCAACCACGAGGAGCTGGAACGGTCTCCAAGTGGCTTCAGCATCTCCCAGGACAGAGACGACTATGCATTTGGCCCAGGTGGGGGCTCGAGCTGGATGAGGGAGAAGCGGTACCTCGCCGAGGGTGAGACAGACACAGACACAGACCCTTTCACCCCCAGCGGCTCCATGCCTCTGTCGTCCACGGGGGATGGCATTTCGGATTCAATCTGGACCCCTTCCAACAAGCCCACGTGAGAGGGGTCATGGGCTGACTCCTCCTTGTCATGTAGACAGACTCTGTATAGCTCACTTTGCTCTCACGCCCGCCTCGTACCCGTGAGATCGCCGGTGGCTGCGTCAAACGCCTGCATGTGCGTGGCGGCCCCACCTGGGCAGGGGCTTGTCAAGGCTTTTTTCCTCCCCAGGTCACTACAGTGAAGCCGCCTCCTTTCAAGCATGGTTTGCATGACTTTCCACTATATAAATGGTCCCGCTAATCTCTTCTAGGATACGCATTTATCTGCTGTTCTTACTTTGAATCATGGCTGGACCAGTACAGGGAGAAAGTACGGATGCGCTGTGCTGTGTGTCTGCGTGGTTGGCTGATTTGGGTTCGGGTTTCGTAAGCAAATCCCTTTCTGTTACTTCTTACATCCCTGCCCCTTTGTATAAAACACTCCAACGATGACCTGTTTGCTAAAGCAAGCAGATGATTCTCTCAACAGAAATCCATGGCGAACCGGGAGTTGTGGCTCAGTGGTAACAAACCCGACCAGGATCCATGAGGACACAGGTTTGATCCCTGGCCTCGCTCAGTGGGTTAAGGATCCAGCATTGCCGTGAGCTGTGGTGTAGGTCGCATCTGCAACTCGGATCTTGCATTGCTGTGGCTGTGGTGTAGGCCGGCCACTGCAGCACTGATTCGACCCCTCGCCTGGGAATTTCCATATGTCACAGGTGCAGCCCTAACAAGCAAAAACAGGAAAAAAAAGGGTTTTTATTTATTTATTTTTTTTGAGGTTGCCTCCTCACCCTAAACCTGAGGAAAGGGGCAAGATAGTCATTGCATCTCCAAAACCCAAAATTTAAAACATTTTATTTTATTAAGGAAAAGGTGGGAAAACTGTCTTAAAGCTCTCAACGCGTCCTCACTTGATCTGTCCTTGTCAACTGTCCCGCCTCGGTGTCCACATCTGTAAGATGTCGTGGCAATTCCAAGTGCAGCATTTCAGATAGGTTGCAAATGGGCAGGGAGAAGACACACACGTATTAAAATAGTTCCCAATTGATGTGGCCAAAGATAACAAAATGTGCCAGAAATGGGATGTCCCTCCGGGCAAGAGCTACGTTCAGTGCCTTCGAAACGAGGTTCCAACTCGCATTCCTCCCCAAGAAGCTTGTGCAGAATCTCAAGTAAGAGCTAAGGTCAAGAGGGTACACAGAAATGATCTGGTCCAGGTCTTTCCTTGGGAAAATGAGACACCTTAGGCTCAGGTAAAGATACAGTCCCAGGATCACTCTCCTGTCCCCTGGAGAACTGGGACCCAAAGCTCAGTCAGCTGACTCGCTCCAGGCCCTGGTCTCCTCCTGCCACACCACTTTGCCAGTTTTCCCAATGGGACCCAAAAGTGGTGCCAGGCTGCCTGTGTTCTGTGTTGTGTGTAAAGCCCTCAGGACACAGTTTGTCTGGGGGCAGGGGCGGGGGGGGTGTCTGCTTTTATTGCAACATGGGCTTATCTGATGCTTTGCTTTTTGGATCTAGGAAAAAAAATAATGCCAGAAAGCTACAACCTTTATTAATATGCAAATGGACCAAATTTCCAGAACCATCCAGTGTTACTCCTCTGGATGTATTTTTAAGCCACGCATGGCCGTAAGGCTGGCTCAAGGGTAAGCAGACAGGCTGGAGCGCAGTCCTGCTGAGTCAGTGCTAATATGAAGCAGAAGCTGTCCTATCCCTAGTCTCTGAAACACATTGATGGAAAATGTTTCTGTTAGGCTTGGGCTGCATTAGCTAAATGACCACATCGTAGCGTTATTGCCTCTTTCCTTACGTTTGAGCACTGGTTGAGGATGGTTGCCATGACGACTGCAAAGATGTTGGAAATGCCCCAGTGAGTGTCTACACCCCACTGACGTTCCTCCACCCAGTCTTGTCAAGAGCCGTCGTGGATGAGGCAGACCGGAGGTCGGTGTTTCATCATTGCCTAATGCAGTGGTCTTGCGCCATGTTGGAGGGAGGAGCTTCCTCCCCATAGATTGGTTTCTTTCAACCCCGTATGTCAACAGGTACCATGTAAAAGGCTCAGGGTACAGTAACGATGAAGGGTCAGCCCCTGACTTTAGGAACTTAGAACCAACCCTGAAGTCCTTGGCTTCGTGAGTGGTGGAAAAGGAGTCTTACACAGAGTTCCACGAGTGGATGGGAAATCCACTTGAAACCCGAGGTGGGAAATACACAAGAACGAGCGCATATTATCAGACATGGAACCCCTCCCCCATGGTTTATCATTTGACTTTCTGGCAATCTGAAGGGCAAAGGGAATAGGTCACGTGACCCTCCTCCTGACCCCCTTCGATCTGGTTAAGAGTGCCGTTGGGGTGGATGACCTAAGGGGATGACTTATGCCCCTTAAGGGTTTGGTTCTTGATTCTGACCTTCCCAGACTCTTTCATCAAAAGTGATTGCGTGACCTCCCACCTAACATAACATACTAGTTACTTTTTTTTTTTTTAACTTATTAGTATTCTTGCAGAACCTACAGACTTCAGCGTCTTAGAAATAGAAGCATTTTCCAGGAACTCAATGGAATTCCCAGCTGGAAGAGTAAAATCTTTCTCATCCTCAAGCTAAAAACTTTGGATCCAAAGTTAGAGGTTCTTTGAATAAATGACAAAGCATTGGAGTTTGGATTATTTTCCAAACCATAAGAGGGCAGTCTAGCTTCCCTGCTGGATCACAAGGCCAGGACAGCAGGGACTGAGTTTGTGATGATTAAATATCTCCAATGTAGTATGTTGTCTTTATCAGTATAGACAGAGGAGAATTACATTTTCATGAATGAATAAATGATAAGAATCTTAAAAGCTATTCTTTTCCATCTAAGAACAAAGAAAAAATGATCTCCTGGAATATTCTGCTTTGATATTCCTTAAAAAAAAAAATTCCAAAAATGGTAACTGACCTACTCAAGTTTTCCACCTGTAGACAATACCATCAACATGGCCAACACCAATGAGTAGAAATTTAAGGTCTAGGATTGAACACAAGTTACAGGGAGAAAGAATGTATGCTTCCTCAGAGATCTTTTTTGACGAACGAAAACCCAGCATGATGGAATAACCCAACAGAATTGGTTAATAACACAGCCTAAGATTATTCTACTTCAGATATACCAGTGGCTCTGAAGCTTGCCCAGGAAATTGCAGACGTTTCAGCAGAACTCCATGAAATAATAACTTAATTCCATCATAAAAACTAAATATGAGTTTCTCATGTGACACTGTGATACCCTTATATGTGTTCCTTTTCCGTGCGTCACAACATGATGTATGTAAAATTTAAGAGGTCATGATTTAGCAGGATCAAAATTAGTGAGATAAATCCACTTTCCAGCTGTTAGGTGAAAGGTGATGCTAATGGGCTGAGAGGAAACTACTTGAGATCAATTTCGAGTTTTGACTCTCAAAGACTAGCACACACAAAAAAATACTGAAAAAAAGTTTTAATTGTGAGAGGAAAAGGAAAAAAATATCAAATTGAGAGAATTCTATCCATGAACTGTTTGTTCTCGAAACTAAGAGATTAGACTTATTAAAAGTGGCATTGATACTATAAAGCTCTAGTTTTCATCAAAATAGAGCCAGAAAAATTCCAAGATATATGATAGGTCAAATGAGCTCATTAATCAATTATATGCATCTAACGCCTATTTTGTGCAAGGCATTTCCCAGGCACTGTAAGTTGAAAGGATAGTTACTTACAGAAACTGCTAGTATAACAGGATCTACGCATAACTTTGCCAAGATCATTCTCGTAATTCTGTGCCACTCTAATGAGGGTGATAAAAACATTCATTTTTTCCTTCATTTACAAGATTTATTAAGCACCACTCTGTTCTAGGCATTGCACAAAGCATCAGACATTCAGAGATAAGAAAAATACAGCACACCATCAAAAAGCTAGGACTCTGATGACCTCGAGTTATTAAAGGTCCCTCCAAACTATGTCTACCAGAAGTGGAAAGAATCTGGTCTCATCCCTGTAGACAACCCTCTACAGACAGGAATACTTCCTAGATTGGAATCGGTGAGAGACAATGTGGAAGAAAGTGAAAGCGGAAATTCTGCATCAAAGTGGTCCTGATCCCATCAGCTCAGGGAAGCCTGAGGTGGTTGTATGGGAACTTTAAGCTTGGGTTCAAGGCTTGGGACGTTATAGCGCTAGATGAGCTCTGCAAGGAAGAGTTTCCAGAGTGTCCGAGAAAGCTCTGGAAGAAACCAGCTTTCTCTTCCTCTCTGAATCACTACTATGATTGAGACCCGGCAAGGAACTAAGCTGCTTCCACTTCATTGTGTTGACCAAGAGACGCTTATAGTAAAGACCAATATACAGCGTCTAGTTCAAGAGAAGGTGTCACAGTTCTTCTGGAAACCTGCCCATCACAGTGTCCTGGGGCAAGAAAAGAAGTGTGACCAGTGTCCTAAGAAGTCAACTGCACTGTGGACAGCGCTGCCAAGCACACCCCTGGCTTCCTCCAGAGGATGCCACGTAGTGGTCTTTGTTCTCCTTGCATACACATCCAAGGCACCTGGAACCCCAAGGATTGTGTTTTCCCCGGGAGGAATACACCCTGTGTCCTCACTTGTCTTTGAAGGCTTGCTTGTTTCAGGATGCACGTTTAAACAGACCATAAGACCTTTCTTTGTATTCAAATCAACCCAAAGTTCTCGTATCACTGATATCACACTATTGAAAACCGAGCCACAGCCCCTAAATCTGGTAGCAGGTGTCACGATGCCCAGGTCAGAACATGCTAGGAACCAGGCTGTCTGTAGTTTTAGTGCTTTAGGAAACCAGTAATGGAAAACGCCAAAGCGATAGGAAGGAAATAGAGATACCCTGGATAAAGATTTGACTTCTCTTCAAACGTGTTTGTGTTTGGCTTTTCTGACATGTTTTGATTTTCGAAAGAGACAATCCGTGTAGATAAAGCCCCCAAAACAGTGGCTGCTACATACGGGGGACTGTCAGTCATGTTCTTTTTTTTTTCACAGCGTGTGTGAATTCTATTGCCTCAGTCTTTGGTATTACCCGTGAACTCTAAACTTACATCAGAAAAAAATGGGTAGATACAATTTCAGTTTTTACACGACAAAAAACAGGCATTTTCACAATTGCTATTTAAATAAGGACATCCCTAGAAATAAAAATGCTTACTTTTTGCATCAGGATAGGGAAGAGGGGGATTGTTGGAATGAAGAAAGCAGGATTATCAGATCCCAGTGGTTGAGCTGTGGCAGTTTCTTTGGACGTACCACACGAGGCCCTGCATCACTGTCTCAAAGGAGGAACTTATAGGAGGTAAAGCCAAATAGCAGGAATAATTAAATATAAAGAAAGGAGTAGTTTCGACAACGAACATCAACCACGCCATGATGTCTGTTGGACCAATGCTAGCCATGACTGAAGAACTTCCCAGAAAGCGCTTAGACCCAAGGGGACTTGTTCCCACCTTTGAACAACCTCAACTCTGGCCTTCCCTGGAGGGAAACTGTGACTAGTATTTTTTGCTTTATTGTCATAGATGCAGGTAGGTATAACTTCATAGATTCTTAGAGACTCAGAGCAAGAAGAGACTTTGATCACCCAGAAAAACCACCTTGCTTTTTCTATCAGGAAGCAGAGACTCCAAGCACAGGGAATCACACTTAGTCAGTGACTGGATGCATGATGGGGTAGCAGAATCTAGAACTCGGGTCTTCTAACTCCTGGTCCATACGTTGGAGATCAAAAACTAAAAAGTGATATATACCCAGTGAGAACAGAGGATCGCTATTGGACCCAGGGGATAGAGAGAACTTCCTGGTCCACTGGAGCAACTGCTACGTGAGACATCTGTATCAGCACCTCTTCCCATCTCGGGAATACCATTGATGATCACACGCCTTGAAAGAAGGCACCTTTCCTTCTTCCAAAGTCCTGCTGTATTCAAAAGGCATGGAAATGCCACTGCTGCTGAGTGCGGTGGAGAAAAGGAAAGAAGAACACCCCTCCCCTCCCCTGACCTCTCCCACTGTGTTGCCCATCTGTCCTCCCACACTTAGGCTGCTTCGGCTCTTTGGTCCAAACCTTGGACTCATTTAGCACCTGAGTCAAGTCCCAGATGATCTCTTTAGCTACAAGCCAGTTTAACAGGGTTTCTCTTGAAACAAAACAAAACAAAACTTTAGGGGCTTTGATTTTAGGAAATGAGATGCGATTTCTTTGAGGAATTATATGACCCCAAGTTACCAGGTCTACTAAAGTTGTCCCATGTGCACTGGGGTCTCTGGGTCTCTTCTGGGCACAGACTGGTTCCCCCCACTTTGTCCCAAAGAATGTCTGTCTTGGCCAGATGACAACCAGGTATTCTAGAGTCTTTCCCCAAAACTACAACAAAGCAAACAGGATTCAACTAATGATAGGTTTGTATAACTAGAAAATTATTTTAAAAAGTAAGCAGGTCTCTATTGGCTCAAATGAGGATTTCCATAGTTGGTTTCCACTTACGTTGTGCTTGGGATAGATTTTCCAGGATTTGGCTGAGATGCCCCACAGCTCTTGTTAAACCCAGAAGTGGGATGTTCAGGCTGGGCCAGAAGCTCTGAAGAGATGGTCAGAAAGAAAGGTGGTCAAGTTTTTGGCCAGTGATTTTAAAGACTGTCATTCTATTTTTCTTCGCCTTCGCATAGCCCCATTCTGGAGTTTAAATAAGTTTCAGAGAGAAAGAAAGAAAAAATGGGCTGTCTGGGAGAATATCCTGGAGTTCCCTGGTGGCCTAGTGGTTAAGGATCCAGCAATGCCACTGCTGTGGCTTAGGTTCTGTCCTTGGTCCTGGAATTTGTGCATGCCATGGGTGTGTCCAAAAAAATAAAGAATATTCTGAGGGTGACTTATAATTAAGCCGTCAAAAGCCTTGCGCAGGGCTTAGGAATGTATTTGCAGTTCCTCTTAGACTTGTCAAGTGGACTACAATTTAACGCCTAAGAGTAATACAAAATGAGAGCATGTTTTTCAGTATTCTCTTCCTCAGCCCACAAGACTGAGGTCAGGGAAGGGGAGTGAAACTCGCCCTAAACTCTCTTTATGTGTGGCACCTGACCTCAAAGTCCTCTCTCTCTGCCCCTCTCTCTTGACTTCATGCAGTCCTCATCACAGCCTCACAGGGAGATGGTACACCTTCCATCTTCTAGATGAGAAAGCTGGAGATGAGAGGCAGGAAGCTCACACAGTAGAAGTGGTACAGCTGAGCTCCCACCCAAAGCTCATGTGCCTCCAAAGCTCATTTTTTTCCTCCCCAGCCCACGTCTCCCAGGTCAATGGAACTGCTCCCCAATCACGCCCTGTAGTCTTGCACAAAGCCTTGCTCTCCTACACCTGTCACCTTTCCAGTAAAATGTCACAGTCCTCCTGGTTCCCTGGAGGGAAGAGTGATTCTTGTACCAACTGTTTCCCTTGCTGTTCAGTGGATCCTGCCTATTCCTTTGAGCATCTTCACAATCCAGCTGTCGGTGGCAGAAGACAAAGCTACATAAATCGTCCATCTGGTTCATGCTGGAATCCATTTGCTCTGCGAGTTTGGTGTGGCTACAGATGATCCCACAAATGCCTCTTGTTCGTCGCCCCCAGGGATCTCCTCTCATTGTTTCCACCGAACAAGTTCAAATTCCTTCCTGACTCTGGTCTTTTGTCTCTAGACTATACCCTTTATTTCAGGGCTTTGAAATCCTGCAGAAACAGGTGAGTCGTCAAAAACCTTCTCTGGAAGGCCAGACGCTCAGAGCACTTGTGTTTCTCTGTCTCAATATTAAAAGATCAAGGTTCCCAGTGGAGCCAACCTGATCTAATAATTGGGCTCTTCTTTTCCCTCTGAATCCTCTTCCAAGGGAGAGAAGCACAGCCCCAGCCTCCAAAATTAAGCATCCAGGTCGAAGGCCAAGTTCCAAGTCTGGCAGCCACCATTTAGTTGGGGGGCCAAGGGCGTTGCTGTTGGGGAGGTAAGGCAGGCACCGCCCCTCTTGAAAACCATCCTAGAAAGATGAGCCCACTTGGTCAGATGTGCCAATCATTCCCAGTTTTAAAGAGGAAAATGCTTTCCACATTGCTTCCAATGGGATATGGCTATGCTTCCTCGTTTTTCTCTTGGTACCGTAGCAGTGAGGGAAACACCAGTCTCAGAAGAGCAGGTGAGGTTTCCAGGGACATCGGATCTATATTTGGGATTGTATTTTCATTCATTCCCTTTTACAGCATAGCATTCTGGTACCTTGCTCCCTGAATTTGTCTCCATGCTACAAGCAGGCTTTCTTCACATTCTGGCTTACACGGGAACACAACTCTTCCACAAGTGGCCTTTAGTGCTCTTTATAATATGATTTCCTGTAATTTTTAAACTGTATGTGTAATTTATATTCTGGCTCTGTCCGATATTTGAACAACTTTAATAGGTTGATTTCCATATATATTATGCAGACAATTCTTACCTGGTTTTTTTTTATGTTCTATCTTAAAATAAATATTGCACCACTTATTAATAAATAGACATTTCAATGATTGTGTGGCAAAATGCTCCTTGCTTCGTTAATGACCCAGAGTGACAAGTTAAAGAGAGAGTCTGTTATTGGTTGCAGGGCAGGAGCCATAGGAGGGGATTCGAGTATATTTGTAAGAAGCAGTTGAAGCATTAAGACACAAGAAAGAAAACAGAATTGAAAACTCATAGCCACGGAGAGAGCATGGTGTAGGTGGCCCATCTCCTCGGAAATAGCTTCTGCAGAGTTTTGCGCATGTACAGAGCTCAGGAAAACATTATCCAGTCATTACGGTCTTAAGACAGGATTACCGTCTTTCTACAGAAGAGGAAATGCAGACCCAGAAACATAAGGGACGTGCCAAAGACATTCATAAATAATAGAGCCCAGGACCCCCTACCCCCAAGGCTCCTGCTACTTCCTTTGAGAAAGCTTCCCCTCTGAGACCTTGTTGGGGGAAGCCTATGTAGGTGACTCAGAGGAACTGTGGTTGGATGGGAAGGAAACAGGTGAAGCGCATCAGAATCATTCTCTCTGTTGTCAGGACAACAGAAAGGGATGCTTTCTCAGCAGAAAGAGGTGGCTGGGGTGGGGAACCTGGGGAGAGTTATTTGAACTTTTGCTGTCTTGGTTTATCATCGGTAAAGTGGGGAGGGGAGTTCCCGTCGTGGCTTAGTGGAAATGAATCTGACTAGTATCCATGAGGACACAGGTTCGATCCACGGCCTCGCTCAGTGGGTTAAGGATCCGGCATTGCTGTGAGCTGTGGTGTAGGTCGCAGATACGGCTCAGATTCTGCGTTGCTGTGGCTGTGGCGTAGGCCAGTAGCTTCAGCTATGATTTGACCCTTAGTCTGCAAATCTCCATGTGCTGTGGGTGCAGCCCTAAAAAGACAAATAAGTAAGTGAATAAAAAGTGGGGAGAAAAATGTGCCCTTGAAAGTCATTAACCTAAAGAAGGATCTAGCACTCAGCAAATGTTCAGTGAGGGACAGCTTTTGACCCTATCCTGTGCCCTCGGACCTGGCTGCCTTAATTTGGGTTTCCTCTGGAATAGATGCAGGATGTTGGGTGCATCCTGAAAACACAATTGAGAGAGTGGAACAGGGACTGAGAAAATCCAATAAAGAGGGAGCTCATCCTTGTGGGTAACTGGGCTCAGCTCCACCAGGAACCCCTTGTAAATGTACCTGTACATGTACATTTCCATATAAACAGGAATATACAAGTAAAATGTACCAAAGACTCATTCCACCTTGGGACAGGTGTCTGGGGTGGTCACTCACGGAGCCCTCTTCCTCCCTGGTTGAGAGTTGCACCTGGGGCATTAAATTCCCTCCCCTGCCAGGTTTCCACATGCTACTGCTGAACAAGCTCCCAGAAGTGAAAGCATTAAGCCAGAGGAGCGGAGAGATGTGGCCAGTGGAGGTGGGGAGCTGTGCTTGCGCTGCCACCTGTGTCCTGTGACCCCAGGTGGACTCACAGGTGCGCAGAGGGAAAACAGGATGTAGTAACATCCGCTTCTGGGCCATAAGCCCACCTGAGAACTCTTCATACAGAGAAGCAAAAACCCAGCCAGGCTGACACCAATCACTCTTTAAGTCAAAGGACATACTTGGCCAACACTGGACAAGCTGTCCATGGTGCCCATGAACTTATGCATCGTTCAAACAGGGCTCGTATCCTTTAGGAAGCAGGTAAGAAGCTCTGCTAGAAGGTCATCCTTCAGCTCCAAGGTCCATATTTGCCATCGCGAAAGCCTGTGGCTGACTTTGCAGTTATGAGAAGCACAGCCACTCTGCAACCATATATCCTTCCTCCCACAAAACTCACCTCCTCCAGTCTCAGGTGACAGTATGACAGAGAAAGAGCTTCAAAATTATATTCCTGAGAAAACCCCTTTTCATCTGCACAAATGGAGCAAAAGCCCATTCATAGCCTCCTATCCCAGATACTCCTGGGACCCAGGTATTGTTCCTAATAATGTTGGCTTCTGACAATGAACTTGGGCATCCAGTTGACCTGGGACCCAATGAGTCCCCCAAACTGAAGACATGTAAGGTGTCTCCCCTGAGAACAGCTCATTGTCCTCGCATCCAGCCTCCACATCAAATGTGAAAACATTCCCAGCAATTTCTCTCCTGGTTCAGGGCGGGGCTCAGCCTCAGGCCAGTGAAGGGCAAGGGGAGTTGGGTAGCAGAGGGAAGCAGAGATGAAATTAGAGAAGTAACAGGGGTCAGGTCATGAACAGCCTTCTGGGCCGCTATAAGGACACTGGCTTTTCCTCTGATTCAGACAGAAAGTCACTGCAGGGCCTTGAGTAGAGAGGTAACGAGACCTAGCGGAAGCTAAAAGGAGGTTCTCCAGCTGCTGTACTGAGCATACACTGAAGGAGCCTGGGGAAGAGGTGACAAGCTTAATCAGAAACAGTATCACAGTAGCAATAATCCCAGTGAGAGCCAAGAGCGGCTTGGACCAGAGTGGTGATTGAACGGGTAATAAAATGTATTTAGATTCTGGATACATTTGAAGAATAGAGGCAGAGGACCTGCTGATAAATTGAACGTGAGGTAGGAAAGACGTAGAAGAATCTTCTAGAAGATTGTGGAGTAGTTTACTTGAGAATGGAAGGAGGAAGGTATTAAATGAGATGAGCGTAGATTAGGGAAAGGGACCATTTTTGCAAAAGGATGTGAAATTGGCTTTTGACACTTTACATCTGAGATGCAAATGAGGCCTCTAGTGGAAATGTGCCGTAGGTAGGGGGGAGTGGGGCAGGATGGTGTGGATGGAGCAGCAAGTGCGAGGTCAAGAGTGTAAATGATAGGGCGTGGCGGGGTCAGTGTCCGATGGTGGAGACCATTGCATGGGTCAGAGTAACACATCGGGACTTCACCAAAGAGGGATGAAGTGCCATTGAAGGGGGAATGACACAGTCAGTGTTCTGGCCTGGAAGAATCACTTTGATCTTCTGCAGTGGCATTATCCAATACGGTAGCCTTCAGCCAAGGGTGCTGTGGAGGGTTTGAAATGGACTAGCCCTAATGAGGAAGTGTTGTAGGTACAAAATATACACCAGCTTTTCAAGAGAGTACACAAAAAAGAAATCTCATTATTCATTGTTAACACTGCTCACATATTTAAGTGATAATACGTTGGATAGGGAGTGTTACATAAAGTACATTTTTTTCACATTTTTTAAATTGAAGTATATATAGTTGATGTATCATGTTTCTTCAACATTTTTCCTGCTTTTTTGAACTTCTCAAATGGGGTTACTGGAAGATTTTTATTTTATTTTATTTTAGGGCTGCACCCATGGCATATGGAGGTCCCCAGGGTAGGGGTCGAATCGGAGCTGTAGCCACTGGACTACATCACAGCCACAGCAGGATCCAAGCTGCATCTGTGACCTACACCACAGCTCATGGCAACGCCAGATCCTTAACCCACTGAGCGAGGCCAGGGATTGAACCTGCGCCCTCACGGGTACTAGCCATATTTGTTTCCACTAAGGCACGACAGACACTCTACTGGAAGAACTTTAAATGCATATATAGTTTGTATTACATTTCTATTGGACAGGAATATAGAGAATGGATTAAAGAGGAAAAAGCCATTGGGAGATTTTATCAAAGGTCCAACTTGAATAAAAATTGATTTGTTCATTTTTTCATTCATTCATTCAAAAAATATTTATGTCAAGCATTACACTAGATTCTAACATATGGTGGCGGATATGCGGATATGGCAAAGGAAGATCCTGAGCTGACATCTTTGGCAGGGAGACAGACCATTAGGGAATCAAGCCAACGAGTGAGCACAGTAATTAATTATGGTGCTCAGAGTAACTATAAGAGCATCCTTGGGCGAGGCACCCCGTTGTAGTTGACACAGTGAAGGCTGGGCAGGAGCCAGTCGTTTGACAAGGCTGGGGGAAAGCATTACATACTATTTTTTAAAAAATTAAAGTATAGTTGATTTACAATGTTGTATCAATTTCTGATGTGCAGCAAAGTGACCCAGTTTCCTATATATATATATATATATATATATACACAGGAAAACTGCTACAATCAGAAGGAACAGCCAGTGCCAAGATCCTGGGGCCACCATTCCAAGGCGATGAACAAGGAGAAAAGGAGTGTGAGGAGAGTGAAATGTAGAGGGAGACTGATGAGGAGGGCAACTCTCTGAGGTCTTGTGGACCAGGGGAGGGAGGTGGAATTTAAATTTAAATATTTTAGGGAGTTCCCAATGTGGCTCAATGGAAACAAATCTGACTAGTATCCATAAGGATGCAAGCTCGATCCCCGGCCTTGCTCAGTGGGTTAAGGGTCTGGCGTTGCTGTGAGCTGTGGTGTAGGGTGCAGAGGTGGCTCGGATCCCGTGCTGCTGTGGCTGGGGTGTAGGCCAGCCGCTACAGCTCTGATTTGACACCTAGCCTGGAAACGTCCATGTGCCATGGGTGCAGCCCTAAAAAGACAAAAAATTAAACATAAAAATAAATAAATTTAAATATTTTAAACCCAGATCGTGATGGTGGTGCAATTTGGTGAATTTACTAAAATTCATTGAATTGTACCTTTACGTGGGTGAATTTGATAGAATGTGTGATATACTTCAACCAAGTCGTTTTGCTCAGGTGCAGTGGAAAAGGATCCGACTAGGAACAGTGAGGTTGCGGGTTCAATCCCTGGCCTCACTCAGTGGGTTAAGGATCCGGTGTTGCCATGAGATGTGATTAGATCGCACACTCGGCTCGGATCTGGTGTTGCTGTGGCTGTGGTGTAGGTCAGTGGCTACCGCTCTGGTTAGACACCTGGCCTGGGTACCTACATATGCCATGGGTGCAGCCCTAAAAAAAAAAGGACAAAAGACCAAAAAAAAAGAAAAAAACAAACAAATAGATCTCTGGCTTATCTGAGGGAAATTTACTCAGGGAAGCGAGGGCTGTAGGTAGGTAACAAGTTAGCAAGAATTCCAGTAGCTCAGACAAGAAAGATGGACCTTGAATTAGGATAGTACAAGTAGAAGAAATCTGACCAGGTGCAGAGAAGTCAAGCAATTTACTCAAGGCCACACAGCCAGCAGGTTCTTCTAGGCCAGAGGTCAGCCGAGTTTTTCTGTGAAGTGCCAGGTAATATATATTCTAGGCTGGGGAACTTACAGAACAAACACACCAGGAGATAATCCTTAAATGAGTGAGTGTGACAGTGTCCCAGTAGAACTGTAATGGAGACACTGAGATCTGAATTTATATCCTTTTTTTTTTTTTTTTTTTTTTTTTTTCTTTTCTCTTTTAGGGTCACACCCTCGACACAGGGAAGTTCCCAGGCTAGGGGTCGAATCCAAGCTATAGCTGCCGGCCTACACCACAGCCACAGCAACGCCAGATCCAAGCCTCTCCTGCAAACCTACACCACAGCTCATGGGAACAACAGATCCTTAACCCACTGAGCAAGGCCAGAGATCACCCCGTATCCTCATGGATACTAGTTTGGTTCCTTACCACTAAGCCAGAGCGGGAACTCCCTGAATTTATATCTTTTTACACGTCACGAATTACTCTTTTTGGTTTTGATTTCTCTCAACCACTTAAAAATGTGACACCATTTTCGGCCTTAAAATACAGGCAGTGGAGTCAGGCTTGCCTGCTGTGCTAACAGTCACCAGCATTCAGGAGACTTTTACTGCCCCCTGGGAGAAGGGATGCTTGGCTCGTGGATCTTTACAACAGGAAGGGAAAACTCATCACCTAGTGATTCTGTTCTGCTTCTTCAATACCCGTAATTGCTGTCACAAGAGGTGTCCCAACCCAGGCTGAATCGGGGCTTTGTCGTTCTGCTCACAGATTCCATTCAGCCCCAAGCAAGGGCTTTTCTCTGCCGTGTTGCTGATCCCGCTCCACGGCCCTGACTTCATGGTAGGACTATGATTCCATTTTTTCTCTCCCCCTCATCCCTCCCTGTCCCTGAGAATTTCAAGCAACGTTGTCAAGCCTTTCCCCACCCCCACCTTCTGTATCTTTCACTACGAACTCATATAAACCCCAGCAGCTCTGAGGTTAGCTGTTCCTCTTTCAGGCTGCTTAAATTCTTTGAAGTCATTTATCCTGCTTGCGAGACAGGTAAGGCATATACGCCGTAGAGATTTTCAAACCCCTCGTTTCCTTCTGCTCCTCAAAGCGTGAAGCCAGATAAGAAATGCATCGTCTGTAATTCCCAAGCTCTGGGCTCCTGGTTGCTGAAAGAGATGAGAGGAATTTCCATCATCCCCCCTGTGCTGCACTTAAGCAAAGTCTCACCTTTTGTGGACAGTCTGTTTTTCCTTCGGGTTTTTTTTTTTTTCTCTTATGCTATCGATTAGAATCTTAATGCAGTCATCAGCTGGGTGGATGGCTTGTCCTCACATGGGCGATAAAGGAAATGTGATCTTTCATCCAAAGAAAATTGGATGAAAGAAGGTTCTGAAAAATGGCTGGCAGCAAGGCGATGACTAAGAAAACTTTACTTCTGGAGCGGCTAGCCAGTCACGGATTTGGGCAGCCGACAGACTGGGGTTTCAATCCTGGCTCTTCATCCCTGTTCCCAGTTGCTGGGCTGAGCCTGGCTTTCTTCCATAAAACAAGGAAGATAATGAGTTAAGTCGGGTTGCTTCCAGAACCGGCTTGTTACCATATGTAAAATACCTGCCCACCAGATAGTCAAGAAATAGTAGATTCTGGAGTTCCTGTCGTGGCTCAGCAGAAACAAATCCGACTAGTCCAAGAGGACTCAGGTTTGATCCCCGGCCTTGCTCAGTGGGTTAAGGATCCAGCGTTGCCATGAGCTGTGGGGTAGGTCGCAGACATGGCTTGGACCTGGCATTGCTGTGGCTGTGGTGTACGTCGGCAGCTGTAGATCCAATTCGACCCCTAGCCTGGGAACCTCCATATGCTGCAGGCGCGGCCATAAACAGCAAAAGAGAAAAAAGAAAGAAAGAAAGAGAGAAAGAGAGAAAAAGAGAGAAAGAGTAGATCTTCCCTTCTTTTTCCGAATGCACTATTTTTGAAAATGCAAAACCTCCTTTTTCAGTGTTTCGGGGCCATGGGGCCAACCGCCCGAGGGTGAAGGCCAGGGCTGCCCCTCACAAGGTCAAGGATCTTGGGCAAGTTGTCTGCCATCTCTCACTAGGAGGAGTGAAAGTGTTTCTGGGCCTCTCTGGATTCTTGGACAGCTATACCATAAAAATGATTATTGCTTCCACAGGACTCTTAGGTGAGCAAAGCTTTTTTAATTAAAAGAGAGAGCTTCACAAAGGAGAAGGCAAGGAAAAAAAAAGTGCCAGCTCCCAGAGTAGAAGGGGCCAGTGGCTTTTCTAATAGGCAGGGTTTGTCTCATGATCGCTGGTAATTTCCAGAAATCCTCGCATTTCTGCCGTCAGGCAGCAGGTGGCTCCATGGTGGCGCTCAGGAATAGGGCGTGCTTCTGGGAAGGAAAAAATGCATGAGCATTTTCTGCAAGCAAGGCCCCGAAGAGATAAGGTTCAAACTTGTAGTTGAACTTGCCCTCTGGTGGCAACTAGGTATGCTTGTGACTGTAACAGAGATAAAGTCAATCTTTTATTCCCTCGAGCCTGGTGTTTGTCTCTGGGACTCAGGCCTCCAGAGCTTTGGTGCACTACTTTCCAAGGCCTGTTTTGCCCAAGGCCACTCATGACCTAGTCCTTTTTCAAATGACTGTACCCCTGCGATCCCGTCTCAAACAGACCTTCATAATGTATGGAGAAGATGCTGCTCTCACTGCGGCTGGTCCAAACCTGCCAGACTTCAGTGTGAGATTTCACCTTGACACTGAGCCCTGGCTTTGGTCTGTGTCTTTTGGCCGCAAAATCCGATGAGAAAAGTAGGTGTACTCAGCAGGCTTAACTAGCCCTGGTTGACTGGTGATCCTCGTTTGCTGGAAGGAACCCAATGTTTAACTAGGGTTCCACCAGCTCCGTCCTTAACTATTTACACTTCCAGCTCCAGGGCTATTGCCAAACACAGACAGATTGTGAATGCATTTCACAAGCTTCCCCGGCAGATTCGTGGATGCCAACAGTGATTTTCGGCACTTCTCTGGGCAGCATGACGGGCTCTCTTACCCCTCTGCCCACCCTTTGAAAGGATCATCAGTTCCTTTTGTTTCTAACCTCAGGCCCCTTTGTGACACTCTGGGCTGGTATTTTGTTATTATTGTTATTTTTCTTGTTCTTTTTAGGGCAGCACCTGTGACATATGGAAGTTCCCAGGCTAAGGGTTGAATTGGAGCTGCAGCTGCTGGCCTACACCACAGCCACAGCAACGCAGGATCTGAGCCATGTCTGCGACCTACCCCACAGCTCGTGGCAACACCAGATCCTTAACCCACGGAGCGAGGCCAGGGATCGAACCCATGTCCTCATGGATACTGGTCAGGTTTGTAAACCACTGAGCCACAATGGGAACTCCTGGGCTGGTATTTTGAAGGGCAGGGAAGTAGAGAAGAAAATGGTGAAAAAGGTCAGAGACTTTAGTATCTGAGCGAACATGGTTCAAGCCCCAGCTCTCCCTCTTGGAGGCCCTCGATTATGAGTAAGGGCTCCCCCGCTGATCCCCAGGGCCTTCTCTTGTATACTCAATATATCGGTGTCTCACTTGTGGGATGCTTGGAGAAGGTGAAATAACGACGATAACCACAAATGGAGGCTCTATTAATTACACTGTCAGAGTGGAAGAAACTGCTTCCTCTACCCTCTTAGGTTCAGTGTCTGGGGGCCTGCACATTAAAAGCCAGAGGACAGATTAACCGGAGAAAAAGGCTATTTCATCTACACGTAGAGGGGGGAGCCGCATAAAAATGAATGAATGAAGGAGTTCCCACTGTGGCACAATGGGTTAAGGATCCAGCGTGGCTGCAGCTGTGGTGTAAGTTGCAGCTCCAGCTCAGACTTGATCCCTGGACCAGGAACTTCCATATGCGGAGGATGTGGCTAAAAAAGAAAAAGAAATGAACCAAAACCGCCAAGAGTTGTCAGACCCCAAGATTTCTGTATCATTTTTACAGAAGAGGGTTAAGTTGGTGGGGCAGTGGCAGGAAAAGGAAAAGTGTGTTGAGCTCCTGGGGGTCTTAACTGTGGGACAGTAAGTACACTAGGAAACCATCGAAAGAGGAGGGTTATTTTAGTAAGGTTCAAAGTGTTATTTAATAAGGTCAGTTTGCACAGGCTCATCTTGGAGCCAAATTTCCATCCCCTTCGTGGCCATAAAACTCCCCCAGGAGAGAGGGTTTATAATAGAGACTTTCTTCTCTTACTCAGGGGAGGCTCCACGAAGCCTTCTTTCTTGCAACTGTTGCTTCCCATTGGCCTTTAGCTCAAACTCATCCGTATGCCATGTTTGAGGGTAGCGTAGTCTCACCGCCTTCAATATGTTATTATTGTTGTCATATCCTTACATGACTAGCTTTTGTCACCGAGGAAACAGTGGTTGATTTGCCAATAATAGCCATGGGGAATGCCATGAAACAATGGTGACTCAACTGAAAAAAAAATTAGGGCAAATTTTTGGACATCCGATCCAGTCTTTGTAAAATAGAACTTTGAGGATTGTAATTCTCTTCGTTTGGGTCACAAAATATCTTCAAGGCAGCTGTGACTCTGTCCGTTTTACATGAGGCTCAGGTGGGGTAATATTCCCTCAGCAGCTGAGGGCCAGAGGAAAGACCTCCATGTAGTATGCTGTGTCACCTGCCCTCCCTCACCCCCAGGACCCCTTTCATGGAGTGAATTCTAAGTCTCTCTCTCGCTCCCTCTTGAGTCGCCTCTGTCACCCGGTCCATAGCGGATGTGGCACAGCTGGCCTCCGTGTGTTCCTTGACTGTGTGCTCATCTCCTCCAAGCTATGAACAGCATGAAGGGAGGGGTGTGTCTGATCTGTCCTTGTGCCACCAGCCTGCCTGTGATGACAGGTGCATGTACTGAGCACCTGTACATGCCAGGGGCTAAGCTAAGCACTTTAGATCCATTACCTTAAATCCTCGCAACGAGGGGTGTGTCTGAACTGTCCTTGTGCCACCAGCCTGCCTGTGATGACAGGTGCATGTACTGAGCACCTGTACATGCCAGGGGCTAAGCTAAGCACTTTAGATCCATTACCTTAAATCCTCGCAACGACCTCATGAGCTAGGTTCTCCTGCCCCCATTTTGCAGATGAGGAAAACAGAGCTTCAAAGAGTAGACAGATTTATGAGAATAAGAGTCTCAGCCTCTTGTTCTCGTGTAAGGCCTGTCCCTGTCCAGGGTAGCGTCAGGAAGAAACGCCACTTCAGTATCTACCAATAATGAAAAGGCAATTAAAATGATTATGAGGATCTTGGAAGAAAATTCCAAAGGGGGTTCCCTCCCTAATGGACAGCAAAACTCCTTAAAATAGAATTTGCCATGAAGATGCCCAATTCCTGAGACAACTTCCCCAATCCTGGTTTACTTTCTCTTGACTTGTCTCCTCTTCCTCAATTCACCTCCAGATCTATTCTATTCTCCACCACTGGCAAATTTCTTCTCTTTTCAGATCAAGTCCGTGTACTCTATAGTGCACGTATAATAAACATCTAACGCCTAGTCCACCCAGATTGTGTCGTTAGGCAGGGATAATGTGTGTCAGGCAGCATTGCGTGGGAGGTCTAGCACGCCAAAAGCCCTCAATAAATTTTTGCCATCCTTCCTCTTAGATTCAGCTTTGCAGCTTTAAATGTCATGCTGATTCTGCATAGCAAATGCCCAGGTGAATGGCTGGCACATAGCACTGCAGAAAAGGAGAGAGGGGGGAATATTCATATGTACACACATAGTAAGGTTATGTTCCTATTTATAAGCAGCAGTGATGCTGTATTTGGAGGGTATTTCCCATCTAAATGGCCAGAAAAACCCTTGGAAGTGTTGCTAATTCTCCCCTTTTGTGCTTCCAGATCTCCTGCAGTTATTATCACGTGGGGAATTCTGGTGGGGGCTGTAAATAAAAGTGGCCACGTCACTTCTTGCTAGAGCATTTAAGAGTCGGTGCATAATCCTCCAGCTCTCTCTTTCCCCTGCCATCGTGAGTCAATGACTAAGTCAATGAGTCGAGGACTAAGGAGAACACACGGACCAGATGGTGAACTACGAGAAGGTGGACGCTTCCTTATCTGGGGCCCCGAGTGACAGAGCAGAGTTCCCCACCAGCTTGCAGAGAGTAGAGACCACAAACAAGACATCAATTTGGTTGTTGAATTAAGCCGGTGAGATTGTGGTATTACCTTGTTACAGCAGCACCACCTAACCTATCCTAACTCTACAGTGCCTTTTATAGATTGTGTTTCTAATGGCTCTCCATGCAGTATTCTCAAGGATATTCTGCATCGACGTGGTTAGTCACCCAGCTGCTTTCCTCCAAGTGCTTGCTTGTTTGCTTCCAGGTGGCCCAGAGCATCCCCAGCATGCAAGGCTGCCTGCTACTCAGTCCTCCGGTGAAGCTCTGCCTGGGCCTCACATGCATCCTGCCCCTTTGCCACACAGGTGGGTCTGGCGGAAGTTCGAGCAGCTGTTCTGCATACTATGTTTGGGTATTCGTTGTGCTTTAGAGAATCATAGCATCCAATGTTTCAGCCCAGAATCTTAACTGAGTTTGATCAAAATGGCAATAACACATTCCCCATTTCTGATGTTGCCCCTTATCCTGTTTTTTCTGCTGCGTTTGAGTCCCATTTCCGCAACAGAATTATCTTCACCTCCCCTGTTACCACCCTTCCCCAAAGCACCGTCTTCTCTTTGCAGAACCACCAGGAGCGCTCCCTCAACCAGCTCCCTCCTCCTCCTCTTGTGTCTCCGGGATCCATCCTCTACTCACCAACCTGACCCATCTTTTCTTACATTTCATTCAGCTGCTTTCCAAGTGCCTCCCTCACTTCTCCCTCTTCCTCCCAAAAAGTATTCAGTGACGTTCTACTTCTCTCTGGATAGGATCTCAAGTTCTTTACATGCTCAGCATGACCAAGCCCGCCTGGCCATTGCTGGTTCTTACCATAGCCCAGTGCCTTCATTTTTACGCCCCATCATGTAGGCCTTTTTTAGTTTATAAAATAATGCTCATGCTTATCTATACGCTGAATACCCCCTCAACCAGCTGCATCCTGCTCAAATACTATTATTCATCTTTCAGATCTCAGCTGAAAGTCACCCCCCAGGGACAGTTTTCAGATCACTGAGATTAGATCTGGCTCCCGTTTCTTACATTCAAAATGCCCTTCAAAGTATCTAATGTTGTTTGTGACAATATCCATGGGTCTTCCTATTCTTTCTGTCTGTCTTCCCAACTAGACTGTAAGCTCTGTAGGGATGGAAGCTGTATCCATCTGTTCATACTATCCCAGCATCCAACATGCACAACACCTTTTCAAGTCTAGGGGCCTAATCATGTGATCAAGTATTAGTATTATTAAAGTTAACCAAGAAATTTTTGATGACTTGAAATTTCCACTGTGGCGCAGCGGAGTAAGAATGCAACTGGTTCCCATTGTGGCTCAGCAGGTTACAATCTGACTAGTATCCGTGAGGGTTTGGGTTCGATCCCTGGCCTTGCTCAGTAGGTTAAGGATTCGGCGTTGCCATGATCTGTGGTGTAGGTCACAGATGCTGCTCAGATCCCCCATTGCTGTGGCTGTGCTGTAGGTTGGCAGCTACAGCTCTGATTCAGTTACTGGCCCCAGAGCTTCCATGTGCCTTGGATATGGCCAAACAAGAAAAAGGAAGATTTGATGACCACGTGAACAAATGGCACGTGGGATTTTAAGCAAGTGCACATCACAATTTTTCTCATCTTTAAAGGTGTTGTTTGCATTCAATTGTCTTTCATGTCCTGTCCTTATAATTTCTCTGATGAAACTTTCCTTACTTTAGTGTCTGCCTTTCAAAGAGAAGCCAAGAAGGACAATGTCATGGCGTTCCTCTCCACATCAGGTAAATGGGCAGGGGTCCTGCCTCGCTTATTCTGTCTTGGGCAATTGCCTTGGCTTCTCTGAGCCTCTCTTTCTCTCTCTGTAAGACGGTGATTGTATCTGTATCTCCAGCTCTAACAGTTGTAGGAATAGTTCCCACGAGCTGCTCATTGCTTTCTGGTTCATGTACACCTGGATTTCCATAATCTTATTAAATCCACAAAGACGGTGACCTTCTATTAGCAACAGAAGATTTCATAACGGGAAATATTTTTATGTGCCATTATTATCTTTGTAATAATCCCACCTTTCTTTGATTTTTTTTTTTTTTTTGGTCTTTTTAGGCCTCACCCACAGCATATGGAAGTTCTCAGGCTAGGGATCGAGTTGGAGGTGCAGCTTCCAGCCTAAGCCACAGCCACACCAGATCCGAGCCACGTCTGCAACCTACACCACAGCTCACGGCAACGCCAGATCCTTAACCCACCAAGTGAGGCCAGGGGTCGAACACACATCCTCACAGATGCAAGTCGGGGTCATTACCACTGAACCATATTCGAATTTCTGACTTCTATTTGGATGTTATGAAATTGGTTATAAAACAAGAGACTGAGTGCATTACAACTTAAAAAACACACAGGAGTCAAATGCTGGATTTCTGTTCCTAACTTTTTGGCAAACCATCAGAATAATTCTTTTTTTGAATGCTTTTGAATTTGGGAGGTGGGAGTGGGAGCAGGAATCACTCTTTAAAAATTTTTGTTGATTTTTTCATTAGTTGGTACCTTCACATAGTTTAAAATGCAAAAGGTACACAAGTGTATAAAGTTAAAATATTTCCCCAGTCAACCATTTCCCTTCCCCAGAGGACATCAATTGTACCAATTTCTAGTCTATAAGCAGGGTTGTTTTTTTTTGTTGTTGTTGTTTGTTTCTTTCTTTTTAGGGCCACATCCGTAGCATATGGAAGTTCCCAGGCTAGGGGTTGAATTGGAACTGTAGATGCTGGCCTATGACACAGCCACAACAACGCAGGATCTGAGCCTTGTCTGTGACCTGCACCCACCAAAACTCATGGCAACGCCAGATCCCTGACCCACTGAGCGAGGCCAGGGATTGAACCTGCATCCTCATGGATATTAGTCAGATTTGTTTCCACGGAGCCACAACAGGAACTCCTACTTTCTCTTTAAATAGAAGTAAAAATTTCTGTCTCACAGGTAATCATAAAGGGTAAAATGTTATAAAATACTAAACATGAATGAATATGAAGAGTGCTAATACCACCTATCTTAAAGATATTATGGAGTTCCTGCTGTGGCTCAGCTGCTTAAGAACCAATTAACATCCATGAGGACGCAGGTTCCATCTCTGGCCTCGTTCAGTGGGTTAAGGGTCCTGTGTGGCCATGAGCTGTGGTGTAGCTCGAAGATGCAGCTCCAGTTCGACCCCTAGCCTAGGAACTTCCATATGGTACAGCCATAAAAAAAAAAAAAAAAAAAAAGAAAGGCAAAAAGAAAAAGAATATTGCTATGGGGGTCTTTTTATCTAAAAAGAGAAGAATAGCTTCATATTATCTCCCTAGCAATTTATTTGAAAAATATCTCTCTATCATATTCAGAAATCCTGCTTGAGGGGTATTTAGCTCACACTTCAAATAGTGTTACCAAAATCTACCCGCAGGCCTATAATTATAAAAAGAAGTGGTAGAAATAATTTCTCCTTAATGAAAGGAGTGACATTCAGGAAAAGTTCTTTGTTAGGAAGACTGCAGCCCAGGGATTATTGTTCTGACTTGCCAGGAGTAGGACTATCCCATAAGCCCAGTGGCCTTCAGCATCTCTGTATCCTGGAAATCCAGGGCCCAGGTGATCCTGGGCCCAGGTGCTTCCTGGTCAGATAACAGGTGAGGTTGGTAACTGCCTCCCACAGAGCTTACTGCACCTGCTTCAGAAGAGACTAGGGGGGTAGACGGTCCTTCGGGGTGCCTAAGGGGAAAAAGCCAGACTTTTCCAACCAGATGGGGGCGGGGGTTGTCTGACAGCTTCTGACCTGCTTGGTAGTTAACGTCTGTCTCGGGCTTCCTTTAGTTGTAACATAACCCCCCATCTCCAGTAGCCGTGTTGTGTGTTGTAAGGAAGGGGATCCACGGAATCCAATTACCTCTAACCCCAAAGCTCTGATATTCAACCAAAGGGGCAGATTCATCCTTGAAAAGGGAAACTGGCTGACAACAGTTGACTGCACCTAAGTTCCAACAGGATACATGAAAAGCAGCCAGGACAACCTAAATATTCATTCACAGGTGAACATATAAAGAAAACATGATATTAACCAGGATGGAATATTATACAGCCATAAAAAGGAGTAAATCTTGCCATTTGCAACAACATGGATAAACCTAGAGGACATTATGCTAAGGGCAATCAGCTAGTCACAGAAGAACTAATTCAACATGATGCCACTTCTATGAGGGATATAAAACGGTCAAACTCAGAGTTCCCGTGATGGCTCAGTGGAAACGAATCTGACTAGTATCCATGAGGATGCAGATTCGATCCCTGTCCTTACTCAGTGGGTTAAGGATCCGGCGTTGCCGTGAGCAGTGATGTAGCTCCGATTCAACAGCTAGCCTGGGAACCTCCATATGTCTCAGATGTGGCCCCCAAAAGACTAAATAAATAAACAAACAAATAAATAAAATGGCCAAACTCATAGAAGCAGAGAGGAAAGGAGGTTTTCAGGGTTTGGGGGAGGTGGAAACAGGGCCACCAGCCAGATGTGGGATTTAGTCCCACCACCTAACATTTCTGGGCTTCAATTTCCTCATCCTTCAAAGAGAGTGTTGAACAAGGTGATTTCAAGGATGTTATAACAATACAGTTTTATTCATGAAAACCTTTATTTCAGGGTCTGGAGGTAAAGAAATTAAGAAGGGAAAAGACTGGGCTTTCCTTGGGGCAACAGGTAAGTAGACCAGATCTAAATCCTGACTTACCCCGGGACACAGCAGGTAACACATTTTGCAGCCTCTCTGTGCCTGGATGTTGCCATCTATAAAGTGGACATATGACACGAAAAGATAATCATTGCAACAATGACAGTGACAGATGCAGCGGGATGAAATGGCATCGAATCCCAAACAGCTGCCTTTTCAGGTCTTGCTAAACATCCCTTCCTCCGAGCAGTCCCCTTCCTCCCCAAGCCAGATCGGGCTCTCCGATGGAGGAGCTCCCAGCATCCCACTGTCCCCTGTTGGGCACGCTCACTTGGGACTGAACTCCCCTCCATCCTCTGAGCCACCGACAGCAGCCTCTGCAGAGGTGGAGACCCGGACCTTCCCTCATCACCATTTTATACCCAACCCCTGCCCTGTTGCTTGGTCCTGGGTGACTGTTTAGTGGGTAAATCAAGAATGAACGGACACCTTTGACCTTTCAGATTTTCCTTTGATGTTTTCTTCTTCGGCAGGATGAAATTTTCAGAGTGGGCGAGGGGCCTGATATTTTGGAAGTAGGTTCTGAGCCTTCGTTACCAGGGCTCCGTTGTGCACGTTTAAGCATGTCTCTTCTCCTTGCTGAGCCTCGGTTTCCCAACCCAGTACAGAGACAGGGTGGATTAGCACCCCCACGTGGGAATCGCCTTGTCTATGTCTTAAAATAGGCATTTCTAGTCCACGTCCAGTTCTAGGACACTAGAATCCCAAGGGAGTCATCATGGTGCCCCAGCAATGCTGAGCCTTACTAAGCTCGATTCTGAGGCCTCTCGAGCAATGCAGGGCTGAGTTGAAGGCTCCACTTCTACCCTGAATCCTTCTCCCTTCCCAGTGTCTGGCCTCAGAGAAGAGGAAAGGCGAGAAAACAGGATCACTTATCTGGATACCACGGGTGAGTTCCCCTCCACACACCCCAGGGCCTGAGCCACTGAGACCCCTTCTCCCACCTCTATTCCCAACCCCCCGCAACAAGGCCACAGCATCTCTCCAATCCTCAGATTGCTCTTCCCACAGTCATCAGAACATGAAGAGTTTGAAAAATCATAAAAAGCAAGCACTAGTTCCACCTCGTTGTTTCTAAATCTTCTGAGAATAGACAGGTGAAGCAGCATCTCTCCACTTGGTGGCACAGTACCGATATCTAGGCAACTGATGGATGGATGGATGGATGGATGGGTGGATGGATGGATTTAGGTGCGGAAGTCTGGGACACATCCCAGACCTATTAAATCTGAATCTCTGAGGATAGAGCCCAGGGTTTAGAATTGTGGGACTGAAAAAAAAAATCTTTCCAGCCATGCCCGTGGCCAGCCAGGATCTGAGCTCCTCTGTTAGACAATGTCATTGTTTATGTTACCTAGCACATTGAGAACGCCTGTGATTTCCTAAGGCTTATACATTATATATGCGCATTTCCCACCAAGCTCGACTCTCTCCAAATGCAGAGGTAAAATATTCCTGAAAATAAGCCTCCCTCATGTTTCATCCGAACTTCTCCTGTCTACTCTCCCTCGTCACAGTACATGCCATTAGCTGTCAGCTCCAGAGGACAGGAACTGCCTTTTATCCTCCTGCTCCTTGTGCCCAGCACAGAATGTAAGGATTCATAAATGTCCAATGAGGAGGCATGTCTGCCTGAATGTTGGAAATGAGGAACTATTGCCAAGAAAGGGCTGCGGGTGGCATTTCCTTTGAATCTCTTTCAGAGCTGCCTGCAAGGTCGGTTGATTTGTCTGCCCTTAACCTGACCGAGCTGGTCAACGGGATGCTGAGTCGAGCTTTAAAAGGTAACCATTTTTCCAAAAGTACAATCCAGGCCCATTTGTGTCTTGTTCCTGCTTCAATTCTGGACTCTCCGTGACCTGGGCAAGACCAGTCACGTCTCTGTCCGACTTAGCTCCCCCGTGTTCAGATCAGAGAATGTGTGTCCTACCTAACTCCTGATGAGACCGAAAACATCCAGATAAAGCATCAAAAACATCCAACCGAAGTAGGAGGTTTGCCAGCATATTGAGAGGAAGCTGCGTTCCAAGCCTAGCATCTGTGCAGGCATCTGATCTAGTGAGAAAATTGCCAGCAATGAAGGACAGATTAGGAAATACAGCTAAGGGAATGTGTCCTTTTGCAGTGTTCTTGGTTTGCTTGGGTTGGATTTTGTTTCTTAGTTGCAATTTTTATGATGTCGTTATTATTTTTATTTGTGCCTGGGGTTATTGATTTCTAAGATCGGTTTGCTAATTTTCTGCTACTGCGTATTTGGGGGCGTGGGCTTTGGCTATGTCTTGATCTTGATGTCTTCTGCAGACAGCAAGAAGTTCTTCTCTTTGCTGAGTATTACTTCCTACAGCTCCTTCGCCTTCCACAAGTTTTCTGTGGCCATTTACAACAGTACGTGCTGCCGGCTTTTTTTTTTTTTTTTTTACCTTATTCGAGTCAAGTTGATTTACAATGATGTGCTCATTTCTGTTGTACGGCAAGGCGACTCGGTGATACACATACAGGTCCTTCTCCGTGTTCTTTTCCATTATGGTTTATCGCGAGATTGTGAATATAGTCCCCAGTGCTTTCCAGTAGGATCTTGTGGTTTATCCTTTCTGGGTATAAAAGCTTGCCCTCTGCTAACTCCAGACTTCCCGATCCATTCCCTCCCCCACACTCCTCCCAGGTTCTCCTTGGTGGTGAAGATGGTTAGCAAGGAGTGATGGGTGGGCCGTGCCAGGCTCTGGGTCGGGGCTGCTATGTGCTCCGTTTCTCTTCGCAGTTTCTAACCTGAAGACTGTGGATCCAGCCAAATTCCCCACGCGGTACTGCTATTGCTTGAACAATCGGACCAACGATTTATCAGGTGAGCAGAACTCACCATGAGGCTTGAAGCCTCCCTGATTCTGCTGTGCCCTCTTCGATAAGGCTGAATTTCTTGTTTTTCTCCTTCGACTAGGATGGAAAATACAGTGATATCTATTATACTTAAATATGTCCACATTCCTTGTCCCTAAAAGTTCCTTCCTTGGTTTCCCACCCTAGAGGAATCATTAGTCTGCACAAAGGGGCAAGAACAGAACGTAGCATTGTTTTAAGAGCAAAATCTGAGAACAACGTGGGGGTCCATCATTAGAAAGAGGGTCGACTAGTCAAACTATTGGACTACTACTTATAATCGAACTTGGGGAAAAAGTTATCAACGGTACATAAATGTATATCTCATCCTTCACATGAATTCATAGTATTCATTGACAGAAGGTACTGTAATCTATTTATCTCCTCCTGATGGAAACTTCTTTTTTTTATAGTTATCAGCAAATGCCGTAAAGGGTACCTGTGTCCAGCCACTTGGAGTATTTGCCCAAGTATCACCCAAAATAGAATTGTTGTCTGACAGAAAGAGGATTTTGTGATGATTCCAACGGCTAAATTTCCCTCGAGGAGTCTTGCATAGTTGACAGTCTTACCCACAATGCTTGAAAGCAGGTGTGTTTTTCCACACCCTTGCTAACACTGACTATTAAGAGACATTCTTAAATCATTGCCAGCTAGAGAGATAAAACAGGGTTTTTTTCCCCCTACTTTCTAGTCATATGTGAAAGTAGTCAGAAATCATTCATAAGGGTTGCTAGTAAATTGAATAGTTCAAATTTTCATCAAGACAAAGAATATCTTTGAGGTAGTGAAAACCGATTTTCTTCCAAGCCTGGGACCCGATCATGACAACAGTTCTAAAAGGGGAGTTGACAAATGTTTGGAGTAAGAGAGCGTATGAGCAGTGGTGAAAATTGGGGGAAGAACGGGAGCTTTAGAGCAAGGCAGACAGACCTCAGCTCAAATTCAAGCCCCACCACACTCTCTGGGACCTTGGGAAATTTCCATCATCTCTCTGAAACTTGGGTAGACCTGGCCTCCATCCGTAATGTCTGGGCACTGAGCCATGCTCATAACTTCTCTGCGATATTCACAGTGGATTACAACAGTGGGTTGCAGTTCCTGCCTGTTTGTAAGACTCTCCCACTCATCTCAGCTTCTGGTGGGCAGAGTCGGTGTCTCCCACAATCCTCCAGTGCCTAACAGATGTCTGGCACACAGTGAGCTCTCAATGGATGTTTATGAGATGAATTAATTAATCCACAAAGGAGACTTTTGAGAACGAGAAAGAAAATCCTACCCTTAGTTTTCACAACGTGACTAGGAACAGATTGATGGAAAGAGACACAAACAAGCATGCCCAAGGTTGTTTGCCTTCTGCATGACCAGGTGTCCACACCTACGTAGGTGCCCTACACCTCCCTCCAGGAGATAAACCATATGTCTGTGCAGGTGTGTCAAGATGACAAAGCATTGCGGCTCTGGCTCAAGTAGAATAGCACCTGCCTCCTGTTGGCCTCATGTGCCATACAGCCCACTGGTTTTCGCACTCACTTCCATGTCTCTCTCAGATCTATATTTTCTAGTCACCTTGCCCCCCGTTCCAGCTCACAATCCCATTACCGAGTAAAAGTAGCATTGGCACAAGGCATGATGAGAGAATATCCAGGGGACCTCAGAAACTTCTTCCTTAGAGCTTCACTAAGTTCTAAGGAATACACACCCCTTGTTTTAGAAGCCAAGAACCTGCTGGGTCCTGGGAAAACATAAATAAACAGTAGAGAAGGCAGCTGCTCTTTGGATAAGAAATGTATTAGGAACGTGCATTGGTCAATGATGCCCAGCATGTCAAGCCTTGTTCAAAACATGCTCAGAAAGTGTGCAAAGGTTATAGAATTTGTGATGTAAAATTAACTCAATCTCCTTCCATCAGGCTGCTTAGCATGGGGGTGGGGGGGCGCACAGGGAGGAGAGATTCCTGGTTCTATTTTGCATAGAGTCCTTGTCTCATTTGATCGTCCCATCATGTATAATCCACCACTCAATTTGATATTGTCTTAAAAATCTGAGGCCACGTCAATGTATATATCCCCCATGTCTGCGGGGCTGCTTCCTATCTGATGGATTTGGTATTCTAAAGCAAGTAGGTGAAATAACAGGAGCAAACAAATCAGAAAAACCATGATTCAGCAATATAGTCTTGCCCAGTTCTTTGGTGCTGGGAGAGAAGGACTTGGGGCCAAAGGGAGGGCAATGGAGGAGAAAGGGGATTTTAATGACAGATCCCAAAGTTTTCTGCCTGCCTGAAATTAAGACCTAAAAAAAACCAACTAGGAGTATTTCTTTTTACAATTGTCAATATTCCTCAATGCCCTGGACTAAATCAAAGCTGTAACACCTGCTCTGAAAAATCCACATATGATACACTTTTCCCTCAGTCTCTGAAATCCACACCAAGTCTCAGACAGTTAAACCTCTTCCATCTATCTTGCAGATTTCACTGCCCTACTGGTGGACATCATTGGAAATTCCACCAGCTACCTCACAGAGATTTTCAAGTCAACTTCCATCCTCTCAGGTATGCTCATCTTGAAAATGCTGAGAAAATTCGAGATTGGGCATTCATCATGGAATATAAAACTAGCAGATTCCTCACTCCAGACCCCTACCATAGGCCAGGCTGCCAGGAACTTTTAAGTTTTGTTTAGACAACCAGGGTGGTCCAGTTTCAATCACCAGTGTTGGAAGCTTCCATTTTCCCATCAGAGCTATTCCTGGTGTCCCAAAAGTTGGGGGAATAATCTAAGGCTCCAAGTTGGGGGAATCTAGGCAGGCTCAAAAACCAGCTTCTGTTGGACTGTTATACTCCCATCTTTAAGATAAGGGAGTTCCCTGGTGGCCTAGTGGGTTAAGTATTTGGCCTTGTCACTGCTGTGGGGTGGATTTGATCCCTGGCCCAGGAACTTCTGCATGCCGTGGGCACAGTTGAGAGAAAGAAAAAAAGAGAAAAAACAGATGAGAAAACTGAAGTACAGAGAGCTTGAGCATTTCTTCAAGGTTGGCTCGGAATTCACATTTAGATCTCTGTGGAGCCTAAACTTGTGTCTGGCATACAATTGAGAAAGATACGCCTCATTTATGTGGCTTCAGATAACCCCTAGGCAGATCACATTCTCCTGGGGACCTACTTTAAAAGAACAGCTCCAAGTCAGTCGCCCAACCTTGGGTCTCAACTGAAAGACGGAATGTTATACTAAGGAGCAACTACTGTTTTAGAAGCTGTGGGGGAGGAAGAAAGAGAACTAACAGGTCTTCAGGGGCCCCAGACCCTCCTAAGGACTTCCATGTGTTCTCATTGGATCCCACCCCAACCAAGTGGGGTAGGTGCTTTATTTATCCTCGCTGCACGGGTGAGGACACTGGCACTGAGGGGTTAAGTAACTTGCCCGAGACCATGCTACAGAATAGCCTCACAGCTGTCACTTCAGATTTTGTCACCCAATGGGTTGGTACCAAACTCACACCAAACCTTCTATCTTATGGAGATTTGGGAATTTGGAAAGTGCAAATAAGGGACCGTGGGATTTGAATTTTCACCATTTTGCAGATGGGTAAACTGAGTCCTGAAGAGGTCAAGCAGTTCCATTTACGTTCGCTTAACTAGGAGGGGGCAGAACTAATGTAATCCTGGGGGCTGCCCCCCTACCCCCGACACTCTCCCTTAACCATTACACTATACTGCATCTTCCCGTCATCAAAAAATTAAAACCAGAAAATCGGGACTGCCTGAAAATCAGGGCTCCTAAATACAAAGTTAGCCTTATTTGCCTGTGGCATTCAAAGCTAGATTCCCAGCTTAATCTTCGTTTTGATCAAAGACTTAACAGCTTCCCACCCACTGCTAAGTTCTGTTATGTACTGCTCTGTCTTGCAGTGAGTCAAACAAATGCATCTGACTGCATCTTCATCTGTGTGATGACAGGAAAGTCAGGTGAGCCACCAGCCATTCTTTGACAAGCTCACGGAGCTGAGAATTAAACACAACTCTCCAGCAGGTAAGCCCAAGATTTGACGCTTTGGCCTGCTTATTACAGGAAGGAATCTTTCTGACCTCTGGGAGATGGCGGAAAAATCTCCTGTTATCAATTACACATATACCAGCAGCATGTCTGGTGTTCTGGGTGAGTATAACCCTCCCAAACTCCTACTCTAGAGTCTCCAGACCAGGGTCCCAGCTAGCAGACTGAAGACTGAATGTCACCCTCAGGTATTTTATTTAGCTCCACTGTGTTAAAATCTGAGGATCTCATCATTTAAAATTTTTTTTGAATTTCTAGTTTTTTTTTTTTTTTTTTTTTTTTGCAAAAGTTCTGGCAGCCCTGGTTCCCTGTCTCACCCATGACAACAAAAAACTGGAGTTGAGTAGCTGCTATGCTCATTCTCCCCATTACGAGAGACACTTTTCCCTATTTTTCCATAGTCCTCACTCTTCCCTAATGTCTTGCATTTTTTTTCTTCATATTAATTACCTGGCTTTTGTAGGTGTTAGAATTTCTGTGGCCCTGTTGTAGACATGGCCACTTCATAACACCTAGATGCTACCCAACCATCCTCTGCCCCTACACACACACACACATACACACACACAGAGCCATCTTCCTGCCTTTTCTCTGGTATCAGGTGGCATTTTTGGAGTCACCTTTAAGCCCTCTTTCTCCCTTACAATTAACTGTTATTTCTGGCTGAACAGAGTTTCTGAAGTCTGGCTGGTCCTCCTAGAGCATCTGCTGCTGCTGTGATTGTCTTAGTTCAAGTCCTTGTCATCTCCCTTTGAACTCTCACAGCCTCTGAACCAGTCTCCTGTGACCCAGTCTCCTATTTCTTTGAAATATCCACCCTTTGCCATATGAATGAGGGTAGGACTGGGTTATGTCTCTTTACTGCTCAGAACTCCGACGTCAGCAGCAGAGGGTCTGAAGTCCTTCACCTGGAATAGACGTTTCTCTGTCTCATCAAGACCACCTTCATCTACTCTTTCTTTTCTTGGGGCCGCACCTGTGGCACATGGACGTTCCCAGGCTAGGGGCTGAATTGGAGCTGCAGCTGCTGGTCTAGCCACAGCCTTAGCAACATCAGACCCAAGCTGCCTCTGCGACCTATGCCACAGTTTTTGGCAATGCCAGATCCTTCACCCCCTAAGCAAGGCCAGGGATCGAACCTGCATCCTTATGGATTCTGTTGGGTTTCTTAACCTGCTGAGCCATAGCGGGAACTCCCATCTACTCTTTTTTACATAAATCTTCTGATAAAACACTTTTGAAATCCTTGTCTCTTCTTGCAGATTGGCACATAGCTCCATGCCCCTGCAACTTTGCTCATGCTATTATCCCTGTCTGGAACTTCCCTACTTTTCCATATTTCAGAATCCAATTTATCTGTCAATGGCCAGTTCAGTTGCTACCTCCTCTTTCCAAAAAAAATCGCTGCTCACAATTAGTCTCCTGCCTTTTAGGAGCTTACAAAATGCATTTGTATGTCATTTGGACTCTCTGTTACTCCAGACAACTGTGTTTTCTCACTGAATGATGCTTCAAGGCAGAGACCAAGTCACCTTCAGCTCCACCTTCTACCTCCCCCCTCGGTGCCTTGCACAATGCTTTGCACAGGGCAGGTTCTTTTTTTTTTTTTTTTTTTTTTTGGATAGGCAAGAAATAGATTTATTAAGATAGGACACTTGTGAGAGATGTGAGCAGGCAGGCAGGGAGGCTTTGCGACAGCAGATTCTTCATCAGTATTTCTTGGAGTGAAATGGAGTTTATGATAACCCTCCAGCTCCACTCCAGAGAGCTGCTTTGATGTGTATTTATTGTACAGCATCTCCTAGTTATGCCGAGAAGGGACTTCAGTCTGAATGGAACGAGGCTGTTTGATGAGGTGATGAAATGGGTGTTTGGAAGGTTCCTTTCACTGACCCACCTCTGAGGACTGATCTGAGGGTTGAGTCCATCTCACTTCTTCAGAGGGACCTTCTGTGACCTTCACACCCCCCGTCTCAATTAGGTCTCCCTGTTTTCTGTAGATTTTTGTAAAATTTTCAAGCAACAACTGCTTGGGAAGAGAGAACATATGGATGAGTTGACACTAAAGTTGATGTGCTTGATAGCCAGTCGCCTGGCTGAAGGGTAGTTTGATTGGGAGGCACTCAGCCCATGTGCATTAATTTGGAAACAGGACCAGGCTTCTGGTACATGTGGCGTGATAATGAGTCTGGAAGTAAGGAGAGTAGAAACAAGCCTAGGAGGCCACCTTCTGCAATTGCATTGGTTGTGCCTGACACATGGTTACCTGCCAAAAGGGCACGTGGGGGCCAACATCCCACCTGTCTTTGTCTGTCCAGAGAATGGGATGTTATGGGCTAGTGGGAGCCTCTCTTATCCTAACATGCAGCCTCCATCTCTTAAGGTTTCCCAAAGTAGGCTTAATGAACCTCTTCCTTCTTTTCTTCAAAGAACATCCAAGGTCACTGGGTCGATGAATTCATCATTCCTGCTGTCTCTGGGGGGACCACCTTTCACGTGTTTCTTCCTGGTACTCTCTCATTCCTCCAAATTTCACCTCTGGTCCTTTGCTGTGCCTCCAGGGCACATGAGCAAGTCTAATCTATCTTCCAGGGACCAGGGCCAGGTCCATGCAGGGGCTGCAGTGGGGGCAAGGACTCTGACAGAATTCAAGTTCTGTTCAGGAAGCGTGTTGAGCATCTGATGCTTTTCAGTCTAACAGCTTTGCATTCTGTGCATGGTGCTCTTTCACACGGTGTTTTCAGAGCTTGATATCTTACCTGAATTTGTCACTGAAGGAGAAACACTCCTCTTGGTGAAGGAAGGTACCTTCTGAGTAAGGTTTGAGTGGCTGCATTCTGTATATTTGTTATCTGAGGACCTCTCCATGGCTCGACAGTTTGCGTCCAAAGTGCCAAGCATAGTAAAGCTGCCACTAACTATCTCCTTGAATGCACAGCTACCGGGGGGATGGCCCTGACCTCACAGCTCACACCCACAAGCCAGCAGACACTGCCATGGACAAGCCCCCCTAGAGGGGCCCAGAGCACTGGAGTGTCTGCTCTCAGAACCTCTCCTGGGACAGAAGCCACTCTGTCTTCAGAGAGAGAGCAGACTGTGAACACAAACCCACTTCCTGAGCTTGACACCAGAGCCACGGTCAGAGCCGCCACCAGTCTGGACAGCGCCTCTCCCCCCCTCCCAGCATCAGGTAAGATTTCTCACCCTTTCCTCTCTGGTCCTGTATCTCCCTTGGGTGCCCTCTAGGCTCAGATAAAAAAGTGAAATCCTTCCTTTATCCCTTCGCCACCCACCCCTTCTTCTCAGCATCCCTCAAATAAGAGATCAATGGGAGCCAGTATGGGTTCTATACATATAAGCAAAGGCAGCGAATGTTATCCGCATAATATCGTTCTAATTATAATGTTTATAATTTTTTATTTTGAAATAATGTAAGGCTCCCTGGAAGCTGCAAAAAATAGTACAGAAGTTCCCTGGTACCCTTCAGCCAGCATCCTCTAGGAGTAATAACTTACATAGTTGTCGTGTATTGTAACATTAGGTATTTTTATTTCAGCACAACAGTGAGCAATGTCTCTGCTGAAATTCACACAAAATGGTGAAACGCCGTCCACATCTTATGGCAGGGTTAGGTTAATTTGTAACTGGCTGGATAATGATGCCACGAACATGGTCATGACTTGGTGCCAGCGTAAAAAGCTACCGCCAAGGACATGCTGTGAGTTTCCTCTTTTTCCCATCATTTTTGTGGACATGATCCCTGGTGTTATCACGGACGATGTACAAGGCATGCTTATCCTGTTTGGAAATAAGATACAACTGAGATAACTCTTTCATCAAAAGACAATTACGTCTCCGTGAGTTCCAGTGGCCCAGAGTCATCGAAATGTATTCATGTATTCACTCATTCACTCAACAAGACATGTGTTTAATACCAGCCCCTGGTCGAGCTGTTAAAAAAAAAAAAAAAAGCTCTATCAATGTTCCCTTTCCTTCCTGAGCCCATAAATCTGGGACAGCGACATAGACAAGTAAACCGATAGTTGTGATCCAGCCAACAAAGAGCTGTTGTCCTGGAGAGCTCAGAGCTGGAGCTACCCCAGGGAGGTTAAGAACGGATAAAAGTCAGACTGGCAGGGAAACAAGAATGAGGAAAAAGTATCAGTTTCACTAACTAGAAAAGGGTTTAGTAGTATATCTGGCATCACGACAATTACACAGACTTAGAAAGCCCTCTGGTAAATACGAAAAAAAGAGGGATGGACTGGGAACTTGTCGTTAGTAGATGAAACTATTGCATTTAGCATGAGGTCCTACTGGATACAGCACAGGGAACTGTGTCCAGTGTCTTGGGATAGAACGTGATGGGAGATGATATGAGAAAAAGAATGTGTGTGCGTGTATACATATGTATACATATATATATGACTGGGTCAATTTGCTGTACAGCCGAAATTGACACAACATTGCAAATCAACTATACTTTAATAAAATGTTTTTTTTTTTTTTTTTTTTTTTTGTCTTTTTTTTGCTATTTCTTGGGCTGCCCCTGTGGCATATGGAGATTCCCAGGCTAGGGGTTGAATCGGAGCTGTAGCCACCGGCCTACGCCAGAGCCACAGCAACGCGGGATCCGAGCCGCGTCTGCAACCTACACCACAGCTCACGGCAACGCTGGATCGTTAACCCACTGAGCAAGGGCAGGGACCGAACCCGCAACCTCGTGGTTCCTAGTCGGATTCGTTAACCACTGAGCCATGACGGGAACTCCATAAAATGTTTTTTAAATCTATGAAACAGATGAGGAGTTCCCATTGTGGCTCAGTGGGTTAAAGATCTGACTAGCATCCGTGAGAATGTGGATTCAATCCCTGGCTTCGCTCAGTGGGTTAAGGATCCAGGGTTGCCACAAGCTCTGGCGCAGGTCGTAGATGTGGCTCGGATCCTGCACTGCTGTGGCTGTGGTGTAGGCCGGCACCTGTAGCTCCTATTAGCCCTGGAACTTCCATAGGCCACAGCCGAGGTCCTAATAAGAAAATAATAGTAATAAAATCTGAGAAATAAATGAAAAAATATGAAAAAAAGATATGATTGCTAGTGGCAAGAACAATCACAAAATACCTTGCTATAGCCTTAACAGAGAAAGTGCTAGTTTTTTATGAGAAAAAGCACAAAACTTTGATGAGAATGATAAAAGCATATTTTAAAAAATAAAGTGATGTACCATGTTCTGGATGAGGAGGCTGAATATTTTAAAGATGGCAACTGCTCCCAACTTAACTTACAGCTTTAAAATCCTCCCAAGGGATAAGTTTTGTAAGACTTAAAAAGAATTATCTTAATTCCTACCAAGGGTAATGACCAAGTTGGAGTTCCCTGGTGGCCGAGTGGGTAAGGATCCAGCATTGTCACTACTGTGACTCAGGTCATTGCTGTGCCGTGAGTGCAATCCCTGGCCCCGGGGACTTATGCCTGCCATGGGCGTGGCCAATAAAAAGGATGATGAACAGATGAAAATATCTAGTAGTTGTTTAAGACCAGTGAGGGAAGACTTGTCTTCATAACCACCCAGCGACATTGGAGGGCAGGTCTCATTGTCATCATCACCTCCATTCTAACGATAAAGCTAAAAAGAGGGCAGGAACTTGCCCTCAGTTTCCCAGCACAGAGGAGGTGGAGGAAGAATTTGCACCTCCACGTGACCTCCTAACCTTTCCCCTAGGACACGTGACTGCAAACGTATGTCTTCAGTTTGACAGAGTCCTCGGTCCCCTAAGCACACAGTCTAGCTGATTGTTCAGCATCCTAGGAATTTGGACAATTTTTTTTCCTTGATCACTAGGAAAACCAAGTTTAGTGTGGTCCACGTATTCCAGTTCAGGGTAGAGTTTTGGGTCCCTGGATTATGTATATTTTGCATGTGCACTGCATGTCCCTTTTGATATATTTCAGTGTCTCGTCACTTTTACCTCGGAATCAAAGTGGTCAAGCATCTAAGTCCCTGTTACTGTCGCTTGTGCAGCTACCAGGATGGTGGCCGGAACTACATGGGCGACAGCCCACAGGCCGTCATGGGCTTCCACCCAGGAGAGAATTCCTGGAGGGCCTCCCTGGGAAACGCCTTCCTTCCCGCCGACGTCTCCTGCAGAGGCCGAGGAGGCGGTGAACACAAGGAGCCTCTCCCGGCTTCCTGCTGGGACAGTGACCTCTCCCAGCAGCCCAGCCCAGACCGGCCTGACCTCAGGTATGCAAGGACGCTCACCCCCAGCTCCATTAATCACATATGCAAATACAGTGACATACACCTTAAAATGCCATCATATAATACGATGGAGACCTGAGCTCTGAAAGGCATTTGAAAGATTGTCAAGTGGGATTCCAGTTCTGTGTTTACATATGTATTTATGTGTGCATGCGTGTGCGTGTGTAATAAATATATACAGAAAATGTTAAAAAAGAAAAGAAAGCCATAACTTGTTAACCTTGACTGTAGCTGGGAAACAGAATTTTTATTTTTCTTCACTTCGGGGTCTTGAATTTTCCATATCCTCTACTCTTATAATCAGACAAAAATGGTTTATGTATTTTATTATTACTATTATTTTGCTTTTTGGTCTTTTTTAGGGCCACACCCTCGGCATAAGAAGGTTCCCAGGCTAGAGGTCCATTCAGAGCTATAGCTGCCAGCTTACACCACAGCCACAGCAATGCCAGATCCAAGCCGCGTCTTCAACCTATACCACAGCTCATGGCAACACGGGATCTTTAACCCACTGAGTGAGGCCAGGGATCAAACCTGCATCCTCATGGATGCTAGTCGGGTTTGTTAACCGCTGAGCCATGACGGGAACTCCATGGTTTATGTATTTTAAAAAGCACTTCTCTGATCCCTGCAGCCGAGGCCCTTCTCTGCTTATGTGTTCAATGGATCATAATACTTATCATTGCTGTGCTGTTAGGGCCCATGACCTTGACCGTCCTCCCCACAGGACCATGCTTTTAAAAAGCCTGTGTCTTTCATCTCCAGTTCCCATGAAACACAGCAGGCATTCAAAAAAAAAAAAAATCTGTATTTTATTTATTTATTTATTTTTAATTTTGAGAAAAGGAATACTGTTTTAATATGGGATTTAGCCATCTTATTTTCCATCATGGTCTATCCCAGGAGGTTGGATAGAGTTCCCCGTGCTACATGGTAAGAAGTAGATGAATTTTAGAGGGTGCACATGTAAAGTCTTGACTTTAGGCTCAAAATCTTAAATTGCACAAACAGATCTGGGAATGTGATTGAGAGCTTTCATTGGAGCAGCAGCTGACATAATTGCATAGGAAGAACTGAGGCTACCATACTTGGGTTTGGCCAATCAGACAACAGCCACCAGCGTAGCTCTGAGGCTTTGGGCTCTAGTCTTTATTTCAGGCACAATAGGGTTGAAATCCTGAGTTGACCATGGCTGTCTCCGTAGGTAGTTTTTCTGATATTTTCTGAGTCTGGTTTTCTCATCTTGGAAATGGGGAGGGTGACGCCTACCTCTCAGAGTGGCCGTGGTGATTCAATTAGGTGACATTGGTGAGGTGTCCTGCTTAACACATAGCATAGCACCTTGGAACCGCTCCATCAACGGCGATGCCTACAACCCCGTCCTGCTGCCCCTGCAATGGGAGCATCACCACCAGCATCTGGAGACACACTGGGAAGGGTGGTGACAAACTGGATGTCCTCCAGAGGAGAGCAGATGTCTGCTTTTGCCCTCGGTCCCTTGTAGCTCGAATCCTCTGCGGTTCTGTAGTCCTTTAGTTAAACTGCAAATAGCAACCCCGGACAAGGCAACTTTAGGTTAGGGTTAAGGCTGCTCAGTTTCCAGAACTCCACCGAAACACACCCGGGCAGCAAAGCTGTGCCTTCTGCGTTCAGGGGCTGGACACAGTCAGTGCCCGGAGGAAGATCCAAAGGGGATGCTGACCCGGAGTTGCCCCCGGAGTTGGGCCTTCTGTCCACACTCGTCTGTTTGTAAGTGTCTCACGGTGCCCGTCTTGGCGACTGAGGCAGTTTAATTCAACTGCCAACCCGGCATCCCAGCCGGACAGGGTCCAAGACCTCGCCACAACCTCCACGTCATCCTCCAGCCATAGCAAACTGCCTTCCACTCACTTCTCTGTGTGCTTTGCCTCCTAGGCTCGCCCCTCTGCCTGGAAGGCCCGACCCCCTCGCCCCCTGCTGTGCTGCTTCTGGCCCAGAGATGAGGTCCCTGCTCCAGCCCCCACCCCCTGGGATCATGCGGCTCCCAGCCTCACCCCGTTCCTTGCACTTGACCCCAAGAGTGACATGGCCTGTTTCATCTTCCTCCCCTTATTTCTAAGAAGGCTGCTTTGCGGGCTTTGTCAGAGGCGTGAATCTTGATGGCAAGATCACTTCCCAAAGGGGTTCTTAAAGCAGGATTTTATGAACAGGATCAAAAAGATTATGGAGATGAGCTGAGGGTCTATCACGATGATGATGGGCGGTGCTAGGGGTGAGGATGGAGCAAGGTACACAGCAGTCTCGGCGAATGAAGAGCATCTCATGTCCTCTTCGCCCAGGAGCACCAGGCGTGGACCCAGCCCGGGCAGCATCTCCTCTCTCACCGTCTCATGTCAGTGTTTGCTGGTTTCCAGCAGCACCAACACCCTGTCCCATAACGGCTGATGGGACTCGCCCATTTCCTCCTTGACACTGGGAGAGCCTCCATGGTGGAGTCTTATTTCTTACTCATTTCTGCATCCTCAGCACCCGGCCAGGTACCTGGCTGGATAAGCAGCAGTAGATGCCCAGTAGGACTGATGCAGGGGGTCTCTCCTGCTGATCACTCACCCTGAAAAGAAGCTCAACACCTTGCTGTACAGCAGAAATTGGGACAACCTTTTATTTTTTTATTTTATTTTATTTTATTTTGTCTTTTTGGCTTTTCTAGGGCCACACCCATGGCATATGGAGGTTCCCAGGCTAGGGGTCAAATCGGAGATGTAGCCGCAGGCCTACACCACAGCCACAGCAATGTAGGATCTGAGCCTCATCTGTGACTTACACCACAGCTCGCAGCAACATCAGATCCTTAACCCACTGAACTAGACCAGGGATCAAACCTGCAACCTCATGGTTTCTAGTTGGATTTGTTAACCACTGAGCCACGATGGGAACTCCAGGACAAACTTTTAAATCGACTCTAATTTAGAAAAAAATTCAATAATGACAGTGTATACAAATAAAATATTCAGCACAAAAATAAACATTAGGAGTTCCTGCTGTGGTGCAGTGGGTTAAGCATCTGTGGCACAGATCACAGCTGTGGCTTGAAACTGCCTTATGTCAGGGGTTCCGCCAAAAAAAAAAAGAAAAAAGAAAAGAAAAGAAAGAAGGGAAGAAAGGAAAGAAGGAAGGAACTCAAGCTTACCTCTCTCTTCTCATCCCAGGCTCATCCACCGCCAGCACACAGACGCCGAGTCCTACCAAGGCGCCGGCTCCCAAATACCCACAGACAGGTAGGAATCTGGCTCTGGAAAGAGAAGCTCAAGACCCCAGGGGGACAGCAACCTTAGGGGCAGGGGGGTGGTGGGGGCAGAGGTGCCTGTAGGCAGATGAAGCTTGTTATTGTACTTTGCTGGTTCTAGCAGGAAAAGAGGCAGAGCCAAGTCTTGCTGAGCTGTGAAATCGCCCTGTAATCTTGCATCCATCACGTCCTCTTTCTTGACCGAGATTTCCCGACAGATTTCTAGAACCCTTCTTCTTTAAGATGTCATGATTCTCTGGTTGTGTGTCCATTTCTTTTTGACCTCTGCAAGACCTTGCCAGCGGTCTCTCTGCGGAGTGGCCCTTGACCCCCGGAGAAGAGCCAGCCCTGGCCCCAGGATCCCACCAAGTTTCAAGTACGTACCAGCACCCTGTCGCTCCTATGGCTTTTGTTTGTTCTGGATGAGGTTGTGTAGTAGAAGAAAAAGAGCTTTGTTTGATAAGTTTAGATTCCGACTGCTGAGATTAAATCCTGGCTCGGTTATTTACTGGCCTCCTGCCCTCGAATTCCAGAATTCAGTTTCCTCGGCTGTAAAGCGAGAATAATAACCATTATTGCGGGTACTAACATGGCTTTTCTCCGCAGGGTTTTGTATTAAGTAAGATAATGTGTGTGGAAGCGATTTGGAACCAGGGGGCTCCATATAACTTAATTCAATCAACTTTTATTGAATGAACGCCCATTGAGAATGCGCTGTGCAATTTACAAACAGAAGCTGTCCCGACAGTGAGTAGGATGTCAGCAGAAAGAGAGGGAAGGAGTAGAGGACGGGGCCAAAATTCAACCCCCCGCACCAGGGGCCATTTACCTCTGCTCTGTTTGAAAGGCCGCCCCTGCACCCTAAATTCCTGAGGGATTCTAGAGGAAACCATCTCCTGGGCGCCTACCTGGATGTTCAGGACTCCTGGCAGAGACCCAGGACTTGCAGCTTTTGTGATTCACGCTTCTTTTTTCAGCTGTTAGATGACCCTCCCTCTCCATTCCCCGCCCCCCCCAGGAGCCTGTTCCCATAGGAAAGAAACTGACACAAAGTGAGTCCTTCAAAGCCGGTTGAGAGCTCAGGCCCCTCCCACTCCTGGATGCCTTCCTGTGCTCCTTTCCGCACTGCGCCGGACTGTCCAGTCATATGTCAACGGGGCAGTATTACATTCTTGGAGCCTGCGCTGCCTCCCTTTCCCTATCACCGAAGATCTGCCTCAGCCCCTCTCTCAACCTGCAGTGAGCGGTGAATGGGCCTTTCAGACACAAAGCTGTGATTATGCTGCCCTAGGAAATGATCGCCCCCTTTTTCCTTCAAGTTCTAAAGAAACACAGAGGGGCGCAGATGGGGACAGTCCTTAGACTGAGTTTTAGAAAACAGGTTGACTATATCTACCTGGATGTATAACTGTATCTTTATCTGTATCTATATCTATATATCTATAGAGCTCTGTCCATCCATCCATCCATCCAACTAATGATATGAATGGAAATTTTTTCTTTCTTTCTTTCTTTCTTTCTTTCTTTCTTTCTTTCTTTCTTTCTTTCTTTCTTTCTTTCTTTCTTTCTTTCTTTCTTTCTTTCTTTCTTTCTTTTCCTTCCTCCCTTCCTCTCTTCCTCCCTCCATCCCTCCCTCCCTTTCTTTCTGTCTTTTTAGTTCTGAACCCACAGCATATGGAAGTTCCTGGGCTAGGGGTCAAATCAGAGCTACAGCTGCCAGCCACAGCTACAGCCACACAGGGCCAGATCTAAACCGCACCCTCAGCATATACCAGAGCTTGTGGCAACGCTGGATCCTCAACCCGCTGAGTGAGGTCAGGGATCGAACCCATATCCTCATGGATACTAGTTGGGTTCTTAACCTGCAGAGCCACAACAGGGACTCCTGGAAATTTTATTTCTAAAAAAATTGTATTTTTAATAAAAATAGAAATTTTGTTTCTAATAATAGAAATTTTATTAGAAATGTAATATATTTCTTTCTTTTCTTTTTTCTTTTCTTTCTTTTTTTTTTTTTTTTTTGCTTTTTAGGGCCGTACCTGTGGCATATGGGGGTTCCCAGGCTAGGGGTCAAATCAGAGCTACAGCTGCTGGTCTATGCCACAGCCATAGCAATGCAGGATCCTTAACCCACTGAGCAAGGCCAGGGATCGAACCCACCACCTCATGGTTCCTAGTCGGATTCGTTTCCACTGTGCCACGACAGGGACTCCTCTAATATATTTCTAATAAAATAAGATTTCTAATAAAATTTCAGTGAGACCATGTCTGATTTCCTCCAGGATCTGGATCCCCATCTTCTTCCACCTGTTTCTGGAAACTCTCACAGCAGCTTTATGGGGCCATGGTGAAGCATGTTTACCTGTCATAGAGCTACCTGAGATCAGGGCAAGATGGTATTCTTCTCACACGGTTCCTAAGGAAGGGGAGAAGCTTACGGAATTCTTGTTGATGTGACTGTCTGGGATTGCATCTCCTAGGGTGTCCTGCACCGCTCCTCGGAGAGGGGACCGTCACAGCTACCCCTCTCCCACTGGCCATCCGGAAGCTCAACCCTTGCCTGATGGAGCTGTGCCGCTTTTTCCAGCAATGCCTCTGCATGAGCCAGAGCAGAGACCCCAGGATGGAAGCTGTGAGGTAACTGGGGCCACTCCCTGCTTTTTCCATCCAGTATTTTCTGCATGGCTTCTGGGCCGGCCACTAAGTGGCCAGACATTAAGTAAACAGGAGACAGGGGTACGGTACCTCAAGGAATGCCCTCTCCAGCCAGCCCACTCCTACCCTGTCACCTCCTTGAGACCTAGGATGGAACCTCAGTCATTTCTGGGTCCCTAGGCCACCACACAGTGCGGTCAAGTGTTATCAAGCTGACCTGACTTGTGTCACAGCTGCTGAGACTTTGAGTGGGCCCTGAACCCCAAGGCCTTCAGCAAGATTTGGTAGAAGAGAATAAAAAAAGCTTTTGCTCACCTAAATTCTAGTTCTTTCACAAATCCTTAGCAGTCATTTGCTGACCCAATAGGAGAGTTTAAAAGGAAAATTAGAAAGCAGGCCCATTTTATATTAAGAAAGACTATGAGGAATTCATGATAGGACTAAAAACAAGTCTTTCTGACCCTAAAGTCAAGCTCTTTCTTACTAGCCTCATATGCTCCCTCCCTCATACCCTATAAAGAGGGAGAGGGCATTCCCTGCTATGAATAATTAGCCATTACGATTTTATTAAAATTATGGGTATCTTCTCGTGGCCACAAAGGATAGTAATTGCTCTCAATTCTGATTGAAATCTTTAGATATTGTCTTGACTATTATTCCTGGTTTCTGAGGAATGCAACCTACATCTGTCAGAGAGCTAGACGGGTGTTCCACTCACACAGTAAGTATATGGATGGACGAGGGCGTAAATTGTTTTCTCAGAAAAGATTCTCGAACATGGAGCTGTGTTCCTGCCTTAGCACGGGGTTCGAAGGGAGGTATAACTCATCTAGGGGTCAGGAATCCTAGGGTCTAGGGGGTTTCTGATTGCCCTTCACCTAATAGTTTGGAAAAAATGCAGGGGTCAGCCAGATCAAGCATGCTTTCTGTGTGCTCTTGGGCCCGTTTCTTCTTCTTTCCTTTTCTTTTTCTTTCTTTCTTTTTTTTTCCTTAGGGCTGCATCTGCAGCATATGGAAGTTCCCGGGCTAGAGGTCAAACTGGAACTGCAGCTGCCGGCCTGCACCACAGCCACAGCAACATCAGATCCGAGCCATATCTGTGACCTACGCCGCAGCTCTCGGCAATGCCGGATCCTTAACCCACTGAGTGAGGTCAGGGATCGAACCTATGTCCTCGTAGATACTAGTCAGATTTGTTTCCACTGCACCACAATGAGAACTCTGCTTCTCCTTTCTGAGTCCTCATATAAACTAAAAAGACAGAGACAAATGAAACAGAAGATAGTTGCCATATAAAGACTCAAATTCCTGCCTAAAGCAACACGTATACAAATAATTCGAGAAGAAAAGACAGCTCGAGGTGCTAGAAGTAGGGTATGTGACCTCTCTCTGGGTCCTCAGGCATCTGAGCCCCATTTATTCTCTGAGATGCCAGGCATCTTCATTTTATCTTCCAGTCCTGCTGACAAAAGTGACTCATTTAGTGTGTTCTCAAAACCAATATTTTGGCCATCTTATTGTACCATCTTCGCCACTGTCTGGTCAAGAGACTGGCTTTCTAGAAATCATGGGACTAGACTGAACTCTGAAAAATCCCTTTTTTCTTTTTTTTTTCTTTTTTTGGCTGCCCCATGGCATAGGGAGTTCCTGGGCCAGGGATCACATCTGAGCCACAGCTGCAACCTATGTTGCAGCCACAACTGTAGCAACGCTGGATCTTCACCCACTGTGCCAGGGCAGGATTGATCCTGTGTCCCAGTACTCCAGAGATGCCGCCAATTCCACCAGAGTGGGAACTCCATAAAAATCCCTCCTTAATAAAACCCGAATATAAGCTGGGTGTTCACGTGGCACTGCTTTACAGTACAACAATCAAACAAACAAAAAAAGACAGTTTGGCCTCCCAGGCCTTCCTTGTGGCTCTTAAGGAGCATCCAGTGGGATCCGTGGTAACACATCTTAGAAACTCTTCCGACTCGTTTTTTTTTGGGGGGCTGCACTCATGTCATATGCGCCAGGGATCAAATCCGAGCCACAGCTACCACCAAAGTCCACAGCTGTGCCAACACCAGATCCTTAACCCACTGCACCTGGCTGGGGGTCAAACCTGAGCTGCCACAGAGACAAAATGGATCATTAACCTGCTGCGCCATATCGGGAACTCCTCTTCCTCCTCTTTTTGGCCTCTGCATCTCCCACTTCCCACCACCTCGAGACCCCTCTCTAGGTTTTATTTTCCAACGTATCCCTCAGTTAGGGATATGTCGCTGAAAATCATCCTGCTGGCTCTTTGTTTTCACCTGCCTTCTCTGATTATTTTCTTTTCCTTTTGCCACTTACTTTCGTCTCTCTCAAACACAGCGTCCTTATTTTTGGTACAAACCCACCCCTCCACTTCCCTCATCTTTTCTTTCTATCATCACCTTTATTCTGCATCATAAAAACCAAGCATTGGATTCATAGCAGCTCTAGGTACAACAGCCAAGACATGGAAGCAACCTAAGTGTCCACCAACAGATGAATAGATGAAGAAGATGTGGAATATATATATATTATACATATATAGTAGATATTATATAGATGTGATGGAATACTACTCAGTCATAAAAAAGAACGAAATAATACCATTTGCAGCAATGTCATGGACCTAGAGATTATCATACTACGTAAGTCAGAGAAAGACACATACAGAATATGGCTTATATGTGGAATCTTAAAAAATGATCCAAATGAACTTATTTACAAAACAGAAAGAGACTCACAGGCATAGAAAACAAAAGCATGGTTATCAAAGAGGAAAGGCAGAGGGATAAATCGGCAATTTAGGATTAACGGATACATATACCACTATATATAAAGTAGATAAATGACGAGGACCCACTGCCTCGCACAGGGACCTGAATTCAATACCTTGTAGTAACCGAAAATGGAAAAGAATCTAACTGAATCGCTTTGCTCTCTACCTGAAACTGGCACAACTTTGTCAATCAACCCTACTTCAATTAAAAAAAAAAAAGGCTTTGGAGTAGGGCTGTTGGAGGGGCTCAGTGGTCAAAAATAGAAATCTCTTTACCAGGTATGGGGAGAGGGAATAGGAGATATTGCAAGCTGCTTATTGAACAGCTTGTATTATCCTCGCCAATTAAAGTCTCCAGACCAACATCATATTACATTCACTGAACAGCATTATAATGAGTGTAGATCCGTGGTGCGCTAACCGGGGAGAGGAGGTTGGTACCGCTGGGCATTAGAAATGCACCTGCCCAGACTGGAGAAACGAGGGCGGCTCCCAACTCGACTTTGCTGCTGATGAGCAAGGGGGTCTCGCACAAGTCCCTTCACTCTCTGATGTCACTCTGAGTCACCCCCTGCGGGGGCACGGCCACACATTGCCCTCTGGGAAGAGCCAGAGCCATCACTGGTGCTTTCAGACTTTGCCTCTCTCTCGCATTTCCTTCTCAGGACCATGCGTTCTCTCTCTCTTTTTGTTTCCAGCCTTGAAACAAAAATGCCTCGAGAATATTTGCAAGTCTATCTGAGATCTTTGGAAAAGCACCAGGACCTAAGATGAGTCGGGCAATGTCTCTGTCACCCTAGCCCCCGGTCCAAGTTGGCAGCCTTTGCAGAACTCACCCAGGCTCCAGCCAGCGCGTCAATTAATGGAACATGGTTCTTTCTGGAAGTAGCATTTCTTTCGCTCCTGCACATCTGTGTGATTATCGAAGGTCGAAGGCCATGTGTTGAGCAGTCACAATCCATGCAGCAAGGCCACCTCCCCGCCTGCTCCAAGGTCATGGAGTTCCCATCGTGGCTTAGCATGACCGAACCTGACGAGTATCCACAAGGATTCGGGTTTGATCCGTGGCTGTGCTCAGTGGGTTAAGGATTCGGTGTTGCTGTGAGCTGTGGTGTAGGTGGCAGATGTGGCTTGGATCTGGCGTGGCTGTGGCTGTGGCGTAGGGTGGCAGCTGCAGCTCTGATTCGACCCCTAGCCTGGGAACCTCCATATGCCACCTGCAGCCCTAAAAAGCCAAAAAAGGAGAGAGAGAGAAAGAGAGAGAGAGAGAGAGAGAGAGAGAGAAACTCCCATGATGACCCCAAGACCAAAGAACCAGGGTGGGGTGGGGGCGTGATGCTGGCATGAACAAACCAGCCCAGGCCTTGAGACTCTGACCCAGTACCTGAAGTGACTTAAACTTGGGACTTTGGGAAGACAACACAGGGATAAATGAGGAAAACCAAACCCATCCTCTAGAGCGATTCAGATACGATTTCTCGATACCCTTTACTCAAACTTAGTTACTACAACGAATCAGACTTGCTGTACTAGGGATCAGATAATCTCCCAAGGCCCCTTCATAGGAGGTGATGAGAACCATCCCTCAGGAGGAGCTGTAGCCAGCTACCATCCACCCACCTGGCGCAGGTCATTCCCACAGCCCTAGTGGGATTAGACCCATTTCATGGATGCAGAGCCTCGGCTGAGCAAGACCAGCTCTACGCCCCTCTGTTCATGAGTCGGCAGGGCTGTCTGCTCACAGAGCCCCACCCCGCCCTCCCCCAGCTCGTGCAGGAAACCCCTCAAGGAGAGAGGCATCAAATTCCCAGGCCTGGGGCCAGGAACATATAAAAAGAATTTCCCCAGAGAGCCTCTTGCTGGGGAATTAACTACAACAGACAAAGCCAGCCCTCTTCTTGGAGGGAGAGCCTTTGTAAATTTCATCAGCGCTCCTCCAGTGACCCGGAGACATAATCTCCGGGCCTCCAAGGCTTTGAGGGGAGATGGGCTGTGGAACAGGGGAGCCATTGTTCTCTAATTAAAGCCTGGGTCTCCTCCGGGGCTCAGGATGGGCCTTTTAATATGGAGTCGCCACCTGCTCCAAGCCAAGCATTACGGTGCCCCCTCCCTACAGAGGCAGCCCACCTGGCAAAGGACATCAAAGGCTGTCTTCCTGATGTGAGGAGGGGGTTGGATCGCATGACTAAGGGTCTCTCCCTGGGGTATAAAGGACTCAGTCCCCATCCCGTTCAAAGCCAAGCATCCTTCCAACGGCTTTCGAGTGGAACCTCCACGGTAGGCACCCCCTTCTCCTGATGGAGTGGGGAGCCAAACAGGGAGGCAGGGAGGTTTGGAGGGAGGGGGTTAAGGATGGATTAAGAGAGGGAGGGAGAAAGGGAGAGAAATAGGGAGGAAAGGATGGGGAGATGGAGGGAGGAGGGGAGGGAAGAGACGGGGGGGGGGAGGGGAGGGAGGAGGGGAAGGAGGGAGGGAGGGAGAAAAAGAGAGGAAGGGATGAAAGAATGGAGGGAGGGGGGAAGGATGGAGGAATGGGGGAGATGCTCCCAAGAGGTGTCTGTGACCAGGATGCTACTCCAAGATGCAGCTAGAAACTCAAAGGCCCTCTGAGCCCTTGTTTGAGGAGATGCAGTGTCAGCGGACAACACCTGGTGAATTTACCTGGGGGCGGTTGGGGGGGACCCACCACCACAACCCATCAGTGCGGGACCTGCCAACCTGTGCGGGCCAGTGCCTCTCCCCAGAGCACCTGGTGTGGAACTAGAATTATCATTAATGATGGGCCAGCCTCACTGAGCACCTAGCAGGGGTCAGGCACGCCCCACCTTGACAAGGATTATTCCACTTAATCCCCAAGATGCCCTGGGGAGGTGAAACGGGCATCTTGCTGCCCAGGAAAAGGCGTTCCGGGCAGCTTCAGTGACTGGCTCAGAGCACTCCTCAAGTGAAAGGCAGAGCCCCAGAGCCCCACCCGGGTCTGTCCTTGGCCTTGCTCTCAGACACGTCCTAGACTGGGTAGAATCATCCTCAGGAGATGGCTTGGGGAGCCAGGCTGCCAGGGTATGCAGACCAAGGTCTGGGCACCCTCCGTCCTACAAGACAGCACTGCCCAGGGTCACCGATGGCCCCAGAGGCTTCCTGGGGCACATCAGGAAAAGGATGGATGGCCCCACCCCCAACGGCACCCGACTCAGCCAGCAGAAGGATGCCCGATTTGCCAGTGGCCCTGAGTGTCCCACCCCTGAATCCTAATCCTGCCCCCGTCCCCCACCCCAAGTCTCCCTCAGCACTGCCACCTCTGGCCAGCTCGAGAGTTCCCTTTTTTTGGCTCCCAGCTGGGGATCATCCGTGGCAGTCACACCACACTCCGGCGAGGAGCTGGCCACTCTGTCCCCCGCATGCAGTTATCGCCTAAAATCTCCACGGTTGTACAGTGAGTGTACAAGGCTGCGTATATGAGGTTTAATGCTCAACATCACAGCTTCAGGTCACGGAGCAAAGACTGAAGTGGGACTGGCTGACCTCCATTTGAACCTTGTGCCTGGTGCTGCCCTGGGGTCCACGCAGTGGGGCCCTTGGCTAAGGCAGCCTTGGCAAGTTCCCGGACCTCTCCAAGCCTCAGTTCTCCACCTAGAAAGTCCTAGAGGGTCTTTACCAGCCAGGACATGGAGATGCTTGGTGAAGAAGCAGCACAAAGAATGACCCTGTCAACGAAAGGTAGTGTTTAGAGGAATAAAGTCCCGGAGCATAGAACTTAGATTGAATTGTGGTCAAGTATGCAGAACATAAAACTTGGCATTTTAACCATTTTTCTGTGTGCAGTTCAATAGCATTAAGTGCACTTACAGAGTTCCCGTCGTGGCCCAGTAGAAATGACTCCGACTAGGAACTGTGAGGTCTCAGGTTCGATCCCTGGCCTCAATCAGTGGATTAAGGATCTGGTATTGCTGGGACCTGTGGTGTAGGTCACAGATGTGGCTCGGATCTGGCGTTGCTGTGGTGTAGGCCGGCAGCTGTAGCTCCAATTTGACCCCTAGCCTGGGAACCTCCATATGCTGTGGGTATGGCTCTAAAAAGCAAAAAAAAAAGTGCATTCCCATTGTTCTATTAACTTCACTTCCATCTCCTCCAGCCCTGCCCCAACGGAACCTCTGTCCCGTGAAACACGAACTCCCCACCTCCCCCTCCCTGTAACCTACTTTTAAAAAATATTTGAGCGGAGTCAAACTTGTGTCAGTAATAAGGTCGTTTCTGCTCATTTACATTCTAATGAAAGAGATGCTTGAAAATCCAATAAATGTATTTACAGTTCCATAAACATCCCCCACCCCCAGCTTGTCCTCTCTGAGCATCAGGACCACTCAGGAAAAAAATGCCCGTGAAATGAGTGTCACAAGAGGAGGAGGACAACATCCACGGGACGAAACTGACCCCCTGTCGCATTTCGCCCAACAGGGGCTTCTACCCAAACTGGGGATTAGAGCCCTCTTTGTAATCGCTACTGTTTCCTGAGTCTTTACTGCGTGCGGGATGCTGTTGTCGTAATTACTGATGATTTTGCGCCATTTCTCTCCATCAGGCGCTTGTAAATGCCCTGCACGGACTAACTCATTCGGTCCTCAGGACTCCTCCGAAGTTATACTGTTAATATAAGGAGCACTGGGTCTGGGAGGTGGTTTTTACCATAAATCACCAGCCTCGAGCCTCAATGCTCTCATCTTATAAAAAGAGAGTTTGGGCTAGATGCTTCCACGGCCTGTTCAGAGAGCAAACGTTTGACACCCTGTTGCTGTGCGATGGTAACAATTAAAAATCTGACTTTGGGAGTTCCCGTTGTGGCTCAGGGGGTTAAGAACCCATCACAGTATCCATGAAGATTCAGGTTTGATCCCTGGCCTTGCTCAGTGGATTAAGGATCTGGCATTGCCATGGCTGTGGTATAGGCCACAACTGCAGCTCTGATTTGACCCCTAGCTGAGAACTTCCGTAGGTAGGAGGTGCGGCCTTAAAAAAGAGAGGGAAAAAAAAAAAAAACCCATCTTAATAAGGCAATACTACAAACAGCCAGGTAGTACCATCGGCCTCAGTCATGCGGGTATGACTTCAATAGGGCAGCCCATACCATTCCCCAGAGGGAGAGCCTGGGCACCAGAGAGCCTGTCTAACCTTGAGAGTTAACCTGCTAGAAGAACTTAAGTGGCCAGAAAAGGTTGTAAGCAGAGCATGACGTCTGTCAGATAATAAGCAGAGTATTAGAGAATGCTTAAGTTGAATGCGACTCGCACCCTCTCCTTTTGTATTCATTCAATGAACATTTGAATTGCTGAGCCCTGGGGCAAGTTCACAGAGCAGTTATTCTACAGTCTGCAAAGTCTTCTCCCCTGGGACACCTTCCCCATACTAAGCCCTGCCTATGTGTAGAGCTGCCCACCATGGCCCTGGGTACCTGGGCTGGGTCTCCAGGATATGGAGCACCCTTCGCTGCTGGGAGAATAAATGCAGAAAGTGCCCCTTTCCTCCAGATGGATACTGCCCTGAAGAGGGCAAGCTTGTGAGTTGAGCCCTGGTTGCATTTCAGCCCCTACTTGCCCATATTAGCACAACACCTTTGCTCAGTGCACAACAGGTACAACTGTACAACCATATCTAGCAGCCTTGTACTTGGTGCCAATGGCTGGGGTAGGGTGATCACTCTGTATTATTATTCTAACTTGGTTCTCAAAATATGTTCTAAAACAGAATAGGTAGATGTCAACCATCCAACTCACATTCCTTTGGGAATGAGATTCTTGGGGACCTAAACCTATTCTAAATCCCTCTGGTCTTCAAATTGTTCCTTCCCTCAAAACACACGTGTGACCTGCTTGACTCAATAGGCAGTAAGTGCCGACCAAAGTTCCATATTACTGCTCAGATCATAGGGCAGCTACAGCTGAATGCGGCAGGTTCCTGACCCTGCCCACCTTGCTCCGCCCCCCAGGCTGTCCCTGAGGCATATTTCTTTCTTTTTTTTTTTTTTTTTTTTGGTCCTTTTTGTTATTTCTTGGGCTGCTCCCGCGGCATATGGAGATTCCCAGGCTAGGGGTCTAATCGGAGCTGTAGCCACCAGCCTACACCAGAGCCATAGCAACGCGGGATCCGAGCCAAGTCTGCAACCTGCACCACAGCTCATGGCAACGCCGGATCGTCAACCCACTGAGCGAGGGCAGGGACCGAACCCACAACCTCATGGTTCCTGGTCGGATTTGTTAACCATTGCACCACGACGGGAACCCTGAGGCATATTTCTTGAACCACTAGGACTGTCACAAAGCATTTAAGTTGCTCAAAATCCAAGGAAAGAAAGAAAGATGGAGCAGCTGCAGGAAAAGCATTGTTTGCTAGCAGGCAGTGCCACCACACCTTGGCCCCATCATTCTGTGATGTTGGTAAAATAAGGTTCAGAGCCAGTCTGCTCGAGAACATCCCATGAGGAGTTCCTGTCGTGGCGCAGTGGAGACAAATCTAGATGAGTAGCCATGAGGATGCGGATTTGATCCCTGCCCTCGCTCAGTGGGTCAGGGATCCAGCATTGACATGAGCTGTGGTATAGATCGCAGACGTGGCTTGGATCCCAAGTTGCTGTGGCTGTGGTCTAGGCCGGCAGCTGTAGCCACGATTGGACCCCGAGCCTGGGAACTTCCGTATGCTGCAAGTACGGCCCCCAAAAAAAGCAAAAAAAGAAAAAAAGAAAAGAAAAAAGAATATCATATGATAATATTTATATGTGGAATCAAAAAAAAAATGATATAAGAGTTCCTGTTGTGACTCAGTGGGTTAAGAACCAAACTACTATCCGTGAGGATGCAGGTTTGATCCCTGCCTTCATTCAGTGGGTTAAGGATAGAGTGTTGCCTCAAGCTGTGGCATAGATTACAGATGTGGCTCAGATCTGGTGTTGCTGAGGCTGTGGCGTAGGCCGGCGGCTGCAATTCCAATTCAGCCCCTGGCCTGGGAATTTCCATATGCCACGGGTGTGGCCCTAAAAAACAAACAGATACATCAATGATATAAATACACTTATTTACAAAACAGAAATAAATTCACAGGAAAACATGTGATTACCAAAGAGGATAACAGGAGGGGGGGGATAAATTAGGAGTTTGGGACCAAATGCACAGCCCAGGGAACTCTATTCAGTGTCTTTTAATAAACTATAATGGAAAAAAATCTGAAAAAGAATATATATATATATATATATATATATGATTCACTTTGCTGTACACCTGAAACTAACACAACATTGTAAATAAACTACACTTCAATTAAAAAAAAACAATGCTGCTCGAAATGCTGGTGGATCATAACTTATGAGTTGCTCAGAACTCGAATTCCGAAAGTCAGACTACAGCCCCTGTTAAGTTGCAGCCCTTCCCTATTCCTGTGAACTGCCCACAGGCAGGTGTGTTTACCTCACTTGACTTCTTGTGCCTGGTACACAAAACATGACCATGGACTTAGTGAACAAATAAATGAGACCAGAACTATGACCTCGAGGAACACGCAGTAAGGTGTCCATTTTACAGATGAATAAACTGAGTCTCAAAGAGGGAACACCATCTTCCTACTGACCTATTGCTAGTAAAGCTGCAGGTGAAGCTGGAACAGAAACCCTTTGGGGGCCTCCTCCTTTCACCCTCCTGTATTATGGGACAAACAGCCCCCGTGGGGTCTTATTCTATGGTTTCTGAAAGCAGATTGTTGTGTTCTGCTGACTTCTCTCCCAGGAGCCTGTTCCAGTTGATGTCAGGGTCCCACCGTTTGCTCTGCTGCCATGATCGTGCTTCTCCTGCTAGGAATGCTGATGGCCCCACGTGGCGGTGAGTTGCGGTATTTTACTGTATTCCTGGCTTAGAATATAATTACTATGAACCCTGGGAGTCTTGTCAAATTCCATCTGATTTGCTTATCAGTGCTTTTATCCTCTTGCCTCATGCGTGGTGGAAATCAAGCATTCATGATGGGCTCTGGGGTGAATCCAGTTGATATTTTCGGTGCGCTGGATAGCACGTGGGCTGTGGGAGGGGAGTTGAGGTGGGTTCGAGGGGGAAACAGAAGGCAAGGGGGGGCCAGCTAGCAAGGTCCTCTCCTCCCCCGCTGCTCACGGCCGCCATCCCTTGATGGGCTGATGCCCTTGGAGTGTGCGGTCCGCCTTCCTGACACGCAGCCGCTCCCTTGCCCCTTTGGAGGTATATCCATAGTAAACGGAGAACGATTCTAGCCCTAAAGTTGGGTCCCCTGCCACCCAACCCTAAAGCCATCTAGGCACGCGGCTTGGCAACGAGGATAATGGTTTCAAGTTTACTTGGAGTCTTGGCTGTGAATCCGAGACTTCTGGCTTCTTCCTACATTCCCTCTTATTTGCATATTTATGCAGTTCTCAGATCCCAACTCACTTGTTCCTGCACCTGCTTGGGCACCATCGTCATCACGATCACTGATTCTTCTCAGCATTTTCTCCTCCTTTTCTCACGCTCAGGTAGACTCTGCACCAATACACTGAGCCCCGCCGTCTACGGCTTCCTTCCAGATACAATAGTGAGGACGAGGGACAGTGACTCCACAATATTATTGATAATTTATCTTGACCAGGGCCTGAGGTAGCGGATCATACAAGAGGTTTGCAAGTCACCCAGAAGCCTGTAGGTTGAAATTACAGTGTAACCCCCTTCCAGAAGACTCTGAGTCTTTCCTTCGAGTCCGAATCCTTCCAAACACCACCCAGACCTTCCCTCCAGGAGGAGTGGGGTCAACCACTTTCGGAAGTTGCTGGGCTTCTGTTGATGATTTATTTCCTTCATAGAGGAATTTTTTTGTATTAAAACCTTTCGGTCATGACTGGGGTCCCAATGTTAGAGCCCCTGGGGCTGCCATTTCAGCCCCTCAAGGGGTGCCCAACAAGTCCCCGCTATGGTCATAACCCACCTCATTTTTGGGGACAACATTGGGAATGATTCTACAGATTTTCAGTTTTTCCCTCTTTTTTTCCTTTTCAATGAGATCTCCATTTACCCAAACCTATTTTTATAATTTTTTAAACTTCTCTTCGCTAACTAACCTCTTCCTCTTCCAAAACGATACACTTCCCTTTGATCAAAAATGCCCCTTTGCTATCATCCCACCGGCATTTACATGCCTTAAAATTTTCTTCATTCCTCTATAAAACTGAGGCCCCTAAACATTTTTCTCCCTGTTCTTCTTACTTTGTCTCTGTTCCCCTTTCTTTATGTTGTGACACTAAAAATGATCTGGCATCCTGTTATTCCTGTTATGATAAATTGTCACAAACATTTGCATGTTCATCCCAAGAGATTTGATTTTCAAAAGCAAACGCCTAGAGCTGAAAAAAAAAAAAAAAAGCCGAAGCTTAAGGGCAAACACACATATATACCTATGGGTTTAAATGTGCCACGCCCACAGCCCCAGTTTTGCAGGGGTGAGTGTGTACCCACCACCCCTGCAATCCACAGAGACTGCCCATCTCTGCAGTCCGCCAATTCTTGGTCCAGACACTGTAGGGGGAAAGGTCTGATTTTAAGGCTCTACCTGCACCCTACTTTCCAAAAAGTCTGGGGTCCTCTTTGATGCCAGGGCAGGATGACGTGTGCCAAGATTTCATTAGCGGAAACACCTGTGCGAAGAAAATGGAGTGTCAACCAGGAAAGACCGGGGCAGTCAGACAGCTGTGCAGGTGAAGGAGAGACGGGGAGACGGGGAGAGGTGACTGCATCTTAGCGCAGGTGGGTTGAGGGAATTTGGCAAGGCCCCCAGGGAGGAGCCCATTAGAAGAGTCCTGTATCCCCTAGGGACCCAGCCCACCGTGACTTCCTGCCGGTGCTGAGTAGTCGCTGGCTGGGAGCCGCGGGGAGGGACGCAGGGATGTGGCCTCTACGCAAACACAGCCCTGGGCTTCAGAGCACAGCACTTGCTGGAGTTGGAGCTCTGCAAAGCGCCCTCTCGTGGCCGCTCCTAGTAGCAGTCTGAGTCCTGTTTCAAGGCCACGCTTTGGACCTGCTGGCGAAGAGGAGTCCCTGGGCCTGGCAGGGTCTCTCCTCCGTGGAGTGTTCCTCCGTCCTGTTGGCAAGACCAAAGGGGCCTCTGTGTTTTCCTGATCAACACAGCCAGGCAGACCCTGCCTTCCCTCTTCTCTTCACTGGTTCATGAGTTCAAAGGGCAGGAGTTTAGCCCTCGGGATGATGGTCAGAGCTGAGTTAGAAGGCGGCGATGTCCTTGGACCTACACCAGGGAGCTCTGCACTGCCCCCACGTGGCGGTACAAGTTCCCACGTCTCACTGTCCTCTCCTTCCAGAAGCTCGGGGAAGAGGGCTGGGCAAGGGCAGGTTGTACGCTTTCCTGGTGGATCTTCTGGGTAGAATACTTAACGCTATGAAACCCCACTCGTAACCACTAACAGGCCTTATCCTTCCACTACCCGGCATCTCCTAATTTTGCTTGAAGTTTATAAGACTAGGATTCTGTGATTCTAGGGGCCCAGTGCTCACTGGCTGATGAACTGGCCCTGGGATTGGCGTGGTTCAGCCATTGCATGTAGTTCAGTCATGCATGCATGAATCAGGTGTTGATTGAATTCATGCCTCAAATTGTCACAGAGCTTACCCTCAATAGGTTCCTAGGTTAGGAGGGGAAACAGTGATTCACATAAAGAGATCATTGCAACATGCCAGTCTGAGCACCACGAGGAAGAACCTCCCGGCTTTGTGGCAGCACAGAGGGGGAACCTGACCCAGCCCGGGATGGGCTTGGGTTGGGCTTCTTGAGCTTGGAGTGGAACCCTAGCATGTGGGTGAGAGTCAGTAATAAAAAGGGGAGCAGACAAAAACCTCAGGTCCAGGCCACAGCATGAGCGATGGCAGGATGGCAAAGAAGTCGTTTGGTGTCTAGAAAATGTGAGCTTCTCAGCCTGGCGGGAGTGTGACGCTCAAGGCAGGTGATGCTTCTGCAAAGCTAGGCAGAAGCCGGGTCACGGAAAGCCTCCATGCCCGGTCAAGAGCTTCAGTACAAGTCTCAGTGTCATTGTCTATAAAATGGTAGTGGGGAGTTCCCGTTGGGGCTCAGCAGGTTAAGAACCTGACGAGTACCCATGATGTGGGTTTGATCCCTGGCCTCCCTCGGTGGGTTAAGGATCTGGCGTTGCTGCAAGCTGCAGTGTAGGTCGCAGATGTGGCTCAGATCCGGTGTTGCCGTGAGCTGTGGTGTAGGTCACACCCATGGCTTGGATCTGGCGTTGCTGTGGCTGTGGTGTAGGCCAGCAGCTGCAGCTCCGATTCGACCCCTAACCTGGGAACTTCTGATATGCTGCAGGTGCAGCTGTAAAATAAATAAATGAAAATAAAGTGGTAATGACAACATGTGCCTCCCAGCACTGAGCAGAGGGTTACATAAGGTGACATGTATAAAGTGAAGCCTGGAATAAAACAAATGATAGTCACCTTCCGTGTATAACGACACTCTGAATCAGAACCAATTTTATTCTGGTAAATTCTGTCCTCATGTTGCCTCTGACCTTCCTTCTCTTCCCCCCACACCCTACCCTCTGGACTTTGTGAGTAAACTCATTCAAAACTCTGGGATAAACAATTTAAAAGCCAGGGGGACCGTTTTAGCTGCTCCTGAAAGTGCGTGGGAGTGCGTGGGGGAGGGGCAGACACCCCTTATTAGCACATCTGGGTAATAAAGTCACTCCCCACCCTCCAGGGCAGAGATGGTATCAGTGGCACCAAGGAAATGCCAGTAAAGTAACTATCAAGCAGCAGGCCATGTCCTTCTGTTGCTGCTGAAGTGGGCAGCAGGCATTCTTAGCTCTTGGCTGGTGTATCCATTGAAGAGTTCCTGGGGCAGTTATGCTAAATGTAAAATTGGCCAGAGAAATGGCATGGGCTCTGTGATGGGCTCCAAGGGTGCTGAGGCCATGGGTCTCCCTCCCGGTCTGAAAGCCCGTGATTTGCAGGGCGCCCTTGCCCTACAGCCCACGTGCTCGGGCCGGAGGGAACTCGCCTCCCTGGGAACCATGCCGAGCATCTGGCCGAGAGGAGCCCTGTTCGACACCAAAAGTGGAGCAGTGGACATCATGCCTGGCTGGCCCAGACGGAGTACCAGCCCCTTAACCCCTCTGCACACACCCAAAGCATCTTCCTTTCACTCGCAAACAGAAATCAGCCTACAGACATCCCCCCTTTATTTCTTTTTAGGCTGCCCCTCGCGCCATATGGAGTTTCCGGGCCGGGGATCAGAGCTGAGCCTCAACTGAGACCTAAGCCACAGCTGCAGCAACATCGGACACTTAACCCACTGTGCTGGGCCAGGGATCGAACCTGCATCCTGTGCTCTGGAGATGCTGGCCGACCCCATTGTGCCCCAGTGGGAACTCCTCAGACCTGTTTTTCAAATTTGAAATTTAAGCCAAGAGCTTAAAATGGGAAATTTTTACCCAAAATTCAGGTTCCCAGCACATTTTTTAAAACATGATTTTTGTTTTTCATTATAATTGGTTTATAGCCAGCACATTTTGAAGAATCTGAATTGTGGGTCTCCTTCTCCAAGGCCCAGGGCTGAGTGACAGCTGCCCCTGCCACTGTGACCTGGGGCTCTTTAGTTTTCCGCAGGCCCCACCAATCCCTATCGCCTCCCGGCTCTGGACCACGCTCCCATTTACATTATCTGCCTGATCCCTGGAGACATTTGGGTTTGCAGTCCTGTGTCTAAAGTAAGACCATCATTTTCTCTGTCCTGGATGACACAGTCACTGTAAACATTCCTGGCCTCCAGGCCTCCCATCTCAGCCTTTCCAAGTCATTCTTTATTCTTAAGAGCCACACTCGTGGCATATGGAGGTTCCAAGGCTACAGGTCAAATCACAGCTGCAGCTGCCAGCCTACACCATAGCCACAGCCACACCAGATCTGAGCAAGCCTCATCTGCGAGCTACACCACCGCTCACAGCAATGCCAGATCCTTAACCCACTGAGCGAGGCCAGGGATCGAACCCACATCCTCTTGGATACTAGTCCAGTTCATTACCGCTAAGCCACGATGGGAACGCCCCAAGTCATTCTTTATGGCTTCCTTTAACCCTCTCCAAAAACACTGGATGTGCCAAGTGAGGTGCTGAGCCTTGGCGCTGCAGCCGTCGTGAGGTTCCTGCCTGCAGGTGCTCGGAGTGTAATCGGGGACCCACACGTAAGGAGACTGAGCCTCGGCATGCATGGTGCCGTGGGAGAGGTCACTAGAGGATGCGGGTGAGCATGGGACTCAGAGGCCGGGCGACTAGCCAGTCTCCCAACACGGCAAGAGGGAGGGAGGAGGGACTTCCACGTGGTGTGGTTAAAACTAAGCCGACATGGTCAGTAGGGGTCAGCCAGCCTGAGTCAGCCACGCCTCTGGATTCTTTCAGAGCTGACCACAGAGATCTGGCACAGAGCAGGTACTAGAAAAATATGCATAGAATTGAGTTTACGAGCATCCTCACTGCTCTCCTGGCTGCCACCTGCCGGCCTCAGCCCAGCCTGTGGGCCGTGGCCTTATGCGTGCTAATCCCCTTCTCCTCCTCCATTCTAGGGGGCCACCCTCTGGACACCCCACACCTTCCACGGGAGCTGCCCCCAGGACTCTCAGAAAATATCAGTAAGGATTCTTGTTGTTAATATTTACATTTAGGCTTTTAATTTTTTTCTTAACTTGAGAACATTATTTTTTCATATATTTAAAATAAGATGCCTTTTCTGCCAGGATTCTTTGATCTCGTCTTAGGAGACCTAGCTGGGCAGAGGAATTGATCCCTTCTGAATATTCCCTAGACTCACTTACAGCTGTGGGACCTCTAGATACAATGATTCCAGTGAGTCTTCAGAAGCTTCTCCCTCACAGTCCACCCTGGTGTCTGGCCCACCACTGGTTTCTGCTTTGAGACAAAGTTCTAAAAACGCTCAGTGCATGTCCAAGGGCAGCTGAAAGGGGGAAACCAGGAGAAGGAAGTGAATGGGCCGATCAATGGGGGTTGTCTGGTCCCTGCACGAAAAGGCAGGACAAAAAGAGAAAGATGATGCGTTGCAGGGCCCTGGTCATTAGAAAGCAGGATCAGTACTTGTCCCTTGGAGAAGGGAAGGTTTTCCTGGTGATGGACTGTCAGATTTCTCAGGCGGCTTCCTGCACAGGCATCGCTGAAGAATACGATGCATAGGGAGCCAGCTGGTGCAGTTAACCCTGCAACGAGGGCTGTTTCTGAGCTTGCAGAGAAGGGAGCTGAGTCAACCAAATGATTCGTGCATGAGCCCAGGCAAGCTGAGCGATCAGTCCCACCCAGAGCCAAACGAGAGCGGCCTCTCTCCAAACGGCGTAACCTCCGTAGGAAGGGCAGTGCCCGCTAGGAGGGCTTCCTCCAGGAGACTTCAGACTCACAGGCCACACTTGGGTTGTAGAGGGTCAAGACCAGGACGTGCAGTGTGCCAGCAGGCCATGCCAGCCTTTCGTCTTTAGCAAGAAGTAGCCCGGCAGCATCTACGAGGCGGTCTAGGAGTCCCTGGGTCACAGCGGGTCTAAAGCGAAATGGGGTTCATTCATGTGGAGCAGCCCCAGGACCTGCCCTGGCCTAGCAGCTTCGTCCTCCATAGGAGCCAATATCTCTAGGGACCACTTCATAGGCAGAATTTCTAGGACGCCCAGAAGGGACATGGCCAATCACAAGAGCCCTCTCACCAATGGAGACCCAGACCCATGACTTCCCACCAGATGTTTGTAGTTCACCCACAGTTGAGCCTTTTTTTTTTTTTTCTGTCTTTTTGCCTTTTCTAGGGCCGCTCCTGCGGCATTTGGAGGTTCCCAGGCTAGGGGTCTAATCAGAGCCGAAGCCGCCAGCTTATGCCAGAGCCACAGCAACGCCAGATCCAAGCCATGTCTGAGATCTACACCACAGCTCAGGGCAACGCCAGATCCTTAACCCACTGAGTGAGGCCAGGGATCGAACCTGCAACCCCATTGTTCCTATATTTTAACCACTGAGCCATGACGGGAACGCCCCCGGAGGCTATTTTAACCACTGAGCTTTGTTGTCTAGCAACACAGTTCATGCTTGGTCTTATCCATGGAACCTGTGTTACCCGAAAGTGAGCCCAAGGTCAAATCTCTCCTTACAGAAGGGGTTTTACTCACCCTTCCTCCAGGGGGTGGGCAGGGAAGCAGAAGGGGAGACCCCAAGTCTCTTTATTTTCTCTTCCTTCCACTTAGACATGACGTTCTTCAATGGTGTGTTTAAAAATGTGGAAGGTGTGGCTGAAGTTTTTGGTAAGTTCAATCTGAACTTGCTCTTATCTCCCAGGTGTCAGGGCATCCTGGGGAGGGGGGCATCTAAGGAGGTCACCGGGGCCTTGGACTCTGCCCTCTGCCCTCCCACGGCCTCCCCAGCAGCTCCAAGCCATCTGACTAAGATTCTGATGAGAATAGGGGCACCTTTCATCTCAGGGGGAGTCTCGGAATTGGCAGGTGCCTTCGTTGACCTTCCTTCATCCATCCTGACCACAGCTTGGCCAGGAGGGGATGGCGTCCCCATGTTACCGACAAGAAAACTGAGCCTAAGGGAGTTAAAGGACTTGCCCAAAGCCACGCAGCTAGAAGGGACAAGGTCCTGAGTCCAGAACCTAGTCCCCCCCACACCAAAGTGGTTTTGCTTTTCCTTCTCGACTTGTAAATGCACAGAGAGCTTAAGAAGCATCCTATTGATACTGGATCTTTAGCCCACTGGGCCAGGCTGGGGATGGAACCTTCACCTCTGCAGCGACCTGAGCTGCTGTAGTTGGATTCTTAACCCACTGGCCCATGGCGGGAACTCCTGCAAGAGCATTTTTGTTTAGGGTAAATCATCATTGTGGGGGCGCCTGTCTCTGATCTTCAGAAATTGAGGCGACAGAACAGCACCTGCCTTGCAGGTTTAACAAGAAGTGTAAGGGATAATAGACCAAAGGGAAGCTTTCTAAAGCATTACTCTACCAATTTGAACTGCTATGCAATTTAAAGCATCTAACAGTTTCTGGCACATAGTAGGGGCCCCCAAATTATTAGAATAGTAGGTGCCCCCAAATTATTATCTCTGTGTACTGAGTTATAGCTCTTTTTTGCCAGGACTGTATCATTCGGGATCCACTGAGCAAACTCACAGTGCTTTAACTAATAAAGACATTTAGTTATCTCACAAAGCCCTCGGAAGGCACCAGGACTGGTGCAGTAGGTTACACAGGTATCAGAGACTCAGCAAGCTTGTTTTTATCTTGTCGCACTGCTGCCCCAGACATAATGGTTTTTCAGCTTTAGGTTTAGGACCTCATGGCTGCAAAGTGGTTGCTGCAGTTCCATCCAGCCTCGCCTTACCGCATGCAAGGAGGGAGAAAAGTATAGATCAAAACGCTTATCTTACACGCCTTTGTGCTTTATTATGGAAGAAATTTTGCCTAAATGCTTCTAAATATTGCCCCAAAGCTTAAGACTCCCCCTTAAGTTTTTGGAGCCACACCTGGATCTCATGCTCAGCCCTAGACCAGCGCTGGTCAGGGATGAGCTGAGAGTGATTGTGAAACTTTCCCGGGGACTTGGGGAGGAGGCTCATCATCCTTGAGTACTTCCCAGTTTTGTTGGTAAGGAAGAGAGTGAATGGCTGTCTGGTAGGCAGCCCGCAGGGACCACAGCTTGTACACCTGCCTCCCTTCAATCTCTAGAATAGCCCTGAGGAGGTGCTTAGGTTGATGAGGCACCACCCATGCGAGAAGGGGGCTCCCTCCTCACCTCTGGTTCCTGGTGTACTCCCCCCGCCCCCAGACTGCTTGGGATCCCACTTCACCTGGCTGCAGGCTGTCTTCACCAACTTCCCCGCGCTGCTCCAGTTCGTGAATGGCATGAAGTGCGTGGCTGGGCTCTGCCCCCGGGACTTCGAAGACTATGGCTGTGCCTGCAGGTTTGAGATGGAAGGGCTGCCTGTGGATGCGTCTGACAGGTGAGCAAGACCAAAGGTGAGTGAGCTCAGGGAGGCCTGGCTGAGCCTTGGGTGGAGCACAGATGCGGAAAACTCCCTGTACTCTGCTTGTGTGCGGGTGTATGTGGGTGTGCACAACAGAATTTAAAATCTTAGAAGCGTCTGGCAAACAGCTACTAGTAGCAGGAAGGTCATTTAGGACAATTTGGTGGTATCTGTTAGTTTGGGGTTTTTTTGGCAGTGCCCATGGCATGTGGAAGTTCTCAGGCCAGGGATTGAATCTGTGCCACAGCAGTGATTCAAGCCATTGTAGTGACAGTGCCAAATCCTTAACCTTCTGAGTCACAAGGTTAGAGCTCCGTATCTATTGGAATGGTTTTTTTTTTTTTTTTTTTTTCTTTTAGGGCTGCACCTGCAGCATATGGGAGTTCCCAGGCTAGGAGTTGAATGAGAGCTGCAGCTGCCAACCTACACCACAGCTACAGCAACGCCAGATCCTTAACCCACTGAGCAAGGCCAGGGATGGAACCCGCATCCTCATGATACTTTATTACAGCTGAGCCACAATGGGAACTCCTCTGTTTTAAAGCATTTCACCTATGACCCGGTAATTCCGGTTCTGTTTCTTAGGGGCTCTGTGACCTTAGGCAAGTTATTTTACTGCTTTGTGTTCCGGTTTGTCCATCTACTCAATGGAAGTAGTAATAATAATACCTAACTCATATAGCTGTGATGTAGGATGACAGGACCAAATACAAGTTAAATGATTGGATTCTCCTTGTGTTATTACATCCTCAAGAGGATCAGGGGTCGGTAGCGACAGTAACAATGTTCCGGGGGCCAGAGTACTAGTGATCGGAGTGCGAGTAGCAGCAGTCATAGTGAGGCTGTAATAGTAGTAATAATAGCCACCATAGCAGTAGTAGCAATTGTCATAGTCGCTATAGTAGCATTAATAGTAACAGTGGTAGTAATAGCAGCAGTAACAGCAGCCGTGCTAGCATACCTGTGGCTGTGGTGGTGGTAGTGTTAGTATTAGCAGCAGCAGCAGCAGTAGAACTGGAGTCATAGGAACAGCAACAGTAACTATGGAAGCAGGAAATTGAACCCACTCTCGCCTCGCCTCCAGGACCATGTCCACACCTCACTAGTATTAGATTTGTGCCCGACTCCAGTGTGAAGGAGTGTGTGCTTTCATCTGCACAGATTCCCAGATGATAAGGCAGGCGTCCCCTTGGTGTCCGTTGTTTCCAAACCAACATGGCAAGTTCCATCTCTGGGACCATAGGCAAGCCGACCACTGGACCAGCTCATTGAATTTCATAAGGGGGAGGCTGATTCTGCTCAGGGCAGGGTGCCAGGACCATTTCTGGGACTGTAGTAGCCTTTCGAGTCCCCCCTCCACTTTCTTCAATTACTAAAGTACCTGGGAAACCTGGAAGTCAGAGACATGAAGCAGTAATTCATCACTGTCCGAATGATCAAAGCATTGACGGACACAACTGGCAGAATGTGGGTCACACCCAAGTTCAATGACTTTACACAGTTCAGTTGATGAAGTTGGGGATGTCCAGACTCCTGGAAGTCAGGTTATTTCCACCTTGAACTTGTATGCCAGATTCCAAAAATAATTGCTATCATTTATCAAGTGTCTACCACCTGGCAGGGTCTATGAGTTAGACTCTTGACTCCTCAAAATCCTTATGAGTTAGGTAGCGTGAGCAACTTAGCAGCTTGCCCAAGGCCACCAGCTACCCGCAGGTTTGTCATCTTTACATTGGTCTCTACTGACCTCCTACCTGCTCTGCAAGAGGCATCTGACTCCCTTATTTAGTGTCAGCCTCTCTCTGTGATCAACCTTGACCTAGACAAGTTACAGAGCTGTATGCGTCTCTTCTTCACATATGTAAATGCTCTTAATAATAACAGCACCTGCTGCAGAGGTTATAATTCAATTCAGATATCGTGTGTGTGTGTGTGTGTGTGTACTACGTATTTGAAACAGACCACTACCAGGAACCACCCAGAGATCCAGAATGATCATGCACCACCTGCCTCTCTTCTAATCCAAACCCAGGCTCTCACCTTGACCCTTCCCCGTTCTGCTGCAGCTGCTGCTTCCAGCATCGCAGGTGCTACGAGGAGGCTGCTGACATGGACTGTCTCCAAGACCCCAGCAAGCTTAGCACAGATGTCAACTGCGTCAGCAAGAGTGTCACATGCGGTGAGCATCTCCATGCGTCCCAGGAGGCTGGGTTGAGAAATGACAGCTCAGGGAGTCCCCAGGCCCAGGCGTCTAGGGTCCACCCTTGTCATCATCGCTGGTGGCAGCATCACTCTGTATACTTAAGCCCGACGAGGGCCAGATCCATGGCGTCTGTACCTTGCATGGGGTAGAGGCTTAACAACTGCTTTTGGATTGGAAGCTACAGTTGATCAGCAGGTTGTGTGAATTACAGCTTTACGCTTGGAGCAACCCTGGGAACGTGGGAAGGGTCAGTCATTTGCTACTGAGGCACTGGTTGTGTGATTTGGGGGCAATTACTGAACAACTGGGAACCTCAAAATGGGGAGAAGAAAACCAGCTTCGGAGACTTGTTAATAAAGTTAAATTGAATTAAACAATGTTTCCAGGTCAGGCAGTTACACTCTAAAAATGTAAGCCATGTTAAATGTCAAACAGTGACTATCGTGACTGGTATCTGTTGAGAACTCAGTGGCGGCAGTGGAGGTAGAGGCCATGGTGGGTGAACAAGGCTGTGATGGTTGTTAAGAACTAGGCACACAGAAGTTCGAATCTCAGCTCTCCACCTCCCTTGCTGTGTGACTCAAGGAATTTTATTTCATGTCCCTGGACCACCTGGCAGAGGAAGTAGACCAGGCAAAGGTGAGGAGGGAAGAGGGCTGTGGCATGTTGGGGAACCTATTAGATCCATCCTTTTTTTTTTGGTATTTTCTAGGGAACCTATTAGATCCATCCTTTTTTTTTTTTTTTTTTTTTTGGTCTTTTCTAGGGCCACATCCTTTTTTTTGGTCTTTTCTAGGGCCACATAGGGCATATGGAGGTTCCCAGGTTAGGGGTCTAATCGGAATTGTAGCTGCCAGCCTACACCACAGCTCATGGCAATGCCGGATCCTTAACCCACTGAGTGAGGCCAGGGATTGAACTCACAACCTCATGGTTCCTAGTCAGATTTGTTTCCGCTGCACCACGATGGGAACTCCAGATCCATCCTTTCTGAGTGGCTATCACATGCCATGGGTGTCGTACACAGGAATTCTGATCATCTTAATGACCCTCTTAGATGGCAATCATTATCCATGGTTTTCAGACAAGGAGAGGAAAGCTCAGAGAAATTAAAAACTCTCCCAGGGAGTTCCCACTGTGGCTCAGTGGGTTAAGGGCCCAGCATTGCCACAGGCTACAGTGTAGGTCATGGATGCAACTCAGATCTGGCGTTGCTGGGGCTGTGGTGGAGGCTGGCAGCTGCAGCTCTGATTCGACTCCTAGCCTGGGATCTTCCATATGTTGCAGCCGCAGCTGTAAAAAGGGAAACAGACAAACAAACAAACAAACTAGCCCAAAGTCACACACAGTTGCTAAGTGGAAAGCCAGAGTTTGAACCCAGGTTCAACTGGCCCCAAAGTCCGGGTGGCATGGACTGGCTGGGGTTCGGAGCATCAGGGAGGATGTAAGTTACAGGAGAGGAACACGGAGAACGCGGAGAACGCAGTTCATTCCTTCACTCAGCACGTCGGCGCCGAGCACCTGCCCCGTGTGCGAGACAGTCGCCTGCGTGTTGGGGGCAGCCTGACCTTCCGGGGTCTCCTCCTGGTCGTCGGACACTGAGAATGTCAGAAACAAATGGCATAGTGTGTCAGACAGCGACAAGATCTCGGGAGGACTGTAAATCAGAGAAACGGCCAAGGGAGGCTGGGGGCTGTTTCCTATTGAAATGAGGAGGTCAGGAGACGCCCCCTTGGGAAGACGGCCAAGGAGCCAAGACCTAGAGGAAGGGAGCCAGCCTGCGGGTACATGGGGGTGGCTGGAGGACCCCGGGCTCCAGGTGGCTCAGAAATTAGGGGACCCTGGAGTTCCCGTCGTGGCGCCGTGGTTAACGAATCCGACGAGGAACCATGAGGTTGCGGGTTCGATCCCTGGCCTTGCTCAGTGGGTTAAGGATCCCGCATTGCTGTGGCTGTGGTGTAGGCTGGCGGCTACAGCTCCGATTTGACCCCCTAGCCTGGGAACCTCCATGTGCCGCTGGAGAGGCCCTGGAAAAGGCAAAAAGATGAAAAAAAAAAGAAAGAAAGAAACTAGGGGACCGTGAGTCAGAAGTGGGGTGACGAGGGAGGAGCAGGAGGAGGAGCAATGGCTTTTCCCTTGAGAGGGGAGGTGGCTGGAGGGTTTTAAACACACCCAAAAAGACATGGTTTGACCTGAGTTTTAAAGGATTGTTCTGGCTCCTCCGTGAGACCAGAGTGGGCAGCAGGGGATTAGACCGGGGAAGCGGGAGGCCATGGTTGTAACCCGGGGGTGGTGCTGGGTCGTGGCTCGGACGTGGGGAGGTGGTCCGACCCAGATGGGTTGAACGCAGAGCCAGTAGGATGGCCTGATGGATGGAGCATGAGTGCGGGACAGAGGGAGGCCCGTGGCTCCCAGGCTGGGTCCCCACAACAGAAAGGAGCAGGGGAGAAAGCTGCAAGAGAAGCAGCCTTTCCGGGGCAGAAGGAAGTGCATTTTAGGGTTTGCATCACTCCTTGGGATTCCTGATGAGGTCTTCCCGTCTGCTCTGCCCTTGTTTGGTGCCCAGAGTCCGGGGACGCGTGTGAGCGCCTGCTGTGTTCCTGCGACAAGGCTGCCATAGAGTGTCTGGCTCGGTCCACCATCAACACTTCCCTGAACCTTCTGGACACTTCCCTGTGTCTGGCTCAGCCTCCAGGTAGGAAGATCCAGGCTGGGCATCAGCGGTGGGGTGGCCAGTCTGGGGCCAGAGCTGGTCTGGGACCAGTGGTTGCTGTGTTTTGTCGGATGCCAAGTCCAGCACCTTCTAACACTCCCCAAATCCATTCCTCTCATGTGTTTTCTTTTCAGAGATGACCAGCAGCAAAGAGCTGCTGACACTTCTGCCCAGAGGTGAGGCCTTCTCAGGAAGCTGCTTTTGCAGGAACCACAGGGGCCTGATTACTGATGGGAGTAGGGCAGGGAGCGGGGCAGGGAGGTACCCGCCTCCCCCAGCCCATCTCACCGAAGCCGGAGTGACCCCTTGGCACCGAAGGTGTGCTCACCTCCCCCGGGCCGGAGATAAACCCTATTTGCACTCAACATCCAGTGGCCCTTTCTCCTTAGACTGGTGTGAATTTAATCCAGTTTGGATGCAGACCCCAAGTTCTTTCCTTCGGTTATAGTCAGAGCCCTGGCAAGCTGTGTGAACAGGACAGGATCCAGGGCTCAAACGGGGCAAGTGTCCTCTTGGCCGGGTGAGCTCTTGGCCTCTGGGGCCTCCCAGGGGCGGACTGGCTGCCTCCCTCCTCTGCCCTCCAGAGCCTGCAGCACAAGGAGCTATCTGGGTACAGGTGGAAGCTCCTGGAAGGGGAGATTGTTTTTTGTGCATCACTTTTTAAGACAAGCCAGGCTCTTAGTAATCGTCTGCTGAACTAAGCTAGGGACAATGCTGACTCTAAAACGTGCATCTTATGAGAAAAGCAGGAGTTTGGTTTAAGCCCATCATTCCTTTTTCAACAAAGTCCCCACCATCTGTTAGTCCCAATGCCCACTGTGGTACCCAGGGACGGGAATTTCAAGGTGGACCTCGGCCGAGCAGCCATCCCTCCCTTCCCTCGGCCGGGGTCTCTTTCTCAGAACTGGTCCTGCAGTATGTGTTCAAGAGGAAGCTGATGTGTCTGTGTGTGCCTGGATGTGTATGTGCTCATGTCCATGAGTGTGCGTGGGTGTGTGTGTGTGTGCATGTGCTCCTGCAGGGATGTGTGCGTGTGGGGGGGCGTGCGAGTTGAATTTCCACATACATACCTTTCCTGCCTCCCATTTGAACGGAGGCCTCCTCGAATTGGGACCACACTCCATAGCCACACACCTTTGGAGTCTGCCGTCCTTTCATTACCACAGCCCGTGTCTGAAGGTGCCACCTTCCCCACCAGACTCCCTGGCTGGAGCCCCTCCTGAGCTGGGGCCCTGCTGGGCATCCTGTGTCCTGGGAGGTCTGAGAGAAGCCGAGGATTATCCTGAGGCAGGACAAGCAGCCCTTCTCTGTTCCAGCCCCTTCCTCCCCTGTCCTGCTGTCCCTCCTGGGTCCTTGGTGGCGACACTGCATCCATCGCTCATTGCTACTGGGGGCCTCTCTTTCCAGGTGACGGTGTGGAGCCCACGGACTCCAGCCTGATGGCTCTCTCTGGAGAAGGTGAGCACAGGAGACTCGTGTGTAACCCAGACACCCGTGTTTTGATCGTACCACCCACCTGCTTTGCTGGGATTAGCTCCCCACAAGTGCCCCCACCTGGGCTTGCAGAGGGACGGCCTCAGGTACACTCAGAGCCTCTTTCACTTCCTCCAACCCCCAGACCTCTCCTCTACTTTCTCCCACACTCCTGTTCTCACCTCCAGAGACCTGTCAGATAAAACACAGGACCCCCACCCTCCACTGTCTGATGGTGAATTTCAGAGGATCAACAGATGCTTTGTAAATCTAAGTATGTCCCACCTAGCCATTCTCATCCTAAGTGAAGCCACTCAGAAAGAGAAAGACAGACACCAGAGGGTATCACTGACCTGTGGAATCCAAAATGTGGCACAGATGAACCTGTCTACAAACAGACTCACAGACACAGAGGGTAGGCTATGGTTGCCAAGGGGGGGGAGGATGGGGGGGGATGGATTGGGAATTGGGGGGGTAGCAGAGGCAAACTAGTATATAAAGAATTCATAAACAACTAGGTCCTACTGTGGAGCACAGGGAACTATATTCACTATCCTACGATAGGACATAATGGGGAAAAAACGTGAAGCAAATATATATGTGAAACTGAATCATTTTGCTGTACAGTGGAAATTGACAACATTGTAGATTAGCTATACTTCAATTAAATATATATTATATATATATATCTCCCAGAATTTGCATGGGACATACTTCTGCTTAAAAAGGTATTTTCTGTTCATGCAAAATCCCAATTTAACCGGGCATCCTGGGGTTTGATTTGTGAAATCTGGCCACTCTTTCCCCCCCGGGAGATCACAGGCTGCACAACCAGGGTCCTAGAGGTTTGTTTATTGCTCCGCTCTGTTGGTGCTGCTGCTTCTGCAAGGTTAGAGGCAGAGGCTCCCGGGCTCACCCCCTGCCGTCCTCCACGTCCAAGGGCAGCTCCCTGTCAGCCCGAGCACTGGAGTCCGTGTCCAGAGAAGAGAGGAAACACCAAAGCAAAGCTCTGCCGTATGCTCCCCCTCCTCCCCCAGCCACCCTCCCCAGCCACCCCCACCCCCCAGCCGCAGGCAAACCCAGCCTAACTCACAGCAGCCACTTCCTTCCCAAATTGAGAATTTGCTGTGGGCTTCACGGCCTCACCAGACAGTCACAACATAACCCCCAATTCGTACATTTTCCATTTTCTTCATGTACACGTTCCAACACACACGCACTCACACCCAGGACCTTGGCAGTGCCCTCCGCGGAGGGGGCGGCCTGAATGTGGGCCCGAAGGTGAGTCACGCAGGAGCAGGTGGAGCAGTTCGTGAGAAAGACATAAAGGGGCTTGAAACTGTTCTCACCGTCATAGGCAGAAATCACGCTGGGGAGTCAGGCAGATGTGGGGTCGGTTCCCCGCCCTCTCATTTTTCAGCTGTGCGACTTGGGAAGAGGGGTTTAAATCTCTCTAAGCTTCCGTTTCCACTTTGCATAAAGCAGGTATCCACATTTTTTTTTTCTGCTAAGGGCCAGAAAGTAGATGTTTTAGACTGGGTGGGCCAGAGGGTCCCTGTCACCACTGTTTAATTCTGCCGCTGCAGCAGGAAAGCAGCCTACCTGGATGCATGTGGCGGTGGTGCCAATAAAACTTTATTGACAAAAATGGACACACAGCTGGGCCACAGTTTACCTCTCCTTGGAAAGTGATGGGTATACCTGTCCTTTGGGGTGACAGAAGAATTAAGTGGGACAGCCTGAGAAGATTTCAGGCCAGCATCTTCTTCCAGAAATTCTCATATGGTTATAAAAACTGCATACAATGAAGGTCAAATTACACGCAGGATTCGGGACAATGTGCCTAAAATACATAATCTCATTTTTTTTTTTTGGCTGTGCCAGTGGCATATGGAAGTTCCTGATCAAGAGATCAAACCCCCCTAGCTGTAACCAGGGTCGCAGCAGTATCAACACTGGATCCTTAACCCACTGAGCCACCAGGGAACTCCCAGAATCTCATTTAATACTCATATGACCCTAAGTAAATGATGGCTATGACTGCCGTATTAAGATGGGAATTGAGATGGAAGGACAAGTTGTCCAAGCACAGAGCTGGTGGCAAGGCTGGGGTCTGGGCCCTCCACTGCCTGTGTCCTTACATCTGGACCAAACTCCCTCTTAAGTGCCTTTCTCGGCAAAGTTTCTTCAACTAGAGGAAATAACGGCCCTTTCTCCTGACGAGGTCGTTTCCTGGTCTCTGCTTAACACAGGACTGGCCCTGATCTGGCCTCTTGTCCCCTGAACCAGGACCTAATGGAGAAACAAGCTCTAGACAGTTTCCAATCAGATTGCCCTGGGTTTTCTCTCCTCTGTGTGGCTAAGGTGCTGAGCTTGGTTGATAATTGAGATTGGGTGGTTTGTTTCTCGTTCTTTCTTTTTTTAATTTTTGGTCTTTTTAGGGCTGTGCTCGTGGTATATGTAAGTTCCCAGGCCAGGGGTCCAATTGGAGCTACAGCTGCTGGTCTACACCACAGCCACAGCAACACAGGATCTGATCCGCATCTGCGACCCACACCACAGCCCACGGCAATGCCGGATCCTTAACCCACCAAGCAAAGCCAGAGATCAAACCCACATCCTCATGGAGACTACTCAGGTTCGTTACCACTGAGCCACACAGGAACTCTGGTGGTTTCTTTTTACAGTGGCTGCTGAGACAGCTGACCGGCTGACCACGCTCCCCAGGACAAGTAAGCAAGGGGACTTCGGAGGAGGACGGCGTGGAACCCGTGGAGAAATTCCATCTAAATATTCGTGTTCAGTTCTGGTGACCACCTTTTGGCAGAGCGAGGAAATATTATTATACCCATTTCGCAGATTATTTAGGAAATGGAGGCTCTGGGAGATTAAACTGACCTGCCCTCGCTGGCTCTCCTGGGAGGTGTCCAGGGGCAGAGCAAAGAGCTGCCTCCTGTGCCCAGTGGGATGGGAGCTGCTTCTGGAGGCCAGGATGAGACGGGCTGAATTTAATGCCCACTCCCTCTCTCTTCTTTTAGGAACAGAAGCAGGTCAAGACCAGGGAGGGACGGACGATGCTCAGGCGACACCTTTTCCAGGTAAGCACACTCAGCTTCATCCACCTTTTGCTGGTCCCCTATATATTTATGAAATCAAGTGTGTTCCCCAAAATGAAAGAAATCATTGAAGTCAATTTACTTTTACACTCCCCCCAGAAAAAAGTAGGCAGACAGGAGTTCCTGTTGTGGCTCATCAGTAACGAGCCCGACTAATATCCATGAGGATGTGGGTTTGATCCCTGCCCTTGCTCAGTGGGTTAGGGATCCAGTGTTACCATGAGCTGTGGTGTAGGTCGCAGATGCAGCTCGGAGCCTCTATTGCTGTGGCTGTGGTGTAGGCTGGCAGCTGTAACTCCGATTCAACCCCTAGCCTGGGAGCTTCCATATGCTGCAGGTGCAGCCCTAAAAAGAAAAAAAAAAAAGTAGGCAAATGAAATCAAAAGATAGATCCATTCATTAGTGAGAAAGAGACACTTGCCTGCTAAAAAGATGCATTTAGAAAAATACAGAAAACTGGACTTTGTGTTCTGTTTAAATGCACATTATAAAGATAGCTATTAGCAATATTTGAAGATGCCTTCTTCCATTGTCCCCCTGCCACCATCGAGCCCGTCTCTGAACATAAATAACATGAATTTAAGATCACTTGGCGGCCATGGTTTTGCTGTCCAAGTTGTATCATGTCATCCAATGAGATGATATTCCCCTGGCAGGAAATATTTTTCTTTAACATGAATTTTAGAGATTGTTCAATGTGCCTGTGTAGAATCCCGTCATTTGTGAAGCCAATCATTTCTAACATGTGTTCTTATAAAGAATAGATAAGCTCTTTCTCTGTGCCTCTCCCCTTCGGATTAATTCGTCAGGATAAATGCCTAGAAGTTGAATGGCTAGATTAAAGGTATGTTCGGGCTCTCAATATGCTGCCAAATTGCTCCGGAGAAACATGGAGCCATTTGACACTCCTATGCACATTGCTATGGCCAATAGGGGGCGCTATGATTGGAAAACAAGCAAACAAGACAACCTCTATCCGTTTTTAATAGAAAAAAAATGGTAGCTCATGATTTTTCATTTATTCCTGCTGATAAATAATAAAAGTGGTGCTTTTTTGTACCTGAGCTGGGCTGGCCTCTCACCTCGGGGCTGAGAGAGGCTGGCCCAGGCCTGGACAGAATTTCCAAATTTAACCAGATTGATGGAGGTAGGTCATCAGTGTCAGACTATCGGTATTGGGACTTGGCCAGCTTTGCCCCGAGGTGCACCAGGACCTCCTCAGTGTGAAAGGTGAGGGGACAGGAGGAATTTATCCCCTAATTGGGTGGCCAGTCGTGGTAATGGGATTAGCAGAAAATTCACTCATCTGAGGGGAGTGTAGGCACCTCAAAGTTGACTACCGTCAATAATCTAGAATGCTTTTGGAAGTTCCCAATGTGGCTCAGCAGTAATGCACCCGACTCTTATCCATGAGAATGTGGGTTCACCCCCTAGCCTGGGAACTTCCATATGCTGCAGGTTCGGCCCTAAAAAGAACAACAACAAAAAAAGAATGTTCTTCCCCAGGGCCGGGGATGGGGAGTTAGCAGGAGACTCAGACTCAACAGGAAGCAGACACTGGACTTCCGGGAGGTCCATCAGCTCCATCACCTGTAGAACTTTCCACCTGGAGAGTCCTTAACTCTAGATTAGATGTATTGATGGCTCCACATTACTGAGCAAATCTAATGGCTACTATTGACTGTTTCCTTATCGCTAGGCATTTATCTAGAAGGATTATTCAAACGCCAAAACACGCATTTTTTTTTTTTTTTTGGCTGCCCCTGCAGTATGCAGAATTTCCCAGGTCAGGGATGGAACCCACGCCATGGCAGTGACCTGAGGCACAGCAGTGACAACACCAGATCCTTAACCCACTGTGCCACCAGGGAACTCCAAAAAGCAAGTGTTATTGGTACAGTTTTACTAATGAAGAAATGAAGAATAAGAGACGCTATGGGATTTGCCCAAGGTCATACATCTAGCATGTGACTGAGTTTCAACTTAAACTTGATTTCTTTCTCTGGAACACTGTGTTCTCTGGTTTCTGCTGCCAGACTCCTAGAGCCTGCTGTTTTGTCAGACTCCTGGAGCCCGCGGTCTGTTAAGGGTGGCAAGACAGATTGTACTCCTGTTTCTGCAGCATCTGGGAGGCTTCAGAATAAACTGAGTACGACTCTGACTTGTGCAGAGGTGACGGGGCATCTCCGAGAGTGAGGCAGGAGGGAGGGGAGCAGGCAGGGGCTCCAGCAGAGTCAGGGAAGTGGCAAATTCCAGAGACATGGGGGGCTGTTTTAAGAGACCTGTTGGGCAAGGCAGGTGTGGATCTCAAGCAGTGAGTTCTCATGACGGCCTTGAGCTTTCCCAGGCAGCATCTTAAGGAGAAGCAGGGGACTGGGTCGTCCCAGAGACACCGCTGTCCTTGGTGTTAGAAACCAGGCTGGGGCTTGTTCCAGGCTCTCGGTGTGGACAGGGCCCCAGAGGTTGTGGTTCTTACAGGCAAGGATGGAGGGGAGTCTGGGGCAGGTTTGGTGAAGGAGAGTCTTTGTCAGTTTCCAGCTCCCTGGAGCACATAGGAAGTAACTAATGGGTTTCTCTGTGGGGTTGGAGAACTGGGCAGGACGTAAACTCAGGAGACTGAGGTTAAGACAGAGCCGCTAAGGGCTGCTTCTAACCTGCCAGCAGTGCTGAACAAGCAGACAGAAGCCCCCAAGGAGGAAGAAACCAACCTGGCGGGCTTAGGGAAAGACCCCGTCAGATGCCCAGGCCTCACCCCGAGCTGGGAACTCCGCCTGGGTCAGCAGATGAATGGGACCGTGCCTTCTTCCACTGCTGGTCGAATATGGACCATAAAAATGTGTGTTTTCAGGATCTGCAGAAATGGTTGCCACAGCGAAAGGTGTAACCATCGTGCCCACCAGCATTAAATCTTTGGGGGTGGCCGTGTCATCCGTCAAAAGCAGACCCGAGGACTCATCTGGAAAAGGTGAGCAGAGAAGCAGGCAGAGTGGTATCCGTGCTGTTGCCACCTCGAGAACCTCCGGTTAGGTCCGAAACCAAACCCCGCAGGCCCCAGCCTGGCACTGTAACCTTCCCATTGGATGCCACTAGAGGGCGCCATCCATCCGGCCGCACGACCGAGCACTCGGAGGCTCAGCGAGGACTGGCCTGTAGCCAGCAGCTGCTGGAGGCGAGCCGGGGCAGGGAACCCCTGACTGAGGGCTCTCGCCGCTCTTCCTGACCCTTGAAGGACAGCTTGGCATCGGAAGCACCATGGTTTGTTGGACAGAATGAAACACTTGGGTTCTGATGATCCTTCTCTTTGCTGCTCTCCACACGCGCAAGGCACGTGCACAGGGGGCTGCGCAGAAGTAAGGTGCTTCCTCCGCCAAAGCTATGATGACCGGGTTTGCACAGGGGCCTTTCGCCTAGCTTAGCCCAGGTTGTACACAGAGGAGACAGGGAGAGGACGAGGCAAGCAGAGAGACAGAGAGCAAAGCGGTCCTCGTTTCTCATCAGCCTGTGACAGGTTCACCTTCCTGCACCGCGGAAACGGGGACAACACCTGGGTGATGCCACAGCTTGGAGAGATGCTCTTGTGTCTGACGGCCCGGTGCCCGGAGGAGTTTGAAGCTTATGGCTGTTACTGTGGGCAAGAAGGACAAGGCGAGCCGAGGGATGCCCTGGACAGGTACCTCCGGGTGAGGGTGGCGGGCGGGTGGTGCTGATGCTGCAGCGAGAGGTGATAACTGTCCAGTACATCACATATCACTTTAGGCTCAGAAAAACTTGCTGTTACATTATCTCATTCTGCAGGGCCCTTGCCTCTATGGTCCCATTTTCCCGATGAGCAGCTGAGGCTCAGAGGCTGACTTGTCTGAGGTCATTCAGCCACAAAGGGACAGAGTCAGATAGATCCAGATCTTTCGATTTGAGAGTCTAGACCTCCACCACAAATACTGCCCAACTGCTCTAAGAGGGTCAGTCTGCAAAGACACCTCAAAAGACTCCAGATCTACCTATTTTGCAATGAGCAACATGTAGAATTGAGGTCCCTAGTTGACTTGCTCTGCAAGACGACATGTTGAAATTAGCTTTACAACGTTTCCGTGTAACTGCTAAATTTTATATCTACCACTCCTGGAAGCATTTGCACTGACGTCATGCATTCATTAATTCGCTCCTTCATTTACATGTGCATTCAAGCTACATTCCTTGTGCTTTTGCTCTGTTCAGGCCCTGTGCTAGGTGGTGGAGAGATAAAAGGGATTAAACCTAAACCAAGCAGATCAAAGCAAACTGCCTCTGCCCAGTAGGAGCTGACATAGTGAAAGGGACAATTTGACAAAACACCACCCATGTAACAAACGCCGTGGGGACACAGGCAGCTACAGAAAACTCAACCTGGAGATGAGCTGGAGGGACTAGTCCGAGGGTCGAGCTGATCAGGTTTAAAGACGGGATCCCACGTGGAGACTCATTGCATCCACGGCCAGTTAGAGCTTTGCAGTGAAATGCTGTGAGCCCCCCTCTGATGATGGGGTTGCAGGGAGGGTCAACAACTGTAGCTGATTGTGAAAAAAAGAGGAAAAGACAAGCCTTGTGGTAGTCAATACAAAGGATTCAATAATGGCAGGAACGTGGAACATGTCACCTGCAGGTGACGTGGCATCTGAATGGCTAAATTACGCACCCACCTACAGACCTCTGTCCCCACTGCACAGCCGGCCCCTCCCCATCATCCATCCTCCGCAGGGAATTCGGTGAGATCAGGGGCTCTGCCGCACAGGCAAACGTTACCATTTACCTCCCATCAGGTAACACTAAAGAAGTTTTTATTCTCACCAAGTGTATACGACACGGTGGAATTAGAAGTGTGTTTTCACCACGGGGCGCAGCCGTGCGCCCTCTACTGTCCAAGACAGAGAACAATTTAAGTATTGTTGCTGCGTCCGTGATGTTCAATGAGATACTGCAAATAGAAAATTAGGGGTTCCTGTTGTGGCTCAGCAGGTTAAGAACCCGACATAGTGTCAGTGAGGATTCGGGTTCGATCTCTGGCCTCGCTCAGTGGGTTAAGGATCCGGTGTTGCCCCAAGCTGCAGCGTGGGTCACAGCTGCAGCTCCGACTTGACCCCCAGCCTGGGAACTTCCATATGCCTCAAGTGCAGCTGTAAAAGAAAAGAAAAAATAAAAAAGGAAAGAGATCGAGGCATCAGTAATCTCTGCGTTTTCTTGAACCCCTTGGAAAGAAAGTGGGGGTGCCATTTAGGAGGGTTCCTGACTTCTGACCTTATTTCACAAAAATAGGAGATTTGCCCAGGCAGGCAAGTGAGTTATGGGATAGCTTCCTTGATTTGCCTAAGGATGAAATTGAAAAACCAAAAGCCAGAGTCTTGGCTAAGGAATAGTCAAATGATACGCTTTTCTCCAAAAGTGTCTTTTCCAAGCCATGCATACTTCATATTCTGGGAAATCTGAGTGATTTTCAAGGGTATTTTGATTATGTAGGCTTTCCGATTCACTCGCTGACTTTAGATTCTATTAGATTAACTATCTACAGCCCCTCACCCCAGCCCAAGGTCACAGGAGATAGTGGCTGTGCTGTAGTAACAGTGGAAAAGGGGCTGCCATTCTCTGGCCACACGGCCCTCCAGCCACAGGCTAAGGTGATGTAAGAGGTGGGGTACTTCCTTCAACTGCTGGCGCCACAGAAAGGGTGGGGAAGCCGATGCGTGGCTGAGCATAAGCACCATCCATGCGTGGTACTTCTGCCTGATCCCTGCTCCAGCTGTGGTCTCCAAGATGGAGTAGTTTTAGCCTCCTGTCAGCTGCAGCATCCCAGGCTCCCTGGGGATGCTCATCATTTTTGAGAGATGGACTGGAGCCTGAGAGGCTTTATCCGGCCAGATGAGCGGGTCTAAAAAAGCAAGCCCATGAGTCACTCTCATCTACTTCCCGAGTCTTTCTCTATGCTGGACACCTTCCTAGAAGCAATTCTTTATTTTTGCTCAAGATCGTTACTTTGCTCTGTCTTAAAGCTAGGGACAAGGCGGGGGGTGGGGGGTGCCTTATGAATGGAGATTAACTGTTCTATTATCTGAAATGTTGCAGGGGATGAGTCACTGCTAGCTCAGATCATACCACTGTGTATACTAAAAGGGGTACCCCTTCCTCAAGACTCTTTATTCCATCTTTTAGAAAATTACTATGATAACTATGCAGGTCACCCATCTTTTCAGCCCGCAGAATCATAACAAAAATACCAAATTAAAAAAAAATGATGCATCCAGTGTGATCAACACTGCCTTAGATCTGGCGTTTTTGTGCAGTGCACAACCTGAACAGCCATCCGTGGCGGCCCTCGGTGTGGACCTATATCAGCCCAGTGGGCACTGGAAAGGAGGCACCGGCTTCTCTCACTGCTGGAGGGAGTGTGTGAGGAGCAGGCCTGCTAGGAGTTCTGGGGGGAAGCTGGGGGCTCTGGGCAGTAAAAGAATTTCCTTGGTTTTAGGTGCTGTTGGTTCCATCACTGCTGCCTGGAGCAGGTGAGAAGGCTGGGCTGCCTGCTGGAGAGGCTTCCTTCGTCTCCAGTGATGTGCGTGGATGGAACCCCCAAGTGTAAGTGCAGTGGGCCAGCACAGTGGGTTCTTCTTTCATTCAGGTCAGCAGCAGGACCACAGCTCATCTTATAGATGTTTTTCCAAGCCCTTTCTAAAGCCTATAATGTGACTTAATACTTTTCCTAACTTCGAGATGCATATTTACTACCCCTATTCCACTGAGAAGGAGACCCAAGTTCAAGAGGCTAAGTCAGCTGACCAAAGTCACAGCATTTGTAAGAGCAGATGGAGAATAACATCAATACCCCTGCTTATTGAGTGCTTACCATGTGCCCTTCTGAGTTCTTGTTGAGTGTGAGCAAGCGCATCCAAACCCCAATCTTAGGGGGTAGCACCGTGAGCCTTCCCGTTGCACAGAGAAGGCAGTGGAGGTCCAAGATCACACAGGAAGAAGAAGGTGATAGAACTGGGGTTGGGATGGTAAAACCATAGGACCCCGGACTGAAAGTGAGTCTTCACTATGCTAGAGCGTCTCTGCTTCCTAAAGAGGAAGCATTGGGCCTGCATCTCCACTCCTCCCCACTCACTTAGCCAGGCTTCCTGCAGATCTGGCTCCATCTCTTCGCTGCTGCGTTTCCTCATCTACATCAGTGGATGCATTTCCCTTACACTTTTTAGGGTAAAAGGAGACGGTCCCCTTAGCATTTCTTGAGAGCCCTGCAAGAGTCTGTCTCACCCTCCATTTCTGTCCCAGGAAAGCCCCAGGGTTGAGCCTTCAGGGCTTATTCCTTTGCTGGCACCCGGCCTGGGGCTGCTTGAATCCAGGCCTTGGAGGTTCATCCTCTCACCTCTGTGCCCTGCATGCCAGTCATTCATTTATTCATTCACTGAATTAGCTGCTTATCCAACACGCCTCCATCAGGAACTAGAAAACCGTGAGCAGACACCATCACCGCCTTCCTTCGTTCACAGCCTTCAGCGAAGAGAGACAAGCAAGGGACTCTTCTAGTCTCCTGTACTCCGATGTACTAACTAGTCTCCTGTACTAGGTGGGAGGGCGTCTGGGAGCCTGGGGAAAGGGTTTTGAGCCTGCTGAGTTCGCAGCCAGGACAGGAGCAATGGGGAGAACTTTAGAAGGGGGCAGTGAAATGAGAGTTTCCAAGAAGTTGACAGTTCCCAGATGGCCACGCTGGGTGTGTGTGTTCCAAGAAAAGGGAACAGAAAAATCGTGGCATTTTGGGAACTCCTGGCAGTTTCAGAAAGAGGTGGCTCTGTGTTTCAGGATCGGAGAGTGGAGGTGGCGGCACCACGGTGGTGTAAGGGGGAGCTGGGGAGACAGGTGCCAGGTCATGAGACCAGAAATGAAACATTTAGGCTTTGTCCTCTGGAAAATGAGGAACCAGGTTTAGGGCCCGTGAGTGACAGGATAGATGACTTGTTGTCGTGACGCAATCATGCCTTGAGGTCCAGCCTTCATCTCTCAGGTCTCAGAATCCAGCAAAGCTGCACGTGTAGTTTGCATTCGTCGGGGGCTTTGGGGAACCGGTTCCGACCCTCTGTGAGCTCTGAGCACGGTGTCCTGCAGCAGATGCAGGTGTGGGGTAGTGAAGAACGAAGGCGTCTTGGAGCCCATGGCACACAAGGCGCAAGCACGAGGCCCAAGCGCAGCGCTGCCCTGGGGAACAGGCTTCTGCGCATGTCCGCCCTGCTCCCGCTTCCCCCTCTCCTCTCTGCCTCCCGTTGCGGAGATGCAAGGACACGTGTCTGGGGCTGATGGGAAGGCCAGTGTAGGAGATCTGGTGGGTCAGTGTGATGAGAAAACGTCTGGTTGATGTGGTTGATGAATACTTTCACAGTAGACCAAATCCGTCTATGAAAACCACAGACAACAAGGATATTGCTTGCAGAATTGGTCTCCGCGTATAAGCATCTTCAAACACATTGTTTCGTTTGTATCACAGATGCTCTCCACTCCCACCCCGCTGTATGCAACTGAAACACTCAAGAAATAAAGTAGGATGGCCAGATTGAGCAAATACAAATACAGACAGGAAAAAAAAAAAAAACAAAAAACAACTTCTCCTGTGATGGAAGGAACCTTAGGGTGGGATTCGATGGGAGTCCCCGGGATAGGCGCTCCGTTTAGCTGGAGGAGCTCAAGGTAGCTTTCTGGAGGAGGGGATGCCAAGTGGATTCTTGAAGGGCTGGTCTGGGTTACCCAGGATGAGAAAGTGAAGAACACTCCCAGTAGAGGAATCAGCTTATGCGGGACCAAGAGGTTCGAGATATAGGTGGGAGGACAGGGCGGAAGAGGCGACCATCTCGCGGGGTCTCAGGTCTGCTCCTCTTCTTGCCCCTTAAGGTGTGGGGCAGAGCCTGTGCGCCAAGCTGCTCTGTGCCTGCGACCAGACGGCGGCCGAGTGCATGGCCTCCGCCTTCTATAACCAAAGCCTCAGGTCGCCAGGCAGCCAAGACTGCCAGGGCGAACCGCTGTCCTGTGAGGACCACCGCGTGCCTCCAGCTTCCTCCCTTGGCTCCAGCTCCGAGGAGAACAGCGAGGAGGCCCCGCCCCGCCCAGAGGGCCCGACAAGAACCAGAAGATTCCTGGGGAGGTCCCTGGGTCTCATGGGCACCAGGCCGCAACATGGCCCCAGATAGATTCCCAGAGCAAGCGACCAGCGCTCCCTGTCCTTCTGCCTCCACCCTCCCCTTCTGCTCACCAGAGGCTCAGAGGGGGAGACGTGGGGAGACCCTTGCCCGCGTGCATTGTGATGGGTGTGTCAGCTCACACTTGAAGGTGCACACTTGAAGGAGCAGGCAGGTGACAGGTGGTTCTCTGTAGTTCGCTGGGGAAGCTCAATAAATACTCCAATCAACGTTTCTTCGTCTGATTTTCAAGAAATGTTGTGGATATCGGTACATGAATAAGATTGCAAAGGGGAGATGACAGAGAAAGGGGAGGGGAACCTCCAGTCTCTAATCACTAAAAGCTACTTTTCCCATTAAAAAGAGAGAGAAGGGAGTATATTTAATTAATGGTATAAGATCACCTACGGTCACCAACAAATCCCCCAAAGATGTATGCCAGAGACTGAGGTGACAGGTCCTCTGGGACGTTCGAAGAGAGTGGCCATGTACCACAGCCACCGCCATGAAGAACCACTGCTAAGCCTGTCTTGAGTCTGGCAATATAAATTGATTTTTAAAAAATAGGGTTTAGGATCCAGCATTATCACCACAGAGGACTGGGTTGCTGCTGTGGCCCTGGTTCGCTCCCTGACCTGGGAACTTCCATATGCCATGGGTGAGGCCAAACATTTTTAACTAAGGCAAAATAATGCAATGGCTACTATAAAAAGGTACTTATACAGAAATGTTTGATTTTGTTTTATTGCTTACATACAAATTGCACAGTGAGTTTTTACCCTTCGAAAGAACTCCCTTCATTACATTTAGTACATATACCGGCATGAATAAAACAAAGTAGTTCCATTTTCAGACAGGAAGCAGGGAAATACTGTGAGGAAGGGGAAGTGAACTGCTAGTAGAGTGTTATGATTCTAAAAGCTAATGAGTTCAAGGTATTTAGGAAGAGTGTGCGCGTGTGTGTTCAGGTTGACTCCAACAACTCTACATAAGCAAAGACAACACAAGTATAGGAGGGATGTTTAAATGTTAACTGTTCAATGTCAAGGTAAAAAAATAAATGATACAGGCAACAGTATACAGCAAAAAGAGAATGATTAACAGTTTTTATTAAGACTTTAAATATCTACAAAAATATAGCAATACAGTGAACTTCAACTAACCCTAAACTTTCAATATCCAAACTGGCAATATGATAGACTACATGCATACCTATCAGCTGCAGGACCTCCTGCAATCTCCTGGAAGGGACAAGTCAAAGGAAAAATCCACCAGTTCTTGGGAATCCTTGTTAACAAAGACCAGCTCAGTAAGCTAGGATACAGAGAAGTTTACTGTGTAAAAATAACAACTACAACCAGGAAAAAACCCCAAAAAACCCAAATCAACCGTTTACAAACAGACCAAGAGAAAGGTGTGATAAACATTAACTGAAATGATTTTCTCTTACATGCTACACATGCAGTTTTAAATCACAGAGAAATGTGAGTTTCGTAGAGCAAAGTTTCTTTTGCATGAGTGCAAGTGAATATATATCTTCTTTTCTTATACTATTAAATTATATATTTTATACAAAAGCACACAGTGTTAATCTATAAAATGACATCCAAGCGGATGATGATTGTTTTAGCCTGTCCCCCTGCTTAGATTTTTTTAATGCAAAATCAAAAGTTAGTATCTTTCTTTAAAAATAGAGAAGAAAAAAGGGAAATTAAAAACAAAGGTAAAACTTGGCCTATTAAGTGGTGAACCATTCTACCTGGTCAAGGGGCCATTTAGTCCCCCGGTGGTGACGGCACAGTTACTCAGAAAACAGCGTCTTGTTTATCTACACTGAGTAGGTAACTAAACCACGCAAGACGTTTGAGTATCATTTTATAGGTTTAAAAGACTAAGATCTTTTGCAAGTTGTTTAAAGATGCTGTGCTTTGGTTTAAATATTCAAGAGTTTCAAGTATGCTGGTCCTATTATTACTTCCTTAACTTTGTTTCTGCTAAAGGTGCCCAAAGAACCCTAAACCCAAAGGAGGAACAGGCCATTCTTCACTGGGATTTTTCAAACAAAAGCAAAAGCTAGAAACTAAATTATTTTGGGACTACAATATTTGATATGTATATAGTTTTGTGTAAAAAGGAATCAAATCTGAAAAGATAGGAGAATTATAAACAGATTATTTCATAAGAATGTCCTAAGAGATTTCGGAAGAGTTGAAAAGAAAGTTGTTCATTCTGCCATGTGACGGAATTCACTAAAACGTACATAATTTTAAGGAAACACCTTCTGTTAGCATGTGTAATCTTGGTAGATTAAATCAACACAAGTTTAAATTGACGACTGCTAAAACCATAGGCACTCTTTTCAAATATAATTATCACGAATCATAAACAGAGATGCACACAAGTTACAGTTCAAATCTTAAAAATTAAAAGTCCATTTGGGGCATTTTTTGACTATGAGGATTTAAAACAATGCACAGTATAAAAATGTAAATTAATGTGCTCTTAAAAGAAATAAAAATGTATGCACTCTTCACAGGTGAACTATTAGCTGTTTTAAATGTCTTTTTTTCTATACTAAATATATAGCTCATTTAATTAGTGGAGCCACACAAAATACCATTATAATTTCAAAGCGTAATCTGTAAACTAATACATCTTATGATGTAAAAAATATTGCACAGTTCGGTACTCTAAGAGCAAGCTCTAAGACTCTCAAGTAGAATGGTCAAACCTGGCAGAAAACACAGTATCGTAAGAACCAGACACTTTAAAGTATGGAGGTTTTGGGGTCACATTCTAGGAATATTACTCAGTGAATGTTATTACCATAAAGAGGACGAGGACTGACGGCCACATATTTTTTTTGCTCTAACAAACTAACTGAGGGGTGCCTATCACAATATCTAAAACATGGGGACGAAAAATCACAAAACGGTTTTGCAGCCCCAGGATTAGGAATACAGTTGTATGTTTTTGCTTTTGCATTGCAGATAAAGAAAAAAGCAGTTCTAATTTTACACAGCTGTATAGATGTCTAAGAAATACTGTAAATACTTCATACACCTTCAACCCTCTGATGGCTTGTTGTTTTTTTTAATTACATGTTTGTGAAAAAAAATTTAATGTACTATTTAACAACGAATTAATGAGAGGCCAATGTATGTTCAATTTTAAAAAGCATCAGGAACCTCAAAAAAATTCACACGGCATAAACCTATCTTCAAAAGTACTCTAAATCATATGCTACAGTTGCAAAATTTCTAATCTGATATGCCAAGCATTTGGTAAAAGGTAAGTTCCATCGTAGTTTTCAAGACGTATGTTAACAAACATCAAGTAAACCCTGAAACCTCAGCCTGGCACTCATTTTTAGGCTTTATGCTGAGGTCTTCCTGAGCCACTTAGTACACACAGAGATCTGGAAACTTCATCTCGTAGACTGGGACAGACTGGTATTGGGCGTGCCCAGAAGTGATGGCGAGGGTCCCTGATGGACTGGGAGGAGGACTGGAAAAGAAGAACCAGGCACTGTCAGCGGGTGTGTTGAAAAGCTGTTCACTTCACAGAGCATCTCAGTACTCTGCGAGTCGCAGAGTAAGCCTCCTTCATCCGGGGATCAGAGTGATGTAGCTGCTGGCCAGCCACAAGACCACATGGGAGATAGATCACAAGGGTACCAGGCTGTTTTTAAGTCAAAATCAACATTTTCCTTTGAATATATGTATATATAATTTTTATAATGCGATTACTCCATACCCATTCATCTAAGCTTGCTTTGTTTCACTAGTAAAAAATCTTTTATATACACACGTTAACCTCTTCGGATGACAGCATGGTATTTCATTATAATGGATGTATTATAATTGATTCATTGTAATGGACAGATGCAGACTCATTTCCATTTTCCATGGTTATAAATAATGCTGACAGATCTATTCTTACACACACACGTAATTTTATCCTGTCGCCTTGGTTTATGGTCTTACACACAGAAATTTCTGGATCAAAATGTACTCACAGTTCTGACACCACATGCCCTGCCAGAACACCAGCAATTTATCCTCTGAACATCTGAGTGCGCCCATCCTCTTACTCCACCGTAAATACGGAGCATCACCAGCCTTCCTTGTTTCTTTCATCTCTGGCACTCTGACAAGCTGAAGGGAAGCCAGTCTTATTTCCTCGTTTTGGGCTACCACTAACGCTAGGTATCTGTAGATTCAGTATTCATTTTTGTATTAATTTTCAAATGAATTTGAGCATACTGGCTGTATTTGCACTCAGATAGTTTTCTCTTATCAACTTGGGAAAATGATCTTTTGTCATAGCATACCAATGCTTTCCCTCATTCATTACTCAATTCTTATCTCTACCATGGATGTTTACATTTCAAAATTCTCGTCTATTCAACTTACCTGTACAAAGTCCAACCTGTGGGAAGTATCAAAAATCTATCACACGTTTTCCTACTTAGTAAGGCAAATGCTCCCTTGGTTTTTTTCTTCCACGGGTTTATATATGGATTCTTCCACACTGTCTTGAGCACCAATTGTTCAGATACAACAAACAATACTGTGAAGATTTTGACTAAAACTATAGATTAATCTAAAGGGAACTGATGTCTTTAAGATACTAACTTCCTATTCAATAACAAGGTATGACTTTTCATTTATTTAAGTAATTGTACGCATACTTCAGATTTAGTTGTAAGTCATATACGGTTTTTAGTATTTTATAGTTAAGAGTATAATTCACATGGTAATGAACCTTTCATTACCATTCATATAATTATGAATTTCATTAACTAATATATGAACTTATAGTCTGTGAGCTATTCTCAAATAAGTTATCAGCTGGTTTTCTTATATTTTACTGATATATTACTCTAGCCACTAATAATTTTTTTAATCTTATAATGATTTTTATTTTTTCCATTATAGCTGGTTTACAGTGTTCTGTCAATTTTCTACTGTACAGCAAGATAGCCACTAGTAATTATTTTGTAATCACCACTGCAGTATTTATAATCTTTTTATTAGGATATAACTTTTCATAGTGAAATGTAAGGGTACTGTTTGACAAGAACTGACAAATGTATCCACCCATGTCAATCACACCTGGTGAAGATACTAATACTTTCATCATTCATTCAAAAAAAGTTCCTTTGTGTCCTCAGCCAGTTCTCCCTACTCCCACATACCCACACACACACCCGCATCCAACAGTAACTGTGCTATCATCTCTGTCACTGAAGATTAGTACCGCTTGTTCTTGAATTTTTTTTTTTTTTTTTTTTTTGCCTTTTTGCCATTTCTTGGGCCGCTCCCGCGGCATATGGAGGTTCCCAGGCTAGGGGTCGAATCGGAGCTGTAGCCACTAGCCTATGCCAGAGCCATAGCAACGCGGGATCCAAGCCGCGTCTGCAACCTACACCACAGCTCACCGCAAGGCCGGATCGTTAACCCACTGAGCAAGGCCAGGGACCGAACCCACAACCTCATGGTTCAGATTCGTTAACCACTGCGCCACGATGGGAACTCCTGTTCTTGAATTTTATACAAATAGTTTACACAGCGATAGCTGTTGTCCTTACAAGTATACTCTTTTGTGTCTGATGTTTTTTGCTCAATGTATTTTATTTTATTTTTTGCTTTTTAGGATTGCACCCACAGCATATGGAGGTTCCCAGGTCACGGGTTGAATTGGAGCTACAGCTGCTGGCCTACACCACAGCTATAGCAACACAGGATCCAAGCTGCATCTGTGACCTACACCACAGCTCATGGCAATGCCAGATCCTTAACCCACTGAGCGAGGCCAGGAATCGAACGTGCATCTTCATGGATTCATTTCCACTGTGCCACAATGGGAATTCCTCCTATATTTTTTGAGATTTACCCCCCAGATGTGTTTTTTACTGCTGAATAGTATTTCTCTATATTAAAAGTACCACCATTTGTCTACTGTCTCTTCATTCTCCTGTTGATGGACATCTGGTGATTATGAAAAAAGCTACTAAAACATTCATGTACTCGTCTTTCGTGAATCTAAGTTTTCATTTCTCTGGATAGATACTGAGAAATGGGACTAAAGGGCCCAGAGCATGTTTATAAGACACTGCCAAACTTTTGTGAAAAGTGTACCATTTTATAATCCCATGAGCAATACACGAGAATTCTTCTATAATGTCCAATACACGAAGCCTATCCAATGAATCTTTTTTCTATCAGATATTAATCAGTTCTTGAACTGCAATTTAGTTCTCTTCTAGAGTTTCCATTTCTCTCCTAAAATATACCTATTTTTCCCTTTAAATTCTTTGATGTTTGTGTGTTTTCTTTTAAGGTCTCTGTCCACTAATTTCAATAACTGGATTGATCATCTGGAGGGCTGCTATTCTCACTGTATTTTCTTGCTCCTCTGTATTTCTTGTGGTTTTTTTTCTTTATTGTACTAAGGTCAAAGTGAATGAAGGAACAATGGTAACTGATGAAGAAGACTGCTTATTTTGTTTCTTTCCTTTTTTCTTTTTTTTTAATCTTTTTGTCTCTTTAGGGCTGCATCCATGGCATATGGAGGTTCCCAGGCTAGGGGTCGAATCAGAGCTGTAGCCGCTGCCTACACCACAGCCACAGGATCCGAGCCCTGTCTACGACCAACACCACAGCTCATGGCAACGCTGGATCCTTAACCCACTGAGCGAGGCCAGGGACCGAACCTGCATCCTCATGGATGCTACTTGGGTTTGTTAACCGCTAAGCCATGATAGGAACTCCTGTTTCTTTTCTTGAGAATACAAACTCCTTCCTGTATTGCAGTTAGAGGGAGGCAAATTAACAAGAGGAAATATATCAAGTGGAAACGGAAAACCCTGAAGGTACATTAAGAAGTCTATTTCATTTCTTGTCATCATATAAGCTACCTAGAACCACTACTTCCTGACGAGGTGACCTTGGATCAGTTACCTAACTTCTATGTGCATCTGTTTCTACATCTGAAAAGTAAAAATAATCACTACATATTTTTTAGGTCTATTGTAAACACTAAATGAAAGAATGTATTCAGTAAGTGACTATAAGTGTTCAATAAGTCACTATTAGCACTAAGGTTCAATAAATACAAACTATCAGTAGTACCTGTAGTACCAATAAAACAGAATTAGTCATAAAACATTAAGTCCATATGGTTAGGGCAGTCTGATTGAATGTCATATTGTGGTCCCTAGCAACATTTCTTTTAAGAACATGAGCTACAGAGTTGAATTTTGACTATTTCCACTCACTAGCTGGATAAACTTCAGCAAATTATTTTACTTCTCTAAGCCTCAGTGTCTTTACCTGGAGAATAAACAAACAAAAAAAGCAACAAACAAACAAAAAGTTAGGTAGACCTAACTTTTCAGGACCATGGCAAGGATGAGCAAAAACAACAGACGTAAGGCAGGGAGCCTAAGATCAAGTACACAGTAGAGATTTGCTATTACAGCTAATAGGCATCGGAGTAGCTACTGACAGGGAGTGTTGCCTGCCATTGCAGTAAACGAAGAATGCTGCCTGCCATGACAGGTCCATGAGGGTCAAGCCACCAGCCACTGCAGTCCCCCAGTGGTGCCCCTGGGAAGAATTCAGGATTGAGAAAAGCAGGAAGCATTCTGTTCTTTGGATACTGGCTCTAGACAGTTAAGATGCTTATCGAGGAATAATTTCAATGAGCCCAGATCCTTGTACCTTCCTATACAGAAAAGCACTAAAATCATCAACCTGAGATGTCTGTTCCTTGTGATGAGCAGGAATCTTTTGAGGTCTGACCACACGTACTTTCTCCCAGCCTACAACTCCTATATATCCAGGCTCTTCCCTTAACTCTGGAGCAGTTCCTCAAAGCTATCTGAGAGCTGTCTCCTTGCTACAGTCCTCAGTAAGGTCCCCAAATAAAAGTTAACTCACAACTTTTAGGATGTGCATAAATACCCATACCCGGCAATTTTATGCACCATACCCGGCAATTTTCTCTGAATCTAAGATACGTAGTAGCACACTGCGTATTTCAGTCTATGTTCTAAATTTTGGTAAACAAGTGATTCTCATCTTAGTGGGGGGTGGCAGGGATAAGAAGAATAAGAAGTTATACTGATGGAAACTCTGCATAAAGGCAGAAAAAGGGCTGGGAGAAAAAAAGCCAGGTGAACCAGAACATCTATCTGTTTATTCTATTTATAAGATATGGGGTTTGAAGCAAAACACTTAGTTAATCCAGTTGAAAATGTAAAAGATACAGCTGATGTAGAAAAAAATTCCAGCTTCTATCTATGGCTCCTGTACTGTGTGCCACCTTATACAGAGACCAGCTCCACATTGAAGTGAATATAAGAATATGCAGAAATTCTCTCCTTAGATGGAACCTGGAGTTTGTCTCTCCCTCTGCCATGTGGTTTATTATTTAATGGCCAATAGATGCAGAATAACCAATAGTAGATGTCCTATGTTTTTGGAGTATAAAATATAATCATCCATATGATAGCCACATTTCTAGGAATCCCTCCCAGATACCAAAATCTTTGGATGCTCTAGTGCCTTATATAAAATGAAGCAATATTGGCATATGACCTACATACATTCTTCCTTATATTTTAAATCATATCTACATTACTTATAATATCTAATGCAATATAAATGTTCTGTAAATAGTTGCCAGCAAATTCAGGTTTTGCCTTTTGGAACTTTCGAAGATACCCCCCCCCCATACACCCACATAGATAGATAGATAGATAGCTGTTCTTGTGGCATGCGGAAGTTCCCAGGTCATGGATTGAATATGCACCACTGCAGTGACCCAAGCCACAGTGATCATGCCGGATCCTTAACTCAATGCACCACAAGAGAACTCCTTTACCTAACTATTTTGATCCACTAGTGGTTGAATCTGCAAATGCAGAATCCACTGATACAGAGCACCAACTATAACTAATAGCAGGATACAAATGGATATGGATTTAGGAAAATGGAAGGAAAGTTTAAGAATTCAAGTGAGCCATGTGCACAGGTAGAATCATTATTATCCTGGAAAGAACTCTGAGGTTGAACCACATAAAATTGTGGTTTTTGCAGGTCAAAATGGTTAAATGTGAGAAATTACCTTGTTAATAAGCATGTCATTAGAATCTGTCTTCCAAATTACTCAAATGTCCTTTTAGGGCCATTGTGAATGAATAAATGATCTATAAAGAAAAACTAGGAAAGCTAGAAGCCATCTGGACAAGAAACGGTATCATATCAGACTATCCAGTAAACAGAATGACTATAAAACAAAGCTACCAATATGATCTTGTATTTACCTTAAGTGAAAAGCACAATTACTTAAACAGCTACAAATTTACAGGGGTCTGTAATATAGTTTCTACTTTGTTGTTTTATTGTTCTTATAGTACCTAAACCTTACCGTATGGTCAGTTCCAATATTTGAGCAAGTCTATCATGAAGCAAATTTGCCTACAAAGGAGAAAACAATGTTAAAAATGGATCTCTTATTTTACAAATACTCATATATAATCATACAAGTGCAATTTAAAGGACAAAGCATAACTTAACTAGCAGGCTTATGGTGCAGAATGCTTTTTAATGTTTTGGTTTTATCTGTCTCATATAGTGCAATTTAATGTAAAGTTTATCTTTTATTACTTTCCTAGTTTCACTGGTAAAAACAAACTGATGGACACACAGAACAAAATACCCACAGCAAAATCACTGAAAACCACTGCAAAAAAAGTTTCAAAACAATCACAGTCATTAATGTTTAGTATGGGAACAGCCACTCCTGTGAGCTTATGCAGAGCTAGGCCTTCAGAGCTTTTGGTTCCTATCTGATCTACTATTTTGTGTTCTATTGATTTGCCTAAAGCTTGGAACCTACCCCAAATGTTTCCACAAGATCAAATCTCGCCTCCACCCCCTTCACCATGTGTTTACTTACTTTGGACTCACACTGTGCTGCTATTTCTTCAAAAGGTGCTTTCTGGAACTTCTCTATCACTAGACGCCGCTTTTCCTTTTCCTGTTCTTCCAGTCCGTTGGTATCTATATAGATGTTTAAAACGACCCATTAAAGGGAATAGAGAATTTTATAGATCCTTGCCAATGTCTATAGGAGCAAATGATCAAAATTAAGGGCAGTTTACAGGACTCCTTGCATAGAGAAAAAAGCAAAAGGCATAACATCCTTGAAATGTCTCAGTTAAGGCTTTCTAGAAAGCACACACAGGAAAAAAAATTTAAAAATCTCACAGCACAAAACCCTTTTACATAGACTACCTTTGTCCCTCTTACCAAAAAGCAGAAGCATGGCAACCTTCTACAAGTCAAACAACTTCAAGGCCCTTCCTGAAGGATGATTCTTTTTCTTAACAATCATGCCCTATACATATGAATCACTAAATTAAAAGTCTGCTAAACCTGATAGTGAATGGAATAGTCCCAATACAGACAGGGTCATTTGAAGCCAAATTGTTTTACCCTTTTCCATTTGTCTCCCATCATTTGAAAATAGCTTTTTAGGGCTATACCTGAAGCATATGGAGGTTCCCAGGCTAGGGGTCTAATCAGAGCTATAGCTGTCGGCCTACGCCACAGCCACAGCAACGCCAGATCCTTAACCCACTGAGCGAGGCCAGGGATCAAACCCACAACCTCATGGTTCCTAGTGGGATTCATTTTCGCTGTGCCACAACAGGACCTTCCCCAAGGGCTTTCTTAAATCTTGCTTTTTAAAAATACCTGGGAATGTGTGTGCTGAAGAACATGCTGACTAACCACTAGCAAAGTTGGATGGCACTGCCTTTGTTCACATTAATCAATGCAGCTGACAGGCAAATAATGTCTTAGTGTTATGCTCACAATACTTTTTGACTTGAAGTATCCCCTGAAAGGACCTCCTCCAGGACTCCAGGGGTCCATAGACATCCTTTGAGAAACACTGCCACAAACTGTAAATTCCTCAACCTGTCTTAGTTATTTTTAAATGTCTCAAAGTATCTCATACCTAACGGGTGTTCAAAAATTGCTTACAAAATTCATTATTTTATTTTGGCAAATTTGATATATTACAATAAGAAAAAAAATCCTCTAACGGATTAGGCTGAAAAAGGCCAGGTTTTATTTCATGTATGATGGGTACTAGAGAGCTTCACTTCCCTCGATAATGATTTTCTTATTCTAATATTTCTTAAAAGTTGAAAGCCAATTTCCACTCTCTATTGTCAAAGTCAATTTCCACCCTCTACTGCTTTACCAGTTAGAAATGAACTGAGATCAAGGCATCATTAGTCTAGTGGTAATTTATACTACTATTTCATTGAAGATTCATTTAAAAATTTTTAAAAAGAGGCAAATTATATAATTTAAAATTTATTCCCATAAAGACCAAAGGAGAAAAAAATCAGAGTACTGTTTTATGCAAAGATATATGAAAGGACAATAGAGTCAGTCAGACCTGGGTATGAAATTTGGCTCCGGCATTTACAAGCTATGTGATCTCAGGAGAGTTGTTAATTTCTCTGCCTCTGTGTTCTCAGTGATAAAACGTGATAGTCTATCAATTTCAGCTAGCTCCTTTCTCTTACCCCATTAAAAACATATTTCTAATTATATTATTATAGGCCTATTAGAAGTCATGTCTGTAATTCTCTCAGAATTTCTCAGAATTGTCATCCATCCACCTCCTATAACAGGAAACACATTTACCATTTCTCATAAATTCATGCAACCTGAAAGCTGGCCACCAAATAAGGGTGCTATTAAAATACATGGTGGTATGCTCTCATAGTTCTAGAAAAGGCAGTCTATACAAAGGAAAGACTTATGACAAGACAAGAGAATTGCAAAAGCCTAAAGAATGCAATTAAATAAGTCGATCATATATTTATCTAGAAATCAAGAGTATATGTATTTACCATGCTGCCTCTATTAATTCTGGCATCTAAATGAGTACTAAGCTAAAGATAAGCTAGAGAAATATTACGAGAGTTAACAAGCAAAGATCTCACCAATTGCTTTCTTTAATGCTTCAAAGGTGATTTCTTCAGTATTACTAACCTAGAGAAAAGTGATTTTAAATAAAATGAAGAGTTAAGGAAGGTCAGTATAAATGATACTTTCACTTAGTTACAAATCATCTAAGAACTTTTACAAATTATTTTCTTTGTGTTGGCTAGGTTTGTGATTATACTGTCCACAGTATCAAATAATCTCCACTTTTTCATTGATTTTAACAATGGCCTAACTGTAGTGGTTCTCTAAACTCGTCTACAGCTGATGTTAGGCTGGAGGAATTAGCACCTTTTAAGGCAACCCAACCAACATTCAAAGTAGAATTATATATAAATTCATGTTAAGCTATGTAATAAATGAAAACTAAGTACTCATACTCTATACTTTTGGTACCACATACAGATTACAAATCAAAAATGAAGTAATCTGAAACTTTAAATTGTTTAAAAGCAAGAATCACTGCTTTGAAAAGTGTTCACTGAATATAGTTGACCAACATCTGAAAAATAATCATATGCTGGATCTTTTAAGGTCAACTACCAAGTCTTATTCTCCAGAAATACCTTTTAACTTGAGGTTTTCAATCTCTTGCTTTGAGACATGTAAAAGCTATGAAATCAACTGCTATAAAAAAAAGCCAGTAATATTTTTTGTGGCACTAGCACATTTTCAGAAGGAATAATATATGCAGTTACTATAGTATCTCTGAATAATAAAAAAGTTAAAAAATGATAATATGAGTACTTGCCTGGGACTCTGGTCATCCCTAATTTTAGCTCATGAGCTTCTTTTTTTTTTTTTTTTTTTTTTGCTAAGTCTAAGGCAGCAAGACTACTGTAAGCAAAAGACTTCATCTTTGACCTTAGCTTCTCTGTAACACAAAGGCTTTAGCTGGAAATCAAGCAGCAAGAGTTCCACTACCTCAGTTTTTCTACTGAGGGTTCATATTTCTAGTTGAAGTCAGATTAAACTTGGGAATCTTCAGTTGCTTTGTTCTAGATATTTGGAGCAGATATACAAGATTAGGCTCTGTCTGGTCAATTATTTGCACCTAGACGATATCTAGTACTTCAATGAAAAAACCCACTGTTGTTCTTAAACTGGTGAAGAGCTTTAGACTTCAGAGAAACCACTAAAGTACAGAAAGAACAGAGGAGAAGCCAGAAGGCCAAAATTCTTATTACAGAGAATTTTTACTTATTATTTGTTCAATCCTGGATAAATGAAAAGCTAAAGCATTTTATCTAATAACTCTATTCTAGCCTCTCCTAATTTGGACAATTATGATGCATTCTCCTAGCATCAAAAACCTCCCAGTCATTCTGTCCCTATCCTTTGTTTACCTCCTTCCTCCAAATCCCCTTAAGGCCCTTGTTGGTCCTACCCATTCCACCTGCTCTCCTATCCCTCAGCTCCAGCCACTCAGCTCAAGTGCAGACTATCACAGAGCATTTCCTAACTGGGCTCCTCACCACTAATTTCTTCTTTCCAATCAAGCCTAGTCACACTTTCAAGATTCCTCTTATGAAAGCAAGCTCTGATAATGACAATGTCCAAATTTCAGTGTCTCCCCACGTTCTACTAAAGTATATAGAAAGCCCTCAGCATGGTGATAAAAACCTTCTATACCTCGGCTTCAATCCCCTTTCCCACTCTTTCCTTTTTGTGAATTCAATTTTTTTTTAAAGAGTAATTTCTTTATACTAATGTTTAATGATTCGCTTTTTTCATACAAAGTAGCTGCTGAGTACAAGCTGCCTACTTCACTTGGTGCTTAAGCAAACTAGAGTCTGTCCCAACTCTACAGAAAACACTGGTGGTGCTGGAGTTCTGGAGAAATGGTGCAAAGGCATCACCCTAGAGGAGTTTCAACATCCCATTTACTCTTCGTGACTTCTGCCTTCTGCATGACCTGTAACTCTCACCTAGACAACAACTTGGGGCTGCACAGAATCTCCTATTCATCTTTTTCCAATCAGACTAGCTGTTATGTCACACCCACTCGTGCCTTAGTAATTTTACAGCACCTAGCTCAGCTGGCTCTGACTAATATTTGCTTGATGCCAAGTCTCCTTATTTCCTTAGCACACATATGGGTTTCTTCAGCTGCATCTGGGAAGAAGGCAGGAATATGTATGTACAAAACAAAGATCTGTTATTTGTCCCAGAAGAGATGACCATCCTTCTCAGCCAACCAATGACTTACTTTGTATAAGAAATTTAGTATGTACTCAAAATTCAACATATATAATCTCCATTCCATCCCCAGGCAGTCAAGCCCTGACTATTACCTTTTAGAGAGCAGGACTGAGTCGTGACTCAGGTTTTATTCATATCCATTATGCATCTTGTGCTTTACTCTGTTAGTAAAACTGGTCATTCAATACCAGGAGGCAGAGACACCTCTATCTATTTTAGCCATTTATTTCTTGAATGCTTTAATTTAGGTGTCTTTATACATTAACAGGGCAAGTTTTAGGAAAAGTTCTCTAAGTGAATGACAGTGGGCTACAACTGGAATTACAAATCTTAGAACTGACATAGCTCAAATGGATCAAGGTATTTTAACAGACCGTAGTGATGAGCTCAGATATATCTAGGGAAAACGAAATATGATCTTCATCTAAACAGTATTCTTTTTTTAAAAAGTTATAAGCTCTAAAAGCAGATATCAAATATATCTGAGTACTAAGCGGGATTATGTGGGATTATATATATACGATTTCAAATAATTTTGATGAAGTAATGCTTTTCTTATTTGAGTCACTGTTAGGAAATTTACTTATTCTTAGTTTGATATTTTGTTATACCATTAACTGGTGAATACCTAACTGATGAGAATTTTTCCAGTCCACATATGAAGTTAATTAGTTTTAGCCTAGAAGGTACTGTTAGTCCATCTTCTGGTACTTAAACAAACCCTTCCTAACACATAAAATCAGATTCCATAATGGTATATGAGTTTGAAACTCCCATGTGCTCAAGTAAATCTTACAAGAAACTGTACTTAACTTTTCAAATACTCAGTGTGAGGCATATTTGACTTAGGATTTACAGTTATAGCAAAGATAAAACAATAGGATCTTTAACAAGTTAAAAAATGTATTAATGAATTTTTAATGTAAAATTCATGCTCAAGAATCTTCCTCCTACACTGTCTTCATGCAAGTTTTTTTTTTTAGTTCATTTTAACAAAACAGACTGATTCTTTGCAACAGTTTGAAGTGTTATATGTATTTTTAAAAGAAATAAAAATGGTTAACAAAAGGCAAATGGAAAAGTACCAGTTAATGAAATAGACTGCACTCCTGACAAGTATAAACTAAGGTTTTGGATGAATTTCTTCCCTCAAAAGGTAATTGCAGCAAATTCATATTCATTAAAAGACAGAACTGGTGAGATATTCTCCTTGCTCATAAGGAGTATATAAATCAAAATGCCTTTGAAGAGGTGACATTTAGGGAAGATGATTCTTCCTGAGTCTTAATTGGCAGGACCCTTTAAACCACCCATAAGGCCATACATTCCCAAATGAACACTAACTGCCTATTCAAACTACTCTGAGGCTCTGCAGCTAACTTCTTGATAAGATGGATTAATTCTACATGATAGGGAGTTCAATAGCATAAAAGATAAAAAGTAACTGGCAGTACCTTGGCCGCCAAATAGTTTTAACTCCTGAAGACAAATTAACTGACAAGAGACCGGATGCAGGGGGAGAAAGGAGGCTGAGAAAGCATGAATTCAGACAACTTCCTTCCCCTTTTCTTATATGGATATTCTTTTAATTATTTATATTGTACCAATGAGAAATAATGAAATACCTAAGGAGGCAAACAATGGATAAACCACAAGGAGGAGGCTGACTTGACATGCTGGCATTCTGGCATTTTTACTTGACTATCAAAAAATTCTCTGCTTATTTGTGTGGATAAGTCCTAGAGAATACTGGCTGCATTCTCCCTATAACTCAGGAGGGTACACTCTTGAGCTCTATTGAAACAGGAGAAGAACATTAAATCTATAATGTTTCAAATAACTCCTTAAAGAGTACATGGATCATTGATACAGCTTAACCTAGGATTAAATTCATCATATTCACTATCTAAAATGATAAAAAAAATTTTCTTGTAGGTGAAATTTTGAAATTTTCTAAAAGTAGTGAGCATTTGGCTTCACATGAAAGTGTGTAATTCCATTTATTCTCATAACTTATGTTTCATAAATCTTTTTTTTTTTTTTGGTCTTTTTTGCCTTTTCTGGGGCCACTCCCACAGCATATGGAGGTTCCCAGGCTAGGGGTCTAATTGGAGCTGTTGCTGCCACCCTACACCACAGCCACAGCAACTTGTGATCCGAACTGCGTCTGCAACCTACACCACAGCTCATGGCAACGCCGGATCCTTAACCTACTGAGCAAGGCCAGGGATCAAACCTGCAACCTCATGGTTCCTAGTCGGATTCATTAACCACTGAGCCACGACGGGAACTCCCTGTTTCATAAATCTTTAAAAGTAAATAGTATGTAAACGGCCTACTTATTTAATAACAGGTCGTGCAACATTTCTTACTTATTAAAAAAACTTACTTAACACATAATATTAAGTTTATGTATCTTTATAGGTATCTGAAATGAGCTCAGTAAAATAAACATATAAATAAATTCAAGGCTAAAAAAATCAGATTAATTTCTACTAACAATTTTGGTGATTTGAGGATAATTAAGAGTTGTATTTGCTCCTGTTTAAAAGTGTGGAGGGGCAAAAAGTTCTTTTAAGTTGCTGTCTATCTCAAGACAGTACTCTATCATAAACTTGCAGCAACTTACCACATCATCGGAAGGAATGCTGTTGGGTAAAATATCCACCTGGATGGATACAGTGTCCACAATACTCTTCCTTCTAGAAAGTCGATCTTCATCTAAAATTAAGAATATTTCCTCCATTATTTGCTAGTTAGAAATGGTATGATGTTTATAAAGTCCATTTATTTCAGTTTCAAAAATCTCAGAAGGGAGTTCCCATTGTGGCTCAGTGGTAACAAACTCGACGAGTAATCATGAGGATGCGGGTTCGATCCCTGGACTTGCTCAAGGGTTAAGGATCCAGCATTGCTGTGAGCTGTGATATAGGTCACATATACAGCTCAGATCCTCTGTTGCTGTGGCTGTGGTATAGGCTGGCAGCTGCAGCTCTGATTAGACCCCTAGCTTGGGAACTTCCATATGTCTCACATGCAGCTCGAAAAAGCAAAAAAGAAAACAGAAAATTAAGACAGTTTGTCTTTTTTGTTCTTACTAAATACATAAAGCAGTGTGTTCTCAGACTTTTAAGTTCTATGAAGTAGATTTAAAAAGAAATTGATGGGTGAACTCAGTTTAATACAGTTGATCCTTGAATGATGTGGAGGTTACAGGTGCTGACACCCACACAGAAAATCAATGTATAACTATTATTTATTTATTTTTTGCTTTTTAGGGCTGGCATCCACAGTATACAGAAGTTCCCTGGCTAGGGGTCGAATCAGAGCTACAACTGCCAGCCTTCACCACAGCCACAGCAACGTGGGATCCGAGCTGCATCTGCAACTACAACACAGCCATGGCAATGGTGCACAAAAATCTCCAACCCGCTGTGCGAAGCCAGGGATCGAACCCGCATCCTCATGGCTATTAGCTGGATTTGTTTCCACTGCACCACAACAGGAACTCCAACATATAACTTTAGAATTGGCCTTCCCTATCCCCAGTTCCACATCCATTCCAAAATTTCCAATTCCATATTAATCAATTTTATTCTACATGTTCTAAATCCAATTTTAACAGCCCCAACAAACCTCCTTTATCTCCACAATATTTCTGAAGAATGCCATCACTCAAAAATCTTTATCTTTCTACCTAGATTGGGCAACAGCTTCCTAACTGGTCCGATAGAGCACTCCCTCCTACACTGCCAGTAGAGTTGTTTCTAAAATAAGTCATTTTCAGACTAAATTATAATTTTCGAACAAATTTATTCCACTGACTAATGCTGAACTTCCCAAGTTTTTTTGATAGTGAGGCACATAAATAAAATTATCATACAGGTATGGCATATGGAGATAAACTGAAGAGGCTGTTCACATCGCAAGCTAACTGCTCCAGGCCCTACCAGATACTTGAAGAACTAAGAAGATCAATATCCAGACACACCTGTAACTTTCCCACTAACAGCTGGGAAGCTCCGGTCTAGGATCTTAGTCTAACAGCATGGTCAGTCACTTTATAAACTGGTAACATTCCATCTTCCTAAGCTCATTCTGGATATACAGTTAACCCTTGAACAACGTGGGGTCGAGGGCACTGAATTTATTCTACTGAAGGGGTTAAGAATGAACTAAAAGAAGGCCAACATAAAGCAGTCGATTTCTTTCTTACTGACTACTCTTCTACTCCAAAGTAACTTTCTGTGGAAGTAATTAATGCTATCCATCAAATATGGCAGTTTACCCTCTTTCCGGGCACATAGTAGGACTGCAATTCTTGGCCTCTCCGTGGTTAGGAGGGATTGTGTAACTAGTTCTGACCAATAAAGTAAGAGCAACATTCCAGGTTGCGATTGTGGCTTTTCCATGAGCATGGATTCCAGAACATGGATAATACAAAGTTACGCACAGTTAGCTGAAGCAACAAATACATTTACTGTTTTAAACCACAAAGAACCTGTGACTGTTTGTTCTCATAGCAATACTTAGCCAAGGTTTCTCAGCCTTAGCATTTGAGGCCATATAATTCTTGTTGTGGGGGCTGTTCTGAGCACTGTAGGATGTCTGGCAGCCTTCCTAACTGCTACCCACTAGATGCCTTCCCCAGTGGTCCTAAGTGAAGTGTATCGGGGGCTGACAGATGCTCCTGGGATGGGCAAAATCACCCACAGTTGAAAACCACTGACTCAGTCCATCCTGACTGATAACAGACTTTCCAGAATTTTCCCTGTATACCATCATCTTATTATAAGCATCTTAAACAGGAAAACTCTAACCACATCATTCCCCCAAGCAATTCCACCTGTTGCTTGAGGAAGTAAAAAGGCATTCTGGGTTCTCCAGTCAGACCTTGCCAACAGCAAGTTCAACTGTTCCCCAGTTTATCTAGTGTTCAAGGCAAATGTGCCTATTCTCCAGTTTCTGAGCATGCTCTGGCACATCTCCCTTACTTGCTTCCTTTCAATTTTTGTTTTTACTGGAGTAGAGCTGATTTACAATGTTGTGTTAGCTTCAGCAAAGTGATTCAGTTATACACATACATATATTCATTCTTTTTCAGATTCCTTTCGCATATAGGTTACAGAATATTGAATAGAGTTTCCTGTGCTCTACAGTAGGTCCTTGCTGATTATCTATCTTTATAACAGCAGTGTGTACATGTTAATATTAATCCCAAACTCCTAATTTACCCTCCTCCCCAACTTTCCTCTTTGTTTTCAGTCTGGTACAAGAAGAAACCCCTATTGGGAACGCTTTATTATCTGCCTTTTTCTATGTCCTCCTCGCTACAAAGATTCTTATCTTTCCAGCTTTAGTTAAGCCTTTCATCACTTCCTTTAAATCTTAAATATTACTCTAGTTATTTTTACTTATCCCTCTTTCTTCCAGCCACAAAAATTCACTATTACTTAGGACTGATCTTTCCTTATCACTCTTCAATCACTGTTACCCTTTAGTCATCAATTGGGCCTTGAGCTACAAACAATGTCTTTTAACTAATAAGAAATTCAGTGACAGACTGTATTTTGTATTTATCATCGTCAGTTACTCAGGTTCTGCCGTATGAAGGCTATAGGTACAGAACACATACATACCCATCTGTGACAAATATTACCTATTACTTTGCTATAGTTTTTAGTATCAAAATATTTTATCTTCCACATATATGGTTACTGAGCTAACCTAGACACTGTATTTTCTGTTTTTTCCTTCATGACCATATATCACCAAAACATAATGACTAAACTTCAATGGAACTGCTACAAAATAGTATGTGGTTATCACTGCTGACTTGCTTTTACCCTCTAATCAGGCCAACTTTCAAGGTCTTAACAGAACTCAAAATGAGGAATAAATAACAGCCTGCTTCCCACACAAAAAATAACCCTACGAGAATTTCTAGGTTAATATACCAAGGCTGATGGGTTGCAGAGAAGAGTCAAACTGAAGCCTAAGATATAAATAAAAAGGAAAAGAGAGGAACAGAGGCAGAAAAGAGGACTGCTGAGTGGCAAATATTCATAAGAATAGAAGGGAAGTATGAGCAGAGATTTAGGAAAGACTAGAAATTCTTAAAGGAAAGAAAATGAAATTCAATGGGAAGCCCTAATCCTATATTCTCAGAAAGTTCTTTCTTTTGACGTGTGGAGCAACCTGCTTGTAGGCAAGAGAAAAAGCCCGGACACTTATAAGCAGATATCCTGTAATCTACACAAGAGCAAGGTTTCCAAAACAGAGCTTACAGAAGGTAACTCCTGTTTCCATGGGCGTCCATGTCTGCTCCTGACCTGCTTTTCACCATCTGCTGAACTGCGGCATCACTGCAGCCCCCATGGACTGCACTGTCCTGCCAGCTTGAGAACTGCCCTGGCACCATTCAGTGTCTGATGGACACACGCTGAGGAGACCCTGGCTTCCTTCCCTCCAGATGGTTTAGGGTGGTCCCAGACACCACTTCTCAACTTCCCACTCTCCTCCCTCTCTGCTTCCAATAATCGGCTGTTCACACGGGTAATCATCGCTTCTTCTTTCTGCTTTAATTACAATGTAGGTTTTAGAAGCAATACTCAGAGCTTAGGCCTAACTTCCTTCAGTGGTGTTTTGCTGCCACCTGGAGTATCTGTATATAATGCATACAGCGGCATTAAGATGGCTAAGGAATAGAGAAAATAGTCTGAAAAGAGGTATAACGCAGAACATTAAACTATTCAACATAACTTGCTATGTCTATGTAAAAAATAAGACACAGGAAGTTAATTGTATATAATAAATCATAAATGCTATTAGGACTACCACACCACTCAGATGCAATTAAAAGGCTACTTGGGGCAAAATGAAATTTCACAGGTAATTTATCTACACTAAATTCAAAATGTCAATTTAATGCTGATACTACTTATACAGACATGCTTTGGGGGGGACTATAGAAAAACACAAAATTCCATCTAGAGCTAATGCATATTTATAAAATAAATTTAAAAAAACCCTAAAAAACATTCTTATCATTGAATAAAAAGTCAGAGTAATATAAAAGACAATCTTTTATTTTTTAAAACAAACTGTAAAACAAAATCTCTACCAGGAGAGATGGGATACATATATGAAAGTGCTTTTATAAACAGATATTGATTGGGAAATAGGAAGGTTTTTATAAAGCAGATAAAAGCAACCATGTATTCTAAGTGCTTTAAATCAAAGAAATTAACAAAATTCAAAATGCCAAGTAGAAGACTAAGACATTGAAAAAATACTATTTTTATATTTATACAGCATTTTGTAGTTTTTAAAAGTACTTTCATGTATATATTCCATTTTAAAAAAACGGCCTGGATGCTATAGTCCTTGCTTTACCCAGGAGGACATGGGGTCAGTGAGAGATTAAGGGGCTATGCTCAAGGCCACGCAGCTGGGCTGGAACAAAGTCATTCTAAGTCATTCTCTTCTCTTTCTCTTCACTTCTTCACTCTGAGAAGTCATCCTCCCTGAAGCATTTGCAAAATTCCCATTATCACCTCTAAACTCTCACACAAAAACCCTGCCCTGATCCCTAACCAAGGGTGCCCTGCTTGGATGCTCTACTCCCCAAGAAACTCAACAGGGAGCTGAGCTCCAAAACTGGCCCCTCTTTCCTATTCATTTCCATTAATACAAACTCCATCCTTCTATCATCCAAGAGTCACAACTACTTACAGACAGCTACATTTGAAATGTATATACTTCTTTCTTCTTAAACCCACTCATACCACCCACTCCTTCTAAAACCAAAAAACAACAAAAACCAAGTAAACAAAGCAGCAAATCTGTTCTTCTCCCTGGTGCTGTGCCAAGCACCCGAGTGTCCAAAGAAGAAACCGAGACAAAATCTTTGGCTTTCTCCTTGCCCCCCACCCACCCCATCAATCAAGTGCTTACAGACTCATGCCTACAAATTTTCTAGCCTCTACCCACTTCTCTGTATTCTCACCTGTGCCTCCTTAGTACAGGCCACTGTCACCTCTCCTGGGGATTACTGGAGAATAGCTATCCCATCTTCTACAACCAGAGTTATATTTCTGAACGCAACTCTTATCATGCCGTCCTCTGTTTAAAATTATTCAATAACTCCCCAATGCTTTCAGAAAAGTTCAAACTATTTAGCCTAGCTTTACAATTCCCAACTCTGCTGCTCTAGTTCACGCCAGGGAGACTAACTTTACACTAATTCCTTAAAAAAATCATGTTCTTGCCTACCTCCGGTCCTTCACACAGGCTGTTACTTCTGCATGAAACACAGTCCACGGGTCTCACACTTGCTTAGGGTTTTTTCCCTCTGGATGATATCCCTGTTTCACCAAACCTGAACCAGATACTCTCCTCGCTGCTGCCTAAGGACCCCAAACCTCTCTGCTCATAGACTTTAAGGCATATTGCAAGTGTCCAGTTAATTCTCCTATTAGAAACAAGCTGGGAGTTCCCGTCGTGGCGCAGTGGTTGACGAATCCGACTAGGAACCATGAGGTTGCGGGTTCGATCCCTGGCCTTGCTCAGTGGGTTAAGGATCCGGCGTTGCCATGAGCTGTGGTGTAGGTTGCAGAAGCAGCTCGGATCCCGCGTTGCTGTGGCTCTGGTATAGGCTGGCAGCTACAGCTCCAATTAGACCCCTAGCCTGGGAACCTCCATATGCCGCGGGAGTGGCCCAAGAAATGGCAAAAAGACCAAAAAAAAAAAAAAAAGAAAAGCAAAGAAAAAAAAAAAAGAAACAAGCTGGATAATGAATTAACTTCTTTCCTATGTATCTAGAATAAAACTGGTAAAGTGCCACTTGGGAGAAATTGAGAAAAAAGTCACTCAAATTATCTTCTGTGTTTTGTGGTCCAGATGAGGCACCCGTTAGGAAAGACTATATGAGCTTTGTGAAAGGAGAAACCTCTGCCTGTCTTGTTCATTCTCGCTTCTGTTTGCACAGAGGCTGGCATACTGTAAATACGCATTAAATACTGCACCCCCTCACAGAGCAGCATCTGGCACATGCCTAGGCATACACTGCTCACTCAAATTTTAGGCTGGTTTAAGATAAAAGAAAAATGTAGTAATTGGCTAACATTTATTGATCACTTACTATATGTCAGCCACCAATAGTTCAATAAGCTTTAGACAAATCATTCTTCTTGTTTTAGGACCAGCTATCATTATATTCCAACTGTTTGTCTCTCTTCTCCACCAGATTTTAATCCTTGAGGACAGGGACTGAATCTTAACATTATTCTACCCCTAAAAGTCACAACAGTGCTTAATATATAGCAGACACCCAGTAAAGGTTTGTGGAATACATAAAGAATAAATCTAGATCAACACGAACAACTGAACAATCTTCGAGTACATGGAAAACAGTTGGCAAAATCAATTTATTACGCATCTAACTGAACAGCGAAGGCAGTTAATTCTGGTGATGTTACCTGATAAAAGTATTGGACTTCAGCCTCACTATCCTTATTTGTAACCAAATATAATGCTGTCTTCCTCACTGAACTATCTTACAAATTAACCGAGGAGTGAATACAAAGTGCGTTATCACAGTGACTTGCACACAGTTAGTGCATAATAAATGGCAGCTACTATTTTGATGATAATGGGTATATGCATGATGCCCAACAAACTAAATATTTTGCTATTTTCTTTTGCTGTATTGTTCTTAAATCCTTTATCTTTTAAAATGAATATCTGATGGTTGCACAGTGAGAGGAAAATTTAACAACTGATATCCCATAAGAATCACTGTCTCTTCTGACTCTTTCTGCATTAGGGCAGGACACACATGCCACAGACTGGTTCTAAACCATCAGAGTCTTTCTAGCTCTTATTCATACTGAGGGATTTCTGTCCAGCAATATAATTAAGCCTATGCCGACATACTCAGAATTCTTCCGGTCAGTGACAGAGAGGAAGTAAGAAAGAAAATACATCTTTTTCAGGAGTGAGAGGAAATGGGAAGAGCAAACCACCTATTTTTAAAAACAAACCAACCATGATTTTCATTAAAATCTGTTGAGAGTCAAGGGAACAGGGTAAGAGGAAATAACAAGGTGTGAAAATAAACTACAGCTAAGGAGGCAGGCAGAGCAGAATAATACCTGAACTTACAACTACATGAAATATACAGGTCACTGGCTCCATTTTCTAGAAACAAAGGTATGAGCTATTTTCCTAGAGGGCAGGCGAGGGAAAGGGCAGGCCAGACTGACGCTTGGATTCACCTTTGTACTTGTCCCTGGGTTTATGAGGTTTTTCGCCTGAAGGAAAGAGAGCTAAATGCAAATTATAAGAATGAAATATTTTAAAGTCCGCTTTAAAAATTCGTTCAAATTATTAAACTCTACTGAAGTTTTATTCTTAGCACTTTCATTTCCCAAAGGAACTCATGAGGAATAGAATTTTCTATACTACAAAATTTAAAAGAAAATGCAAAAGCTGTCATTAACACCTCAGACGATTATGAACAACTATCACTGTAATATATTTTGGATCCACATTATAAAACAGACAGCTACTTACAAAGACTGTGCTCCTTTTAGTGATGAATCCAGAAAACCGCCTAACTAAAACCAAACAGTTCTCTCACAGAACAGGGGTATCCCCGGAGGAAGAACTAGTTCTTCCGTGAAATTTAATATTTATATAGTCATCAATGAAAAGGAAGGTATAAGATAGAAACTCTTAGTTTTTAAAGTAAAAATTGAATGCAAGACATCATGTACTTTTGCCTTGAAACAAAACAGAATTATTTCAGGCAATGAAAAGAACAAAAGGAAATACATAGTTCACAGAGGAAAACATATTCTTAACTTAAAAAGTTTGCAGGTTTAACAAATAGTCTATACTCTTTCAAATGACAAAAATTACCTAATTCATTAAGCTCAAGAGTCACACATCACTAACCAAACAATCTTCATCAATTTCCCTAAGTTAGATACAATTACTGCTGAAAGAGTAAAGATTCACTTGGCTTCTTTGTTAATATATGAGGAATAATAACCATAATCACTTGAGGATTCAACCTGTTCCTGACAAAATCATATATATGTCTTAACTAAAGGTTTTCAAGAGCAAAATTTTAAAATAGAACTAACTAAACTCTCTTAAGCATTTGAAAAAGCTATAAAATAGCCGTTATACAAACAATTAATTTTCACTGCTAACTGGGTTAACAAACATTGCTGAAACACAATCACTAGAGTAAGAGTTCTAATTACCCTCCTCTTACCTGTTACTTGTGGTACATATGGTACAGACAATCTCTCAACACTATAGCCACTTCCACCCAGTGACTCTGCAATCTTGTTGGTCAGAAAATACAAATTTTTGTCATGCTTCTCTAAAGATTTTGGAAGCCTGTCAAGTTGATCAAAACAAAAGTCATTCAGTATTATTTGTTACTAAGCAAAAATAAGTTAACACATAAACATTCTAGATCAAGGCCTAAATATAAATTCAACTTAAGCTGTAGTTAGTAATAGAAAAATCAGTTTATTTTAGGTGGCTAATTTGAGCTCTTGAAAAACATACGGTATGCAGACTCATATATTAAGCAGTCTGCTGTGATTCTTTCCCCAGTCATGTTCCAATGGAGAGTCGGCCTTAAATTACTCCACTGGAGGAGTTCCTATTGTGGCACAGTGGGTTAGGAATCTAACTGCAGTGGCTAGGGTCACTGGGAAGGCACAGGTTTAGTACGTGGCCCGGGTTAGTGGGTTAAAGGATCTGGCATTCCTGCGGCTGTAGCAAAGGTCACAGCTACGGCTCAAATTCAATCCCTAGTCTGGGAACTTCCATATGCTGTGGGTGCAGCCACTACAAAAACATTATACCATGATAGTCCCACATTAAATGATGAAGACGACTAAATTCAGCTTTAACTTTCATGCTAATTAAAAATATTCTCAGAGAAGAAAATAAAAACGAAGCTCACTGATTGTTAATGAAAAAGATAACAGCCAACTGACTGACAGGAAGCACTTGTCCAAGAACAAAAAGTTTCACTTTCCTTTCAAACTGTTTAATATTATTTCATGCTGATGCTTTCACTATTAAACTACTTTTAGAGCCCAAGTTTGAATAAAGTTTCATATATATTTTTTGTTTAGTCAGCAAGAAAAAATGCAGAGCATAACACTGATTTTCCTCAATACATTCTTTCTCCATAGTTTTATTAAAATTGTTATCTATTATTGAGAGTCTTGAACAGATACGGTATTTACTTAGAGGAATGTTCATTTATCTGTCAGAACATCCTGCATTTAAGGGGTGTATCTCCACAGTAAAAAAAGATAATTTTTTTCATCAAAGATTAACTGCACGTGTTCTTGAGTCTACATTTATAATGTACAAGAACTTTTGTAGTAAGAGAAACAAGTTTCATGAGTTAAATGACACAAACATAAAATGATACGTATTATAAAACACCAGAAAATGATTCTAACAATGGTTTACTCCTTTGTAAGCATCACTCATTGGTTTGTCAAGTCAGTGCCCCTTCCTTAAAATGTAAAGCATTAACATACTTGCACTTATCTCTGAAAATATGCTCTGGTAGAAAATAAGGGGCTTCCATAGTTCGAATTTCGATAACCTGAAAAATATCCAAAAATAAAACAAAATAAAATCATAAACCTCACCCCTCAGGACCTTGCAATAACAATTTGGAAAATTAAAAACACAGAAATAAAAATTAAACATTTATAAGAACTACCATCACTGTATTTTGGAATTTAGGCTATGCTTATGGCCCAAATGTGGAGTTCATTTGGTTTTCACATTTCTTATTTTAAAAAGTCAGCAAGTAACTAAATCATAATGATAAAATAATACAGGTTATTACAAAAAAAGAAAAGGACGATACATTACATTTGATTAAACCTCCTACACAGGGGTTAGAACACGTACTTTCTCAAATGCTGCTATGGGCACCTCCCTTCACAGGCACCAGGCCCTCGACACCCCCTCCTGTGCGTGACCTTCTGCAGCAAGTGCTTGTGAGGTCTGGTGTCTCCACTCACGCGGGAGCCACTTAAAGGGGGACCCCGCTTTCTTAGTTTTTGTATCTCTAATAGCAAATGTCCAATATTCACTCATACACTTCTTTAATGAAGGAATGAATTTCATTTCTTAAAATGCACTAAAAACCTACATTTTAGGAAGGACTCAGAGACGTGCTTAATTTCATAAAAATAAGGTTCTCCATGAAAGATGTCTTTAAAGAATAAAAATTACACTGGACTTTTTCTACCTTCTGCCAGGTAAGTTAGGGGCTCTGAAACGCACATCAAATCATGCAAATAACTACTTAATGAGTTACTACTGAAAAGATAAATATACTTGAATGACACAGGACAAATCTCTGAGAGTACATTGACTACTCAACTTTTGAGATCTAACTCAAGGAGACTGGCTTAGAACAGTAACAACAAAAATAACTACAAAAATGGTATAACTAAAGAAAATTTAGATACTAATTCATAATGTTTAAAAGGAAAACAATTACATAAGAAATCACACGAAGTATTCTAGAAGAAAACCATGTATTCTACTCAACCATTACATTAAAACCTTCTAACAGAACAGGCATCAAAGAAAATATAATATAAATACTAGTCATAATTTTAGCTATAGTTTCAATTTAGTCAGTATTGAAAAAGTCATACATACTTTTATAGAATTATCCTAATTTGCTACATAATCATCAAAGTTACAAACAATCATCTCTGGAAGAAAATCCACAAATTTTGCATAAAAACCAAATTCAAGGACTTTTCTAAATACATTACCTTGCTGACATGCTGGCAAAAGGCAGGGACAGCTATCATCTGACTTACAAAGTTGAGGTATGCCGCCACCAGCGCCATAATTCCACAGCGATGGAACATTGGCAGATTATCCTCGTTGATAATGGCACTGTCCTTTAATTTAAAAAGCCAAAACCAAACACAGCTGAGAGATCAAGGTCTTATGCTCCACTAGCATTTTCTCTATGATTTTACTAAAAACTGCAAGTAGTTAGGAATGCTAACAAAAATGTCACCTTTTCTTTTAAAGAACTTCTGAAAGAAGAATAAATGCCCGTTTACAAGAGACTGAAATCTTTCAACTCAAAATGCTCTTCCTTAGGAAAGCCTTTCCTACAGGTGGGGGGTAGGGTGGTGGAATATACATCTCCATATACAAAAATAAATATATATATATTATCATTGCATACTGTCCTGTTATTACACAGCACTTACTCCAATTAAGCAACTATATATATGGAATTCTTCCTATTTAATAACTTCCCCACCAGACTGAAAGGATGAGCACAGGGACCATGGTGTCCCTTTCTTGACAGTATTCGAATGGCCTTGAACAATACTTGGCACACAGTCAATACTTAGTCAACATTTGTTAAAAGAATAAATGAATGTGACCATGGCTGTGAGTATTTTAGATTTAAGACTAGGCACCTCACTTTTAAAATTCACATCCTTGGATAAAGGCAACAATACTTTCATAACAGTGTCTAACTCAAAAATGCTTTCTCAGAATGAAGAGTTATGAAGGCATACCTGTAAAGCAATAGCTAAGCGAATGAGATCAATAACCACTTCTTCATTGGCCAATTCAATAGTTATAAGAGCAAGAGAAGTATAAAGTAGCTCATAGTTTTTCTGAACATTATCTTCCTCTTTACAGCCTAAATATATGTGTCGATATAGTTGTTGCCCATTCTGAAAAGGGAAATGACAGGAAAAAGAATTTTGCTTGAAATGTAGCAAGGTAGATTTCACATGCATATATAACCTCTTACAGAGTTGCTTTCTTATCACATGACTTAACATGAAAGAGATCTAAATTGATAACTGGATGGTCAAACTGTATTTCAAGTATTAACATCAACAGATATACCAATATATAACTACAAACCAACTATGGAGTCCAAGACAAACTCAAATAAAAACAGCAAGCAGGGAGGTGTTCTCTTGTAAAACAGCGAGTTACGGATCCGGTGTTGTCACTGTAGTAGCTTGGGTGGCTGCTATGGTGGATCCCTGGTCCAGGAACTTCCACATGCCACAGGGGCAGCCCACCGCCACCCCCCAAAAAGCAAAAAAACCCAAACAGCAAGCATTATGAACAATGAAATTTAAAAAAATAATAATTTGAAAAGATGAGCAAAGTAAGAATGATTTGAGAAAAACTGAAATGAACGGGAGCATTATGGGAGCTCGGTAATGATTAAGAACATTTGGTTGAGGGGAAATGGATGCAGGCTTTCTGGCCTCCTGTGAGGTGGGTTGGTTAGGAGCTGTCCAGGGAAGAGTTACTTGCAGGTTCTGCCACACTTCTGTGTAAAGTGACGAAGGCACATCTAAAGCCCATCTGCAGGGGTGAGGTTACAGACACAGCCCAGGGACTGGAAGAAGTTCCCCCCAAACCAAACCAATCTAAATATGTTAAAAATAATACTAAAAGGCTTTGCTGCCTGAGCATTTCTGGGTAAAGGTCCAACTGCCAAGGGAGAGCTAACAGAAATAAGAGAGTTTTTCCCATTTCGTTACTACGTGGTAATTAACTCGAAGTGCTGCACTGGTTCTCAGCACTAACTGTAAGCTGCAATCGCTGGACAGCTGAATGACCACCATGCTTTCTCCCCATTGCTCACCACTGGCCACTCCCAGTATGATTTAACTCATGGTGGCGAAGCCCAAGCACCAGTGTTTGTAAAGCTGAAAGCTCTCCGGGCGATGGTAATGTGCGGCCAGGGTAAGAACACTTGGACCTACCGTCCCCAGGTGGAGGGACTTGAGCTTAACACTCCGGGCCCGTTTCTCAGAAGGTTTGTCTGATGCCTCACTTCAGGCAAAAGAACTGAGCAAGAACAGCAGAGACTTCTGGAGCCTGGGTGTCTGTAAAAGGTATGCATTTTGCTCTGTTCTCCATTTAACTTGCACCATGGACCCACCCAGATAAGGGGAGAGTCCTCCAGCTGTGCCAATGACTGACTCTGTTTAGGTCTGTGGTCCAGTATTAGCAAGTGGGGTTTTTTTTGTCTTTTTTTTTTTTTGGCCAGGGGTGGGCGGGTGAGTGGCTACAGATAAAAAGCTATGCTCTCCTAACAGATTCCTCTTTATTTCTGAAGCTGCTATTTAGGTTTCCATCTTTCTGAATCCAGAGTTTGTCTCTCTCTCAAGGGATTCTATACTTTGGCACACTTCAGGTCTTTGTTGAAATTTATATAAATGGCTGAAACTGAATATGAAAACCAAACAATATTTTTTTGGCTGATAAAATAAATTGGAAAGCAAATGCAAAAGGGTGTCCAATTGTAAAAAATAAATTTGGTAAAGGAAAAAATGTGAACAGATTGCTCCTAAAGAAAAACACACTAAATAAATGGTTTACACTAATGGTAAACAAACACTTAGCTAGGTAAGTTATTTTAAATTATAAAATGGAAGGAAAACTAATTCAGAGAACAGTTTAAGGATTCAAAATTTAACATGGAATAATAGTCTAACCTTTTAGTTAAGCCATACTCTTTCAAACTGACTGGCTCGCAAAATTAAGCACCAAGAATTATTTCTATCATACTAGATAAAATCAAATCAAATGAGTCCCAAAGTTTGGGACTGCTTGATGTCATTATGTTAGAGTAAAAAAACCCCCAAATTATTAATGAATTTTCAAAATTCATTCTATCAACTGATTAAAAGTTCCTCAGTTATGGGGAATAATTTCTTTGATGACCTAGAGGATTTAAAATATGGAAAAAAATAAAAGTTGGGAAGAGTTAATGTCTTTGTCTTATTATTAACCACTTTTTTTATATACTATACAGCCAAACTTAAAAAATTCTTTTTTTTCACGTTAATTTAGGAACAATAATAATATGTAAACTATTTTTCAAGTGAAATTTTCAAACTGTGAGGCCATTAATTTGAAACACAGCCATCAATATTAGTGGATAAGGACAGCAAAATAGAAGATGGTGACAGAAAGAAAGCATGGTCTGACAAAGAGCCAAAAAAGAACATGGATTATAGACATTTGCACCTGCCTTCCTATGGCTCTCCGTCTGCTGTCCTCTGCACCTCAGGACAGCAAGGCTCACTTTCCAAAACTGTGATCATACTGACTCCAGGTAGCATGTGTGTCGTGTTATACTGTCTCTCTCAGCACTGAGATCAGTGTCTGGCAAATACTAGGCACTCAAACTTTGGATGAAGAACTGCACAGAAAGTTTATTCAATATGCTAAATAACCCGAGGTGCTAAAATTTTCTAAATTCAGCCATTTGTTGATAGACCTCCAAAATTTAAGTGACTGTAATGAAAATCTAGCTAAACACTACTTAAATAGGCAGAGATCCTGCCTACCTCACCTTTACATCCCAAATAATGCCCAGAACAATGCCTAATACTGTAAACATTCATTATGTGTATTTATTCAATGGTGATATGTATTTTTAAAAACTTGAAACTATTATAGAATCGTTGAAAATGGAATCAGTATGTGTGTTGGGTGGGGAGGAGTGCAGTGCAGAAATTACAGAGAAACAGTTTAAAGGAAGAAATTTAGAACTATCACAGCCGTCTGACGACCCACTGTTTAAACCCAGGCTGGAGGGGACGCCACTCAGAATGCTGTGGTAGATGTGCAGGAGACTAAAGGATGGTGGCTTCAGGTTTTCAACTCCAAGATGCCATGGCTTCATTTCAAGCTTATGTGGATCAATATAAAACTACCTAACAATTCGAGTGGCTTCAACTTAAGTCACACATTGTTTTCCAGAAGATAATCTTACCTTTTTCATGAAACTTGTGTCTTGCCTACAAATTTTTTCTCTTTTTATCTTTAGGTCAGCCACATCTGGTATTATTCTAAAGAAAATCAACATAGCACTTTTTACAAATAGCACATTTAGTTATAAAATCATGTCTTACATGGCAAATCATAGCTATACTTAAGAGTTTGAACTATTTAACCCTCAATGTGCATTTTAAATAAGCATATATGTAATGATGCTACAGAATTACCAAGTTTAAACAGAATTGCTTCAGGTAATATTGACTTTTAGTATCATTCTTAAGTTTAAAGCAAAACCAAAATGAAATTCATGTAACTAGTGATTACTAGTAGATGAGATCTCTGAAGATACACGAAAAGACCTTAATCATTTGCTATCATAAAAATACATTAATAATCAAATTATAATACTAATTAAATAAAATTCTGGATTAATAAAGCCTGAAAAGCCAGGATTAAAAAAAGTACAAAACTTAAATACATTAATGTAGAAATGTGAAAACACTGTCACTAAGCCTATTTTCAAACAGCACATTACCTGATCCCTCGAAGCTTTGCCCTGTTGTCATGGCGATCCATAAGATTATGCATTACTTCCAAGACTAACTGTCTCAGTTCATAGTCTTCCATGAGGGATGGTGATAACAAAGGATCCAGGAAAGACCCTGGCAGTGCAGTAACAATCGTCTTTGCTTTGTATCCTGAGGTTACCTGATTATTGGGATGAAAACCAAAGAAACAAACAAAAAACCTTTGTCATGACTCCTTCTTTGGTAAAATTCTCCAACGGTTTTACAAGAACCATAAACTTAGGGAAACAGCAAGTACGGACACAAACCTGAGGGAAAAACTAAAAGGAAATTTGTGACATGATGAGGATTTCACTGAATTTACAAAAGCGCCATTCACAAAGTTAATGGCCAATAAAATTAATAACAGCACATATTTGCCATAAGCCAGGCACGAACCTAACTACTTTATGTGTATTAACTTCATCCTCACCACCTCCTGTGAGGCCAGGCATTGGTGTACCCCCTTTTTGTAAAAGAAAACTGGGGCTCAGAGAGGCTAAGAATATATGGGATAAGTGGCCAGTACTAAATGTATACAAGGAGATTAGGTAGCAAATAACACAGATTAGACAGGACAATTTTAAACTGGCAAATAAGTTTTTTATTTCAAATCAAGCAGTTAAGGTTAACAGGAATGCATTTTAACTTTGGAAAGTGTTACTTTATCCATTATTTGATTTGACATTCTGAGAGTATCCCTATCTCTGAAGGTGGAGCTTTTAAATAGGAGGTACTTCAATGCTGTTCAAAGTTTAACTGTACCCCAGAGTCATTCATTCAGGTGACTATGAAGTACAATTAGGATTAGAGACAAGGTTATTTACTCAGAGAATTTATTTAATAAAAAGGCTTAGGACCAAAAGAAGTTTCAAGTGGGTAATCTCCATTTATATTCAGGATTAAAAGCATAAATGGAACACCTAACATTTATATTTGGGCACTCATTATAGGACAAAGGTGACTTTATAAGTGAGTAGAGAAATTGGTGGGACAATTACTACCTACCTAGAAAAATTAAAAATATATCCATACCTTACACCACATACAAAAATAAACTTCAAAGTTCTAGATGTGGAAAACCAAATTTTAAAAGCTTTTATAAAAGAAATAAACAAATGTGTTTATATCATCAGAGTAGACGAGGAGTTCTTAAACAAGATACACATAAAAAAGCACAAAACAGGAGTTCCCGTCGTGGCGCAGTGGTTAACGAATCCGACTAGGAACCATGAGGTTGCGGGTTCGGTCCCTGCCCTTGCTCAGTGGGTTAACGATCCGGCGTTGCCGTGACCTGTGGTGTAGGTTGCAGACGCGGCTCGGATCCCGCGTTGCTGTGGCTCTGGCTTAGGCCGGTGGCTACAGCTCCGATTCGACCCCTAGCCTGGGAACCTCCATATGCCGCGGGAGAGGCCCAAGAAATAGCAACAATAACAACAACAACAACAACAACAACAACAAAAGACAAAAAAAAAAAAAAAAAAAAGCACAAAACGCATAGGAAAGGACTAATATATCTGGCTATATCTGAGCCCACGGCATCTTCATCTATAAAGTGGCAATACTTTCTGCTTTCTGTATGTTTCATCATTATGATGATCAAGTAAGATGACAGGAGAAGTAAGGAATAAACAGTAAAAGTAAAACGAAGGAAAATGAAAAGCATGATATTTAAGTACATAAACTACAGTAAAAAACTTACCATAAACAGTACCTTATAATACAAGAAAAAGAAGCTGATAATGCAAGCTATTCTTTTGAGCTCTTCAATAATTTAAGGTTAAGCGGGTTCTCCACCTGTCTTAAATTCCTTACCATAAGTAAAGATCTCAGCAACATTATCTGAATCCGCCTGGTTCCAAGATCCCTAAAATATACAAAATACTGATATTACCTTACTAATAGTAATTAACATTTATGTAATTGTTTACTTATTGTTTATTGATTTTAAAACTCTATTCATATTAGCTAAATAGATTTTATTTTCATACTAAAGTTATGGCTCACTTTATAATCTAGGCTAAAATTTATATGTATTAAAGAGTCGTATGTAAAAAATTCAAATTCAAACAAAAAACTTTAAAAATATTAGCTCCCAAAGGAAACAGACTTCTGGATGTAATGATATGAAAAGTCAATTGTATAAATACACAACAACACAACCTCAATTGAAAAATGCTTTAATTGGAGAACATATCTATTGCAAATATAATTGACATAGTATCCATTTAACATATATAATAAGCAGGTAAGAACAAGCCTAGATAGTTCTTATACAAGAGATTCCCTAAAAAAGAATTAACAAATGAAAAATGGTTATCTAATTAATGGTCAAAGAAACAGAAATCAAATAAGACTATTATTTTCTTATTAAATTAGCAACACAAAATATTTACAAACTAAAGCTTTAGCATGTCATCAAATCAAATCAAATCTATAAAATAAGGGGTTCAAAGCATATGATTTTTAAAATCACTTTCAGTTCTACAATTCTAGAAATAAGTCAACATTCCTGCTATACTGACAAACTTGAAGCTTTACTCTGAATATGTGTGTATATAGAAAATGCCCAGGCTACATCTTCCACCTAGTCAGTACAGGATAGAAAATTTGAGAGTTTATGATATACTGAAAACTAATTCTAAAAAGCATACAATGTTGATCCAACTGCTTAGCAATCTAGGACTATAAAAATACAGGACTTTTATTATTAATGATTAAAAAATATTTGATATATTTGAGATGAAATTTTATCCAAGATTAAGTTCAAAAAATACAGGAAGACTACAAAAGCATACCCTAGTTGACTGATATCCAAAGTATGGGTGGATGTCCCAAAAACGGGTACTTTCCCCATAATGAACATCATGATTTCCGACCTCTGATAATCTGGCAGGTTACTTCCAAAAAATCCTTTAAAAATATTAAGATAAATTTTATGAATTGAAAAGTTTATTTTTTCATATAATAAAAACATCATATTTTAACCAAAGCTTTCAATACGCAGTAAAACAATGTATTTGAGCTACATATAACTCTATAAAGATATGGTAATTTCTTTTAGAAATAAAGAGAAACTTTGTATTAAATGTTCCAAAGGACTATTATAAACAAGTAGCTCACAGGTTAAGATATTACTCATATAAAAAGCATAAATTGAACTCCATAATAAATTCATGTGACTCTATTTTAGTAAAAACTGTTAGCAAGCATTAGAAATTAGGTACTAAACCCCAGGAATACAGATACTGAAAGAGAAGGGTTAAAGTGGGAAGAGTTTGCTTGCTTTAACTTATATTTATACACAGTCCGTTCACGTCATTTCCCCAAAAACTGCCATGGCTTTTTATTTTAAAGGAAGCCCTTGACCCTTTTACCCTCTGGGGGAGGAGGAGACAAGCATATGATATGAAGGTCTAAGTATCAGTGCCCAGATCCTGGTCTCTCACACTATTCCCCACTTAGAAAGGAATCACAGCTCCTTGGAGAAATGACTGATACTAGGGCTCGGGTAGGAAGTATAAAATGAGCCTAAATTATGAATAAGGTAGTGCTCAAAAGAAATGTGAGAATATAACAAAGACGTAGAAAATGGGGGCTCCCACTGGTCAAATCTGGGACAATTTGAGCACCACCAAAATAATAACTTAGTAAGTACAGAATAAATTATGAAGGTAAAAATATAAATCCATGACCTCACACCAGTGTATTTAAATAGATAAATGCATGCAGTCCTACATACATATGGAAGGAGGAAAGGGGGCTTCCTTACACAGTTACAACAGAACACTGAATGCCACGTGACAGCAATGGAGATAGTGCCGAGTTTGAACACCATCATTTTGCAACTGTCATGGTAAAAACTGGTTCAGGTAAGAATTCTGAATGGTTGCTAAATCTGGGGGAAAGTTTGGATGGACAACACAGTATCTGCATGGTCTAAAACGCTTGTCTCAGTTTATTATCTGCAAGGGGGAACATGGAAACTGTGCAGCAGAGAAACAGAACACTTTGAGTGATCAAAACTAACATCGTCAGTGAGCAGCAGACTACACCGTGTGCCTCTCTGTCTGTGATCATCGGAGAATATTATCACTCGTGGGGTCTCTGGCCCAGAATGTATAACCTGAGTCTAATCACAAGGAAACACCAGACAGACCCATGTGAGGAAATGTTTTTTTCAAATGAGGGGTTCAAGGGGACCTATACTCTTAAAAAAGGCCCATCTTATAAGAGAAATGTTCTGAACTAAAAAATATCAAAACTAAATGCAATATGTGATGTTAGATCCTAAGGAAAAACATGCTATAAAGGACATTATTAGGTCAAATGACAAAAGTGAAACATGAAAACTTAATGTGTTGATAACTTCTCCGGTTATATAAGAGAATATCTTTCTTCTTTGGAAAAATACTCTGTAGTAAAGGGCTATGATGTATACACACCTATAATAGGTGTATGCGTATATATATATACATGTACATACATACATGCCTCCACACACAGAGATGGAGAAAGGGAGGGAGTCAGAGAGGAAAGAAATGATAAAGTAAATGGCATAAAATATTAACAGATAAGGAGTTCCCGTCGTGGCTCAGTGGTTAACGAATCCGACTAGGAACCATGAGGTTGCAGGTTGAATCCCTGGCCTTGCTCAGTGCGTTAAGGATCCAGAGTTGCTGTGCGCTATGGTGTAGGTTACAGACGTAGCTCGGATCCTGCGTTGCTGTGGCCCTGGCGGAGGCCAGCGGCTACAACTCCGTTAGACCCCCTAGCCTGGGAGCCTCCATATGCTGTGGGAGCAGCCCTAGAAAAAAGGCAAAAAGACAAAAAAAAAAAAAAAAAAAAAAAAAGATGAATCTAGATGAAGAGTATATACAGTGTTCTTTGTTTTAGTCTTATGTTTTTTTTCCAAATACAGTTTTTTAAAAAGTCTAAGCTATCATTCACCTTTGACTAATGTACCTTAAGAGTCAAGTACCTTCTAAAGGGCTTTTTGAAATCACTGTTTTACATAATAATTTGAAGGATGAAACGAACTCACCTATTGTTTGGATGATAGCATTCTGCACAATCTTCTCATCACTGTCTTTGGCGTTTGTATTTAAGTTGGCACTGCCTACAGAGCCTCCCTGTAAATCATTTGCTTCAAATTCGACACTGAGACGCAGATGCTTCAACAGGGTGTTAAAGACTTCCAGCACTGTGGGTCCTGCAAATGAGCCCTGAGGTGAGCAGATGCATTGTTCCAGCATCGCAGTCACAAACCCAATTCTCCTATTTCTCAATGAGATTTTTGGATATTTCCTAAGTAGTTGGAAATACTTAATAATTTATGAACTAACCAGTTTATTAAAAGAGCAAGAGAAATACTTAAATAAGAAAGTCTAGCTACTCAAACAAACATTTACTGAGTATCTGAGCAACTCACTGAATCTCTGGTACAAACCACACAAAGTGTGTATATCCATATAAAGATTACCCCAAATTTCCCATCTATCTAATCCTGCCTACTCCAAATAATGTTTACTGGGATAACCTGCTGGGTCAAAATCCATAGAATTATGATAATATAGCTCATTGTTGCACAAGAAATTTATTTTGCATCTTTCGAGGCTGAAGAAGGAAGGATTTTTGCCTCAATTATTAGACAGAAACTAATCAATTTATCAGATTCGGGTAAACTAAGTTTGTTCTGTTTTCAGTTCTATAAATACTCTGCACGTGTTTCCGTCAGTGCATCTACCGCACTATACTTTAATCAGTGCTTTTCATTTCTGCCTCCTAGTCTGGATTATAACTTTCTCCAAGACAGGGGGCCACGGTCAAGTACTTCTTTGAGAGTCCAGAACCTAACGCATGGTACTTCACACATAACAGACATCAGTAAGTGAGATGATTCAATCAATGTACCATTTGTATTTCATTTCATATTTCAAACTAAATAACTCTTCAATTAACCTGCTTCCATCCCTTTCAGATATGAGTAATGAAGTCTGTATCCAAAATGCCCTCTCATTTGACACTGAATTAATATTAGAGTATTTCAGCAGCTCATCTATAGTTCTACCTTTATTATGAAGCAAAGAAATCATACTTAGATTTTCCTCATGACTTCAGTAATTTTATTACGGACCCTTCTATTCTCCTAACCACATGTGAGTGAAAATTCACGATGTCTGACGTTTCCCTTCTTCTTGCTCCCCTACAGCCAGTCCGTCAGCAAATCCTGTGGACTGTACATCCCCCTTTCCACAGCTGCCACCAAGGTGAAGAGCCTTCCCTGTACCTACGATGCTGACAATCACCTCTTACCTCTAACGCATCCTACATCTTGCAGCCAGATGAATTACCCCATAACACGCCTCTGATGAAGAGTACGGTAAATCTTTAGAGTGTCAGTCAACTGCAGAATTATACCCACAGTGTGGCCACAACTTGAACTTTAAGCCATTTCCCTGGCTTCCTCCACACCACCACATGTCCTCAGCGGGCCACATAACATTTTGCTCCAGCGAATCCATTTTCCTTCCCTTCTCTGGACCCTGGTTTTCTTATGATAAGCAATCACATTCTGCCTTGTATTACAGTAGTAGGCAGAGTGGGCCAACTCCAAGGAAACTAAGTTTCTTGTACCTGTACCCTCCCAAACGTTTAGCATGTAATTGGTATTCAAAAGTCTTTATTAGAAAAAAGAGGAAGAAGGGAAGGAGAGACTGACTTGGAGGAAAATGTTCATTGGTAGACTAAAGAAGTCTGAGAATAGCCATGAGAACCCAAAATTTCAAGAGAAATTATAGCACATTTAAAACCAGTGGAAATATTTTCAGAGTTTTCCATACACGGCTGTGCCTACTGAAAAAAACATTCTGACAAAGATTAACAATTTTTTTTTCCTTTTGGGCTGGCACTCACCTATGGAACCTTTAGCAGCAATGGCAACAGCTTCTAACAGAACCTGAATAATACCTGCTCGAACTCGTGGAAAATCTTTTTTACGAGCATCGAGGTGTCCTAGAATCTCCTGGATCACGTGGTGAGAATACTGAGCCTAAAAGAAACAAAAGAATACATCTCTGAGTGGGGGATTTAAGAGAAATTTTTATTCTCTTTATACTTCCCTGTAAGTCCACAAAGAATCTTTATACATTCTTATAATTTGATAATAGGACAAAATGTTAAAAAATAAAGTTATGACATTTAGAGTTACTTCTTTTTCACCCAAACTACATATAAACTATTTCTTACTATGAATACCTAACAGTGCTAAACAGTCAAACTCTCATTTAATCAAGAGCCACTATCAAAGCAAAAATCTTAACAATATGTACTTGATGAAAATTAAATCAAGAAGCTATCAGAGATTTGCAGTTTACAAAGGCAATTTTACCATACATAAATAAATCTGATCAATCACAGTAAATGACATGAGAATCTAAATGTGAAAAAGCATAGATGGAAAATGTTTAACTCTAGTGAATATTCTTAGATTTTTTAATTGATATATAGTCGATTTACAATATTGTATCAGTTTCAGGCATACAGCAGTGATTCAGTTATACAAATTTTTTCAGATTATTTTCCATTATAAATTATTATAAGATATTGAATGTAGTTGCCAAGGGAACTCCTAACTTTGTAATTTATTTTACTTCTTGCAAAAAAAAAATTTAATCTGTTAACTGAATCTGAATGAGGAGGGCAAATGAAGAAATACAAGGCTATTAAAGACCAGGAAACAGCTTTAATTACACCCACAGACTGCCAGATCAACTTCTCACCTGCTAAACTAAAATTAAATTAAAATATCTTAAAAATTCCCATCAAAGGAAAAAAAAAGTATAACTATGTGTGGTGATGAATCTTAAGAAAACTTACTATGGTAATCATTTTGCAATATATACATGTACCAATCATGCTGTACACCTTAAACTTATATAATGTTATATGTACATTATATTTCAATAAAAGTGAGAAAAAATTTAAGTATCCTTCCACATCCTTCCAGCTTTTAATAAAACCTACATTATGCTAGGCATGCAAGAGTAACCTAAACTTAATGTTTAATTTAGACCAAAGGTTCTAGAATAGAATGACCAGAATTTGAAACTTGACTTTACTTTCTACTTGTGAGCCCTTGAGAGAGGTATCTGACTTCTCTAAAAGTCAGTATTTTGATCTGTAAAATGGGGATAACAACAATATCTACTTCATAAAATAAGGAGGAGTAAATGAAATAAAGCATATAAGGACATCAGCTTAGTCAGAGCCATAGCCAGCACTTGATAAATGGTAGCTTCTATTTTAATATAAAAACGAACCGTTCAATGCATGCATTACATCCTTTTTTTCAAAAATGAGGAATGAAGTTCAGAGAGGCTAAATAATTTGCCCAAGTTCTAAACAGCGCATTTAGGAAGCAAATCCTGGTATGACCTATACTAAAAGCTGTACTTCTTCTTACTACTTTATCTCCTTTAAATTAATGATGACTTTTAGTCCATTAAAAATGTAGACGGTATTCAAAAAAAGACCTAAAATCCCAGTTGAATTAAGGGCTAATGGTCTGTTCAAGTACTAAGGAAGAGCCAGGTTGTCTCTGTATCATAAAGTTCTATAAAGACTAGAAGAGTTAATACACGAATGCACTAACACACAGTAAATACCCAATAAATGTATCAGCTATATGCCACTTAATACACATCAATGTTAATACCAGTTTATTAGTAAAATATAACCACATACTAATGTATTTAATAAATGCACAGCAAGTTTATCATCATAAAATCATTTGGTTCTTTTTATTAGATATTTTTTCATCTTGGCAAATAAGAATTTAAATGGTAAATTAAAATAAATGAGACAAAGAACTAAATGAAGAACATGTTTCCCTCCGACAGTGTTCTCTACCTCTGTCTAAGGATATGCTTATTGACACAAAACCAAAATTACTTGTATAAATATATAGTTAACCAATCCTTACCTGAATGGAATACATTATAATTTTAAAGCAGTGAACTGCAAATTCATTGGGATCCCATAGTTTGTGATGATCTAAATGCCTGTAATTTTAATAGTAACAAAATTACTTTAATTCCTTATTTTTACTACACTTTTTCTTTTAGAACCCTGACAATATGCAAGGCTTATCAATCAAAAGAATATCATCTAAAACGAAGCCAATGTTTCCATTTCCAGAACTAATGATATATATTTCCCCCAGTTGCTTGGTTCTCTCATAAAACAACAACAAGAGGCTAGTATGAGTGTGTGTGTGAGTGTGTGTGTGTGCACGCACACACGCATGTAGGCAAGAAAGAAAAGTCCCTCTGTCCAGACTCCACAAGTCTGGAGGGGTAAGTATTCACTGAAGCCAACAGCTGTTTTAGGCATATCCTCAGATCTCAGGAAGCCAATAGCTAGTGGTTAAAGGGTTGTATACATAGGAGACTGGAGACAAAGCTTAGGGTCCACCCAGGAAAGGCAGCTATCAGATCAGAAATACCTGCATCACTTCAAGACCTCTAAAAGGGGACACCTTCAGTGAATCTGAGGGAATGTTCTCTGTTGTAGAAGACTGCCAAGAGCCTTGTCTGTGTCGGCTGTGGCTCTGAGAGGAACCACAAAAATGAAAATCCCTCCGTAGAATTTAACGATGAAACCCAGCCCCCAGGCTCTTACCTTGGTTTGACAGAATTCACAAGTATCTATGTGGCTGAAGAAAAGTGAAGATAAGAACACAGTTCAAAGTGATGCCTGGATAACACTGTACCCACGCCTTTCTCAGGAGCAAAATTAAGCCTCTTATGGAGTACACACTATCTAATCTAGCCTCATTATGCTAGGCATGCTATGGTAACCTAAACTTAATGTTTAATTTAGATCTAAGGCAGTCCAGCCACAGCAAAAAGAAAGCCGAGAAACAGAAGTCAGGGAATAGGAGGAACTGACTACAGAAGTTAATAAAACAAGATACATCATATTTGGACACTGTGTTTTGATATTTTACTGGGTATATGCATTTCAAGGTGTGAGTAAAAATTCTAGTGAAATGATGCACATAATAGCAGGGACAGGACTGTATTTCCTATTAAAGGGGGAAAAGCTGCTAAAGCAGTTGAACCAGTGCTCAAACGGATGTTGTCTGACTGAATTCTGTACTCTTCCTGCATCGCCGGCTCCATAACTCACTCATACAGGTAAGAGTACTGTCCTCTATGAGTAAATTAAAACAGAATGAAGAGATAGCACAGTCAAGGCAAAAAGGAATACACCAACCACTTACGCAAAAACTGGTCTCACGGCATTATTCATATTCCCAAAAGTTGCCCGGCCCAGCAGCTCTCTGAAGCAGTTTTCAGCCAGCACAGCAGGATTCTCTTCTTTGTCAGCTGCCGAAGGAGAAGGGGGAGGGCCTATTCGACTGAAAACGAGAAATAAAGACGAATGCAAGAATTCTAACACTAGTTCTCACAGTTAAACAGAACAGATCTTACTTCTCAGAAATGTTAGCGTGACATTTTCTTTATATCCCAAAATAACTTCAGAGCTTAATTCTAACTTCATGAATTCAGTACCACTGAAGCTAACCACATGAGCTTTCAAAAATGGGAGAATTAAATTCAGCTGTAATAACTGTTTTGAACTAACAGAATGTCCTTTCCACAGACAAAATACTCAACGGTTGATATTTTATTAATTTCCTACAACTTCTCTACATTTACAGCAAAATCCTAGTAAGAACACGGTGCCCAGTGATTACCCAGTTTAACTATGAGTGAGCAAAAGTTAAAATCAAGTTAAAAAACTATGGTCCGGTCTGAATAACAAATAAAATTTTAAAAGCTAATTAGAACACTTACAGAAGTAGATGTCTTTAGCAGACACTATCTGTTCATATTTTAAAACATTATTTTATACTAATATACTCATGTGCAATAATAACGAAAAAGCCTACCTTTGGCACTGGGATAAGATGATGAGAAAAGACAATTTCTTAAAATTTGGCACCTAACTATATCAGGATTCCTATATCCTATTTATGCTAATCCTGTAACCCAAGAGCCATAATTATGGAGAATCAGTTCTCAACTATTTAGGTACCTCTAGAAGAGTAAATATTTTTAGACAGAAAAACTGACCTCAGCTACAATGCCAAAAATAGGAAAAATACAGAAGGTTCTAAAATATATCAAGTTTCACACTTTAGAATAGGTTTCCAAAGCTGAAGACAGTCACAGCTAAGGAATCAAGCATAAATACTTCCTGGAGTAGCCATAAGTTTTGATAAACATATTAAGTTCCTGCAGAATTACCAATTTCATCTCTTTACTTCTGGACCACTTTTGATATTTGCACAAATAACCAAAATTACAAATAAAGTTTGCATTTTAGAACTCAGGATTAAATATCTTTTAAATTTAATTTGGATCTCCCTCTTGAAACTGCAAGAATCAGGAAGACCAGGATAATAAGCCAAATTAGAGAATATTAGTTCTAAAACTTGGTCACATAGCATCTCTGTGTAAAGCAACCAAAATGTGAGAGAAAAGCATGCTTGTGGCATTTGAAAAAGGTGAATAAAGTATAGAATTCTAAATTCAACAGGATACTGGAGTGGGGTGGGATCAGCATATGCCCCTAAACAATATTCCATACCAAATATCCTGGAGAGGTAAGAAATAATCTAATATTTTTGTTGAAAAGATATATATAGTGAATAGCAGCTGCTATTATTTTGATTAGTACTAACTCCCTATTAAAAAACATGTTGGGGAGTTCCCGTCGTGGCGCAGTGGTTAACGAATCCGACTAGGAACCATGAGGTTGCGGGTTCGGTCCCTGCCCTTGCTCAGTGGGTTAACGATCCGGCGTTGCCGTGACCTGTGGTGTAGGTTGCAGACGCGGCTCGGATCTTGCGTTGCTGTGGCTCTGGCGTAGGCTGGTGGCTACAGCTCCGATTCGACCCCTAGCCTGGGAACCTCCATATGCCGCGGGAGCGGCCCAAGAAATAGCAACAACAACAACAACAAAAGACAAAAAAAGACAAAAAAAAAAAAAAAAAAAAAAACATGTTGGATCTCTAAAGAATAACAAGTTCAGGAGTTCCCTTCATGGCTCAGTGGTTAACGAACCCAACTAGGATCCATGAGGATGTAGGTTTGATCCCTGGCCTTGCTCAGTGGGTTAAGGATCCGGCATTGCTGTGAGCTGTGGTGTAGATCGCAGATGTGGCTCACATCTGGTGTTGCTATGGCTGTGGTGTAGGCCAGGGGCTACAGCTCTGATTCAACCCCTAGCCCGGGAACTTCCAAATGCTGTGGGTGCAGCCCTAAAAAGCAAAAAAAAAAACAAAAAACAAAAACAAAAAAAACAAAAAAAACAAAAGTTCAGTTATAACCTCTATTTCTTATACTTGCAACTTTAGTATTAATTCAAACAGCAATTTGGATGCTCAATAATAGAAGTGAAAAGTTATTCTAAAAGAAATAAAACCTTAAGTCTCTGAGAAAGAATCTGTGACCTACTAAGCCTAATGGGAGCACTAAAGACAATTTTTTCCGAAAGGACACATACTTAAACTCACTCAAGTTTACAAGGACACTATGTACATAGGGCAAAACACTCTTATCCTGGCAAGCAAGCACATATACATATAAACACAAATAACACAGCCCCAACCCTAACATCTTTATTCAATACCTGTCAACCTCTTCTATCTTTTGCATGTTAAAAAGCAGGGATGGGACAATTTTATCCATGTGCTGGGGTTCCCAAATGGTAGCGCGAAGTTCATCATTAACTGTTTTGCGAACCACGCCTTGAATACCTCTGATTCCAGCAATTCTGATTCTATAAAAAAGAAGGAAAAATTTGAGTCATGAAAAAGGTTATTTAACCAAGTCTGACTGCTTAGCTAAGAAAATGGATGCCAAATAAACCTCAAGTCAATAAAATAAAAATATAATAAATTTAAAATTAAAATCTCAAAAATCTAAGATGGAGAGAGACATGGCAGTTCCAAAAGAGGCTTACTTTTAATACTCTTTGAAAAAACATCAGCATTTAAAGCTAAAAAGAACTGTAAATTACAGAAATGTTTAGTCCATCAGTTTTCAATAAAAATAATTTAATCAAAAGAATTAGGTTTTCCTAAGAGGATGATCAATAATTCAAACTAATGTGAACAATTTTCTCCCCCTTTTCTTGCCTATATGTCTCAGAAGCTGAGTGAGAACAGGATTTCACGGTTCCTGAAAAACCCTCGATGCTTCCTCAGACTTTTCATTCACTGTTTCTCCCTGAGAACCTCTCACCTCCCGCTTAGTCCACCCAGATGGAAGACTAAGCTGGTTCCTTTAAAGGTGTGACAAGAGACCCAGCCAAAACCCCTCAGCCGTACAGGCACATACACATGCGGGTGTCCTGGTACATATACATCACTGTGTGTATATGGGACTTAAAATGTATCCACAGCGTGAGAGAATGCTGCCTGCTCCTCCCCTCCCAATCCACAGCCCAACTTCCTCAAGCTCTTCCTCACTCTTCTTTAAAAATAAAACCCATCAGTTCCAGTAGGAGAAGAAAACTAGAAAACAGCATCTAAAATCTGGGGAAGAACCATCTCACAAGCAGAACTAACCTGATAGCCCTTCCCTCTGTCCAAATTTGATTGTTATTTACCTCCTTTCGTCTCCTACCTCCTAAAATATCCACCATTAGAAGCTAATTCAGCTTGCCCAGCACAGTTTCCAAAAGCTCTAAGTAGGTTTAGAGAATGGAAGATGTGGGGAAGGGTGATACTGCTTTACAAGCCTACGGGGAAATGACACTGGGATTCAGGCGGAGCCGATGGAGAACGGGACCCTGAGTAGGAGAAAAAGTGAACTAGGAGACAAGACACAGTTTGCCTTTTACAGATCTGTGTCTATTCCTGCCGCTTTTTAAAACAAAGTGTTGAGAGACTGCTGCAGCTATCACAAGCAGGCAAGCCTGACATTACCACAAAGATAGTATCTGCAAGTCAAGTATTTCAAGAAAATCTTAACACTTATCAGCCCCATTTCCCACGGGCCATGGCCCTAAGTTTTATTTGATAGCATTTGCTAAAATAAAGGGATTGATAATACGTATTTACATTAGAACCTCAAGGGAATATAAATATTCCCTGAAAGAAACCAAAAGGGCTTTTACTCATGGCAAAGCAGAAAGAAAATCTAGCCCTCCAAGTATCTTTTAGTTTCCTCACTTGTTTTACAGTGATTCAAATGAAATACTACTTTGGAATATCAAATATCATGTAATAATGGAAAGACCTAGAATTAAGACAAAGTTACATAAGACCTTTCATTTGTATATAGAATATTTCAAGTTTCTTTTTGTAAAACATTAATAAAAAATGTTTAAGAAGATAAAGCTTAACTGAGAGGACTGGGAATGGGAGGGTTGATATTTAATAAATAAAAGGGGGCAAGGAGAGGACTCGAGATAAAGGGACATTTGAGAATGGGTTAAGGATCCAGTGTTGTCACCACTATGGCTCTGGTTCAGATCCCTGGCCCAGGGAAGGGGGAACTTCCTATGCCAGGGGGCGCAGCCAAAAAGAAAAAGAAAAATGTCAAAATATATTCAAAAGACAAGATCTTTCACTAGGGGGCGCTAAATACCTAAAATCAGATACCTATGTAACAGTTTTTTTGAGTTTTTACAATGCATCCTTTAATATCATGAATATTTTTCACCTACATTAGCTTATATGTGAAATTCATCTCAACCAAAATTTACATGTAGTTTATTAATCCTTATAATACTAAACAAAAAAGTACTGCCTTCTGGCTATTTTTTATATTTTAAAACAAAATTATTACAATATCGGAAAAAACCTGTCATTTTATTTAACTAATTATTTTACCTTTTTGCCCTGTTAACAAGTTAGTGTCAGCCTCTGAGAGCAAGAAACGGTTTTATAAAAATTTTTTTTAATATCCTTTAAGGAGAAAAAGATTTTAGCAGGGATTGGGAGAAACAGGAACTTTATTATTGTAAGACAGTTAGAGTTCTCTCTCCCTTTCTATGGCTTTATACTCACAATGAAGGAATAACAGCCAGATTCTAAATGGTTATACTACACCAAGAAAAAAATTATACTAACACCGTAACAGACAAATAAATCTTATATCTGAAAACAACTAAACAACCTCTTTAACTTCTTTCTCCAAGTTTACGTTTGTTTGTGTAAACCAACACTATAGCTTGCACACTAAAAGCTAATCAGTTAGTTACATGTCTGTATATTCCTTTATTTACTTTAAAAGAAAAGTAAAAATTACACAACATGCTAAATCTTACTATCAACTGCCCATAACAACCTTCTGAATTCAGGTTAGCTTATTTCTTTCTAGGTATATTACGATAAAGCTCAAACTACCTTGTACATTTACCAGGGTCATTCTAATTTGTAACTTTGATAAACATGTCAATCTATTGATTGTATTTGCAGATAAGTATTTGATTCCAGATTATTTTATGATGTAGCTAGAAGGGATGTTTTAAAATGCCCAAATCAGTTGTCATAACAACCGCAGATAGATGATGACTGCGTAATATATATTAATTCATTCAATTTACGTATGTGTTCATTCAGAAATGCGAGAGCAATGTGCCCAGCACTATTCAAAGTGCTAGTGGTACAGCAGTCTTCAAAACAAAGGCCCTGCCCTTCTGGAACTCATACATACCATGGAGAAGAGAAAACAGACAACAAGATATGACAAGATAAAGCTTCACTGGGAGGATTGGGATGGGAGGGTTGGTATTTAATAAATAAAAGGGGGCAAGTGGAGGACTCGTGCATGGTAAACGGACATTTGAGCAGAGCTCTGAACAACGTGAAGTAAGAAGCCATATGGGTATCTGGCGAGCCATCCTCGGTCCTGGGGAGAAGCACGCCCGATGTGTTCGAGGAGACCCTGGTGGCTGGATCAGAGGAGAAGAAGTGACAGGATGACAGCATCTAACACTCGGGGAAGGTGAGCATAACGGGGCATCCTGGGTAACAGTAAAGACTTCGAGTTTTACTCTCAGTCAGAAAATCACTCTCAATTTTACTGCTTTAGTCCATTCTTCTAACAGCAATTTAAAGCTGGACTTCAGGGATAAAGCATACATTCTCCCTTCTCCTTTGGTAATCATTTAATATATAAACACAGTATTCATCAATAAGTTACTTCATGACTGTAAATAATAAAGGAAAACAATACATACTCTGTTCGTGTTTCTGGATCACTGTGACAGGAATGACACATGGCACTGAAGCGAGATACAAAAAAATCATAACGTCTGTGATAGGATGGTGTGTCTTCTTCAATATTTGCAAATTTGACAAACTAAAAGAAATAAATAAAATGTATTATCACCTTTCTGAAAATGTGAAACATCTTCTTTCATTATTTGTTACACTGACAAGAAATATTCAAATAAAAAGAAAATAAAGTATGAAATATCATAAATGCTACATATAAATAGAAGGAATTTTTTAATAATGAACTTTACAAAATCAAGGACACAGCATTAAAAATGTTAAATATAAATTCTTGATGCAGTTAATTTTGAGTGTGTGAGCCCACTTTCCAGACAGAAAGGTCTTAACTGTAAAGTTCTTTTATGTTTGCTGGATGCTGACCCAAACCTGCAGGTTTGTTTTTTTTTTATTTCTCAAATCATGGGTAGGAAATCATCCTTGACAGTGGTTACATAACACATGAATGCATAATATTTATACAAATAAGATGGGACAAGAAAAAGGGCCTCAAACTGAAGGAAACATAACCAATTCAGTAGAGAAGAAAAAATATTGAGGTGGTAAAATTTATTCTACTTTTCTAAAGATTAAAAAAGGAGATAACCATATGTTTAGAAAATTTTAAATATCCTAATGAGCCACAGACCCAGCTATATGATTCCTCAGTATGCATTCTTTTTTTCTTACTTGCTTTCTCATTTGTTCAGTGACTTACTACTTCCACATCAATAGCTTAAAACAACAAACTGTTAGTTTACTTGCAAATTTAAAAATATATAAACACCTGCCAGGATACAGACTGAAGGGTTTAAAAGACTACAGCCAAAAGAATTATTCAACCAAATTTACTGGGCTGTCCTGGAAACAAAACTGAAATAAGCATAGAATAAATGTGAAAAAATGAATTTATGATAATCAAGTATTTTAAATTAATTCAGCCAGAGCTAAGTCATTTGTTTTAAAATATCATTTCATATGATTTATATTATCCAGAAAAAGACCACAAATACTACACCTGGTTGAGATTAAACTAACATTCATTACTTATTTTGTACCACGTACTACGCTAGGTGTTTTCGCCTCAGTTCTTATTTGATGATTCCACAATCCTGTAAAGAATGTGTCATTATCCCCATTTTACAGACAGGAACACTGAAATTCAGAGGGTACAGCATTTGCCCAAAATGACACCAAGTGAATGGTGAAACTGGCTTTATAGTCCAGGGATCTAGCTCCAATTTTCAAGATTCCCAAACTGACCATATGAAGAGTTTCAGAAAATATTTAGCCAGATATTTATATTTTTCATAAAAATAAAACTGGAATGACATCAGGAAATGCTCAAAAAATATAACTGAAAAAAAAAAACCCACAAAAGTGTATATACAATACGTTCCCCATTTTCTAATGTGTATATATATATATATATGTATATATATATATACATATATATATATCTTTTTTAAGACCATACCCATGGCATGTAGAAGTTCCCAGGCTAGGGACCGAATCAGAGCTGTAGCTGCTGGCCACAGCCAAAGCCACACAATGCCAGATCTGAGCCACGTCTGAGACCTACACCACGGCTCACAGCCAGATCTTTAACCCAATGAGCAAGGCCATTTCACAGGGTGCAACAACAACAAAAAAAACTAGAGACAAAATGCTCTACTCACCTACATCTGAACTGGTTGTTCAAATGTCCCTACCAAAGCATCTGCCTTTACCAGATAAAGACACTCTAAGAAGAGTTAATCCTGGAAATGCTAATTAAACTTAAAATTACTTAGAAGATAGCTGTACTCACAGAATTTGTTCCAAGAACTTGAAGCTTTGGTTCCCCTGATTCCAGCAGCTTTGCTACCATATGAAGAAAGCTTTCTACAAACGGCTTGATGCTTTGAGAATGGCAGGCCATAAGAAGCTGGTCCAGTGCCTCCATAGCAATTAAAACATACCTAGGTATAGGAGAAAAATAATGTTAAAGCATCTCCAGATCTCTTAATTCTAAATGCTTTCATAGGAATACTTAGAATAAGTTTATTCAAATGCACAGAACATAGCCAAATTTAGTAGCTTCTCACTGAAATCCTAATCCTCACACAACACTAACGATCTTAAGATTATAAAATGATCCTCAGGTGGAAGCACATGAAAAAGATACTGCGTGACTCCATTTTCTCCTTCTCACCAAAAACTCTTCCAGAGCTTCCTTAACATTACCTTTGTCTGACTTTTTCTTCTTAAACATGAATATTTTCCATTTTCCAGACATTTATTTGCATCTGACCCAAAACAGTGATTTATAAGCAATATGCCTGAATTTCTAACACACTATTTGTACCTGTAAATATCAGTGTATAAAACCCTATCAGTAGTATTATAAGGAAAAGGTATCATAAATTTTATCTTATAATTCATCAGATTTTAAAGCTTGTACTAAACATTAAAATTCAGGGAAGTTTCTGTTGTGGCTCAGTAGAAATGAATCCAACTAGTATCCATGAGGATGTGCGTTCGATCCCTGGCCTTATTCAGTGGGTTAAGGATTTGGCATGGCCATGAGCTGTGGTGTAGGTCGCAGATGTGGCTTGGATCCCACGTTGCTATGGCTGTGGTATAGGCCAGCAGCTGTAGCTTCAATTAGACCCCTAGCCTGGGAACTTCCCTATGTCACAGATGCGGCCCTAAAAAGCAAAAAAAAAAAAAAGAAAAAAAGAAAAGAAATTCAGACTTTAGATAACTATGCTTTAACAATCAACCATAAAACTATTTGTAACAAGACTCACGAAAATGCTTTAAATGGTAACAAGGCAGAAGTTGAGAAAGTCAATATATCACTTGGAAAATGGAATACTCTAACTTAAACTAGGATTATAACATGACAATACGGGGAAGTATTTATAAACCAAATTACAGTTATCACTGTTAAGCACAGAGAATGGATTAAGATGGGAGACCTTTATTTATAGGTAGATGTATAGCTAGCACAGATCACATCAGCATACTTACATCTTCTGAACCTTAATACCTAAGCCTAACAACAGTTCTTTTTCACAGCTCCTCTGATAGGAAAAACTGGAGCTGTGTTAAAAATCAGTTGGTTAACAGAATCTTAGTTTTCAATTTAGACACTGATTTTTTTTTTTTTTTTTCCCAGAGGAGGGTGAGGTGGGGTTGCACCCATAGTATGCCTAAGTTCCTGGGCCAGGGATAAAACCCGAGCCACAGCAGCGACCTGAGCCACTGCAGTGACAATGCTGTATCCTTAACCACTGAGCCAGAGAGAACTCTCTAGAGATTGATTTTTAAACCGTATTTACAATACTGCACTGACAGACTAAGGGAATCGATTTTTATTATTTCCATTTTACAAAAGCCTCAAAAATTAAGGGATGCTTAAGCAACTTCATTAACCAATGTACGTTTATTCTTAAACCTGACCACCAGGAAAGTGATGATTTCCCTGTATAGTATTATAATGTTTTATGCTCCTTATATGATCTCTACCTACGGGTAGAGATGGCAAAATAATTTATAGGATGATTTAGCCTAGGGAGAAGTTTCTAAAGGTACTATGTTAGCAGCAATTAGTTTCCTTACCCAGAACGATGTCTGACCACATCCCTGCTCAACCTTTCTGCCAGATAAGAACCAATTCGATCCAGTTTCTCTGGAGCAGACACTGCATAAAATGTCAATTTTTCCATATCAGCTTTAACAAGGCCATCCTAAAAAATAAAAAGAACAGGTGAAAGAGGTTATACTCACATCCATTACTTTTATGCTTATTATTTGTATTTCTAGGTGTTGCTTGCTTCACATTGCCCCTTTCTGGACTAGTGGTTAATCCATATTACCCCAAACCTTCCTGGATATAGCCTCTTCAGTGATAATATTCACCATTCTGGACACCATTCTGGACACGCAGAATTTTGAAAAAGTTAAAGAAATGCTCCATTTAGAAAAAGCATTTAGGAGTTCCTGCTGGTGTGCAGCGGGTTATGAATCTGACTGCAGCAGCTCGGGTCACTGTGGAGGCACGGGTTCAAGCTCCGGCCTGGTGCAGTGGGTTAAAGGATCTGGCATAGCTGCGCCTGTGGCGTAGGTTGCAGCAGTGGCTCAGATTCAATCCCTGGCCCAGGAACTTCTATATGCTACAGGTGTGGCCATAAAAAAAAAGAAAAAGCATTTAAATATACCTTCATAGGCAATGGATTACTCTAATGCTTCCTTCACAGAAATACAGCTCAATGAACGACATGCAGTATGTAGGGAACAGGACATATTTTAGTAATTATAAAACGTGATTTTGGTTACTTGTTCTTTGAAGGCAGGGACCATGGCATGCAGACCTTTGCACTCTGAGTACTGACTGCTGGACACATTTTGGATATACTACAAGGGTTTTTTTTTTAATAATCTAAAAATAAGAAATGTAGTCATTGGGTTTCCACATATACACAAAATTCACATAAATCTTTTCTTTTTCTTAAATCTTATTTTACAGATTGCTATTTAAATAAAGCTTATCTAAATACTGGGGAAAATATTCTTTGTGTATCTATTCTCTATACCTGCCATCACTCCCATGATCAAAAGTTCAAAGCTCCCTGACTGCCTCTAAGTAAGGTAAAGTAGATGTCTGGTCTGTCATTTACATTCCTCCACAATTGGGCCGTCACCTTACCTTCAATAACCATATATTTCAACTCGTCAAGGAAACGATCGAATATTCAGCGTACTAAATAATACCTCTGAAATTTCCAATCGGAAAACGGCACGGTTATCACCCATTACACTTCAATTAGGCTACAGGAACCTTCACTTGAAGGCTCTTGATGTCAAGTGTATCTCTTACTTTACTATCTCTTCTCTCCTGACAGTAACAGAGACTAATCTCTACTTCCCCAGTTGGTGTACATCCTCTCATTTCTTCTGAGAATGCTTCGCAGAGACTGTCAACACACAGTGATACTCCTTGATGTAAAGGCTGAAACTTTACCACCTGTTTTACTTAACATTTTACTTACTGGTTTATATATACTATGATTTAATATTTAGCATGCTTTTGCTTTATGTCAGTCAATGGATGGAAAGCATCCTAAAGATAGGTACCATATCTTAGGCTATTTTATATGCATGCCATAAATTATCCAGGGTATCTGGCAGCCAATCTATTTAATTGATTAGCCTCCTCTAAACAGCTGAATGTTTAAATCAGATTTGATTAAAAATGAGACATATCTCATAAATTAATGTTAAGATAACCAAAATTAATGTTAAGATAATCTACAACAGGCTACATTTTAAAATAAAGCGACTTCTGAAAATCAAACCCGTGTAATTCTTTTTTGTTCCTATCCACTTAATATTAAACGAAAAGAATCTCAGAAAATTTAAGACAGTGTCAAACAAAATCAATCAAACCCAGTTGCTTTGAAACTAGTAATCTTCCACAATAAAGTAACTTTTATAAAAAATTAAAAAGCACTTCAGTAAAAAGAGAACAAACTCTGCCTGGAATATTCTCTTTTTACTTCACAATTCTCTTCTGAAAACTGTGGCCAATCCTATTTATTCTTTGGATCTTAGCCTAGATTTCATTTCCTTCAGGCCTTTCTTCGCCCAAGCCCAAATTAGATATCATTCCCACCTACTCCAGTAGTAGTACCCTGTACCTTGCTTCTCTGTCACAACATCTTTCACACAATATTGTAGTTGCCAATTTACTTGTCTATGAGCTGGGTACGAGCAGAGACCACGGCTGTATTCACAGCTGTATTCTTGGCATTTCACACAAATAATCTGGCACTAGTTCATAAATTTCAGATGAGTAGAGAATTACTTAGGAACTATACAGACTAAAGAACATCATCTGTCCATCATTCCAAATTTATGCCTAATCCAAGAAAATAACTTAAAAATCATACAAGCAAGCATGGGTCATTTAAAAAATAAAAAAAAAAAGAGAAACATAAAATAGTAGTGTACAAGATGAGACTGGGAGTAAAAGTAGAGAAATGAAATTAGGGAAACCTTAGGAAGGTGAGCAGGGGGGAAGCATGGGTCAGCAAAGAGAAGGATCAGTAGATGTAGATCAAATTACTTTTGGATCTTCAGGGAATATGTTGTCCACCAGACGTTTGTAGCGAGGACGCAAAGCAGAACAGCAGCAACACACTCCTGTTCAAAAAAGAATAAAATCACAAAATACAGAGATTATTCATATTGTAAAGTGACCCAGAAATTCAAATTTCTGGATGTTTACTTAAAATAAAGGGGAAAAGTTCAAATAACAGAAAAAGACATGCAAATTCTACAGAAAAAGACATGCAAATTCTATTGATGAAGAAATGAAAAAGTTAAATTTCTCCTCCCCTCCCCAAAGACGCCCAGTTGAAATGAACATACTAATGAATTATTACAAAGCTCCAATCCAAACTGTCTGGGGGCACATGTGCACATGTACACACACACACAAAATCTACTATTCATCCTCTAAAGCAAATACATAATTGGTACCCACCTTACCTCCTTTCTGATCTCATCTCCTACTACTCTCTGCATCCCCCATCCCTCCCCTCCCGCCCCCAGCCTCCACTTTTCCTGTCTGGCACAATCCACTGGGCACCAGCCACAGTGGTCTTAAACTATCAGTTTACACTTAGTGTAGCTGGCGAAAACAAGTTAATACATGTATCTACATGATGCATCATATAAAGGAATCTCAATCAAGGGAGAATCAACCTCAAAAGAAATCAACAACTTCAAATAGAGAATCAACTTCAAAACAAAGTCCAGGGATTTCAAAATCTGCTCGAAGGCTGCCTTATATATTTTCAATTGCTAGCATCTTGGAAAGAGTCATGGATTTGGATCTAGAAGACCTGGGTTCGTTCCAATTCTTTCACCAAAGTGGCTACATGACCTTGGGTAGGCACATTGCTCTCTGGAAAGAATTATGTAAGCAGAAGGGATCTGTTTCCTTGTCCCACAAACCAATAACTTAAAGGGAATACTGGTCCTGAGCCATTATAAAATTATTCCTGACTTCCCTGGTGGCTCAGCAGCTTAAGGATCTGATGTTGTCACCTTGGCGGCTCAGGTCGCTGCTGTGGCACAGGTTTGATCCCTGGCCTGGGAATTTCCACCGGCTGCAGGTGTGGTTAAATAAATAAAAATAAATCATTTCCATGATTTATGAAACTGGGGTTTGTGTGTCTGTGTGTTACTGTGCACTTGTATGTATTCAGAAACCAAAATATGGTATGAAAGACCACTTAAATTAGAAGTTAAGCGAATTCAGGTTTAAGCATCTTTCTACCACCATCTTACCAGGTAGCATTATTCAAGAGACAACTTTTCCAGATATCACTTGGCTCATGAAGTATATACCACTCATGTATGCACTCATGAGTGACCAACGGGCTGAGACACATAAGCCTGAGTCCAGATTTGCAGCAGAATGGGGCCGTTAAAATACTGATAAAAACAAGACAGAATTAAGAACTGTAGAGCATCTTTAGTGATCATACAGCCATGTACCAACATTATTTAACATTCCCAGCAAATCAGTGAGGTAGTATCATCACCACTATCCAAGAGTGGAAACCCTAACAGAACTGATCGAGTAATTTACTCAACAGCAGTGGATGGGTGAAAATCCAGTGTCTAACTCTGAAAGCTCATGCTCTTTCTACAAAACCATAGATATTAGTAGTCAAATCAATCAATATTCAAATATTTCATCCAAACCTACTACATCCCTGACACCATGTTAGTAGATGCCACAGACACAGGAAAGTATAAGAGACAAGACCCCTGCTCTGGAGGAGTTTATCAACTGTTACTAAAAAATAGTGAAGGAGCTCCCACTGTGACACAATGAGTTAATGATACAGCTTCTCTATGGCATTGCCGCAGCTGTGGTGTATGTTGCCGATGCGGCTAGGATTTGAACCTTGGCCCAGGAACTTCTATATGCCGCAGGTGTAGCTGAAAAAGAAAAAAAAAAAAAATAGTGAATAATTCAGCAGTACATATTTAGGTACCGTACACTTACTGTATAAAACACTATTCGTTGTTCAGGATGTTTTTGACTTTAATAGAAGAAAAAAAACACCAAAGAGTCCATTAGGAGATGTTTTTCAAACTAACACCAACAAAACACAAGCCTGATTATTAGAAAGAAAAACAAGGGTAACAGCCAATCAAGCAAAAGTATTATTTCTGCGTCAACTATACCTAATATAAAAATACTTCAGATGACTGTTAATACACTGAAATAAATTAAAATCAAACATGTATCAAGTGATTAACTTATACATGGCATTGAGCTAGGTATTGCAATCTGAAAGAAGCTTATAACCAGATAAGAAGATTAGAATGAATACTTTGCAAGCACTAATGCCAGGCCAAATATAGTAAATTCAAATTGCTATTATGGCAAAAAGACTGGCAATGGAACTGAAAAACAAGTCCCAAAGCCTCAAGTTTCCTGTCAGAATGGTAAATTATGTAATTTTCAAAAGGCAAGAAAGAATTCTTAATAAGCTATTAAGTTTCACTTACACTGACACTTTCTGATATTATACACTGCTTTTAGTTAAAAGAGGCTTTAAAAAAATGACAACTTGGAATATACATAACTTCTAGTTCCCACTTTCAGGAACCTCAGGTCTACTGGGGGAGATATGAGTAAAAAGACAAGATCCCCAATAGGTGGCATGGAGTCAGACAGACCTGCGGTGAACCCAAGGTTACTCACTATCCAGCTAGGTGGGCAGGTTATTCCTATTATTTTGCCTGTTTCCTCATCAGTTAAATGAGTTAATAATGCCACCTTCGTATTTATTGGGAAAATGAAATAAAATTATATGAAAAGTTCTTATTAAGGGTATAACATACAGTAAGCATTCAGTAAAATGGTAGCTATTAGGGGTAACACTATAAGCAGTACAATCGGGGTAAGCAGAGGTGCTTGAGGGCCCTTGGGATAGTAGTCCCAACAATGTGAAAACCTCTGCTGTGAATGAATCATCCAAAAATCCAACGCATTTTACATATGGTTCTCAAGCTTTAACTAACACTCTCAGAACCAGTGGGGGTAACTGCTATTTTCTGAACATGATGTGTGAAGAACTACACTAAGTACTTTACCGCATTACTCATTTACTCCCACAGCAACTCTCCGGAGAGGTGGTTATTAATCAGCTTCGTTTGATAAAGCGGGAAGCAGAGGCTAAGGGAGGCCCATGTGCCCCCTATCATAACAGCTGGTAGGGAGAGGAGCTGAGATCCCCACCAGACCTGAGGACTTTGGAGGGTAACTGCCACACTGAGTTCAAGTACCAGGCAATTTCCAAGTTACTTTAAAGACTTTAGCTGTCCGCAAACCATGACCAATGAACATGACTGCAGGATGAGTGCGACTAACAGATGAGGGATGCACTGCCATGGAGGGAAATAAAGGATCACAGTGAATTTCTCCAGAAGGTCCAAAACAAAACAAAGCAAAAACACCTTCTTGATCATTTACTTACATGAAAATCTACCAACTATAGAGAAGACGCATGAAACCAGGTTTTGAAACTTCAACTTACCCAGGTTTCTACAAAAATGATACCCTACTGAAGGTAATATAAGGTTAGAAGGCCTGGCAATAGTAACCACAAAAGAAATAACTCTAAGGCTATTTAAAATCAGAGAATACTGTACTTATCAACATCACAAGAACAAGTACAATAAAATCATTGGACCTACTGAGGCACAGAAATGCAGTTGATTCCCTTGTTGAAGCCAATTCATAAGGCTTTTCCAGTTCAGCTGCAGGTACCCGAACATAGTCCTTCATGTTGTAAGAGACTGTTTAATAGTTGATCTGCCTGCTCTTAGATCCCTTTACCTACTGTTCAGGAAGTGCCTGGTTCACTTTACTTGAAATTAATTAGCAGAGGGTACTAATGTACTGTAACTTATCTAACTTGTTGACATCAAATATAAAGCTATCAAGAACTTGATAATATCCTTATCGAATTCTACTGGCGAGGCCAAATAGCTTAAACAAGATACTACTAAGGTACTATATTGCCAGTTTGCTTAATATAGATCCTTCATATAGTTTAAATAAGAAAATAAACCTATTTCTATCTTTTCTCCTTAAAGCATTCCCTTAATTCCTCCTCATCCTTGCTTTTGATCCCTTCCAAAAAAACTCCTCACTTTCTGACATCGTCCCAACTTCCTCTTTTCCAAAGGGAAAAAAGAGCCAAGCAGAGAAAGTCTCAAGCAAATGGGAGGTCTCAGCAATATGAATTCTTCTTTTAAATTTAATTCTCATATAAAGGAGACAGTAATCCACTATTCCCCTCCTACAGCACGTGGGATTCAGAGTCCTACTTATGATATAGCAGGAGAAGCAGGAAGTCTTAAGTGGGTAACTAAACTATGGGAAAATGGAACTAGGGCATAGCTGGAAAGAAAAATTATGACCAAAAAAATGCCAAGCTGAATATTATAGTAGTGTGCAGAGAGGCTCATGGGGCAATCTGTTCAATAAGGCTCTCTGAGCCTTTGTGAATAAATAGAAAAATCCTTCTACCAATCTCTCAGGGTTAAGAGCACTAAATTAATATAAAAGTTGCCTAGAATGTAGAAGATGCTTTAAACATTATATATGGGGGGGTGTAGATGTACACACTTTAGTAAATTTGCACACTCCTATCTTCTTTAAAGACACCCAAGACATCATGAAAATTCACCAGGGTCTCCTGGTCCTCACCTCAGGCAGGAGTGAAACATATTGACCTCTAGCATCCTTCTTCTTTGACAGTGAGGTGTTAGGATTAATTCATTCTGATCTAACAGGCATCCACAGGAGGACCTGAGGAGCTGCACAGAAAAGCTCATGGGTGAGCTGACAGAAGCATGAAGCAAGGATCATGGGCATACAGGGGTGTTGAGAGAATTCTGCTTAATGGGTCCAATACTCTAAGTGGCTGGTCCATCCGTGAGTACTTCTGGTTTGTGATGACATCTGCTTTTCTATGTAGCTCTCTAAGTTTGGGGTTTTGGATAATTAACTAAGACTCCCTTTAACATAAGGTACTTACACTTTCAATGAACTGTATTACCCAATGATAATTTAAATCTAACTGGAAATATTAAGATCTCCTTACTAAACTATTAATAATTAAAACTTAACGTCTCTATTATTAACCACCACCAAGTCACCGGGTATTTGGGATAAAGGTATTCTCTACCACAAAGATAAGAAGTTACTACCACTGTCACTGAAGCTGAAGAATGCTTGGATCTTATGATGGGAACCAGCTGTACAACCTTGATTTAGGTTTGTGTCATGATCTATTAAAGGACAAAATAATCGAATCTATATCTTCTATACAATTACAGCATCTCAGTTAACTCTTTCCTGTAATTTGTTAGGAATTCACTGGCTTATTTAGGGCTTACTAAATGTCATATATTTAAATGGGGATGGCTATGATGACTGGATTTTGGTCCCTATGCCTTCACTGTATATTTCTATCACAGTACCTGTAACAAATTTTCGTACTCATTTATATACATGCCTGTCTTTCCCAGCAGAATATGAGTCACTCCAACATAAAGCCCATATATTTTGTTCATCGTTGTGCATGTCTAGAATACAGTATTCACAAAAAATATTCCTTCAATAAATGAATGTGGACTCAAAGTGTACTGATAGATACAATGAATTTAATATTTGCTGACATGTGCTATAATAAAATGATAAAGTACACTGTCCGCCATGAAATACTAAATAAATGCCAGGACAATACAGTTTTTCCAATGAACAGCTGTCAATGTCAACTGAGTCACTTTAAACAATTCATGCTTTATTTTTAGGCTTAGTGGAAGCTATCAGTAATCAAGGTGAAAAGAGACAGCATGTTGTTCTATTAAAAGATTTTAAAAATTCATGACTTTAAGACCTCTAACTCTGTGGTAGCCAAAGTCCTTAAAAAGGGTCTGTATCACATACATTCTCTTCAAAGTTAAAATTAAGTTACTCATTCAGTTAGTGTCAGAATAAGCACTCACTTCATACAATTAAATGTTTTAGTAACACTATGGTCCCACCCATGCATATCCCTCCCAAGGACCAGACACTTATTATATAAATCTACATATACCATACGTACACATACAGACACTACATTAAAGCCTATAATGTGAGTGTCATTCCTGCACTTCAACATGTGGACAAGGCACTGTGTTAAGAACTACAGAGGATCAGAAAGGTAACTATCGATTTGAAAAGACAAAGGTTTAAAAATTGAATTTTAAAGCAAGATTTGGACAATATTTGAGGACAAAGGATATTCGATGTCAAATTGACCACAGGACCATAGAAGATAGAAACATTTCCAGCTCAAGTGAAGGGAGGTTTTACGAAGGACATGGGATTGAGCCGAGGGCTCCCCTGAAGAAGAGTAGACTGAACTCTAAGTATACTCTGAAGACAGTGGACTGCAATTACCAGCAGACAGAATAAAACAAGTACCACTACAGAGGATGGCACGTGGAAAAAACCAAAATGCATTTTCTAATGACCCAGAGCCTAGAAAAGAAGGGACGTAGCAGGTGGCACAAAGGATGCACCAGAAGGGTTTGGTGGCTAATTAGATAGGGGTCAAAGAAAAGCGGGAACAAAATAGTCTTATCTTTAGGAAAGTGTTCCTTTTAAAAGGATTTTAATCCATTAGAGGAGTATTTTATTACACGATTCTTTCTGCATGTAATTCTATACCTTCTCTCCTTTCATTCTCAATTTCACTACTTGTTCTTTATTCCCAGGCACATAAACCTCATGGAAAAGAGGACAACGAAGGCAATAAAAGGAATTAAAGCTCAAATTCTTTTTTAAAAGATAGTCTTCCCACTGCACTGCAGTATTTGGCTCTACAAAAAGCACAATGCAGACAAAACTCCGCATGCTTTTCAAAACTACTGAGATACTGTCTGTAGGAAAAAATAGCTTTTTTCTGAGTCAACTACTGATCAATTTATACTCAATATCTGTTTTCCTCCCACTATCACATTTTTTAAAGAAAAATATATATTAGGCATTGCCCTGCTTACAGACAATTTATAAATTTATATCTACACTTTATCATACTTAACTGAAAAAATTAAATATGACTCAGCAGAGTTACCCAAGGACAAGAGTAATAAAATACAGACTAAACATGCCTTTTAGAAAATGTAATCCTGCAAGACTGCATTTAAAACCTTTTGGAATCATCATATGGAAAAAAATACTACAAATATTAAAATCAGGAAATACAATTCTCTATTCATGTCATCTGATGTTGGTTTAGTTTGTAAAGCAGATAGAAACAATCCAGTGGTTGACACAGAAACCAGAGCTGCAACCAGGAAAGCAAAGTACTCAAGCCTCTGTCTCCACCACCGCTAACACACAGCATGTGGTTCAGCCCTACTTCTAAGACCATATGGCCGCCCTCTGCATGCTGCAGACCTTCTTCAGATGTGCGCAGGTGGCAGTCTTGGCAGGAAGCACACCACCCCTGTGTCCCCACCTCTGGAGGTAAGACATTAGAGGCGGCAGAACTGAAAACTGAAATAGTATGTGATTGCTTTTTTGGTTTAAAATATACAATACCTACTAAATGATAGTGGCAGTAGTACTGTTAAGAATTAAAAAAAGGAATCACATTTTTCTCCATATATTTTGTGCATATGAGTGAAATGAGCCAGAAAGACAAAGACAAATACCATATGATATCACTTATAACTGGAATCTAATATCCAGCACAAATGAACATCTCCTCTGAAAAGAAAATCATGGACTTGGAGAAGAGACTTGTGGCTGCCTGATGGGAGGGGGAGGGAGCGGGAGGGATCGGGAGCTTGAGCTTATCAGACACAACTTAGAATAGATTTACAAGGAGATCCTGCTGAATAGCATTGAGAACTATGTCTAGATACTCATGTTGCAACAGAAGAAAGGGTGGGGAAAAAATGTAATTGTAATGTATACATGTAAGGATAACCTGATCCCCTTGCTGTACAGTGGGGAAAAAAATTTAAAAAAATAAAATAAAATAAAAAGTTTTTTTTGAGAAAAAAAGAAAACTGAAACCCACAAAAAAAGAGAAAATTATAGTTGTATAATGATATTATTTTAGGCTTTGATAGCCAATAAAAACTTCTTGGGAAAAAAAAAAAAAGTCTATTTAAAACACAGTCTAACAAAAACTCTGACAAAAATCCACTAATCTTCAGCTAGGGAAACAGCTGGCAAAGTAACTGAGGGCTCTGACAGTTTCCATAAATTGCAATAAGCCAATAAGCCAATCTTTGGAACTTTCTATAAAAACTTATTTTCCTCTTCTCAGAGCAAATCTTGGTAAATATGTAATATGGCAAAACTAGTCAGAAAGTACTGGAGTGTCTTAATTTAAGAAGAAAATGTGTTCTTCAGACATAAACAAAAACTAAGACCTACGTATACCTAAATGACTAGAGACATTTTCCTTTAACATGAAAGAAAACAAAAGAAACTGAACTTATATAACTCTCCCTTTAATTAGAACTACTTGTAAAAAACCCTTAACAAACAAATATTCATGGAACACTGTGGAATATTATTTTTTGTTTCTTAAAATTGCTTTGAGGCATTGCTGTGGCTCTGGCATAGGGTGGTAGCTACAGCTCCAATTAGACCCCTAGCCTGAGAACCTCCACATGCAGTGGGTGCAGCCCTCAGAAGATGAAAAAAAAAAAGACCCCCCCAAAATTGTTTTTGTTATATCAATGCCTAGATATAAGCTAATAGCCCATGAATTCTCTCATGCACTTAGAATCCACTTTGAAAGCGCAAAAATTTCTTGAAACAGCCAAAACCTTCTATAGTTCAAAAATAAGATTAGAATAAGTTAAAAATTCCACATTAAGAAAACACAAAAATTATCTGAGAGTTCCCTCATGGCTCAGTGGGTTAGGATCCAGCATTGTCACTGCTGCGACTCTGGTTACCGTTGTGGCACAAGTTTTATCCCTGGCCCAGGAACTTCCACATGTCACAGGTGCCACCAAAACAAAACAAAACAAAGAAAGAAAACAAACCTTAAAAATTATCAAAAAAAAAAAAAGGTGACTAGTGCTACTTGATAGAGGACACCAAAAACTTCAAGGTCCTAGAATCAGCACATCAAAAATCAAAACACAGAGAGAGCCATTAACATTTACACAAAAAAGGATAAGCTTGCAGAAGTCCAGAAGGACCTCTAAGGACAATTCAAGGCAAGAATTCAATTTGCAAATCACCAATTCAGATGGTTCTAAGGCCCAGGGATGCTTAGTAATTTAGCATTTCTAGAGTGACTGAGGATGCTATAAAAACACGCCAGGACCAATCCTATAAATATTGGTAGTCGCAGGCAACCCAGGACTAAGAATTATTCTTATTCTCTTAGCCTGAGAATGTCTAAAGGCATCAAAGCAGACAAGTTTTCAGTTCCAGCTACTTGTAACTGAATGAGGAAAAGCAATAATGATTCAGCAAAAGATAAAAGGGAGGAAAACAAAGAAACAGAACGTTGGTAAAAAAAAATAACTTGAGGTTTGTCAGGCTTTAATTTTTCTGGTATACAATAACTATTATCTTTATATATCAAATAACGTAACATTTTTATTATTAACTGGTAAATTCCCTGCACATTTGTAATTAAGGTCTTAATAAAATGCCTACTACAGTGAAGCTAAGGACTGAGATACGTGACTAATTCACAAAACTGTTTCTTGACATGAAGACATTTAAACTATAACAAGACTGTGGGCAATTGATGCTACAGAAAACGAGATAAGTATCCCTTTGCTAAAAACAAAAGGCAGATGCAAACAAAACCATATTGGCAAGTAACTGAATTCACCCTCAGTCTTCGGGAAGAATTATATATATCTAATTATGTTTGTTTTTCTATCACACTCTTTTTTTTTTTTGCTGCACCCATGGCATGCCAAAGTTCCTGGGCCAGGGATCAAACCCAAGCCACTGCAGGGACAATGCTAGATCCTGAAATTGTTGAGCCACCAGGGAACTCCTTCTACCATACTCTTAATACAAAAATTATCTCTAGAACAATTACAACACTGGTAACTTCCCTAACTAAAACAATATGCACAAGTCTTCTACTTTTACTATGTAAATGTGTTGATTCTCTTATCATAAAAGGTTACCTCATAAGAAAAGCTACCTAAGTAAACTGTTTTCCATAGTACAATGCTTTCCTTAGGGTTTTATGAGCAGTCTGAAAAAGAGTAAAATGTGGTCTGATAGAAGAAGATAACCACATACAAAGAGAATTGTAATTATGCAATAAAAGCTATGATATAAGACATTGCTATAAGATAACAGCAGTGTGACCTTAACCTTCCTGCAAGAAGTAACAACTAAACTAAGTCTTGAAGAAGCAGGAATTTGGCAAAGAAGGGAAGATGATGGTTCCAGGTGGAGGGAGCCACGTGTTAAGAACAAGAGTGTAGTTTTAATTTGCAAACAAGCATAAAGTTCTGCAACACAAGAGAAATGGCTAGACAAACTTACAGGAAGCAGACATGGAAACCAACTGAATGTAAAAGGTACAAGGAGGGAAGAGTCGAAAGTAATAGGACAGTTTGGGCAAATGATTAATGGTGGTATCCAACTAGGAATAGAGGAAGATAAATTTGGGGGTGGGAGGAAGGCATCAAAAAGAGAAAATAAATTTTATTTTGCATATGTTAAATTTGAGGTTACCCCAAAGTAGGGCATCTGGAAGTAGACAAGTGATCTAGACTAGAAATACAAATCTAAGAATCAAAAGCTTATAAATGATAGCAAAAGCAACTAGTTTGGCTACGGTCATCATAGGAAAACAGGATGAAATTAGAGAGAGAATCCTGGGGAAAGCAAACACGTAAGAAGTGACTAGAAGAGGAGGAAGTGAAAGGAAAACATATAAAAACAACAGGGAGAAAACTATTTAAAAAAACAGCATTAGAGAAAGCAAAGGAAAGATTTTCAAATCCTATACCTTCTACAAAAGTCCCAATTACAGAGATAGAAGAACTCAGAACTCAGAAAGAAAGAAAGAAAGGGAGGGAGGGATGGAGGGAGGGAGGAAGGAAGAAAGGAAGACAGAAAGGCTCCAAGAATGAGGAAACAGCAGAAAAAGAAATTAAGCGGATTTTTAAAAACAAGTAAACATGAAAATCCCAGATTTTACAGCAATATAAATCAAAATTTCAAGGTGTATTAAATATTTCAACCAAAAATAAATCAAAGCAGTTGGCAGTTTCAGAATATCCAGAATGAAAATCACTGTTCTACAGACTCTATACTTGACATGGGGTGGAGCAGGGGGTGGGGGGGGGGTGGGTTTTAGGAATGAGACTAATCACATAGTTTACAATGATTATACGTTCTTATTAAAAATAAAGCGATGAAGAGTATGAAATAGCCCTCAAAATGATCTAGTAATATATTTCATTACTATTTTCATCAGTTTTCAGTGAGATATGTCTTTTATCTGAATACAGAACTAGATTATGTTAGATAATTTTTAGCAAATAACAAAGGATAAAATAATTGATTAGAATGAGATAATCACTAAATGAAAGTTCTATTAAAATAAAGACTGGAAGAAAAAAACATTTTATGTCTGCAGAACCCCACCCTTCATTTGGCATTTGGTGTTAAAAATATGATAAAAACAACAAGATCTTCTAACAAAATCAAGAACTGGGCACTGGTCTCATTCTAATAATAACATAATCTGACAAAGTTTCACATTTGAGGAAGACTTCCAAGACAGAGATTCAAAGAACACTGTAACTATTTCATGCTAGTCAACCAATCAAAAGAGATTTATAAGGTGGCTACTACAGGGAAAGTGCCAGAAATACAAGATGTGGGTCCTCAAGAAGCTCCCAACCTAGATTAAAATTCAAAAAATTCTAGTTGTCACACTGTATTTTGCACTGCCCAAAACAACTTTTAAGATTATGGTTGAAGAACTTCCGTCAGAAATGTTTGACAAATGATGGGAGTTCCCCTTGTGGTGCAGTGGTTAACAATTAGGAACCATGAGGTTTCGGGTTCGATCCCTGGCCTTGCTCAGTGGGTTAAGGATCCGGCATTGCCTTGAGTTGTGCTGTGGGTGGCAGACGAGGCTCAGATCCCACGTTGCTGTAGCTGTGGTGTAGGCCGGCAGCTACAGCTCTGATTCGACCTCTGGGCTGGGTACCTCCATATGCTGTGGGAAGTGGCCCTAGAAAAGACAAAAAGACAAAAAGACAAAAAAAAAAAAAAAAAAAAAAAAAAAAGAAGAAGAAATGTTTGAGAAATGATGAAGAACAGGAAATTCTAAAAGGTTGGGAATTTACAGGGCTTTCATAGTTTTGTAGTATCACAACCATAACTGCTCTTTCACCTGTTTCCACATAACACAGTAGTCTGAGTTTCGAAGGGCAGAACTATGTCTTGCTACTCATCTACCAGTGCTTGATATTTTTGTTTTTACTGATTTTTTATTTGTTCATTTATTACATCAATGTCCAAAAAGTGGAAATCAGAAGTGCAAATCAATAAACTTAACACCACCCAACAAAACTGTTCAACAAAATTATAGAACAAAACAACTGGTTTGTGAATTTTTAGTAACTCTACTCTAGTACCTAAAAATACATCTTACTCGAAACCATTTCATTTTGTATATGAGCATATGCAGGACCACATTATAACCAATATAACCTACACTGATTCTGGTGCCCATGTTTAATACTTCTGTGTCTGAAGCCATTCTAGCACCAAGTAATGACCTAAAATAAAAATACTAAACTTCTCATTCAATATTTTTCAGACTAGGGTGTGAAAACACTGTCAGAGTTCTTGAGTTTGGAAAACACAAACCTAGAGGAAGATTTCTAATCATTATCACAAAACTCTGTAGATTTTTAGCTCTTTTGCCTAACAATCCTATAGCCTGGATAAAGAACAAAAAGGCCATGTTCTACATGTTGCATTTTCAAAGGCACTGGCAAACGAAGGTATATGAAGGGGCCAGGCTTCTCTATTGCTATGCCCTTCCCTAGTCATCCATCCTGTCTCAGCCCGGTATTATTCCTCAAGGAAGTTGTCCCTGAAGACTGCCTGAAGCTGGGCAGGGCCCACTCTTCTCTGCCACACCACCACCATCATCTGCTTAAATGACATATTAATCTATTTCTCTTAAGAGGTCTAGAAACTCCTCAAGAAAAGGCTGTGTGGTTTACTCATTTTTGAGAGACTCAGCAGGTAAAAGATGTTAAAAGGGTAAGGATCCAAAAATGTCTAGAAAGAAAGTCTAGAGTTATGTACATTTTTCTTTTCTGTAAAAGAAAAATGAAATCTGAAACTTGGAGTCTTCTCTGATATATTAGACTAAAGTGATCTTTTTTTAAATCAGTTGTAGTCAAAATGCTACACGTAAGAGCATTTGACTCTCATGCTTAAGATGAAATACATAAAAAGTTATGCAGAAAGTAAATGTTGGCAGCTGGCAGATATACAGCTTACTCTCTTAATCTATTGAGTTTAATACAGCTCAATCTGTCTGTTGATGTCCAGGTTCAAACTAGAGGTTAGACTAAGTCATCCAAGATTCCTTCTAATTCTAAATGCACATGGTATCCCAACTCAACTGCAAACAAATACTGATGAACACCAATCATGAGCAAAGTACTACACAAGATACTGTGGACGGTAGAGAGAAGATCAGCATGGACACTACTATTTAACAAGGACTCACAGGCTTTGATATCTCCCTTCTAAATTAACTTGCAAGGCAGGTAATAAGAAAGTCTATTCAAGTTCTTGGTAAACAAAACACTTTGTACTAAAACCAGGTGAATGTTTAAGTTCAAACCTAGACTCACAATAAAGGCTTTTTCTTTCCTCAGAAGTTGTCTGAATGTGGCATTTCCAACTTGTGAAAGAAAAAAAAAAACCTGACATTTTCCAGCTGTCTTTGAAAAAGCTGTGAAGTTTATATGAGGCAAAATTAACACAGAAAGAATATAAGACATCTTAGTAGATGTCAGAAACATAATGAGAATTTTATGGAAAAGATTATTAAAGTAGCATCCACAATTAGACAAATTATAAAATAGTTCAGAGCATACCTACAAAAACCCAAATCATTTATTTTATAAAATATACATGATAGTTTATTTTAGATACACACACATACACACACATTTAAAGATTTAAAAAGTGAAGTCAGTTATACTTTAACAAAACAAAGATCTCTCCAATTTATTTACACTTCAGCTGGTCTTGGAGGTGAACCTGGGCAAAATTTCTCAGCCTTACTTCCCAAATAAAAACTGGGACTATTCACAGCTCTCAAATCAAGCCCCAAACCTTTTCATTCCCATGAGTTTGCTCCATACCATTCTATCTTGTCTTCATAAACAGTAGTATAAATAAGATGCCTTCAGCAATAAGATGATATGCACTCCAATTACAAAAAACTCCTGGAATTGAAATCTATTATATATTATAAAATAGTAGGTTCACCAATTTCAAATGTAACTCATAACACTGAGTTAGTAAAGAAAATATGAGACAAAAGAACACTTCAAAATGAATCCACAACGAACTACTGAAACAGAACAAGGAGTTGCAAATGAAGCATAATTCTGTACTGGGAAGAATTATGGGTTAACAATCAAGATAGTGGGAGGGTTCTGAGTTGTGAGGCTCCAAAACATTAATTTGTGGTAACAAAGTTGTCCACTCACTAGTTAAGGAAACTTGGAAGATTAAAGAGAGAAGTTAAAAGAAGTTAAAAGACTTAAGCATTGGGCAAATGTTGCAGGTTGAATTGTATTCCCCTAAAAAGATATGCTGAAGTCCTAACCCCAGTAGCTGTGAATGTGTCCTTATTTTAAACAGAGCTTTGCATATGGAACCCAGTTAAAAAGAGGTCATCGTGGATTAGGGTGGGCCCTTAATCCAAAAACTGGTCTCTCATAAAGAGAAAGATATGGAACGACACAGGGAAGAGGGCCACAGAAGGACAGGAAGAGGTTAGAGTTAAGCTGCCACAGCTCAAGGACTCCAAGGCTTACCAGCAGCCACCAGAGATAGAAGAGCCAAGGGGGCCAAGGAAGCATGGCCCTTCCTACGTCCTAATTTCAGACTTGTAGGTTCCAAAACTACAAGCTATTCGGTTTATGGTACCTTGTTACAGCATTCTTGAGAAACGAATACAAGTAAGATTTCAGGGAGTTCCCATTGTGGCTCAGTGGTTAACGAATCTGACTAGGAACCGTGAAGTTGCAGGTTTGATCCCTGCCCTCGATCGGTGGGTTGGAGATTTGGTGTTGCTGTGAGCTGTGGTGTGCGTTACAGACGTGGCTCGGATCCCGAGTTGCTGTGGCTCTGGTGTAGGCCGGCAGCTACAGCTCCGATTTAACCCCTAGACTGGGAACCTCCGTATGCTGCAGGTGCGGCCCTAGAAATAGACATAAAAAAGACCAAAAACAACAAACAAGTAAGATTTCATATAACACACAGACCAGTAAATTCTGTACTTGCTAGATATCAGATATGTACCCTTCCTGAAATCAATTCAAATGCCAAAATGACTTTAAGTCAGCCCCCAGAGAAATTAGAAGCATAGCAAAGAATTGAGCCATGAAAATAATTTTTGCTTAAAATTCCTTCAATTTTCTTCAAGTGATCTATTTCAACCCAAGTTTAAGTAAATGAATATTCAGTTTTAGTAAAAGAAAAAGTGATCATGCCAGCCTGTATATTACAGTTTAATAAATAAACATGGTTTAAAAGATGGAAACATTGTAAGATAAAAAATCTGCATCAATTTCATGTCTCATATAGCTATTATGGGTTGAACTATATCCCCCTCAAAATTTCATATGCTGCAGCCCTAACTTCCAGAGCCTCAGAATGTGACCTTTCTTAGAGATAAGGTTTTACAGAGGTAATTAGGTCAATATGAAATCATTAGAGTGGACCCTAATCCAATGTATCTAGTATCCTGGGAGTTCCCGTCCTGGCGCAGTGGTTAACGAATCAGACTAGGAACATGAGGCTGCAGGTTCAGCCCCTGGCCTTGCTCAGTGGGTTAAGGATCTGACGCTGCCATGAGGTGTGGTGTAGGTCGCAGATGTGGCTCAGATCCCGCGTTGCTGTGGCTCTGGCGTAAGCCAGTGGCTACAGCTCCAATTCGACCCCTAACCTGGGAACGTCCATATGCTGCAGGAGCAGCCCTAGAAAAGGCAAAAAGACAAAAAAGACAAAAAACAAAAAACAAAAACAATATATCTAGTATCCTGATAAAAAAGGGAAATTTAGAGACAGACACATAGACAAGGAGAACTCCAGATGAACACGAAACTGACCATCTACAAGCCAGGCTAAGGCCTGGAACACACCCTTCTCTCACAGCCCTCAGAAGGAATCAACTCTGCCACCACCTTGATTTCAGACTTCTGACCTCCAGAACTGTGAGCCAGTAAATTCGCTGCTTAAGTTATTCAGCATGTGGTATTTTATTTCAGCAGCCTTAGTAACAGAACATCAAATACTAAATGCAAGTTCCCAATGGCACAAATTCTGATTTCATGAATATATTGCAAAATATAGTAGAAAACCAGAAAACCTAACCTAATCTACCCCCAGGAATGTCCTGTTTTATCTGCCAGTCTGATTCTTACAGGATGCATTCAATAAATATTTAAATATCTACTATATGCCAGATTTATATCTTCCTTGACGCTCATGACCATATGAGTGGCTATCAACATCTACAGGTTACAAAAAGGGAATCAAAAAGATAAAAGTAATTTGTCCAAGGTCATACAACTAGAAGTGGTGGATCCATTTAAGAGCCCGTGCTATTAACAGTTACTGTACTGACTTCCTGAGATAGTTTCTTTTTTTTTTTTATTGAAAAAAATTTTAAATCAAAAAATCACCTGAACTGTACATAGAGACTAGAGCAAGAGTCAAAATATTATGTAGCTGCTAAAAGATTACACTATTGTTACCACAGCTCTCCAGACGTATAAAAATCAAGTCAGATGACAGAGAATGGAGAAGTGGCACCCTGCCTGAGAACTGTCATATTAACATAACTTCCCACTTCTAGAAATTATCTTCTCTTCCTAGTATAGGTTACTCTGAGCTATAAAACGTCCCGAAGAGTATAAGAACATCATGAAAGGAAAAATGAGAAGTCAGGGTGCCTCTACAAAAAAGTTACTAATAAATTCCTAGTACACTAGACAACAAACAAGGGCTGTACAGAGCTCAACCACTGAAAAAGGTAGGAGAGAACCCCCATTACTTCATGAACTCACAGCCAAATGACAACTGCTGTTTAGGACATCTTAAAGTTTCTACCCTCTGCGCACTGTGAATTTTGGCTTCAGACAACAAAATGCTCCCAAGGATAATAAGGAAGATATTACAACATTTACATGTAAACTTTCACGAAATTCTAGCAGCAAATCCAGACTTAAAGCAAGTTCCGGTTTTGAAGCTACAGTCCATTTTTAGTTTGTAAAGATAAGGTGGGAATCCTTTACTTTATTATAATTTGTGCACGCAGAGGAAAGAGCCCAGCTAATTCTCCCCTCTACAAATTAAAACACTTATTTGGGGATTATAGTGATCTGATACTAGATGACTTCAGACTTTTAAACTTAAAAACATATTGTGTAAGCTTTAAAATTCAGAGAGGGGAAAAAAAATCTCATTTCTAACAAAGAGGTTAAAAAGAACTAGAGTTTCAGAATTTTGCCACTCAGGGTCTTTAATTTTATCAAGTCTCCTAACAGTGCAATTTATCAGTGAGTCCTAATGAATCAAAGTCTGGGTAAAAGGAAAAGTTTAGGTATCTAGGATTTCACATTTATAACCATTGATCAGGCAATTTGTAGGAGTTTTTTTTACAAATATAAAGAATCCACCACAGGAAATGACTAGGATTTTTCACAGTGAACCAGACCAGTTTGTTATTTTTAATTAAAAATCCTCTGAAGGAGTTCCCATCGTGGTGCAGTGATTAACGAATCTGACTAGGAACCATGAGGTTGAGGGTTCGATCCCTGGCCTTGCTCAGTAGGTTAAGGATCCGACGTTGCCGTGAGCTGTGGTGTAGGACGCAGACACAGCTTGGATCCTGCATTGCTACAGCTCCAATTCGACCCCTAGCCTGGGAACCTCCATATGCTGTGGGAGCAGCCCTAGAAAAGGCAAAAAGACAAAAAAAATAAAATAAAAATAAAACGGTAATAACAATTTTTAAAAAATCCTCTGAATATTTCAAAAGTAGAAAGTGAGTTATTTCAGGCAAAATTCAAAACAGCATTAACATTTCCCAACTATGTAAATTAAAAAAAATTTTTATTTCCTCATTAGTCACAGAGTAACAAATGTGTTAAATCGGGGGGGGGGGAGGTGTTTGTAACTTCCAAAATTATTTTTAGAACAGATATATTCAATATCCCAAAAGCACTGATTCTTCTTATAGATTTCACAACACCCACAGTGTCTATGCCATATGCTGAAGATTTTGCATTTGAATTGGGATGATTAAATTTTCTGATTAAATAGTAAATGAAAACATAGAGAGCACTTTAATTATATATCTAAACAGAATGTGTTTTTTATTTCTCTACCTAAAGTTAGAAAATTAGAAAGATAAAACTTAGGACTCACTGAGTGGTGCAGTTAAGTAAAAATTTTAATAAAAAAAATTAAGCTACAAATTTAAACCTTCAATGTTCAGTGTTTGAACAATCTCCCTCAAACTTTCAACTAAAGCAGTCTCTAAACATTTTATATTCACTCCATACATGAGACTTTGGTAACACAAAGTCAAAAGTCTAAGACTTGTTTAAATTAAGTATTTTTTAAATATATTACACATGCATACAATGCTCACAGTATGACTTTTGTTAAACTGCTAAGAAGGCAACCTCATCTTTTCTAATAATCTTTTTTAATGAATCATAAACCAAAATCTGATGCTACCTGAAGACTTCAATATATTAATACAGTTTCCTCAAGTTCAAAGGTAAGACTTAATAACAACTAATGCATGGAAGAAAAAAAAAAAAAAAACCCAGCAACTTAAACTTATTCACTCTTGAAAATTAAAAGGGAACAAAAGAAGATTATCTCACATTTATGCAAATACTCAGATTGTTTGGCAGGGTTGAATACAGAGCAGTTTTAGATTTAAAAAATTAAGGATGGGGAAATCAAGTGCCATTCCAGCAAAAAGCTCATCAGCCAAACCACACTTAATTGTATCTCCCTCCTCCCTAACGGTTCTTGGAATATTGGATACAAAGTTTTGTGAGATAACCAGCATGTAGCTATCTATCATGGTGGGCAACAAAAAGACCAGCAATAGTTCTATGTTGGTGAAAAGAGAACAGAGCCTATTTACTCCAAACTAGTGAGTAAATATGCAGAAAACAATGGACAGGGGAGGGAGGAAAGAGGAGGATAAGTTGCATGGGGGGAGAATGCAGTGCTGAACACTCCGAGAGCTAACCTGTGCTCTCAGGTGACAGCTCCCGTCTCTAAAGGCCCCCTTAGTTCTTTGTCTGAAATAAAGCAGTTCCTCAGCAAGTTCACATAAGCACTGTATCTGCTGCCAGCAAATCATTCAGTTCTTCCACTGATAAATGAAACATTAAGACTCAAAGAAGACAGCAATGGGATGATAAGTTACCAACCTTTCAGTTGTATTTTAGATTACATATGTGGAGCTGCTCTAATTTCTACTTGCAAATTGCACAATTTAGCTTTCTTACCCAGGAAGAAATAACAGTTTACATCCTCTCAAGGAAGGGTAATTTGACAATCTCTTCCCCCAGCTAGGAAGCAGTGACAAGTTAATGACATAAGTACAGGAGAGTACATACCACAGTTAAGACACACCATCACCTTTAGGGCCCAAAGCTTTAAAGTAAGATTTTTCCCCCCAACACCACATAAATTATCACTGTCAAAGCATCCACCATTTTTTTTTTCTTGCTACATTGAAATGTTTCCAATGTCTCGATATACAGGCTGTCATTTGAGTCTTACCTAGTTCTTGTCATGCACGTATTTGTTCAGTGGTATTTATTTTAATGCTCCCTCTATGATTCCTCTGCCTATTCCATCTTTAAATGGACATGCTCCTCAAAGATCTGCCCTCAGCATTGTTACTCTATTTACAACCCATCTTTTAGTCATTTCATCCACTGTTCTTCCTACACATGTACCCTGAAGTCCTTTAAGGCACCACACACTTAGCCTACCCTAAAACGGACTCACCTTCCATCTCAATTCTCCCAAACTGCTTGTCCTCCAAAAAGTCCGTAGCATCCAAATGATACAGTTCACCCAAATGATCAAGCCTGAAATCTTCGAGTGAATCCTGACTCCTCCTCCTCCATCAACCCCTCATCCAACTAAGGCCATGAACTGTACTTTCTTAACTGTATTCAGATTTGTACACGGCAACCCATCCCACTATTATCCAAATTCAAAGCCCATCACTCAGACTACTGTACTTTAATAACCTTTGAAGGCTCCCCCTCCAACCTTGCTCAGTGTTGCCATAGCAACCTATGTTTCTCTTTTAGTAATTTGAGTCACTCTACAAATATATACTGAATGTGTACCAAGGGCCGCCCACTCTATCAGAAACTATATATATGGTGGCAAAGGAAACAGGTACTAGGTGCTTATAAGGCTCCCTATCTGCTCAGCACTTGGCTTCCTCATCAGACTAAGCTTCATGAGAGCAGAGATGACGTCGGGGAGGATGCCTAATATGTCTAGGATGAGGTACTGCTGTGTCCTCAATGTCTATAAGAGCTGATACATAGTAGGTATTGATAAGTATGTGTTGCTTCAAAGACAAAATTACCAAATACATATGCGGCCTTAAAGTCGTCGCCTTCCCCAGCACCAATGACTCATTAGTCCTATGGGCTGCTGGTTGTTTCCGCCTCTAACATCCTCCCCAAACCCACACTCCTATGACTGCTCAGGCTGAGGACACCTCCTGGTGGCCTCACCTCCTCCTTGCAGTCTTTCTCCAAACTTCACAGCACTGTTCTTACCGGGCCTGCCCTGTCCTTCTCTGTATAACAGCCATCTACACAAGGTTCTATCAACTGGATAAACTTTTTAAAGCTAGGGGACTACGTTACTCACCTCTATAGTCCCTACATGTAAGCACTAAAATAATGTGCTGAATGAATCAATCCCTAAGACAAATCCAATTGGAAAATAAGAAAGGCTAAAAGAGGGAGTTCCCATCATGGCCCAGTGGAAACAAATCCGACTAGGTACCATGAGGTTGTGGGTTCGATCCCTGGCCTCGCTCAGTGGGTTAAGGATCCGGCGTTGCCATGAGCTGTGGTGTAGGTTGCAGACACAGCTTGGATCTGGCATTGCTGTGGCTCTGGCATAGGCCGGCAGCTATAGCTCCGATTAGACCCCTAGCTTGGGAACCTCCATGTGCCGTGGGTGTGGCCCTAAGGAAACAAAAGATGAGAAAAAAAAAAAAAAAGAAAGACTAAAAGAGAATATCTGTGACTCGAAGAGTATACTGACAGTGCCTATAACTGAAAGGACTACAAGGAAAGATTAGACAACTTCATCCCTGGAGAACATTAGAGCAAAAACAGGTGAGATGCCATCAGCTAAATAACTTTGGTTTTGCCCCTAGATTCCTGAGTATTTGATTCTAAAATATCTTATGTTCTTGTCAAAGGGCATATTCTAATGTCTGAGACCATAAAATCCAAACTTTTTTTTAAAGCAGCCAAAATGAATGTAAAATCTTACCAATAAAACAGATAAAACTAGAGAAGCCCACCTGCTCATTCCCCTCAGCACCTTCTCCACTCAACAGTCCCCATCATACTCCCAAGGAAGCCATTTTGAAAACTCTGGCTCTCAAGTAGCTCAAACGGCACCTGTGCCACCCTTCAGCATGGATCAGGAACAACGTGGAACACTCAGGAATTAACAATGAGGATCCTGTGCCAGGAGATAGAGCTTTTGTAAAGTTAATACATTTAGAACAGACCTAGGGCAGACATCACGTTTCCTCCATCAGTCTCTTGGACCTGAACTGTTACACTTCATGAAGATGACCCAGTAAGATAAACCTGGAACAGCTTCACAATGGGGCTCTCATCCTTGGAAGACCAAGTGAAGAACCAGGATGGAACCAAAGGAGAAGGTTGCATGAAATGGACAAATTATTTAAGTCTTTGTCTGATCTGGGCTGTGAACTGAAGAAGAAACTGGATCTCTTAAATTCATAGTCCAGAGAGCTAAGAGAAAGAGAAAAACCCACTGGGACTTGGACTCCAAATTCCAGCTACTATGTATCTGCATAAAGTGTCCTCCACTGTAGATGCCCTTCCAGAACCAGGTGCAGCAAAGGGTAACAATCCAAGAAGCAACTATGTTGTCCAGACAACATACTGATTCTACTAACAGGTTCATAAAGTATCTCTGACTCTAAACCACAATTACACAAATTCCACTGCATCGAAATATCTCTCAAGGTATTATCATTTTTCCATTTAATGAATCAGATAGTAAATAAAAATACTCCTAAGTTCATAAATCAATTTATGTCAGATGTCATAAATGGACCACTTCCTTTGACTTCTAGGTTAGTCCTTGAGCCTGGCCAGGACCTTTTGCAAAGTTTATGAGGCCCCAGGAAATGACAACGCACACTTGAACATCTTTTATTTCATTTTCTCTCCCCAGCAGGAGTGATATCCATTTAAAGTTAAGTGCAACCATGGCACAGAGAACTTTGTAGCAAATTGCTAAGACAGCTGTTCAAAAAGCAATTAAGTAGCAGGGGTGTGAAGAACACTTGGAATTATCCAGAAACCAGTGCAGCAGAAATACCCTGGCGTTCACGTAATGAAAAGAAAAAGGTACAGCTGAATAACTCACCAACTAAGAATAAAACCAAAAATAATGCCTTTTAGTAAGGAGGACGAAAGTCCTCTTGAAAACTGCATTTACTGCTGATTTTTAGAATATAGCGAACTCTTGATTCAGAGGCACAATGAAAAAAAAAAAAAACCTGAGTAGTGATTCCTTCTTTAATAAAAATTGGAATCATAGCTAAGACCTAAGTTAGCAAGCAGTAAATGAATATGCAGAAAGAAAAATGCACCAGCCTACAAGGAAAGAGAAAAATTAATAGTAATTCCTGCTTGATTTCAGGCATATGCAAGAGTAGGCTCATTTCAAGAACAGAATGAACCTGGCAAATACAAACAATGAAAAACTCTGACAGGTTTGACATCAATCATAAGAGGAATTGCCAACATTCATCTTGTGATGCTACTTCCCTAGAACTGTGTTCATTCTACAACACACATTCAAAAAAAAAAAAAGCCCACAAATTCCCAAAAAACTGAACCCACACAAAGTGATTCAGCTCAATCTTTCAGGTTTTCATAATTGAAACCACCACTTAATAAATCCTAAATTATTTCTTCCTCCTTTCATAATAAAATGCCAATGATAAGTATTTGCCATCATCTCATAGCAACAGTAGACAGTAAATGCAGTTTTCCTAAGCCATATATATACATATGCATATATATGATCAGTAATCCAGAAGTCTTCTCTATGGACAAATAGGTTTAGGGTAATATTTTAATGTTTCATTACAGGTTCTGGAACGAATTATGAAAATTTTGAAAATATGATGCTAAAGCTATAAAAAAAAAAACCTTAAGTATCTTTTTCTGATTGTAGAGTATATGCTAACCGTAGGAAATCTGTAAAACACAAACTATAGAAGAGAAAAATAATTTATAATTCCAGCACTTCCATAAGTATCCTTTTTAATGGCTGCATGGATGTTCTATATTCAAGATGCAGCACTTCCCCATTATTGAATATTATGGTTTCTGCATTTTCACTGTTTTACAAATACTACTGTGACAGACATCTCTGTGCACAAATTTTGGTGTAGTCTATGTTTTTAATCATTTCTCAAAGATGACCCAGTGAAATTTCTGGGTCAGTGAGTATAAGCATTATTAGAGCACCTGATAAAATATTGCCAAATTACTTTCCAAAGAGTCATACCAATTTAGACTTCTGCCTTTTCTATAGTACCTTACCACCACCTTGGCCTATTATTGTTAAAAAATCTTTGCTAATGTGATAAACCAAAATGATCTGAGCTTTTAATTAGCATTTCTTTATTAGTGAAATTGAATCATTCCCCCCCAAATCTTTATCATTTGTTCTTAGACTTTTATAAGCACAGATGTGTGCTGTAACCATGGTTGGTGGTATTTTGCTTTCTGATTTATGTAAAAACTACAAATATTGATCTCTTACATCTGATATTAACTTTGAATCCTTCTTCAAATCCTTAGCCACAGATTCTCATAATACTTCTATCCCATACCTTTCCATCCCCCATAAAGGCAGTATGAAATAGGTAGCTGTGAACACCCACCTGGTGTTCAGATGACCTGGGATCATTCCATACCAAACTGGAGCTATGTAACAGGTAAAATGTAGCTCTCTCCTAAGAAATGGTATCTTCGTTTAACTCAGGAAATGAGGGCCTCCACCTCCCCAAAACAGAGTTTTCTTTCCTTTAGAGTATGTGTGGGCAGGGGAGGGGACAGAGAGGCAATACTGAAAATCAGAATCTAGAAAACCAGAGAAAGACGGCTGTAGATGTTTTTGTTTCAAGTTGCCCCCTCCAAGTCACCCGAAGTGGGAGTCTAGGCAGATGAAGTTCCCCCAAAGAGCTGGGCCTCCCCATCCTAACTGTCCCTCTACTCAGGTGGTATAGTTTTGGGAGGCACTTAGAACTGTACCAAACTCCTGAGATGGAAAGTGAGGTATGGGGGAGGGGAACCTGGCCCCTGTGGCTCCCCAAAGAAGCCTGACAGGCCAACCGCAGCTTGGGGTCAAGCAAGATCCTGCCCTGACCCAACAGGTCACTTCTGGCGGGATGGGGCCTGCAGGCTGCTTGGGGTGGGTGGGGGGCGGCGGGGTCCAGACTGCAGGGACCCTGGATGGGGAAAAGCAGGCCAGGCTGTGGGCACAGCTTGGCCCCTGTCATTTAAATATTAAGACCAGTAGCTTTCAACCCAGGGATAATCCTCCCCACCCCCACCCCAGGGGACATCTGGCAATGTCTGAAGACATTTTTGGTTGTTACAACTTTGGGGGAAAGGGAGGATTACTACTAGCTTCTAGTGGGTAGAGGTCAGAGAAGCTGCTAAACATTCTGCAATGCACAGGACAGCCCTGAACTTCCCAAACAAGAAATGACCCAGTCGAAGACAACAATTTCTGAGCAAAAACTGAGAAACTCTGATTTAGACTATGATTTGCAGGCCTCCATTTGTATTCTTGCCTCAGGCCTTGCAAATATTTCAGGCAGGTTCTGCTAAGAACCTAAACTATAAAACTCTTATAACACTTTTTTTATGGGGAAAAGTTATCTCAGGTTATATTATCAAAAGAATAACTTCTCTGATCCCAGTTAGAATTCATTCTTTTCATCAAGATTTACCAAGCACCTATTATGTGATCAGGGAGAGGGCTAAGCAAAAGTGACAGTGTTAAAAAGAAACAGACAGGATCTGATGACTGCAGATTTCCTCCTGCCCAGCTCAGAGCAGTGTGGTGTGAGAAAAGAACTGGGACTATCAAGGGAGACCCATCCGCTTCCAATCCCAGCTCCAACAGCTACTGCCATTAAGCATGTTCCCTGAACTTTAATCTCTTCATTTATCTTATTGGTCAAATAGGACCTTCCTCAATGTGGGAGATAATTAATAATTCCTGTAAAGCACAAAATATTTTTCCTGGGACACAATCAGTATTCAACAATTGACTTCTATTACTATGAGAAAATTTTAAGTTTTTATAAAATAACCAGTAAGCTGGAAACTGCTTCTATGCCTACCAGATAGCCACTGTGACAGCTGGAACACAATTTTAGTCATGTTAATTGCCCAGCATAGTAAATCCTTCAAATCCTGGCTCTTCTCTTCCTCCAGCCTCATCTCCCACCATCTACATTATCTTTAATGCATCCCTATGTCCCTAAGAGTGGGGACAGATTGAAAGGGAAGATCTGGTAGTAACCAAAACAGTGTCAAGCCAAAAGATTGTTGTGAGAAAGAAAAGTCTTCAGCTAGACACAGGTGCCGGATGAGAGAGGGAGAAAGAGAGGTGAGGAGCAGGGAGGGAGAAGGAACAAACACGAAAGGCTCATGGGCAGTAAAGGTCAAGCATACCTGAAAAGTATTTCTAAATGACAACATTTCAACAAGCATTCATCACCCACTTCACAATTCATCTATAGTCTGCACTTATTTCATTAGAATGGATTGAAGAGTAAGTCAAAGATAATTAACCTCATCAATAGAAAAAACCAAACATGGATGGACCACATAACTACAGCCTGACAAATGCAGCCAGATATCGATGCTGATATTTAAATGAGAAAAGAAAGCATTAACCACAAATAACTACTAAAAGTATAGTTTAACAGCAAAGAGTAGTTAAGATTTGCAGTTTTGCTTAGCCAAATACAATAAGGTTTCATATATAATAAAAGAGTATATTTTATTGAACCTGTTTTGAGACAAGTTACCTGTCAGCTAAGGAATCCCTTTCACATGAGTAATTAAGTAATTTACTAAGAAGTTTCCCTCTGTACCTATATCACGAAGCATCTACCTAGCACACCAGCAGAACCCCTCTGCCTTCTTTGCCTAAATGCCTGTGACAAGATAGAAACAAAGGCATAAATGTTAAATTTTCTTGCAAGCTCACACATCTGATGTACGTTTTGGTCAAGCTCACTTTTGCCTTAGAGTAACTCCTGGGAAAATTAAAAACAAACTATGATCAATTTAGCTAGGGAAAAATAAACATTATCTATGCTTATTGAGATTATGAATTACAGGGGCCTGATCTGTGTTTAAGTCCCAGTCCTACTCCACCTGCGACCTTAGCCAAGTTACTGATGCTCACTGAGTCTCAGCCTCCAGATAATGCAAAATAAAATAAAATGGTTGGATTAAGAAGCATTTCTTCCACTCAAATTCTGATGCGAGGTTTGAAAATCTTCAAGATCAAAATGTTTCTTAATGGTTCTTTGAGAGGAGGAGGATAAAATAAAGGCCTTTAAGAGAAATGATGTGACAAATTACAGGTTTGCAGGTTTGAAAAGATCATTTAGTGAAAGTCTTGAAATCTGTGCTTAGTGATTGTTGCAAACTACTGCCTGAATATAGAGTGACATGACCACAGAACTGTTCTTGTGTCACAGCAACTTCCTGTCAGGCATCCTTCCAGGTAGCTGCTTTCTGAAAATGAGTTTATGGATCTCTTAAATAACTTCAATGAAGTGACTGTTAACATTCATGAGAGATGCCATCGCTCAGCCTTCAGAGGTGTTCCACACTCCACTGGATTCTACTTAGCAATTCCAGTTTCAATGACTGGAGTAACAACATTCCAAATAAGTAACAAAATAGCAAGAGTAGAATATGATTTAGAACACCTTTCACTTTCAGAATTATGGTCTGAAAGACCCTAGCGATCATCTCCAACACTTTCATTTTGCAGACAAGCATTACATTCATTTCACTAAACTCATAAGAATTAACTGGCTGAGCATGTACATTGAGCCTCTTAACTCATTTGACATTAAAAAGACAAAAAGTTTGGCTTAATTTGGGGAGAGTTTTCATCCTAAAACCATCCCGAAAGAAAGTAATAATTTTGATGGAAGTTATTCATTCTACATGCTCAGAATTTCTGAGAAGTACTAATGTCCACTGTGCTACCACAGCAATTTTGATTGTTCTCACAAAAGGAGAGAAAAAGGCAATATAAACACAACTGACTTCACATGGGTACCACTCATTAGTACCACACTTTTAGACAAACATAGAAACTGTACCATAATAAATACTAACAGCAATAATAGATAACTCAAATATTTCACTTGACATCCAGACAGGTCATGAATACTATATTCTTAACTATGTACACCACAGCTCATCCTTAGGCCATTTAGCATTGTAAATCACACAATTAAGGAAAAAAACACATTTCCTCTATCCACTCTACGAAGCTAGATAACTTTAGGACAGAACTTTAAAAAAATTGTTTAATCACATAGGATGCTCATATTGCCATTGTACCAATAAATTCCACTTGAAGCATTAACTTTCAAGAAAGGTATTTATCCCCTCCCCTATGCCTTCTAAGAATGTAAAAGATTATCTAATTCACTGAATAACAAGAATGTGATTTTAGGAACAATAAACTGACAACTATAATGATGATGACATTCCTGCAGTAGAGAGGAATAAAATTAAAATATAAACTCTGATTAGACCCCTAGCCTGGGAACCTCCATATACTGTGGGTGTGGCCCTAAAAAAAAAAAAAAAAGACAAAAAAATTAAATAAATAAATTAAATTAAATATAAGCTGCTTGACATACCTACAGATACAAAATCCAAGAATGTAACACACAGTACACATGGTTAAAAGAGCAGAATCCACTTTACCTATACATGAGGAGTTATTAGCAATCTTTACATCAAGATTGTTTAAAAACTTGCCAAAGCATTACCTAAACCTTTCTAGTATCAGGAAATAATTCCTCTTCATCCACTACCAGACAAAATATGCATTTGAGGCTGACCTGGAAATCCACTGCCCCATGTCTACAAAAAACAAGGACAATTAGGAAGTTATGAACTCCAAGAAATTTATGAGTTAATTGCAAACATACTGACAAGTGCTTCAAGATTCTACAGTAGGAAACACATGCTCAAAAGAGCCCTGCTTGAAAAAGTCTCAAATCAGTCATCATTATGCTTCCTCTACGTCCAAAATCAGGAGCTGCCCCAGTCTGCATACGTCCAGGTAGGTCACTGGGCTTAAAGTAACACAGCGATCCTTTGGATTGTTTTAAAAGTGGTCGTTGGTGGGTTACAGAACCGTGTCCAAAACGCCTCCACTATCCAGTGATTCGCAAACTTTAGGGGAGCCTCAATAGCACACAGGAAAGACAGATTCCGCGGCCCTAGCTCCGGAATTTTCTTCAACGTGTCTAGGGAGGAGCCCTAAACTGATATTTTTAATCAGCCGCCAGGTGGATCTGAAGCAGGTGGTCCAACAGGTTAGGGCATCTAAAAGCACCTACTTCAACCACCTGGACGTGTCACAGACAAGCTGCGGGGACTTCGGGCGCCGCGGGAAGGGCTCCCCACCAGCAGCCCCAAGCCGGTGCGTTCCACCAAGCGGTGCCTAGTCCTCGAGGAAGTAGGAAGGCAGTGACGAAGGAACGGAGCTATTTTCGGCATTTCTATAAAGTCCCACTTCGCTTTGCTGGAGAAGAAGCTGGACTGTGAAGTCCCACAAGTCTCGCGTACTACCTGCCCTGCCACTCACTAGCGGTGCGTCCTTAACGCTCGGGCCTCGGTTTCCCCGTCAGCGCAACGGGCTCCCACGCCACCCCCCGGGGGAGCCCAAGCCGATACGACTAACTCTGCCGGTCGCAGGCACTTCCTGGCTCTCCCCCGACCGGCCCGGCCCGGCCCGGCCCGGCCGCCCCGCCCGACGGGCGACACCAGGAGTGCACGTCCAGCGGGCCGCCGCCTCCCAACGCTCCCGCCCGGCCCGACCAGCGATCGGCCACTCACGGGTGGGCATGGTGACCCGAGCCGCGCTCGCCGCCGCGCCGAGGTTCAGCGGGGCCGCGCCGGGCGCGCCGACGGTGCCATGACGAGAGGGCGCGGGGCCGCGGAGGCCGCGACTAGGCGGAGGGCGGAGGGCGGAGGACGGAGAGCGGAGGGCGGAGGGAGCCGACAAGGACCCCCGCGCCTCACGAAACGAAGCCGGCGACGGCTGCCCCCGCCGGCCCAGCTCCGCGCCGGACGACGCGCTGGGCGTCCCCACGCCCTGACGTCAACACGTCGTCACGTCATGGCCCCGCCCCCCAGGGCGGCCGCGCTCCACGGGGTGGGAGGGGCGGCTCCGCGGGGCTTGGGGGAGTTGGAGAGGGCTTCGTTTTCTTGCCCGACCCTAGTTATTTGAGTTGTATTCATTCTCATGAATCTTTCTTGGAAGTGCATTAGCAATATTTGTTTCTTACAGTTGCTCCGATTTATGAGGTTGTGAGACTAAACATTGATCCCCTTGAGTGAATCGAGTACCTTAGGCTTTTCTTTTATAAGCTCTTGAATTTGCAGTGTGTCCTATATTCTCTGAAAGCACGATTTATTTGCGACGCACTGAGGTCATCCCGGGCGACGGCTGAGCCTGTTTTGGGAAGACAGAAAATGCAATTTCCTCTTGCTCTGCTGGTGACTTTCAGAGAGATTTCACGCCTCAGGAGTTCCTTTCCTCCAGAGAGGACGGTTCTGTCCTCTTGACTGAGTCACTTTTCTCGACTCTCTGAGTGTCATTGATAATTGATGTATCTGACAGTCACTGATGTCAGCGGACACTTGGAGCCTAGAGCTTTCAGCGACCCACAAATGCTTTGCCAGATCCTGTGGGCTGTGGGCAGCTGTATGGAGAAATAGAAGGAAGCCACAGGGGTATCAAACCGTGTTTCGCAAAGTAGCTCAGGATCCATTTGTGCCTGAAATCACCTGGGAACCTGTTAAAAAGCAGATTCCTATGCCCTGAGCTAAACCCACTGCATCGCCCAAGAGGACGACTCAAATACATATTTTAATTTGAAAATCTTTGTCCTAGAGGGCAGAGCCAACATTATGGCTAAGAAATGCTACTGTGCAGTACTGAAAGGAGAAGAGAGAGAAGGTGAAGATAAGAAGAAGGCTTGGGGGAAATTAGGCTTGAGGTGGACATGTAAGAAAGCAAAATCTGAATTAGCAAAGATCTGAAGAGCTCTTAAAGAGGCTGGGGAGGGTGGAGGGCAATTCAGAGTGAGTCCCAGAAGTGGATGAGAGGGGCACGTGTACAGTGGATATGTAGGAGGCTCTCTTGGTAAGGGTATTGTCCCATTAGCAAGTGCTTAGCTGACACTTTTCTTTCAATGAATTGTTGCATATTTTCATCATCGGTAACATCTTTCCTGCTCCAATTTTCTTCCCAAGACTTCTAAAATATTTCGATTTCCCTCTACTGCAGTACTTTTCCCATTGAGGCCTAATTACACTGTCATACATGCTTGTGTTCCACTGCTGGACTATACACATTTCAGAAAAGGGCAAAAACCATATTCTCTCCATATTTCTGTATTCCTGCCTGGCACACAGTAGGGGGCCTCGAGCATGTTCATAACTATGTAAATAATGTACGTCTTTATTCCACGGATGTAAAAACAAGTAAAATAGAACTAGTTCATGAACAACATTACCTCCAAGCTTGAATTGATCCTTGAAGAAACGACTCCAGGTTCTTTATAAAGACAGTAGCATTAAATGATCAGAAACAGGGTATGACAGAGTGGATAGCATGGGAAGAAACCATGGAGAAGAAAGTGTTGGGGCCTCGTATTGGCGACCATACAAAAGGAAAGGGCTGAGTCTTAGCTGCAGAAGAAGACTCCCTGGGATTTGCTGGCTGCTGACTTGGGAGCAAAAGCGAGGCATCTGTTAGTTACGTAACTCACAGGTCGGAAGAAGGAAACCGGATGGTGCTGGAAGAGCAGTAGACAACTTGAGAAGGAAAGCTGTTTTAGGGAGGGCGTGTGAAGAGAGGATATGAGTGTCTGCTTTACATATTAAACTGGAGGTGACATTCAAGGAAAACCTCCTGGTGCAGAGATCTGAAGGCAGCTGGGCATACCAGGCTGAAGGCAGGCAGAGGGAGCTCAAGGAGGGAGATTTGGGAATCTTTGGCCCAGGGACAGCAGTGGAAGGCAGAGTCAGAGAAAGCTTGCAGAGGGAGGATGTGGAGCCAAAAAGACAGAGATAGAGGAGATCCGGAGGGCACAGTGCCCCTGCAGGCACAGAGGATGCGATTCCAATGACAGACTTCCCTGCTTACCTTGTTCAAAAAAGATGCAAATCCCATAAGCCCTGAGATAGTTTGGCCCATAATGGGTTTGGTGTTTTCTGGTTTGGGTTTTTTTTTTTTTTTTTTTTTTTTTTTTTAATCCCCTTGGTCTTTTGGTTCTGTACTGTTGCCAAAAATAAAATCGGCAGCCAAAGATCCTGAGGGAGGAAGGACAGCTGAAAAGTCAGGAATAATAATATCATCATTATTGGATCATATATACTAGTACCTAAGTGTTCTCCTAGTTATTACACAGAGACTTTTGGCACACTGCTTCCGTATAGACCCCCTTACCCCAGCAAATTCTCTGGATCATGTTCTGCCCGTGTATCCTGCCTATACCCCCCAATTTCTGAGTGGACCGATTCTGCCACCACTTTCTTTAGTACCTGAGCTAAGAAGGTTTGCCTCTCCTGGACCTTTTGTGAAAACCCTTTCCATCCCTGCGGGGCCAGTGCTCCTCTCTTAAAGCCTAGCCTGGACTGGTAGCAACTGGGCTTTATCCATTTTCGTGTCCCCCACACTTCCCAGCTCTTGTCCTTGCTCAGTCTGTGAGGGCAAGACAAAGATGAGCCACTAGATAGATCCCTCTTCCAGAAAGGATGTCTGCCTGAAAATATCAGTTAAAATGGTTTTAGAAAGATCATTGTCAACATTCTATCAGGCTGTTGGCTTTTAGCTCTGCTTCCAGTTTAGTCCAGTATTTGCTCCAATTTCTTTTCTTTTTTTTTTTGTCTATTTGTCTTTTTAGGGGTACTCTCATGGCATATGGAAGTTCCCAGCCTAGGGTTTGAATCAGAGCTGTAGCTTCTGGCCTACTCCACAGCCACAGCAACGCCAGATCCGAGCTGTGTCTGTGACCTATACCACAGCTCGCCCCAATGCCAGATTGTTAACCCAATGAGTGAGGCCAAGGATCGAACCTGCCTCCTCATGGGTACTAGCTGGGTTCATTTCTGCTGAGCCACAATCACCACTCCTATGCTCCAGTTTTTACATCAAGTGCTGAGGTGATTCGCTTTTCATTAGCACATATTTTTGTGTTCAGAGGTAATTGCCAGCAAATTTGTAGTTTATAGAAAATAACTCTAAGGACATTTACTTCTCCCAAAGCTTATTCCCAGGGAGTTCCCTGGTGGCTCAAAGGGTTAAGAAGCTGGTATTGTCACCTCTGAGGCGTGGGTTCAAGCCCTGGTCCTGGAGCTTCCAATGGGCTGTGGGCATGGCCAGAAAAAGCTTATTCCCGAAATAGCATAATGATGCAATTTGATGCTGTTATTGCTTAGTGTTCTTTCTCACTAAATATATCAGTAATATGCTTTTTTGGTTTCGTTTCTTTCCATTCTTTCACTCTGGCCTAATAGTGACTCGGGGATCTCCAGTTTTTATGAGGCATGAAAAGCACAGACTTTGGACTTAAAAAACCTAGGTTTGTATCCTGCCTTCCCCCATACTTCACCTCTTGACAGTCTTTGACTGCTCTAGACTTCATTTTCCTCAATTTCAAAATCCAGCAACATTCCTGTGTTGTAACATTCTGAGTCCCTTCAAGGCAGTAGTTCTCCAGCTTGACTCAACTTTGAAGTCGACAGGGGAGCTTTTAAAAATACCCCTGCTCGGATCCTACTCCCAAGATCCCACATCCCCCATGTGGTTTGGTCTGCAGCCTAGCTTGGGCAGGGATCGAATGTAAAACTCCCCAGGTGTTTCTGTGTGCAGCCAAGGTGAAGTTCCCTTCTCTTAGAAAAGGCTGGATGTAGGATGATGTTCTAATTGTCTCTTACATCTCCTCAGGCCATTTCTGTTGCCATTTAAGCTCCTGCACTTGAGATCACGGCACTCTGCCTGCCAGAGTAATTTTCTCACGACCATCCTAGCCAAAGTCATTGGAAACACACTTGAGAACAAATGAAAAGATAAGTCTCTAATCCAGAAGGTCATTCCCAACTCCTTCTGTGCCAACTAGGACACCACCCAAGGCACACACTCCTGATCTCCCCGCCAGCCAAATGTCACCGTCATCTGTGCTTTATAAAGAGAATTGCAAATGGATAGGGAGCAAGATCCTGAGATAATAAGGTTAAAAGTTTTTGATTAAACCAGACAAAACAGCTGGAAACCACTCCTTAGAAACACTATTATTTTAAACAATTAGAGGAAAGCATTCTCTCTCATTGTTATTTACTAAAATGCCAGCTAGCTTTAGCATTTAACACGGGGTGTAGTGGAGCTGCTAAAAGGGCAGAGATAAAAGAGCTCTTTTAGACACAGCAGCATTCTAGGCAGAGAGGTCCTTTACAAGACTTTTATGACAACTGGAATCAAATCTTATGTGTAACGTATTCCCTCTACGTGGAACCTATTAGGTGCTTTGGAGACATTTGAGGAAGAAGGAGCGAGGAAGACAGAAAGGGAAGAAAAGGAGGCGAGATAAACTTAAAAGACAGAAAGAAGAAACAAACATAGATCAATCGAAATATTAGAAGAAGCGTATTGGGGAAAAGTCCTCAATTTCTGGCTGTGTACACACCCTTGCAACTGACTTTGAGACGCTTCCCAAAAGAGGTACCCTCTTTCTCCAGTCTTGAATCTGGACTGGCCTTGCAACTTGCTTTGGCCAATGGAACAGTGGCAAATGTTGTATAAGCAGAGGTATAGAAAATATGAAGAATCCTGGGCTCCTTTGGAGACGTGAGGCCCCAATCATTCCAACCGTTCCAGATGAGGCCATTACAAGCCAGTCAGCCCTAGCTGACCCATCAGCTCCAGAAAGATTCAAGAGTGAGTCAAGCTGAGGTCAGCATAAGAACTGCTCAACTGAGACCAGCCTGAATGGTCAACATACAGTGGCATGTGATAACTAAAGCATTGTTACTTTAAGCCACCAAGTTGGGGGGTAGTTAGTTATGCACCCCATAATCCCTATTTTTAGTTATCATTAGTTATAGTTAATGATATCATTAAATATATCATGTTATATCATTTAGTTATATTTAATCCATATTTTAAACTATCATTTAGTTATATTTTAGTTAACTATAGCTAACTAATCTCTACTGTATGAAAATAATCACAGGAGATAGAATTTATCAAGATTTTAGTCTGTGCCAAGTATTCTGCTAAATACCTTACACACATTTTCCGACAAAATGCTCACAATACCTTGGAGTAGTTAAGTATAAGAATCTCCATTGCTGTTTTTTGTTTTTGTTTTTGATCTATGCGGGTTTGATCCCTGGCCTTGCTCAGTGGGTTAAGGATCCAGCATTGCTTTGAGCTGTGGTGTGGGTCTCAGACAGATCTGGTGTTGCTGTGGCATAGGCTGGTGACTGCAGCTCTGATTCGACCCTTAGCCTGGGAACTTCCAAATGCCACAGGTGGCACCCTTAAAAGACAACAACAACAACAAAAAAGACATTTTATTAATTAATTTGGTAAAATTTCACATAAACCAAGTAGTTTCCAAATGCTATTACAATGATGCAGACTAGTGGAAAATAGTTTGTGGTTGCATTAACCACAAACCTTTGCAGGTTTCAGTGATTCCGATTGGAGAATAAAGTACAATCGGTCTAATGGGAAAGATAGTTTTTTTAAAAGATATATATACCAATTCCAAAGAATCTGAAAAATGCAGAAAAGTATAAAGAAGAGAATGCCAGTTTTATCTCATTCACTTCACTCTGACTCAGAAATAGTGTTTTCCTTTAGTATTAGGAGAAAATAGAGCCATGGACTTGGAGGAACTATAAATGTGGAAAAGACGAGAGAATCAGTCTCAAATATATTTTCATTATCATTTGATGAATATTCCCTCTTTAGACTGTAAACTCTCTGCAGGCATTTGCTCTCTGCTGTATCCACAGGATCTAAAAGAATAGCACTTAGTTCGGTATCTGCTACTTGGTCAGAGTTCAATTAATAGCCTTTTTTTTTTTTTTTTTTTTTTTTTTTTTAAGGCTGCACCTGCAGCATATGGGAGTTCCCATGCTAGGGGTCAAATTGGAGCTGCAGCTGCCGGCCTGCACCACAGCAGGATCCATCCACAGTGCTGGATCCAAACCACATCTGTGACCTACACTGCAGCTTTCAGCAACACCAGATCCTTAACCCAATGAATGTAGCCAGGAATTGACCCCCGCCTCCAATCTCATGGACACTATGTCACTATGTCAGGTCCTTAACCTGCTGAGTTACAATGGAAACTCCCAATTAATAGTCATTGATTGAATGATATTTATCAGTCAAGTTTCAAAGTTTCCATCCATAGAAACTGATTTCAGCAGAAAATGAATGCCCCTAAAAGATAAATGAGTAGCTCACAGAGAATTTCCTGCGTCAGGAAAGCCTGAGGTTTCAACTCAGCATCTACAGCCAGGAGCAATACCCCCATCGCAGGAAAGTGGCCTGAGGAATCATCGCTGGGCTGCCGCTGGTGATACTGCTCACTGTTGCTGCTGTCACCCCTCACTGACTTTGGCTATTACTGTTTTGCCTCTGGTGCTACCATCCAGCCCAAGCAGAGATTCAGTGAGGTCCTGCCCTAATTTCTTTCTCATTGATACTTTCCAATTCAAAGTTTGGTACAGGTATACCTGAAGGGTAAATTTGAGGTCAGGGATCCAATTGCAAAAAAGAAAGGTGGGAAAACATGGATGGCATTTTCAAATTCTAATGGGAGAAGGGTTTGGCCTTATTGGGGGTGGACCCAAAAATCATAGCAAATGTTCACCATTTGACTGCTCTCATTAACATGTCTATTTTGTTTTTCCTACATTTACACTATCAATACACACACACACATGCACACATATACACATCAATCAAGAAAACCTCCTATAATGCAAATAGCCTTCATAAAATCAAAAATATTTTTCATCTCCTTCCCCGAAGACCAACACAAAGTCATTTCCTTTACCAGCTGTAGGTCTGGAGTGTCTACTTTCCTTTTTTTTTCTGTTAAGTTCTGCTTTTTTAATTTTTAAAATTCTTTTCCATTATGCTTTATTACAGGATATTGAATATAGTTCCCTGTGCTAGACGGTAGGATCATTCTTTTTTTTTTTTTTTTTTTTTTTTAACCACTGCACCAGTGGCATATGGAAGTTCCCAGGCAAGGGGTGGAATTGGAGCTGCAGCTGTTGGCCTGCACCACAGCCACAACAACTCAGGATCTGAGCTGCATCTGCAACCTACACTGCAGCTTACAGCAATGCTGGATCCTTAACCCACAGAGCAAGGCCAGGGATTAAACCTGTGTTCTCATGGATGCTAGTCTGGTTTTTAACCCCCTAAGCCACAATGGGAACTCCAGTAGGACCATTCTTATTCTGGTTCAGTCACAATGCCATCTCAATATTCTGTATTCTACAAAAATAAATTGTGACATTAACTACCACCAACACATCTTATAAAACATAGCAGGACAGAGAAGAAAGAAGAAAATTAGTCCATACATTTGTGAACATGCAGGCCAAGGAAGACGAAAGGGGCAGGAGATGCTGAGTAGTAAGTACAGTATATGGTCACAGTTGGTATTTGGGGAACTTATGACTCTTCTTCTATCCATTTCCATTTGCTTTTGTCTTCAGCCAGCTCCTCGTTGGCTTGAGGTCCTCTACCTGGTGTGGTGACCCACATTTTCATTCCTGCAGGTGTTCCAACTGCATAGGGTTGTGTTATCTTTCACTAACTACCCTCAGTCCCGGCCCTGCAGCAAGTGGAAGTTCCCAGGCCAGGGAACAAACGCACACCACAGCAGCAAGCCCAGCTGCTGCAGTGACGGCTCCGGATCCTTAACCCACTGCACCACAAGAGAACTTCTCTGCTAACTTTTGCCACTAGGCAAGGCTGGAACACAAAGAGCCATCACAGGAGATCACCTAAGATCTAGACATGGCCTTCCATGCCTCTGTTGGGGGGTAAGCAGCCCAGCTCCTCCTTCCTGGTCAGAAATTAATCATCCAACCAGCACCTGACCACTCACTTTCCCCTGCTTCTCTAACAGAGGGGCCTGACGGTGTAGGCGGTGGCTCAGCTCCCTATTCAAAAAAAAAAAAAAAAAATAGCGCTGTGTCTCTTAAAGCAAACATTCTTATCTCGGATACAAAATTTTTGAAACCATTGAAGTCCATAGTTGTAGGCATGGAATGCAATGTGTCTTGGCTATTAAAGAAACAGCCTATGAATTACTGTCTGGCTCAGAGCATATGCTACATTTTATATGCGTAACTGCAACTCAGCTTTGCAAGGCAGTCCAGTTGGCATCAAAACTGAGTTTTCAAGAAGACTTCCCACTATTCTAGAAGGAAGAATCCTTGAGTGATGGGGTATATGACAAGAGGAGTGAATCCCATAGGCTTAAAAGCTTTCCTTCTTTCACTGTCAAATGAGGCTCTTATTCAGATACAAGTTGAATGTAACGTTTCATCAATATTAATGATAAATAAAGCTCTTAAAAGTTCTGTGGAGCTGTTGGCAGGAGCTTTGGGGTCAGGAAAGATTTTATTTTCAGATTCTCCAGTGACTCTTCAGAAGAAACATTTCTGGAGAGGCAAAACACATGTCTAGTTTTTTTTTTTTTTTTTGGCTTTTTAGGGGCTCACCCGTGGTATATGGAAGTTCCCAGGGTAAGGAGTCGAATCGTCAAATTGGAGCTCCGGCTGCCAGCCTATGCCATAGCCACAGCAATGCCGGATCCAAGCCACATCTGCAACCTATACCACAGCTCACAGCAATGCTGGATCCTTAACCCACTGAGTGAGGCCTGAGAGCGAACACACATCCTCATGGATACGAGTTGGGCTTGTTACTGTTGAACCACAACAGGGACTTCCATAGGCTTTCTTTTTTTCCTTTTTTTTTTCTTTTAGGCCGTCCCACGGCATATGGAGTTCCTAGGTTGAGGATCATATCTGAGCTGCATTTAAAGTCTACACCACAGCTGTGGCCATGCTGGCTTGACCCACTGTCCTGGGCCGGGGATCAAACCCTGCATCCCAACACTCTAGAGATGCCACTGATCCTCTTGTGCCCCAGCAGGAGCTCCCAGGTTTTCTGATTTCAGAGTGGGAGGCAGATTCTCCCTCCTGTATGGAGAGGTTGAATGCTGGATTGTCCTCTAACAACGAATCATTTAAATTTTCAAAATGGCAGAGAAAGGAGTTTATAATTGAAGGGTGATGTCCAGATAATTTGTGACTCCCTGTTCCTCCCAGGACTCCTCTCCTCTTGTCCTCAAAGCTAGATGGACTACCTAACAGGGCTGCGTCCAGGACAAGGAATGATTAAAGCCATTTTTGCAAATAATCTACCATCCAGCCTTACCCATGGAGAACAGTTGCAGTTGGCAGCCTGCAACTCTCCCTTGCTAGGAAAGGTTCTTTTACCACAGGACAGAGGCAGAGAAAACGTATGCTTTCTGTAGGCACACTAGCAAGTAGGAGAAAAGAACGGACAAGAAGGCTGGGCTGTGCATTTCTAATTCTTTCTTCCAAACTCACCCAAATTCACTCTTCCCTTGGGAAGAAAATCCAGGTGTGTTGCTGTGAGGGTGCTCCCTCTACTTGGAAGGAAACAACAGGTGTCAAGCAGAAATGTTCCCCTTTTTCACAATGACAATAAGCCCATTTTTTTTTTCTTTTCTTTTTTAAACGGATTGTCTAAAACGACCCAGAGGCTGATGTGCCATATGTCCCATGGCTTTGTCCAAGCACATTCTTCCACATTTGAAAACAGAATTCAAATCCACTTCAGCAGGAATTAATTGATTCTTTCTCTTCTGGGTGGAAAGAAGGGTGGGAAAAAGAGCACAGAAGCTTAAGGTATTTGGGGTTGCTGAAGTGAAGAGGGTGAAGGCAGGGAGAGGGGCAAAGCTGAGGTAAAGAGTCCTAGTTGTATTCAGTAGCCCAAAAATGGTCATTTCAGAAGCCTGCAGGGCTGGGCAGGGACCACTTGTGAGAGAAGGGGGCTGTTGGGACCGTGGGGCCAGACACCTTGCCCAGAAGGGCAGCTGTTACTCAGTTCCAGCCAACTGTTGCCATATGGAATGCGAGAGCAGAGTTGCCAGATTTTCCTATTTTTCATGAGAGGCTGGAAATACTAATTCCTGTGAAATTTCCCAGTTTTTAAAGAGGGCCACCTCATTTGCTTTTGAACCACTGCCTAAACGCATAGTGATGTTAATTTGCCCCGTGGCCACCAGGGTGAATTCCTTCCAAGACCAAGGGACATCCTAGTAAAGCACTTTACACCGATTGGTAGATTTCTTCTTCACAGTGGCCCCTAGGAAGAAAGTACTGCTATGGCTCCCATTTGACAGATGAACATCTGAGACTGGGCCATGGTTAAGTAGTTTCTCCAGTATCTTAGTCTCAGCACCTGGTAGGTGGAAGCCTTTCCAGACGCCCCTTCTGTGCCCCTTACCCATCCAGATCTATCTCCCTGCCCCTGCTCTGTTCCACCAGAGCCACCCGTCCTGCCCTTCCTGGTCCCAGTACCATAAAACACTGTATAGCAGGAACCATCAAAATGAACTGTCATCTCCGCTCTACTGTAAATTCTGTGGGGGCAGGGACCATGTATGTATCTCCAGTGCTTAGCAGCACCCTGGGCACAAGGTAAGCATTTGCATGAAGAAGATCTTTTTCCTTAATCATGATGCATTTCAGTTCTCATGACCTTTGTGCTTTATATTCTCTCATTTGAAGTTATTTCAAGGCTCCTCATCATCCTGATTACCCTCCTCTCCCTCTCTTTCTCTCCTTCCTGCACTTTCTCCTTTTCCTTCTCTTTTGCTTCTTTTTCCTCTGCATCTGTCTCCCCTTCCTTTTCCTCTTGTCGTTCTCCATTTTGCAGGGTCCCTCTTGAAGCATCGTGCCCAAAACTGCTTTGTTCCTAGTATTGCGCTGCACATGACAGTGCTTAAGGGGGATGTGTTTGATTCCACAAGTGCCCAGACACAATGCTTAGGGTATTACTTATGTTCTTGGTTTACTTACATTGTTAGGCTTCCCCAAAACCCTGGAAGGTGCCTGCTAAGATTTTGTCTCTTGTGTTCCTGTTGTTGTTGTTGTTATTTATGGCTACACCCATAGCATATGGAAATTCCCAGGCCCAGGACTGAATCGGAGCCACAGCTGTAACCTACACTGCAGCTCTGGCAATGCTGGATCCTCAACCCACTGTGCCAGGCTGGGACTTGAACCTGCATCTCCACGGCAACCTGACTTTCTGGAGTCAGATCGTTAGGCCACTGTACCAGAGCAGGAACTGCAGATTTCCCCTTTTTCAAGGCAAAGTTGCTTAGACGTGAATGAATTCTCCCTGGCCTCACTCTCTCACTGTACTTTTCCGAATTGCTTGAGCACTTTTTAGCCCCTGTGGTTCGGTCTTTATCCCAGACTCTGTGGAAAACAGAGGGAGGTCAAGGATTTCAGAGTGCTGGACAGGAAGTGGTAGCCTGGAACAGAATTTATCTGCTTTCACTCACTACATCTCCTTTATCACAATCCTTTCTCTGCAAATGGATGCCGTGAGGCTTTTACAAATGGGTGAGGGAAAGGCCTAGTAATGGCTGCTGTGAGCCCACATTTCCTGAGCCCCTCTCTTGAGGTCTAGTCATGTCAGGAAGGATCCAGATCAACTATGGAAAGCACCTTCAGTTTCCAAAGTTCAGTTTAAATCCCAACTCCAAGGCATTTACCCATCTTGGAAAAAGCATGAAGGATTGCTTTTGTCCTGAAAGCTGAGAGTCAGTAATGTGTCATGAGTGTGGGAAAGTCAACTCACAAGAGCCTGCATGTATCTGCAGACACATGACCCAATAATTCTTACACGCACGGGTCGATGCGCCAGAGAAATGGGACGTGTCCCTGCAGCCAGCATTTTTTGTGCCTAATCATTTGCTTTCAGTCTCGACAAAATTTGGTGGATGTTTATGGAAGGTCCCCATGGCCAACAAATAGAGAGCTTTTAATTACCTCATTAAAGTGGGAAAAAAACAGCCCTAAGCCCAAAATGGTGTCTCCTGAAGTGAACATGAGAGCGAAATGCCCACTGCATCAAAGGCAGAGCTCAGAAATGGTTGCAGCAAAATGAAACAGTCTTGGCAGTCCCTCCACATAATTTTGTGGGTATTGGCTTTCCACTGTAGAGAAATTATCTGTGGAGTGTGTAAACAAACAGAAGCAAAAGCTTTTTAGAAGCAGTTGTTAGATAAGAATAGTCAGTTCTGTTTGACTGACATGTATTGCATCCAAATTGTTGTTTTTATTTTATTTCAACCCCAATCTGTCCAGAAAATGATGTAAGCAAGAAAACATATTCATATCTCCTCTGCTAAAAAATCACACTCATTTATAGGAAGTCGGGGGGGGGTCTGTAGGTGGGGGGTTCAGAGACGGAACGAACCCCCATTTCCCAAGATGCTCACCACATAAGAGAGAAGAAAGCATTTGTATCACTTAGAGCACTTAGTTGCAAGAACAGAAGTTTGTTTGTTTTAGTTTTCTCTTGCTGTGCAATAAACTATCTCAAAACTTAGTAGCTTAAAACAATTTATTATCTGCCATGGTTCCATGGTTGACCGGGCTCAGCCACAAGGCTCTGGCTTGGAGACCGTCATGAGGTTGTGGTCAGATGCTGGCCGGGCTGCATTACTTGGGGGCTTACGGGCTGGACATCAGGATGGCTCACTCGCATGGCTGACACCTGATGCTGGCTGTCACCGGGGACTTCAGTGGAGGCTGGTAAACAGAGAGCCTTCTCTTGGGAAATCTAATTCAAAACAAAATCTTTTCCCAACCCAGAAAACCAGTGCCAAAGGTAGGACAGAAGAAAATGGTTTTATTGCTGTATAAACATTAAACCAGAATGTGACGCACTCATCAGAGGCAATCTGTTGAGAGATGGCAAAGATGGAAAGAAATCTCCCCCTTGCAGACAGCCAAGCAGATACAGCCTATTATTTCCATGTTCTCAAGATAAACAATAATTAGTCCTCAGCTAAGAAGACTTGATGGCACCATTTGTCACACATAGTCCATCCTAACTTTACTTGGTAATTGTGGTGACCATCTAGTCAATTGACTTTGTCCAGAGGAGTAAAAAAGTTCCAACATCTTTGTGGTAGGAAATTGTTTTGTAACTTGGAATGAAGTGCCTGCTCAAGGTAGGATCCTACTCTCTCAGAAACTTTGAGAAAGATAAAGAGAGAGACAGAGAGACGCTATTTTTTTAAAATGGGTAAGATTCAAAGAAATAGGGTTATAAAATTGACGAAAGACCTATCTAGGTTTTTTGTGAGGTTTCTTTTTTTGGGGAGGGGAGCTGTGCTCATGGCACGTGGAATTTCCTGAGCCAGAGACCGAACCTGCACCGCAGCAGCAAATGAAACCAATGCCTTGACAACACCAGATCCTTAACCCTCTGCACCACAAGAGAACTCCTCTAGTTTTCTAAAGTAAATGCTCCAAGAAAAAAGAAGGGAAGAAGAGAAATCTCTACTCTTATTTTCAATAGGGACAATTAAGCCTCTTCTTTTTAATGTGATTTATCCTTACTCTACACAGCCTCTCCGCGTGGCTAAAGCTTCCTGCAGGGTGGCAGCTATGTTCCAAATTGAACCTTCCCAAGAGCAAGCATTCCCAGAGGGGTGGGCACAATTGACCTGCAAGGGGTCTCAAGACTTAGCTTGGAAGTCACACAGTATCCCTCTGCCTCATTTCATTCTGGGTGAGCCCTGATTCTGGGCTAGCCGGGATTCAAGGAGTGGACAACACCAGGAGTTGAGGCTCCAAGGGAGTCATCTTTGAAGATCAGTCACTGTAACACTGTTGGAGCTTTGAATAGAAAAGTGTAAAAAAAACAGGTGACATTGAGACCTCCCAGGAAACTGTAAGAATCAGGCTTGGAAGCTATACATTCAGGAACAGTGCTCAAACCACAATGCATGGCTGATCGAGCAGAACCCATTAACGTCATGCCTAGGCATAGATGCAAGATGCTAGCCTCTGAAGGCTTGAAACCCTACTATGGGACTCCCAGATCTCTCTGGAAAAATAAACTCCTTGTGCCAGTGGCTTCCTCCCACTGCTCACTCTGAGTAGACCTCAGGTACTGGTGCATCTGATTGGTGGAGCTGAGTCTTGCTGAACAGGAGGCTGTGAAAATGACATCCTGTGTTTTTTCTTGGGCTGATGGACTCATTAGGTGTTCACAAACTAAGTCAGATGCCTGGGAGTCTGCAGCCTCTATCTTCTTCCTTCACATCTAATCTCATGATCAAGTCATATAAATTCTACTGAAAATAACCATTCTTCTCAATCCAACTGCAAGAATTGCATGCATGCATGCATAAATGAAATGTCTACTGAGTAAGATGGAGAATTTGATTTAGATTTTTAAAAATAATTTGCTAATTTATTTTATTGTTTTAACAAATAAAAGTGAAAAAGATGCCTTGACCTCTTGTGGGTCCATCCTGGCTACGGAACTTAAGAAAACCTTTCTTTGCCTCAGGATCCTCACTGGTTGAAAGAAGGATGAGCATTGCATGTCCTCTGAGATTCTTTCCCACTATAACAAAGAAAAATTTTTTATATGGCCGTACCCACAGCATATGGAAGATTCTGACCAGGGGTGGAATCCAAGCTGCAGCTGAGACCTATGCCACAGCTGCAACAGTGGGCTTTTAACCCACTGCACCAGGCCAGGGATTGAACCCCCACCTCTGCATCCACCCAAACTGCTACAGTCAGATTCTTAACCCACTGCACCACAGTGGGAACTCCTGAGCAGATTTTTTTTTGAAACCCCAAAGAAGATGAGAAAAAACAAGAACGCTGTGTCCCTATAGACTGGACAGTCCCAAGGCCATGACTTTCTTGTGCCTTGCAGTAAATTAGTATAGTCAGAGTTTCTGATTATCATAAACTTCAAAAATAGAAGCTCATTATTTTCTTCTCATTCCCGGCTCAACAAAATTGGGTCTGATTAAAATGTTAGAGGCAGTACGGGGAGGCTTTAGTAATTTTTATGACCTCTGCCAATTACTATGTTTTTCTTCCTAAAAACTGTCGTCGGTATTAAAGCTATCTTTTCCTGTATTCCTTAAAAGGCAGTTTGCAAATGTTAGGAGAAGTGGATGGAATACTAAGAAGGTGTTGAAAATCCTTTATTGCCCTAGTGTGCTGCAGGAAGTTCAACAACAAAACGTCTTATAATGATTCACCAAGAGCTGTTAAACTCAATGGGAGCATCTTTGCAGCAGTACAAAAGCCGGAGGGCGTCTTTGTCATCAATATGTTCTCACCTTCGTGAGAATAAGAATAAGGAATAAAACCATAATGAGAGGACAACCCCACAGCATTTTTCCTTTGAGGGATTTCTCAAAGGATGCTCTTGAAGATTTCTTTCCAAACCATGCATGAGGATATGTTTAGACTGCCTATATATTTGTAGATCTTGCCATAGCATTATTGCACCGTAAACAACAAACATGAAATTTGACCATGGTTCAACAATGAAAATCTCCAAGAGTTGAATAGAAGAATAAAGAGAACTTGCTGTGTATATTGGGATTAAGGGATGGTTTTTAAACACTTCTTTCTATTTTCTAGTGAGAGACTGAGTGGTGGGGATAAAATTCCGAGAAAGGAGTCCAGATCACCCAGAAGTGGTATCAGTGGCTTAAAGATTAGGATTTTTAGGATATATTCCCAGTCAAGCACTTTTCCAGAAAAGCTTATGTTCAAGATTTTAATAGATGTCCAGTAACCTAGTGATTTTTCAGAAAAGCACACAGGCCTCCTGGGTGGCTGTCTCTGCTGTGAGCTGGTCAAATCTTTTCAGAAAAGTATATTCTGCTTGTGCATTTCTTTTTTTTACAGGTGTTCATTGAACACCAGTCATGTTTTAGACACTATTCTGGGTCCTAGAGATGCAGGAAGTAATAGTCTAGTGTGGGAAAGATAATACATAATTACGCATATAAATGAATAAGATGATCAGAGACTGATAAGTAATAGTGAAAGAAAGAGAGACAGAGAGAAAGGAAGGAAGGAAGAAGCACCTCTCTAACACTGTAATATTTTATCCTCATTTGTAAAGGAGGAGTTTACTACCCACTTTGGTGGGTAGTATAGAATCTGGATGTATACACTCACGCATGCGCACACGCGCACACACACATGCACACTTTGGAACGATGGAACGACTTTTGAATGAAAGTGAAACAAAGGGTGAACAAGTTATCAAAATTAATCAATCCAGTTTTTCTGGCAAGATGCAAATGGCTTTAATTCACCAAGATTCTGTTAAAAAGGCATAAAAGATGCACCAGAAATGGGCTTTGATCACCTGCATGAGATTGTGGTCCTCGTCTCACTTATTCGCAAGGAGTTAGAGACATTCGTCCCTTGACCACAGGCTCAAGATATTAGTCCTGATCTCCCGTCTGTCCCCTCTGTGTAAAGGTAGGAGTCATTTGTTGCACGTTTCCTCCTGAGTGCCAGGCGCTACGCAACGCAGGTTATGAGTTTTCTGTCTGTTAATCCTTGCAAGAGCCCCATGAGGGAGACAATAGGGGCCTCGTTTCATAGATGAGAACCTCGAGGCTCAGAAAACTGACCAATTGCTTCACACACAGATAGTAAATGGCAGGTGTGGGACCAGCACCCAGGTATGTCTGACTCCAAAGCCAAGTGCTCTGTCCAGGTCAAGGGCACGGCATGGCAAAAGCATGAGGTGCAGGGGTCCTGGGACTCTGGCCGGTGAATCACCAGCCTGCCAATGGAGTTGGGCTTTAGCCTATTACCTTATTTAAGTTTCTTACATCTGGAATATGGTTACCAATGTGCCTAACAGCATTTTAAATGGTGCGCTAGGTGCTCGAATGAATATTTCTGACCTTCTTTGGTTTTTCTTTTTAAGGTCACACCTGTGGCATACAGAAGTTCCCAGACTAGCAGTAGAATTGGAGCTGCAGCTGCTGGCCTACATCACAGCCACAGTGATGCCAGATCTGAGTGGCATCTGGGACCTACACCCACAGCTTGTGGCAACACCTGATCCTTAACTCACTGAGCAAGGCCAGGGATCAAACCCGCATCCTTGCAGGGACAACATTGGGTCCTTAACCCTCTGAGCCACAACGGGAACTCCCCCTCTAACCTTTTTGTATTGAAAATTTATTCCATAAGGGCAGTTGGGAGGTGGGTAGTAGAAAGATTGGCTTTGACATCTAGTAATTCTGAGTTTGCCACTCAGCGTCACTGCGTACCTGCTGAGTGACGCTTTCACATCTCTTAATCTGAAGTTCAGTTTGGTCCTCTGTAAATGGGCAATGGGCATCTGCTTCCATTTACTTCAACAAAACTTCTCTTTCAAGAGTACATATGATTTTCATATTGCTAGGCCCAATAATCATTCTGTATTTAATTTGCCTGTTTTGAAGTTGGCCCTTTGAAAGCAAAATTCATTCTCTTCAGCAGCGCACAGTATCACCAGCACCTAGCAATGCTGGGCACAGAGCTGGTGCTCAATTATTATTTTTGTTTGAATTAAATTTAATTACAGCATATTCATAAATGTATTTCTTGGCTCTGAGATCTCTCCTTGCCCTTCTAACTAGAAACAAAAGTCCTCTTAGGTTGAGGGTTTCACTTCCACTTCCTTTGGCACATTCTGATGCCTAGTTCTTTTCTTGGTTGTTGAAAAAGCATGGATTTTGCCAGATTCCTAAAGGGACAGAATATCCTAAGTAGGAAAGTGTTTGCTTCCGAACGCTAGGTGGCGCTATAAGCAAGGCATAAAGACGTACAGAAGCATTTTCTCCACTGAACCGAGCGGAGGGAAAAAAACATTTTCATTTTCACAGCAGATATCTATTTCCTCTCACCTGAAGTGTTGCTGTGATCCGGACTTGGAAGAATCTGCAAATTCCACCGTTAGCACTGAGAAATATTTAAATGTGTGTTGCCCACCAGCGGGGAAAACACAGGTGCTATAGAGAAGCCATATCTTTGGGATAGAATAAATTTCCTCTTCTCCAGTAACAATGCTTTCTGAGTCCAGCAGAGGCAGAAAAACAGCAGATCGCCTTCATAAAGCAGGAGAAGAACCTTTATTGCTGCCTGTGATAGATAGCTCCCTGACTAGCAGTGTTGGGGCATAGCCTATGAGACAGCCTCAAGCATCCTGCATCTTCTGTTCACCTTATCAGTGCAGTGTTTTTACTGCATTTACCACTTTGCTCTCTTTTCCTTTCTTCCTGTGAATTTTCTTAATTTTGTCGAAACGTTCTTCTAATGCCCCCAGGTGCTTTTCTAGCATTCTCCTCTGCCCCATCCGTCTTCCAGGTGGATGGGACACTGGAGCCTCTGCAGTGAAGGGTGTTGGAAATAGGAGTTTTGCTGGGGGTAGCTTACTCATTCTTTGGGATGCATGAGTGACCTGCCTGTGCCAGCGGTCACCCACTGACCTCTTGGAATAGTCGTGTATCTGGCTGGCAGGAGGGACAGCTGCCTTGGTCTTCCCAGTTCTAGCTAATTCCCTCAGTTAAGGAGGAAGAGAGTTTGTTATCCAAGAAAATGGAACACCAACTTCTTTGGGATGTAGCTCGAGGGTCGGTTTTCCAATGAGACCTTCTCTGGAGTTTTTTCTGTAGTCAGAAATCACATGGAGAGAATATTTGTAGACGTTCGATTAGGCATTCTTGAGGCTCTTTCAAATACAGCAAGCTGGTTCATCCTTGCCATGTGGTGTGCTCACTGTCACCACCCCCATTTTCAGGGAGGAAACTGAGACACATTTTTTTTTTTTTTTTTTTGTCTTTTTAGGGCCACACCCACAGCATATGGTGGTTCCCAGGCCAGGGGTTGAATTGGAGCTGTAACTTCTGGCCTGTGCCACAGCCACAGCAACACGGGAACTGAGCCTCATCTGTGACCTACACCACAGCGCGTGGCAATGCCAGATCCTTAACCCACTGAGCGGGGCCAGGGATTGAACCCACATCCTCATGGATACTAGTCAGGTCCGTTAGCCACTAAGTCACGACGGGAGGTCCGAGACTCAGGTTTAAAGTAACTGTCTTAGGACCCACAGCGAGGAACTAGAGAATGAGGACCTTGGCTGTCTGGTCTCTTATTTTAGTATATGGGTCGAGTTAATCTCTCCCTTCTCTGTTCCCACAGACTTCAGCCTTTACTTCTGCTGTGGGGATTGTTACATAGCTTCCCCTGTGCTCCCTCCACCTTTGCACAATTGATAGATTAAGCCACGCTTTCTGTTTATCCTTGCCCAGTTGAATGGCAGCCCTCTGCCAAACTGGAAGCCTCTGAGCCCTGCTCTCTGCATTGACTGCCTGTCTGTGCAGTCTCTGTAGGGCTGTATAATTGGAACCCATGAGACCCTCTTACCCCCTTTTTTTTTTTGCTAATCCATCCTCCCCCTCTCAAAGCATAGGATGAATGACTACCATTTGTGCTTGGCAATGAATCTGTCATTCAGACTTCAGTCCCAAATAAGATGCTCCAATTCTTTCCTTGGGGAGAGATGTAGGAAGCTAGATGAGTGCAGGCTGCAGAACACTGGGTGGCGCTGTTTCTCTTCCCCCAGGTCATCACTGAGCAACTCTGCGTCCCAGGCTTCCCTGTGCTGAGTCCTGAACCCTACTGCCAGCATCCTGCATCATCTGTTCACCTTATCAGTGCAGTGTTTTTACTGCATTTGCCACTTTGCTCTCTTTTCCTTTCTTCCTGTGAATTTTCTTAATTTTGTCGAAACGTTCTTCTAATGCCCCCAGGTGCTTTTCTAGCATTCTCCTCTGCCCCATCCGTCTTCCAGGTGGCCTCTTTCCAGTCAGTCTCTAATTTTCCATTCTTCTCCACAGCACATCTTGGACCTCAAGGATCATTTGTAATAATGATGCATAGCAAGTATCTCTGGAAGCCAGAGGGCCATCAGACACTGTCTGGAGGGACAAGTCGTCTGCACAGAGATGGTTGGCGTGGAGGTATGGCTGGAACTCGCCCTCTGCTCACTGGTGCCCGAGAGAAATGCGCAGAGTTTTGGGCGAAGGATCAAATATAGCGTTATTGCTTTGCCAGGCAAAGAAGGGTCACAGCAGGCTAATGCCTCAAAGACTGTGCTCCGGGAGTTCCTGTTGTGGCGCAGTGGTTAACGAATCCGACTAGGAACCAGGAGGTTGCGGGTTCAATCCCTGCCCTTGCTCAGTGGTTTAAGGATCTGGCGTTGCCGTGAGCTGTGGTGTAGGTCGCAGACACGTCTTGGATCCTGCGTTGCTGTGGCTGTGGTGTAGGCCAGCGGCTACAGCTCCGATTTGACCCCTAGCCTGGGAACCTCCATATGCTGGCGGGTGCGGCCCAAGAAATGGCAAAAAGACAAAAAAAAAAAAAAAAAAAAAAAAGAAAGAAAGAAAGAAAAGGCTGTGCTCCTGCTTAGGAGAGACTGGGAGGTGGTTTTAGAGTTTGGGGAGTGAAAAACAGAGCCACAGACAAGGATCCAGGTAGAGGCAAGCTTGCATTGTTTTCAAAGCTGGTGTTCAGTGGTCTGGGGGTCTTTCTGGAATAAGACTGCTTCATTAACATCTTCCATTTGTAGGGGGGTTTAACTCTGAAGAAGAACTCAAAGATATTGTTATCTGTATTCCTTGAGGGGGGATCAGGACCCTGCCCCAAAGCCGCACTATTGTTTCTTGACTGCTCCTCTCAGGTCTCTGCCTCCCCTCCCTTCCCTGATGAGCAACTGTCTGAACCAGACTTTGGGACTCAGGGAAGGTCACGGAGGCTGAAGTTTATTCCCTAAAAACAAGAACTGAGGGACGCAGCAAGGCTTGTGTACCCAGGAGCCCATAGGGTCCTCCTGCTTGGTTTCAGAGGTGTGGAGAAAGTTAGTTCTTTCTTTTGTAACTTTTTCCCTTTAATTTTACATTATTTATTTATCTATTTTTTGGCCACGCCCTTGGCATGCAGAGTTCCCAGGCCAGGGATGGAACCTGCACCACAGCAGTGACATTGCTGGATCCTTTAACTTCTGGGCCACCAGGGAACTCCTTTTTTTCCTTTTAAAATGCTCTTGTGCCTTTTTTACAGATGAGAATACTGTAAGTCCTGTCTTAAAACTGTGAAGTTGGGAAGTAGCGAAATGTGTCCTGAGTTTAAGTATGGTGAGGTCTTCTATCAGTTATCCAGCCAGCCCTCCATCTGCCTGTTCATCCGTCCATCCATCACTCACTAGAAGATTTAAGTCCTGACTTAAGCTCGTATAATTAAGAATGTTTTACATTTAGAGAGTTGTTTCCACCATCCCGTCATCCATCCATCTATTAAATATTTGTTGAAAACCTATTATATATCACCACTAAATTATGCACTAGATATATAAGAACTAAAAACCTCCCAAGTCCAAGGGGGTTTGCCTTTTGCTGAGAGAGAGAGAGTGGATTAGGGCAGACAGTAAACAACTGCAGCAACCACTACATCAGAGAATGGTAATGTCCCATGCAGGTACGCACATGTGTTATCTGGGCAGGTGTCAAGGAGGGGAGGGTGGGAAATGTGGTCTCTGCACGCAGGTGGAAAAAGAATTTTCTGGATTTAAACCAAGGTGTAGAAAAGACGAGTTCACTGAGGCAAGAAACACTTAATGCAGTGGGCCAACTTCCTGATAATCAGAGAGAACCGACTGGGCGAATCGTCATGTCTGTCTTTATAGCCCAAAGACAAGGAAGTGCAAGGCGTGGTCTTGCCATGTACCTGTTGACCGGCTGGCTGGTTGGGGAAGAATGGGGTCTTTGGACACCCTTGCTGGTGGGTTGGGGGCGTATGTGGCCCCTCTAGGGGGCGGGGTAAGGAGTGGGCTATATATCTTTCCTGGTAGGGGAGCAGGAAGCAGTAGGCCAAGGTGCTGGGGTGGGGCGTCCTTAGGGACACTGTAACAGTTACAGTGAGACAGGTGGAATGATGAGGACCTGGCAATTCTTACCTCGGCTGGAGGCTTTTTGAGTTTTATCTCCTTGGAGAAGCCTTGAAGTCCCGCAGGAAAGACAAACATGGGCACCAAGCACTGTAATATCAACCTTTTCTTATCATCATGATTCGTTTTGTTCAGCTGCTTTCCCCTCTCTTGCTTGTCCCCCACCCACCCCAGGGAATTCGTGGTGCAGGTGCAGTTGCTAAGCTGTGGAGGGACCTTTTCTCTGTATCTGCAGGCTGGTAGGCAAAGATGAGACAGGGGCTGGTCTTAGAGAAGAACCTGGAAATCAGTAATTAAAAGCAATTTCCCGGATGTGGGTTGACTTGCCTCCTTTTCCTGCAGAATGAAGCGGAAAACAATTCTTAGAATTGAGGTTTCTGCCAGGGATTTGTCATTAAGATTTCGGTCGCCCTTACCAAGAAGATGTCTTCGCGGCAGATGACAGATGGCGAGCGTGAGGGAGGAGGGGGCAAAGGGCATCACTGGCTCGGAAAACAAGTACTTGGAAAAAGAGTCAGTGTCTTTAGAAGAAAGGCTACGGACATCAAAGGGGGAGGAGAGAAAACTGCTAATGCTGGGGCCGTAACATGGGGAAGGTTTTTGTGGCATTCATTCCCAGGCACACGAAATCACGGCTTGTTTTTAAATTGGGGGAGGACTCTTTCTACGGAGAGATGATCCCAGAGTCATTGCGGAGGGTGAACTGCAACAGGACAGGAAGGAAATAAGACGGTCCGTATGAAGTAGGGGGGACACATTACGTAATTTTTTTTTTTTTTGGTCTTTTTAGGGCTGCACCTACGGCATAGGGAAGTTCCCAGGCTAGGGGTCCAATCGGAGCTGCAGCTGCTGGCCTACACCACCCCTCACGGCAATGCCAGATCCTTAACCCACTGAGAGAAGCCAGGGATCGAACCCGCGTCCTCATGGATACTAGTCAGATTCATTACCACTGAGCCACAGTGGGAACGCCTATATAAAATTACTAAATTTCCTTTTTATTGAGGGGAGGGCATACCCACAGCATGCGGAAGTTCCCGGACCAGGGATTGAACTGGCGCCACAGCAGTGACCTGAGCCACTGCCGTGACAACACCAGGTCCTTAACCTTCTGGGCCACCAGGGAACTCCTAAATTATGTTTTTACGTAAGATCTATAAGATCTACTCTCGTAGCAAATTGCAAGTATACCCTAGAGTGTTATCATAGCAAGTCCACACGCTGTATGTTAGAGCTCAGAACTTTTTCATCTTATAACTCTGCGAGGCGATACACATTTTAACCTGATGAAGATCATCATGTCACAAAGCATGTGTGTTAGGTTGTAGTGTTGTGCACCCTGAGTACACACAATTTTTATTTGCCAAGTGTACTTCAATAAGACTGGGAAAAAAAGATGATTAAGAAGCGTGTTTAGGGAGTTCCTGTTGGAGCACAACAGGTTAAGAACCTGACACAGTGTCTGTGAGGATGCAGGTTTGATCCCTGGCCTTGCCCAGTGGGGTAGGGATCTGGTGTTGCCACGGCTGTGGCATAGGTTGCAGCTGTGGCTTGGATTCGATTTCTGGCCCCAGAACATCCATAGGTCATGGGTGCAGGAAAAAAGGAGAAAAAAAAAAGCTATTATCATCTCCACTTACAGATGTGGAAAACGTTTCAGAAAAGTCAAATACATTGTAATAATTTGTAGTAATTTGCAGCTGTGAAGTGGAACTGCTGTGCCCCAAAGCCACAGAGCTGGGTCCTGAGTCCTGGGTGACTTCTGCTCATTTGTCCTCCGTAGGAGATGTGGGGGCGATGGAGACAGGGAAGGAGGCCAGGGGAGAGAAGAGGGGCGAAGGAGTCCCCGGTTTCCAGTGTGTGACAGAAGGTCGACTGGTAGATCCAATTCTGCAGTCCCGGGGTGATCACGTGACCTTCTCATACAGGGATCCTGGTTGAGAACCAAGAGAGAACCGCATTAGCATAGAAAGGCCCTCTCCTTTCCTGCCAAAACTCAAGACCAGACCTTCTGCCTTAGATGACCTCAGGCCCCTACCTCAGGACCTGTGGGCGGTGCTCTGCTTTCCCCCCAGTTACTGCTACTTTCTAGGGACCTGTGATCTGCTCGGAGACTCACCCCTCTGAGTTTTTCTTCCTGGAAGACGTTTGGTCTCTAAACCAGAGTGTCCCTTTCTGTGGATGCTGGTCCCTCTGTCCACGCTGACTGGGATCAGCTGCCATGCTGGTCGCTGTGGACTTTGGAGGATGGAGCCCATCTGTCATGGTAACTATTACTGAATAACCAACCACCCAGAACTTACCCAGATAAAATAGCAACCCTTTGGTTAAGTCCATGGTGGGGGGGTGGTGATTTTAATCGGGAATTGGGACAGTTCACTGCAGAGCTGGCCTGTCTACTCCCCAGTGTCAGAGGCCTCAACGGGGGCGACACAGTGGCTGAGGGAGTGGGGCCTGCACCATCTGGAGGCGTCTTCCCTCCCAGGGGGGCGTCCAAGGCGGGGCCCAGCGGGGTCTGTCTGCTGGGGTGCCTTCCTTTCGGCCTGTGGCTTGTGCTTCTCCTAGCGTGGTGGCTGGATTCCAAGACGGAATATCTCCAGAACAAACAGTTGAGAGAGCTGGTCAAAAGTGGCAAGATCTTCTGTGATTCAGCCTCAGAAACCCCGTAGCAGCATCGCCGCCGCTCACAAGGCTGCATTTATTCAGGCTTGTGAATGAGACCTAGACCCCAGCTCTCATGGGCGAGATGTTAAAGAATTTACAGCCATTATTTTTAAAACTCGCACAGAGAGAGATGGTTACAGTGCAGTGATGAAACAGTAGGACAGGAGTTCCTGTTGTGGCTCAATGGGTTAAGAACCTGACTAGTATCCATGAGGATGTGGCCTCGCTCAGTGGGTTGAGGATCCCGAGCTGCTGTGACTGTGGTGTAGGCCGGCGGCTGCATCTCCGATTGGACCCCAAGCCTGGGAACCTCCATATGCCGCAGATGCAGCCCTAGAAAGCAAACAACAAACAACAGAGCATTTAATTTTAGGTGCCCTTGTTCTTAACATCTTTTGACTACTCTACTCCCAGGCATTTCTCACTGGACGCTTCTCTCCCCAGGCTCCTTCCTGCCTCATTGCTCTTCCCGTGACCCACAAATTCCTATTTACTTTCATTCACGCCTCTGTGTGTTCAGGCTTGCCTTCCACACATGTGGTGGGTGCCGTTTGACATGCTTAGTCAGTGGATAAAAGATATGAAAATTATTTTCCAGGGAGAGGGAAACAGAATGAAGAACATAAATAATAAGTACATTTTAGATGTTAGGTGGTGGAGCTGCAGAGAACAGAAAGTGTGGGATGTTATAAGGGACTGTGGCATTTGAGGGGGGCAAGTGCCATTGTGGACAGGGCGGTCCTGGTCATTAAGGAGGTGGCACTGGAGTAAAGACAGGCGGGAGATGAGGGAGTAAGTCAGGTGGCAGGAGCCGCTGGTTCAGAGGCCGTCAGGTGGGCGGAGGGCTGTAATATTGAAGAAGATTGAGGATGCCGAGGGGCTGGACTAGGGAAGGCAGGCAGGACCCGGAGCGTAACGGAGGCCCAGACCGTGCAGGGCCTTGCAGAGGCTGTTGCAAGAAATGACAGGGAACTCTGAAATTGGAATCCATAGGAAGGTTTTGAGCAGAGTGGGGATTTAACAACTTCATATTTAAAAAGGAGCTTGCCGGGGAGTTCCCACTGTGGCTCAGCAGGTTAAGAGCCTGACTAGTATCCATGAGGATGTGGGCTCCATCCCTGCCCTTGCTCAGTGGGTTATGGATCTGGCCTTGCGGCAAGCCGCTAAGTCACAGATGCGGCTTGGATCCCAAGTTGCTGTGGCTGTGGTGTAGGCCGGCAGCTGCCGCTCCAATTTGACCCCTAGCCCAGGAACCTCCATATGGCGCAGGTGCAGCCCTAAAAACAAAAACAAAAACAAAACAATTAAAAAAAAATAAAGAGTATCTTGGAGAAATGCACACAGGACAGTGGACAGAGGGCCACTCCAGCCTGTACAAGACCAAGTGTTTGACACCTGTAACATTTTACTGCTTTAAAAATTGTTTTGTGTGTGTATCTCATTTGATCCCTGTGCCAATACAGTAAGAAAATGATTTGTATTGTTCTGTTTTTTGAAATAATAATGATTATAATTACGGGAGGATGGAAGATGAAGGGCAGGAAAAAAAAGGACTTGGGGACACAAAATGCCTACACAAAATGAAGACAGTAAAATGAGTTTTAATCTCATTCTCAATCCAGTATTCTAGAGGTATTTCTTGAAATTCAGCGCCTTTCCACAAACTATTTCATTGCTTTATATTCCTGTATAAAATATAATGCTTCATAAGGAGATGTTTTGTGATATTTTAATGGATCTTAAAGAAAAGATATATAGCTACACAAAATATAGCTAGGCAGTGAAATGGTAACATAAAAAATGTAGAATTAGCTCAAGAGTCTGTGAAGCTTTGCAAGAATCAGATATAATGAACCCAAATGAACTTCTTCATTTTCTATCATTTCCCCCAAGACGCTAATGCTTTAAATCTATGTGTAAATGTTACATGGACTCTGTCATTAGGTAGGTATTTGCTCCTGGATGATGAAAAGGTACATTTTTCTCCCAACTTAATTTGATTCAATCGCAACCATGGTCAATGACGATTCGTCCTGGGAGATGAGCATTGCCAAGTGTCCTTCGGAATCTGACGTCTTTTTACGTGGAAAAAATTGCCAACAGTCTTAAAAGTAGACTCAGAAGGGAAAATATTAAAGGGCATCTCTCAGGCTACAGTATTTGTTAGTAAAACTTACAAACTCTTAGAGCTTAGAAAGTTTCGTGCTTCAGTTTTCCCTAGTCCCTTGTAAGACCTTTCGAATGTTTAGCTCATGCGCATAAATATTGAGGCACAAAAGTACAAAATTTATCATCCACCATTCTCCATACCTAGGATGGTGTATCCATTCTGATTTTGTCACATGAATGTGGCCTAGCATTCAGTATAAAGATGTAATGCAGCCCTAACTCCATGTTTTCTCTTTGCTCCCTGTGTTGGTGATCAGTTTTACGGAAGGCAGTGGTCAGGCCTAGTTTTCCTTTCTTCCTTTTTTTCTAAATTTAATTAATTAAATTTTTTTTTTTTTTTTTGTCTTTTTGCCATTTCCTGGGCTGCCCCTGCAGCATACGGAGCTTCCCAGGCTAGGGGTTGAATCGGAGCTGTAGCTGCCAGCCTATACTACAGCCCCAGCAACGTGGGATCCAAGCCACGTCTGCGACCTAGACCATAGCTCACGGCAATGCCAGATCCTTAACCCACTGAGCGAGGCCAGGGATCGAACCCACAACCTCCTGGTTCCTTGTCGGATTTGTTAACCACTGAGCCATGACGGGAACTCCTTAAATTTAATTTTATTGGAGTATGGTTGACTTACAATGCTGTAGTAGTTTCAGGTGTACAGCAAAGTAAATCAGTTATACATATAAATATTTCCATGCCTTGTTCCCATATAGGTTATTACAAACTCTTGAGTAGAGTTTCCTGTACTACACAGTAGTTCTCATTAATCATCTATTTTATACAATGGTGTGTATGGGTCATTTCCACCTTTCCAATTCCCCCCTTCCCCCAATTGTTTTACCTATGGTAACCACAGGATTGGTTTTGAAATCTGTGAGTTTAGTCTCCATGAGGATGAGTGTTCGATCCCTGACCTCCCTCAGTGGGTTAAGGATCTGGCATTGCTGTAAGCTGTGGCATAGGTTGCAGACACGGCTTGGATCCAGTGTTGGCTGTGGTTTAGTCTGGCAGCTGAGCTCTGATATGACCCCTAGCTGCAGATGTGACCCTAAAAAGACAAAAAAAAAAATCTTTGAGTTTGTTTCTGTTTTATAAATAAGTTCTTTTGTATCATTTTTATTGGATTCCACATATAAGTGATACCATACGATATTTGTCTTTCATTATCTGAATTACTTCATTCAATATGATAATCTCCAGGTCCATTCATTTTGCTGCAAATGGCATTTGTTTCGTTCTTCTTATGGCTGAGTAATATTCCATTGTATACATGTACCACATCTTTATCCATTCCTCTGTCGATGGACATTTAGGTTGCTTACACATCTTGGCTATTGTAAGTATTGTTGCAGTGGACATTGGGGTGCATGTATCTTTTTGAATTATGGTTTTCTCTGGAGTCTTTCTTCCTTAATGTGTCTGAAATAATGCTATGTATTCAGCCGAAATGGTTTCCTTTCTTCTTGGGCATGCAGGAAGACCATAGAGTCTGCCCTTTGTATCTGCAGGTTCCATGCTTGTGGATAAAATCAACCACAGGTAGAAAATATTCAGGAGAAAAATTCCAGAAAGTTCCAAAAAGAAAAACTTGAATTTGCTATGCTTGCAGCTATCTACAGAGCACTTACACTGTATTAGGTATTACAGGTAACACAGAGGTGATGTGAAGTACATAGGAGGATGTGATATATAAGTGTGTGGGGGGAGGTGAGTGGCTTGTATATACATGGACTGTATGCAAACACTATGCTGTTTTATATAAAGGACTTGTGCACCTGTGGAATTTGGTATCCATAGAAGGTCCTAGAACCAATCCCCTGCCGCTACCAAGTGGTGATGGTATGGCCACATGTCCCTTTCAGTTAGATTGAAGTTATGTGACTGAATTCAGCACATCAGAATGTGTGCAAAAGCGATGCATTCCATGTCTCCCATTGGTGTAAGCCTTCTTTTCTGTGGAAATTGTTGAAGATGGTTGTGCCATGAGACGGATGAAGCCTGTGTACATAAATGACTGTGAGAAACAGAGCTCCTTGTCTATTGTATTGGACTAAAAGTTGAGTAAGTACAGCGATTACTATATTAATCTACTGACTTGGTTATTTTGTTACAATGTTCATTCAATATATTTAATATTGTCATCCCTCTTATTTGTATTATTTGGAGCAATGACATATTTGGATGAACAGGTTCAACGTTTTCTTTTGGCAAACTGTTTAGAGAAGATACATACCTTGACAGTCTTGACTGCAGAGTCAACTAAATCTAAAGATATGGTCTAAAGCCTTAGCAGCTACGAATAGATACGACCTCCTCCCACTGCCCTTCCCTAAGCCTTTGTCTGTGATTCAGTGAGATCCAGTGACTTGGAGTTTCCCAAGAGCACCCTCGGCTGCATGCCTCAGCATCTTGGTTCATGCGGTCCTTGCCCCCCTACCCCCAGTGGTGCCCAGTGGTGCCCCTTTGTTCTCCAGCACTCTATTTAGAGGGCATTATGCCCTTTGGGAAGCCTCCTCAGACCCCCAAACTGACAAAAGCTCTTCCCTTTGTGCTCACGTGGCACCTGTGCTTAACCCCTCCCATAAAAATAATCAGTCTGTATGATAAATATTGCTGTATATTTTCCAGTAGATGAGGAAACCCTGGAGTAGGTGGCTCTGGTGTTACTTATCTCTGCAAGCCCAGGGCCAGCAAATGCCTGCTGTATCAGAGATGCTCAGTACATTACTATGGAATCTAATCGAGCTGACCAGGGAAGAGCAGTCTAAGAAATAGAATTATTTTATTTTATTGTTTTGTCTTTTTAGGGCAGCGCCTGTGGCATATGAAGGTTCCCAGGTAGGGGTCATATTGGAGCTGCAGCCGCCGGCCTAAGCCCCAGCCACAGCCACGCCAGATCTGAGCTGTATCTGCAACCTACACCGCAGCTCACAGAAACGCTGGATCCCCAATCCACTGAGCGAGGTCAGGGATTTTTTCATTAAGAGCTGTAACTCACATGTGAGACATCTGTGCACCCACTGTGTAAAGTATCTCTGATTTTCACAACAGCCCTTTGTGGGACTTCACTCATTCGTTTTCCAGATGAGGAAACCAAGCTGAGAGGTGGTCAGAGAGGTGACCGCACAGATAATCAGAGAGCAGAATTAGGATTCAAGTCCTGGTCAAGGCTGTCTGGTTTCAAAGGCATGCTTTCCTCGTCATCTTCTCATCAACTCTGTGAAATAGGCAATATTTTATCCCCATGTTACCGAGGAAGGGAGGGAGGCTAATAAAATGATAAAAGACGGGAACAGCAAGGACCAAGGCTTGAGCGCTTTTACTGAGCTGAATTCCCAGAATGCCTCATCTCTCCTGCCTCCCCAGCTGCTGCCAAAACCCATTTTATTCTTTCCAATTAATGGCGAACTGGGTGCTCAATCCACGCTCAATATTAACTCAGTGACTCTCTGGCTGACGGCACTATCAAGAGAGAATAAACAGTCGTTTCTGGAGGCTTATGGAAAAGAACAGAAGAGGATTTTTCTAGTTTTAGTGTTCGAGTTGGGAGATGACAAAATCATCTCTTGCGTCCCTTCTCCAGCCCCCAGACTTGATGATTCAGATCCATTTCGGGGAAGTAAATTCCCTTTTAGCCCACTTCTTTAATTAGTAATTCTGCAAGCCCTCTGTGTCTCCCCCCCCATTATGCTTCTGTACCAAGGAACTTCAGATTACATATTTCTTTCAGAAACCTTATTGATTTTTTAATTGAATCTTTACAGGATTTTTTTTTTTTTTGGTTCATGCACATAAAAACAGGCGATGAAGTCCCATTTGTCTTCCATTTTTAATCTTTACCAAGCATTGAAAAAGAAAGAAAAATATTTTGTGAAAGTAATAAGCTTTCCTGGGGCTCTTGCTAAGGGATTTATTTTGCTATTGTTTCAGAGAAAAAAACACATTCCTCCTAATATAACTGTCCATTCGACTGCTCATTCCAAAACCACATCTGTGGACTTTTATTGTCCCTTCTCCAAGAACTTGAGGGAACTTGACGCCATTAATCTCCGTGTCTCCTGCCTGCCAGGGAGCCCTTACCCCAGGCACAGAGGTAGCAGGTGTTTCCCTCTGCCGGGTTTCCAGACTTCACGCTAATAGAAACCAGAGTTTGATGCCTTGACTCTAGAATGATTGTGCCCATTCTCAGGACCATGGCTAGATGCTCCCTGCTGAATCCTGAGGGGCTAGATTTGAAACCGAAACACCTCTGGCTCGAACCCAGCCTAAACCCAGGACATGTCTTGGACCCACAGGTTTTTTTATATAGAATCACTCACCTGGTAATTAGACTTACTGAGGATCAGGTTCGTCGTGTCTCAGCACAGAAAGCATTGAGCGAGAGACAAAGTAATAGGCAAGACATAGATTCATTAAGATAGGATGCTTGTGAGGGATACAAGTAGGCAGGTGAGGAGGCTCTGCCCCGAGGATCAGGTGGGCAATATTTTTATAATCCAAGGAAAGTGGGGAAGGAGAAAAGACTGGCTTCTTCCTTCTTTGAGTTAGACGTCAGGCTTACCTCACTAGCTCCTCCTTTGTATTGGGTAGGAGAGTATTTGACTCTATGAGGTCAAACCAGGAGGGTCATGGTGCTTATTCAAACCAGCAGAAGGGTGGTAACTTATGCTAAAACATGTTGAATCATCTTAGGTTTCCAAATAACAAGGGTCTCCTACTTTGGAATGTCATCTTTCCCTTAAATTCCCGTCCTAAGGATGATTATCTTGCTGAACTTGAAGGCGGGCTTCATTTTACCTTTCCTTTAGTGACCTGAGGCGTATCTCATGCTTTTATTTGTGGTTTTATAGTTAAGCAAGCCTGCTTTGTTCCATGACCTTCTGATGGCTTTCTTGAGCGATTATTAACTTACAGTGGTCTGCCAAAATTCCCTAGGCTTCCCTCTCCATCTGTGGTCCTCTGTTGGGACTTCCACAGCTACCTGTGTCACTCTCCTCCTCCATCACTGTCAGATTCAGAAACTAGAGCCTTTGGGACTCACTTTGGGAGTTTATGGAGAGGGGCTGCCTAGTCTGTTTTTCTAATTCAGGTACAAGACTTCACCACCCAACCTGTTTCCTCACCAATCAGGGGTCTCACCCTGTGTTAGTTTCCTGTGGCTGCCGTAGCAAGTTACCATAGATTGGGTGGTTTAAAACCATAGAAATGAATGCTCTCACCATTCTGGAGGCCAGAAGTTCAAAATCCAGGTATCAGCAGGCTACCCTCCCTCCAAAAGTTCTAGGGAAGAATCCTTCCTTGCTTCTTCCTGCTTCTGGTGGTTCCAGGTGTCCCTTGGCTTGTGACAACATCACTCTGATCTCTGCTTCTGTCATCACATGGCCCTCTCTTCTCCTTGCTGTCTTCTCCTCTTCTCTCTTTTTTTTCTTTTTCAGCTGCCCCCATAGCATATGGACGTTCCCAGGCCAGGGATTGAATTTCGAGCCTATCCCACTGCTGCAGCAATACCAGATCCTTTAACCCACTGTGCCGGGGCTGGGGATCGAACCGCCGCCTCCACAGAGACAAGATAGATCATTAACACACTGCACTGCAGTGGGAACGCCCATCCTCCTCTGTCTCTTGTAAGGCTATTAGTCTTTGGATTTAGGGTCTGCCTGGGTAATTCAGGACGATCTCATCTTGAGATCCTTAATTAAATCTGCAAAAACCCTTTTCCCAAAGAAAGCCATATTCACAGTAAATTACATAGGGCGTATCTTTTGTGGGCCCCTATTCAACCCACTCCACACTTTAGATAAGAGAAAAGGTAAATACGATACGAAGCAGGTCACTAAAACTCGCCAGGGAAATAGGTTCAGAATTGTGGACTGGCCAGGGGAGAACCTTTAATTCTAATCAGAAAGTCCCTTGTTCTCTGGTTCTGGATCTTCATCTTAAAGATGTTCCTGTCTTTGGAGGTTAAGGTTCAGGTGAGGATTTGGTCTGAAAACCTTGATCCAGCCATGACCACTTGAGGCGTTTTCTTCTGTTTAGCAATTTGAGATTATCATGTTTCCTAGGTGAGTCCCTAGGCTGACGAGAGTGAAATGGGCTCACAAAGTTTTCATATCAGGATGATGTAAGAAAGGACTTAACTCAGAATAAAAGTAATAGTTTCGAAACCCCGTCAACTTACTTCTGTTTAAAAGTGTATCATTTAGGAGTTCCCTGGTGGCTCAGCAGGTTAAGGATCTGGCATTGTCATTGTGGTGGCTCAGGTCACTGCCGTAGTTTGGGTTCTATCCTTGGCCTGGGAACTTCTGCATGCCATGGAGATGGTGGGAAAAAAAAAAAAAGTGTCTACCTTAAAAACAAGTGTTATTTTGTATTCTCTGCGGCACTGTTGCTTATCAGCAGTAGATACCTGCTGATCTGCCAAGTCTATGACTGAGCATGGCAGGCCTACCAGGGCCTGGCCATTCCTACCTGATGTGAGGTTCCCATGATGTGTAATCTTTGTTCTGAAACTTCCAGTGGGTTGGCTCAGACTTTATCAGAGGTCTGCCAAGAATCTTAGGTTCTTCCTATTCAGTCCTGGCCCCCACTTTTTTCCCCTGTCTTTTTAGGGCCATACGTGTGGCATATGGAGGTTTCCAGGCTAGGGTTGAATCAGAGCTGTAGCTGCCAGCATACACCACAGCCACAGCAATGCCAGATCTGAGCCGCGTCTTCGACCTACACCACAGCTCATGGCAATGCTGGATCCTTAACCCATCAAGCAAGGCCAGGAATGAAACCTGCATCCTCATGGATGCCAGTCAGATTCGTTTCTGCTGAGCCACGACGGGAACTCCTGCCTCCCACTTTTAATCTGTCCCAGGTGTCACCCTAAATAAGCTCCTTGCACTCCTCACTCTAGTTCAGCCTCACTTCCTGGAAGATCCAACCGACACATCCAAATGTTAGAAACTCAGTTTTAGTCTTAACTCTGGGGTTTGTGGCTATGAACCCAAGAACCTTTACTGGCTGGTAAAATAATATTCTTTAAGTAATTTATACATGGTATTTTAATATTGTCAAAAGAGACTGCATTTGTGTGTAACTATTACATTGCCAAAAGGTCATTTAAATTACATTGCTAAAGAAATGAATATTTCCCCACGAATAACAGAAATTGTATGAAATATGTATAGGAAAGTTAAATTTTAGAAAGAGCGGATGGAACAATATTTGGGGCCAGTGTTTGGAAGAGAGAAAAACACGTCTGACCTTTTCTTCCAGCAATAAAACTTACATATCTGCTGAAAACTATTGTGGGGACAGGTGGCAAGAAGTTATGAGAACTGAGGTTTGAAACAATGAGGAAGTATTTCAATTTAGCAGCATATCTCACTGCTTGGAGTAGAATTCAGCACATTGACCTCTTTGACTTAACCAGCATATTCAGGTCATGATGCTGTTAATTCTGTTATTTCAGACGTCACCAACCCCCTGACCAGACTGGCATTAAGCTAATAAAAAAAGAAAATGGTATATTTACTGTAAAAAATAATCTGTTCTTTTTCCCCTCTCCCTCTCGTCTTCCTATTTTTTTTTTTTTTTTTTTTTTTGTCTTTTTGCTATTTCTTTGGGCCACTCCTGCGGCATATGGAGGTTCCCAGGCTAGGGGTCAAATCGGAGCTGTAGCCACTGGCCTACGCCAGAGCCACAGCAACGCGGGATCCGAGCCGCGTCTGCAACCTACACCACAGCTCACGGCAACGCCGGATCGTTAACCCACTGAGCAAGGGCAGGGACCGAACCCGCCACCTTATGGTCCTAGTCGGATTCGTTAACCACTGCGCCACGACGGGAACTCCGTCTTCCTATTTTTCTTTTCTTTCCTTTCCTTCCTTCCTTCTTTCCTTCTTTCTTTGTCTCTCTCTCTTTCAACTTTCTGGTCCATTATATCAATTCACCTTCAACAAGCTTGGGCCAGTAGGGCAGATGTCATTATTCCTAGACTGACCCAGAAAGATTGGAATTTCATCCAAGGTCACACCACAGGCACAGCAACAGGGGATCTTAGCCACATCTGCGACCTACGATGTACCTTGTAGCAACACTGGATCCTTAACCCGCCGAGCTAGGGCAGGGTCAAACCTGCATTCTCATGGGTACTAATTGGGTTCTTAACCTGCTGAGCCGCCATGGGAACTTTAGCCCCTGACCTTTGTGCAGGGCTCCAGACATGCCTTCTTGGGTGGGTTTGATGGCCTCTTCCCCCTTTGCAAGGTCTCTGCTGGGTCCCTGGCCCCTTCACTCAGCAGACTATGCTTGTACCATTTTCACACTCAGGTGGTTTTTCCTCTTAAGCTGAGGGTGGCATTTCTCACGTGGCAAGTCTGAACTCTGCAGGGTATTATTTTGAGACTTGTCATTTTTGGAGAAGGCAAGAGCCATGCTTTCATTGGGTGGATTTCAAGAATCCACAGGTATATAGAGACAAAAAGCACTAAAAGATAATTCCACTCTTGAGTGATTTAATAGTTTCTTGGCTCGGTGAGTACATTATTTTGGTAAATTAGGAGGAAAAATGACATTTCTCCCCTGATAACAAAAGCAATAATTCTTTCTGGTAAAAAAAAAAAAAAAGGAAATACAGAAAAGCCCATGGAGGAAAATGGAAACGGATGTAATACCATCTTCTGGAGCCTTAAGTCACTGGTATCCTTCTTGTCTTTTTTTTCCTTTTTTCCTTTGGTCTTTTTGCTCTTCTTAGGTCTGCACCCGCAGCATATGGAGGTTCCCAGGTTAGGGGTCAAATCGGAGTTACAGCTGCCGGCCTACACCTCAGCCACAGCAACATCAGATCTGAGCTGCAGCTCATGGCAATGCCAGATCCTTAACCCACTGAGCAAGGGCAGGGATCAAACCCACAACCTCCTGGTTCCTAGTCGGATTCGTTAACCACTGCGCCACGACAGGAACTCTCCCTTCTTGTCTTTTTTACGTGCGTGTACACGTGTCACTCTTTGACAAAATGGAAGACACGCGGTGTGCATCATCTTATGACTTTCACATTAATATTACGTAAACCTTTTTTGGAACGTAACTTTCAACCGCTACTTAATATTTAATACATGGATAAAACTACAAGTTGGATAAGTTCAGTACATACTTTCGATTGCTCAAAGACGTTATGTGTGAAGAGTGGCACCCATGAACAGCGCTCCAAACATATTTTCCACTCTCTCCCAGTGACCATGTAGCAGAGGGGCTACCTAGGAATTCCAACAAATCCTCTTTCTTATTCTTCACTTTTAGGCCTACAGACAATTCTCTTTCCCAGTTCCCCTTGAGGTTAGATGAGGTTGTAGAACCAGTTCTGGCCAGAAATGTGAATGGACGTGGAGTTTGTTCCTTCCAAATGATGCAGAAAAGAAAAAACAAACACCTTTGAGATTTTCTCATTTTTCTTTTGTTGCCGTGATGGTCACGGAGGCCTTGATTTGGGATGGCAAAGTCACAGCACAGATCATCCTTGATCCCTGAGTCACAGCCTGGAGCACAGGTGCCCCAGAGAGTTATCGAACCTACAGATAATCCTGGATGAGTGAGAAGCTAATAGGCATTAACATCTGAGATTTCGGATGGTATATTTCTCAGCAAAGGGTTCACCTACCCTTGACTGATATAGACCATATGTGGAAGTTATCTAAAATGATTTAAAGCATTTCTTCTCTGATGTTCTCAAGACATAGGAATTTACAGATTATCATTTAGCACCTACTGATTGAGGATCTTATGTGCAGACTGGGTGTCACCCCCTAAAAAAACACAAAATGGAGAGAGACAGAGTGCTGGCCCCTGAAATAGCCAAATGAGAATGGTATAGATTATAAACACTAAAACAATGAAAATGCCATCATAGAGAGTGCACAACTCCTTCCAGGATCACAGAGAATAGGATGTCTTTGGGGGAGGGTCCCAAGAACCTTAGACTTTGACTAGGAGACGACCATCCATACGTGGTGGGGGAGGACCTTTCTAGATGGGGGAAGACCTTTCTAGGTAGAGGGAACAACATGTGCAAGTCCCAGAGGTCTATATGAAATGGCACAACTGGATCAAACCCAGTAGGTCCATTGGCAGGGGATGGAGGACAGTGAAATATATCCTTTCCAACAACAGGAAGCTCGCTGTCTTCCAGATTAACAGTCCTTTGTTAAATGGATCTGATTAGTAGGAAAATCTTCTGCAAATTGAACATGTTCTGTCTTCTCATTTCTCACGACTTGGCCCTCATTTTCTTCTCTGGAAATATGGAAGTGAAGACGCCACTCTTTCATGTGATAGTTCTTCAATGATTTAAAACATTTCCGAGTGTCCTCCTGAATTCTGTTTTTTTTTTTTTTTTTTTTTTTTTTTAGGTGAGAGTTCCAATCTTTTAAAGGCGATGTGCAAAATCTTGCACAAAACCTGGCATGTAGCGTTTACTCAAGGTACGTTTGATGGATGAAAGTACCGGTCAGTTCAGAGGTAACCAGCAGCAGTTTTTGCTATTATACTTCTTCATTAACATTTATCAAACAATACAATTTTTGCCAGGCCATTTACCATTTGACCTTGAATGACCTTCATCTGGATTTGTGTCTTTGGGAAAGTTGCAACCCTCTTTGGGCTCTGGAGTCCTTATCTGTAAAGTGGAGCGGTAGAAAATTCAGTAGTAGGACTATATCATTGTACTTACTATTTATTTCCTACTTTATATCTGACCCTCCATGCTAAACTCTCTCTCTCTCTTTTTTTGGCTGTGCTCTCGGCTTGTGGAAGTTGCCAGGCCAGGGATTGAACCTGTGCCACAAGAGTGACCTGAGCCGCTGCAGTGATCATGTCAGACCATTAACCCACTGAGCTGCAAGAGAACTCTTGTGTGAAACTCTTTATGTGACATCTTCACGATAACCTGATGGAATGGTTATCGTCCCTAGCTTGGTTTCGTAGCTGAAGCATCCAAGAATCAGAGGCACTAAATAACTCACCCAAAGCCCTAAAGGTAGTTGTCTGGATGAAATCCACCCATGTCAGCAGTGGTGCCCTTGAGCTGTGGTTGAAAGCAGATGCTGGAGCCGGGGTGGGAACCAATGGTGTTCTTCCTTAAGCCTCAGCCCCTCCCCTAGAAAATGGGGACTATAAAAGTGTTTATCTCAGAGGGTTATTTTCCAATTAAAGGAGAAAATACACACACAATTCTTAAATTTTTTTTTATTAGAGTATAGTTGATTTACCATGTTGTGCCAATTCCTGCTGTACAGCAAAGTGACCCAGTCATACATACACACACATTCATTTTCAAAATATTATTTTCCATCACAATCTATCCCAGGAAATTGGATGTAGTTCCCTACATGTACAATTCTTTTTTGTTGTTGTTCTTATTAGGGTTGCACCTGTGGCATATGGAAGTCTGCAGGTGCAACCTTAATAAGAAAATGAGGGCCAAATTGGAGGGGTCGAATTGGAGCTATAGCTGCTGGCTTATGGTAGATCCACAACAATGCCAGATCCAAGCTGCATCTGTGACCTACACCATAGCTCATGGCTGCGCCGGATCCACGACCCACTGAGTGAGGCCAGGGATCAAAGCCACATCCTCATGGATACTGATCGGGTTCTTAACTTACTGAACCACAACGGGAACTCCCACAATTCTTAGGTATAGTATTTGGCAAATGTCACATAGTCAAAAACATTAATTGATAAAATTAAAAGGTTCTAGAGCAATGGTTAAGTGATGACTTTTTTTTTTTTGGTCATGCCTCTTATGATGCTCAGAGATAAATATCTGAAAAATAACCTTGCCTATACTTGATGGAGTTTAGTATATCTGTAGGCAACTAAGGGTTAATAAACCCCAAGTTAACTTTTCCTGGGACAGAACCTCCTGGGGTGGGGGGAGAGTTTCAAACAGATGATTCTCTAACTCTTTCTCTTTCTTCCTTTAAGGCAATGGCTTAAAACAAAGACAAAAACCAGAAAACAAAAAAACCTTCAGCGGTAACTGCCTTTTCTGTCAACACACAGCACTCCGTTCATCCCTGGAGGGCCTGAAATCTCCTTCACTGCCTGGAGCTCAGCGGATCTTCCCACTGGCTCTCGTGTGCTTACACATTTCGCAGCCATGCCTGCATTTTCTGCCTTGGCTCCCTCAGCATCAGTATCTCCAAGTCTTATTTCTACCCGTAAAAACGCACACAGCTTGTCAGCGTCAAGCAAGCAGGGCTGTACGTTGCTGCTGGGTTTATTTCGTAGATATTTCTTCCTCTTTGTGGAAAAACAGAGAATGACATGAATTTTTTTGTTGACAGGCAAAGCCGCTCTTGGAGGGTGGGGATGGGGGTGAGATGGAGGGTGAGAAGACATCCCATTATTGTAGCTCTCAGGTTGGAGGTGGGACATGGCTGAGTTCCATGTGTAATGGTCAGTGAATGCATTTAGTACCATAGGCAAAGGGAACTATCTCAATTCTTCTTTGATTACACGCTCATCCACTGCCTATTGAGCACTTATTATGTGTTATCACTATGCTATGCAGGGGAGGCTTAACTGTGAACAATATATACAGGGTCTCAGCTGATGTGAAGCACGTATCTAGTGTATATTTATCCATTAAAGAGTACGGAGTCAATAGACTCAGTTTTCCGTAGCAAAGTATAAGGCAGAAGCGAAACGTGATGGTGACTGGTTTTAGCCATTCACTCATTCAGCTATCCACTCACTCATTCAGCTATCCATTCACTCATTCAGCTATCCACTCAATCACAAGCACTTATTGACAACCTACTCTGTGTTATGTTTGGAACTGTGCCAGGCACAGGGATTACTGTCATGCAAAGTTTCTGCATCCCGGCACTATTGAAAATAGTGGTTATTCTTTGTTGTGGGAGGGGGGGTTGCTCCACGCATTGGGGAATGTTCAGCCTCTCACATTAATATCAAATAAAAGTCACTTTAATAATATTAATAATCATGATAATTACCACAATGTATGAAACGTCTCCTTTCTGCCAGGGTTCTTGCCAGGTACATCATTTATTTAATATGACAATCCTAAAAGATGAGTAAATATTTATTTAAGGATTTCTTTTTTTTTTTTTGGTCTTTTTGGCATTTCTTGGGCCGCTCCTGTGGCATATGGAGGTTCCCAGGCGAGGGAAGGGGTCTAATTGGAGCTGTAGCCACCAGCCTATGCCAGAGCCACAGCAATGCAGGATCCGAGCCACGTCTGCAACCTACTCCACAGCTCACGGCAACGCCGGATCGTTAACCCACTGAGCAAGGGCAGGGACCGAACCTGCAACCTCATGGTTCCCAGTCGGATTCGTTAACCACTGTGCCACAACGGGAACTCCTATTTAAGGATTTCTAAAGATTTGCAATGAATAATTCTATTCACAATTATTTTGTCATATGTAAATTGCAAACTTATAAAAGAATCCACACTTAAAGACTGGAATTATGGAAGTTATATTCTAAGAGAGAGTGGACGCCAAAAAATGGAAAGATTGTATTTTCAAAGAAGTGTTAGGTTAGGCAATAGATTACAGACGTCAAAGCCAAACAGTCTTACACGAGAATATATGCTGCCAAACTTTTCCTTCCTTGGTGCTTTCAGTTTATATTGGCTAAACTCTTCACTTTACTCTTTGTGTGTTCTTAAAAATATTTTTGGAGCACGTGTATTAATTTTTTATGTTTATATTTTAATTGAATAAAACCTTATATTGTATCCTTCCTATTGTGAATAAAATGAGTAAAACAGGATGTTTTCTGGGCTTCCGGACACTAATAATTGAGTTTCAGGGTAAAAAGTCAGGTTGCATCAAATTCAAACCATCAATTTATTGATGAAGAATCCAAAGCTAAGTAAAGGGAGCTGAATTACTCTAGGTCAGGGGTCACCAAATTACAGCCTGTGAACCAAATTTGGCCTGTTACTTGTTTTTGTAAATAAATTTTTACTGGGACACAACCATACTTATTCACAATGTCCTTGGGTGCTTTTAAGCTATGATGACAGAGTGGATTAGTTACAATAAAGACTGTATGTCTTTCAGAGTCCAAAATATTTTTTTAGGGTCTTTTTTTTAGGGCCACGCCCATGGCATATAGAAGTTCCCGGGCAAGGGGCGGAATTGGAGCTTCAGCTGCCTGCCACAGTCACAGCCACAGCAATGCAGCATCTGAGCTGTATCTGCAACCTACACTGCAGCTCATGGCAAGGCCGGATCCTTAAGCTACTGAGTGTGGTCAGGGATTGAACATGTGTTCTCATGGATACTAGTCAGGTACATTACCGCTGAGCCACAGTGGGAACTCCTGAGCCCAAAATATTTATTATCTGGTCCTTTACAGAAAATATTTGTTAACCTCTATTCTAGGGTTAAAGTCGGTGCACCTCTTACTGGACAACAACGTGGGGGAGTGGAAAAATCCCTAGGTTCTAGAATCAGAGCAGGATTCAAATCCCATCTTGACCTCTCACAACTCTGTGGCATTGAACTTGTAACTTAATCCCTTAAATATTGCTTTCTAACAGGGTAAAACTGGGATAACTACTCCTGCGATTTGCATTATGTGGTTTATGAATATTTGATATTCATACTCAAAATAGATGCTATTAAAAAACAGTGCCCTTTCTACATAATAACTATGACTTTTACTCTCCATTCAATAAATATTTATGAAAAACCAGATAGCTTGGTAGGGACTTAGGGCATAAGAAAGGTAATGGCAGGCCTGACCTTCGGACTTAGTAAATTTCAGCCAAACAGAGAGCAGGAAAGAGAGGCCTCTGATCCAGACCCTACTCAAACGTGGAGAGGATTTTTACGCAAGCCTTAAAGAAGAGTAGGCATTAGTGAGCCAGGAGAGGATGGGGGTGGGGTAAGGAATGTTCCAGGCAAAAGGAAGAAGGAGAGAAAAGAACTTAAAATTAGCAAGATGTGATACACGGAAAGAGCTAAAAAAAAGTTTGGTCAAGTTTGAGTGGGTTCAACCATGGGAGAAAGTAGGGAGATAGATAAACAAGATCCAGATTCTAAAAAGTAGACACCATTAGTTGCCTCCCCAACAGCCATGGTGCCTTCCTTAAAAACAAAATCAAGATTTTTTTTTTTTTCTTTTTAGGGCCACACCCAAGGCACATGGAGTTTCCCAGGCTAGGGGTCAAATCGGAGCTACAGCTGTCAGCCACAGCCACAGCCACAGCAAGGCAGGATCTGAACTGTGTCTGTGAACTACACCACAGCTCATGGCAATGCCAGATCCTTAACCCACTGAGAAAGGCCAGGGATCGAACCCACAACCTCATGGTTCCTCGTTGGATGGTTCCCACTGCACCATGATGGGAACTCCAGAATCATGATTTTTGTACAAGTGGCAACACGCCCACCTTAGCAGAAGCGGTGGCCAGGTGAGTTGGTGATGGGATTGGGCCAATGAGATTCCAATGGATAAATTTTGAGGTCTTTTCAGAAATTTTTTTTTTCCAATTTAGGAACAATGAAGAGAAAGCCCTTTATCTTCCTTTTCCTCTCTTTCTGCTTTAGATCCAAGTCAAGTCAAATGATGGTGCCTGGAGTTGTTGAGCACTTTCAACCCTGAAAATAGAAGCTAGTTGCTGAAAATGGGAAGCCAACTTCATGAAGACACAGTTCCAGGAATGTTTTGTTAGACCAGGGCCATCATCTGGGGCCAGCTCTGGTCTGCATGCCTATGACCTTTCTATGGTGCAGAAAGCAGGGGCAAATCCAAAAAGGGCTTGTGTGCTAGACGTCTAAGTAAACGCAGCAAAAGCCTTTCTTCCTGATATCCTCTCAACTGCAAGCAACTGAGCTCTGAAAGGATTAGATGCTATTAGTTGGTGGAGCCCTCAGTTTCCTCATGTGTAAAACAGAAATGATGATACAATCATATAAAGAACCAGACCATGAGGATTCGTGTATACACTGGAGTAAAGTGTAGGGCCTGGTGTGCAGTAAGTGCTCAGAATGGTAGGTGAATTAATTGACCATAGGTGCTTGGGTTCATTTTTGGGCTTTCTATCCTGTTCCATCAATCTATATTTCTGTTTTTGTGCCAATATCATTCTGTTTTGATGATTATAACTTTGGAGTATAGTCTGAAGTCAGGGTGCCTGATTCCTCCAGCTCCATTTTTCTTTCTCAGCATTGCTTTGGCTATTTGGGGACTTTTGTATTTCCATATAAATTAAAATATTTTTTGGTCTAGTTCTGGGAAAAATACCATTGGTAATTTGACAGGGATTTCAATGAGTCTGTAGATTGCCTTGGGTAGTATACTCATTTTGATAATATTTATTCTTCCAATTCAAGAGAAGGGTATATCTTTCTAACTGTTTGTGCCATCTTTGATTTCTTTCATCAGCATATTTTAGTTTTCAGAGTACAGGTCTTTTGTCTCTTTAGGGAGGTTTATTCCTAGGTATTTTATTCTTTTTGATGCAGTGGTAAATGGGATTGCTTCCCTAATTTCTCTTTCAGATCTCTCATTGTTAGTATATAGAAATGCAACAGATTGCATCTATCCAGAGAAAACCATAATTTGAAAAGATACACACAACTCAGTGTTCAATGCAAAGTTATTTACAATGGCCAAGACATGGAAGCAACCTAAATGTCCATTAACAGAGGGATGGATAAAGAAGATGTGGTCCATATATACAATGGAATATTACTCAGCCATAAAAAAGAATGAAATAATGCCATTTGTAGCAACATGGATGGACCTAGAAACTATCAGACTAAGTGAAGTTAGACAGTGAAAGACAAACATCACATGATTTCACTTATACGTGGAATCTGAAAAACAGGATACAAATAAGTGTTCTGTTAGTTGCAGAACAGAAACAGACTCACAGACTTTGAAAAACTTATGGTTACCAAAGGGGACAGGTGGGGGAATGGGAGAAATGGACTGGGGGTTTGAGATTGACAGATGCACACTGAGGTTTATGGAATGATTGGCCAATGGGCCATGCTGTATAACACCGAGAAGTCCACCCAATATTCTGTAATCATCTATTGTGAAAAGACTCTGAAAGAGAATGGATGTGTAAACACCTATAACTGAATCACCTTGTCATAGAGCAGAAATGATCACATTTTAAATCAATTATATTTCAATAAAACTTTTTAAAAATGTAAGCAAATACTATCTTTTATTATTATTACCTGTAAACTCAAGTTTCTTGAATGCCTTTGACATTATTTTTTTTTTTTTTGTAGAGCTGTACCTATGTATATGGAAGTTCCCAGGCTAGGGATCGAATTGGAGCTACGGCTGCCGGCCTATACCACAGCCACAGCAACAGCAATGTGGGATCTGAGCTGTATCTGTGACCCAAACCACAGCTCGCAGCAGTGCCAGATCCTTAACCCACTGAGCAAGGCCAGGGATCGAACCTTAATCCTCAAGGACAGCAGTCGGATTTGCTTCTACTGTGCCACAAGGGGAAGTCCCCGCCTTTGACCCCATGCTGGCATGAAACTTTCACAGACTTTGAATAGGGGGTTGAAGGAGAGATTATCCAAATCACTTTTTTCTCCCCCAAACTACATGTTGTGATCCATCATTGTCCTGAGACATTAATTTATTGGGAAGCAGAAAAGAATAGAATGGGTTGCAATAGGCAACATTAGAATGCATCCCAGGTGGTAAGGATAATAATTATGTCATAAAAGTTTCATTTGTCTATTTATATATGTGTGAGTTTTGGGTTGCAGCTGTAAAATGTATTTTTGAATGTGGATTGCATTATTATTATTTTTTTGCGGGGGTCGGGTGGGGGGAGACAGCTCTTAAGTCTCTTGTAGCTCCAGATTCTGTGTTCCTTCTCGGGTGCTGTTGCTCATTCCAGGGTCGTGCCTTCACGTTACACAACATAGTTACCTGCTGAGTCATGGTCCGCAGGCAGCAACCTGCTCCATGGGGAATTGTCTCTCTCTCACTGCCCTTTGTTTCCTACAGCAGCCATGTTTCGTCTATAAAAGGGGCCAGGGAAATTGAGCATCTTCTGTGGAAGGGACTCATTGCCCCGTAAACTGAAAAGGATGCTAGACAGCTATCTTCAGAGGTCTCAGCAGGGCTCTTCCGCTCAGTCCAAGGCAAAGAGGACTCGTGGCCTGAAAGGGAAATGGGCCATATCCTAGGAACAGAGTCATTTTACAGGTTTTGCAGTTTGGGGGGAGGGGGTGGATTTCTCCACAGGTGTAAGAGTCTCTTTCATTCCCTGATCTAATTGTCATCTCTAGCGCTGACATCATGGAATGTGAATGAGGATTTGGGGAGCAGATTTTTACTGGGAAAAATATCTGACAATGTTTAACTTTTTTTGGTTGGACACAAGGAGAAAAAACAAAAACAATCTACAAAATGCATCTATATAGATATATAAATATAGACAGACATGCAGTACCCATTCTATTGTTGGCACCGTCCATTGCCATCAATAGGTGATGGCCTAAGTGCTATAACTGGCACTGTGCAGAGGAAGCCAGGATTAGAATCAGAGGCTAGAGGTCCTGCTTGTGTGACCTTGGGTGAGTCACTTATTCTGAGCCTTGGACCATAAGAAATCTGCGTTTTAGGGAATACTCACCCCGTGTCAGGCACATTACAGATATTACTTATAAACCTGAGAGCAGCCCTGAGAGGTAGCTGAATACACTAAACAATTAGTTTAAGACCACGATTCTAGTCAGGGCCAGAATCTAGAGCTGAATGTAATCTGGTTGCCTCAAAAGCTCACAGTTTTTCCTTTTTATTTCTGTTTTTTTCTTCCTTCTCTCCTTCCTCCCTTCCTTCCTTCTTTCCTTCCTTCCACCTTCCCTTCCTTTTTGAAAAATGAGGTATAGTCAATTTACCATCATGTGTTAATAACACAATATTGTGTTTCAGATGTACAGCAAAGTGATTCATATATATATATGTGTATATATATATATATGTATATATATATATATTTCAGATTATTTTCCATTACAGGTTACTTTTTAAAATGAAAATACAGTTGATGTACAATATTAATGTGTATACTTTTTTTCTTTTTAGGGATGCACCTGTGGCATATGGATGTTCCCAGGCTAGGAGTCGAACTGGAGTTGCAGCTGCCAGCCTGGGCTGCAGCCACAGCAAGGCAGTATCTGAGGTGTGTCTGCAAGCTATGCCACAGCTCATGGCAACGCCGGATCCTTCACCCACTGAGTGGGGCCAGGGATTGAACCCGAATCCTCATGAATAAGGGTGGGGTTTGTCACCGCTGAGCCACAAAGGGAACTCCAACAATAATCATGTTAATTTCAGGTGTACTCCAAAGTGATTTGACCTTTGCGTACATTATGCAGAGATCACGGTAAGTCTAGTAATCATCTGCCCCCACTAAGCTAGTACAATATTATTGACCATTTTCCTTGTGCTGTGTATTACATCCCTGTGGATTATTTATTTTATGGCTGGAGGGTTGTGCTTCTTAATCCGCTTTACCTACTTTGCCCCTGCTACATCCCTCCCTTTTGGCAACCACCTGTTTGTTCTCTGTATTGATGAATATGTTTTGTCTTTTAGGTGCTACATGTAAGTGAAATCATACCATGCTTGTCTTTGTCTGGTTTATTTCACTCAGCATAATACCCTCTAGATCCACCCAGGTTGCTGCAAATGGCAAGATTTCATTGTTTCATGGCTGAGTAATATTCCATACTCTGTGTGTGTGTGTGTGTGTGTGTGTGTGTGAGTGAGTGTGTGATGTCTGCATATCCCATTTTACCCATTCAGCTGCAGATGGATACTTAGGTTGATTCCCTATCTTGGTTATTGTAAATAATGCTGCAGTGAAGATAGGGGTGCAGATGTCACAGTTCCTTTGTAAACGGAGAGAAAAATAAAAAATGCTTGCCAACTCCTAAGATTATCTTAAGGTCGAAACCAGCTAAAACAAATGTAGAACTTTTGACATCTGTTGGTTACCATGATTTTGACCTTTATTTGTGTGATCATGGCCATTATTTTTTAGACGCCCCCCCAAGCTTATTGTTACCCCAACTCTTACTGCACACATACATTTATTGGGCTCTGTTTTCTTGTTGGTCTCCTTCACTTGATTGCAAACATCTTGAGAGAAGCGATTTTGATCTATTTGGCTGATGTATTGCTAATATGTAATACAATCCTCGGCACAGAGTGACGTACACAGTATCTGGTGTCCTGAAATGAAAATACGGACACTCTCCAGTCTGTCACTGTACAGAACATTCCTATATTTAGAGGCATGTCCGTACCTCAAGAATTTGTCTTCTAGATTGCGAAATTACAAAAAGACCTGGGAAAATAAGCATCCTCATATCAACAAGAACGATGGGTGAATTATGTTTTCCTCCTCTTCTTTTTTCTGATTTTCTTTAGTAAAATACTTGATTCACTCTCTTGGACAGTGCCCCCCTCGCCAACGTCAAGACCTAAGAAAGACCTCAGAGTCAGCAACAAGCTATGAATGGTTTAATGGATGGGACGACAAGGTCCTGGAGCGACACCCTGCTGCGTGAGGGGGTTGTGTGAGGAGGCAGGTGGGCAGGCATTGTGGCAGTCTTCCCTCTGGGGGCGAGGGTGGGGAGATGGCCAGTTACAGGGGGAAGGATGTCAGGTTGGCTCATCAGATCATTGGTTACCAAGGAAACTAGCAGAGAGGCCCGCCCCTCACTGCCCCTCTGATAAGCTCTCACCAGCTGGGGCCTGGGGCAGGTTCCTAGGAAGGTCGGTTGGGTGCCTGGGGTGTAGGCGAAGCAGACACTGGTGGGGCAAGGGCTGTACGGAGAGCAAGAGGACAGCCACCTCGAGTGGCCTGATCATACACATGGAATGAAGATTTCTGGTTGTGTTGTTTATTTCCTCTAGAAGGAGTAGCATCGATCCACTGAAAACCAGAAACAATAACAGCATTCATTTATCCATTAATTCCTGAGGTCCTGAGACTTGAAAGGGCTGGAATGGAAGATGAACATAGGACAAGGCTTTTGGCGTGGTGCTGGAGCTGGGACAAAGAGGGGGAATTTCCTAGGCTGCCCAGGGTCTTGGCAGAATTTCAGATTTATGAGGGGGAGTTGAGGTTCGCTCTTCCACGGCATCACCTTCCAGAAAGTCTTCCCAGAGTCTCTCACGGTGGTCGCACGTCTTCTGTTTCAGGATTTCAGAGGACAGGAACCCAGGCTACTGTGCAGGAAATGTCATTCCATTATTGATCAGAATGGATGTGACAACGCACCTTAAGTTAAACACCTGCCTCCCCCAACTTTGGACCACTGGTCACACTTAGGTGCTCCAGCGCAAAGGAGAATATACTCAAGATTATCTCCACTTTCCCGAGTCTCTTACCTACTCCCAGCTCAACACGCCCAATCTGTTCCGCTTTCTTGAGTTGCACTGGCTCTCAGGGTTCTCACGTTTTGACTTTATGGGATGAAGACTGAAACACAGATTTGGGAAAGTTCATGGATTCGAGTTTTAGCCTGGACTAGTTCTCCTATAAGCGGTAAAGACTAGTTAACAGGGAGTTTGGGGTTGGTAGAAGTAAACTCTTACATTGAGAATGGGTAAGGAATGGGGTCCTACTGTATAGCCCAGGGAACTCTGTCCAGTACCTGGGGTTAGAACACATGACTGAAGATAGCATGAGAAGAAAAGAATCTATATATATGCATGGCTGGGTCACTTTGCTGTACAGCAGAAATTGAAGGTATGTTGTAAATCAACTATAATTTGATAAAAACTTGAAAAATTTTACAAAAGAGCAATAGCAAAAAATACGATAATGATAAATGATAATGATGGTGAGAATAACAACAGCCAGTAATTTTGGGGACGTACTATGCACCAGGCAGTGAGCAATGGGCTTTACTTGCGAGATCTCACTTCATCTTTAGATGCTGAGGGGTTTTGGTTTTGGTGTTTTTTTTTTTTTTTTTTTTTTCTTTTGAGAGCTGCACCTGCAGCATATGGAAACGCACAGGCTTGGGGGTTGATTTGGAGCTGCAGCTGCCAGCCTACGCCAGAGCCTCAGCAATTCCAGATCTGAGCCGCATCTGCGACCTACACCACAGCTCATGGCAACCCCAGATTTTTAACACCCTGAGCAAGGCCAGGGATTGAACCCGCATCCTCATGGATCCTAGTTGGGTTCGTTACCACTGAGCCACAACGGCAATTCCTTTAGACGCTGAGTTTTGATTTCTCAACTGTACTGTGAGGAGAGTAATTGTAATCCACTTGGAGTTTGGTTTTAGCAGCAAAAGGCGTGTGAAGGGCCTGGCACACAATGAACATTCCAAGAAGATACGGTAATAATAATAATAACCACGGCACCCACAATGGGCTTTTCCACTCCCACCGAGGTCACTTCTCGGCAGTGGGATAACAGCTCTTCTGGCAATACGGCAGGGAGTTCATTGGCACAAATGGGGCAGAAGTCATGGACAGGAAGGGGGGCAGAGGGGCAAGAAAAGCAGAGTTGCCATGTTCCAGATCACGCCGAACCACGTATCCATTCTGTCTGCAGTCAAGGATTTGAAATTGAGTACTTTAAATTGTGACTGTATCGTGAACTGGCTTTTTCAGAATAACCTGCTGGTTTCTGGTGTCTGTGTAGACACACTCCCACCCCATCTCTTCTTCCAGGAGAGTGAGGGGATTAAGAGGGTGAGCTCTGGAATGAAGCTACCTGAGTCCAAATTCTGTCTTTAGTGCATACTCGCTGTTTTATTTGAACAATTTTCTTTTCTTTTTTGTCTTTTTAGGGCCGCACCCGTGGCACGTGGAAGTTCCCAGGCTAGGGGTTGAATCAGAGCTACGGCTGCCGGCCACAGCCATGTGGGATCTGGGCCCCATCTGTGACCTACCCCACAGCTCAGGGCAATGCTGGATCCTTGACCCACTGAGTGGGGCCAGTATCGAACCTGTGTCCTCATGGATGCTACTCTGGTTCATTACCTTTGGGTCATGATGGGAACTCCCTGGACTATTTTCTTTTTTCTTTTCTTTTTTTTTTTTTTTTTTTAATTTTCCCACTGTACAGCAAGGGGGTCAGGTTATCCTTACATGTATACATTGCAATTACAGTTTTTCCCCCACTCTTTCTTCTGTTACAACATGAGTATCTAGACATTGTTCTCAGTGCTATTTGGACTATTTTCTTAACCTCTCTGTGTCTTCCTTTTCTCATCTGTAAAATGGTGATACTAATCATATGTTCCTTCTTGAGCTGATTTGAAGATTTGATGAGTCAATAGGTACAAAATACCTATACGAAAAATGAGGAGTATTTTTTAGCAAAATAAAGATGCGGTCAAAATTATTCTTCCTGGACCAGTCAGCTTTGAATGAGAAGAGCTTTAAATAAGCCTTGGTGCAAAACACACACACACACACACACACACACTCACACCCCTTCAGCCTCTGAGCTATGGAACGGCTACCTCTTTTTGCTGCACTGCAGGGCCATTCGTTATGAAATTGCCTCTGGCTGCAGGAAATCAGGATGTGACAATATTAAAATGCCTGCACGAGCTAGACTATAAAGTGGAGGTGAGAGGCAGAGCCCTAGCGAAAATCCACAGGCTGGTTGTGCATAAGCAAAGTCCAGCCCTTTCATCATATTAAGAGAGGTTTCTATTCCCATCTTACAAACAGGCAAAGAGCCTGAATTGGATTAGTGGGAATGTAAATTCCTCTCCTAATACTACAGTCTGATCTTAGAAGTCTGCGTGTGTGTGTTTATGATAATTTTTCGTGAATTTATTTTCAAATATCCTCATGGTATGGTTCAGGATCATTGATGGCGAAGGTATAGGCGATTTTTCAGTGATACACAAACAAAGCCAAACTCAAATCATGTAAATGGTTTCGCTTGTGGGGATGAAACTAAATTGCTTGGCAAGGCAGGGAGTCAGAGAGAACAGAAAAGATCCAGAGGGAGCAGTGGGAAAAATGATCAGTACATTTTCCTTATTATTTCCGCATTTGTCAGAATGGAAGGCACCCCTGTCCTATTTTATATTCTTAGCTCTCTACACAAGGCAATCCATGGCTGTATCAATAAGTCTATTTTTGTTATGGCTTGGAGACGGCGGGGAAATGGAACAGAAAACCACTTTCCAGTCTCGTCTCAAAATCAATTGTTTCCAAATTATTTTTCTTATGAAATATTTGTCTCTTGGATTTGTCTCCTGGATTTTTCTTTCTCCGTCTCTTTCAAAGATGTTCCCCTATCTCTTTTGACACTTGTGATCTGGTAATATAACATCAAAATAACTATGGATTGTCATTGTCTCATCAAGACTGCAAGATCCCTGAAGGTAGAGAATTCCCCCCCCCTTTTTTTTAGGGCCACACCCATGGCATATGGAAGTCCCCAGGCTAGGGAGTGAATCTGAACTGCAGCTGCCAGCCTACACCACAGCCACCGCCACAGCAAAGCCAGCTCTGAGCTGAGCCTGAGATCTACACCACAGCTCCCGGCAACACCCCATCCTTAACCCACTGAGCGAGGCCAGGGATTGAACCCACATCCTCATGGATACGAGTCGGGATGGTTACTGCTGAGCGACACTGAAACTCCGCAGGGTATTTCTTATATTTCTCTCTCCTATGGAATGTAGCATGGGGTCAGCAATATTAACAGGCAAATAGGAAAATCCTGAGCTTCTCACACTTGGCAAAGCACGATCACACAATAAAAACATATTGAATGCCTATTTTGTGCCAGGGAGTGAGTTGATTTTTAGGTCATTTGATCTACATCTGTAGCAATTGCCCCGGTGAACAAGCTGTAGCTTCCTGACATTTCCCTCTTCAACCTGCTGCCCCTGAGTCTGTGGCCTACTCGTTTATGGAAAGAGATAAGGCTGAGCCAAATCAGGTGCTGCCTACAGGCATGTGAAACTAGGGTGGACCCTACATTTTATGGCGTTGTTCTAGAAAGAACACCTCCAAAATGTCCATTGACAGAGGAATGGATAAAGAAGATGTGGTACACACACACACACACACACACACACACACACACACACTCACTCGCTCACATGCAATGGATTATTACTCAGACACAAAAAAGAACAAAGTAATACCATTTGCAGTAACATGATTGGGCTCAGAGATTATCACACTAAGTGAAGTAAGATAGAAAGAGAAAGACAAATACCATATGATATTGCATATATGTGGAATCTAAAAAAATGATACAAATGAACTTATGTACAAAACAAAAATAGATCCACAGACATGAAAACAAACTTATGTATTAACAGACATAGAAAACAAACTTGGTATTAACAGATACACTACTGTATATACAATAGATCAACAACCAGGACCTCGAGGGAGCACAGGGAACTCTGGTCAATATCTTATAATAAGCATGCACATGTCTAAAATAGCCACCAGCCAGCTCAGCAGGGACATGATCAACTGGAAGAGAAGCAGGAAGCTTGGCATCTGAACAGGTCCTGGACAACTTGTGCAGTTGAGTTGCAGGAAGGTCTGAAAGCCCATGAAGACGCCAGAGACAGGACCTTGGGCAAAGAGCTGGGGTGAGATGGAGGCTATTTATCTACTAGTCTGGAAAATTTTCAGTATTTACAAACTGCACGGTTGCAGCAGTGTATACTGGCAGAATATGAGGCCCACTTACATCGAAAACCCCTTCTTTCCTTCCACACACACTCACAAGCACACACATTTCTCACATGGTCCATGGTCCTTGAGAGGTGAAAAAAGTAGGTAACACCTTGACCTAGGGATCCTTAAGAAGTTTTTATTTTGAAGCTCCAGTTCTTTTATATACTAATTCCTTTTTTTTTTTTTTAAGCTGCACCCACATCACATGGAAGCTCATGGGTCAGGGATTGAAATCATGCCATAGCAGTGACCTAGGCCACTGCAGTGACCAGGCCAGATCTTCCACCTGCTGTAGAAGATCAGGACAACTCCTATATGCAAATTCTTACAGTAAATACTGATTATTTTCCTCCTCCCTGTTTTTTAAAGTTCAGGCCACCAAAAAAAGGGGGAAGAAAACTGCCTGATGGAGCTAGTACATTGGGATTTCATCATGGGTCTCAGGACTCTGGCTTCTCGCCTTGAAACCCTAGGTCTCTCTATGACGAACAAAGCCTGGAAGGCAAAAGCCAAGTGGTAACATTTATAATAAGAATAAAAATCACTGCCCTGGAGCCAGGCCCTGTCTCTTATCCCCCAGGGTCCTCGTTTGAGCCTAGATTGGTCCTTTTTTCTTTTTTTGGCATGTGGAAGTTCCCTGGCTAGGGGTTGAATCAGGGCTACAGCTGCTGGCCGACACCATAGCCACAGCAACTGGGGATTCGAGCCGAGTCTGCGAACCAAACTACACCAAAGCTCACGGCAATACCGGATCCCCCACCCACTGAGTGAGGTCAGGGATCAAACCTGCATCCTCATGAATACTAGTTGGGTTGTTTTCACTGAGCCACAGTGGGAACTCCCAGATTGGTTCTTAAAATCCGTGATGTACAGAGTTGGAGTAATGCATTCACAAACCATGTCGGCAGGCATAAAGAAATCATCTTGAATCATGCTGTAAATATTTCATATGTGTGTAATCTTTAGGTCTCTGGAATGTTGCAGAATCTGAATCCATCCTTTTTTTTTTTTTTTTTTTTTTTGAAAATTACTATGTGGATACTCTTCTAAATCCTGGCGAGACAAAGATGAATAAAGCCTGGCCCATCTCTGAGATGCTTATAGCCCAGTGATGGAAGTCGAGAAGGGGGAAGAAGAGCTAAAAGTGTGTCGTCACTCAGTTCACTAGTGAAACACACATTTGCTAAAGGATGTTTTGCTTTTATTTTTATTGTTTTATTTTTTTATGGCCACACCTGAAGCATATGGAAGTTTTCTGAGCCAGGGGATGAATCCGAGCCACAGGCGTCACCAGTTCCTTTCATCCACTGTGCCTGGCTGGGGATTGAACCCTCTCCTCCACAGCAACCCGAGCCACTGCAGTCAGATTCTGTTTTTGCTTTTGCTTTTTAAAAAAATTCCATGAATTTTATTTTATTTATAGTTGTATAACCATCATCACAGCCTAATTTTAGAACTCCTGCAATCGGATTCTTAACTCCCTGTGCACAGTGGGAACTCCCACTAAAGGGCTGTTTAACACATTTTTAAACAGAAAAAATATAGTTGCCATTGTGGGGGCGGTGGGTGGGTGGCCGTGAGTGATCGAAGGCAATGCATTAGATAAACACATTAATAAGTTTCGAAAAAAGCAAGACATGAAAAGCAAGGCTGTTTCCCTTACCCATGTCTGTTGAAGGAAGAGTCTCAGCAAATCATTTCCTTCCGCAGTTGCAGAAAGCTTGTGAGTTTCAGGGCTGACTCTGAGGCAGGGCAAGTCGGTGCTGATGCCTAGACTTGCGCCCAACGAGGGGGGACGTCGGGCAGCAGCAGAAATGGATGTGGACCTCGGCAGAACGGGTCCTTCTGCTCCTGGCTAAGGGCACAGTTTCATGGGGAGAAACCAGCAGGTGATTCATACCCTGTTCATGTGCTCAGATGCCTTTTGCAATTTTTATTTTATTTTATTTTATTTTAGCGCCACCCCCTCGGCATGTGGAGGTTCCCAGGCTAGGGGTCGAATCAGAATTACAGCTTCTGGCCTACCCCACAGACACAGCAACACGGGATCCAAGCTGCGTCTGTGACCTACCCCACAGCTCACGGCAACGCTGGATCCCTGATCCCACTGAGTGAGGCCAGGGATTGAACCCACATCCTCACAAGGCTACAAAGGTGCACAATGTGCACACACACAGGTTACAATTTGATCTGTATAGACACACCCTGTGTATAGATCAGATCATCATGATTTTTATCTACAGCCCCTGAGCTTGAAGGATTCCTTCAGTGTCAACTGACACTGGGATCGGCTCCCTAGAGCACGGTACTCAGGGACCCCGTTCAAATTTTTCATTTGGGTGAGTTGGATGAGCAGAGACTCGAAAAGGGCAGCAGAAAGGAATGAACATATATGGAGTGTTTACTCTGCACCATCTTATTCATTCCAAAGAATATTCAAGGTAAGCATTGCTTTTCTCTTTTTCACACAGGGAATCGGCCACTCACAGAGGTTAATGCACTTGCCCAGCCCCATCACGTTCTTTATCCATGGATCCCCGGCGATGAAAACAAGCTTATCTGATTCCAAAAGGCATGTTGTTTCGACTCGACCCCGCAGGAAAAATAACGGCGTCCATCTTTTACAAGGTCTATTCCCGGAATTTACGTTCACTCAATATTGCGATTTCTTCACCAGTTTCACGGGACCCGGGCTACGGCTACGGGCAGTTTTTATACCTTCTTTGAGTCCACGTCTCAGGCACATCCTCCTCATTCCCGAAGCTGTGGCTTGGTTTAGATAGTGAACCTGGTAGCAATTTTCTCACACACCCCCCCTTAGTTTTTCTCCACCTAAATCTTCCAAGCTCACACATAAGCCCACTTTTTTCTTGCTGCCCCTTTTCCCACGACTGCAGGCCTTTTTGCACCACTTGTACCCATCTTCAATAGCAAATTTCTCCTTTTGCAAAGAATGTCCCACTTCAAAATACCATTTATTTATTTATTTATTTATTTATTTATTTATTTATTTATTTAAGGGCCTCATGTGTGGCATATGGAAGTTTCTGGGCTAGGGGTCAACCCCAGCCACAGCAACACAGGATCCAAGCTGCATCTGCGACCTACACCACAGCTCACAGCAATGCCGGATCCTTAACCCATGGAGCAAGGCCAGGGATCGAACCCAAATCCTCATGGTTACTAGTTGGGTTCATTACTGTGGAGCCACAGTGGGAACCCCGATTTATACTTGTAAGTGTTATCTTTTCAACTACCTCCCAAATGGATTCCTTCATACTCTTGTTGATGGATCTTTAACAAATTCTGAGATAGTTCACGGTGGGTGCAAAGGACACAGGCTCGTCATCTCTCTCCACGCTGCCGCGGCTCCTCTCTCCATCTCAGGGAGTGCCATTGCCAAGCCCTGAGTTGCCCACCCTGAGCCTGCAGCTTGCTAGAGCAGTAGCTGGGAGTCATCCTTGAACCCTTCTCCCTGGGTCCACATTTAAGATTACTGTCCGTTAAGAGATCTGTATCTTAAGGGGCCAGCAAGGATGAAGACCATGGAGAGCAGAAGGGAGGAAGCAGGTAATTCTAGCTGAAGCAGGCTCCTAGCTGAAGGAAGAAGAGGTAAAGGGCGCCTGTAGGTATATTATTTGTTTTTGTTTTGTTTTATTTTTGGCTGCATGCAAGGCATCCAGGAATCTCCCTGGCCAGGAATTGAACCTGCTCCACAGCAGAGCCCTGAGCCACAGCAGTGATGAGGCAGGATCCTTAACATGCTGAGCCACAAGGGAGCTCCAGCAGACATAGTCTCAACTTTCAGGCCACTGGCCACATAGGAAGATGTCAGAGTCTGAGGATCAAAGCTGCTCTCAGGTGTAGTTCGTGTCCTTGGCTAGAACTTCTGGTATCCTTTCCTGGGAAAGTGAAGGCAAGAGAAAGGGCATAAAGGTAAAAGGATCCCAGTGGGTACCATCCACTGGGCTGGTTTAATACCTTACCCCTGCAATGCCCTCTGCCTGGCACTCCTTGTTCCCAATTAATTGCGTTATCGCATCCTCACTTCCTTACAAGTGTGACGACTTCAGACACGATGTGACCCCCCTCCCCACGTGGCAATCACTATGACACATGCCCTGCTCCATTTTCCTGCCCTACGTTCTTTCACTATTTGTCATTCTATATATTCACTTGTCACATCCTCTGGGAAAAAGTACTTCCCTAATCCCAGAATGGTCTAGAAGCCCCTCCTGTGGGCTTGTAAAATTATCTTGTGTTGTAATTGCCTATTAATTTTCTATCCCTCCACAACACTCTAGAATATAAGTTCCCGAGGGCAGGAACAGACATCACGACAGCAATTTCACTCTGAGAAAACTAAGGCAAGAGATGTGAAAAGACTAAGTCATGCATTAGTAAGTGCCAGACACCTCGCCCAAACAGGCGTTCCACTCACTCATTGGTTTGTTGATTATTTAATCACTTGCTGAATTCTTCTCTTTCAGCAAATACTAATGGAAGGGCTTCCATACTCTGTGTGGCAGGGATGAGTGAATGACACAGAGACCTTACTACACGCAGCTCACGGTCATGGTCTCATGGAATAGTAATCAGCATAAACAAGTCTAGAACTTGGTGCTTGTGCAAGTAGAGTAGGGGTACTAGCCCTGCTGAGGGGGGGCGTGCAGGACAGGCTTTTCAGATGTGGCATCTACAATGAGCCCCTCAAAATGAGTGGGACTAAGTCCATCAGTAAGTGGGGAAGTGGGGGCTCGGGAAGCCTCAAGGGCAAAGTTCTCCTAGAGCCTCTTGGGCCGTCTTAGGACACAGAGGCATTATGTTAAAAGAGAAGGGAAGCCCGTGAGGGCTGGAGAGATGCGTTGATTTTCAACAGGGAAAGACAGGGGAAGGGAGTGAGGGAAGAGACCAGTCCAGCAACCCCTAAAAGCCAGGCAGTGTTTGTGGCTGGCATGGCTGTGAGTTAGCAGACAGGGAGGCAGGACTGGAGACACAGCTCAGGAATCTCCTTGGCCGTGGCTTCCATCCTTTCCCAAACCCTCCCTTTGCAGATATTAATCCGGAAAGGGGAATTCTTTTGAGAGAACTGAATTTGCTGGACATCTGTCAGCTCCATGCATATCTGCAGTAGAGGGGAAAGCTGGTGAGAGTGGTGAGAGAGGGAACCCGCAGAGCGTTCTGGAGTCGACGCGTGTTTCAACTCCATCCCTTGCTCTTGGACTTCATGTCAGCGCTGGAGGAGCAAGGGCAGCTCCTCTGCTGTGCGGTAGGTGGCGCCATTGCCCCTGACGCAGAACTTGGCGAGATTGAACCATTTGACCAATTTGTTTCTTCTTTGCTCTGGAGATCTGTGTCCGGGAGTGATGTCTTGTAACCTATGTAAAAGCAGGAAGGAAGGGAAAGATGCCTATCAGACGCTGAGATGCTTTTCCCTCCCAGGCATGTGCTAGACAGGTTGAAATAGGGAATCTAGTCTGCACAGCTTCACGGGCCTCCTCCTCCTCCACTCCTGATCCTCACCTTCTTTTGCTCCCCTCCCCGTCCCCTTCTGTCGTGCATCATCCCCTTTCCAGAGGACTTTCTAGGAGCCAGGCACCAAGCGGAGCCCTCTCAGGCATTTAATAGTCACACCAAACGTCTTCGCGAGGTTCCATTATTGTCCTCTTCTTGCGGGTAAGGAAATTGAGCCTCGGAGAGATAAAGTCATTTTTCAAGATCACACAGTAATAAGCGGTAGTGAAAAAATTTGGCACTAATTCAACCTTCCTCAAAGGTAAGGCTCTGCTTTTTCTGTTACATCATGTTATTTAATTGCTTTTTTTTTTTTTAAAGTTCAGATTCACGAATACAATTCCTCCCTCATATATGCAGTCCAAAGCTTTTGTCCTCTGCATTATATTGAGATTTGGGCTTATTTGCAACTTTGGAGTAATGAGAGGGATGCTAACAATGTCACAGATGTTCACATTGGAGTCTTTTTTTTTTTTTTTTTTTTGCTTTATAGGATTGCAGCTGCAGCATATGGAAGTTCCCAGGCTCAGGATCGAATCAGAGCTACAGCTGCTGGCCTACACCACAGCCACAGCAACGTGGGCTCCCAGTCTCATCTGTGACCTATACAACAGCTCACAGCAATGCAGGATCCTTAACCCACTGAGCAAGACCAGGGACCGAACCCGCATTCTCATGGATACCATTACCGCTGAGCTACAACGGGAATGCCCACATCTCGAGTCTTGAGATGACTGTATGTCCGCTTCTGCTCCTTGCCTTCTGCAGTCTGAGCCAAGCCTCGTGTTTGCCACGTCTTTTGGTAGGTTGTATGCTCATTTATTATTCATTTATTCATTCACCTCTTCATTCATTCGTCATTTCGCCTATCATTAAACGAATAGCTACTATGTGCCCAAGGATGTTCTAGAAAGGCACAGTTTAATGAAATAAAGTCCTTGGTCTCAAAGCACTCACAGTCTAGTAGAAGAGGTAGATCAGTAAACACAACATTGTAACAAAGTGTGATGTGTGCTATGATACAGGGGACCACGGGTGCTCGGGGAGCCCCAGGAGGGGCACCTCGTGTGCTCAGTACTGTGCACTTAGCTAGGGTGCAACTCAAGTCTGTTAAGTGATTGAATGAATAAGCCCTTTCTAGGGGAAGAGAAGCCATCCCTGAGAGCAGGAAGAGGAAGGGGGAGGGATGAGCCAAGTGAAAGGTGTGGAGTGGGGGTGGGACAAGCGGGCACATGATGCAGCAGCAGCAGCGTGTGCCCTGAACTCTCCCAGGTTCTGGAACAGGTGCCCAGCTCATGATGTGGTGCATAGTAGGTGCTCAGTGAAACCACAGGGCCTGTCTAGGGTCTTCTACTCAGGTCCCTGCTGTTCAGCTCCAGGAAGTGCCTTCCTCCACGCCCCTGGATGGTGTGCACCGGGCATCCACAGACCACAATGCAGACGCCGCCCTTGGAGCCGAGCACCATGGTGGTGCTGCTTCCCCAGAATCCAGAGGTCTCTGTCCGTCTTTCTGAGGCTGCTGTCCTCTGCCACAACCCTGCTCAGACTCCTTGCTTCCTGGGTCCTTCTCAGCTACACCCTTTGTTCCTACAGTGCCTAACTCTGCTTCCTTTATTTCTCCTTTTATTTGAAATATAGTTGGTGTGCAATATTGCGTTAGTTTCAGGTGTACAACACGGTGACTCAACATTTAAATACATGATGAAATGAACATCGCTGGTTACCATCTGTTCCCATGCAGAGCTATTGCTGTACCATTGACAATATTCTCTATACTGTAGAACACATCTCTGTGACTTAATTATTGTAAATCTTGGAGGTTGTACCTTTTAATCCCTTTCACCTATTTGCCCGCCTTACTCCCTTCTCTTTGGTAACCACCTGTTTATTTCCCACATCTATGAGTCTATTTTTGTTTCGTTTGGCTTGTTCATTTGTTTTGCATTTTAAGATTTCCATGTGTAAGGGAAATGATGTAGTATCTGTCTTTCTTTGTCTGATATATTTCACTTTGCATAATAATACTCTCTAGGTCCATCCATGTTGTTGCAAATGGCAAGATTTCATTCTTTTTTATGGCTGAGTAATATTCCATTGTGAATATGTACCACATCTTTATCCATTCATTTATCAATGGACACTTAGGTGACTTCTATATCGTGGCTATTGTAAATAATGCTGCTGTGAACACTGGGATGCATATTTCTTCTTGAATTGGTGATTTTTTTTTTTGCTTTGGATAAGTACCCAGGAGTGGAATTGCTGGATCATACGGCAGTCCTGTTTATAATTTTTGGAGGAGCTTCCATGCTGTTTTCCACAGTAGCCGTACCAAACTACAGTCCCACCAACTGTGTATGAGGGTGCCTTTTTCTCCATATCCTTGCCAACATTTGTTGTTTGTTGTCTTTTTGATGATAGCCATTCGGACAGGTGTGAGGCGTTAGCTCATTGTGGTTTTAATTTGCACTTTCCTGTAGATTATTGATGTCAAGCATGTTTTCATGTGTTTGTTAGCCATCTGTATGTCTTCTTTGGAAAAATGTCTCTTTGGGCCCTCTGCCCATTTTTAAAATGGGTAGTTGTTTGCGTTTTTTTTTTTTTTTTTTTTTTTTCGTCTTTTTAGGGCCGCACCTGCAGCATATGGAGGTTCCCAGGCTGAGGTTGAATTGGAGCTGTAGCCACTGGCCTACGCCACAATCACAGCAATATGGGATCCGAGCCACATCTGTGACCTACACCACAACTCAGGGCAATGTGGATCCTTAACCCACTGAGCGAGGCCAGGGATCAAGCCTGTGTCCTCATGGATACTGGTCAGATTCATTTCTGTTGAGCCACGACAGGAACTCCGGTTTGTATTTTGATACTGAATTGTATGAGTTGTCTGTATGGTTTGGATATTAACCCCTTATCGGACATATGTTTTTCCCTGCTTTCTGCACACCCTTCTTCCACTCTCCTTGGCTTTCCTTATAAAGTCATCTCCATTTGGAGCATCTTTCCTCTATTCTGTGTGTTTGAATTTTTCCAGTTCTGAAAATGCCACCTCCTCCAGGAAGTCTTCTCTGATAAGTCCAGGGCCAAGTGACTTCTACCTTCTCTAAATCCCTCTGTTGTACTATAGCTACGACCAGACAGCCAACAGCTGACCATGAGTCCTACCCTGTCCTACTAGTAAAGACCACAGTTTCTTAGAGAAATAAAGGCACCTCTCCAAGATTACACTGTGCGTCAGGACTAGAGTTGAGCTTCAAGAGCCAGGGTCTCGGTGACTTCCAGCTCTCAACACTTTTCTGTTGCTTCCAGGGACTAACAATTAGTCTTGTCACCGCTTATTCAACTGCCTTTCGATTGGTGGGTGTCCTAGCCTGTTTTCTTTTCACCCTTTTCCAAGTCCGTACCTCTTTTTGGCTTCTTCTGGGAAGACTGGACTTTTTGTTCTACGTGGGAAATAACTCAGGCTCAGCTATTCTTGGGCATGTCCCTGAGCAGCCAGAATCTCCTCCTCTGTGTATATGTTGCTAGCTGTGCACACTGGTATCGAGGCTATAGCAGTTAGGATGTTTGGGGGGTTGTAGCTAATGTTTAAACACAAGGCTACAAATGTGCACAATGCGCACTGAGTGTGGGCATGGGATTAGGAATCAAGAAGCCCTGGATCCTGTGAAGTCTAGGGGTCCTTGGGCATGTCATCAGATTCCCTAATCTCTTGTCTGTTCCTTCCTAAATTGGAGCTAAGAAGAAAGACAACGATTGAGCACCTGGAACCCCATCTCTCTCATCTCTGATTCGTCTTTCAAATGAGCACAGTGGGCACCCCTCTGACTCTCCTCTCCACCCTTTCATGGCTTTCCTCTACCTCAAGACAAAGCCAAACTCTTGGCATGGCACACCTGACATTCAGCCCCATTTATTCCATAGGCATTTATGGAGGACCATGTACCAGGATGGTGCTAAATGCTGGAAAGAATACAAAATAGAGTGTGATTCTTTTTCTGAGGGATCCACCATTTCTGCTCCTCCCCACAATCCAGCCATGTGAGCTACTGAGGGTCTCAGGACTCACCATTATGTTTCAGCCCCTGGGCCTTTGAACACACTCTTTCCTCTGCCTAGAATTCCCCCACCCACTTACTCTCGTCTTCCTGGAATACTATACCTAATTTCCTCACTCCTACTCAGGTGGCTTTACATTTCTGAAAAGCCCACCCTGAACCCCTTAGGCAGAATTGTCCTTCTCTTCTCTCCATCACTTCCCTGGACACCCACGGATAGCCCCTCCAGCTCTCTCCCCACTTACAGCCTTTCTTTGCTTACATTGTCTGCCTTGAGAGGACAGGGGCTAGAGTTTATTCAGTCCTCAAGCTGGCACCTGCCAGAATGCTTCACTCCTTACCATCAACCAATGTTGCTTACATGTGCCAAGTCTCATCCAATCTTTATAGTAACTATTTAAATCCTGTTAGTGTACCTATTTTATGGATTAGAAAACTGAGTGTGGGAATTGTGAAGGAGCTTGTTCAGTGTTCCCTAGCTGCTAAGTATCAGAGCCAGGATTTGAACCCATGCAGTCTGACTTTAGAGCCTGTGTTCCTCTTAGCCGACATGCCCTCCATCGTAATGACCAATAAACACACGGAGTGAGATAACTGTGCATCATCTCACAATTGCTTCCTCTAATCAGTGCTTTTCAAACCACTTGTAATGAAGGGGTAGGGTTTCTTGGTTGGTTGGTTTGCTTTTGAAGTTCCCGTCTTCTGTGGACTCATACTTTTGTACTTTACAATAAAAAAAATGAGTCACTAGAGAAATGATTGCACCCTGGGGTATTGTACTAACATCAGATTGCTCTGAATGTGTAAATATTTACTCTCAGTTCCTGTCTTAATGTGTGGATCATCTCAGAATAGCCCTGCTCTATCCAACTGCCAGCCTAGACTAACATTGCGTCAAGGATGGATTGCAGAATGAATCTGGATTATTTTTGACTGAGGGTTTTTTTCTTTTCTTTTCTTTTGGCCATACCCCCAGCATATGGAAGTTCCCAGGCCAGGAACTGAATCTGAGCTGCGGCAATGGCTGCAGCTGCATACCCCATAGCTGCAGCAATGGTGGATCCCTGACCTGCTGTACCACAAGGGGAACTCGACTGAGGGTTTTAAAGAGGAAGAATGGAAAGGAAGTTCCCTTGTGGTGCAGCGGGTTAAAGATCTGGCATTGCTGCAGGTTCAATCCCAAGCCCAAGAACTTCTGCATGCCAGGAGTATGGCTACCCCCCTGCACCCAACCCCAAAACAACAAGAAAAAAAGCAAAATGAAACAAAGCCAAGGAAGAATGGAGAGCCAAAAATCTGGTGAATTTTTTGCATGAGACAGCTTGTTGCCTAGGCCACTGTGCAAAGAGAAGCCTCTCATTCCATGGAGGGTGGTCCCATGGCCAGGAGACTAGGCAAGACCTTGACCTAGAGGTCATTTAAAGATGTCTTCTTATAGTTGGAGAGGCAAGTGATGCCAGGGCATTAAAAGAGTCAAAACACAAAAAAAGAAAAGAAAAAAAATGGAGTTCCCGCTGTGGCGCCATTGGATCGGCAGTATCTTGGGAGCGCTGGGACGCAGGTTCGATCCCCAGTCAGGCACAGTGCCTGACCTGCGTTGCTGTGCCTTGGATCTGATCCCTGGACCAGGAACTCCATATGCCTCAGGAAGCACCCCCCCCCAAAAGAAAAAAGAAAAAAAAGGAGGAGTCAAAACAACTATTTGAAAGGAATATATTGCTGTTTCATGCTCAGATCAGTTTTCAGAAGGGAAGGATAAACTCTTCCACTGAATCAATGAGGCAGTGGTGTTATTGACAAGTCCTCTGCTAGAACATTATATTTTGAGAAATCTCATTTTTCAGGCCGTGTTTCTTGGGATGTCTGCAGAGAGGAATCTGTTTCTTTTCCTTGTCCAGCTTCCAGAGGCTGCCTGCATTGCTTGGTTCCTGGCCGCCCCCTTCGTCCTCTTTCTTTAAAATTTTATTTTATTTATTACTTATTAATTTTTAATTAAAATTAGTCGATTTACAGTGTTATGCCAATTTCTGCTCTATAGCAAAATGACCCAGTCATACATACATATACATTCTTTGTCTCAATTTTTTTTCTTTTTCTTTTTTTTTGCTTTTTGTAAGGGCTGCACCTGTGGCATATGAAAGTTCCAGGCTAGGGGTCCCGTCGAATCGGCAGCTGCCGGTTTATGCCACAGCCACACAGCATCAGAGGATCTGAGCCGCATCTGCAACCTACACTGAAGCTTAGGGCAACCCTGGATCCTTAGCCCCACTGAGTGAGGCCAGGGATCAAACCGGAATCCTCATGGATACTAGTCGGGTTCATAATTGCTGAGTCACAATGGGAACTCCCCTTTTTCTCATATCATCTTCCTTCATCCTTGAGGTCATCAATCGTATTTCTCTCTTCTCTTTTCTGCTGTCACATCTCCTCTGACTCTTCTGCCTGCATTTTCCTTTTTTTTTTTTTTTTTTTTAAAGGACCTTTGAGATTACATTAAGCCTGTCCAGATAATTCAGGATAATATTCCTGTTTGGAGTTTCTTAACTTAATCTTACTTGCCAAATATCCCTTTTGCCCTGCAGATGAGCATATGCCCAGGTTCCCAGGATTACAACGTGGATATCTCTGGAGAGCAATTACTTTGGGTACCACAGGCCTTTTCACTCTTCGTGTTCCCTTGGGAGGAGAGTGGCTAAGGCTTAGTGCTCCCACTTGAACAATGAGCCTAAAAAGAGCGCCACCCTCATAAAAGTGTTGCGAAGAGTAAATGTGAAAGTGCTGTGAAGAATTTAGAGCCATGGGTGCCGCAGAGTAAGTACTCATTCAGCTATAAATATTATTACATTATTATTCTTATTCCGTGTGAAGTGATTCTCTTTTCAGATTTCACGAGGCGTGGCCAGAGGGATGGGGGCCAGAAAGGGGAGATGCAGAATAGGTCTCCAATCTGCTCCTTTTTTTCTTTTTCTGTGTATAGTTTGTATTGTATTCCTTTTTTAATTTCATTTTTTTAAGGTTTGTTTGAGGTTGATTTACAAGGTTGTGATAAATTCTGCTGTACAACAGAGTGACTCAGTAACATGATATGCACACATCCATTCTCTTTCAGATTCTTTCCCACAGAGCTTATCACAGACTATTGGGTAGAGGTCCCTATGCTCTAAAGCTTGTCCCCTTTGGCCAATCATTCCATATACCTCGGTGTGCATATGCCCATCCCGAGCCCCCAGCCCATCCTCCACTCCCCACTTGTCCCTTTTGGAAACCCTGTTTTTCAAAGTCTGCCAGTCGGTTTCTGTTCTACAAATAAGTTCATTTGTATCCTTATTTTTTTTTTTTTAAGAGTCCACATATAAGTGTTATCATATGATGCTTGGTCTCGCTCTTTTTTTTCTAATGCTTCTGGTAAAAGTTCAGACCTTGGGCTGTCTACTATGGCCTTTTTCTCAAACTAGAGACTCAGACCAATTTTTTTCAAGAAAGAAAAAGAAGTGTTTGTCACCATCAGAACTAGAAATTTAATTTCATGGAACGTGTGCATGTGCCTGTGTTTATTTGGGGAATTAAGAGTTTGGGGAATGAATGCGAACAACTATAAAATGTCTTTGCCCAAAGGTAGAATGGTTATAACATCCAGAACATGAATGCTGGGTTGTTTTGTCATTTTTTGTTGTTATTGTTGTCTGTATAGGAAATATCTGAATCTGCCAAAACAATTTAGTTTTTCATTTACAGGGGCCACAGGTATTACTTCCAAATATTGGGCAGAATAAAACTTAATTGAAAAAGTCAACACCCTGAAAAATTGTTCAGTAAGCTGGCGTCACGTGTATAAAAGAGGTGTGTTTATCCCTCCGCCGTGATGGGGTCTGTGTGGCCCATACGGGGATGGCTGGTGTGTTTGTCACATCACTCACTGCCCCCGATGGACTGGTTGCACTGTGTTGGCTTAAAGGTCATCTTTCTGAGAAGTAGAGTCATCCTTTACTGGGGAGACCCCAAAATAGGTTCCCTTTGACTTCTCTGCAGAACCCCTGAATTCTGAAAACTTGCATTGCTCATCAGGCAATTTCAAGTTTCACTGCTTCCTAACAGAGCTCTTCCTGTGTTGGTGATGTAAGAATTTCTCGAAGTCAGTCAGTAGCCTCTGGCTCCCAGCATCTAAAACTCCCTTCCCCCATGTTTCCTTCTGGAAGCTGGACCATGCAAAGCAGAAATCCAGAACTCTGGCGTGATAATCCTGAGAAGGCTCCTGCTATTTGATGTGATTTGAAGAAAAGGAACCGTGTCCCTCTCTGAGCCCCTTGGTACAGACAGAGAGCAGGGTCTAGCACCTTAAAGACTGTTCTGAGCTGAATTAAGTCCCCCTAAAATTTGTAGGTTAAAATTCGAATCCCCAGTATCTCAGGATGCGACTGTGTTCAGAGACAGGGTCTTTAGGGGGCAGAGTGACGTCATAAAGATGAGGCCCTGATCCAAGAGGACTGGTGCCCTTAAGAGGAAGAGACACCAGGGTTTTTCTCTCCACCATGTGAGACTCAGTGAGAAGGTGGCCGTCCGCAAGCCTGGAAAAAGCTCTTACCTGGAAATGACTCAGCTGGCATCTTGAACTTGGACTTCTAGCCTCCAGATCTGTGAGGAATAAATTCCTTTTGTGGAGGCCACTCAGTTTGGGGTATTTTTTATGACAGCCCGAGCTGATAAATCTAGTTGCTGAAGGAAATTTGTCTTTTTGGCTGCCCAGCAGGCACATTAGGGGTGATGGGCGAATATCTATCTACTAATGAAAACAGGCTCAGTGCTTTATTTTTACTTGTTTATTTATTTAGTCTTTTTAGGGGCGCACCTGTGGCATATGGAGGTTCCCAGGCTAAGGGTCAAATCAGAGCTGTAGCCGCCAGCCTACACCATAGCCACAGCCACACAGGATGCAAGCTGGGTCTGCAACCTACACCACAGCTCAAGGCAACGCTGGATCCTCAACCTGCTGAAAGAGGCCAAGGATCAAACCTGCGTCCTCATGGATGCTAGTCAGGCTCAGTGCTTTAAATATGTCATCCCACTTAATTGTCATTATGACACTATTAAAAGTGATTATTCTCTCCATTTTGAGAGGCTGAAACTTGGTCATGGGCTTCTGTGAGGTCATCTAATAAAGCTGGGGTTGGAACTTAGATCTGCCTGGTACAGAATTTGAGCATCTGCTCTACTCTTGAGATATGGATTCTTCTTTCCTCCCTTCCTTCCTTCCTTCCTTCCTCCCTCCCTCCCTCTTTCTTTCTTTCTTTCTTTCTTTCTTTCTTTCTTTCTTTCTTTCTTTCTTTCTTTCTTTCTTTCTTTCTTTCTTTCTTTCTTTCCTTCTTTCCTTCCTTCCTTCCTTCCTTCCCTCCCTCCCTCAATTCATTCTTTCTTTCTTTCTTTCTTTCTTTCTTTCTTTCTTTCTTTCTTTCTTTCTTTCTTTCTTTCTTTCTTTCTTTCTTTCTCTCTTTCTTTCTTTGGCTTCATATATGGCATATGGAAGTTCCTGGTCTAGGGGTCAAATTGGAGCCACCAGCTGTCAGCCTACACCACTGCCACAGCAACGTGGGATCCAAGCCCCATCTGCAACCTATGCTGCAGATTGTGGCAACGCCAGATCCTTAACCCACTGAGTGAGGCCAGGGATCCAAGGTGCGTCCTCACGGACTATGTCAGGTTCTTAACTTTCTGAGTCACAACAGAAACTCCCTTTCTCTCTCTCTCTCTCTCTCTTTCTCTTTCTCTCTTTCTCTTCTGTAGATAAGGATTAGTTCTAAAAGTACTTAAACCCCACTTGCCTGTTCCTTGGTTTGTTTCAGCCAGGCATGGCACTTATTCTGGTCCATCCTAGGAATTCTGGGGGCCTGGAAGCAGGGTCCTGGATTTCAAGAGCAAGCTTTGTCAACGTCTCAGCCCCGACGGACCCTTCTCCCCACCACAATCAACCTCAGTTTATTAGGGCTCCCTCCTTCAATGTGTACCTTTCTGAGCACACCCCATAAATCTCAAGAATTGAAAGACACCCTGAACCAAATAACTCACCCTACCTGAGTGACTGCTTCATAACACTGAGCCCCCTGCCTGCCCCGTGATGAATGGCTACCATGTTAGGCTGCAGGAAAAATAAATAACAGACATAGTCATATTTTGAGATGTTATAAATGAAACCCTTTCTTCTCGTCTCTGCCTTAAGGCAGATGTTAAGGGAGCTGTTAGAGGAGAATTGTGCCCGGTTTCATCAGAGCACACATGTATTGAGCACCTGCTGGATGCTGTGATAGGCCCTGGGGATTCAGGGAAGAATAAGATACAGTCTTCTTAGAATGGATGAGCAATGAGGTCCTGCTGTACAGCACAAGGAACTACATCCAATTACTCCTGATAGAACATGATGGAAGATAATATGAGAAAAAGAAAAAATATATATGTATGACCGGGTCACTTTGCTGTACAGCAGTAATTGACAAAATATTGTAAATCAACTATACTTTAATTAAAAAATTATAAAAGGATACAGTCTTCACCCATAAAGGAGCCTCTGCCTAAATAAATGTACACGCAGCTTTGCTCAACAGGGAAAACCCTCACCTGCTGAAGCCTCAGTGTGCCGATCTGCATGGGGAATCAGAAGACCCGTTTTTTTCACTGTTCTAAAACAGCATATGGGGGTTAAGAAGCTGACTAGTATCCATGAGGGTTCAATCCCTGGCCTTGCTCAGTGCGTTAAGGATCCGGCAATGTCCCAAGCTGCGATGTAGATCACAGATGCAGCTTGGATCTGGTGTTGCTGTGGCTGTGCATCTCAGCTGCAGCTCTGAGATGTGGATGCGGCCCTAAAAAACAACAACAGCAACAAAAAACCAGCCTAGGGGAAGATGCCCAGTGCTTTGCTTGGCATGTGGGAGGTGCCAATGCCTTTGTGTGTCCTGTAGACATGAAAGCGTTAGAGGCAGGGGTGATGAACGTGGATTTGGGGTTTGTCTTGAGGGGAACTGGGGCCACAGCTCAGCTCTGAAGGGAGTGCCATGTAGAACTCCCGCAGCCCCCTCACGACTGGACCCTTGTCTGCCAAGGTAGATGGACTTGTTCCAAGACCAGTCTGGGTGTCGAATGATAACCCAACACGTCCAGGTGAAGGAGTTTTGTCATCTCTTGGTTAAGTTCTGCCTTGATTGGTTTTTACAGCTAAAAGTCACTTCCGACTCTGTGGGATATGGGAAGTGTCCAAACCAGTCAGTGTAAGATCACGGTGGTGTTATTTTGAAACATTAGGATTAGGAAACAGAATAAAGGTGTGATTAAAAACATGACTTCGGAGTCAGTGTTTCAATTTCAGGTCTGCCCTTTATTCGCTCTGTGACCCAGGGGTTCTCGCTCCACCTCTCTGAGCCTTCCTTTCATGGTCTGTTAAATAACCACAGATGAAAAGGGTTCTAATACCCATTTAACTGGCTGTTGTAAGGAAAACCTTGACATTATCTACGGGAGGTGCTTAGCACATGGAACCAGCCCTTCGTCAGTGCTAGAAACCATTCCTAAAAAGAAAATAAGAAAGGAATAGTCACTCTATTGTATAGTAGAAATGGACATGACACTGTAAGTCAACTATCCTTTAATAAAAAATAAAATAAAATAATATAAAAAAAGGGAAGGAAGGGAACAAGAGCTAAGAAACATAAGAGAGAAAAAAAAGGGAAGGAAGGATGAAGAAGAAAGGTGGATGGGAAGGGTGGAGGTGGCCAAGCTGACCCCGAGCACAGCCTTCTCACATCTGAAGGTTTGTTCTAAAGAAAGGGAGGCTTTTCTCAGGACCAGTTTATACAAATGGCAGGGAAGCAGCTATTGCCTAGTATGGAAACCAGTTTTTATGGGGGGCGCATGAACGGAGAAGTTGAACAAAGAAACGTTAAAGACATTGGGAAGAGCATCTCTAGAGAATAGAGAGACTCCTATTAACCTACAGCTGCTTACACATCATGCATCTCTAGAAATACCTGGTATTGAGCACATTCTTTGTCTCCATGAATAAACAGTAACACCCAGGGGATGCCGCTTTTCTCGTAATGTGTGTATTCTCCCCACGTGACCCTGGAAAAGGTATTGTCATCCTCTCTGCGTGGGGAGAGGAGACTCAAGACCCAGAGAAATTGATTAATTGGCCCAAGGACCAAGTAGCAAGGACCAATAGTTGGGCTTTAATAAAAAAAGAAGTAAACCACTATACGGAGGAAGGATTGTCACGTAAAAAGCCATGTATGTATACTTAATGCCCCTAAGTGTGAGGCTAAGTATACTCCGAAAGCCATCACCATCATCAAGGCCATAAATACAACCTTCACCTCTCGAAGTTTCCTCCTGCCTTGATTACTATTATGATTCTGATTATTGTAGGAATACAACGTAACAGTTGCCCTCTTAGGAGTTCCTGTTGTGGCTCAGCGGGTTAAGAACCTGACATAGTCTCTGTAAGGATGCAGGTTCAATCCCTGGTCTCACTCAGAGGGCTAAGGATCCAGTATAGGTCATAGATATAACTTGGATCTGGTATTGCTGTGTGGCCATAAAAAAATTAGCAAATTTCCAGTATACAATATAGTCAGCTGTTGCATGTGTGCTCTTCAGAACGTGTTTATCTTGTATAACCAAATCTTTGTACCCCTCAAGCATCACCTCCTCACCTTCCTGCCCCTCCAGCCTGCGGCAACCACCATTCTCCTTTCTGCTTCTATGAGTTTGACTATTTCATTTTATTTACTTATTTTTCTTTTTACCGCCATTACCTGCAGCATATGGAAGTTCCCAGGCTAGGGATTGAGTTCAAGCTGCAGCTGCTGGCCTACACCACAGCCACAGCAATGCCAGATCTGAGCTGCATCTGCGACCTGCACTGCAGCTTGCAGCAACACCAGATCCTTAACCCATTGAGCAAGGCCAGGGATCGAACCCACATCCTCGTGGACACGGTCGGCTTCTTAACCTGCTAAGCCACAACGGGAACTCTGAGTTTGACTATTTTAGATTCCACATCCACACCACAAATTGGGCTTTAAATGACAAAGGAATGCTCTTTCCCACCCCCCCACCCCCCCCCCGCCCCGGGACCTCTGTGCTCTGTGATTGATTTCTTGGCATCTCATATCAGTTTCTCCCTCTGGTGCAGGCTCCTCAGATGCATGAACACTAATCTCTTTATCTTGGTCTCTTTCGTGAATAACAGCTCCAGGCAGATACTCTGCTCCATCGGTATATTTTGAAAGAACGAGTATTTACCTGGATGAGGATGCAAGGGCAAATACTAAAAGATGGGGGAACACCTTTTGGGCTCTGAGGCATTTAACTTCCAGGATCCAGCCTCCTTCCAGGACAACTCCCTCTCCCACAGAGGCTAAGCTGCTGCAAAGTGCCGTGAACGAGGTCCACCCACAAGGTGCACTCGAATGAGATTTGGGAGGTGGAGCAGGATTTATTAGTCCCTTTATGCTGTATGGTTTGGGAATGTGGGTTCAGGAAGGTTTGGATCCAGGCGCTTCAGTGGGACCTCATGGATCTGTCTTCCCCATCACATCTTTGTGCAGCATCCTTCCATGTGCTGGCTTCATTCTCCAAGGCTCTCGTCACTTGGCAGGGAAGCTGAGCCACTAGCAATTGGTTCTAGACGAGACGATCATTATGGTCATCATTTGCAAGACAGAGTAGATTGATTTTTTGTTTATTTAAAAAAAAAACTTTTTTTTTTTTTTTTTTTTTTTCCTGCTGTGTGGGGCCTCACCCGCAGCATATGGAAGTTCCCAGGCTAGGGCTCAATTTGGAGCTGTAGCTGCTGGCCCACACCACAGCCACAGCAACACCAGATCCGATCTGAGGCTGTGACCTACACCACAGCTCACAGCAATGCCAGATCCTTAACCCACTGTGGGAGGCCAGGAATCAAATATGGATACTAGTTGAGTTCGTTACCGCTGAGCCGCAATGGGAACTCCCAAATTTTTTTTTTTTTTTTTTTTTGCAGTGGTTCTAAATTAAATCTTAGGAAAGCCTCTCTCCTAGTTTGGTTCACGGAGCTCATTTCTAGCCCACTATCTGGTGACCGTGGGTCACCAGCCATTTCGGTGAACATTAGCTAGTGTTCCTGAGAATGAGTTTAGAGGATCGGAGAATAATTCATTTATGGTCCTGTCCCCATGGGACAGATCTAGGATTTACAATTTCTGTGACTACCGAGAACAATGTAAATGTTTCCCACACAATGAACGTATTGTTCAGCATATGCTGAACTGAATACAATTGAGTCCGCCCACTGCTTCAGCCAAACCAAGACTCAGAGTTCCCAGAGCATGTCATGCGCTTTTGTGCTTCCAGGGATGTCTGTGCTTCCCTGTGTTTCTAATTTGGATTTGGCATGTTCTTGGCAAACAAACGTCTTTAAAGCCAGCCTGAGTCAAGGTGGGCTATTAGGAGGACGTGATGGTCAAGTTCATGGATATCAAAGCGAAGACCAGTGGACCGCTTGGACTTGGGACCTGCAAAGTTAGACGCAGAGATGTCTGCCCTCTCCAGAATCACGTGGTCCCACATTTCTTTTACCTCCCTGGCATCGTTTCCTTCTTCCACGCTTCCATCCTGATGGATCTTCCCCTATAGTATTTGTTTGGATCAAATACTACAGGCAGGGATTTAGCTTAGTGGTTACAAGAATGTAATCCCAATCCCACTTCAAGCTGTGAGCCCTGGCATAATGCTTCACTTCCCCGGGCTCCTGAATCTGGGGCTGTAAATCGAAGACAGTGCTGATGAAAGGGTGTCATACAGAAGCACTCAACATTTGGTCAGTAGCTGGATGCTGGTTTCTTTCTTTCTTTTTTTTTCATCTTTTTGCCATTTCTTGGGCCGCTCCCGTGGCATATGGAGGTTCCCAGGCTAGGGGTTGAAATCGGAACTGTAGCTGCTGGTCTATGCCACAGCCACAGCAACTCGGGATCCAAGCCGCATCTGGAACCTACACCACAGCTCATGGCAACGCCGGATCCTTAACCCACTGAGCAAGGCCAGGGATTGAACCCGCAACCTCATGGTTCCTAGTTGGATTTGTTAACCACTGAGCCACGATGGGAACTCCTGGATGCTGGTTTCTTAGGCAGGTTTCTTTTTTCTTGTAGGGGAGGGTGCAAAGAGTGGAGGTCTGAAAGGCAAGAAATGCATCCCTAAACCCACCTGGCTTAGCACAATGGGATTCAAAGAGTTTCAAGACTGGGGAGAACTTTGAAGTCCCCTGAAGAAATCTTGAAGTCACAGGGCATTCCTTTCTTCCTCTACCTGAGAGCTTTTCTCTCTGTCACATGCTTGAGAAAAGAGCAATGCCTGCACCTCAGGAAACATGTAGGAGTTTTGTTTCTAAACACCCCTCACTGCAGGTGTGAGAGCTAGTCATATTTTTATTGCTGCTGGGTTTAATCCCATCATTGGTGCTGACACATGAGTCACTCTGCTGGTCCTGGGAGGGCCATGTGCAATGGATTGATGGCAGCAAAGAGGCTGATCCTGCCTTGTTTTCATTTTTCCTGATGATGCCAGGACACCACCAGCCGACAGGGGCAGCTGGGATGCTGGTGGAGGTTTCCATTCAGGCAGGAAGCCAAGCTGGGCCACCTGGACCTTCTGAGCCTCTAACAGGCAGTCTGTAAACCCCTGTGCTTCCTTCCATGATGGGTGCCTGCAGACCCACTGGGCTTTGCCTCCATCAGCATGAGCAAACATTTACTGCAGGTCTCCTAGGATCGGGCACTCTCCTAGGGATTTTATTTAATTCTGACATTAGCCCTGTGAGTGAAGCACAAATATTCCCATTTTATGTAAAAAATGACGCTTCAGAAGCATTAAGCGACCTCAGTGGGACCAAAACCAGATCTGTTTGTCTTTAATGAACCAGCCCCGCCTCTACAACAGGCTGCTCCTCCAAATTACTACTTGATCAGTTCCACGCACAACTGCATTTTACCTTCATCATAGCAGCATAAGGGAGCTATTCTCAAGGAAAAAGAGGCTCAGAGAGGTTAATTAAATTATTCAAAGTCTTAGATTCAGGGACCCCTGCATTTCTTCATCTTATATTTATAAATACTCCCCTGTTGCACTGCACTGAATTCCACATTTCGGCTGTGATGAGACATGGACATTCTTGCCTTCAGGGAGCTTACATTCTACTGAGGCGTGGGGCAAATTCTGTCACATGATAACCCCTTGTGCTCTAGGAAGTGACATAAAGGGAAGTATAAAGTTTTGTTTTGTTTTATAAGAGTTGCAACATTTATTTCAGATTTCTCTCTCTCTCTCTTTTTTTTAATTAAAAAAAAATTTTTTTTTTCTTTTTGGCCATGTCTTTATCATGGGGGATTTCCTGGGCCAGGGGTTGAACCTGCACCACAGCAGGGACCAGAGCCCCAGGGAAGATGCAGGAGCCTTAACCCACTGGGCCATCAGCGAACAGCCAGGACAAAGCGTTCTCAGGCAGGGTTTGGGAAAGAGTCCTTGAAGAAGTGACCTGTGCTCCGAACCACAGGTAGGAAGGGAGAAAGCAGGGTTATGGGCTATGTTATGTGCCCCTAAAATGCACACATTGGAGCTCTAGTCACTAATACGATGGTATTTGGAAGTTGGAGCTGTGGAAGGTAATTAGGGTGGGGTGAGGTCCTGATGGTGGGGCCCCATGATGGAGTCATAAGAAGCGGAAGAAAGACCGGGGCCCCCTCCCTCTCTCTCTCTCTCTCTCTCTCTGCCCTGAGAAGACACAGCAAGAGGTTTTCAAGTCCAGAAGCAGGCTCTCACCAGGATCCAAATCTGCTGGCACCTTGACTTTGGATGTCAAAGTCAAGAACAATTTTACGCCTCCAGAACTGTGAGGCGTAAAATTGTGCTGTTTCAGCCACTTAGTCTATGGTGTTGCTGATGGCAGCTTGAACAGACCTACATGCGGAGACTCAAACCCAATTCAAGGAAGCCGTAGGCTCTGTTTCCTCCACCTCCACCTTCTGCCAGTCAGTGGAGTGGGCAGCATTAGCTGTGCACAGTTTTCCGGGTGACTGAAACGGGCTGGCTGGGCCCGCGCGGTTCTTTCTGGAACAGGTCAAGAACAAGCGTGGGGACGTTATTTGCTTTCACCGCAGAGAGAGCAATGGACACAGAGCCAGTCATGGAAATGTCTGTGGACATTAAGTTCTAGAGGGAACGGAATCTGGATGAATTGGCACTTTTGAGTGTATCTGATGCTAATGCTCGTGTGCCTTTCCTGGTTCTCGATACAGTTTCACCTGTAAAAATTGCTTCTCAGTGTGGAATCTGCCATCGTCAGAGAAACAAAACCCTTTTGGCCTTGGGGGTTGGAGAGTAAGAAAGAGGGAGAGGCCAGAAGATACTTTTCCAGTATGAATGATTTTTTTTTTTTTTCTCTTTTGTTCTTAAGGCTGTACCTGTGGCATATGGACGTTCCTGGGCTAGGGGTTGAATTTTAGCTGCAGCTGAGGCCTACACTGCAGCCATGGCAACACCGGATCTGAGCTGCATCTGGGATCTACACCACAGATTGCAGCATCGCTGTATTAAGTCACTGAGCAAGGCAAGGGATCGAACCCAAATCCTCAGGGATATTATGGCAGGTTCTTAAGCCACTGAGCTACAATGGGAACTCCTAAATGAATTTTTGTTGACTCAAAGCATGCCGAGGTGGAAGGGACCTTAGATTTGGCTTGTCTGATAAGTGAGGGAACTGAGGCCCTGAGAAAGGAAGTAACCAGTTAAGGGGTCCCTTCTCTGGGAGCAGAGCCAGGAGGATAACCCTGGGCTGTCCATCTTGGAAACAGAGACTGTTGTAGGTATTTTAAGTACAAAGTGGTTGAATAAAGGGAATTGATGGCAAATAAGATTATTGAAAGGACTAGAGGAACACAGGTTAGGAAAAGCTGCTGAGATGCAGTGAGACGGCTAGCTGTCACATAATCTGGACCTGCAAGAAACTATCCCCAATGATCCTACCTGCTCACAGCACAGAAGCAAGGGATTTGCAAGAGAACACCTGGAGATTTTTGTAAAGTCTCTCCTCTGCTCAAGTCCATGCCAATCCTTGGAAAATACAGAGAAGCAATAATGTGGCTTATGCCCCTCTTACACCTTCCTAGCCTCCTGGCAGAAGCTAAACGATAACCCCAGGGGCAGAGAACTCTGGCAAATGTAGGTCCCAGGCTTCCAGCCCTTGGGACTTGGGGGGTGGGGGAGCTTAGGAGGGAGCAGAAATGATGTTGAGTTGATACCAGACTTTCTGGTTGAGCCAGTCTACTGAATTCTCTCTATACGTTCTTCTATTTTTTTTTTTTTTTTAAGCAGTAGATTTATTTATTTATTTATTTTCTTTTTCTTTTTTATGGCCACATCTGCAGCACATGGAAGTCCTGGGCTAGGGGTCCAACTGGAGCTGCAGCTGAGACCTACCCCACAGCCTCGGCAATGCCAGATCCTTAACCCACTGAGGCCAGTGATTGAACCTGCATCTTCATGGACATGATGTCAGGTTTGCTTTTTTCTTAATTAAAAAAAATTTTTTTTGGTCTTTTTAGGGCTGTACCAGTAGCATACGGAGGTTCCCAGGCTAGAGGTTGAATTGGAGCTGTAGCTGCTGGCTTACGCCACAGCTACAGTAACTTGGGATCCAAGACGCATCTGTGACTTACACAGCAGCTTGTGGCAATGCCAGATCCTTAACCCACTGAGCAAGACCAGGGATCAAACCTGCATCCTCATGGATACTAGTCAGCTTCCTTTCTGCTGAGCCACAGCAGGAACTCTAATGAATGGCTTTTTATGTAGTTTGATGCTTTAATATAAGCATAATGCATTGGTTATATATGCTGATTTTGCCTCCCCAAAGCTAGATATATAGTTACACTTGACAAAAATAATGTTTATATTTTACAACTATTTTCCACTTGGCATGAGATGGCCTCCTTTAAAAAAAATCCAATACAACTGAAAATGATCCAGGGTTTATGAAGCATTTGTGTCGTGTGGTGTCTATGACATGCGGAAGTCCTTTACACACACTGATTGTGTCAGTCTGCTTGGGCTGCCATGAAACTATACTGTAGACTGGATGCTGCAACCACAGACATTTTTTTTTCTCACTATTCTGGAGGGAAGTCCAAGATCAAGATGCCAGCATGGTCGGGTTCTGGTGAAGGTCCTCTGGCTGGTTTGCAGACACAGCTGCCGTCCTGCGGAGTTCCCACATGGCCTTTCCCATGGGCTGGGGGGGGAGAGGGAGACAGTGATGGGGAGGAAAGGGAGAGGGAGAGGCAGGAAGAGGAGGAAGGAGGGAGAGGAGGCGAAGGAAGAATTTTGGAAGAGCACAGTTCCGTCCATAGCACCAGTTTTTGAAATTAAATTCTTTTGGAGGGAAATATCTGTTGTAGCTCAAGGGGTTAAAAACCCGACATAGAGTCCATGAGGATCTGAGTCTGATCCCTGGCCTCACTCAGTGGGTTAAGGATCTGGCATTGCCACAAGCTGTGGTGTAGGTGTCAGACATGGCTTGGTGTGACGTTGCTGTGGCTGTGGTGTAGGCTGGCAGCTGCAGTTCTGATTTGACCCCTAGCCCGGAAACTTCCACATGCTGCAGGTGTGGCCCTAAAAACAAAACAAAACAAATTTATTGATGTATAGTTGATTTACAATATTGTGTTCATTTCAGGCAAACAGCAATGTGAGTCAGTTATACTCACACAGATACCCATTCCTTTTCCAAGCACCAAAGTCACATAGCTAGTAAGTGACACAGACAGATTTAGAATCCAGGACCTAACTCATCATCCATATACTTACTGCTCTATCCACAAGCCTCACTTGTATTTATTCTAGAATGCGTTCTCCTTTCTCCAATGTAAATTCTACCTGTTTGGCACTTAATTTTCATACTAACCCCTTTTAAGAAGTTAGCAAAAGAGAGAGTTCCCGTTGTGGCTCATTGGTAACAAACCTGACTAGGACCCATAAGCATGCAGGTTGAATCCCTGGCCTCACTCAGTGGGTCGGGGATCCCTCGTTGCTGTGGGCTGTGGTGTAGGTCGTGGATGCGGCTCAGATCCTGTGTTGCTGTGGCTGTGGTGTAGGCTGGTGGCTGTAGCTCTGATTCAACCCCTATCTGGGAACTTCCACATGTCTTGGGTGCAACCCTAAAAAAAGGAAAAAGAAAAAAAGCAGTTAGCGAAAGAGACCAATGACAGCCATCCTTTTCATTCTTACTCAGCAGATGTATTAGATCCAAGTTAGAAATCCCATGATATCAGCTTCCTACCCAAGGATGCTCACAGTGTCGAGGAAGAGACAGACCGGGAAACAGAAGCGAGTTGTCCAGTGTGAACACCCCTCGGGGGGAAGGGTCCTGGACTGACAACGCTCAAACAGGGCATCCACTCTGGACTGGGAGTGCCTGGTGGGAGAGGGTAACTCCTGCGCTTTATTTTAGAGGAAGAGGAAATAGGTGAAAACTAGGAAGGAAAAGAAAAGGCATTTTAGGGGGCAGTAATAAACATACAAAGGAGAGACCAAGGTTTTCCCCAGGGCTGTAACTTCAGCTGAGGTCCAGGGAGACACTGCCCCCGAGGTGCCCAAACTTGCTTCCCCAACACGCCTCAGGGATGCTGTGGGCCTTGGATGTTATTCAACCATGTGAGCAGTAATAATAACAACGTCAATCAGGGATCATATTCATGAGTCCGTACCCAAATCAGTGTTTTCCGCATTTCCTCTCTTCAGTCTCAAGACAGTTTTCCTGAAGGAGGCTTCTGTTATGTTTCCCCACTTTACACCTGACTTGGCCAAGGATAGAGAGTAAACGGACATTTTCCGGGAAGCAGTCCCCAACTGAAAATGCTAACTTTAAACGCTAAAGGCAGGTGTGGCTTTGTTTGTAGATTTCCACTGGGGGCTGTTCCTTCAGGAATAGATATGCAAACAGTTTGAATTATCAAACACCCCCATTTCTTTTTTTTTTTTAATTTTATTTTCCCACTGTACAGCAAGGGGGTCAGGTTATCCTTACATGTATACATTACAATTACATTTTTTCCCCCACCCTTTGTTCTGTTGCAACATGAGTATCTAGACATAGTTCTCGATGCTATTCAGCGGGCTCTCCTTGTAAATCTATTCTAGGTTGTGTCTGATAAGCCCAAGCTCCCGATCCCTCCCACTCCCTCCCCCTCCCATCAGGCAACCACAAGTCTCTTCTCCAAGTCCATGATTTTCTTTTCTGAGGAGATGTTCATTTGTGCTGGATATTAGATTCCAGTTATAAGTGATATCATATGGTATTTGTCTTTGTCTTTCTGAATCATTTCACTCAGGATGAGATTCTCTGGTTCCACCCATGTTGCTGCAAATGGCATTATGTCATTCTTTTTTATGGCTGAGTAGTATTCCATTGTGTATATATACCACCTCTTCCGAATCCAATCATCTGTCGATGGACATTTGGATTGTTTCCATGTCTTGGCTATTGTGAATGGTGCTGCAATGAACATGTGGGTGCACGTGTCTCTTTTAAGTAGAGCTTTGTCCGGATAGATGCCCAAGAGTGGGATTGCAGGGTCATATGGAAGTTCTATGTATAGATTTCTAAGGTATCTCCATACTGTTCTCCATAGTGGCTGTACCAGTTTACATTCCCACCAGCAGGGCAGGAGGGTTCCCTTTTCTCCACAGCCCCTCCAGCACTTGTTATTTGTGGATTTATTAATGATGGCCATTCTGACTGGTGTGAGGTGGTATCTCATGGTAGTTTTGATTTGCATTTCTCTTATAATCAGCGATGTTGAGCATTTTTTCATGTGTTTGTTGGCCATCTGTGTATCTTCTTTGGAGAGATGTCTATTCAGGTCTTTTGCCCATTTTTCCATTGATTGATTGGTTTTTTTGCTGTTGAGTTGTATAAGTTGCTTATATATTCTAGAGATTAAGCCCTTGTCAGTTGTATCATTTGAAACTATTTTCTCCCATTCTGTAAGTTGTCTTTTTGTTTTCTTTTGGGTTTCCTTTGCTGTGCAAAAGCTTTTCAGTTTGATGAGGTCCCATGGGTTTATTTTTGCTCTAATTTCTATTGCTTTGGGAGACTGACCTGAGAAAATACTCATGATGTTGATGTCAGAGAGTGTTTTGCCTGTGTTTTCTTCTAGGAGTTTGATGGTGTCCTGTCGTATATTTAAGTCTTTCAGCCATTTGGAGTTTATTTTTGTGCATGGTGTGAGGGTGTGTTCTAGTTTCATTGCTTTGCATGTTGCTGTCCAGGTTTCCCAGCAATGCTTGCTGAATAGACTTTCCTTTTCCCATTTTATGTTCTTGCCTCCCTTGTCAAAGATTAATTGACCATAGGTGTCAGAGTTTATTTCCGGATTCTCTATTCTGTTCCATTGGTCTGTCTGTCTGTTTTGATACCAGTACCACACTGTTTTGATGACTGTGGCTTTGTAGTATTTCTTGAAGTCTGGGAGAGTTATGCCTCCTGCTTGGTTTTTGTTTCTCAGGATTGCTTTGGCGATTCTGGGTCTTTTGTGGTTCCATATAAATGTTTGGATTGTTTGTTCTAGTTCTGTGAAAAATGTCCTGGGTAATTTGATAGGGATTGCATTGAATCTGTAGATTGCTTTGGGTAGTATGGCCATTTTTACAATATTGATTTTCCTAATCCAGGAACATGGAATATCTTTCCATTTCTTTACATCTTCTTTGATTTCTTTGATTAAGGTTTTATAGTTCTCGGCATATAGGTCCTTTACCTCTTTGGTCAGGTGTATTCCGAGGTATTAAACACCCCCATTTCAATGCTGTGAAATTATTGACACGTCCCAAGTGAGTGCTCACTTGTAGGCATGGCGTGTCGTTCTTTACAGGCTGTTTCATTCCCACCAGGGTCTGAGGGGGCTGTGATTCTGCACTAGGCCAGATGACCAGCAGATCGTTCTGAACCATGCATGCCCGGGGGGACGAAGCCTTTTTAAATGTAGCCGCTGCAACGTTTCCTCCCCTCTCTCTGCTCGGCAGCATAATCTTTGCAAAAAAGACAAAGATAAAATGCACCCTTAAAAGTAGAAGAATCAACAGATGTCATGGCTATTTTTAAACCAATTACTGAAGCATCCCTGCAGAAGCAGGCACATGAAATATAGATGTGGCTTCCTGCACCAAATTTGATTTATTTCTGAGATCATTCCTTCATCACAGCTTGAACTGCATTCCAATGTATTCCGAACAAGCCGGAAGAGCAATCAGGGCATTCCTGAGTGTTAGCAACTCTGCAGACAATTTACAAGGCGGATTATCGCCAGCGGCGGCTTAATAACAATTACTCCAGGGCGCTGTTTTCCCACTAAGGTCTGGAAGCAAGAAGGACTTGCTCAGACCCTTCTACGTGACCAGTTAAGCAAGTAAATACCTCCTTCTGTCTCTCTTACCTTCTTCCAGTTTTCACCCAGGGCTGGTCTTGAAGGAAATGAATACCCCGGGGCAATGGTGCCCTGAACACCCGCTGCAGCTTTGGGAGGGGGAGGGCTCTGAAATTTTACAATTCATACCCTCTGTCCCTCCCAAGAAAATGGTATGCAATAATACCTCGCTGCCTTGTGGCAGGACTAAAGGTTTTTGTGTGACAGCGGTGTCCCATTGATAGCGACAACTGTTCGGTCTAACTCATCAGCAACAGCCAAATAATCGCTGAGCTCCTAATTTGTGCCAGGCACTGGGGACATTTTTGTAAACAGGATAATCAAGGTCGCTGCTCCCCTGGAATTCTGGGGAAAAATAGCATTTAACAAGGAATAAGAGATCCATTGAGTATTGTGAAAAGATACGGCTTAGCTTCCTCGCTTCCCGCGTTTAATCCAGTGGTTCTCAAAGTGGGTGCCCGAACCAGCAGCAGCAGCCTCATCAGGGCGTTTGTTAGAAATGCACCTTCTCAGGTTCACTCACCATCTGGAGATGCTGTCCAGCGATTAGGGTTTCTACCAGGCCTCCTGACCACCCTGATCTGATGTGAGCTCAACTTTGAGAACCACTATTTTATGTATTTATTTATTTTCTTATTCTTTCAATTTATTTATTTATTTATGTATATTGAAGGTAGTATTCCATTAAACACATGGGTACACACTCTTTTTTTGTTTTTTGGCCAAGCCCTCAGGCCTGTAGAAGTTCCTGAAGGTGCCACAGTGGCAACTCAAGCCACAGTAGTGACAATGACAGGTCCTTAACCTGCTGAGCCACAGGGGAACTCCTATCTGCTCTATTTTTTTTTAAATCTATCTTTTGGCCATGCCCACGGTATGTGGGAGTTCCTGGGCCAGGGATGGGACCAACACCACAGCGGCAACCCAAGCCACGGGAGTGACAATGCCAGATCCTTAACCTGCGGGGGCCACAGGGGAACTCCTCAATATTCTTTTCCATTATAGTTGATCGTAGGCCACTGAGTCGACTTCTCTGTGCTGTATGGTAGGACCTTTCTGTTTATCCACTCTGTGCTCACAACCCCAACCTCCCACTCCATGCCTCCTCCAACCCCCTCCCCCTTGCAATCATAGGTCTTGAAACCCACTATTTTAACCCATTCAAGTATAAACCCATGGTAGCTGCATCAGGATCAAAGCAACACATTATTATAGAGTTAAGAAAATGCTCGGTAAGCCCCACAGTACAAACTTTTTAGTAAACTGTTGGAGAATGCGATCTTGAGGTCACAGTGGACTAAAATCATCTTCCCCACAATCAGAATTTGGAGCCCGTGGGGAGAGGTGGTCTTCTCGGGTGGGGGACTCCCAGCCGGCTCTGCAGCATTGTCCACATGCCCTGGAAACTCGGCAGTCTAGGAAATTTCAGGTCTTCTAGGTCCACCCAAAGGAAGACCTGAGCAGGTAGGTGCACCCAGGGGAGTGAAAATACAGGGGGCACCCTTCCTACCACCCTGTTAGGTAGTAGAAGTGCACCAGAGCAGGCTGCACCACACATTAAATGGCATTTCTCTTTTTAGGGCTGCACCCATGGCCTATGGAAGTCCCCAGGCCACAGGTCCAATCGGAGCTGTAGCTGCTCACCTACACCATAGCCACAGCAACGTGGATCTAAGTTGCATCTCTGAACTACACCACAGCTCATGGCAATGCCAGATCCTTAACCCACTGTGTGGGGCCGGGGATCAAACCCGTGTCCTCATGGATACCAGTCATGTTTGTTACTGCTGAGCCATGACGAGAAATGTCCACTTTCTTCCTTTTAAACCACTGTCTTTATGCCAGGCAACTCTTACTGACTGAGGCTTACATAACTTTGCACACGGGCTAACTCCATCAGGAGTGTTACAGGCACACGGGGCTGGGCTGTGTCTCTACTGGGAGGAGGGGGTGGCTGTGGGAGGATGGTCGCTGCACGCACAGGCCAGAAATAGCCTTGAAAGTTCATCAGTGACTTGCTGAGGAGGTTTGGCTGAGATGCCTGGGATGTGGCCTTGAATCTCACCAGGAGACTGGGAATAGCAGAAGGAGCACGGGGACAGTGCGTCTACCTTGCTAGGTCAGAGAAGTAGGTTCACTACCTAGAGCATCCCCAAAGCAAGCCAGCATGCCTGACGTCACAGAAAAGCAGCAGTGACCCCAGGGAGCCTCCAGGTTGAAACCAAGATGCTCTCTGAATCCAGAGGCAAGGTCTTTGTCACCTTTGGTACAGGGGACCCTATTTCCTACTCAGGCTTTGGCTTCCGTCCTTACACAAATGTCTCCTATAGCAAAGGGCTGCTTATCCTAGACGCATCCTGTTCCAAACTGGGGTCCTTGTCACCTCACCTGTCGTTCTCATCACCAGTAGATACAATGGGAAACGAGACAGAAACTCTGCAAGTCCAGGCACATGGCCTGTAGCCCCGATTTATCTCTGTGATTGTTAGAGTTCTTTCAGGTGGTGCAAAATAGAGCCCTCCAATTTTTCTCCACTTGAGTGCTTAACCCATTGAGAAATGAAACAAAATGGGCAGCATATGGAGGGACAGAGCCTCTCTTTATTAATGGTAAATAAAGTTTGGAAGATGTTGCTCAGTTTAAGAGCCAAAATGAGCTTGCTAGTCCCTCCAGCCTAGGCCCAGGAAGAGCCCATCCAAGGGAAAATTTGAATGTTCAGAGGCGATACTTACCTGGATCTCTGCCTCCCACTGGTCCATGTGGAGATGGAAGAAGACAATGAATGATGTTCATGACCTTTGACGAGCTACCTCCAGCCTCATTAGAGATGGACCAAGGGACGTGTCCACCAACCACGCCACTCACTCCACCCTGGTGAGGAAGAGCAGAGGCAGAAGGCCCGTCTTTAGACATAATCTGCCATATGCAAGACTGTTTTAAGAGAAAAGATGTGTTCCCACAACAGCAGCCTTACTGCCCTCATTCTCCTTTATCTGCCCCTCTCTTCTCTAAAGTGAATAATGCATCATGAGAACAAGAATTCGAATAAGAAAACAAACAGGTGCGTGAGAGCCTGCAATGGGGAAAATTTAATCTGATCCGAGGGTTTGGGGAAAGATTTCGCAGAAGAGGTGATGGATGAGTGGGTCTTGAAATACGAGCCAGTGTTTATTAGGAAGAGAAAGAATATATTCTCAGCAGAAGGATGGTAGGTGTGAGCGTTCGTCTTGGTTAGGTAATAGCAAAATGTCTGGTGTGTCTGAGTGTGGAATATGGGGGGGGGGGCGATGGATGGGAAGGAGGTTTTCTCATTGGATAAAGTGCAAAGAGAGAGGTACGTTTGGCAGGAAGGATGGCCAAGGACAGGGGGCCTCTCCCAGGCTTCATCATGGCAGGTGCAAGAATTCGGATCTTTGGGGAACGTATTCTTGCCACCCTAGGGACTTGTCTCTGGCTGTCATGCTGATCTCAGTCTAGCGACCGTATCTGGGCTCCTGGCTTCTACCACTTGGGACAGAAGAGCCTCGTTCTTTTATGGAACATCCCAGGAATTCACAGAGAGGCTGGATGAGACATGTGACTTGAAACCCTTCACAGGCACTTATATTTTCTAAAGAGATGGGCAAAATGCCAGAGCAGAAACAAGAATCTTTTGAACTTGTAAAACACAGCTAAGTTTCATCGTTTAGGGTCAAAGGAGTGAAATGGTTTTTTTTTGTTTGTTTGTTTGTTTTTTTTTTTTTCCCCCTCCAGAAATTCTTCACTAAAGCCACTTTGCAAGGTTGGGAGTGCTGGATATGTCAACTGAGGGTCCTCATGTTTTTACCTTGGAAGAGGAAGTGCTGCTGTCAAACGCCCTTTTGTTTTAAGTAATGGGATTTTTCTGGGGTTATAAGCACAGTGCTGGGTCATGGTCTCCCAGAAAGCACATTAAAAAAAAATTTTTTTTTTTTCTAGAGGCTCTTGGAGGTAGACATTTCCGCAAAAGAATCAGGAAGAGGTAGAAAGTGCATGTCCCTGTTCTTTACAGCAGATGAGGCAATGATGGCTAGAAGGAAAATAGTATAAGGAGTATCCCAAATGTGCCAGGTATAGTGCCAGGCATTTTTTTTTCATTTTTATTTATTTATTTTAAAAAATTATGGCAGGGAGTTTCCGTCGTGGCTTAGTGGTTAACAAATCCGACTAGGAACCATGAAGTTGGGGGTTCGATTCCTGGCCTTGCTCAGTGGGTGAAGGATCCGGCGTTGCCATGAGCTGTGGCGTAGGTCGCAGACGCGGCTCAGATCCCACGTGGCTGTGGCTCTGGCGTAGGCCTGAAGCTACAGCTCACATTCGACCCCTAGCCTGGGAACTTCCATATGCCGCAGCAGAGGCCCAAGAAATGACGAAAAGAGAAAAATAAATAAATAAATAAAAAATAAAAAATAAAAAAAATTATGGCATATAGAAGTTCCCAGGCCAGGGACTGAATCTGAGCTGTAGCTGAGACCTGTACCTCAGCTGCAGCAGCGCTGGATGCTTTAACCCACCGCTCCAGGCCCTGGATCAAACCAGCGCCTCTGCAGTGCTCTGAGCTACTGCAGTGGGATTCTTAACCCACCTTGCCACAGCAGGAACTCTGCTAGGTACTTTAAAAAATTTTAAGAAATAGGTTGTTGTTATTCCCATTGAACAGATGAGAAAATTGAGACCCAGGATTGTTTTTCGTTTCTTGTTTTTTTTTTTACTTTGTAGGGCCTCACCCATGGCATATGGAGGTTCCCAGGCTAGGGGTTGAATCAGAGCTACAGCTGCTGGCCTACGCCACAGTCACACAGCAACGCGGGATCTAAGCCGTGTCTGTGACCACACCACAGATCACAGCAACGCCAGATCCTTAATCCACTGAGCGAGGCTAGGGATCGAACCTGCAATCTCATGGTTCCTAGTTGGTTGTGTTTCTGCTGCATCACAAGGGGAGCTCCAAAGATAATATTCAAAAAAATTAATAGAAAATAAAAATGAAAGGTCTTCACCTTTCTATTAACCACCCCAGTAATATCTGGAATTTTTCTTTTTTGGAGTTAAACCTTTATTGAACCATGACATTCAGATGTGACTGGGCAAGTTTGGGTTGCTATGGCCAAAGACAGAACCAAAATATTCAAATTCTAACTCCATAAACAAAAGTTCTGTGACATCTCCAAGCCTCAGTTTCCGGTACTCCCACAGCTGGCATGAAGGTCAAGGGAAATGCTACATGGCACGTGGCGGGCATGGTGCCTGCCACAGAACTGGTCTTAAATAAACAGAACCCGTCAGCACTCGCATCCACGGTGAGAGCTTGGCACCTCCTTGATGGTGATTGTTATTAGCGGGATGGCAGTGAAAGCGAATGGCTCAAATACACAGAACAGACAAAGGTTGTGAAACCAGGTGGGGCGGGCATTGCTGTTCTCAAGAAGGGTGAAGAGACTCCTTGTGTTTGCTGCAATTAGACACTGATCGTCTTCCCAGAAACTTACTGACTTTCCGTTTAGGAGTTTGGGGGTTTAAAAATTATCAGTTGGAGTTCCCGTCGTGGCGCAGTGGTTAACGAATCCGACTAGGAACCATGAGGTTGCGGGTTCAGTCCCTGCCCTTGCTCAGTGGGTTAACGATCCGGCGTTGCCGTGAGCTGTAGTGTAGGTTGCAGCCATGGCTCGGATTCTGCGTGGCTGTGGCTCTGGCGTAGGCTGGTGGCTATAGCTCCGATTCGACCTCTAGCCTGGGAACCTCCATATGCCACGGGAGCGGCCCAAGAAATGGGAAAAGGACAAAATAAAAAAATAAAAAAATAAAAAAAATAAAAATGAAAAATAAAAATTATCAGTTGACCACGAGGTGAGAGCCCCCCTGGGGAAGACCTTGGTCTCTTTGACTCATGGCTTGTGTTCCCAGAGGCTAGAACAATACCTGGCACATAGTGATTTCTCAGTGTTTATTGTTGCGTAAATGCATGGGTAATAAGCGTTCGACGACTGTCTAAAGGGCTGCACACTGGGCCAGCATGGTACTTCCCATCTACTCACCTACAAACATTTTAAAAAGAGGTACCATGTTCTTGGCGTTATAAAGCATCCCTACGGAGGACAGGTAGACATTGGGCTTGGATCCTGTCTTGGCTGAGCTTCCGGACCCAGAAGGGAGATATATGACAAGTGACCAGAGAGGCATTCAGGCAGTGTTATGAGGGTTTTCAGGAGGAACCTATCACTTTTAACTAGTGGAACCAGGATGGCAATGACCCTTGAACAGACCCTAGAAGGATACCCATATACCTGTTTACTCAATCCACTTAGGAAAACAGCCATCCTTTCAGTACATAAATGAGTTAGATTAAGAAGAACTGTGTCCCTGGTGGCACAGCAGGTTAAAGATCTGCCATTGTCTCTATTGTGGCACAGTTCGATCCCTGGCCCTGGAACTTCTACATGCTGTGGCTGCAACCAAAAATAAAAAATACCTGTAGTAAGCCACTGAATTGACCGGTTCTCTAACTTGTCTAGTCGATTCAATCAAATAATCCATCTTGCGTGGGTACCAGTGCTCCAGAATGTATTTTTGCCACAAACGAGAAATTAGCCAGGCTCAGCATCTTGCTTCAACTCTCCACACTGAGCGTTCGCACTTCAACAATTCATTAAAACCCTGCGTCTGTGCCAAGATCTCCCTTGCTTCCCTTCGTTCTCTCTCCTTCATTAAAACAGAGCGATTATGCAATCCTATTCCTCTGCCCAGGGCTCATTCTAAAAATGGTCTTTTGCAAATGCCGCTGCTTGGCTGATGGGCACCGGGAGACAGTGGGAGACGCCGGGAAATGGCAGAAGCTCTTCTCCAGGGTCTAGTTGGGCAGAATGCTTTGTCCGGGATGGGCCATGGGTTCCTCCCAGCCTCAACCCTCAACGGTGGGGATGAGCAGGAGTGGAGAAGGGAGGATACAGGGAGGCAGCAAGGGGAAGGCTCACTTTGCCCTTTGCAGACTCCTGGGAAAGATGAGGTCGCAACACTCCCTCAGCTTCTCTGGACCTGCAGGACACCAGCAGGTGCTCTCTTAGGCCCCCTCCCAGCCTCATCCTGCCCCACTTTGTCTGAACGAGGAGGTCGGCTCTGCGGACACACTTCCTTTCTTAGGTGCCCGCTTGGGAAGGGAGCACAAATGTCTGGAAGGGGAATGCAACTCCCTCTGAGACCTTGTCCCATGTATTTTCCCTCTGTGTTTTATTGTAAACCTCCTTCCCCATCCTTGGTACCAAATCCAGATATAGAAGAAAGTGGTGCTAACTGCAGATGTGGGAGGGGGATGGGGAGAGGGAAACTTTTTTCAAAATAGTTCTATCAGGAGTTCCCGTCATGGTGCAGCGGAAACGAATCCGACTAGGAATCATGAGGTTGCGGGTTCGATCCCTGGTGTCGCCCAGTGGGTTGGGGATCTGGCGCTGCCGTGAGCTGTGGTGTAAGTAGCAGATGCGGCTCGGATCTGGCATTGTTGTAGCTGTGACATAGGCTGGCAGCTGCAGTTCCAGTTCGACCCCTAGCTTGGGAACCTCCGTATGCCACACGGGAGTGGCCCTATAAAGACAAAAAAAAAAAAAAAAAGAATAGTTCTATCAGCATCTAACTCTGTTACAACTTCTCTCTCTATAGTGGTGGCTGTTTGGGTTTCTGTTTTTGTTTTGGCTGTGCCTGTGGCATGTGGAAGTTTCCGGGCCCAGGGTCAGACCCACGCCACAGCGGTGACCCAAGCTGCTGCAGTGACAAAGCCAGATCCTTCACTCGCTGCCAGGGAACTCCCACCATATACATAGTTTTAAAAAATCAAATTGTGGCAGGTAGGGAAAAATCCTTCTAGCTCGTGTTCTTCCCCAGAATAAAAGCAGCTGTCATTGATGGGGTGCTGGCTATGCACCAGGCACGGTGCCCAGTATTTTATATGTTTCACAGGATGCTCACAACTTTCCTAGGGAAGTGCTCTTGTTAGGACACTCTCGATATCTGAGAAAATTGAGGTTAAGTGACGAGGAGGTTACATGACATGCCCACATACCAGGTGAGCTGCAGGGCCAGTGTTTGAAGCCAGGCAGCTTAACTCCAAAGTACAGGCAATTCATAAAGCTCTCCATCGTCCTGTCCCAGTCCTGTACTCTGGCTCTTTAACACGTGACGTTCCCGGCGCTGGCCATGACAATTTCCTCAGGTAGCATTTTGGTCTGAATGGTGGCGTTCCCGGAGTACGAGGTGCACGTGGAAGCCAAGTGGGAAAAGACATCAATGACTCTTCACGTGTTGTCTCGTGATTCAATGCATCATATACATTTTGAGAAATTAACTTGAAAAGCGTGGTACGATGACACTTACTTTATGGAGAGACAGGCCCTTATCAGGTCAGATTGGGTCCCATGAATTATTTCTGTCTGGCTGCTTCTTTGCTTCAGATGCTGCAGCTGGGCTGAGGTGAGGCAGGGACACTGAAGCCGGTCTGGAAAATTCAGGGAGAACAAGGCCTGTGCGCCCATGCACCACCACGCTCCAACCTTTTATACCTGGAAGATGATGCTTATCAGTCACCATCCAGAGGGAGCCTCAGACTGTTCTCAGTCCTCTGCTAAAGAGTAACTTCTGTCTGCAGAGTGGAACTGACAAATGAGACAAAATCCCTTTACTGTGGCAAATGAACAGCATGAGAGGGACACAAGCATAGCACGGCACAAAACTAGGTCATCTGAATTCTAAGATACAGCATGCTGTCCGGGGCTCCATCCTCTCCTTACACCTGCTCTTTGGGATGGGTGCCATCTAAGCGCATCATTCAGGAGCACAGCTAAGACTTCCGAAGCCCTTCAGGTCCAGTTCCAAGAAAGCCCAAGAGAAGGACATTCCTTCTGCTATGCACGGACGGCTCGGCTTCCAACGCCAGACTGACTGTCCTCTCCTCTGAGTCATCGAGCCCCACCGCACCCCCACCCCAGGGAGCTCTTACCTCCCCTCAGGTATGTGCTGATACCCCTGGCTGCACAAGCGTGATCATTATCCCAGCGAAAGACAGAAAACAGGAGCAGGTGGTAGTGGGCATTTCAATAAGGCAGATCTTATTAGCAAAGTTGTCACACAATCCCAGTTCACACGTACATGGGGCTTACTGTGTCCTGGGTGCTGATCTAAGCATATTGAGCATAACTCTTGGATACTCACGGCCATCCTGTATTATTATTGCAGAAGGAAGCCTGGGGCACAGAGAGGTGACATAACTTGTCACAGGTTACATGCATCTATAACCTGGGCTAACTGGCTCCTGGGCGACCCTGCTGTCCTAGGACGTTCACTAGCCTTCCATAAAGAAGGACCAAAAGGCCCAACCGCCGTGATGGCTCATTTCATAGGAAAGCTTTCTTAGGAGGGGAAGAAATGTTCTTTTACACTTGACCACATATCTGGGCTTATGCTTGAGGTTTGAAAGGAGGGATTGGTATTAGGGTGGGGGTGGGGGGAAGAAGGCTACATTCCCAGAGCACCTGCTCTAGGGCAGGGACCATGTTCAATGCCTGCATATACAGTGTCTCAGATTTCTTCCTCCCGGCCCCACTGTGGTCCTCTTCTCACACACGGTCCCTGGGAGGGCAGTTGCCTCTTCCAAAGCCACACAACTTGACAGCAGTGAACTTAGAGCTCAGAGCCCACTGTGTCTGCCTTTCCACTCCAGGAAGTCAGCAAAGCATATCCTTCTCTAGAGGAGAAGACAAAAAAGAGAAGAAGTGGATTTGGTAGAATGGAGCTCAGGTGCTTTACCATCGGAGGGACCCCCCCTGACGTCCAATCCTGCTTCACTAGGGTTTGGGGAGGGATAGAGGCGGGGGTGGGGTAGGAGAGCTTGGGAAATCTCAGCTGGTTTTTACTGAAACTAATAATTGCTATGATCCTGACTATTCTCTCAGCTCCATGACCTAAGCCAAGATGTTGCTAGAAGGCAATTCAATGTTCCAATTTGAAATAAGTCACACTTCAGGACAGAGAGAGAAATAACAGAGCAGAGCAGCTCAAGCTCAAGATGATTCTTCATTTTGAACTGCTTTCTGCAGCTGAGAAATGAGATCAATGTTCTCTGCTGATTTTCTTGGTAAGTGAATAACAGCTACTCGGAGGCTCCCAAGTTCTATCATCGTCAGGGCTACAATCTAATGCTTTATTAAGAGGGAACAGAAGTGCTGTTGGTGGAGAAAGTCCGTGTCCCTCAGCCCATCTTGACTTACCTTGGCCTTAACAATTTCTTTCCTTGAGCCAGCTCTGGTTTCTGGTTGGGAAGGTCTCAATATCTTCCCTCTAACTACCAGGCAGTAAGGGGGACTTCCTGGCTTCTGCCTTCCCATTCTCAGCATTGCTAAAAATCAGATTCCCCAGGCCTGTGACTTCCCTTTATTGATCCAAGTTCCTCAAAGCTTCCCCTTCACAGATAGTGGTATTTGTGAGCATAAGACTATGGAGGTTATCTAGGAGGCCATTTTATTCCCCATCCATCCATCCATCCATCCGTCTGTCCGTCCATCCATCCATCCATCCATCCATCCATCCCCCCACCCTGAGTGCCTACTCTATGCATGCTGGAGCAACACAAAGTTCAAAGTGCCAAGGCCTGAGGTTGTAGTAAGCTCTACCTGTTTGAGGCATAGGAAGGAGACAGTGTGGCTGGAAGGTGGAGAAAGAAGGACACTAGAGAGAGCGGCCACTATGGTGGGTATCATAGATTTCAATTTGATTACAATAGGATGCATGGCAGCTCTAAGCAGAAGGATGCTCTGAACTAATTCTGTTTGAAGAAGGTCACTCTAGCTTCTTTTGGAGAATAGATGACTACAACAGACAGACATATCGACAGAGAGCCTCGTTAGGAGGGCATTGTGATAGCTCAAGCAAGATGATGGCTTGATCAGCCTATAGGGCCACAGTGGAGTTTGGAATAAGTGGTTATATGTGGGATATAATTTGTAGGTAGAGCTAAGAGGGCTTGCTGAATGGGCAAGGGATGGATAGACAAAGAAAGGAAGACGATATCAGACTTTTGGCTTGAGTAACGGAGTGACGGCTAGCGCATTGCAGGAGAATCGAAAGCTGTGATGTGAAGATGAGCGAGTCGAAGGTCCTTCCAGTTTTAACTGTCCTTAACTCTCAATAGGTGTCCAAAGCAGGTGCAAGCTTGTTTCCCAGCTTAGCCTGCATGAGGAGCGGCTGCAGTCACAAGAACAAAACCTGCGTGTGCGTGAGACCCCGCTGAGCACAGAGAGGCACGGACCTTGGTATCTGGCCAATCTTTGGAGCAGGCCTGCCGAGGCAGTACAGACAGAAGCAGCGATGCTCTCTGGAGCCCCATCTCCCACGGTGTCCTTTACTGCCTGAGGGGCACACAGGGATTAATTAGGAGATGTCAAGAGGCATCTTTTAATGCCTTGGAAAAAATCTGGGCCACAGAGGCCATCATCATTTTAATCACTTCCATTGACACAGTGGCGTTAGGGTTCACTGCGTGTTTTTACATACGTCCTACTATTTGCTTCTCCCTATAACACAGAAGGAGGTCCAGTTGTTCCCATTTTATAGGAGAGGAAACTCAATGAAATTATGTAACAGGCCTAAGAATAGTCAAAGGCTTATGAAGAGGTAGAAGGAAGAAGAGAATGAGGGTAAAGATAAGCCTTTTTTTTTTTTCCTGTTTTTTTTCAGGGCAGCACCCACAGCATATGGAGGATCCCAGGCTTGGGGTCAAATCGGAGCTGAGGCTGCTGGCCTACGCCAGAGCCACTGCAATGCCAGATCTGAGCTGCATCTGTGACCTACGCCACAGCTCACGGCAATGCTGGATCTTTAACCCATGGAGTGGGGCCAGGAATAGAACCCGCAACCTCATGATTCCTTGTGGGATTCTTTAACCACTGAGCCATGACAGGAACTCCAAGATAAGTCTTATTATTGCTTTTTAAGCTGGTGTAGGCAGTGGAAAGAGGGCTCATATTTGCTTTTAAAGTTTTTTTTTTTTTAATGTATTTATTTATTTAAATGGCCTTCCCTGGGGCATTTGGAAGTTTCCAGACTAGGGGTCAAATCAGAGTTGCAGCTACAGGCCTATGTCACAGTTTGAAGCAACTCCAGATCTTTAACCTATTGAATGAGGCCAGGGATTGAACCTGCATCCTCACAGAGAAAACACTGGGTCCCTAATCTGCTGAGCCACAATGGGAACCCTACTTTTAAAGTTTTCAGAGAGGCGAATGTTAGCAAACATATTTGGAACTAAATGGAAGGGGTAAAAAAGACCCAGGTCAAGAGTTCCCATCACGGCTCAGTGGTTAACAAATCCGACTAGGAACAATGAGGTTGTGAGTTTGATCCCTGGCCTTGCTCAGTGAGTTAAGGATCCGGCACTGCCATGAGCTGTGGTGTAGATTGCAGACGCGGCGCGGATCCTGTGTTGCTATGCCTGTGGCATAGGCCGGTGGCTACGGCTCCAAGTGGACCCCTAGCCTGGGAACCTCCATATGCTGTGGGAGTGGCCCAAGAAATGGCAAAAAAACCAAAAAAAAAAAAAAAAAAAAAAAAAAAGACCCAGGTCATCAGAAAACACTTGTAAAAGAGTTCAGATTCATTTCTTTGCATGGCAGTCTGCTCTACCTCCTACAGTCTTCTTTTATTTATTTTGAGAATGCCTGATTCCTCCTTTAAAACCCAGCTCAGACAGTATAACTGACAGGCTCCAGGTTGATTTTCTGACTTCAAAGTCTCTTTCAGAAATTCCCCATCCCAGGAGGATGAGTAGGTTGAAACCGTCAGATCTTACTACTTCAACCTCGTAGCTATAGCAGATTAAAGCCGAGGTGGATACCTGACCCAGGAAGAATCCGTTTATTGGCCAGCCAGCGAAAACACTTTCTCATTCCTGAGAGTTTGAACAAGGGGTCTTGGAGGTGGTAACCGGTGGCTGATGGCGTTTCTCGAGGAATAGTCATGCGGAGGTGAAGCAGGAGTCGGCATGTTTCTGCTGACATTATGATGGAGCTTGGAAACCACAGGGAAGCATAAACAAAGTCAGGCTACATCCATTGATTTATTCAGGAACAGTTGCCGTTTGGCCATATTCTACAGTCTGGCTCATTAAACATCCGCTTGAACCCCTTTCTAGCATGGCTTCCTGTTCTCAAGGGGCCAGGAAGCTGAACACCAAGTTTTTGGAAACTCTGCAGCTCAGGTTCTGCGTTTAACCTTGGTTCTGTCAAGCAGAGGAGACGGGCTGAGACTTGGACGGAGGGGTGATCCATGTGTGTTTCATCCTCCAGGATCTGAGGACTGAGTTACCTCCTGGTCTCTGGCAGTATGGAGGTCCCTCGGAAAACTAATGATAGGATTACCACATGATCCAGCAATCTCACTCCTGGACACATATCTGGACAAAATTTTCATTCAAAAAGATACACGCACCCCTATACTCATCACAGCACTATTCACAATAGCCAGACATAGGAACAACCTAAATGTCCATTGACCGATGAATGAATAAAGAAGATGTGGTATGTATATAGGATGGAATACTACTCAGCCGTAAAAAGACAGAATAATGTCATTTGTGGCAACGTGGATGCAGCTAGCGAGTCTCAAACTAAGTGAAGTAAGTCAGAAAGAGAAAGACAAATACCATATGATATTGTCTAGGTGTGGAATCTAAAATATGGCACAAATGATCCTATCTGCAAAACAGAAACAGATCACCGACACCCAGATCATACCTGTGTTTTCTGGGGGCGCAGGGCGGGGTGGGGAGGAGGGAGAGAAGGGGACAGAGGTGAGTTTGGGGTGAAAACTATTACATTTAAAATGGATAAGCAAGGAGTCCTACTGCACAGCATAGGGAACCATGTGCAATTTCTTGGGCTAGAACATGATGGAAGACAGTATAAAAAAAGAGAAATATATATATATTCATATATATAATTATTCATATTCAATTCTATATGAATATATAGAATATATGTAATTATATATGAATATATATGTAGTTATATAATGTATATTATCTAATATATGTGATTATATTATACATTATATATTCATATATGTAATGGTTATATATTATATGTAAATATATAATCATATATATGATTGGTTCACTTTGCTATACAGAAGAAATTGATATCAACTATATTTTTTTAAAAAAATTTAAAAATGATATTGAAGATCCCCTCCCTAAAAAAAAAAAAAAAAAAAAGAGGCCCTCTCAAAAAAGGGAGTCTTAGACTGGGACCAGGTTGGGTTTAAAGGCAGAGAAGATGTGGTTTGCGAGTTATATGTATATATACTATGTATAGTTATATATAAATACGAGATCACGGAACACTGGATGTTTACTTTGTCTAGTGGCAAAATAGCGAAATTATCCTGTGTGGTGTAACCTCCATGAAAAGCCAGTTAAAAGAAAAGGTTTGTGACACTTTGCAGCTGTAAGTCCTTGCTCTGAAAAGTGAGGTCCATGGAACAGCACTACCAGCATCCCCTGGGAACCTGTTAGAAATGCAAAATCACAGGCCCTGCCCCTCACCTGTTGAGTCAGAGTCTGCAGTTGAACAAGATCTGCCGTGTTTCATAAGAAAGAACAGTGGATTAGCTCCCGTACACTCTGCTCTAGACCTGAAAGAAAAAATTGACAAGATCAAACAAGGATGGAGTCGAAAGTTTATCCAATTTAGGCTAGTCCTTTTTAAAAAGCATATAAAGTTCTGAATACAACATTAGGTATGCAAATATACGTATATTTAGAAGGAGCTCCTGCCAGTGGGGACCCTGGAAGCTTAAGTTTCATTAGCATCACAAAACACTGCGGCTCCAAGTTTTAAAGGTTCTGTTCAGGACTTTCTATGACTGCTCCTAACAATATGCTATTGCTCTCAGTCGTAGGGCTAATGTAAGCAGAAGTCAAACTCAGAGAGTGATCCGGCGGGCTGTTCTAGTACAACCAACATTGAATCGACAGCACTGATTGTGAACGAGGGAAAACTGAATAATGACATCAGCCTCTGTACGAGTATTTAAACCACAGAAATTGGCAAATGCTACCAAACAGGGTACCCTCTGCTCTCTGCCCACTCTGTCAATCGTTAAAAGTTTATCACCGAACTACTGTCTTTCCATTAGATTTTTGATGGCTGTAATTTTTTTTTTTTCTATGCCTGCGGCAATCCCAGGCCAAGGGTTGAATCTGAGCCACAGCAGTAACTAGAGCCATAGCAGTGACAACTCAGGTCCTTCACCTCTAGGCCACCAGGGAAATCTGGCTGTGGGTTTTTTGAGGACAGGCTCTGAGTTTTATTCATCTCTGTACCCTGGCACTTAAGCAAGATGTAGTAGGCGTGGTATTGCTATGGCAGAAACAATATGATTGATTGCTTCTTCCTTCTTCCATTCTGGGCTATCACCTAGAAAAATTTCACGGTTGGCCCCAATATTGGGCATTGCCTGTGAAATAATGATGGACTGGACTCGGGCATGGCCAGGAAATCGCCACCTTTCTTAATGGCACGTCCTCAGTCTGTTCATGTCCCTTTACAAGGGTTCCTGTGCTTTCTCTTCGGTTACAGCACACTCCAGGGGCCGGAAATGCAGTGAACTGTCTGCTGAGGTCAGCTGTGGCCTTGGGCTATGTGTTCGTCCCAGAAGATGCCACAGGAAATGAGATGCAAAAGGAGAGAGGGCAGTGGTGTGCTGGGTAGTGCTCCCCAAGGCTCCCTCTGCATGGCAGCTCCTTCAGGAAAGGGCCACTAACGCAGAAGATGCCCTGTTAACATGGTCTTGGAGCATTACAGCTCCACAGCTTTCACGGCCATTGAGAACAACACGTGAGTAAGAGACTTTGGCAGGTATTTGGTCTCTCAGAGAGCTTCCGAGGGAATAAACAGCAACCTGTCATACAACACATGCTATTGGAGTACCCACTGTGGCTCAGTGGGTTGCAAACCCGACTAGTATCCGTGAGGATGTGGGTTCGATCCCTGGCCCTGCTCAGTGGGTTAAGGATCTGGCGTTGCCGTGAGCCGTGGCATGAGCTGTTGCCATGAGCTGCAGCTCTGATTGGACCCCTAGCTTGGGAACTTCCGTATGCTTCAGGTGTGGCCTTAGAACAGCACAGCCTCCCCCCCGCCCCCAAACCCAAAACAACAGCAGCAAAAATCCAAACCCTAGATCAGGTTCTTGACCCGCTGAGTCCCAACAGGAATGCCACGTGGGGAACTTCTAAAAAATACCAATGTGTCAGTTCACCCTCAGGGCTCCTGATTTAATTGGTCTGGGCTGGCCCCTGGGCATTGACATTTAAAAAGTAGTCTCCCCAAATCTGAGAACCCTGGGAGAAAGCATAAGTCAAAGAAGAGCAAACGGCGTCCTCATAGCTAAGGAAGAAATTGCACATTTCAAAACATTTTTTGGGGGCAGGGCAGGTAAGTACAGAACGTAGGTTGCGATGCTGGATTGATCATCCTTGGCCTAAAGGAATTGACATTTCCAGGAAGACGTTTTCTCCTTTACCAAGAGGGACAAAGCTCTCGAATCTAAAACTTAGAAGCTGAGTCACTGATAAATGTGATAAACAAGGCCCCGGGGTACTGACCCCTGTGTTTACTTTTTCACAGTAAGTTCTGACTATTCACGCAAAGCCTGCTGACCCCAAGTTCAAATTCTTACACATCCAATTGCTTTCCATGTGGTCCTGACATGTAGTTTTAGCCATTCGGAGCCTGTCTGGTTTATCTACCTTATGAAACTGCGCCCAAATCTTCTCCAGCCATAAATAAGACAGACCTGGAGGCTGTAAAAGACCTTGAACCACTGTTGGCCTTGGAGCGCTCTGACCCAGGGACTCCTTTTCCAGCTGTTGAATGACCTCACCTTGACACTGATGTTCTGTCTCCAACTCCTCACCCCCTGGGGGACCCCTTTACCCTCTTCCCCCTCTGGAGGGTGACTGAGCCAGCTGTCTGTGGAAGGAAGGTGTCCGCTCTGATAGACCCCTAAATGCTACCCCCGCCGGAGCTCGTGGGGGCCTAGTGTCATCTCACGGTCCTAGCTTTGCCTTTATTAATCCTGAAATTTTCAAACCCATCACAGGCACATGTGTGCATAGAGTAGCCGTAGCCCATTATGAACTCATCACGGGTAAAGGCTACCTGGTCATCCTCTAATGGGAGTGAAGGCAGTGACAAAGCCATGGCCACCCCCCCTCACTATTACAGAGTTGGCTCATAGTGAAAAATCAGAAACTACCGCTGACAATCTGCAACAGGAGGGAGATAGAGGCAAAACTGCAGAGAATTCTGTCCTGAAAGGGAGCCCTGCCATCTCCATGTCCTCATGGCATAGCTATTATTCTGTTTCATTACAGGCTTGATGACAGACCCAAAGTGTCTGTGATCACGGAGTTCTCCTCATTCTGGGAGGTAGAAAACACAGGCAATGGATGGTCTTGGAGCGGGGACGGAGGTATGTTATAGAAAGAACACTGGGCTCTAAGGGGCCTAGGCTGCTGCTGCTTTTCTTTTTTTCCTTTGGCCACACCCTCCTGCATATGGAAGTTCCTGGGCCAGGGATCGAATCTGAGCCACGGCTGTAACCAGAGCCACTGCAGTGATAACATTGGATCCTTAACCCACTGAGCCACCAGGGAGCTCCCAATGAGCAGCTGAATGTATTTGTCCAAGGTCACGAATCTAGAAAACAGGCGTGCTAGGATCCAAAATGCCTTATTTGCATGTCACAGAGCCTCAAATCAAACGAGCTTAGATGATAGAGAAGTCCTGGACTGTCTCACCTGCCTTGGACTCTTGCTGGTAAATTGAAGTCGTGCAACACGCTGCTAGGAGGCCTCAAATCATTAGCAGCAAATCAAATTCTCCCAGAAGGTGACTTTCCCATCTCCCCTACAGGGGGGCTCCCATCTTCCCTGGTAACTAGTGGGACCAGTGGGTCAGAGCTGACTTCCCTCTACTCTGACCCAAGGCCTTGGCCTCTCCAGTGGGCTCACGGGCTGCCGTTTCAATGAACAGAATCTCTGGCTCAGCCAAGCACGGAGCTCTTCTTTCCGTCCTCCTTCCCTTTTGCCTCCCACGACCATCAAGGCTTAGTCACAGGATATCCTACTTCCTTTTGCCATTTACTTCATTGTTCCATTTCGTGATAATGAAACTCATTATTCAGAGGCTCTATATTCTTGGAGAAAGGAAGTTTTGTCTGAAAATCAGCTTTCCTCTGGAAATGTTTTAGACCAATGCATCGCCTTCGAACTTTTTTCGGGGCATCTGTTTTCCACCCAGTCTATCCATTTGACCATTGGCATTGATGACCAGTCCTTCTAATTCGTTTTTTGGGGGAGGCTTCACCTGAAGCATGTAGAAGTTTCCGGGCCAGGAATTGCCACAGCTGTGACTGAGCCACAGCAATGACAATACTGGATCCTTAACCTGCTATGTCACCAAGGGAATCCCAAGTTGTCCTTATTCTTGATACAATTTTTTTTTTTGTCTTTTTGCCTTTTAGGGCTACACCCACGGCATATGGAGGTTCTCAGGCTAGGGGTCTAATCAGAGCTACAGCTGCCGGCCTGCACCAGAGCCACAGCAACACCAGATCTGAGCCGTGTCTGTGATATACCACAGATCATGGCAACGTTGGATCCTTAACCCACTGAATGAGGCCAGGGATTGAACCCGTGTCCTCATGGATGCTAGTGGGGTTCACTAATCGCTGAGCCATGACGGGAACTCCTCTTGATACAATTTTTAATTTCTTTTCTTTTCTTTTTCTTTGTTTGCTTTTTAGGGCTGCACCCATGACATATGGAACTTCCCAGGTTAGGGGACGGATCGGAGCTCAGCTGTCAGCCTACACCACAGCCAGATCTGAGCCACATCTATGATCCACACCACAGCTATGGCAACGGATCCTTAACCCACTGAATGAGGCCAGGAATCAAACCCGCATCCTCATGGTTACTAGTCAGGTTCATAACCCACTGAGTCACAAGGGGAACTCCAAATTTTTAATTTCTAATTTCCTGAAACTATTTGATTGACCCATAATTTCCTCTATCTACCCTTTCCCCCAACACACAGATAGAGGAGAATACATATCTATGATAGCTATTTATCTACATCTCTATTAGATCTATCTATCTATCTATCTATCTATCTATCTATCTATCTATCTACCTATCTGTCTATCTATCTATCATCTCTCTACCTGAAGCAGAACACCTATGGACGTAGATAAAGTTCCATTCTCAACGTAAAGATATGGAATTAATAGAGGGGCAAGAAATCTGTAATGACAACACCTAAGCATGCATGGGATGGCAGGGCCATGCTTTATGGACTCTAGTAAGATAATTTGCTCACTCCATCATTGCTCTTCTCTGCTGTTCTAGTTCGCCTCACTTGGAGGGAAGACGTCTATCAGAAAACTCGATTTCTTATACTTCCAGCTCTGTGACCGGAAAAGCTAGGGCTCTTTTCCAGTTCCACTCCAAACAATCCTAAGAAATGACTCTGATTAGCTTTGCTCAGGTAACATGCTCACCCCTGGACCCGAAACTGGGGTCATGGGAACTGGTACCTATGTTCGGCTAGACCAAGGTGATGTATCTTCCCTCTTCCCTTCCCATTAGCCAACAGGTGGACGATTTAATTTGGATTAAAAGCCTGGAAGGATGGGGAGAGCAGTATGCTAAAGGAATTAGGGCTACTGAAAGTAGGACAGAAACGATTGCTGTCTAGCATCACAGAACTGAGTGCGTCTGTCTGATTCCAGAACATAAGCATCCTGTGCTCTATCTCATGCCTTGCAGAGAAGAGGAATGTGGCTGGAGATCTTAAGAGGAAGCTCTTTATGAAAAACAGAATCAACATTCCTCTGCTTCTTAAGTTAGTTGAAATTTGTTTTTTTTTTTTCCACTTACATGTTCTTTCATTCTAAAAAAAAGTGTCACATCACTGTAAAATGGAGAGCTGAACTAATTCATGGTCTATATGCTTACCTGTACATTTATTGAACCAAGAGTTATAGATTTGAGGAAAATGATAAAGTTTTTTAGGTTGCTCAAAAATGTGATTTCACATTTTTTTCTGCAGAACACACCATTGATATCATTGGTTTCCTGCATGCTTAAACGTTCAAAGAATTTGGTACCAAGGCCTGTGGCTTGAATGTCCTAAGCTAGATGTGTGGGTAACATTCTTTGGGTTGCTGGGGATACTCTTCTTCAGGCCACCATAAGAAAGAAAGAGCCCATTGTATGGATTCCTGAAGGTTGGGATTTTGCTGACCTGGGATGCTGCAGGAATCACCTAGATGCCAGGACCACTATTTCTGGTCTTTCTTATGAATTTTATGGTGTCTCTCTACATGTCTCCATGTCTCCTTAAATCTCTGCTCCATCCTCTTCTCATTTGTAGCTGGTCAATCTTATCAACACCTTGAATCTCAAATTTCAGATGCGACTTCCACAGTGGTTTCCATAATTATCCGTGCTCCCTCTTTCAGTCCTTTATTCCAGGTGACCACAAATATCACCGACCACCCCACGGATGGGATCTCTTGGGTCAGATTTCCATCTTGATTCGATCAGAAGCCTCCCATGAACAGCGATGTGGGTGGTGCTGCTTTCCTGAATAGGGAATTTTGGGCCCGCCAGTAGTTTGGGCAGAAAGGGGCTGGCACCATGGGTGGTGCATTTAGCCCACAGATACAGGGATAAAGTGAGTCTTGGGAACACACCTGCAAGATCAGGTATTTCTGTAGCTCAAAGAAGGAACCTGGAGTCCCTGCCTCCTTTGTAACTACTTAGGTTTCTTTGTAAGAATAAATCTATGTCTTTTCATGACATTACTCTCTCTTTTGTTCTTTTAAAAATTTATTGAAGAAATATAGTTGATTTACAATGTTTTAATTTCCTCTGTACAGCAAAGTGACTCAGTTATGTATCTTTTTCATAATCTTTTCCACTATGGTTTATCACAGGATATTGACTATAGTTCCCTTGTAATACTGTAGGACCTTATTGTTTATCCATTCTATGTATAATAGTTTGCTTCTGCTAATCGCAAATTTCCAACTTATTCCTCCTCCACCCCTCTTCCCCCTTGGCAGCCATAAGTCTGTTCTCTATGTCTGTGAGTCTATTTGTTTTGTATATCAGTTCATTTGTGTCATATGTATTTTAGATTCCACATGTAAGTGATATCATATGGTGTTTGTCTTTCTCTTTCTGACTTACTTCTCTTAGTATATACAGAGATCTCTCTCTTTTTTTTTAATAGATTCAGGTGTACAGCAAAGTGCATCAGTCATACATATAAATATATCCGTTCTTCATTTTTTATTTCTTGCTTAGCTCCTTCATCTTACAAAAAGGTGCTATAGGGAGTTCTTGTTGTGGTGTGGCAGAAACAAATCTGACTAATATCCATGAGGATGTGGGTTCAATCCCTGGCCTAGCTCAGTGGGTCGGGGACCCAGCATTGCTGTGAGCTGTGGTGTAGATGGCAGACGCAGCTAGGATCCCACATTGCCGTGGCTGTGGCATATGTCAGCAGCTGTAGCTCTGATTTGACCCCTAGCCTGGAAATTTCCATATGCTGCAGGTGCAGCCCTTAAAAAAAAAAAAAGAAAAAAGAAAAAAAAATAAAAGAAAAGGCACTCTAAATGCTTTTGTATAGCCACGGATTCCTAAGATACAGGGTATTAAAACTCACCTAATCTCCTATGCAACAACCTTGCCATTAAAGCAACTGTAGAATTAGTTGATGGAACTTATGCTCTTCCTTTTATAGATGAGAACACGGTGACCCAGAAAGGAAAATAGCCCTACCCAAGCTTGTAGTCAGTTGGTGACAAAGCTGGGAGTCAAATCCTGGTCTGCTGACTCTTTGGGGTCCTTCAAACCTCATACTGTGGGTATGTTTGGAGGGCTGGTTGGTGCTGGTGAAGAAAAAAATCTTGGCTTAAGCTATTTGCATTCAGCAGACTCCTGATCTTCTCTGTTGACTTTGATCTGAGACAAGTCTCCTCCCACTGTCCCTCAGGTTTGGCTTGGGCCAACTGAGGGTTCCTACTGTGAGGTGGCCACGTGGAACAGGTGGGTCAAGTGCTTTCATTTCATAGACCATTAACTCTTGGAACAGTAATATTTTTTTGGTATCCTTGGCCTCCAAGGTCTTTCATCACCTGCCAGGTCAGCAGAGGAGGCTACGGTCTGGGAATCTGTATGCATAGCGCCAGTTAACAGAGCTGGATTTGGTTGGCTGAAAACTTTCTGTGGGCTGCTGGGCTTCTGAGAACCTCACCCAGAGACACTCTGTCCTGGTTTTGATTTTTTTTTTCCCTCCCACGAACCCTTGTTCACATACCGTTCTTTAAGGTGAGAAAAATACAGAGCGACAGAAGTCAACTGAAGGACTGCGAGGGAGGCAGAGTTAGAGAAATGCAGGGAGAGGAAGAGAAACAGGGTCCATGATTGACAGAGACTTCGCTAGAAGAAAGAGAGCACTATCCAGAGGTACCAAAATGGTAGGGAGGAAACCAGAACAACTCAGAGGAGAAGGGAAAAGAAATACCAAAAAAAGATAGATGGGAACAATGGAGAAGGGAAGATGGAGCCCTTTTTTATTATGAATCTCTAAATAACATAGAATTTAGAGATTCTAACCAAACCCTCTAATGGTGTCAATAAGGAGATAAATTTCCCCAAGGGTCACCCTGACTTAAGGCTCAAAGCCAGCACCAGAAACCACAATGTCTAGTTCTTTCCATGGAAAGCATTTAGTTCCTTGCAAGTGATATGTATTTATTGAGTAAATAAATGAGAGCTGAGATGGTCAAGGGATTCCAGTTATGCTTAAAATTGGCAAGTTAGTCTTCAGAGGACAAGACCAGTGACATCAAATATTTGAAGGGCTGCCATTTGGAATGATAATTTGATTTGATATATTCATGCTTTAGGGATCAAGCTAGGACTAGTGGGTGAAGCTACAAATGGATAGATGTGGGGTCAATGGAAATAGCCTGCACATTTAGAGAAGAATATTCCTCATTCCCAGAGGTTTTTAAGAAACATCTGAACTGCCAGTTGGCAGGAATGTTATAGCTGGAATTGAAGTATTAATTTGCAAGGAAGGAAAATGGTTTTGTTGGCCAAACTTAATTTTGAAAACTAATCAGTGATCAGCTGTGGATGGGTGACAGGCCATTCATATGTCTCGTGTGTGTGTGTGTGTGTGTGTGTGTGTGTGTGTGTGTGCATGTGTGTGTGTGCATGCTATGTTGGACTATTTTATTCATGGTGTATTTGTATCACTTCCTTCACTGAAGAATTCTGAATGGACTTTACTAATGAGAGGAACTTGGTCAAGATTTGGAATGCAGAAATGAGAAGGATACCATTTTCTGGAGAAATGGGGTGGCCAGACTTGGTAACTTTGCAGACCTTTGCATGAGGTCTTCAAACTTCATAGCTGTAGCAAAAAAATGGAAATTCCTGAGCCCCAACCAATATTTACTCAATCAGAATCTTAAAGTTTGAGAATCACTTGGAAGAGAGCAGTCAAGACCCAGAGTAGACTATTAGGCACTTCAGGATTTGGGGTGTGGGAGAAAAGGCAACTCAGGAGTGGCATGGAGAATACTGGTGGGCACTGGGCACCTGAATTCTGGTGCTAAGACTCAGTATGGACAATAATCCCCCAGACAGGGAGCATTGCTGGGAGGCCTGGGTCCTCCGTTGACTATCTACGTAAACTTGGGCAAGTTCCTTAATGTCTCTGACCTTTTTTCTTCTTTTTAACGTGGGGACCATAGAGTTAATCTCACAAGAGTGTCCCCCACCATCCCATTTGCTCATCATCTCAGACATTTTTCGATGTGCCAGGCCATTCAGGGAACGTTGCCTTTTCTTTTGACCTCTCTCACAGGGTGGTTTTAAAGCTTAAAAGTAACCGATACGTCTACTTCCAAACCCACTGCTATTCAAAATGGTGAGCCTGGCAGGTTGTTCAGCACATTTTCACATCCTTCTTCTTTTAGAAATAGGCCCCGCACCCCAAAGCTCAGGGATGGGCACCTGATTCAGGCCTGGCTCATCCTTAGGTACCATTCTCTTGGACATAGTGATTGGATAAGGGATGGGCAGGTGACCCAAGCAAGGCAAATCAGATGTGTTTTCTCGGTTGTTATATGGATATTGGGAGAAAGATGTTCCATCCTCCTGAAGTTGCCACGCTTGGCAGAAAGGGCTCTGGGGCTACTGGTGCTTCATTTTCACCCTACGGACAAAGCTGAACTATAGAATGTATTGAAGGGGAAGGAGAATCCTTTTCTCCATTTTGTTGCCGTAAGGATGGAACTTCTCTTACACATATTTTTAACTTTTCTCCACCCTTAACTCACTCTGTTCCAGGGAAGATGGACTGCGTCAGGTGGTTGGTAGACTGAGATGACTATTAGGCAAAAGAAATCCTACAACAAGGATACATTTGAACTTGAGACAATTTCTTAAGCAGTATTTGCTAGTGAAAATTGATATAAAACTTCTAGAGGGCAATTTCAATCTAAAAAAGTGCAGATTTTCAAAATGAAATAATTTTAATTCTAGAAATTTGTGTCCTAAAAGCAAAATTACATAGGCACAAATTTACCCACAAATATTTAAAGAATTCCAAAATTACTGCCTCCTGTACACTATTGGAGTTCTCAGTTTATATTTTGTGCAGTTCCTTCCTTGCTTTATTATGTATGAATATCAGCTTGCAAGCTCTATTTTCAATAATTGCTTTCTCAACATCTTAAAATATGGAAGTCCTTCATACTCCTTTTGTTAATGGGCTGGTTGAGTATTGCCAGCTTATTTTGAACAAAATGCAACCAAAATATAAATGTCTTTCAAACAGTATAAAACCAAATTTATGACAGAAACAAAGGAAGAAATAATTGTGCTGAATTATTTTCCTTGTATATTGTTATTAACTCATGGGGAAAAAACTCTGTATTTTGGTTATTCTCCCTATGTATATATCAATTTTTAATTAAAAAACACAGCCCTGGAAAAAAATTGCAGGATTTTTTAGTTGTTTGAAAAGTAACTCTGAATTGAAAAAAAAAAGTATTTTTTGGAAAAAAACTTAAAGTACATGACAACCTATAAAGTATTTATTCCTTTTATGTTAATTTTTAATATCTATATAGTAAGGAAGTTATTTTAATGGACTGGGCATAGATTATTTTATATTTTTATAAAATTACTTTTTTTTTTTTTTGTTAAGGTTGGATCCATGGCAGCATATGGAAGTGCTTGGGGCTATAGGTATCCAATCAGAGCTGCAGCTGAGGCCTACACAGCCCTGCTGGATCCAAGCTGCTTCTGTGACCTAAACCCTAACTTGTGGCAACACCGGACACTTACCAGGCTGCAAACTGTCAAGCCCCAAGTTGTATTTGTTTTGTACATTTGTTTTCCCTGAGCTACAGGGTGTTTTGAAAAAGTGCTAGCCAGTCTTTTAAAAAGACAGTGGTTTACATGAAAATATGCACATCTCACTGCTTCTTCATTTTTATTTTTTATTTTTTGCTTTTTAGGGCTGCATGTGTGGCATATGGAAGTGCCCAGCCTAGGGGATGAATCCGAGCTGTAGCTACCAGCCTAAAACCACAGCCACGGCAACGCAGGATCTGAGCTGCATCTGTGACCTACACCACAGCTCACAGCAATGCTGGATCCTTAACCCACTGAGCGAGGCCAGGGATCAAACCCGTGTCCTCATGGATACTAGTCAGGTTCCCTACTACTGAGCCACAACAGGACTCTCCATCTCACTTCTTTGGAAGAGTTGGAAGCTCTGCTGGTACTGGTTACACGTTCCCTGATGGCAGGGATTGGGCGATGTGGCATACAGCTGCGTGTCTACCCTCAATTTCAGTGTCACCACCACATTCTCTTGTCCCCCAGCACTTGGGGAAAGTGTTGTCTGCATTTGTCATTACACATGGATGGTTGATTTTATCAAAGAAATGTTTCTCTGTATCCGTGTCTCTGGGAAAGGGGAGAGGGGGGCGGGGAAATGAAAGCCGTGGGAGGGCCGCGTGATTTTAAAAACAACTCATGCCTCGACTTCTTTGGAGTACTTGCCTGGCTCCAGCCGTTTAATTTCTGATTTTCGAAACAGAAAATTTCCAGAAGTGATTCCTGCCCTTTGGAAACTTAGAACAGAGCAAAAGATGGGATTTGGCCTCCAATTTTCTTTTTATTAGTTGACTGTTTCTCAAATGAAACCCACAGGATGAAAGGCAAGAGGTCCAACACCTCCTACAAAGACATGTGCTGGAGCTCGTGACACGGGGCTCCAGGCTGGATTTCATAATCCAGCAAAACTGAACTGCTCGGGTGGGTCCCTCCACTGATGACACCTGAACCCTCATTGAATGACACTTTTTCATCCTTGAAGGCTAAACAGAGCCGTGACTACCTTGAGGTCAACCCTGACTCATTCCCTCTCTTAGTTCTTTCAAGTCTCTCCTTTCTCCTCCTTGAAGTGTGGGTTATTTATCTGAAAGGAAGTTGGTTATACGGAAAGGGAAGCGTATCCAGGTTAGCTGGTAGAAAAAAAGTAATTCAATTCATCCATTCAGAAAGAGATTCTGTGAAATCGCCAAATCTGAGAAAGACAGGGACAGACAAGGCGAGAAAATGGCAGAACTATGGGATGCTTTTCATTGTTTTTATTTTTACTTATTTTTTTGTCTTTTTAGGGCTGCACCCATGGCACATGTTCCCAGGCTAGGGGCTGAATCAAAGCTGTAGCTGCTGACCTACACCACAGCCACAGCAATGCGGGATTGGAGCAGTGTCTGTTATCTACACCACCGGTCTTTGCAACGCCGGAACCTTAACCCACTGAGCAAGGCCAGGGCTCAAACCTGCATCCTCATGGATACTAGTCAGGTTCAAGACCACTGAGCCACGACAGGAGCTCCCTGCTTTACTCTGCTTTTCATCCTAAGAGTGAGGATGGTCAAAATCACATGGGATAAGAACAAGTAAGGTAGGCTTCCTCGTTACAGGTGTATTTTTCATGTCACTATTCCACCCTCTATGGCTCTGAGGAAGCAAAGGAGCTCTCTGGGTTCTCGTTGATAAGAGCACTAATCCCATTGCGAGTCCCCCATTCTCCTGATCTAATAGCCTCCCCAGGACCCCATGTCCAGATGCCATCACATTTGGATCACGTTGGGGATGAGGTTTCAATGTATAAATTCTGGGGGGGACACAAACCTTGTCTATAGCAGCAGGTGTATGTTTCAATGCATTAGAAATTTCCAAAGTGGTTGTACCTCAATAAGCCTAATATCCACTAATGTCTGGGTCCTTCCTTTCTTCATGTCCTCCTCTAATGGTGAAGAAAATGACGCTTGCTTTCGTGGCCACCATATCCCCCAAATACTTCCCTTCCCAAATTTCTTGGTATGTTACCTTTTGTTTTTTCAATCGCATTCTCTTGCCTGTATTGTCAATTTCCCCCCTTTCTGGATCCTATCATTAGCATTTCAACATATTAAAGTCTCTCCCTTGTAAACAAGTTAGGAAGCAAACCTCCTCCCATTCTCTCCCTCCTTCACTTTCTCTCCTGTCTCCTTCGCTCCTTCACTGTCTGTGGGACTTGGTATCACACTGAGTGTAGGTTGCACAGCCAAACGTCTTGAAAGAATTGTCTGCATTTGATGTGCTCACCTCCCCATCCCTTTATTATTACTTCAAGCCTCTCTGATCTGGGTTTACCTGTTACTACTTCTCCAAAAATTCCCTTTCCAAGGTTACCAGTGACTCTTGACGGTACGAAGTGTTGATATTTTATCAACGTTTGATGCCAACGATTAGCCTTCTCTTGGCTTTTTGGCATCTTAGTTTTTCCCCTGCCTTACCCTGCTTTCTTCCTCCATCTTCTCTGCCCCTGCTTCCTCCTCCTAGTCCTTTTCCTCCTTTTTCTTCTTGTGTGTATCCTCCTCCGGATCCACCTGTCTTTCATTAAATATTGCTGCACGCAAGTTCTGCTTTGGGCCTTTTATCCTTAGGCCTTTCCCTAGGTGAGCTCCTCCTTGCTGCTGACTCCTAAGTGCACGTCTCCATCCACCCCCATCCTCTGAGTACCAGATGTGTAGCTTCTGTTGCTGACTGCACATCTCCGGTGCTGTTTCACAGGTGTCTAAAACTAAGCAAGTGCAGTATTGATTACACATGCAGACTCTGGAGGAGTTAGGTTGCCCAGAGCTGATCTCCAGCTTTCTTGCTTACTGTTTAACCGCCGGCAAGGGACTAACAGCCTGATAATACAACCCATGTGCTGTGAAGTCAAACTGCCAAAGTTCAGATCCCAGATCTACCCATTTGTCATGATGTACCAGATTAAATCACTTGTCGGCCTTCCTTATAATTCCATGTTGAATGAGCTTCCTAGCTACTTTGTTGGAAATGAAGGTCTGTGAGAGCCGGGCTCAGGATGTCCTGTTTACCGTTATATTCCCAAGGTCGTGCTTCTCATGTGGTAAGCATTACAGTATACCTTTTGAGTGATGGAAGGACTGAATGATAACATAAAGGAGCCGGGTTGGGCAGCAGTGGGCACACTGGAAAATTCAGGTAGTTGACCCTTTGCAGTGGACTGGACTGGACATGAACATGAGCCACACGGATATATCATTGCCAGGCACCTGAATTATTTCCAGGTTCCCACTAATATTGACTAGATTGCTAGGGGCATATTTCTACGGCAATCACACTTTTCCCTTTCGCATTTCTTTGGTATAGCATCAGCAGCATCCTATACCAAGACTCTAGGCAAGAATTTTAGGCTTATTCAAATCTCCTATTACATAATCTGTTTATCACAAGAGTGTGGCCCGTTTTTTTTCCATGGACCCTTGGATCTTTGTCTTTAAGGGAGCGCTGGTACTATGGCTGAGAAGGGTCATAGTAACTTCCTTCAAGAACATAAAGATTTGTATGTAGGAAGGACCCCGAGACTCTTTTGTCTTTGCTGAATCGAAGAATTGGCAAAAAAAAAAAAAAAATCCTTCAATTAGAGTGGTGGGCATCTCTTTTGAAAAAAAAAGCATGCAGGCATCCCTCAATTTATTGTGCATCACAAATATTGCATTTTTTTTTAAATTGAAGGTTTGTGGGAGCCCCACATTGAGCAAGCCCATCAGCACTGTTTTCCCAGCAGCATGTGCTCACTTCCTGCTTCTGTGTCACATTTTGGTAATTCTCACCGTATTTCAAACCCTTCACCAGCAAAAAAGATTATGCCTCACTGAAGGCTGAGAGGATGGTTCATATTTTTTAGCAAGAAGCATTTTTTAAGGGATGTACGTTGTTTCAGTTTAAATATAATGCACATCATAGACTACAGTATCGTGTGAACAATTTCTATGCATATTAGGAAACCAAAAAATTCCTATCTGTTGCCTTATTGTGATATTCTCTTTATTGCAGTGGTCTGGAACTGAACCTGCAATATCTCCAAGGTGTGCCTGTACTGGCTTGACTGTAAAGGAAATAAAATATTCGATTTATACTTTGAGATCCCTAGAGAGCTTAAATGACAAAATATGGGATTGCAGTCCATCTTCTGCATGAAAAACAGAGCCGAGCAAGATGCATTTTTAAGATCTCTGAGAGACTGCTTAAATAAAATCATGATAATGACTATAATTTATTGTCATTTATTATGTTCCTGGCACTGTGTTAAGTGCTTTTCACACATTGTTTCCACAAAATGCATAGGGAGTCAGCCATCGTTCCATATTTGGCTAAGTGACCTCATGTAGGCCTTTTCATCTTCCTCTCCTGAAGGCACATAAGAGCTCGTAGGAACCAAAATTTGGATTATAAATGGAGAACAGGAGGTCTTTCTTCAGCCATAGACCTACATGTCTTTTTTCAAATCCAGAATTTACCCAAACCTTGCTTTAGAGTTCTGGGCATTTGCATGGCCAGCAGTAGTATCTGTGGAATATAGGAGTTCCCATTGTGGCTCAGTAGTAATGAACCCAACTGGTATCCATGAGGATGCAGATCAATCCCTGGCCTCATTCAGTGGGTTAAGGATCCGGCGTTGCTGTGAGCTGCAGTATAGGTCGAAGACATGGCTTGGATTCCCCATTGCTGTGGCTGTGGTGCAGGCCGGCAGCAGTAGCTCCAATTTGACCCATAGCCTGGGAACCTCCATATGCTGTGGGTGTGGCCCTAAAAAAAGGAAAAAAAAATGCAGTCCTCTTTTTCTCAAGTTCAGCCTTCTCAAGATCTCTGCTCCCAAGAGCCTGAATGTTCTATCACTTCCCTTTTTTCTCCGGGTCTTTTATCTGCAGCCAGCTCTGAGCGTGGAAGCTGGAAGCATCATCGCTAAGAATCCTGCTTAACAGCCTCTCTTCTGCAAACAAATACGTACAGCACCTGCGTGAAGCTAGGAATGGTTTTACGCCCATCGCAAAGCTATTTTTTGAATTCTCAAGTAAGCCTGGTGGAATAGGCTTTATTATGACTCCCATTTTACAGATGAGGAAACTGAGGCACAGAGAGGTAGACAGGGTTGCTTAAGGTCACAGAGCCGGTCAGGACCCGAGCCAGGATTTGAACTCAGAGACATTGTGACACCAGAGCCTGATCACTGACAATGCTCCTCTTGTCTTACAGATTAGGAACCAGGCGCCCAGGTTGGGGAAGTGGCTTCCAGAACACGTTGGTGAGTGAGTTGGGCCAGAGCAGAACTCCCAAACCCAGGCTCCAAAGCTCTTTCCGCCCAAGTTTATTTCCTCCGATTGTTCAGTTTCTATTCTTTAAATTCCAAACGGGAGTCAATCGCCAGGAAACGCGGGATCGTTTTTCCGTGTCTCACCTTTATTTATGTTTTCGGGGAAGGCGTGGTAAAAAGAAAGTCAGCGGTCTGGAAAATGAAACACTCTGCCCTTGCCGCCTGAACACAACCAGGCCAAGCTGTAACTCAGATCGCTCTTTGTGCTGCTTGGTCATAAATCCCTCCAAGTGGAGTCAGGGTTAAAATGAATGGGAGAGCAGGGTCTGGTCTTGAACCACAGTGAACCAATCAAGCCGACCACCGAGAAAACCTCCCTCCCTCCATTGCTGACACTGCCTTAGGCAGAGATGACTTATTGCTGCTAAAAGGCCCCGCACATCATGCCTCTTGCAGCAGAAGCATCTTTGCTCCGGTGCAGAAGAGCTGATTTTGCCTTCCTTATTTTTCGCGTCTTCCTGATGTTGTGGGCCACGCAGAAAAGGTATCCTGCACATGATGGACCGAGCCCACCCTTGGGAGACCAAAGGCCCAGATTCTAACCCTGGCTCTGCCGCTAACTTACAGTGTAACCAGAGCGGAGGAATTTCATCACCTGCAACCTTGATTTTTCCCCTCCATAAAGTTAGAAGTGTAGCACCGTAGTCCCTTTCCTGCCTGCTAAAAAGCGTGTTCTTGAAATTCTTCTTGTGGCTTTGCTGAGGTATGGCTCTGGTCCTATTATTTCAGAGTCCACAGACTCAAGGCTAATCTGTGTGCTGTCAAACTACTGGACCACGGTCTATGAAGGCCTTGTCTTGGCCAAAACCGCTAAGTGATGCAGTGGTGGGATGGGATGAACTATGAGTTTCCTAGGGCTGCTGTAACAAATTACCGTATTTGCTCACATTTTTGGAGGCTAAAAGTCTACAATCAGAATGTTGGGAAGGGAGTTCCCTTTGCAGCTCAGCAGTAACGAACACGACTAACATCCATGAGGATGCAGGCTCAACCCCTGGCCTTGCTCAGCAGTTTAAGGATCTGGTGTTGCCGTGAGCTGTGGTGTAGGCCGGCAGCTGCAGCTCTGATTCGACCCCTAGCCTGGGAACTTTGTGTACTGCAGGTGTGACTCTTAAAAGACAAACACACACACACACACACACACACACACACACACACACACGTTGGGAGGGCCGAGTTCTCTCTAAAGCCTCCAGGTGAGAATCCTTCCCTTCCTCCTCTGGCTTCTAGTGGGCCTTTGGTCATCCTTGGCTTACAGACGCCTTTCTTCATCCTCTTCCTCCCTTGTCACATGGCTTCATCCCTGTGTGTCTTCTGTGACTCTCTGTTCAAATCTCTGTGTTTCATAGGGGCACCAGTCATGGGAATCGGGACCGTCCTAATCCAGGAAGACGCCCCTTTTTCGTTTTTTTTCACATGCACAAAAGACCCTCTTTCCTTCCAAACAAGGTCACATTCACAGGTACTGGGGGTTAGGACTCGGCCATGTCTTTTTTTGGGGGTGACACAGTTCAACCCATAATAGAAGAGAATCCAGCACTCCTGTCTCAGTATTTGTGTCAGGCCAGGAGGGATGGAAGAGGTGGCACAGAAATCTGAAACGAAATCTTCGGAGCTATTTTTGGACTGAAAAATGATCACTATTAATATTTACACCGTGCTTCTGATGAGTGTGTTAAAGCATCTTTTTTTTTGGGGGGGGGCATTGCAAAAACAGTGAGGGCAGTAAGGCAGGTGTTACTGTACCCATTCTACAGATGAGGAAGTTTTTTTCATTGTTTAAAAAATTTTTAATTGGAGTAGAGTTGATTTATAATGTTGTTCCAGTTTCTGCTGCACAGCAAACTGACCCAGCCACAACCACACCCACACCCACACACACACTCACACCCACACACTTCTTTTCTTACATTATCTCCCATCATGGTCTATCCCAGGAGATTGGATACAGTTTCCTGTGCTATAGAGTAGGACCTCTTATTAGCCATTTTACAGTTAGTTTGTTTTGTTTTGTTTTGTTTTGTCGTTGTTCGTTTGTTTGTTTGTTTTGTCTTTTTGCCATTTCTTGGGCCGCTCCCACGGCATATGGAGGTTCCCAGGCTAGGGGTCTAATCGGAGCTGTAGCTGCCAGCCTACGCCAGAGCCACAGCAACGCGGGATCCGAGCCGCGTCTTCGACCTACACCACAGCTTACGGCAACGCCGGATCGTCAACCCACTGAGCAAGGGCAGGGATCGAACCCACAACCTCATGGTTCCTAGTCGGATTCGTTAACCACTGCGCCACAATGGGAACTCCCATTTGGTTTTTTTTTTAATGGCTGCACCTGTGGTGTATGGCAGTTCCTGGGCTAGGAGTCAAATCAGAGTTACAGCTGCTGGCCTACACCTTAGCCACAGGAACACCAATCTGAGCCATGTCTGTGATGTCAAGGTGATATGCCACACCTTGTGGCAATGCCAGATCCTTAACCCTCTGAGTGAGGCTGGGAATCAGGCAGCTCACATCCTCATGGATACTAACCATGTTCTTAACCCACTGAGCCACAATGGGAGCTCCCTGCTTATCCAATCTAGATGTAGTAGCTTGCATCTACTAACCCCAAACTCAGTCCATCCCACTCCTTTCCCCCTCCTCCTTGGCAACCACAAATCTGTTCTCTCTGTCCGTGTGTCTGTTTCTGTTTCGTAGATTCATTTGTGCTGTATTTTAGATTCTACATACAAGTGATATCATGTGGTGTTTGTCTTTCTCTTTCTGACTTACTTCACTCAGGAAGGTAATCTCTAGTTTGCATCCATGTTGCTGCAAAGGAAGTTCAGGTGCACAGACACTGTAGACTTCTTCCAAGCACATTTCTGTGCAGAGCTCCTGGTGGAATGAGGAGAGGAGAGAGAAGAGCCGAGGGAAAAAATAGAAAAAGGCATGAGAGAGGGTCCTTGAAGGGACGAATGGTAAGTGTGTGGCAAGATCTGAGGACTGATCACCCCCATCCTCTGAACTTGGATGCTAAACCCCTAAAGAAACCAAGCAGCCTTCTGAGACCCAGAATGGTTTATCTAAAGTTGATGAACTAACAACTACTAAACCCAGATTTTGACCTAAAATTCCCATTGTACCACCCCCGATTCTGCAATTCATGTATGATTTAATGACAAAACCAGACTGGATTTGCAAATATTTCTTTTAGGAGATGCGATTCTCAGGTAATTAGATTTATTTTTGTTAGAGGACTCATCAGTTTATAGCCACCCCAATAAGCAACACATCTGCTTGCGATGCAGCTGGACACTTCTTCATCAGTGGAATCAGATCCCCAGGGCTATGTAATTACCCACCAAGCCAATGAGGTCAAGGGCAGTGCTGCTGCCTCGGCACTTTTGCTTGCAAATAGCTTTTGAGGTTTGGGAGACAAGCCTTCCGTGTATAGGTGATGCAGGTTCTCAGCCATTGCCGTCAGCACCTCTCCTGCAGAGTGGAGATACTCTCCATAGACAGATCTGCTTGCACAGTTGACCCTAGGCTGGCATTTTGGAACACAGCTGGTCAACAGTTTCTTACATGGACATAAAACTTTCTATAAATGAGGAGAAGGACTCTTTGTGCCTAAATGATTTGGACAATGTGGCTTATGCTGAACACCTGCTGTTTTCCCCCCAGGGTCTGGCATTTTGATATGTGTTAGGCAGAGGTTGCTTACATGACCATTTCCTATTAGAAACTTTGGGTGATGAATTTCTAATGAGCTTCCCTGGGAGACATTATTTCCCAAGTGCTGTCACAACTTGTTCTGGGAGGAATTAAGCCTGTCCTGTGTGACTTTACTGGGAAAGGACTCTTGGAACCTTGCATCTGATTGCCTCCAGACTCTGCCCTATGAGCATTTCTTCTTTCGTTAATTTTGCTTTGTACCCTTTCATCGTAATAAATCTGGGGCATGAGGACAATGATTTGCTGAGTCCTGTGAGTTCTTCCAGCCAATCGTCGAACCTAGAGGTAGTTTTGGAACCTCATCCAAGGTCCTTCCACCCCTGGCTCCTCTCACCCCCATAGGAGTTTCTTCTCCCTCCCTAATGCTCTGTCTTCCTGGAAGAACTTTGAGAAGATGGCTCAGGCTAGAATTCCATCACTACAGATGGCATCTGACAAACCGCTAGCTTGTTAGCTCTTCTGGCTAATGATCCATCCAGGACTTGGTTATTTCGATGTGTGTTTTCTATTTTTATGATCTAATGAAGAGAATGTCTTTCTGAGGAAAAGGAAGCTACTCTACATCTCTGGCTTTAGTTTGGCTGAGAAGACAAATCTGAAAACAGTTGGTGAACACAATTACTTGAGAAACGTTTTTATATGTAATGGATATGATATATTTAGCTCTATATCTATACATGTCTCCCGTCTACTTTGCTCGCCGCCATCTCTATGTTTACAGTCATCATCTACGTCAGCAAAATAGTCCATCAGCATTTGACTCTCAAGGCACCACCATCACATGCACTTTCCTCATCCGCAATCTTTTCCACTGCTCTCACCTCCTCCATCATCCCAATGGGTGCTGTAGCCATTGCACAGTCACACCAACTCCAACTCCTTCACAAGCTCCACCATCGCCCATGCCAACACCTCTATTCAGCTCCATCATTTCCTTACCACCACCACCTCACAACCAGGCTCAGGCAGCATCCATCTATAAGCACGATTCATACCACATGTCACTGCTCAGTCAATTAATCATTATTTAACAAGTGAATAACTATCGCCTCCTTTACTCTCAAAGTCACCACTATGATAATCATAAAAAAAAACAACAGACAAATAATAACAGCCTTTTAGTCTCAGAAGAAATCCAAATGCTTTATGATGATCAGAACTGGGCAAATTCTTTGCTATAACAGCAGCAGCAGGCTGGTCTCCGTAACGGGTGAAGCACTGGAAAAATACTGGAGGAAACAGAAGAAATTAACAGCTTCTCTCAGACTAGAATTGGGTCCAATAATCAGTGTGCTGTCCTTATGCTTGGACGTCACAGGCATTGGCCAGGAGAGTCTTAGAGTAGCTGGCAGAGAATTTAAATCAACTCCTCTTTTATTCCCCACATCCTATTTGGTTTTCATGAAAATGGACTATTTTTTTTTTTTTTGGAAGAATACCCTTGCACTTTTGCTGTTAAGAGAAATTTTAGCCAGTAAACTGGGAAGCAGGAGACATGGGAATGGCTGGGGTGAGGCAAACCTGACTAATATAGAGCTGTCAGATTAATAAGAGGCTCTGGCTCTGGTTTACTCACAACCTGGACTTGGCTCCCTGTAGAATCAGTGGTAGCCTTTTGTTGCCCTCAGATAGAGTAGAACAGATCTGGCTTAGAGAATTCAGGAGATGTTAATAATCTCTCAGGTCCACTAGCAAATGGGATTCCTGGACCAGACCTATCTCAGTTGGATGGACTGACCAACTCCAGAGAGATCTCTGCTTCCAGTCTTTCTCTAAGTGCTATTTTGAAAATGCAAATTGCCTCGCTAGTCCCTCAAAATCCTTCTGCATTTCCTTCCCCCTGAACATTTCCTTAGCATGGCATCAAAGCTCTCAACTTCAGGGTCCCTGGTTCATCCCCAAGCCCTACACTGTTTCACCTATTTCCCCATCATCCCCACCCCATCTTCATTTGAGCTGCCCTGAATTCCCTTCTTCCCAGAATCTGAATTTTATAATCAATCATTTTGCTCATAGTTCTGATATTCTGTATTCCAACCAAGATGTGTCCATTCTTTATGAGGAAAAATTAAGCCAGCAAGCAAACAATCAAATGCATTAACAAACAAAGAACTGCTGGCCAATGATGAGAAGATTAAAGAAAATTCTTTGGGGTTGGGAGATGCAAACTCTTACATTTAGAATGAATAAGCAATGGGGTCCTACTGTATAGCACCGGGAACTACATCCAATCTCTTGAGTTAGAACATGATGGAAGGTAGTATGAAAAAAAAGAATATATATATGAATGACTGGGCCACTTTGCTGTATAGGAAAAAAATTGAAGGAACATTGCAAATCAACAGACTTTAATAAAAAAATTTTTAAAAAGTTTTTGCATCATCACCAATGTATTGGAACAGAGGATCAGGAGAAACAGCCTGCGTTGACCCCCCATGATAGGGACAAATCCCACTCTGAAAACTACTCCTACTTACTGTTAATTTACTCTGCCTGCTTCCCAAACATGACCCTATTAACCTCTCTAGTGATCCTACTATAACTAGTCACTGGTAGAGTCAGAATTCAAAACAAACCAGAAACACCTAGTGCTCAAGCCTGTGCACATTAACCTGCACCCCGTGACCTCAGAAAACCATCTCCATCCTCTGGAGACACATATTTAGTGTCAGGGCACATACCAGGGTCTGTATCCACCCACCTTTGAGAAAAGCAGAACAGCTCCTTAGAAAGAGAGACGAGAACGCTCTGGGTTCACCAGCTGTACAATGGGAGGCATGGGAGGCACGAGCCGGGTCAAGTCTTTGCTGCCCAGAGCTTTGCTTCTGCTGGGATCATCGTTTTCTCAGTCAGCTTCATACAACCTGGCCTCTCAAAACGTACTAAAGCTCTCCAGGTGCCCCAAATAGCTCAATCTTTTAGTTTTACTGATTTTTCCACAAAAGAACGTGGCTGAAATTCCCCAGCACCAAGCCTTGGAGCATTTGGGGACACTGGCAGTGCTTCGGCAAGGGCGTTCTCTTGTCACCAAGCTCCCTCAGGGCACATCCAACTTTGGGTTCTCTGCGGCTTTAGGACGTCACTGTTTCTCGCCATTCTGGGGCCTTCCTCAGCTGGCCTTTCCTCCCTCTCTCCCTGAATTCTTCCCTCTCTTCTTCCTTCCCTGCCCCCATTTACCATGCTGCCCTGTCTCTAGTGTGGGCTTGTCAGGAGAAGATGTTTAGGAGACATTAGAGCACTTTTTGGCTCCCAGGTGCCCTGGGGAGTAAGTCGAAGCACCCAGGGTTGACAGACAATTGTCCTGAAAGCTCAGGTCAATCCACCTCTCAGGCATTATCTCATATTCTCATGGGAACCTATGCTTTGGAGTCCCCATGTGGCCACCAAACTGAATTTTTGATCATTTCCTAAACAAAGTTGGCTTATCTCTTTATGACTCCAGGGCTCTTCACATGTTATTCCTGTTGGTTAATGTGTGAAGGTATTTTTAGGAAAAGATGGAGATAAAATAAGGTCCTTTAAAGAAGGCAGCTCTTCAGACAGAAGGGAACAGACAGAAGGGAGTGGTCCCGAGCTGGTGGGACAGCCCTGCTTCACAAGGACACCGGCTCCCAGGGCCCGTCCATCTTTTTGTTCCTCCCTTTCTTAGCTGTGGTCCTTGCTTTCGTGGTTGACATTGGCTCCTCTTCCGCATCCACTTTGTGGTTCAAGCGGTTCTCTTTGTGGTTCAAGGAGGTTGTGCTCATGCCTTGGGCTCACATCTCATTGTTACATGGCCATTTTCTGTTGCAAGGGAGGTGGCAAATGGGGACTGCCAGACTGCCACATTCCCAGCTAAAAACCAGGAGGTTCTATCGCTAAATGGAAGAAAAGGAGAATGGACACTGTGTTTGGGGGGGGGGGGGGGTCCGTACCTGGGGGTCTCTCTCATGTTACAATTTTCTTCATCCACTTTTTTTTTTTTTGGTCTTTTTTAGGGCCACACCTGTGGCATATGGAGGTTCCCTGGCTAGGAGTCGAATCAGAGCTGTAGCCGCCAGCTTACACCACAACCTCAGCAACTGGGGATGTGAGCTGCATCTGTGATCCTCACCACAGCTCATGGCAATGCCAGATCCTTAACCCACTGAGCAAGGCCAGGGATCGAACCTGCATCTTCATGGATACCAGTCATGCTCGTTAACCACTGAGCCATGACACGGAAACGCCTTCATCCACTTTTCTCACTTGCTCTCCAACCTGCTGAGATGACACTTTGATTGAATTAAGTCTTCTCCCCAGGCAGACCTACTTGCTTCATCTGTGTTCCTACATTGCTGTCTTTCTACCCTCGATAGAGAATTTCCAACCTGCACCAGAAATTACCTGTTCACTGCCCCCCTTCTCTCCACACTGTGAACACTTTGAGAATAGAGACCTGGCCTTCTTCATCCTTATGTTCCTCTTCCTCTCTCAGTCCCCAGCGATGGTAGGCGGGCCATATGTTTGTATGAGAGAATGAATAATTTAAAGTCAGCTGAGGAACCTCATTAAACAGAACACTGTAGCAGGATTTCAGATGATACAATGTTAGTTCGAATTGACTTTTGATAATAATAACTCACATTCACACAATGCTTAAGTGGTTACCAGGCAATTTCCTCCAAACAGCATTTCATTTTAATTCTCATCCACACATGGAACATCACTGCCCACCTACATCTCAGGAAAGTAAGACTTGGGAAGTTTGAGGTCAGGTCCAAGGCACGAAACCAGGAAGTAGGGAGGTCATAGACCGGAAGCCAGATCTTCTCATTCTAAACCCAGTGTCTTTCATCCCTGAGGGTCGCCTTTTTACTGGCTACATGGGACCACAAGGCCCAGAGTTGATATGATTTAGGCAAAGCCAAAGGGCTAGAACTCATTCTCCAGGGTGGTGTTTCTAATTACTTTGAGGCCGTGGTTCATAGATGTGGACTCTACGAAAGGGCTCTGGATTCAAGGTCATCAGCTTTGCATCCTTATGTCAATTACCTAAATCAGCTGAACCTGAATTTTCTTTTCTATAAAGTAAGGATAAAATATGATCAAGTACTTGTGCAGGTTAGAGGAGATGCAAGCAGAGTGCCAGGAGCCGAGTGGTCTCAATTAAGCGTTAGCTATCAATCACATTGCTATTCGTTTTCTGAGAGCTGAAATCCAATTTTGAATCTCTTCAAAATAGTAGTAATTCCCTTTAATAGCAAACCTACTAGGAACCAGGTCTTTTTTTTTTTTTTTTTTGTCTTTTTGCTATTTCTTTGGGCCGCTCCTGCGGCATATGGAGGTTCCCAGGCTAGGGGTTGAAACGGAGCTGTAGCAACCAGCCTACGCCAGAGCCACAGCAACGCGGGATCCAAGCCGCGTCTGCAACCTACACCACAGCTCACGGCAACGCCGGATCGTTAACCCACTGAGCAAGGGCAGGGACCGAACCCCCAGCCTCATGGTTCCTAGTCGGATTCCTTAACCACTGCGCCACAACGGGAACTCCCGGAACCAGGTCTTTTCTATGCTGCATTATAACAGCATATCCAGTGCTGCACTTGACAGATAGATGGTGATCCTTGCAACTTCATTTTCTGATGAAATTGATCCATAGCTGTTTTTTGGAGCCAGAGGAACTGAATTCTGAACCATGATTTCCCTTCCTGACTACACTGGAGATGCTGGGAGGTCTGGTAACCAGATCCTCTCAGGCGTTTACACTGGAAAATGCGGGGACAATCAGCAGCTGTTCACGGAGAAAAGGCCAGGTGTGGCCCACGGGCAAGTAGAAACCGAGTGTAGCTGCCATGTCATTGTGCCTTTGGAGGGACGCGCCAGGAGCTCTTGCTCAGGGATGGTCCCCAGCCACCCAGACCCTGGCGGATTAGTGTGGAGGGCCTGTCCATGGATTCTGAGCATCCTCTCTACTCTGCTCCTGAAGAGGCTCTGAGACCCATCGTTACTGTTGATTTCCTGTAGAAAGCTGTCTTCCTAAGCTTCTCTTTGCAGGAGGCAAACTTAGCACATCTTAATTATTTTTAATTAAGAGACAAACACAGGTAGCCATTATTTTTCACAGATAAGGGAAAGTGAAATTCACAGAGGTCAGTCATGGTCCTAAGGCTGAGAAGCCAGCTAGAGGACCAGCTGGGATTCAACCCAAGGTTTTCCTGGTATCATGGTCTAGTCTCTAATTCTGCTATAAAGCCAACCCTTACTGAGTATCTCTGGATTGCCCTTAGTCTAGGGTTTTTATTTATTTATTTTTTAGTGATTTTTTTTTAACATGATAGAACTTTTTTATTTTTATTTATTTTATTTTATTTTATTTTTAACTAACCAGAAGGGATATAAGCTCAGATTTGTGTGAGATAAACTTAATGTGTAAGAGATGCTTGGAGACATGTCCGGGGGGGCTTCGAATTTAGATTTTTCCTTTCAAGTATGGAAGTTGCGAAAGCATTATCAACTTTAGCATATGTCGTTTGGAGAAAATTCCAGGACTTGTGGAGCGTGAGGTTGCCTTGACAGGGTTTCTGGGAGCCAATTCCTGCAGAAATGATTAATAAGTAAGTGGTTACACATAAAATCCCTTTGGTCTTTCAGGGCAGCCTGGGGTCAATTTTTCAAGATTCATTTCTTAGAGAAATTGCTTAATAATTTATAAGAGAAGAATTTTCATTTACAGCTGAGATAAAAATGAGGGCACTTCAGAGTTTAGTCGGAGAGTAATAATATCAGTAAAAGCATAGCCTGACTGGGGCAAAGTGGAAGTGGCGTCTCCCGTTGATTGAGCATGACTGGGGTGGGGTTCGTGTGTTGCATTTCCACCGTGGTTAAGAGAGAAGTTTTGGAATAAGTCCTCCCAGGATTGAGTCTTGGCTTTTCCAGTTAACTGCATGACCTATGGAAAATTATTTAATTTCTCTAAGCTTCAGTTTCATCAAAATAAAATGGTAATAATACCAATAAGTTCGTTAGAGGTGATGAAAATAAAGTGCTTAAGCCAAATGCCTAGCACAGATTTACATAGATCTGAACTGAAGTTTACCCAAAGATAAAAATCTCTGGGGGAGTTCCCGTCGTGGCGCAGTGGCTAATGAATCCGACTAGGAACCATGAGGTTGTGGGTTCGATCCCTGGCCTTGCTCAGTGGGTTAAGGATCCGGCATTGCCGTGAGCTGTGGTGTAGGTCGCAGATGCGGCTCGGATCCCGCATTGCTGTGGCTCTGGTGTACGCCGGCAGCTACAGCTCCGATTAGACCCCTAGCCTGGGAACTTCCATGTGCTGTTGGAGTGGCCCTAGAAAAGGCAAAAAGACAGAAACAAAAACAAAAACAAAAACAAAAACTTTGGTATTGTTATTATTTCTTCATGAATGCCAATCTCTGAAAATTAAATGATGCCAAAACAAGCCTCCCTGGACATTTCATTAGCTGTCTTTTCTCATCTGTCTCTTTCTCCCTCTTTTCTCTCTCTCTCCATGCTCTCCAGCCCTGCTTTTTCTTCTCTCTTCCTCTATGTTCTATTAAACTCATTCAAATTCCCCAGGAGTTATTCACGTCTTACTGTGGAAAATGGTCAGGGCCCCAGTTTAGCAGCACTCAGCTCTGGCCTCTGATTTCAGTCTTCCATTCTACAGCCACTTCCTAGAATAGCTTAAGGCTTCTGTGATCACAAAATAGGGAGTTCAAGATTGCCTCCAAGAGTTGAACTGTGACATAGATCAAAAGAAACATATGCAAAGCCATTTTCCGGGACAGAATGTCCATCCGGCCAAAAGGTCTTAACAGAACACATTAATAGCACATCAAAGAGACAACAGGTTACAGAAATGAAACTCTGTACCCTTTAGCCATTGCCTAGAAGCTCCCCAATCTGCCCCCTACATGCTGGAGAACCAAAGAGCCAGTGGTATAAGGCAGTCCCCGTCTGAAGTTCTGAGAACCAGCACTGGGCAGGAAAAGACGGAAGTCCTGGCTCAAGCCAAGAGGCAAATCCCCTTTCCTCCACTTTTTTGTCGAATACAGGCGCTCAGTGGATCAGATAATGTCTACCCATCGTGGAAGCGGAATCTCCTTTGCTCTATCTGCAGATTCAAATGCTACTCTCTTCTGGAAACACCTTCATAGCCATTTCCAGAAATAATGCTGTATTAGCTTCAGGGCATCCCTCAGCCCAGTCAAGTTGGCACATAAAATCAACCATCTCGGGCAAGGCGGGAGTTGGTTTCTCAGTACAGGGACTGAGGTTATTAATTAGCCCTTCCAGACTGTCCACGTTGCAGTGGAGGCCAGAGTCACACCCCCAATTTCCGGTTTCCTCCACGGCAAACTGGAGATGCCCCCCGACCCCTGTCTTCACTTTGTAGCTGAAACCCGGTCTCCGTACCCCAGCACCAATTAAGTCTCAGAGACAGAGTTTGGGGTGGAGCAGAAAAAAGAGCTTTATTTCTTGGCCAGGCAGAGGAAGCTTCAGCAGGCCAATGCCTCGAAACTGTCCTTCCTTGAGAGGGGCTAGCAAGGGGTTTTATAGCTTTAGTTTGAAAAAACAGGGCTGTTGATAAGTTTCAGGGTATCTGGATTCTTCTCCTTGCATAGATCATTTCAAAGTCATCAAGGCCAGAGTCAGGGGTCCAGGGACCGTTTCTGGTGGTCTTTGGGGTTATCACACCTTGACCTTCTCTCTGCAGTGAAGACGGCTCCGAAAAAGAAGGGGGTGTTGGGGAGCATTTCAAAGGAGAAGAAAACACTGTAGGTGCAAATACAACGCTCGCTAGAAAGTAACCATTTGTCAAATGAAGCAGTTAAGCAGGGACGAAATTATTTGCGAGAAGCCGGTTAGAGTATGCCAGTGGGCTCAGGCAGGGCATAACATTATGGAATCTGTTTTAACTAGTTTTAGCTGTAGCAATATTTCCTCATCATGACCTCTTAATCAGCTGTTTGAGATTGAGGGGAGGAGGCCTGGGAGGCCCGGAAAAGCCTTTGACTTCAAAACCCAAGGACCCGGGGGCTTATACATGGTGTCACTTTCTCCTGCCATGCCTACCCCTGCTGTGGTCGGGAACTTCTGTTGTGGGACTTAGTTTCTCCGGTGCTTCCTTGATTCAGCCTTATGACCCCCCTGCTTTCAGACCACCCCCAGCAATCACATTCTGTCCTCAAAGGGTCGTCAGATGATTTGTGGACTGAAATGCTGAGGGGCCGTGGTTGTCTCCTCACCTGACCAGGAATTAACCCTTCATCATAGACATTTGCAGGCAGTGACATCCGCATCATGTTTGGACCTCAGGGACACGTAGATGCGTCTGTTCATACAAGTGAGGGGCCAAGAACTCACACCTAGGTTTTTTGATTTCAACGCATGTTCTCTTTTCATTGTTCCCAAACCTCTCCTGCTGTTTAAAAGCTCCTAGGAAGACATCAGCTCTAGGAGCCGTGGATGGTTGGGGGAGGAAGGTGACGCCTCTGGCTGGCAGGACGAGGGATGACTTCCCCAGCTGGCTGCATGAGATGTGCTACCTGGTGGCAGAAGGCAAAGGAAAGCGTTCTGCAGCCTTTGTTCATTTGCCGCTTAGGTTGAAACCCAGGAATCTCTAGCCAGTGACACCAAAGTGATGGAAGCCTTTGTTTCAGAAACCCTGGAAGCTGACAGTGCTTCCACTTATGCGCCTGTCTTCACAAATCCCAGTGGGGCAAAGGCAAATACATGACAGTGTTCTGACGCTGGTGGAATCAGCGTGGGAGGTTGGCAAATGGCTTCTTTATTATTTTGATGACCGTCCTGAGGGGGAGCCAGAAAATAGATTCCCTCAAATCCTTTGATCCGTGCGAGATTTTAGATGTCTTCATACATCTTTGAGATGTTGGTCCACGTGGCGTTTTCACTTGGAGTCATTTGCCTCTGTGTCAAGGGAGCAGGGGAAGAGGAGGACAGGTTGGCCCTGGGCACGATGCAGTCTTCGGTCAGCACAGTGGGAAATCAGGTCGAAGAGGATCCCCAGGTCCTCAGAGATCCATTCCCTCCAGTTTCACGGCAGCTCACTAACTGGGAGAGAGTCCAAGCCCCTTCCAACCTCAGCCTCTGACCTCCGGCACTAGGAATCTGATCCTTGCTTGGTTACTCTGGTTCCCTCTGCTCTGTTTTCTGTAAAGAGCTCTAAGTATGTTTGTGGGTTCCCCCCTTTATTTCAGTATTTAAAGAAAAGAACACCTGTGATTTGAATTATTTATGTCTTCAGACAGAGCTGAAGAGCTGTATTCAACCCTCAAAGTGGAAGGAAACAAAGTTATATTTGTATTGAAAGTATTCTGGCTACTGCCCTCCCTGTTCTAAGCCCTCTTGAGGCATCTTACTGATGTTTGAATTCCCACTTCCTGGACTCTTCGTGATATTAAGATCATTTTTTAGTGCTTTTTAGTTCTATGTGTTTCCCTAGGGGCCCGTTTCGTTCCATCTAGCAGATCTTGATGGGGTTGGTTTCCGCGAGGGAGGGCTGGGGCTCCGTGGAGGGAAACAGGAGGGGCCGGCAGAGGGGGATGAAGTTTATGAATGGGTTTAAATCCCAGCCTTTTCTTTGGAGCCTGATCTTCTTCCGGGGCAATGGTCTCTCTGTCCCTATCGCTTGTTTTCCTCCAGGTCTGAGTCTCCATTTCCTCCATAGGATAATGTGTTCTAACCAGTTCCCATTTCAGCACATCCTGCCTGGAGAGCCTCGAGCCCAAAGCACAGAGCATCTTTTGCCTGGAGCTTGGTCTTCTCTCAGCCTCTGGGGGAAAAATTCAGCAGATGACAGTGGTTGTATCTCACTTTTAAACAGGATATTGATAATTGCATTAAGTTCCTCCTAGGCCATTTACCCATGACCTTGGGTAATCTTTTCAAACCTCTCTATAAGCCTTACCACCTATCCTTTCAAAGATGGGGCAACCGACACAGAGAAATTAAGCATCTCAGCTGGGGGTTCCATAGCTAGCAAGTATCAGAACTTGAACTCATTCTTGCCTATTCCCAAAGCAAATACCTCTGTGCTACGCTAGGGCCAAGAGACTTACCTCCACTGTGTGGCAAATGAGGAGAGCAGACAGAACTCCTCTCTCCAATGTTCCTGCTTCTATGAACTAAATAGAAGCTTCTGCTAATACTTCCGCCTTTGCAGGAAAGTGCTGGCAGAGGGTGTTTCTACTCTCAACATTCCTCATGGGGTAGGAGACACCTTACAGAGGATGAGACCTTGAGAAAAAAGATCCAGGGCTATAGAATATCTGTTTCGGGCAGTTCCCATTGTGGCATAGCGGGTTACAAACTCAACTGGTATCTCTGGGGATGCAGGTTTGATCCCTGGCCTCATTCAGTGGGCTGGGGATCCAGCATTGCCGTGAACTGTGGTGTGGGCTGGCAGCTGCAGCCCTAATTTGATCCCGAGCCCAGGAACTTCCATATGCCACAGGTGCAGTTCTTAAAAAAAAAAAAAAAAAAAAAAAAAAAAAAAGCATATTTGTTTCAGGCTGGGGAGGGTTGAGCTGAGGGGAAGGTGTGGGTAGAGCTTATGGGCAAATTAATACATGGGGATCTTGGCCAAGTGCTACCCCCTAACGATATGAATTCTCCCAACCATTTTGCATGTGGAAACAGTCTCATACAAGCTGCTAAGAACTAGAAACTCTGGAGCAAATACCTCAAGAGTTTCCCCTTTGGTTGGGAAGGGGACTAATAAGAATGTACAAGCGAGAAAGCAACATTAATCTTGACAGCTGCCTGCCCTTTGCCAAGGGACTCTACCCACTCTGTGTCTTACCTCCTCTATCTGCCAAGTAGACACAATTACTCTTAGCTTTATAAGTTGCACCTGACTTTGGTCAAGACAGATGGGGAATTCCTAGGAGAGTCTTATATCTTTTGAAAGGAAGGCAGCTTGTAACTCCTAGGTATTTATGTTATTAGTTTTATTCCAAAATTAAAAACGGATTAGGAAGGCCACAAAGGCATTTTTTATTGCTCTAAGCTGTTAGAAGGTTCCAGCTGAATGGACTCATCCAAGGTTTTCGTCCAATGAGCAGGATTAAGCTTTTATTTTTGTCAGTCTGAATGGTTTCTTCACTCTGCACACTTCTTAAAACCACATTGTGATTCATTTTGGCTGTCAAAATTTAGACGGAACACATTTTAGTAGCGAAGCAGACTGGACTGACATTTTGCTAAAGAGTATATGTAACTGGTTTATAAAGCATGCAGAAAACAAGATGGAAGTCCTGGGCCTGAGACTCGATGCCTGTGGCAGGAAGGTCAAGGCTTTGCCTCTTTAGCAAACCACCTCTTCCTAAAAAAACAAGGAAATTGTAAATGGAAGCCTTGCTTGTTCTAACCATCTCTAACCATAACTTTAGATATATTTTCTTTGCTAATTTTCACCATAGCGTATGGCAGCAAGCACAGACAGTAAGTTGGCAGAATGTCAGCTTTCCATGGAGCAGCTACTTGCACCTGCACGAATTGCTTTATGTCTCAACTTCCGTTTCTGCATTTATGAAATGAAGGCGTTGAGACCCCTTCCATGAGGATTTCATGCAATTATTCGGTTTTGTGGCAGCAACACTTATGTCTATCTAATATCTATGTTCCTTTTTTTTTTTTTTTTTTTTCTAGGTAAGAAACTTGCTTATTTGTTTGGAGCAGCAAATGCCCTGCTAAATACTCACACTTTCATAGCCTCCCATGTACGAGGGTTGGGAAATGGGACCTCGGTAGATGTCTACTGTAGGTCTCTGGGTTTTTCCTTTTTTTTTTTTTTTTTTTTTAATTTTATTGAAGTATAGTTGTCTTACAATGCTGTGTTCATTTCAGATGTATAGCAAGTGAATCAGTTATACATACACACATATCCTTCTTTTTCAGATTCTTTTCCCATATAGGTTATTACAACATGTTGCATATGTTTCCCTGTGCTATACAGGAGGTCTTTGTTGCGTATCTGTTTTATATATTATAGTGTGTATACGTTAATCCCAAACGTCTAATTTATCCCTCCCCCACCCTGTTTTCCCTTTGGGAACATAAATTTGGTTTCTAAATCTTTGCGTCTGTTTCCATTTTATAAGTAAGTTCTTTTGTATCATTTTTTATTAGATTCTTGAGTAGTTTCTTTTTCTCCTTTTTTTTTTCTCTTTTTAGGGCCTCACCCGGGACATATGGAAGTCCCCAGGCTAGGGGTGGAATCAGAGCTGCAGCTGCCAGCCTACGCCACAGCCACAGCCACGTGGGATCTGAGCCTACAATGTGTCTTCAACCTACATTGTAGCTCATGGAAACGTTGGATCCTTAACCCACTGAGCAAGGCCAGGGATCGAACATGCATCCTCATGGATACTAGTCGGGTTCATAACTGTTGAGCCACAATGGGAACTCCATGATTCTGGAGTCGTTTTTGATTTCTTGAAAAAGGAGGACAGAAAGGACTGGTGTATCTTTCCTCATGTTTTTCTGCTTTGAATATAGAAGCGCTGCTTGGAGCTGTGGGAGCCAACTTGCAAGCGTAGGAACAAAGCTGAGGATGGCAGAGTAGGAAGCGAGCACACAACAGGGTCCCAATGGCACCAATAAAGAGTAGAAGTAAAACCATGAACTTCCCACCTATGAAATGGGAGAAAAGAAATCCTACGTTGCTAAGCCACTCTTAGTGGACTTACGCATACACCTGAATGTATTCTTTACTGACAAAGAGAACAAACAACATTAACAGCCATCATTTGCACAGTGTGAAGCTTGGCCCACTGTGGAAATTCCTTAAGTGTTACTTCTTCCTCCTTGGGCTACCAGTGAGTACTTGGAGCAAGGTAGGATCGATGAGTATTTCTGCTTTTTAGTTAGCTTAACAAATATAAAACATCATGATGTGCTAAATATTTTGTGAAACTCTGGAAATATAAGGCTGAATCAGTCCTAGGCCTTGCTCCTAAGATGTTCAGAATCTTGCAGGAAGACAATTCATGGCAATAGATACTGTTACGGAAAAATGTATATCATGCTTCAGGAGACCAGGGTATAAAACTGAGTGTTGATACATGCAAGACAAACCCAAAGGAGAAAGTGACATCTTCCATCTTGGGCATATGTGGCCATTGGAAAGTCCTCCTTGATAGATTGCCATATAATTGCCTATGTCATGGCATCAGGTAGCATGAGAATTTGGACCTAGGTCTGCAAAATATAACAATAACAGTAATTATGGCTAATATTTATGGATCATTTCCTTGGTGCCTGGCACTTAAATATTATCTCATTTAATACTTGCAACAACTCTCGGAGCTAAGAGCTATTATCACTTCCCATTTTACAGATGAAGAATCTGGACTCGGTGGGGTTAAGTGACTTTCCCACAGCAACATAAGTGGTATAGAAAGTGGAGCTAGGGTAGGAACCAAGTAGACCTGACTCCATACTCTATACATGTGACCAGTGAAGCCTGTCCTGTAAGTTCCTTGGCAATATATATGGCATTGAGTACAGAAATCCCAATATGTACTTATGATCTAATTTCCAATACTGTGACTCTCTTGGGGAGGGGCTGCTTTCTAATCTGGTATCTGCAACCTCTACCTGTGCAAGGCATTTTAAGTGGAGGCTAATAACCCAGTTTTATTTCAATTTGTCCTATTGTGTCCTTGTTTTTATGTCTCCAAGATACTCATCACCTCATGGAGAACTGGAATCTTAGGGATGCTAGGTTTGGGAATGAATTCAGAGGAAGATAAGAGAGCTTCCAGGGTCTTGTTGTGGAGGTGGTTTGGGGGACAGTTCAAATCTGTGAAAACTTTAGGAGAGATAGGGCATTTGAGCTTCATTTAATTGGATTGATTCATAATAATATTGCTTTGGGCTAGGTACCAAATCTAGCATGGTGATTTAAGGTCTGGCTTTGAAAAGCTATTTTAAGTGTCATGGATTCATGTGGGAAAGCTGGCTGAAGAGTGAATCATACCGGAAATCCTTTGTAAAATGAAGGAGTCGTAAAAGGGGAGCTTAAGATGCAATATTCTTGGACTACCATCAGATATTTCCAACGCTCTCATCCACAGCTCTTTGTTCAACTCCATGTGCATGCATAGCACTTGATTGTTTGTAAGACACTGCATATGCAATAGTCATATGACCTTATCAGGATGCACATCACTTAGACAGGGATTATTATATCCACTGTACTGCCAAGGAAACTGAGGCTCAAGAAGGAAAATGACTTGCCCGTGGCCGCTCAACTGGGAAATGGATTGAGATGGAGTTTGTGACCTTGGGTCTAGTCTCTTTTCCACGACACCATGTGATGCTTTCCTAACCAGAGCATGGGAATCTAGTCCCAATCACAGCTCTCTCTTTTTTCCCCCCAAACGTTTGATGACATTTTCCCTGAGTTTTTTTTTTTTTTTTTAGGTGCAAAAAATATTTTTAATAATAAATTTTATTGTAGTATAAATGGTTTACAATGTTGTGTTAGTTTCAGGTGTGGAGCAAAGTGAATCAGCCATACATGTACATATATATCCATTCTTTTATCAGATTCTTCTCCCATCTAGGCTATCACAGAGTATTGAATAGAGTTCCCAGAACTACAGAGTAGGTCCCTGTCACCACTCAATTTAATGTATAGTATTGTGTATATGTCAAACCCAACCTCACCATCTATTCTCCCCAACCCCCAACAACCATGTCTCTTGAAGCAGAAAGACAAGGATTCCCTTGACTGCTCTCCCCCCCGCCGCCACTTTAAACTCACATTTGTGAGGAACCCAGAAGGGAAGAGAATGAGGAGCCAGGATAGTCATGCATAAGATCCAGAGAAGCTGATGAGAGTGGGTGTAGACGGGCACGGGGCATAAGGTTTGGAAGGTGAGAGAATGTGTAAGAAAAGCCAGAGAGGACTGGCAACCCTGATGGAGAACCCTGGTCCTAGAGCAGCAGCGTGGGCTTTGGCCACAGGCACTTCTGGGCTCAGATTCATTCAGCACCTATTAATGGAACACCAGGCAAATGGTATGGACTTGGGATAACTTGGTGAGCAAGACTGGTCATCAGCCTTGGAGGAGCTTGCTGTCTAGTGGGAGAAACATAAATAAATAGACACCTACAGTCCAATGTGTGAGAGAGAGAGAGAGGCCTGCAGGATGCTAAAGTTGCTCTTGAAACCAAAGTTAACTCAGAATCAGAAGATTTAAAATCAGGAGAGGCTTCCTGAGAGAGGCACCATGTCAAGTGATATCTCATGAATAGATGGGAGCATCCAGAGGATGAAGAGATGGTGACAGATGGAGGAAGAAGAGCAGCACTGGGGAAGGCTATCCACATGCTCTCAACTAGGGCATTTCACTGATTCTCTTCCCCACTTCGGTCCCCTGACTCTGCCCACACCCTGCCCCCAGCATTTCTGCAGCTTATGGGAAATGGACTCTTTATGGGATTCTCCACCTGCCGTTTAGTCAGGGCACTTTATCTGAGCATCTCCAGGCAGATGTGAGCAGGTTCTTCTTTTCTTCAACCCCAGAGGACCTTGTACATGTCAAGACAACAGCAATACCTTCCAGGGGGTTGTAGGTTTTTTTTATATGTATCAAAGTGATTAGTGAGGTAGAACTTGAATAATACGAACTCCTGTTTTTAAAAAGTTTCCAGGAGTTCTCTTATGGTGCAGTGGGTTAAGGATCTGATGTTGTCACTGCAGCAGTTCAGGTTGCTGCTGTGGTGTGGGTTTGATTCCTGGCCCAGGAACTTCCACGGGCCATGGAACTTCCATGGGCCATGGCTGCAGCCAAAAAGAAATTGCCAGAGGATCTGACATTTGAGTTTTGTCTCCAACTTCTTCTACTGGTGGAAGTAATGAGTACAACAGAATGATTTTTCTGTACTCTGGGCGGAATAGCTGGATGAGGTCTGTCTTGGCTACATGAGTGAAATGCAGGTGAAAAGATATGGGAACCCTTGCTGGCTTGGTTGAGCTAGCATTCTAAATCCCCTTTCATCTGAACAGCTCTAAGGTTCTTGTCCACTTAATGTTCATCCCCTTTCCTCTGGAAAGGCACCTTAATTTTCTTTAGGGAAGCTGCCCTTCTTTTTACAGAATTACAGGTGAATTCTATTGCCTGATCTCATCCCCAGGTACTGGGGGGAGTGCCCAGCATTGAGTGATAAGTGTATTTTATCACCCTCGCACAGTTAAAAGTTCAGGATGAGCATAAGGCCCAAGTTAGTTCCATTAGAGTCAGTCTTGAATCTTTGAATTTACAGGAGTAATATTCTACAAGAATAGAATGGAGTCATTGGGAGCTCCCAAAGAAAATATTCCTGAGAAGGGAGCCGAAATCAGGGAAGGTGGAGCTGAGAAATGCAGCAAATAAGACAGTCTAGTGACATTGGCATCTGGATCCAACCATGCCTGAAGACATTATAACTCTCCAGTTTTATAACATAAGCCAAAAAAAAAAAAAAAGCCCTCATTTTTGTTTCCTTTAATTCAATTTGAGTTGTATGTCTCTTACATTTGACTGAAGGAGACGAAACTAATACATTATGCATCCTCTCAAATGGACAACTCTTGAGTATTTGGTTGAGGGGCTAGGGCTTTGAGGAATCAGTATTCAGTGATGCATTATCATTATATCTCTAGTGCCAAGTCCATTGCCTAGCACTTTGTAGACCCTACTTAAATATTTACTGTTTGAAAGCCTGAATTTCTAGCTTTTTTTTTAAAATTCAGGCCCACCTTGTGTTTCATGTCTAATGAGCATGCTAGTTCTTCATTTTTTCTTTTGCTTGGAACCTTATGCTGGCACATTAAACATATTAAAAAGGCCGCTTGAGATGCCCAACATGGTCTCAGGTTAAACTCGGCCAGGACCTTGGCCATGGGTAACACAGGGAATCAAACTTCTTCCCATGTGTCGTGGGGTCATCACTTACCAGTCTCCCAATTTGCTGCTACCTGAAGTTCTCTTTCACTTCCCCCAGGAACCTTCTGGAGCAGACAGGGATTATTTTTGGCTCAGACCCATCTTGTCAAACTCACTGCCGTCTCCAATTCACAGGCTGGCACACGTGGGGCAGCTCCTGAAGCCTCCTGCCCAGTGGGCAGCTATTCTGGGATATTTGTACTTGACATTCACGAGGCCTTCCTGGCTGACTCACTCCCCAGTCAGGCCCCTGTTGTGCTGGGCCAGGATGGTTCAGCAGCCTGTTTTTGTGCCCCTCATCAAAGAGCGACACCCCCAAATCTTGCAGTCAGCCATGCAGACTGGACTGGAAAGCAATTGCAGGCTGCTAAATTTAACCAGAGCCACTTTCGGAAATGAGACACGTTAGGGGAATTTTGAGAATGGAAAAGGGAAATTTTTTGTTTTTCTTTCTCTTTTATTTTTCTTCTGATGTTTGACTTGACTGACTGAGTTAAATTCTGATTGAACTGTACCTTACTAGCTCTGTGATCTTGAGGAAGTTAATCTGAGCCCTTGCCTTTGCCCCCTCCCTTCAAATGGTAATAATAAAATCCATTGGTAGGACTGTTTTAAGGATTAGAAATTTTTTTTTTTCCTTTTTAGGGCTGCACCTGCAGCACATGGAGGTTCCCAGGCTAGGGGTCCAATTGGAGTTACGATACCAGCCTATTCACAGCCACAGCAACACCAGATCCAAGCCATGTCTGGGAAACTACACCACAGTTCATGGCAATGCAGGGTCCTTAACCCACTGAGTGGAGCCAGGAATTGAACCCACACCTGCATGGATACTAGTTGGGTTTATTACTGCTGAACCGCAATGTGAACTCCAGAAGTAATTTTTTAAAGGGTCTGGTATAGTGCCTGGTATCTTATTGATAAGGATGCCATTCTTAATTCTCATTAAATTTTTAGTTTCTAGCAACACAGGGCATTCTGCCTATGAGGTGCTCATTAAGTGCCAAGGGAGTAAATGAATAAAAGACAGAAAGAATGAACACCTAAGTGTGGGCATCCTAGCCCCTGCCTTTTCTTTTCCATTCTACTTCAACCCTTTAAGTGGGTTAGATGCTCAATAGAAATGCGTCTTGAGGATATGGGACAATCTCCCTTTCTACTTCTCTGAGGACCACTTTTTTTTGCACATGACACACTGGCGCGCCTTGACGTCCTAAGACCTGATTCTGAAGGACTTTCACTCTCCTTTAGATGAGGAATTGCTCTGCCCTTCATGGGCTGAGGGCTTCAGTTCAGGGTCCTCTGCTGGCCATCAGCGCCCTTATGAAGCATTTTTTTTTTATATGCTCTGTCTTCATGTCCTTGCAGATCACATTTTCTTATTTCCTAAAAGTATAGATAAAAGCCCATTCCTGCCAATCACAAAAATAACTCACAACGACAACATGAATGCTAACAGTCAACTTGTAAAGGAGCACTGGCAGGGGGCCAGGCTAGGTGTTAAGCGCTTTTCATGCGCTCACTCCCTTGATCGTCATGGCAGCTCAGAGTTATGTGCTCACCTACCCATTCAACAGGTCACTGAACTGAGGTTTGGAGCAGCTGAGAACAGCCTCACCTTGTAAGGTGAACCCACAAATTCTAATGTCAGAACCTTAAAACCAGACCTTTTAAAAAATTTTATTTGGCCACGCCAACAGCAGGTGGAAATTCCTAGGCCAGAGATCGAATCCACACCCCAGCAGCAACCCAAGCGGCTGCAGGGACAACGCCAGATCCTTAACCTGCTGTGCCACAGGAGAACTCCAAACCCAACCTTTTAGACCTCAGATTTCTTGTCTTCTTAAGTTTGGGGAAAAGATTAAATAAGATAATAAATACCTGGTAAGTGCTTGGGAAAGCCCCTGGCACATTGAAACATTCAATAGATGCTGGTGAAGCTGATGATAATGACAAAGAACCATCATCTCAAGTCCATATTCCCTTTCTGCATCACTCACTAGCCTCTTGGTCTAAAAGGCCTGTGAATTTTACTATATTGATGTTTAATTTTCTCTGTATTTATCTCTTATGTCCCTGGAAAGGCTGTACGTTTCTTCACAGCCACGAACACAACCTGGGTCTTTTTTTTTTTTGTCTTTTCTATGGCCGCACCTGCAGCACATGGAGATTCCCAGGCTGGGGTCCAATCGGAAGTGTAGCCACTGGCCTACTCCAGAGCCACAGCAATATGGGATCGGAGCCACGTCTGCGACCTACACCACAGCTCAGGGCAACGCCGAATCCTTAACCCACTGAGCAAGGCCAGGGATTGAACCTGCAACCTCATGGTTGCTAGTCAGATTAGTTACCCACTGAGCCACAATGGGAACTCCCAACCTGGGTCTTCAATTCTGTTCCTCATGGGCTTCGGTTTCCCTCTCTGGAACAGCAAAGTCGATGTTTCCAAAGCTTCCTGGGAATAGAACATTCTCTGATTCCAGACACGCTTTTAATTCTGGCCTCCCCGACAGCCCACAACACTCCACCTTGCAGACAGTGATTGCTCAGTAACCAAGTACTGAATTATCAACACCTAGAGGTGAAGTCTCAGGTACAGGGGAGGCTCTTTAATTTTGACTTGGGATGAGGAGGAGGAGAAGATGTGAATGCGTTTTGAGATGCATTACATTCGATGTCTCGTGATGTCAGCAGAGAGAATTGGAAACCGGGGCATTTACAGGTGATGGAAACGGGGTGAGCTTTGAAACCTCAGGAAATTGCTTTACCAAAGGAGCACCTGGCTTTCACTCTCTTCTTTTTCAGTCAGTTCTGCAGTTGTATCTGCCATGGGGTGTTACGGGTCCTGTTGCCTGGCTTTTACTGAGAGAGGAGGGAAGAGATGAGAGAGGGAACGTGAGTTAAATATAGCGAGTGAGCACAAGGCTGCAGGCAGAGATTGCAGGCAGTAACTACGTACTTAGCTTCCCTTGGGGACAGGAAGAAAGTTTTCCTGAAAAAGAGAGAATAAGGCAAGAGGGAGAAGTGATGTGTTGTGACAGATGTGCCAGCTTCTTCTTTCACTCCCTCTCTTAATTGAGACCTGCAGGTAACTTCAATAAGAATTTCTTGAGCACCAGCTATGAACCAGGTCCCATATTAGACCCTGGATGCAAAAATGAACAGTACACAGTTCCTGCTATCATGAGTCACCATTTGGCAGAGCAAACATACACAGAAGCGATCATCAGAACATACTGTGATGTGTCATATGATGGAATTGCGTGCGAGGGGTGTTGGCATCAACAAACACAAACAGTCCCAGCCAGAGCGGGGGTGATGGGGAGAGGAAGGAAGGGTTCACAAGGAAGGAAACATCTGCATTGTTTCTTGAAGGATGGGGGTGCGGTGGTTGGGACTTGAAGTTGTGTGCAAAATCCCACCAGCAGAGGGAACAGCATGTGCAAAAGCATAGAGGTGGGAAGACGACAGCAAATTAGTTGAATGTAGTCAACGGATCTGTGGTTGTGAGCTTTCTCCTCCTCCAAGAAGAAGCCATGTTATCGGAACAAAGGTTTTCTTGCACTTTTGCATTTATTCATTTGCTTCCTTTTCCTAGATTACCTGACAGCAAACTGTCGACATTCCTGGTTCCAGCTCTGTGAAGTCTGGGAAGGTGGCCCTCTCTCTCACGTTTGTATTTTGGACCCAGCACGTGTCACAGGGCACCTCAGTAAATGCTCCTTGCACGGAGTCAGAGAGAGAAGGACAGTCCCCCCAAAATGAGGTCACGGAGAAAAAAAAAATACAAGGAAATAACTTCCAATGGCCAAGAAATTCTTTGAGAAGAAGAACCAAGGGTTTTATGCCATTAAAACCCCTCCATACACCCAGATTTGTCCTTCTAAAGACCTTAGGTGTTTTTGATCTTGACCCAAATTATACTCCTCATTAGATGGGGGGCGGGGGTCAGAGAAGATGTCTTGAGAATGCCACTGAGGTTAGGGGTGTGCCTCTAACGGTGTTGAGCACACATCTCATTTTCTTACCACTGAGATTTCTGAGAAGCTAACATCCCAAAGGGAGTTAATTTGAGTTAATGACAATTACTTTGTCCAAATAAACAAGAGCATCCTTAATTTTGCCCAAAGCGTTTACAAATAAAATTTCAGAAACTGTGGAAAGTCATGGAGGGAACTATTTTTGCCAAGCACAGTGGCAGGAAAAACTCTTCAGATGCAGCCGACTTGGCAGCCACATTGTTCAGCTTGTCCTTTAAGGAAACAGGTCCATTGTGAGTTAAATGGGTCTTAAGCCCAAGCTACTTCTTTCAATTTTCCTTTGTGTTAGATAAGCTATATAATTATCGATAACGATGAGTGTCCAAATATTTGTTGAAAGAGCAATTTAAAGTCTCTGATTTATATTCATGAGTTATTAAGTGGCTACACAGTTCCTGTGTACTTTTTTCCTCCTTTGGCATAATGATTAATTGAAGTTTTATTGCCGATTTAAGAGATAGGTTTCCAATTTTGCCTGGAATGTTGTCTTCTCCTCTCCAGAAATAACAATTATCCTCCGTTGGACTCTGTGAGGGGGGATAGACCGTTCTGGGTTTCCGACCTTGCTTTTTTTCTGATGTAACCATATGGTCCAAGGCAAATTTCCTAGCACATGTGCTGCAGCTGATTTTCCTGGGACTGAGTTATTAACATCCTAGACCCTGAAATAGCTGGAGGGGAAGGGTCTGGGGCACCTGGATTTCCTAAGGCAGTTGACTCTGGCCCTATCACCTCAAACTTGACTATAGAGTACCCCACACACATTACAATTTTAAGTGTACCATGGCATGAGTAAGCTTGAGAAACACTACCAAAGAACACATCTATCTTCTTTTCAGAAGAAATCTAACTGAAGTCCTGGTGGTGCTCAAGATATTGGACAAATGGCAATGAGGTCTTGCTGTAGAGCACAGGGAGCTATATCCAGTATCTTGGACTAGACCATGATGGAAGATAATATGAGAAAAAATGTGTGTATATGTATGGCTGGGTCATGATGCTCTAGAGCAGAAATTGACACGATGCTGTAGATCAACTATATTCTAATATAAAAATACATATATTGGACAAATGGAAAGACAGTAGGTAATTTTATGGCTCCAGAGAGTCACCTGGACCCAAAGTAGACCTTGTAGAGGAAAAACAACTCTGCTGTCTCAAGCCAGTGAGATTGGGGTGGAGGTGGAGTGTTTCTGTTACTGCAGTATAGTCTCTCATATCCTAATATCGCAATTAAGGTTTCTTTGGTTGTGGCAAGCAACAGAAACAGATTCTGGCTATCATAAGCAAAATATATGATCTATATGGTAATTATATTAATTATATAATATCACAATAAAACACAAATCTGTTGTAAGAGTATGTTATCTAATAGAATCACAAGGAAAGCTGAACACCAGGCTTCTGGAAGGGGCTGGAGGTCAGACCTGATGATCAAAGCAGAAACGAATGGGCAATGCTAATTCCAGCCACTTTTCTGTCCATTTACTGTGCTTGCAATTCAGATTCCCAGGAGATAACGTTAGATTGGCTTGGTTTGCCCATCATCTGTCCACGCTTTGGCCAGAGGAAGGGAGAAACCTTGATAGACAGTTCCAATAAAACTGTATGCCATGCGGAGGGATGATTCTCGAAAAGGAAGATAGAGCGCCATTGCAAAACATTAATAAACTAGGAACAAATGAACAAGCAAACAAAAAGCCAGAGAGAGAAAATAAGTGATGCCCACCACGCAATGTCTATAGCACTGCAAACCATTGTTCCATCTCCCATTGTTTTGTTTTTGCTGTGCCCACAACATGTGGAAGTTCCTGGGCCAGGGATCAAATCCGTGCCACAGCATCGACAGGGGCCACTGCAGTGGTCACTGCGGTGACAGTGTCAGCTTCTTAACCCACAAGGGACTCGCCATCTCCCAGTTTTGATTCTCCTGCTACCCTTTAGGTTGATACTTGTGCTTGTTGGCCTGACATTGGAATCATGACTTTTCTTGGTGGCATTGCTTCAGCCCCTGCTATCAGATCCTGGAAGGTACAGGATAGAACCCCTCATATAATTATTTGACCTCCCAGCCTAGCCAGCTCCTCTCATTGTCCCCTTAAAGATGGTAGGGATGTTAAGTTTGGGTAGCTCAGGACTGTTCATGGCACATCAGTACACGCTTGTGTATTCTATTAGTAAGGAACACAGATACTGCTGTGGGCTCTGGGCTTGGAGAACCTGAGCATCAGTTAAAGAACATAGAGAATGCGGATTTCCATCCTCATAATCACGTTACCAAGAAAAAAATTCTAAATAATTAGAATGAAAAATTTGTCTGTTTGTATATCTGACAGCTGTCTACATGCATTGTCCATTAGAAAGTTAGAAAATTGTTCCCTCTCTGCTTTCTGAATTGAAAGTCTGTATAAGTGCTATAGGGATTTTTGAGATGATTTTTCTATCTGAAGGGTTTCCCCTTCTGTCATGTGGTTAACTCTTCTCCAGGATTCTTGGTAAGTTCTCTTTCAGTTGCAGGTGTACCTGAAATGGGAACTTTGAAAAAGAGCAAACAGATATGGATTAACTGAAACCATTGTCTCCAGACCTGGGGTTCTCCCTCAGGCCTGACCCCCACACATTGGAATCGCCTGGGTTTTTTTTTTAATTTATTTTTTATTAGGGTATAGTGGATTTATAATATTGAGTCAATTTCTGCCGTACAACATAGTGACCCAGTTTTATATATATACTTTTTCTCATTATCTTCCATCATGTTCTATCCCAAGAGACCGTCCACAGTTCCCTGTGCTGTACAGCAGGACCTCATTTTTTATCCATCCTAAATGTAATAGTTTGCATCTACCAACCCCAAACTCCCCATCCATAAACTATTGATGCTGGGTTCTACCCTAGACCACCCCCCCCTAAAAAAAAAGTGTATTGCTCTGTGGTCAGGGACTAAGCTGTGTTCTTTCTCCTTTTGAAATTTATTGAGATTTCCTTTGCATCCTGATACCTATTTTTGTGAATATTTCATAGACTCTTAGAGGGAAACATTCTATTCTTTATTTGGAGGGCATTAAGTTAGTCGTAAATGAATAAGCTCTAATTCATTTATTTTTTTACTTAGATCTTCTATCGCTTCATTTTACTGTTGGTTTGTTGGGCTGATGGAGGTAAATTAAACTACTTGAGTAGTATTATATTTACAGTTTTGCTCCTTTATACATTTGATTGTGTTTCATAAATTTGAATGCCATATACTTTGGTTGATTAAAGACTGTTACATATTCAGCAGATAGCATAATAATTCTTTTTCTTTTCTTTTTTGGCTGCACCCATAACATATGGAAGTTCCTGGGCTAGGGTACGAATCTGAGCTGCACCTGTGACTGATGCTGCAACTGTCTCAACAGTGGATCCTTAATCTACTGAGCCAGGCTAGGGAATGAACCGGTGCCACTGCAGAGACAACATCAGATCCTTAATCCACTGCACCACAGTGGGAACTCCAATAATTCGTTTTTCATGGTAACTATTTGAGTAAAGTACCCAACTTATCGCATTTTACCCCGAATCAAACCTATTCTCTATTATTATTTGTGGCTGCTCTCTTGCCTTTTTTATTTAATCTGCATTTGCCTCCTAGTTTGCTGTCCATTCCTTCCATTTCAGCATTTCGGCTTCTCTTTGTTTCGAAAGTGCTTCTTAGAGTTCAAGATTAGCTTTCATTTTGTGAACTCACCTCAGCTTTCTTCTTTCATAGTGAATTTATTCTAATCACATATTGTCATTTGCCAATATGCTTCTTTATGTTCTGTCCTCACGTACGTGTGTGTGTGTGTGTATCTTTTTTAATGCATATTTTTGTATGAATTAAGTATTTCAGTACACGCTCTGTTTTATTTTCTGCATGTCTACGGGAGCAGGGTAAAGGGGTTTTCCAGAAAGTAAATGAATATCTGACTAGTTTCCTAGGACAGAACACCTGACTACTCATTACTCATTCTGTTCCCCCAAAGAATTAATGACCTTGTTTGAGCTCCCAAGGAATAAGTAGCCATATCAATCTGTCCCTAAGCATTTACTATTCTAGATATTGACAAATATGAGAGTCAAGTAAAACCCAATTCTTGCAACACATGCTTTGATGATTTGCTGGATAAAATGAAGGAATTGAACTAGGAGACATAAAATGTCCCCTTCTAGTTCTCCTCTATAATTATTTTATAGTAATGAATACGTTTATTTATTTTTGTGCATGGTGTAAAAGAATGTTCTAATTTCATTCTTTTGCATGTAGCTGTCCACCTACTGAAGAGGCAGTCAATTTTCCATTGTATAGTCTTGCCTCCTTTGTCATAGATTAATTTATTATAGGTGCAAGGGTTTATTTCTGGACTTTATATCCTGTTCCACTGATCTATAGTTCTGTTTTTGTGCCGTTGCCAAACTGTTTTCATGACTATAGCTTTGAAGTATAGTCTGAAGTCAGAGAGCCTGATTCCTCCAGCTCCATTTTTCTTTTTCAAAATTGCTTTGGCCATTTGGGTCTTTTGTGTCTCCAGATACTATAAAACTTTTAGAGGAAAATACAGTCAGAACACTCTTTGACATAAGAAGCAATAGCTCTTTGGATCCACCTCCTAGAGTCATGAAAATAAAAACAAAAATAAACAAATGGGACTCAATTAAGCTTAAAAGCTTTTGCACAGCAAAAGAAACCATAAATAAACCTAAAAGACAAGCACAGAATGGGAGAATATCTTTGCAGCAAAAACGACTGACAAGGGATTAATCATCAAAATATACAAACATTATATATATATATATATATATATACTCTGTACTGCATTCCATTGTATATAAACAACCCAATCAAAAATGGTCAGAAGATCTAAATAGACATTTCTCCAAAGAAAACATACAGATGGCCAAAAACCCCATAAAAATATTTTCAACAGCCAAATTATTAGAGAAATGCAAATCAAAACTACAGTGAGGTATTTACCTCACACCAGTCAGAATGGCCATCATCAAAACGTCTGCAAACAAGAAATGTTGGAGAGGGTATGGAAAAAACAGAATCCTCCTACACTGTGGAATGGAAGTTGTTGCAACTATTCTGGAGAATAGCATGGAGGTTCCTTAAAAAACTAAATATAAAACTAGCATATGATCTAACAACCCCACTCCTGGGCACGTATTTGGAGAAAACCATAATTTGAAAAGATGCATGCACCCTAATGTTCATAGCAGCACTATTCACAAGAGCCAAGACATAGAAGCAAGCTAAATGTCCACTGAAAGAGGATAAAGAAAATGTGGTACATGTATACAACAGACTATTACAATGGAATGCAGTACAGAGATGATCATACCGAGCGAAGCAAGTCAGACAGGGAAAGACAAATAGCCACACTTATATGTGGAATCACAAAAAAAATTGATACAAGTAAATGTATTTCCAAACAGAAGCAGACTCAAGATGTAGAAACTGATCTTGGAGTTACCAAAGGGGAAACGCTGGAGGGAGGGTCAACTGGCAGGTTAGGATTAACATCTACCCACTACTGCACGTAAAACTGAGTCACAAGGCCCTGCTGTACGGAACAGGGGAATTTACTCAATATTCTGGGATAACCTATATGGGAAAAGCATATGAAAAGTAATGGATATGAATGTCTATATTCAGTTACATATGTATATATATATAACTGATTCACTTTGCTGTACCTCTAAAACTAACACGATTTTATAAGTCAACTATACGCTAATAAAATTTATAAAAATTCTTAGTGTTTTCGGCCTATGGTCTTACCTCCAGATGTTGCCAGCTTCCACAGTCTCATGTGTCATTTCTTTAAAGTCTCTTCTCTCTCTCTCTCTCTCTCTCTCTCTCTTTCACACACACACACACACACACACACACACCCTATTGGTTCTATTTCCCTGATGCTTTGGTCAGAATGTTTGTACCTCCCGCAAAAGTCACATGTCGGAAGCATAATGCCCAAAGGAAGGGTGTTAAAAGGTGTTAAAAGGTGTTAAAAGCACCTTTGGGAGGTGCTTCAGGCCTGAGGGTGGACCCCTCTTGGATGGGATGAGTATAAAAGAAGCTCCCGAGAAACCTCTGGCCCCTGCCATCATGTGAGGATGAAATGAGTCTACAGCCCAGCAGAGAGCCCTCCCCTGACCCTGCTGGCACCCTCATCTTGAATTTCCAGCCTCTAGAACTGTGAGAAACCAATTTCTATTATGGAAGCTGCTCCGTCTGCGGTATTTTATTACACCAGCTCAAACAGACCACGACAGCTGAAGAACCCTGACGGATTCAATAGAGAACAGAGGTTAAGGATATTGTCTAATGACTTACTCACTTAGGTGTTTTTGTGTTGGTCCTTTAGCATCTCCAAGTGTAGGAAGTGGGGAACGTACTGAGGAAGGCCTCCCAAAGTAGGTGTTTCCTAAGTGTGTCTCCCTCCACCATTTATTCAATAACCGTGCATTGAGCATGCGCTGTGGCCCAGGTCCTATGGCCAAGTGCAGGGGTAAAGGAGATGCAAGAGTCCGGATCCCTGCCCTCTCATCCTAGTGGGATGCCTAGTGGGATGCCACTCACATCCTAGTGGGAGGGACAGATCACACACCCAAAACTGTCCTAGAGAATGCTGAGTGATCTTTCAAGGTCCAAAGAAGCCCAGAGAAGTCTTCATGGCCACTGTGGTGACTGGGCTCGGTTTCCCAGAGACTATAGACTTGAAGTGCAGCTTAGAAGAGCAACAGACACCAGGCAGGAAAGACAGACAGGTGAAGGGAGAGGGCAGGATTGTCATCAGGGATGGATGAGTAATGGTGAGTGCTGGACACAGTGAATCCCATGACGTCAGGCTGTTGAGGCTCAGAATTAAACTCTATCAATTGGCACCTTCCCTGAGTTAGTCTCCAGGAAAAAAAAAAAATCTTATCCTCAATTTTCATGTGCCCAAATGTCAGGACTATTGTGAACAGATAAAGTTAATATATGCCAAAATAATGTGTCAAGGGCAGAGCAAAATCAAAATTAAACTTTTGACTTTTCGAGGCAAGAAATGAAAGCAGAGAAACATAGATGCTGACATTCACGGATGGAGTTAGTTAAACCCTTTGGTGATTTAATAGCTGATTTATCTCAGGGGAAAATTAACATTTCAGAGTCTTATTGGTGAAATAATATCTAAAACAGCTCCTTCACAAGGAAAAGTGTGTTCTTTCTTAACTGGTCAGCATTATATAAATATTGGATGACTTTGTAATCCCTTTCCATTCCTTTCCCCCCTCCTCAGGTCCTAAAGTCTTAAAAAGATAAATTAGATCCACCTTCACTTTGGTTATAGAATCTGACTAATGCGTATTTGGTTTCAGTGTTTCAATCCTATGTATATTCATGAAAATCAGAGAGGAGAAAATTACTTCCTGCCCAATATATTCCAATGAGGATTTTGATAAGCAGAACAATCATTTAATTGGTACATTTCTATTTCTACCACCATCAGGCTGGGACAAGAGGCTCCTTATGCAAATCAAGAGGACTGGGGAAATGGATCCTGATTTTGGATTACCATTGATAAATCAACACGATTTTTTCTGACCTTGGGAACTCAGCTCAAGGAGCAAGGTCAAAGAAATCAGCTCCAAAATGAGACAACGTGGAGAGGAGAGGGGCCAGCCAGAATTAGTGATAGTCTGACCTACTTATTACTGCTATACAAGAGTATAATGGAATATACTCTTATGCATCGTTATGAATTGAATTGTTTCCTTAAAATTCACATGTTGAAGCCCTAATATCCAGTGTGACTGTATTTAGAGATAGAGATTTTGGGAGGTAATTAAGGTTAAATTAAATTTTTTTTTTTTTTTTTTTTTTTGCTTTTTAGGGCTGTACCCATGGCATATGGAAGTTCCCAGGCTAGGGGTCAAATCAGAGCTACAGCTGCTGGCCTCCACCACAGCCACAGCAACGCAGGATCTGAGCCGCGTCTGCTCCCTACACACAGCTCATGACACCAGATCCTTAACTCACTGAGCGAGGCCAGGAATGGAACCTGCTGTGCCGTGATGGAACTCCCAAGAGTGGCGTCCTATTCAGATAAGAGTCAGTGGCCTTATAAGAAGAGGAAGAGACCTTTCCCTCTCTGTCCCTCCCTCCCTCACTCTCCTTCTTTTTCTTTATGCACACACACCCCGGAAAAGCCATGTGAGCACATAAACAGAAGGTAGGTATCTGCAAGCCAGGAAGAGCGTTCTCACTAGAACTTCACCAGACTGGCATCCTGACCTTGAACTTTCAGCCTCCAGAACTGTGAGAGAATAAATTTCCATTGTTTTAGCCACTTAGACTATGGTATTTTCTTATACCCTCTGTGGTTCATGTATCCAGAAAATTTTGTGAATACAATCTGTGCTAAATACTGTTCTAGCTCTGGGTTAACAAAGGTTATTAGAAGCTGATTTTGCCTTCCAGAAATTCAGATTTTAGTGGAACAGACAAACATGGTTGAATCAAGTCAGACTTATAAAAGAAGGAAAGAACATTGGTACATACAAGAAAATATATTTTAGTGTTCCTGGGAGAGTCAGGGGATGCTTGGTTTTTTTTTTTTTTTTTTGTCTTTTTGTCTTTTTGCCATTTCTTGGGCCGCTCCCTCGCCATATGGAGGTTCCCAGGCTAGGGGTCTAATCAGAGCTGTAGCTGCCAGCCTACGCCAGAGCCACAGCAGCACGGGATCCGAGCCATGTCTGCGACCTACACCACAGCTCACGGCCACACCGGATCCTTAACCCACTGAGCAAGGCCAGGGATCGAACCTGCAACCTCATGGTTCCTAGTCAGATTCATTAACCACTGAGACACGACGGGAACTCCTGAACCCAAGATTTTAAATTAGAATCACTAACCCTGTGCCTGGACTCACTGAGGTTCAGGTTCTTCATGTCTCCCTGCAGAAGGAATTAAGAAACAAAGTGACAGACAAGAAAAAGATTTATTAGGATAGGACGCTTGTGAGCGATGCAAGCGGGCGGGCATGGGAAGCTCTACTGGTGGGCTACATATTTTTATCAGCCAAGGGGAGTGGGGGTTGGAAAAGCTGGCTTCTTCCTTTCAGAGAATAGTAGCTCCTCCTTAGTATCTGGTAAGGTGTGTATTCAAATCCGCAGAAAGGCGGTCCTCAAACTCTTGCCCAAGGTCTGCATATGAATGCAAGCCTCATCCCACCCCCCACCCAATGACCTGAAGCAATTCTCAAGACTCCACTAAGAAAGCAAACCTGCCTCGTTCTGATGGCTTTTCAGAGCAATTTATTTACTTACAGCGATCCCCCAATGTCCCCTAAATTTCCCTCCTTACCTGTGGTCCTTTATTGGGACGTCTAAAAATACCTGTGTCTCCTCCTTCCCTATCAATTTGAAAGGTGTGTTGTAGGGTGATGAATGCATCCCAGGCAAAAGCAATTAGCATGTGCAAAAGCTAGAAGGAAAATGAAAGTTTCAGGAAATGTAGAGTACTTTTTATTCGTAGAACACAGTTTGGTAAGTAAAAGAGTCAGAAAATACCAGACATATGAACATGGAAGGGGTTCTGTGTTTGCTGGCACACACCTTCTAAGCTCTGGCAGTTAACATTTCTGCTTGCACAGAGACTAAAGGTCAGTTAGAGGTGAGGGATTTGGATCCTCCACATGCACATGACCTGGAATTTGTTTCAGCTTTTCAAAGATTCTTAACGTTTTTAACCAGGCCTCAGGTTTGACTGAACTGGTAAGGTAGCCTCCGGCAACTGCAACAGTAAATTATTGCCTTTGGTTGTTTGCAACAAAAGCAAAAAAAAAAACCCCCAAAAACCAAAAACAAAAGCCCTTTTTCTTTTGATAAATTCTGAACCAGATTAAATAAAGATAAGCCTCAAGAAAAAGACTTTATCAGGCAGCTCAAATAGTGACAATGGTAAAATACACCTGGACTGTAAGAATTACGCATACCTGATTGGCCTGAGGCCACCCTTTCTGGGGATAGGGCTTTTTTTTTTTTCCTTTAGAGCCAAACCAATTTTGTCTTTCCCAGTGCCTACTATTTGTTGCTTTTCACAGGTCCCATTGTTGTAAAGTCTGTTAGTTTTCAAGGATGCCATGCAGCTGAGGAAAGAGTGATGAAAATAGGACATGTCAAAATTTAATAAGCCTTACTGGTCTTACCAGGATTCAGGAGTTTTTCTGGAATAATGCTCATTGAATTACCGTAAGGCTTTTGTTAGTTTCTAGGCTTGTGCAAAAATTGATTTTGGCCATTTAGGGGCCAGTTTTATTGTTGCCTTTCTGGAGGAATGGATTATTGGATGTCCTTACTCTGGATTCTAGATGTGCTTCTTGTATACGAGAAAGTTTAATTGCTTCTGAGTAGGCTGGACTAGAGGAATGAAATAATCAGACTTGTATTGAGTTGGTTACTCTGCCAGCTTTTGAAGGATGAGATGTGCAAGAAAGATCTTGACACATGGTGAAGCTTGGCAGTCACCTAAGTGATGATCTAAGGAGTGATATGGACTTGAACGAAGCACTGCTGGTAATAAGCACTGTTATTCTAAGTAATTATAAGCAAGGCTTTAACAAAAGACTTTCCCCTACTGAGAATTTGAACTCCAGTTAGCTGTCCTGTTGTGTTCCCCTAGTATATAATAAGAATACCTATTATGTTTCTAGGCAATGCTTATTATAGTAAAATATCCTCTGAATGGTAAAATATACCTGGACTGTAAGAATTATACATACCTGATTGGCCTGAGGCCACCCTGAGGGCAGTGACTCTTGTAATAGGGTACATACCTGTGGTGACACAGGAACCATGCCTATGGAACATGGGATGTTAAACCATGGCTCTCACACCTACTCAGTGTGGAACTTGCTTCCTGGCATCTGAATCATCACCTGAGGAGACTGGGAGGCGGTCAAAGAGATACCTCTCTTCCGCAAGGACCCCTGCAATGCTGCACGGTCGGCGGTCTCTGGCTCCTTTCCCATGTCTTTCTAAGTGAATCTGAAACCATGTGTGGCCTAGGGTGGTGTTGGAAGTCTTAATGTTTAGTGACCTTAACAAGACATCATGGTGGGGTTTGCAGGAAGCCTTGTGATGTGCTTTGGCATTTATGAAACTGGGAGTGGTCTGCCTTTCCACCTACTGGTCCAAAACGTATGCTGTCAAAATGCTTGCAGTTCATCTATTGTGGATCATTTACTTTCCAAACCCACCTAATATGCCTTTGGAATATTCAATCTGTAATATATTTTTTCATTCCAGTCTACTCTGAAGGTCAGCAATAAAACAATTTCCTATTTCTATATTAGTAAAAATCCATTGTCTTTGATGATCCCCGAGTGCTTTCAGAGCATTGCCACAGTTACGGTATCATTTTTCCTTAAATAATATTGAGTTGGCATCATTGCTCTTATATCATATAGGAAATTTTAGGTTCTAAGATATTCAGTGGTTTGCTCAGGCAATGATTAATGGCAGCATCCAATTCAGTATGCTTTCCACTGTCAAGCAAAGCAGAAGGTATTAGCCATATCGCCATGAGCACCAGGGCCAGTGGAAGCAGTCTAAACTGATTTTGCTTTTTATTGTTAGACAGTGAGACACCCACCCATAGAACCCACAGGAAAGCTTGTGAGAAAGTGAGACACCCACCCATAGAAGCCACAGGAAAACTTCTCCAACCTTCCTGTTGGAAAAGGAAATCCTACTTCCTCCTCACTTAACACTCATGTCACAGTTTTGGTGAGGGCCTTGTCACAACTGGCAAAATTCTTCTTCAGCTGCAAGCTGCTCATGCATATTCGAAAATGCAAATTAGAACATGCACCCTTAACTGGAAAGAAGTTAATAACCTGTAATAGCTGCCTCTGGTACTCCAGCCCCAAACACTCTTGTGTCTTCATTAAGCAGTGGCAAGAGAGGGTGGTTTCTCATAGAAATAATTTTGTCTTTTGACAAAACTGTATATGAATAGCACTGTGGTTTATATTTATGATAAAAGGACACCTTCTTCCTGGTGTCCTTCTTTTATTCGCCATCTGAAACTAAAAAGGTTAAGAAGTACACTTATATTATTTAAATGATAGGATCTTAGAATTGGGAATCATATTTCAATAATTTTCTCATTTCATTAGCTTAGGAAACTGAGTCCCAGAGAAGCAAGGCAATTTTCCCAAGGTCACATGAAAATTGGGCATTTTTAGCTCTATTTGCTCTTCTTTTTTATGATAGACACTATAATCTCTTGCTCAATTGTTTTGTATTTGTGCGCCATTATCATTCATTTTTAATATTTAAAAAATAGGACATCAAGGATTGACTAAAAACCATTTGCTCGGTCAGCTCTTCAGAATGCTGAGATGCAGAAGCTCATAATTAGGTAGCGGAAACACCAAAAGTTAACAAAATGCGTATATGTAAGAATGTATGCATATCGTTCCTTTGAAGAGTATTAGTTTTTTGTTTTGTTTTGCTTGTTTTGGCTATGCCTGTGGCGCAGAAGTTCCTGGGCCAGGGGTCAAACCCAAGCCACAGCAGTGACAACAACGCTGGATCCTTAACCCCTAGGCCATCAGGTAACTAACTCCCAGTGGTTAGTTGATGAAATATCTGATTGTTTTCCATTTTTTGAACTCACAGTATAAAATGCAATATGACATATGCTCTGGGAGATAATAACTCTAAAGAGACATCGTCTCTGCCTGCCTAGAGCCTGCAATTTAATCAGGCAAAACCAGCCTGTAAGTAAATATGCTAATGGCTTGATGTCATTACGCATCCAAACATCTACACAAATACGCAAGGTCAAGAGTATGGCTGACCTCAGCCTACACTGTCTCTATACGTCTTATCACATGTTTTCCTTACTTCAGCCATTTTTCTCTATTTCAGCCATTCTGGCAGCTAAGCCGTCTCTGATCACAGCACATCTTGTTGAGATAGTCTGGCATAGTATGTAAGCTGGCGCTTGTATGCCAGCTCTACTGCTTGTCAATCAGGAAAGCTAAGTTGACATCTCCGTTCCTCTATGTTTTCATCTGTAAAATGGATAGAATAATATTACCTACCTCATAGACATTTTGTGAGGAATAAGTGAGTTTGGGCATACAGATTTTAGGACTGTTTCAAGCCCAAAGTTAGCACTAAAACATTAGCGGTTAGTACAAAGGAAGTTGGTTCCACTGGTGTAACAACTTGAATGGATCTCTAGGGATTTACACTGAGTCCAAAAACCATTTCAAAAAAAGGGACATATGATATACTTCCATTTATGTAGTAGCATTTTTTAATTTTATTATTTATTTATTTATTTTTTTGCCTGTTAGGGCTGTACTTGCCGCATGTAGAAGTTCTCAGGCTAGGGTTCAAATCAGAGCTACAGTGGCTGGCCTATGCCACAGCCACAGCCCCAGTGATGTCAGATCCAAGCAGCATCTGTTACCTACACCACAGTTCGCGGCAATGCTGGATCATTGACCTACTGAGCGAGGCCAGTGATCAAATCTGCCTCTTCATGGATCCTAGTCAGGTTCATTTACTCTCTGCCAGAATGGAAACTCACTCTTTTTCTTTTCTCTTCTCTTCTCTTCTCTTCTCCTTTCCTGTCCTTTCTTTTCTTTTTTCTTTTCTCTTTAGGGCCGCACCTGTGGCATATGGAGGTTCCCAGGCTAGGGGTCAAATTGGAGCTTCCTTTTCAACCTACACCACAGCTCACAGCAACACGGGATCCAAGCTGCATCTGTGACCTACACCACAGCTCACAGCAATGCTGGATCCTTAACCCACTGATTGAGGCCAGTGATGGAACCCACATCCTCATGGATACTAGTTGGGTTCTTAACCTGCTGAGCCACAACAGGAACTCCAATGTAGCATTCTTGAATGACAAAATTATAGAGATGGAGAACAGATTAGTGGTTTCTGAGGTTTGGAGGATGAGAAGAAGTAATTGTATCTATAAAACAGTAGCATGCAGGAGTTCCCATCGTGGCTCAGTGATTAATGAACCCAACTAGTATCCGTGAGGATGTGGGTTCGATCCCTGGTCTTGCTCAGTGGGTTAAGGATCTGGCATTGCCGTGAGCTGTGGTATAGGTTGAAAATGTGGCCCAGACCCTGCGATGCTGTGGCTGTAGCATAGGCTGGCGGCTAGAGTTCTGATTCCATCCCTAGCCTGGGAACCTCCCTATGCTGTGGCTGTGGCCCTAAAAAGACAAATAAAAAAATAAAATAGTAGCCTGAGGGATTCTTAGGCCAGAACTCTTCTGTGTCTTGATTATGGTGGTCATACAAATCTACATGTACATATCTACATGTGAATAAATACACCACATGCACATCAGGCCAATGAGTGCATATAAAACAGATGAAGTCTGAATGAGACAGCTGGATTACATTAAGGTGAGTTCAGTGCTGTACTATTCTACTGTCAATGTGTTAACCTTGTAGGTAGGAGGGTGAAAAATATGGGAAATATCTGTATTGTTTCTTACATTTGCTTAAATTTTACTGGTCTTGGTGCTTATTACTTGGAGACATCAAAGGTGTCTTCTGCCTTACGAGGAGGTGTCCCTTGTAATAAGAGACTTTAAATGTCTTGCTGGCATTAAACACACTAGATATAAGACAAAGAAGATTTCAGTTTAACGTAAATAATTACGACCCTATATTCAGAACCATCATATAATTTCAGAGACCTGTCCATATGGTCTAAGTTCCTTGGCCCTGCTTGTATGCAAGAAGAAACAGGAACTGTAGGGAACGCTTTAGAGGGAGTTCTCTGGTGGATAAAATGAGAGGCCATTTAAGGGATCTTCAATTCAACGTTCTATGACTCCGTTTTGCCCAGAGAGGAGAATGTTTTAGCCTATTAATACAAAATAAGAATTTTATCACATTAAAAACGTTAGCTCATGTCAACGATGTCAAAAAATAAGCGAAACAAGATAGAAGGGGCATAGTGGATGCATCCTTTTGGATGTATTTATTTAGCACCTAGACACACTGTGCTTGACCTAAGAGGAGATGGGAAAGATACGTCAAATATGGACCATGCTCACCCAGAGTCGATAATCTGATTGGAGAGGAGAGACACGCGTAGAAGAAACATGTGCAAGGGGATGCGAAATGCTCTTTTATGGAAGGAGAAATGATTGATTTACAGTATCTAGCTTCCTTCCTCTTTACTCGTATTTTCTTCCATGAGTCTTTTGAGGATGTTTTCATTTCACCAGATATGATCTTAAGGCCTACGTGTTCATGCGTAGGTTTTCGTTTGAATATACTTTTTTGGTTCTTAATTATGCAGGCCTGAGAGCGGGGTTTGTAGGTTAAAAACAGAGCGAAAGCTGTAGCTGATGTGTCTCTCAGATCCTCCTCACGGGCGTCTTGTAGCACACCACTGTGAGGACTTTTGCTTCATCATCACGCAGAAGGCACAGTGAGCCCAGTACATCCCCACTTGGTTTTGTTAGAGACATTTTCATCCCACTCACCTACACTGAGCTCTTCAAATACGGGGGTGTGTTGGGCTGGGTTTCATGGACAGAAGGAGTAATACTATGTTCTGTCTTGGCCAGGAAAAAAATCAGAAGCCTGTCAAAGTGTCAGGATAGGGATAAAATCCGGACTTAGCAAACATACAGCAGGGACAGTTAATTCACCTTAATGGTGCAGGTCTTTAGGGGAGTAGATTTCTTTTTTTTTTTTTTTTTTTTAGGGCCACACCCACGGCATATGGAGGTTCCCAGGCTAGGGGTGGAATTGGAGCTGTAACTGCCAGCCTACACTAGCCACAGCAACGCAGGATCGGAGCTGTGTCTGTGGGCTACACCACAGCTCACGGCAATGTGGGATCCTTAACCCACTGAGCGAGGCCAGGGATCGAATTCTTGTCCTCATGGATGCTAGTCGGGTTCTTTATCAGCTGAGCCATGACAGGAACTCTGGAAGTAGCTTTCTGGATTAACAAGTGAGAGTTCAAAGGAAACAGAAGACATGAACACACTAGGACGTAGGTTCAGAAGGTATGTCCGAAGAGGCCCCTGAGGATTTGGGGCAACTTCAGGTGGTTCGGTGAGGCTGCAGATTTGGATTTTTAAGGACAGAGAGCCAGGAAAAGAGGTTGAGAGTTTAGTAGGAGAAAACACAGGATTTCTGATACTCAATATGTGATAAAACCTCATTGGCCCGCTTTTAACAATAGGGACTTAGGAAAGCACATAGAGCGCATAGGAACCACATTGCCTTAAAGCCGGTAGGAACAGCTCCCTGTGGAGTAGGGAATCAATACCTGGAATGTCTCAACAGACTGAAAAGTTCTTTCAACCTCTGCAAGAGGAACTCTAACAGGGATAAACAAACAGTCTCTCTGAATCACAATCTAAACAGCTAATTGCAGCAACAACTGTCGTGGAGTCCTGGGCTGTGTGTGGACAAGCAGACAAGAACATGCACACATGCAGACAGACCTGGCATTTTATTTGTCCGCGAAATCAAGGGGAGCCAAATGTGCGACACAGTGGTTGAAACAGTTCCTGCCATTTTAGGCTATGCCAGTCGAAGGTGGTCAGATTCATGGGTGCCCTGTGCCGGACAGGAAGTAAGAAAGCCTTCAGAATCAGAAAGACCTATCACTGTGTGGTCTTGGAGGCATTCTGCAGCCTCAGTTTCCTCATCTACAAAATGCTCTAACAACCACTTACCCCCTTGAAGTTTAAACATGAGCCTAGGTAAAGGGCCTAATGTGGTGCCTGATGTATGCGTGGTCAAGAAATGTTCGTTTTTCTTCTTGACATTCCTCATTCCTGAACCCAGCAAATTCCGTCAGGACATCAGCAGAGGTAGGACTAATCCCAATTAAGATGTAAGTGATCACTTACAGAATGGGGATGGACGCAGCAGGCTTGTTTTACTTTGTTAAATAGAAAACAAACAAACTTCTGATAGATGAATATATTATTTGAGCACTCTAATGTGGAAGGGAGGACAAATTTATTGAAAATAGATTTAAAAGGCAGAACAAAGATTGTTCATCTTCTGTTCTCCTTTCAGCTACGTAACCCCTGCTGATCCTTCAGATTTCTTTCCAGTAAGGCTTTTCTTTACTATATCTTAAAAGAGCATTCCTACAGTTGATTATTATCTTTGTCTGATGACATGACTGATGTGCATCGCCTCACTCAATTTTAAGCCCTGTAAATGCTGGGACCCTGCCTATTTTCCAAATCTATATGCTCAGCCCTTGGCATAAGCCCAGGTGCGTGGAAGTCCCTCAAATATTTGTTAAATATGATTCCTGCCTTTAAGCCCTACAGTCCTGGGAGACTTTACAGGAAACACTGGTACTACTAACAGGTGGCCACCTCAGGAGAGGAAGAGGTGACAGCCTCAAGCCAGATATTAATTATTTTGAGCACAGAAGCAAAATAAGTTATCTAGAGTAATTGACTCCTTCTCCTCCAGTGATCCAGCTCTCCACTTCCAATGCTGGCTACTTAATAGGGTCTCCATCTGAACATGTGGCCATATTGCTGTGAGTTAATGGAGAGAAATGACTTTGCCCATCTGAGGACATTTACAGAGTTAATAAAGTGGAAAATATCCAAGGGAAACAAGGTCACAGCCCAGGAGAGGGCTCTCAGCAAAGGCAGCTCCAGCAGACAAGGGGCCTCATTTGAATGGGAGGGCTTCTCAGTCATGCAAATTAAAGGAAAGGAAGCAAGCAAGGGGGGCGGGGGGGGGGCGGAGTGTTACCTTGGTGATGAGCAATGATGACAAGGGACTGGAGACAGACGGCAAAGGAGGAAATGCAAAGTTATGTCAGCTTGCAGTGATTCATAACTAACAGCAAGAGGTCTGCAAAGGCAGATCGAAGGCATTCAGGGTGTTATGTAATTGTGCCCCAGTGATGCATGAAGGCATCCAGCATTCTAATGTGCCTGGTGTAACATGCCTGCTCTGTCTAAGAAACTCAGGGTTATGTGGTTCTGGGGATACACTTTCCACAGCTAAAAAGATTTTTTTTTTTTTTTTCCCATGTGGATTTCCCAGGCCAGGGATCAGATCCAAGGTGAAGTTTTGGTCTATGACACAGGTGTGGCATGTCAGATCCCTCACTCCATTGTGCTGGACTGGGAATTGAACCTGTGTCCTGGCACTTCAGAAATGCTGTGGATCCAATTGCACCACACTGGGAACGCCAAGGAACATTTTTTAAAGTGCATTTTCTTAGTGCTTTGAGCCAATTTTGGTTAAATCTCTTTAATGCTTTGAAAAGGCATTCCTATTTCCAACCACATTCGCTCATCCATCTATTCATTAATTTATTTATCGAAAACTATTTAGTGCCTAATTTGTGTGAGCCTCCAGGATAGGGGGTGTGTTACTTCCTACTGCCACTTTACTTGTTCAGATAACACTCATTTCTCTGCAGGATTATCACAGGAATCCTCTGTCTCTAGTTTTGTCCATGTCTAATCCTTTCTTCACTCATCAGCCAGGATGATCTTCCTAAATTTTGATGTTGGAAGCATGTGGTAGCCAACATGCCTTCCATCCTCTGTAAAGAACATCCACCCACCTGCTCCTCTTCTGACTCATCAATATTTTTGATACTATTCTATATGAGATTTACTATTTATAAGTTGTCCTTCCTGCTGTGACTCAGCTGATTGGTCCAGGGGTGGGCTTATCACCTGCCTGGGCCAATCAGACTCTACCCTGGTCATAGTGATTGGTTCAGATTTAGACATCTGTCATAAGCTGAACCAATCAAAGCAATTTTCTAAGACCTAACTGGGGCTAGGGCAGAAACAGAATTCAAGGGGTAAAGGCTTTAGGTGTTCGTCTTCTATCACTGCATAACAAATTAGCACATCATTAGTGGCTTAAGCAATGATTTACTAGCTTGTGATTGTGGAGGTGCGAAGTCTGACCTGGTATGACTGAGTTTTCTGTGCAGGCTGAAGATGGATGCAATCACAAGGTTAAAATAAGAGTGTTTGCTAGGCCGAGTTCTTCTCTGGAGCCTCTGGGAGAATCCACTTCCCAGCACATGCTTGTTGGCAGGATCTAGTCCCTTACCATTGTAGGATTGAGTGGCCTTGCTCATTGTCAACTGCGGGGCTGCTCTGAGCTCCTAGAGGCTGTTCACCGTCCTTGCCATGTGGCACCCTCCCTCAGCAAGCCTACAACCTCCTTCTCATGCTTTGCATCTCTGACTCTCTCTCTTCTCCCAAGGGTGGAGAAAATGTTCTGCTTTGAAAGAGCTCAGGTAATTCGAGGAGGCCCAGTTGTATGTTTCCCTGTCTTGAGGTCAACCTGTCTAGCACATTGCCCTCAACCTGTCTCGCGTGACCTTATGAAATGTGTGAACTCTGCCTTCCACCATCTCTTCCTTCGTTGTATAGCTTTTCACAGCAGTGAGGGTGCGGCTTTAGTGAGCAGGTCTCTGCCATGTAAAGAAATGTGTCTACTAAGGAGGAGGAGAAAACCAACAGGCACAACGGTGAGAGCACGTAAGTAGAGCTTTAGAGCCACGCAGCGATTTTGATCTGTTAGTCTTCTCCCTTCAGCTGCCCTCCCTGTCATGTGCCCCAATCTCTTTTGAGTGGGGTTACCGTCATTGGCAAAAAACCCCAAAGAATTGGAGTTCCCATCGTGGCTCAGTGGTTAATGAATCCAACTAGGAACCATGAGGTTTTGGGTTTGATCCCCGGACTTGCTCAATGGGTTAAGGATCCCACATTGCTGTGGCTCTGGCGTAGGCCGGTGGCTACAGCTCCAATTTGACCCCTAGCCTGGGAATCTCCATATGCCTCGGGTGTCGCCCTACAAAAAGACACAAAGACAACAAAACAAAACAAAACAAAACAAAACAAAGAGTACCCTACAAAGGTACATGCTGGAAACCCACAGATTCATCATTTTTCTTGGCGCAAGGACCAAATACCACCTTCAGGTCCATTTGGGATCCGGTCACTGAATATCTCTCCATCCTCCTGTCTCACTACTTATTCCCTACAAACAGGCATGTGCACAGGCACACACGCACACAGCTCATGCTCTCATCACGCACGCACACAGATACACCGGGCCGTGATCACACTGCATGCCCTGCACTTCCTCGGGTGCACCTGACCCTCTCTAACACAGGCTTTATGTCTCACCTGAAGAACCCTTCTAACCCCTTTGCATTGAAATGACTCCCGTTTGTCATTTTGCTCTCAGTTAAGAGATCCGTTCCTCTGAGAAGCTTTCCTCAGTCACCCAAGAAATGTTTTGGAACCTTCTCAACACCAGGTTCCCAACAACATCATGTACTTTCTCTATAATGTCACACAGCGTTGCGATTGAAACTTTTTTTTCTGTTTCTTGCAACAAACTGGAGAATGCTCAAAGGAAGGGCACTGCCTCATTTGCAGTTATAGCTCTTGAAATTAGCTCAGTACCTAGCCCATAAGGATCACTGAGTATGTGTCTATTGAATAAAATAATTTGGTCATTGGGTATCTGGAGGCTAGGGAAAAATCTCACAATTTTGGGCCATTCCGATTTTACCCTGATCCCTCATGCTATGTCTTACCTGGGATTCCTTTTCTTAACATTTTCTGCTGTCCTTGACCTCTTGCCTGAACCCATGACAATGGGCTTTAAAAGGCTTTGGGGTCTGAAAACAAAGGCTATTTTTCTTTTACTGGCCTCTTTGTTTTTGCCTTTTTGATTAGGATGGGCTCTGGCTTCTCTGGCAAGCCTCAGCAACAACACAGCTGTTCTCTCTGGTCTGAGGGTCCAACCTGGGGCTGACTCACACAGCTGCCAATCTGCCAGATTGGACTTGGCTCTGGCAATGTGGGAAGCAGGCGTCAGCTGTCAGCCCTATCATCTCCAGCCCCTTTTCAACTGGAATCAATAATTTTTCCTTCCCCATAGTTGGTTCCAACTCACTTCCAGCCAGTTCTCCCCAGGACAGCCATCCATCATTAACTTCTGTCCATTGATGGGTGCAGTTTGAAGCTAGCAGTGAAGTCTGAAAGCTTAGTATCCAAAGATCCTGTGATGAATTTGAGCGCATGTTAAATTACTCAGTCGTCATTAACTAGACTCTTAACAAAGGAATGTAGCTCATTGTGTTGTCAAAGTACCGTTACATCCTAGTACTGGCATATGCCAACTTTTATGTATTTCCTGCCAGGCCCCTGATTGGTGTGAATTGATTGCTGGGCCATTTTCATACCTCAGAGCAATTGGATCCAATCTCATTCCTTCTGGCCATGGTCTCTGGAGAGGACTTGCTGATAACAAAGATTTAGACAACGGATAACCTCCTCACTCCCCTGGAAATTGCCATCCACTTCTAGAAAACCTTGGTTCACAAGATCTTCTTGGGTACCAGGTATTAGGCTCACACCTTTCTTGGGTGCCATGTATTAAGCTCTTCACCCTTGCACCTTCTCTCCCTTACCTTCAAGGGCCAACCCTACTAAAGGTTCATATATGTTGAATGCTTTCCTGTCTGCATCAAATTTTGTCCTCCTCCTTTGCTAGTGAAAAAGTAGTTGAGGACTCAGAATATCTCACATATGAACTCAAATAAATTGTGACAATGATTATCTTGTTCTTTTTGGTCAAGAAACTCTCTCTTTTTCTTTTTTTGGGCCACACCTGGGGCATATGGAAGTTCCCAGGCTAGGGGTCAAATTGTAGCTGCAGCTGCTGGTCTAAGCCACAGCCACAGCAACACTGCATCCAATCCACATCTGGGACCTATGGCATAGTTTGAAGCAATCCTGGATCCTTAACCCACTGAACGAGGCCAGGGATCAAAGGTGTACCCTCACAGACACTATATTGGGTTCTTAACCCTCTGAGCCACAACGAGAACTCACAACTTTTTCTTAACCTCACTTTTCCCATCAATAAAATTAACACATGTAAATCCAGGAATCTTTCATGACCCTGCTGGTCTCTAATTTCTAAGTTCCACCTGAGTCCTGCCCTTCAATTTTCTTAGGTTATTTTGTCATATCCATTTTCTACTTTCTTCAATAGACTGTTTTATTTCCACTCTTACTTCTTTTCACATAAACGATTTTAGGCTTAAGTGACTGAATACCACTTCTGCCTTATCTCAGAAGAATGTACTACACTGTCTTATCTTTCTAACGGTCTCTAGTTTTGGGGGTTTATTTTTGTTTTTTTTTGTAGGGCTGCGCCCATGGCATATGGAAGTTCCCAGACTAGGGGTCGAATCAGAGCTGTAGCTATATAAAAGCTCCAGAAGCCATGGATAGAGGATGAAGAGATACAGCCACTGGAAAATGTAAAACTTCTGTTTGGTATAATGTACTATGCTAATGTTTATCATGTATTTGAGACATATTTGAGATCTAAAGTTAATAGCTTTAAAATTTAAATGTATCCTACAAATCAGTGGAAAATTTTTGAAAATATCGAAATGGAAAAAGAAAATCAAAAGAAATACTCCCCAAATACAAATGCTTTTATGTGTAAAAGCATGCTTCACCTCACTAATATTTTTATGATAAAAATTAAAACAAAGGAAGAGTTTATACACATGACTAGAATTTAAGAAATTAAAAACATCCTGGGTAGACAAGCGAGTGTGGAAATGGGCACTCGTATATGCTGTTGGAAGTTGAAATTTCAACTTAATATTGTTCAAAATAAAAATTTCCATAACCTGTGTTCTTACAATTCCACTTAGATAATTTTATAGTATAGAGGTTCACTTTAGGGAGTTCCCTGATGGCCTAGTGGTTAAGGATCTGGCGTTACTATTGCTGTGGCATGAGATCACTGGCCCCAGAAGTTCCCCTTGCCACAGGCATGCCCCTCCCCCCCACTAAATAGCCCCAAACTGGAAAACAAACCAAATGCTCCTCAATAGTAGAATGGATACATAAATTCTGGCAGATTCATTAAGTAGGGTTAAAAAAAGAAGTTCACCTCATAGTGTGAGTGTCTTAAGATACATATGTGTAAAAATTTTTACTGTAGCCAGATGAGTAGAAACAAACTTCCACTGGGCTGGGAGCTTTTATTTTTAATTTTTAAAATTTATTTTTATTTTTTGCAATTATCAAAATATTTTATTTATTTTTTTATACATAATGATTTTTATTTTTTTCATTATAGCTGGTTTACCGTCTTTTGTCAATTTTCTATTACACAGCATGGAGACCCAGTTACACATACACGTATAGATTCTTTTTTCTCACATTATCATGCTCCATCATAAGTGACTAGATACAGCTTTTAAATTAAAAACAGGGTTGTGAGCTGTTCTACATCCGTGAAAAATAATGAATAGGGCCAATAAGGAAGCACTGAAATGGAAAGATAGCCTCTACATAAAATAATGTGAACACAGGGGGCTGCTGAAGACTATTTACAGCACTGACCATGGTACAAGGAGAATTTTCCTTCTTTTCTTTCTTTCTTTTTTTTCTTTTCTTTTCTTTCTTTTTTTTTTTTTTGTCTTTTTGCCTTTTACTAGGGCTGCTCCCTTGGCATACAGAGGTTCCCAGGCTAGGGGTCCAATCGGAAATACAGCTGGTGGTCTACACCACAGCCACAGCACCACGGGATCCAAGCCGTGTCTGCAACCTACACCACAGCTCACGGCAATGCCAGATCCTTAACCCACTGAGCAGGGCCAGGGATCGAACCCAAAACCTCATGGTTCCTAGTTGGATTCGCCAATCACTGAGCTACAACGGGAACCCCGAGAATTTTATTTCTTATTTATGCCCTTTGAATGATGATAATTTTGTCATCATGTTTGAATTTTAATTTCTTTTTGGCATTTAAAAAATTTTTTAAAATAACCATATCGTTCTCTTGAATGATAATCTTTGAAAAACTTTATTTTTCCTTCCAGGTTCATCCTTGCTCTTCCAACCTTGTACTCTAGGAGCAGTAAGGAGTTTCTAGTCTCCCTAGATGGTCTGCATACTTGCAGAGAACTGTGTTCTTTCCTGATCTCAAGAGGAACTTGCCTTGTCTTAGACTTCTCTTTGGGCTTTCTGTAGGCTTCTTGGCCAGAGCTCAAATTTCCCCATGGACCACAAGCCTCTGTTTTCACACAGGCTAATGGGAGATCAGCACTGGGGGTTTATGAACAGTTACCTCACTTGCAGTGGCCCCCTTGGGCTGAGGTTTGCATTTTTAATTTCCTAATTTGTATATGTACTGCCAGAAATAGCCACAAAATATGTCTCGGGTCACTCAGAATCTGTTTTCAGGATTTGAAATGTAAGCGCATGAAAACAGGTTACCAGGTGGCACATGTTCTGTTCACATCTTCTCACTCTCTGGCCCTGTGGCTCTCTCAGTTGTCATTCTTCCTCTTCCTGTATCATCTGTTATCTTTCTCCTGATATTCATCCTCGTCTGCTTGGTTTTTGTAAATTTAAGGATTCGTTAAAAAAAAATGGCTTTCCATTTGTATCATAGACCAACAGGGCATCATAGCCCAGCAAGGCATCATAGCCCAGCAAGGCATCATAGCCCAGCAAGGCATCATAGCCCAGCAAGGTTTAAACTTGAGAGACTGGACAAAAGGGTCCATCAAGCCTGTTATATAGATTATTGTACAGTGATCAGTGCTGCGGGTAAGGCAAAGGCATAAAAATGATGAATTCCATTTTGGTCCTAACCGATTTGAGCTCTCTGTGAAATATTGTGGTGGGGTGCACAAGCCTGAGGTGTAAGAGAGAGCTAGGCTGGAGGTACTGGGTTAAGAGTTACCAGCACATCTAAGATCTCCAGCTAATAAGTGGCAGAGTTGGGAGTCACACCAAGGCTGTGTGACCCCAAACCCTGAACACAAATAACCTGCAATATTGATGACTTCTTAGAAGACTCCAAGGTCTGTTGCAAAGTTGATGGCATTCCTTCCTTTAGCTGTGGTCCCTGCCAAGCCTCCACCTCCAGAGCTGTTTTCCTTTATCCCATACCCTTAAGGGACCTCAGAGCCATTCAGCCCTTTGCTACACTGTGGCAGTCTGTGTTTACAGAAATTAGCTCTAGGCTCCCACAGCAGTGGTCTGACAGCTTTTTGCAAATACTATGCTCATGTCGTCAAATGTGAACAGGTTATCACATTCCAGGTAAATACGCTGGATTTTCATCAATCTTGGAGTCTGGTGATCTGAATAACAAATCAGAGCATCTTTCTTTGCAGCTCTTGCGTCATTAATACAGTAAATATGCAAGAAAAGCAACCTGTGCTCAGTATTGGATTTCCTCTGTTACTGTATAGTTTAAGCAGTTGGATGCCTCCTTTCAAGATTGGCAGTTCTGAGTCTTGGAGCAATTATAAACTGTGGACTTTGGGCATATGCCAGAACATTTGAGCTTTGGTTGGTGGGAGCTTGCTGGGTCCTTAGGGATTATATATTCCCAAATTGTCACTGTGCATGATGAGGAAACTAATCATTCAATGCTAGGAACCTCTTGACATTACAGCGTATGTAGCAGCTTTGCACTCCTGCAGACCTTGGTTGAAAGTCCAGCAACACCAGTCATTGTCTGTGTGATGTTTATGTAAATAACTTCCTCCTCAGAACCTCAGTTTTAAACCTTTGTAAAATGAGGATTTAAAATACTTGTAGAACTGTTTTTTTTTTTTTTTTCCAAAATACTTGTAGAACTGTTTAGGGGATTTAGTGGAATGATGTATGCGTAGCTCTTAGCTCAGTGCTCCACACACAGGAAAAGCTCAATAAATGGTTTTCAGAAAATGCAATGTCTGGAAAAACTTGCTGGATTTCTGGAGAAGATCTAAGACTAACAGAAGAAGAAATGCCACTCAAAGAAATTCCCAAGAAATGGCTAAACTTGAGAAGATATGGACTGACAACACTGAATGAGAATTTTGATATTTCATTAGAGTAGATTTCTTACCTTCCTGAGATCTCCATACATAGGTTAAGAAGGATCATTCTCTTTTCTTGCAGAGATTTGAAAACTGTCTTTCCTTGCTCATAATTTTTCAATGACTTGAGTCACTATTTACATTTAATCATTAATTCAAAACAATTACCTAGCACCATTGTATGCTATGCACCGTCTGGACCCTGCAACTGTAAATGTAAGCTGGAGCCATGACCTGCCTTTCAAGAGCCCACAAGATTGACTTTCACCTTCGTGCCTCAATGGCAATGATGCCACAATCGGAAATGGGATTTAGAATCCTACAACCCAAGACACAGAGCCAACTTTAATGAGCGCATAATTCCTATTGCCTGTGTAGAAATCCACTCTACACTATGTTGGACGAGTGGTCACCACTTCTACTGGGACTCCTTTGGTTTCAAAAGCAGCCATGTCCATTGTTGGACAGTTTTACTTTCTACTGTACTTTCCCCTTATTGAACCACTATTATCCTTACAATCTGATTCCATTGGTTCTAGTCCAGTTTTTAACTCAATTCCTTGTCTTTATATAATGGCAAAAATATAAACAGTGGAGTCAGAAGAAAATTTGCAATTGTATGCTGCCTCTGACACTTACAAACTGTGAGTCTGAGCACGACTTTGAGGTCTCTGAGTCCCAGTTTCCCTACATAAGAATGGGAAAGGTAATATCCACCCAACAGTGTTTAAATAAGGATGAGACAGTGTGGCGTACTAACTCTTCACCATGGCCCTTCAGACACTTGAAGAATTATATATTCCCCTTTAAATTCCCCCTCTCTCCCGGCTAAACATCCCCATTCTTCAAAGGAGAGGAATTAAGTGTCTTGACACCTTTCCTCTCACTTCAGTTTGTCAATATCCTTAAAATCTGGAACTCAGTAGTTCAGATTCAGTAGATTATAGGCCAAATTAGGATTAGCAATTCTGTTTTATTGACGTGGTATTTCTGTAAACTTACTAGGTGCTTCCTTGCTTTCTGTATGTGATAAAGCAGCTTGTTTTATCTTGAATGGCTCAACTTCTCATTCTATCTAAGGTTTACTTCTTGAGATGGTTTGTCTCTTGCCCATAGATCATCAATGCTAGAAAGAGAGCTTACTTATTTACATGCAGATGGAACAAATGGTGTTGCCCGTATTACCTGCTATTCTGTGTGTCCTTCAGCTTCTGAAGACCAAGTTGTTCCCCTGAGCTTTGAAAGCTACTGAATGATGTCATGTGTCACTGGAACAGGTTACAGAGAAAGCATTTTGAGTTTTATAATTTAGGACGTAAAAAACGTAAGACATTTCTCCCTTGGAAAGGTGATAGGAAAGTGAATATAATGGTTAATTTTATGGGTCAACTTGACTGGGTCATGGGGTGCTCTGATATTTGGTTAAACATTATTTCTGGGCATATCCATGAGGGTGTTTTTGGAGGAGGCTGGCATTTGCATCAGGAGACTGAGTAAAGCAAATTCTTTCCCTAACGTACACGGGCCTCATCCAATCCACTTGAGGTCTGAATAGAAGGAAAAATGTGAGTAAGGGGGAATTTGTTCTCTCTGTCTGACTGTCCTCCACCTGGGACCCTGTGCTCTCCAACGTTCGCATTCAGGCAGGAACTACGCTGTAAGCCCTTTTAAATTTTTTTTTTTTAATTAAGGTAGTTGATTTACAATGCTGAGTCAACTTCTGTTGTACAGCAAAGTGACGCAGTCTCATACACACACACACACACACGCATGCACACACATTCTTTTTCTCATATTATGTCTTTTGATTTCTCAGGTCTTCGGACTCAGACTAGAACTCAGTCATTGCCTGTCCTGTACCTCCAACTTGCCCACTGCTGATCTTGGGACTTCTCTGCTGCTATAACCACATGAGCCAATTCCTTATAATAAATCTGTATTCCTATCTCTACCTGTCTGTTTATCTATCTATCTATCCGTTTATGTATCTATCTATCTATCTATCTATCTATCTATCTATCTATCTATCTATCTATCTACTAATCATCTGTCTATCCTCTACCTATCTTTTACTGGTTCTGTGTCTTTGGAGAACTCAGACTAACACAGTGAATAAGCCTCACGTACTTCCCCACCACTGGAGTCATCACCTTTTTGAATTGTCTCTTTTTCCATTAACCACCTTTCCATTCGACTATAAATCCTGTAATTTTCAGGGAGAGGGTTCTTGTATCACCAGAATTTAGCAAAGGGACTTCCACATAGTGGTTGTCCAGTAAATAGTTAGTGAATGAGCAAATCAGTGTTTGAAACTCAGCAATGAGGTATTCCCCTTGTGGCTCAGTGGCACCAAACCTGGCTAGTATCCATGAGGATGTGAGTTCGATCCCGGGCCTTGCTCAGTGCATTAGGTATCTGGTGTTGCCATGAGCTGTGGTGTAGATCGCAGACAAGGTTCGGATCCCGTGTTGCTATTTGCTATGGTTGTGGTGTAGGCTGGCAGCTACAACTCTGATTCAACCCCTAGCCTGGGAATTTCCATATTCCACAGGTACAGCCCTAAAAAGACAAAAAACAAAACAAAACAAAACAAAACCCAAAAAACAAAAAACTCAGCAATGAATTAATTGCTGCATGATTTTGGCCAATGACCTTACTTCTCTGAGTTCCCACTTTCAACATTTACATCTTTTGGAAATGATAATACGTATTGTATAGAATAGTAAAAATTAAAATAGTTAATATAGGTAAAACTTGGTACAGGTAAAAACTAGGTGGCTGATAAATGTTGAACCTGTTTATCAATATCAGACTCTATATTGGTGACATTCATTTGTAACACAGCATTTGAATAAAACAAAGCTTACTAATATCACTGGAAAACCCGGTCTAAGTGCTCATTAGGATATTTCTGTAGACTGATTTGGTAGTCGTAGGAAGCACAGACATCTGAGAGGGTATTTTATGCCTCAACATTACAGTATCCTAAAGCTCACACAATATTTCCATCTCCCGTCGTCTGTCACCACTCTGTCATCCTTCATTGACCCACTGACCTCTGCATTAAACAGGGATTGAAGAGAGAAATGAGACGGAAGCAACTTTATTAGAGGATTAATCCTGTTTATTGTGCCTTTATCCTTTATCCGAAGAGTTTTCCTTTTCTATCTTCTTCTTGTAACCTCATGAGTTCACCATAAAGTACTGGCTTTCCAAGTTGTATGGCAGCTTTGGTTGTGGTAGCATAGAACCTGACTCAGATTGATCCAAAAAATAAAAGGGAACTTAATTGCTTGTGTCACTGAAAAGTCTTTTGGTAATTCCAGCTTCAGGAACAGCTTGATACAGAAGCACAAATAAAAGCCACCAGGCTCTATATTCTCCTTGTCTCCTTGGCCTGCCTTCATCTGGATTGATTTCAACCCAAATTTGATTTTTCTCAGCACAGTATGCCTTCACGTTTATATCCAACAGGAAAGAGAGCATCTTTCTTTCAACAATTGCAGTAGTCTCTAAAATTTACTGTGCTTGGACTGGATCAGGTCACATATTCTTCTCTAGCTCATCGCTGTGGTCAGAGAGAAGGAATTCACTAATTGGCTTAGCTCAGTTTTTCATAATCCAACCCTGGAAATGCAAAGGCAAAGACATAAAGTGACTTTTTCGAGATCAGAAGGCCATTGATCTAGTAGTACTTTGAATTCAGTGTTCTTTCTGATACACCACACGCTGTAAGCTATCTGTGAATCAATGCCCTCTTTTATTTGTGCCCCTATAGAGGAGTTTAACTCTTTGCATCTGGGTACAGAATTATCTCCCTAAGTCCAGTCATGGCTCTTCCATTGACCAGTTCTGTGATGCTTTAAGCCAGTCCTCCAACCTGTGCCAGCTTCAGTGTTCCCATCTCTGAGGGAAGAGGGAACATGTCTGTCCTGCATCAGGACAAGTGAATTAATTCCCACAGAAACACTTGCAAATTTCAAAAGGTTACACAAATATGTATATACTGTTGTGACTAACGGTGGTGGTATTCATTTTTATTGGCTGTTGGACAGCTCCTCCGACGGTGATGGGCTCCGGTCATCACTGATGCTTTGGCTTCAATATCTGTGAAGTTGAGGATCAGGTCTGTCTTGGGCAATGGTTTCTGACCCCAGAATACAGTCTGGGCACATGGTATAGTACTCCACATTAACTCCCTGAATGAATAATTTAACCCACTTTTATTAGCCTGAGACGTAGAAAACTAGAGCCTTCATTGCATGTAATGAGATGGTCATTCTACCACAATGTACCTCTCTCTTTTCATCTAGAAACTGAGGATAATAGGAAGTTATGAGGGTAAATGAAGGAATAGATGTAAAACCCCTAGAACAGTGGCGGACACACAGGAAACCCTCAAAAAAGCTGGTTATGCTTATTTATGACATGCTGCTGATTTTACACATTTAGAGCAAATCTAAGTCACAAAAAAGAATCAAGCCAAGATTCACCGACTGCTTCCTAGGTTGCTGCCCCAGGGCCGGCCATGGCATAGGCAGAGATAACAGACTCACCTTCTACCTCGAGAAGTTCCTAGTCAAGAGGCCACTGGGAGTCAGGCAGGCCTGAATTTTCCTCTGACCTGTGAACAGACATACCAGATTCTACAAGAGGCTGGTTTCCTCTGTTTCAAAAGACAGCTGGGCTTTCAGGTGTTGAGATGAGTTAAAACTTAAACATTTGGTGAGGGAAGGGAGGGAGTCTTTATAAATAGAAAATAAGTAGGAAGAGATTTTATTGAGGGAATGAAAAAAGATTCTGGACGTCCTTCAAAATAGTGCAGCCTCATAGAAATATACCACTTTGTAGTGCCTTTTGCTTAAAATGACTTGCCCCTGATTTGGAAAGTTTCATCCATTACAGTGAAGAGAATCTAAAGAAGAGCTCCAGTGGCTTCTTCTTTTTGCTTTTAATGGACCGAAGAGCTCAAAGCTCCTTTTTTCTTTCCTACCCAGAGCCAAAGTGCAGAAGACAGAATATCGCAGAGGCAGCCATGAGGTCGTTTAGGGAACATTACTTTAACCAGATTATTTTGGAAATAAAAGTTTCTCGAGGAGAAAGTTATTGTAATTTCGTGTTTTAAAAATAGACCTAGAGGAAAGAAAATACAGAGCTTAGAGTTCACCTAAGTTCAGCTCCATAGCTCAGACACTTTCTAGTATCCTGGCTTCAATATATGAAATCTAGAGGAATTTGTTGAGCACTTAATCAGCTACCAGCAAGGGAAGCCAAGGAAGAATAAAGCAATGGTTTCCCTTAGGAGGCAATTCCAAACTAGAACTTGGCCCCAACTACCAGTCTGTAGAAAATGGTTTCTGATGAACTTGTAAAGAGAAGCATCCTCATAAAAGAAGCATCCTTGGGCTTTCCTGGAGAATGCAGTCATTTGGTTGCCTATAGTAAATCCACTGTAAATCCCCACTTTTGATCATTCTGATTTTCCGCCTTCTACATCTTCACCTCACTTACTGAGGTCATCACTGTTGAATTCAACAAGGTCGAAGGGCACAGCCAAGCAAACTACTGTCCTGTCCTTCCCCAACCATAATTCTCAAGTTACACATGAATTCCTCCAAGGCAATGAATTCTGCATTCACGTTTCCACAGCCCTTGTGGTACATATTAGTCAAGTACTACCATTATTTTAGTAGAGGCTGTTTTCCCTAGAGCAGGTTTTTTGTTTGTTTGTTTGTTTTTAACTTAGATTGGGCAGAGACCTGACTTTCATTACTCTTTGGATGCAATGAAGAGTAATGGGAAAAATCTTTTTTTGTTATTCTTTGTCTTTATAGGGCCGCACCCACAGCATATGGAGGTTCCCAGGCTAGTGGTCTAATTGGAGCTATAGCTGCCAGCCTATGCCACAGCCATGCCAGATCCCAGCTGCATCTGTGACCTACACTACAGCTCACAGCAACGCAGGATCCTTAACCCACTGAGCGAGGCCAGGGATTGAACCCACCAACTCATGGTTCCTAGTCGGATTCATTTCCGCTACACCACAATGAGAACTCTAAAATTCTTATATTTTCTTTGCTACCAAGTTGATTAAGCATCACAATTATTTAAAATCCCAAAGCTTTATCCTATTAACTACAGCTGAAAGTTCCAGTACTCATGTGCCACCGCATCTCACTTACTCCCAGCAATGGAGATTTTATTGCCTTTGGACCCGTGAGAAAGCCATTTCTCAAATCCTGTCTGATGGTCCACTTTGCACCACTCCTGTTACCAATTGTCTTAGGTAGAGTTTCCCAGAAATAGAATCTAAGGTAGAACCTTAGTGTTGCTACTTTATTTGGGAAGTACAATCCTAGGATGTGGAGAGTGAGGGAAAAGTGAATTAAGGCAGGGAAAGGTAGGAAGCAATGCAAAATAATGCATTAACACACTGGACAATGCTTCTTCATGAGCCAAGAAAAGACTTAGTTTGTTGCTAGGAAGGTGTGTCTATTTGGTCATGTGAGCATCTTTGCACATCTCTGGCTGTACAGCAGAGTGCATGGAAGTGGTCCTATTGGAGGGAGTAATAGAAAAATGACTTCAGGCTCCCTCCTTTCTCTTGCCCATTGTTCAAATTCTGCACAGCAGCAAGTTAATTCCCCTACACATTCGGGTTGGTTCCTTTGGAAGCTGCTGGAGAATCTGGGTCCCATGAATTATGATGTGGTTTTTCATCTGAAATGGAAGAGGTAGGAAAATCAAGGAAGAGCCATGCATTCCAAACATGTAACTGGTCAACCTTGGGTCATGGATCTGCAGGACGCACATGGAGTCAGTGGGCCATGTTGACAGCTGAGTGAGGGCTATTTGTGTAGGTCTGGCAGACAGCTGAGACTGAGGGAATCTAAACAGATTCCCTACAGATATGCATACTATATCAGGTTTTATACCACAAGACTGGGTCCCCTCCTGGAAGAACAGAGATGCCATGTAGGTATTCATGAGTTATCAATGGATTTTCCTACCTTATTTTTGTTAAAAAGTTGTACACAATATTAAAAATCCTACAATAAATAATAATGGGAATATATGTTTATCAAACATGTTCAGTACCTCTAATACTTACATGTCTCAAATCTTTGATAAGCTTATCTTTGTATACATAACAACCTATGTCATAAATGCTGTTATTAACCCCATTTTCAGATTAGAAATCCAGAACCCAAAGATTTGGAGGAAACGTCTGAATCTCACATTGTTGCTAAGTGGTAGAACCATGACTCATACCCTCTACTATGGGATTCTATAGCCTACCTCTTAAAATGTGAATTTCCTCAATGATTTGAATCTAGTTTAAGGAATTTCCCCAGGTGTTCTCTTCCTTAAAGGCAAATATATTTACAGCAGGAGCACTTATTGCCCATAAGAAGTCTGATAGTTCAGCTTTAGACTTATATAAGTTTAGCTCCAAAGCCACCCTCAAATTAAGTGACGAAAGTTTGATTCCCGTCCAGCCCAGGCCCCTGGGATGCTACTCGTTTGGCCACTAGTGCCCCAACCTCTCCTGGAGAAAGTACATGCAGCAGAGACCTGAGTGTGGGATTTAGGCAGAAACTCACTTTGTGCAATTCTGGTACACACGAGAGGGAGTGGCACGTTTCTGAGTGTGATGTTGGACCAACAGATTTGAGAAGTAAGACCAGCCACTCTTTTCCTCTTCCTTCAAGGGCACCAAAGATACATCCTAAGAGCTAAGCCATATGGAGGAGATATCTGTTAAGAGCTAAGCCATATGGAGGAGATATTGGTTAGGCTTAGTTTAACCTCAGGTCTGGGTGAGTTTGGGAAGGATTGCTCTGCATCCTGAGGCATCCATCACATCCTGCTAGCCCTGGTGACAGATGAAATCATTTTGCCATCTTGTTTGGTATATGCATGACTCATAATTGGCGTCTACTGTCCTTGTTCTTGTTCTGTTCTTATTTAAGATACGTCCAGTTTCCAAATCCTTGTAAGTGTATATAACACAGAGGGGAGAGGAGGTATTACCCGATGATCTTATTCTGTTTCTCTCTTTTTTAACTTGTCTTTCTTTTTCCCCACTAAAGGGGTTATTATTAATTTATATAGTTAGAGGAAAACTTTCTCTAGGAACACCTGAGGCAAAAAACATAACTCAGCAGGAGAAATATACTTGTTGAATGAAAGGTAAACATGAATTAAATGCAGTAAAATTAGGAGTACCCATCGTGGCGCAGTGGAAACGAATCCGACCAGAAACCATGAGGCTGCAGGTTCGATCCCTGGCCTCGATCAGTGGGTTAAGGATCCAGCGTTGCTGTGAGCTGTGGTGGAGGTCACAGACGCGGCTGGGCTCTGGCGTTGCTGTGGCTGGAGGCCGGCAGCTGTGGCTCCTATTGGACCCCTAGCCTGAGACCCTCCATATGCTGTGGGTGCCGCCCTAAAAAGACCAAAAAGTAATAAAAAATAATAAATGCAGTAAAATGAGAGTCAGATGAAAGTATTCAATCATTACTGATTCATTCAGTCATTCTTACTAACTCTTGTATTCCCTGATACATTTACAAAGGCTGGGTACTGTGCTAGTAGCTAGGAATGCAAAGCTAAGCAAAATTCCTACGGTCCATTTCCTCGTGGAGCTTACACTACAGAAAAGAAGAAAAACAATATCATGTGCAGTCACTGTAAAACATAAGCAATCCTATTAGACCAAAACAACAAAAGGCCGTAACAGCTGGTAAAGGCCTCTAAAAAGCCTACTCTGCGAGTTCCCATTGTGGCTCAGTGGGTTAAGAACCCAACTAGTATCCATGAGGATGCAGGTGCGATCCCTGGCCTTGCTCAATGGGTTAAGGATCTGGCGTTGCTGTGGCTGTGGTGTGTAGGCCAGCAGTTGCAGCTCCGATTCGACCCCTAGCCTGGGAACATCCATACGCCACAAATGTGGCCCTAAAAATAAAAATTATGATAATAATAATAACATTTAAAAAAATAAAAATTCTACTGGTCATAGAGACATACCAATTTATGACGCATGGGTTTTCCCGAGGTCAACTCCTATTTCCTTCCTAATTAAAGGCTTAGGAATTCACTTGATTCCAAAACTGAATGGGAAATCTCACGTTGAAAAGAGTAGTCTAGAGAAATATGTCTCAAACAGCAGCTGAAAAACCTTTTCAGTGTCCATATTCCTGTCCTTTCCTCCCCAAGCCCAAGGCCAGACATTCTGATTCAGTAGAATTGGTGTTGGGTCCTGGAATCTGTATGTGTATAGGACACCCTGTATATGTTCTATAGGACATACATACACCCTGAGTGTTCTAGCTGATTCTTAAGGGTGGTGAAGAGATGATAAAAATTCATGGGAACATTTGGTATAAGGTACCTGCTACTGAGTATTTAAAAAAAAAATTTTTTTTTACTTGGAAAATGAATTCTCTATCTGTGCCTCCTTTCATCAGTTCAGCATTTTGGCTCAACCTGTCCTATAGGATAATTCTGCCAAGAAGTGGTAATATTACTGTAATACTACTGCCATTTCTATCTCACTTTATAATTTACAAATTAATTCTTTTTTTATTCATTCATTCATCAAACATTTATTGACTGCTCATGCAGTACCCAGTTTTATGATAAGTGCTGGGGATTCGGAAAAGGACAGGACTTGCTGCTGACCTAAAGCTCGTGCGCCTGAGGATGATGGACACGTGTCAGGAAGCAGATGCCCTGCTATGTTGCTGGCACTGTGAGTAGGAAGAAAGGTGGCATAAATGAGCAAAGGGTGAGTTTCTTCTCAGGTGTGAGGGGGCTTGCATGTGTCAGGAACAATTTGTTTTTTAATTTTTATTTATTTATTTATTTTTGTCTTTTTAGGGCTGAACCTGCAGCATCTAGAGGTTATCAGACTAGGGCTCTAATGGGAGCTGTAGCTGTCGGCCTACACCACAGCCACAGCAATGTGGGATCTGAGCTGTGCCCTACAACACAGCTCATGGCAATGTGGATCCTTAACCCACTGAGAAAGGCCAGGGATTGAATCCACATCCTCATGGGTGCTGGTCAGGTTCGTTAAATTTGGAACAATTTATTAACTTTTATTATTAATAGTATATTTTCATTATCCTTTGGCAAAAGCATAGACAGTATCAAGGTCACCCTATGATGCATGAGGCCACAGTGTGTATATTTTTGTGGGGTTTTTGTCTGTACATGAAACCTGGTTAAAATATTTATTATGGGAATTCCTATTGTGGTTCAGCAGATTGAGGACCCAAAGCAGTTTCTGAGGATGCAGTTTCGATCCCTGGTCTGACTCAGTGGATTAATGATCTGGTACTGCCATGAGCTGCGGCACAGGCTGCAGACGTGGTTCGGATCTGGTGTTGCCGTGGCTGTGGTGTACGCTGGCAGCTGCAGCTCTGATTCAACCCCCGGCCTGAGAACTTTCATATGCCACTGGTGAGACAGTAAAAAGAAAAAAATATTATAAAATAATTGGGTCCATTGAAGCATAGTGTTTCATCAATGAATATTTGGAATATTGGCAAGAGAAGTGGTACTTACGTATTTGTTTATTGTTTCATCATTGCATGTAACGTTTCTTCCTAGTAGCTGGGCACCATCTCTTTAAGTTAATATCCAGGTGCCATCACTCTACATTCTTTATTGTCAAATGTGCCATTCCTGTCAAATTTCATATCTCCCACTGCAAGTCCAATGTAGGGTATTCATAATGCCATGGCTCCTTGGAAGCTCTTGGTGTTGGACCACATAGATCCTCTTGGGTCCGCAATTCCTTAATGTAATTTATAACCGGTTACCTGTTATAACATCACTCATGATAAAGTCAGTCTCCAAGACTCTCGTGGATCCTGGAGTCCAGCGATTCTCTGCGGTTGTTGCTGAACTTTATTTATGCTGACCACACATGTACATCTTATTGAGAGGACGCAGAAGAACCTGAATGATAATTTAGTTTATCATCATGTTATATGAAATGTTTAGAATGTTATAGCATAAAGGTAGAGCCATACATCTTTCAGCCATGCCTTTTCCTCAACTCCTAAGGTCATAACCACTGCATTCCTAGAATATGTTATCTTTCAATGCTGAGCACATGCCTGCCTCCCATATGTAGCAAGCAGCAAGGAAAAATGTGGGCAGGGCAAGAAGAGCCATCCAATTTGTGCAATAAATGTTTATCTTTTTCCAGAATGACCTAAGGCCAACCCTGGGGAGAGCACTCTGTGGATCAGAGATGGGAGATGCAGTCATTGGAAGGGCTCCTTGATGCTGCAGAGCAGAGATCTCCAAAGACCTTGCAGGAGATAGGCATATTGATAGCTAACACATGACCCAGAGCCCGTGAGGGGGATGGGTGACCACCCTGGGTGTTGGTGGCAGAGGGTGCACATGGAATATGTAAGTCTACCCCAGCTACCTTAGAAGCTGAGACAGGAGGTGGTACCATGATTGACACATATATGGGCAAGAGCTGATGCACAGGTTTACACACGCAGCTTAAGCCAAAGGGTTGGGATAACACTTGTTGTTAACCTGTTGTTAGTCTAGAGCCCTGAACTTGCCCTGTGGTCAGCAGGAGAGACAGGCACCCCAAGTCAGGATGTTAGTAGCAATTTTGCATTTTAGTCTTGCCCCACCCTATGAAAGAAAAACCACGCTGACCACACTAACCAATGGTGATCTGCTCATCGGACAATCCTCCTGGAACTGAGGTCAGCTGTGGCAAATGACCTCTTAGTTACAAGATCCAGAGCAACGTGAGGCATCCGGTTGACCCCATGCAAGGAAGATGGGCAGACAGTGCTCTGAAGGAGAGAAATGGAGTCTGAGGTCCACACATGTCCTGGCCCGGGATTAGTGTCCTCTGCCTGTGTTGTAATGTGGCCTTAGCAGGTTCCAGGCACTGTGAGGAAGCAGTCCAAAGCCCTGGACCCACTGCAGCACTGGGTTCAGGCAGGGACCCACCCATCAGGTCTAATGGTGGTAGGTGTTAATATTACTACTGTTCCTTTACAAATGAAGGAATGGAGGTTTAAAAGGCCAAAAGACTTGCTTGGGATCGTATAAATTATTAGGGGACAAATGAACTGAAATCTTGATTTCAAAGTTCCAAGTTCAAGCCCTATCCAGCCAGCAACCAATTAACATTAGTCCAATCTTACAAAATCTGAAGGATTATCTATTACAGACAGAAAATTCTGTGTAATATAAGCCAACACCAAAGTAAGATGGACTTTTATTTATTTACCTTCTCAGGTTATAGAAGACCGTGTGCCTTTTTAAAGACAAGGATGTAAACGATTCTTTAAACCCGGTTTATATCTGTGAAGCCCTCAACTCGCAACATCCCTGAGTGTCAAGTAGGGCAAGACTCAACATTTTTGCTTCTCCTCTGGGGAACACCTAGTTCAGAGAGTTTGACTTTTTTGCTCTGGTCTTGTAACTTTGAATGGAGGGGTTAGGATTCCAACCCAATCTCTTGGACTCCAAAGCTCATGCTTTGCCTACTAATTCCTCCAGAGTATTTTAACACTACCAAACACTTTGTTACTCAGCATTCTTCTGGTTTAAGTGTTGCTGATTACCATTCTCAGAGTTTCCTCTATTTTCAACTTGCATCCTGTTCATGGTGAGTTGCTATGGAGACATGACATATTATTGGTCTCTCTGTAGGATAGTGACCTAGCATATTTAACTATGTTCTGGGTTTCTTAGCAACTCAACCAATATTATCCGTCTTTGCCTCCACAGTCTGTACTTTGGCTGCAGTAAATGAAACCTGGATCATGGGCTAGCTTCCGGGAATGGTAATGGAGCTTTTAGAAAGGAAGCGAGCATTACATGCATCAAATATAGACTCTAGGCCATCAAATGCCTGTCCTCTTTCTGTTAAAGCATTTTGGGAAAGGATTACAATGAAGAAACAGAAAACTAAGGGACTTATAACCTCCAAAACTTCAATACTTATCACCTGCTTTATCCTTCTAACTTTAAATGTCATTAAATTCCCCCCAAGTTTCAGTCCCTTGTATTTAAAACAGAGCCTAAGGAGTTCTCTCGTGCCTCAGCAGTTTAAGGATCTGGTCTTGTCAGTGCTGTGACTCTGGGTACCCCTGTGGTGTAGGTTCAATCCCTGGCCTGGAAACTTCCACATACTGCAGGTGTGGTCAAAAAATAAGTAAATGAGTGAAACAAGTCAGAAAGAGAAAGACAAATACCATATGATATCACTTATAACTGGAATCTAATATCCAGCTCAAATGAACATCTCCACAGAAAAGAAAATCATGGACTTGGAGAATGGACTTGTGGATGCCTGGGGGGAGAGGGAGGGAGTGGGAGGGATCGGGAGCTTGGGGTTAATGGATGCAAACTATTGCTCTTGGAATGGATTTACAATGAGATCCTGCTGTGTAGCATTGAGAACTATGTCTAGGTACTTACATCGCAACACAACAATGGGAGGAAAAAGTATGTATACATGTGTGTGCAACTTGGTCCCCATGCTGCACAGTGGAAAAAATAAATAAAAAAATAAGTAGGAGTTCCCGTCGTGGCGCAGTGGTTAACGAATCCGACTAGGAACCATGAGGTTGAGGGTTCGGTCCCTGCTCTTGCTCAGTGGGTTAAGGATCTAGTGTGGCCGTGAGCTGTGGTGTAAGTTGCAGGTGCGGCTTGGATCCAGCATTGCTGTGGCTCTGGCGTAGGCCGGTAGCTACAGCTCCAATTCAACCCCTAGCCTGGGAACCTCCATATGCCACGGGAGCAGCCCAATAAATAGCATAAACACACACACACACAAAAAAGTAAATGAAATAGAGCTAATATTGTAATACTGCACAGATTTTTTTTTTTTTTAAATCAAAGTCAACTGTGCATGTGAAAATACTCTATACATGCTGAAGTCTTGTGTTGCTAGATGAATCAAGGGCATATTCCTTTATTCCTTTTTAAAATTTTTTCTAAATACCTTTTTTGTGCAGAGTCTTATGTTAGACTTCAAGGAGAGAAGACAAAGATGCAGGGCCTACTGGAGATCTGACCATCTGGCTGGAAGATGAGAGACAAGAGATGCCTCGATCAAGTTATTTATTTCAAGGGCTGTGGGCAGGTAAGGTACAACCCACAGCAGGGAGCACTGCTACAGAAGAGGCAGGTGAGTGTCACAAGGAGTCAGAATGGCCGGAGAGGGATCTAGGAATGTCCAGACACCTTAGGGGGACATGAAAGGCCCTCTAGGAGCCGAGTGCTCTTTCCTTATGTGGCTTCATCTCACTCTGCTGCTGGTCACACCTACCATATTCCTGGCACACCATAGTGATTCAACATCTGGACTTTGGAACCCAAAATTTATAGGTTCATATCCTAACTCCAGCTTCTACTGCCTCTGTGACCCTTGGTTTCCATCTTCCTGTATCTGTGATGGTCATAACAATAAAATATAATTCAAAGGGTTATTGAAGGGGTCACCAGGGCAGTGTCTGCAGCTCAGTAAGCATCCAGTGAATATTAGCTTTCGTGCCAGGCACTGGGCTGTGAGTGCCTTTGTGCCTTGGCACTTATTTCCCCTTCTGACTGGAGACTCCTTTGGCTCCGTCTAGGGGATAACACTGTGTTCCATTTTGGGTCTTCCGGGAAGATTTTTTTTTTTTTTTTGGTCTTTTTGTCCCTTTCAGGCCACACCAGCAGCACATGGAGGTTCCCAGGCTAGGGGTCCAGTCGGAGCTGTAGCTGCCGGCCTACGCCACAGATACAGCAATGCAGGATCTGAGCCACGTCTGCAACCTACACCACAGTTCACGGCAACACCGGATCCTCAACCTACTGAGCAGGGCCAGGGATCGAACCAGAATCCTCATGGGTGCTAGTCAGGTTCTTTAATCACTGAGCCACGATGGGAACTCCTGGGAAGACTTTCTTGATATGTCTTATCTCCTCTTTCAATTCTCTTGAGATTTGACTCTTTCACATGTTTTGTTTGCGTGCGTGTATGTGCGTGTGTATATGTGTGTACCTGTTCTATCTAATGCATCCCTCTGTTATAAGCTGATGACATTGCATTGCAAATGTCATTGTTTACATTATGGAAACAAAGGGCAACCAATGGAGAAAAGTAAAGGTGATTTATTCTAAGCTTTTTCTACACGGGAGTCACCACCATCACTCGGGATTGGCAGATGTTCAAAGGCAGGCAGAGGAGTAGGGTATCTTTACAGTGGGGGGAAAAGACAAGGTGAGGCTATTGGCCTGGGGTAGCTGGAGGTGGGCTAACTAGGAATGGGGCATCTTATGTGATTCAAAAGGGATGCGCATTTGGCCCTCTCTGCTTGGTCTGAAGTTACAAGCAAAAATTAGGAAAGCTCTTAGTTGTTAATCAAGTGCTGGCCATTTGGGGCCAATTACAGAAGTTGTTGTTTGGCTTTCTGGATAATCACTTGAGATAGCAATCCAACTGATAATAAACTGGCTTTCTAGACTGTTTAGTGTAGGAAAGAGATTGGTTTCCTGGGCGATTGCTGCAGTTGTGGGTCAGAGTTCTGTTTTAACATATGTCCTGGCCATGATTTATTAGTATATTCAGCTTCTCAATGTATTTTATCTACTTAAACTTTTTTTCTTTCTTTTTACGGTCATACCTGCAGCATATGGAAGTTCTTGGGCTAGAGGTCAAGTTGTAGCTGCAGCTGAGTCCACAGCAACAGTCACAGCAACACTAGATCTGAGCCACATCTGAGACCTGCACCACAGCTTGTGGTAACCCCGGATACTTAACCCACTGAGTGAGGCCAGGGATTGAACCTGCATCTGCACAGACGCTATGTTGGGTTCTTAATCTGCTGAGCCACAATGGGAACTCCTCTTGAAACTTTTTGAAACCAAGGAACAAATCTTAGTTGTACCTAAGACTTAGGTACCTTTGTACTTAACACAGTGTCAGATAGATATTTATGGATTGGAAGGTAGATTGAAGGAAGGGAAGAAGAAATGAAGGAAAAAGAAGAGGACAAAGGAAAGGAGAAAAAGAAGAATGAGGCATAAAAAGGGAGCATCTCTATGGAGGGGATGACATGAACAAAAGGAAGGACACTGACTGAATACCTATCTGGAAAACATTGAATAATTGGCTTGACAAGAAGCAATGATTCCTGTAAGTGAATAGTGTTGAACCAAGTCCATTTGTCCTTTCTACATGGGCCTCACCCAGCAGAGAAGAATTTACCTTTAAGTTGTTGGGATTTAAGAAAGATGGAGAAATAACAGTGAAGGGCAAAGGTGATCTGGAAAATCGTGGCTGTGCTGGATCTCGAATATTTCAAAATACAGTTGTAGTTCTAAAGTAAATTTGTTTTGAAATATACTGCAGCTTTATTGAGCTTCAGGGAAAATAATCTAATATACTACACTACCTCTCTTGAGATTTTCATTAGCTTTCTGAAATCTTTCCATTTTATAAACCTGGAAGGATGATTCCTTTGCTGGGTGGAATCTGGTGCCAAATTTTGTGGAGACAGTGTGTCTGAATGGAATCTTTTTTGTTGAAAATATGTTCTGGGGGTGGATATGTGGGTAGGGGACTGGTTTATTAGCTAACTCGTGATCAACAAGGTTTTCTGGTCAATTAGTTTGGAGAATCTGCTCACTCTATCACCCCTCAGAGGGTATGACGATGGCATGGCTATATTGAAGGCTCTGAAAATCTTGCAGTTAAAATGATTACCTTTTTAAAAAACGCATTGTTTGCACAATTTAACTAACCACAGAATTCTGTTTCTGTGAAACACTTAGTTTTGTGAAATCCGCATGGATATTGCTGCTTTAAGTTTTAATTTTCATGCATGCCAAAATTCCATGGATAAGCAATGTCAAAATATGTCTACCTGCCTGAAAACCATTCTGACCATTGTGGCTTTTTTCTATTTTACTGTTTGAAAGGTGCCTTTATAACATTATCTTTTTTCTATTTTACTGTTTGAAAGGTGCCTTTATAACATTACCTTTTTTAATAACAGCTTTATCTACTTTATCCATTAGCTTTGGATCAAATGAATAAATGAGACTGTTATCTTTTTGCGTTTCAACTTTCTAAAGGTTTAATCAGAGGAGAGAACATTATTCCCATTTTATAGTTGTGGTTCACACGACTGAAACTACACGAATGAAAAATAATGAATGGATGTGTGATTGAGTGAGTCAGTGGGCTGGATGTTTACAATTGGTTTGGAGATACTCTAGTTTCACAATTTCATTGATTTGACAAATGTCTTTTGTGTGTCTTCTTTGAATCAAACCCTTGGCTGGAGAGTACTCAGAGATGAGTGGGGCACAGTCCCCGACCTCTGCCAACCTACAGGGCACTTGCAGAAACAGAAGACAAATACTAATCCGAATCCTGCGAGCTCTAATCAAAGAGAGCTCCCAGATATCACAGAAGCAAAAGGAAGGGCTGCCACTGTCATTTGTTGTTTAACGTAGTTAAAGGGGCTCTTTCAGTGAAAACAAACCATGTAGGTGCAGGGAGTGGTGAATGGGCCCCTTTGTGCAAAGGAGAGCCCATACCAAGGTGGAAGATATGGTGGAAAGAACCAGGTATGACTCGTTCTATTGTTCTGCATAGTGGGAAAATTATACCTGTCAGCAATGGGGTATCTCCAACCTGAATGCCCAAGGAAGTGTTGTTTGGAGGAGGATGGAACATTAGTAGAGGCTCCTGGAAGCTGTGCCATGAGCTGGTTCTTGAAGGTTGACTGTTTAAAAAGTGGACAACAAGATAGGAGGAGATGTGGGGAACATCGTGGGTGAAAGTGTGTGGCACTTTCTAGCATGTAATAGGAAGGCCAGTGCATGGGGTTGCAGAGTGTTTCGGAAGATGAATATCAAGGAACCCAAGGCACCGATTCAGAGGAGGAGTTAGACGAACTCTGATTTTAAGGACAGGATAGGAAAGAATTCACCAGATTCCCAGAGGCAGGTGCAGTCCTAGACACATGGTTGGCCCTCAATAAAATGTGTTGAGGAATATTGAAAGGGGGCTGGATGCCAAAATTGCTCTTGTTAGTCTCAGAAATGTCAGCCAGTGATTAAAATTTCCTTTGAGCCACCTTCACAGCAACATGCATTTATGTGCAACTTCTATGAGTCAAGACCTTGAGGTGACTGCAGCCTCAAAAACACACCCAGTGATAATAATACCATGGGATGAGTGAAGAATAGAGGCACCGCATGGGTAGAGAGGAAGGGTGCCCAACCCAGCAAGCAGTGGCAAGTGAGTGAGCCTTGGAGAATGAGTAAAATTGTACCCAAGTGAAGAAAGGGACAAGACTACCTCCAGCACAAACCCTCTTTCTGAATTAGAAAAATCCTTGAGTAGATAAATGTTCCGAAGTGTATATTCTCTGACAGGGACAGGCTAGGTTTCAGCTCTTACTTGAGGTCCCTGAGCCAGTCACCTTTGCAAGGTAAGACCCTGCATAACCATTTACCCAATCATGGTAGATATGAGTGGAGAATTTCTTTCTAGAGAGTAAGAATGCCAGGAGAAAAAATATTTAGACCTAAATGAGCATGGGGAGAACTGGGAACATGGAAAGGTTTAATTCTGCTGGAGGGTACGGAGAATAGGCCATGCAGAAGTAGGAGGGGGAGCCAGGTGACATACGTGCTCAGATCTGCAGGTCCTTGCTTTCCATGCTAAGGAATTGTGGCCCTTATGCTATAAGCCACTGATGCATGCAAGACCATACAAGACCATGCAAGTTTCCAGGCCACTGTATTATAATTTCCAGGGCTGCTAATTAAATAAATATTTGAGCTTCACCAAGTACATACTATGTCAGAATCACTGAATGCGGATCTCAAGTACATGCATATGATAATGTTCCCAGGTGGTTTCTATACCCATGAAAGTTTGCGAACCATGCAGGGATAACTAAAAAAGTATAAGCAGAGGAGGATGTCATTTTATTTGTGTTTTGGAAAGACTGTTCTGACAGTTTTATGAGTGAGGTATTAATGAAGTAAACTGGACAAGGCATGAACAAGAATCTGAGTTTGATCTGGGTGAAGCAAATTTCTTCATCTGGGAACCCTGAACCACCCCCTCAGATGAATCAAATTATGACTAACATGAACATCCAAGTCTTCTCTAACCTAAGTCCAATTATCATAATTCCATATGTGTCTGGGCCTCATTAAATTTGTGTTGATCACAGTGGTGACTCAGAAGGGTCCTCTCGTGGTCTACAGGTAATACTCATGACTCAAATATGAGTCAAAAATACTTAGAGGCTTTATGCATGCCTGTTTTCCTCTTGTTAATACATTTTTCTCATGTCCTTTTAGTCACATTCCAGTGGAATTGTTCTGAGCAATTCAAAACCATATAATTAATTACATGCAGTTTCAATTACAACAATTAATTGATTCAAGCCAATTGGCATCATACCTGGATGTAATTAGCTACCTACAATGGTAGCGGTGGGCAGATGGTTAGTTATGGACAAGCTGCAAGTTAAATGTGCTAACTAATTAGGCTAAAAATCTTGTGCTAAAGATTCCTAGTGGATTGTGTCTTAAGGTCAGGGCAGCATTTCATGTCTAGAGTTATACACTGGAAACGTGGGTCCTTCACTGCTCCAATTTGACAGACTACTGGGTCATTTTGGATAACTCACATACTTTCTATCCCAGAGATCCACTTGCCAGCCTATGGGACTCAGTCCTTTGTACGACGCTTTAGTCAAGGATCAATTTCCTCTCGAATTTAAGGAAGGAGGAGTTGTTAGGCAAACGGGGATCATTCAGAACTTGAACACAAGAAGTGAATCAGCATCATGAGAACTACAAAATCATTAAACATCTACTCTCAATTTCTTTTTCTGAGACAATACAATTTCTCATCTAAGTTTTTTCTATGGGTTTGCTCTTTTTCCCTCTGGACCAGCCTCCTTGATAATGAACACTGTTCTGATTCTCCACAGCTTTGGGTTGATAACTACGTCAACAGCAAGCCCAAATTCATCTGCCCCATGTGACCTTAGAACATTGCCTCCCAAATACAAAGTTTTGGTGGTTTTTTTTTTTTTTTCAGATTTCTCATTTTTAAATTAAATTACATAACAAAGCTTCTTCTTTATAAGTTTCGGTGTTTATCAGTTTAACTTTTCGAAAGTAAGGCTCAACTGTAGGGCTACAATTCCATAATCCATCCAATTACTTTTGGCCAATATGAGGCATAATCTGGTACAGACATGTGATTCTAAGCCCACTCCTTCAAAAGAGGCAGGGAACTTCCAAGAAGGGAAACTGAATAAGATATATAAAGAATTGATAAAAACAGATTAAGGTCCTAAGAGCAACTGTCTTAGATGTCTCAAGTATCCAACACCCAACCCAAGAAATTTGTTCTTTAAAGAAATTGTATCTCACCTTCTTTAAACAGATATATATATATTTTAAAAAAATCCCTCTTCTCATGCCTGCCATTTTCCCAAAGCATGTTCTTTGGAGACTGTTCATCCTCCTGTCTTGAGTAGGATAAAAACGTTTGCTAGACATCTCCTCCAGCTGGGACCCTAGGAAGGGAAACCACATATATGTGTGTATGTGTGTGCATATATATTTATTTGTACATGTGTGCATGCAGAGATATGTTTGCATGTGTGTGTATATATGCACACACAGACATATATACATGTGTATTCACTCCCTCCTTCTGGCCTCAGTTGTCCTGCTCCTACACAGCCTCTGAGACATAGCCAGTTCCCCTAGACCTGACCTGGCCTCTGGGAATGGAAGGGCACCATCAGCTTGCTGAAGACCTTGGCAAAGGACCGAAGTGGGCCGATGGGCTTCACATCAGATGCCCCAGTTGCTGTCCCCTGTCTTCTAGAGAATGCTACAGATATGCAGGCTGCGCATGCTCGGTTCACTCCCCGGTTTTGGCCTCTGCGAGTCCCATGACTGCGCATGTCCTTTTGGCACCCGCTAGTTCTGTAGCACCAGTTGGGGTTTTTGGGGGTGTTCGCTGACTGAAGACTTTTTCGGAGGGCTTCTGAACCCCAAAACATGAAATAAGATTCTTAGCCCAGAGGAAAGCCTGCGCTGGTGCTCAGTCTGTAATTGCCATTTGCCCAATGGTAAAGCCAGCCACATAGCAGAATCTCCAATCACTCTTGAGCGAGAATCCATCATGAGAAATTTTTGTGCTGAGTATGAAAGAAATTATCCCATTATCCTCCTTAAGTATGCCCATCTTTCATGAGTTTTTGTTTAAAGGGGTGCCCAATAAAGAAAATATATAAATAATATTTTGGGGGGGTAGACATGTCATTTATTTATACATTTTTTTGGTCTTTGCTTCATGCCAATCTGTGTTATGTGTTGAATATACAATTATTAGTGCAATGGACATAGTCTTTGATCTTCAGAAACTTGAATTTTAGTAGGAAAGATAAATTATAATGTTAAACAAATGGCACTACAGTAAACAAGTACTGAGAGAGTGGGGTTAGTGCTTATTACTTTTGCTGAAGGAGGAATTTGAGGATTCAGAACTGGTTAAGAGTGAAATATAGATTCCCAGGCTGCCTTGTGGGCTCTGCTCTGGTCTATTTGGTGCATCGCCTGTTGATAACAGATTCTGGAATGCAAGAGATGATGCTAATAAATATTTTTGTAGAAGAAAGATCATAACATGTGGTGTCTGGGCTTCTAGCATCTCATTTTACTTTCAGATGTGTGAACTTGAGTCAATCACTTCACCTCTGAGCTAGAGATGATAAATGAAGATTAAATAATGTATGTGCATATTGCCTGTAACTTGTGAAATATGATAAGATATCTAAGTGGGCTTTAGATAACTCCATTTCTTAAATAGATTTTACAGAGAACTTGAGATAGTAACAGGTAGTTTCTCTATTCAAAACTTAATATGTACCTAACACTAAGTTGCACAGATTAGTTTAATTTAATTTATTCGTCAACCATGGAATGTAGGTGTGATATTCCCCAAGTACCAACAGTTATAAAGTATTAAGTCACTTTCCCTAAACCCCCAGCTAGTGAGTAATACCTTTAAATCTAAACAAATGTCTTGCTAGCTGTTATTATGTGCCCTTACTGCTGATCTATATCCCCAACATAACCGTCTAGCTTTGAAATATCTACTTTTAGTGTTTGAAGTTTGCCTTGAAAACAGGTGCATCTTCAATCAACTTTATATTCTGCTTATTAAAGATTTTCTGTATGATTATTACTATTACTTCTTGAGAGACTGTTTCCTCCTTCCATGAGACAGTGAATTATTTTCTGTGATGGGAAAAAAGATGGGGAGGCTGAAGATATTGAAAAATATACGAAACATAATTTTGCACTGGAGCAAAAGTCTCAGAGAACAGAACAAACATCCGTCATTTCATAACAATTAGGAGAAACGAGAAGAAAAAGAATTTTGTAAGCCTCTCTCCACATCCTTTAGAAAGCGTGAAAACATCAGCACAGCTCCAGAGTGTTACCCCAATCAATGAAAGTTATTGGAACACTCAGTGATTCACTGGTATTTCCCCATTTTCTAGACATTGAATCATCAGCTCTGTATAGCCATCTATATCTCTCCACCATCTATCATCCACATATTTCATTTCCCTTCTATGTTAGTACATTCATTCTGTCAACGTCGTAATCCAACATCAATTTATCTTACCCAAGATTAATGTAATACCTATATAAACGTGTTACTTTACACTTTAACTCAGCTATCCTTATTGAATGCCTACTGTACACCAATGCCTTGGGAAGGACTTATCCTGAAAGCATGTCAGCCTCGTGTTGGGCACTTTGTAGTGATGAAAATATGAACTATCTCTGAGAAAGCTACCTGCTCTTGAGGGATTAAAAATGGGGACAAGCCATGACCATAAAAAACAATGAGCTGAGAATACCTAAGTAGGTACACTTCTTTAAAGATGAAACCATGTTAGCTGTCATGCTGGAAAACAACAACAACAAAATAATAACGTAATTGGGTTCTAAATAAATGGCTCTGAGAGCAGATTTCTAAGAGATGATAAGAGAAATCAAAGCCCTGTATCCTACAAGTTCTTGTTCACATATTCCTTTCTCTGAGAAGCCTTTGGTGAAATCTGATTCCTTAGCTCCAGTTTCTCTTATAGCCCTTAATATCTTCCACTTTGTCATCTCAGTTTTTCAGGAAACTGTGAGGTAAGGAGAGGGTGCAAAGACTTTAGCAAAATGTAATTTGGGTTAGGGTACCTTCTCCTTTTCTTATCATACAGGGTATAGAAGACAGTAATTTTATGAGTTAACCCTTATTGATGTTTCGCCAATTTTGCTAAATAACACTTTCCATAATCTGATGTAGTTCTCAGCACACCTTACCCTGGCTTTTTATTCTATTTTCGTCTCCATCTTTCAAATCTGTAATGTGAGACTGAAGCAAATTTCCCAAGTTGCTGTCCTAAGTGGCAGAGGCTAGTTTCAAATGACTGTCTACAAAACTCATGTCTGAAGAAAATACACACAATAATGCTACACAATTCACTTAATTTCTTGGCATGTGAGTCTCCTCCTCTGTAGGTTAGGGCTGAAAATATTTATGCCCTAGGGCTCTGCTACAGCATTGTGGGCTGTGCATGTACTGTGTAGAATAGTGCTCTATGCTGAGTAGAGGAGAGAGTCTCTCTCCATTTCACTACAGCTTTCTTTCTGACCCTTCCAGACACCAAGCCTAGGAATTCCCTCGTGGCAAAGCAGGTAAAGAATCTGGTGTCACTGCTGTGGCTCGGGCTGCTGTTGTGGTGCAGGTGCAATCCCTGGCCTGGGAACCTCTGCATGCTGTGGCTTTGGCAAAAAAAAAAAAAAAAAAAAAAAAAAAAAAAAAAAAAAAAAGAAAGAAATGCCAAGCCCAATTCTATCTTTTTAGTTTTCTTCCTTCTGTGTACAGTGCTCCATCCCTAGATCTTTGCGGGTCTGGCTCCTGTTTACCAGTAGAATTTCAGCAAAACTGTCATCTCATTGGAAGAACTCTCCTGATGACCACAATAAAAGTCCACACATATCACCCTCTATAAACTCTAAGCTAATTTGTTTTTCTTAATTTTTTTCACTGATGCTATATTTTTATTTCATTATTTGATTGTTTTTACTTGGTTATTTACTCATTGAGGATTACTCCAGTAATAAATTTTTATTTTACAGACCTCCATTACCTAGTTATAGATTGTTTTTATTTTCTTTTATTTTAGTGGTTTTCTTAGGGACTAAAACACAAATGCCCTATTAGAATATAATGTAAATGGAGAATTTTACTGCTTTCCTGATAATGCAGGGGCCTTAGAGCTGTTCAGTTCACTTTCTCCCTCCCTCCCTTTGCATTATTATTCTGTCGATTTAGATTCTACATATGGTTAAAATTCCATGTGACATTATTTCTTTGTGACATTAATTTTCATTTATGTTTGATCACTTACTTAGCATTTCATTGACTCTAAATTTGGGGGACAGACACAGCTCCTTCGGCTCAGAGAAGACAAAGTAGGAATTAACAGTTGAAGACATGAAAGAAAAGAAAAATGGAGAAGAAGCAAATTAATGTGTATCAAGAACCCTCTTATAAACACATATGGCAATGCAGATGTGCATATGATGTAATAACATATATTTAATGTATACATGTGTATGATATTGTCGTCGGAAAGGTAAAAAGCAGTAAATTAAAGAGCCAGCATTCATTCTTAGAACTTTCCAATTCCAAACACGGTACTCTCTGCGAGGCAGCTCAGCAACTCTCTTTCTCACTTGATTGGTTTTCAATGACTGTTGGCTTTTTGTAAAATGCTGGCTCTATGAAGACAGAGTTAAGTGTTTCTTAGAAGAGCTTTCTATTCTTGGAATCCTTTCTGTCTGCTTAAGCGTTTGAGGATTCTTAGGTGCCACCAAAATCATTATTTTAATTACACATCCGTGGTCATTTCCACTTGAGAAAGAGTCCTTTTTATGGGAAAGATCACTTGATTGCTTTAATGTTTTGAATTTGTAGGCTCTCCATCCAGTATCAGAAACCCCAAAAATACAGGTATTGCAGCAAAGTAGGATTGAAGATCTATACACTAGGCCAGAAAACTGGAAGATGGTTTTGAAACTTACCTTTTTCACAGCAAGGGAAGAAAAGCTTGACCTTCATTGGAGAGTGACTCAAATTCAGGTTCAACTTAGAGTGAATGTCTCACCTAATAAGGTCACTTGACTATCAAGACAACACTCACCCGAAGCATCATGTTCCCCGACTCTACCTGCGACCTTCAGACTCATTCCTGGAATGAAGGAGCTGAGAGTCTTTCTGCATCCCCCACTCAGTCCTGCCTGGGAACGCTGTTCTCTTTGATGCTACACCATCAGGACCACTGTTTCTCTGACGTGAATGCAGCACTTTGGCCTCCTCTGAGGAGTAATGCAGGGAATGGTAAATGTTCTCGTACAGTTTAACTACCAATTATACCAGATCTTTTGTTTCAGACTTTATTGAAATGGGGGCCCCATCTCTAGGAAATAACAATAAAAGGAGGTTAAAGGAAATCTTCAAACATTCAAAATGTTATCAGAGCTTATGGGGAAAAAATAAAACCAAAATCTTATTACGAAGGATCTTCTCTTGGGTTATCTCGAGTTCCTACCCTTTTTCTTTGAGGTCTCCTCCTCCCAGAGAAAATGCTCCTCTCCCATCCCTATAGTTTGACTTTACATACATGCACATAAATACATACACACGTTTGTGTGAAGCAACACACACACACAGATATATGTGACACTCTGAGCTTACTCTACGTGTTGCCTCGTTCTTAGCCTTAAGGCAATTTGCAAAGCACAGTAATTTCAGGTCACACATTTTCCAACCTCAGAGTTACTGGCTTTTGGTTCTCAGCAGGAGGAGTACAGGAGGAGGGCACCATATGTAATTTGGTGCTCAAATCCAGTGGAAGAGTCCAAGGTGGGCTCTGACACTCCAAGTTAGAAACTTTCCTCTGAGTCTTCTTTGTATGAGGTTAAAACATATACCTTTACTCTTCTGGAAAGGTTCTGACAGTGCTTGTGAGTAAATCATATACCTGGCTTCTAAGAAACCCCCAAACATTTCAGACTAGTAAGTTCTAAATCTGTATTAATAGAAAGAAACATCTGCCCAGTGGAAATGGAATGGAATATCATCTGAAAATATTTCCCATGCTCTCAACAGAAGTAAAAAAATGTTGGAGTTCCCATTGTGGTTTAGCAGTAATGAACCCGACTAGTGTCCATGAAGACACAGGTTTGCTCTCTGGCCTCGCTCGTTGGGTTAAGGATTCAGTGTTGCTGTGAGCTGTGGTGTAGGTCATAGATGTGGCTCGGATCCTGCATTGCTGTGGCTGTGGTGTAGGTTGGCAGCTACAGCTCCAATTCGACCTATAGCTTGGGAACTTCCGTATGCCAATGGCATGGCCCTAAAAAGACATTTAAAAAAAAAAGTATGTGTAAGAGGAGAAGGAGAGAAGAAAAAAGAAAAACAAAGAGGAAAAGACACATAAAGGAGACAATTTAGACACTGTGCATGGACCTATTTGATAAAATTGAGAGGAAGGAGAATAGGAGGGGAGGCAGGAAGGGAACTAACATTTATTAAGCAATTATTATGTGCTCAGACCAGATGCATTTATCAATATTTAATAACATATTTCATATTCATGGAAATCCTTTGCAGTAGATACTATAATTCTCATCTTATATGAGGCAAAAATTGCACTACGCAGTTATGGATTTTGAGATCACTTTTGATGATAAATCACACCTTTGTGGGCTATTTGTTTTCAGTGTCTCACCTGCTATCTTCAGCCTTTAGTAAGGCTGATTCATTGAGACCCCATGGTTTACGATTATTTAGCTCCTTTAATTCAGGAATCTTTGGAAGATGAATTCTAAATTTGATAATTGCAGAATATGTAATTTCCAAGATGGGAAATGAATATTCTCTGAAAGAAAGAGGGGAATTCTGAAGAATGCTGTTTTTCGATCACAGGAGTGAAGACAGTTTTTTTCTCCCCCAGGAAGTGTTTGCAGGTCGATTGGGAGATGCTGCTCATCTCTGAAAGGAGAAAGATTAATCTTGGTCTAGCACTTTCAGAAATTATTTGCCATTTCTATCAGTGTGACTCTTCTCCAGGAATGTCATTCCTTCATTGTTTTTAATATTTTTTATTTTCCCTTTTATTTATTTCTTTTTAAAGTATAATTGATTTGCAGTGTTGTGCCAAATTCCACTGTACAGCAAACTGACCCAGCTGTGTGTATGTATGTATGTATCTATGTATGTATATGTAGATATACACACACATCCCTTTTCTTATATTATCTTCCAACATGGTCTGTTCCAATAGCTGGATACAGTTCCCCGTGCTGTGCAGTAGGACCTCCATCCTAAACAGAATAGTTTACATCTACCAACCCCAAACCCTTTCCTCCTCCTTGGCAACCACAAATCTGTCCCTTATGTCTGTGAGTCTGTTTCTCCTTTGTAGGTAAGTTCATTTCATTGGTCCCTTTTCAACCTCTTCATTAATTAATGTCAGTTCCTCCCTCTCAGGCTCTGGCCCTCCCCTGCTTGTCATTAAATCCGTTTTACTAATTTTTGGCCGTCATCTTTTCTATTCTTTTCCTTACTTCCTGCATGTTCCTGGTTCCACTGACTGATCTGAGTTTTTAATCTGCTCCCTTAGGTTAAAAAGTGTAATGGGGGCACCTTTCCCCAGCAAGGTTATTGTCCCTGGCTATATCTTAGGTTCCAGTTGGATCCAGTTCTTGTTTTTAAATCAGTGCTAAAAAGAAAGACTCCGGAGTTCCCGTCGTGGCGCAGTGGTTAACGAACCCGACTAGGAACCATGAGGTTGCGGGTTCGGTCCCTGCCCTTGCTCAGTGGGTTAACGATCCGGCGTTGCCGTGAGCTGTGGTGTAGGTTGCAGATGTGGCTCGGATCCCGCATTGCTGTGGCTCTGGCGTAGGCCAGTGGCTGCGGCTCCAATTGGACCCCTAGCCTGGGAACCTCCATATGCCGCAGGAGCGGCCCAAAGAAATAGCAAAAAGACAAAAAAAAAAAAAAAAAAAAAAAGGAAAGACTCCAGGAGAAAATATACTAAATATTATCCTCTCATCTTGCAGTTCTTTTGGTATGGAAAGAGACTTCTCCATACCTTTTCTTTTAATTATTTCATACATTGCTGACATAAACACGCTTGTTCCAGAGATAGCTTAAGACAGTGTACAGAATGGTGATGATAATTAATAATACAAGACCACACATTTGAAAGTTTCCAAGAGAGTTGATCGTAAAAGTTCTCATCATGAGAAAAAAAATTTTTTGTAACTGTATGGTGATGGAGGTTGGCTAGACCTGTTGTGGCAATCATTTCACAATGCAAACAAATATTGCATCATTCTGTTGCATACTTGAAACTAACATAATGTTACATGTCAACTATACCTTGATTAAAAAAATAATGGGATGATCCCTGGGCCGGGCTGGACTCTGGAGAAGTATTCAAGAAAGACGTGTCTTTGGTGAACGTAGCCCAGCAACTGTTGTGCGAGTGAGGGATGATATCATCTGTGAGCCCTTCCTGAGACAGAGCAGAACCTCAACAGGTAGGACAGTTTTATTACTTGCGTTTTTATACCCAGGAGTGCGAGTCATACGCACTCCTCTCTGACATAATAAATCTATCAGTAAAATTCTGAGGCAGTTATATCAATAGCTATCATTTATCGAGCACCTATGACATGACACAATTGATAACTACTTTGCATGTAGCATGAAAGGTTCTTGGAGTAATGCCTTGCATGATAGAGTTATGGTGACTACCCAAATTAAGAGGAAATATTTAGGGAGTTCCCGCTGTGGCTCAGCAGTAATGAACCCAACTAGTATCCGTGAGAATGTGGGATCGATCCCTCGATCAGTGAGTTGAGGGATCCTGCATTGCTATGGCTGTGGTGTAGGCTGGAAATTGCAGCTCCAGTTTGACCCCTAGCCTGGAAACTTCCATATGCCACACGTGTGGCCCAAAAAAGGAAAGATTTACCTGCAAAGTCATTTGAAAAAGATGAAGTGCTGGATATGTGTGTAGGAGAATTCTTTTTTTGCCACTGCCTCTTTTTTTGCTAGTCAGATAAATAGAACACACCCGTCTACCTACATCTATCTATATTTACATATATGTTATATCTAAGTATATATATATATATATATATAGATGTAGACATATAGATAGATATAGGTTCTATTTAGAGAAATAAAGAGGAAGAGAGAGGGAGCTTTATTATGAAGAATTGTCTTTGTGTTGTTATGGAGGCAGCAGCCCCAGGATCTGCCGTATACACGCTGGAGAAAGCTAGCAGGGGCCTTGGGAGAGCTGGTGGTGCAGTTTCAGGCTGAGTCTGGAGGTCTGAGAACCAGGAGAAATGATGGGTTTCAGTCCCAGTCTCAGGGCAGAAGGCCAAGACTGACATTCCAGCTCAACAGTCGGCAGAGAGAACTCTCCTTACCTCTGCCGTTTTCTTTTATTCAGGCCATTCATGGATTGGATGATACCCATGGCATTGGGGAGGATAAACGGCTTTTCTCAGTCCACTGTTTCAAATGTTTCAGATGCTACTCCCTTCAGAAAACGGACATGCCTAGAAAGACTATTTCCCGGTTATCTCGGGGACGGGTGGCTCAGCCACGTTGACACGAAAAATTAACCATCACAGCCTTATTTATAAAATTTCCACTATCCCCACCTCTGTCCCTCTCCAACTAGCAAAAAGGCTTCTGATTATTTAGGTATCCATTGTGAAATCTTCCCAGAAAGTAGTTCCCACTGTGGCTCAGCAGGTTAAGAACCCAACATAATATCCATGAGGATGTGGGTTCGATCCCTGGCCCTACGCATTGGGTTAAGGATCTGGTGTTGCCATAAGTTTCAGCTTAAGTCTCAGATGTGGCTCGGGTCTGGTGTTGCTGTGGCTGTGGCACAGGCTGGCAGCTGCAGCTCCAATTCGACCCCTAGCCTGGGAAATTTCCTATGTCACGGGTTCAGCCCTAAAAAGAAACAAACAAAAATCTTCCCAGAAAAAAAACCTGAGCTAGAAACTTGACTCTATTACTTTAATGACCTAACCTCTGCTAAGCCAAAGCTATTTGTTTCTAAACTAAGAATAACAGTTAATCGACAGGTTTACATAAGATAAATGCAGGTGAAACAGCCAACACAGTGTGTGGTTACGGCTGGCTCACAGTAAGTATTTCGTCTTCCCATATTCATCCTCTTCATGCTCCCTGTTACAATGATCTTGATATATCCTCTGGATCCAACACAGATTTCTTCTTTCCATTTACACGAAACTTTGCTTTTATTTTATTTTATTTTATTTTTACTTTTTTTTTTTTTTTTTTTTTTGTCTTTTGTCTTTCTTTTTGTTGTTGTTGTTGTTGTTGCTATTTCTTGGGCCGCTCTTGCGGCATATGGAGGTCCCCAGGCTAGGGGTTGAATCGGAGCTGTAGCCACCGGCCTACACCAGAGCCACAGCAACGCGGGATCCGAGCCGCGTCTGCAACCTACACCACAGCTCACGGCAACGCCGGATCGTTAATCCACTGAGCAAGGGCAGGGACCGAACCTGCGACCTCATGGTTCCTAGTCGGATTCGTTAACCACTGCGCCACGACGGGAACTCCTGCTTTTATTTTTAACACAGCGTCGTGCACGAATGCATGTCCTCGGGAGAAATGCTCTTGTTGATATTACCCTGAGCGGTAAGTGTCCGCGTAGAATTGGATTACCCAGTAAGAACGCACTCAGCTCTTCAATTATTAAAAATAAGTGGCCGAGCAATTAGCAAGTCAAGGTGCATTTGCTGAAACATGGATGATGGTAGTGTTTTTATTCAGTGATCAGAGCAGCAATTTCTACATTTCGTCTGACCACGTGCAAGTGGAGACTATTTTGCTCCCAGTGCCATAGCATCATGATCCCTTTTTATACCCAGTGAGGCTCAACAAGTTCTTTTGAAATCCCAGAGCTCTCACATGGTATTTTATTGGCTTGTACTCGCTTATTTTCCAGCCAGTGTTAATAGCACCACACGACAAGCTTGATACAGTACAATTCTGGCATGACAGGCTGGCAGATTTTATTAACCCCACACGGGTAGGCTGTCGAGGCTACGACATCATTCGGTGTTACTCTGGGAGCATGCGTGTTGAAATTTTGTTTTGTTTGCTGTGATTGAAGAATCCAAGAGTTGATCATCATGAGCAAGTTCTCAATACTAAATGCGATTCAGGGTCGGGAAACTAGAAGGAACAACTGGGAGTTCCTGTCCTGGCTCAGCAGTAACGAATCCGACTAGTATCCATGAGGACGCAGGTTCGATCCCTGGTCTTGCTCAGTGAGTTAAGGATCCAGTGTTGCCGCAAGCTGTGGTGTAGGTCACAGAGGAGGCTCGGATCCCACGTTGCTGTGGCTGTGGTGGAGGCTGGCAGTTGTAGGTCCAATTCAACCCCTCACCTGGGGACCTCCATATGCCTAGTGTGCAGTCCTAAAAAAACCGAAAAAAAAAAAAAAAAGAATGAATAACCGAATGGAGTTCCTGCTGTGGCACAGTGAGTTAAGCATCAGACTGCAGTGGCTCGGGTTGCTGCAGAGGTGTGGGTTCGATCCCTGTCCCGATGCAGTGGGTTGAAGAATCCAGCATGGCTGTGCAGAGGCAGCTGCAGCTTGGATTCCGTCCATGGTCTGGGAACGTCCATATGCTGAAGGTGTGGCCATTAAAAAAAAAAAAAGAATGAATGAATAAGTGAGGCAGGCCAAGTGTAGAAAGCAATAATAGCCAAAAAGTCTTCGGACAGTGGTTAAGAGGAAAGTGGGTGACCCCTTTGTAGGATTAACTAGTACTCAGCACACGGGAAGTATTGGGCCTTTTAAAGAGAAACCAGAGGTCTGAATTTTTTTATACAATATATCTCACTTTTTTAGTATTGACGACTAATTAAAAAAAAAACTGGGCAGGGTGAACAAAGTCCAAGGCAGGGTGGACACTCATTTAAACTTTTGATCTTAAATGCATCAAAAATCAGAACTGGTGGATGAGTTATTCTCCATAGACTGTGAAGAGACAAATGACAGAGCATTTTTGTTTTTCTTGGTCACTGATTTTATTCGTTGTTAGATGCTTGTGTCTTGGTTTTTCTCATATCTTCCCAAGAGTTGGGATTTCTGCTTTTCTTCTTTGCAAAAAAACAAAAACCAAAGCAAACCAAAACCATTCAAACCATCCCATTGTCTTCCTTGCCTCTGGGCACCTTACTTAGGAGCGCCCTGCCCAGAAAGTCATTGCACTCCATCTCGCCTTTGCCCCTCTGTTCTCAAATCAGGCAGTCACTATTTTTACAAATGTCCCTTGACTTCTTCTCTCCCCCAACAGCCCTCCTCAGGGAGGCAGTGCTGGGTGTTGGTTAAAAGCTCAGGTTTTAGAGTTTGGAATTGGGCTGATGATGTTTTGATTCTCAGGTGAATCACTTGGTAGGCATGAGGGCAACCTCACTGACCTAAGTCTTGGTATCACTGGCTGACAAGAGGGGATGAAAATGCCTAAACGGTGGGATTACTATTTTAAATGAGAGGACTGTATAGTGCTATTATTGCTTAGAATAATTGTTTAGAAACTGTTATTTTGTGTGCTTATGCATATAGATGATATATGCGATTTAGTGTGACAAGTACAATAATATATAAGATGTGTATTATATTATAGTACTTACACTAAATACCAATTCTACTTCCTTTCCCTTTCCGTATCTCCTCTCGGATAGCTGGGAGTGTCTTATTCAATTCTATAACCCCAGTGCTCAACACCGTGCCTGGCCCATGTGAGGAAGTCAATGAAAAAGAAGACATTTACTGTCCTGCCTGGATTGCAGGGACCACTAGGATAATGTCCAGTCTCCCCTCCTTGGCTCTCCTTTCTGGGTACTATTCACCATTCATTTTTAAAATTTCTCTGGGCTACAGTTTTCTTCTATTTTTCCTTCGGGTCTAATTGGGGAACAGACAAAAGAAGATAAGCAAAATTTATAGGAGAAGAAGAAAGAGAAAGAAGAAGAGAAGATATGTGAGAGTTTATAGAAGTTGGTAAGAAAAGAATTTATTGGAGTTTCCTGGTGGTGCCGTATGTTAAGAATCTAGTGTTGTCACTGTAGTGGCTTGGGTCACTGCAGTGGCAGGGGTTTGATCCCTGGCCTAGGAATTTCCACATGCTGCAGGTGTGACCAAAAGAGGAAAAGAAAGAAAAGGAAAATGGTAGGCCAATAGCCCTCATGAATAATGATGAAAAAACCCCAACAAAATAATAGCAAACTGAATTCAACAATACATAAATAGGATCATACACTATGATCAAGTGGGATTTATTTTGGAGATGCAAAGATGACTCTATCTGCAGACTGATCAATTCAATACACCATCACACCAACAAAATGAAAAATAAAAACCACATGATCATCTCAATAGATGCAGAAAAAGAAATGACAAAATACAACAACTTTATGATAAAAACTCTCAACAAAATGGGTCTAGAGGGAATGCACTTCAATATAATAATCATGCTCTACGGTACAAAGTTGAAAGCTTTTGCTCTAAGATCAGGATTGAGATGAGGACGCCCACTCTCACCATTTCTGTTTAACAAAATCTTGGAACTCCTAGTCACAGCAATCAGACAAAAAAAAAAAAGGCATCCAAAGTGGGGATGGGGTGGAGGGAGGAGCAAGGTAAGTGAAGAGGATTAAGAGGTACAAACTGCTAGGTATAAAATAAATAAGACACTAGGTTGTAATGTACAACATAGGGATTAAAGGCAATATTCTATAATAATAATATTCTATAATTTATATGAGTATAATCTATAAAAGTATTGAACCACTATATTAAACCTGAAATTAATATAATTTTGTAGGGAGTTCCTGTTGTGGCTCAGTGGTAATGAACCTGACTAGTATCCGTGAAGAAGGGGGTTTGATCCCTGTCCCTGCTCAGTGGGTTAAGGATCTGGCATTGGTGTGAGCTGTGGTGTAGATCACAGATGGGGCTCAGATCCCACATTGCTGTGGCTGTAGGCTGGCAGCTGTAGCTCCGATTCTACCGCTAGCCTGGGAACTTCCATATGCCATGGGGGGGCCCTCAAAAAACAAAAAAATATATATATGTTAGTCAAAAATACTTTAATAAAAAGACAAAATACATGTGTGTAAGTCAAATACACTTCAATAAAAAGACAAAATGTAGATATGTAAGTCAAATATACTTCAATTAAAAAAAAAAAACAATGCATAAGCCCAAAATATTGGCAGCAATCAGGCCTGAATTTGGACATGGAATCTGAATGGGTCATTGTCTTCCTAGATCACCAACATGCCAAGTTCCTAAATGAAATTTGGAAATCGTTTTTAATTTTGGTTTTTAGTCTTGTTCCAGCAAGACAGATGTCTCTAGACATCCTCATTATGTCTATCAGCTGTTGGCTTATGACATGACCTTCACCTCAATCTCTTGTTCCAAGTCATGCTCGTTTTGTGTCTGCGTGCTCAGCCAGAGACAGATAAGGAAGCCTGTTTCCCATATCAGGAATGGCACTTACTAATTGGCTCATCCCGATCTTAGCATCTGCCTCCTTCTCTATTAAGGAAACTGAACTTACTGGATGTGCTGGTCAGTCTTTTCAGATGCAAAATCTAAACTGGATGGAAGCTGCCTCAGTGCCTCCTGGTCCATTTCCAGACTTGTTCAGAATACATCATCTGCAGCCTACATTTCTTAATTACCTGTGCTCCCACTGGCATTTATTATTATTCTTGTAAATCGGCATCACCTGCTCAGGATCTTGGCCTGCACATTTGTGTAGAAAAGGAGCCAAGAGGACGCCTTACAATTGTGTGGCAGTAATTATCCCTGGCACACAATAATGGCTTTGGACCCTGCTGTTTTTGTGCAGTAATTAACAGGTGGCAAGCTTTGACTGCAGCATTTTCCCCAACAGTTATTGGAGAAAACACTGGCATCTGGGTAAATGGATTAAATATCGAAACAAAGGCTCTGAGAAGCCCCCTCATCCGACCCTGCCATTAAATTGGCTTTGCCAGATTTCAAGACTATGGATGATATAGTTCAGCACAAGGATGAGGGGGGGGTGACATGCCTTTGCGAACCAGTCAACTTGCATTCATACCCTGGATCTACCCCTTGCTGCGATGAGACCTGTATAAGGCTCAATGCATTATGATGATATTGCTGGATGTGAACTGGCAGTGTCTTTGCCTCCAGCCCCTAAGTATGCCATTCATATCCCTTTATGGTTTGATGCTAGCCTTTCTTCCACAACCACCTACAATGAGGCTTTATCTCTGCACATTCTACACTATTCACCAGTCTTCAAATATGTCCCACAAACCAATATATTTTATTTTATTGCATTGTATTGTATTCTTTTTTTTTTTTTTTTTTTTTTTTTTTTTTGCTTTTTAGGGCCATACCTGCAGCATATGGAGGTTCCCAGGCTAGGGGTCAAATCGGAGCTGCAGCTGCCAGCCTACACACAGCCATAGCCATGCGGGATCCGAGCTGTGTCTATGACCTACACCACAGCTCATGGCAACGCCAGATCCTCAACCCACTGGACAAGGCCAGGGATCGAACCTGAAACCTCATGGTTCCTAGTCAGATTCATTAACCACTGAGCCACGACGGGAACTCCTATTTTAAAATTTATTATTATCCTAATTACACTTTTCTTATTGCTTGAAACACCCTATCGATTCTCTCCAGCTTCAGAGTGGCTTTCAGAGAGTCCGGGAGGTACAGGAAAGTTACTTACCTGTGGGGCATATTTTGGTTGAAGGAAGAAAGAATATGGGAAGGACATAACAGTTAGATTCTACTCCCTTCCTCTTCCCACTGGACTGTGTCAAAGATGAGTGTCATACTGCATGGCCAAGGCGGGGATCTCAAGGAAGGATGGGCTAGGTCTTGCTCAGGGTTGTTGTGAAAAAGTGGCAGGCCTGGAAATTTTGCACTTGCTTCTCATCCTTGCTTGTCTTGTTTCCTATCTGCCTCACTCTTGTTGCTGGGGGAATTATGCTTTCCAACATGGCGCTTCATTTTTGCCCCAGCTCTATTGTTCAGAAAGCCCCTGTTAAGACATTATTCAAACTCACCTCGAAAATCACCTATTGTGTGTTACTTTTCTGTAAGTATACATTCCCCAACCTTGATTTCATAGTAATGCAGTGCTACAAAAAAAAAAAAAAAAAAACTAATCATAATATGGAAGTTCAAGATTATCCCATATGCAGAACACGGTGTTAAAAAGGAATGTGAAACTTTGCTTTCGAGCTCTAGATACTGAGTCTTTTAGACTCTCAGTGAGAAAGAAATACCAGGGAAGGAAGGTCCAGGCATCCTGATCAGAAGGCAGGATTCCTGAGCTCTGTTTCTGGATCTTTCCTTTAGCGTCCATTGGTCATGCAGAGGGGATAAGGGGACCAATGCTTAGATGAAGGGGTTGAGCTAGGGAAGAGCCAGGGGACAAAGAACAAAGAAGTCTCAGGAGAAAGTAGTACATGTTCCAGTTGCGTTCACTAGAGGAGACCTAGAGGGGCGTTGAAAACTTCATGGGTTAGCCATAATGACTACAGAGTCTGCCAATGTGCCCACTGCACCCATAACTCACAGGAACTAAGCATGACAGTGCCCATAACTGACCAGGCAAAGGTGAAATGCTATCCATTCTTTCGTAAGGAACAGAGCTCAGCCTGTATATCAGCCCATGTATCTTTCCCAAGAATTCTTTGGAAATTATCCAGGATAAATTAATCTTATCTTGAAGCTGAGAGCACCAAGGCATGGTACTTAATGTAATTGGAAATCTATGTTATCTGATTCTCTCCGATTGTATCAAAGGGCATTGATGAACAATTCAAGAGAGCAGTTTTAAAGGGCTGAAGTAAGGAAGCCTCCAGCTTCTTTCTGCTTATGTCCTACCAAGTCTAACACTTTATTAAAGAACATAGATGTTGATATTATTTTTATTATTAACCTAGTCATTAGATCAATTGGGGTGTGTGCCTATGGTCTCATGGTATAATAGAGATAGAAAATTTATTAAAATCAGAATATTGACTGTGGGATTCAAAACCAGTCAATCTGGGGTCAAAAGAAGAACATGATGGAACAAATCCGACTAGGAATCATGAAGTTGCAGGTTCGATCCCTGGCCTTGCTCAGCAGGTTAAGGATCTGGCATTGCCATGAGCTGTGCTGTAGGTCACAGATGTGGTTCAGATCCCGAGTTGCTGTGGCTATGGCATGGGCCAGCAACTGTAGCTCCGATTAGACCCCTAGCCTGGGAACCTCCATATGCTGCAGGTGCAGCCATAAAAAGACAAAAAAAAAAATAATAAAGCAAAAAAACAGAAGAAGAAGAACACGATGGAAGATAGTATGAGAAAAATAACATATATATATATATATATATATATATATATATATATATGAGTGGGTCGGTCACTCTATTATATAGTAGAAATTGACACAGCACCTTAAATCAACTATAGTCTAATAATAATATTAAAAATGTCAATGGATCTGAACTGTCCTTTCTTCTTCAAAAGCTTGACTTCCTTCCCAAACCAGGGACAATTAGCCCCTTTTCCCTTGTGACCTCTTGTAAACTCATCTTGTCTATGTATGCACCTATTTCCTTATCTAACTGTGAGCCCTTTGAGGTCAGAAATCCAAGCTTGGCAATAGCAAAAGTTTTAAGAAGGAAGTGGAGACTTAGAGAGGTTAAGGGCATATTTTGTGCTCCCATCCCCCAACCATAAAACAGAAGACTGAGGCTCAGGGGATTTTAAGTCACTTATTCCAAGAGCTCTGTGTTAAAATACAAACCTAGAACTTTTACAACAAATCCAGTGTACTTTCAATGTGGGGATTGCTATATCACACGGGTTAAAAACTGGCTGGGCAGTCACATTCGTGGTCCAGATCTTGGCTTGACCTCTTACTCTCTGTGTGACCTGAGATATCTGTAAATCTCTTTAGCCAGCAGGTTCCTTACTTGAAGCTGGAGGAAGAAGTGGTGGCCATCTCATTTTGTGATGATTCAGGTGAAACAAATCTATCTAAATGTTCAGTATAATGTCTAGTATATAGTTGGCCGTCAAATATCCACTACTTTTTGCCTATTTTATGTATAGCAGTGTGTATGTGAAAAAAATATTAACTGTGTTTATTGTGATTACTTCCCGTGCACTGCAGCTGAGTAGTGCTGTTGTGATTGATGCCATATACGAGGCGTACTGGCCATGCCCAACACTCCCACAAGACATGATGGTGATCAGGGCTCAGTGGATTTGACCTTGGTCCAAAGTCACCATTTTCTGCTGTTTACAAATCCATTCCTATTCATTGCTTCTTCTTATGTTTGCCACTGTCCAGTAGTAAAGAGAAGCTATTTCAATATCTCTGGAGCACTTGACCTTCGACTCCTAACTCTGGGAAAAGTTGGCATCCCCGCTTATTGAGCCTCTCGGTTTCCCTCTTACCTTGTTCGGAGACTGAGATAGAGAATCAAATTGTATTCAAAGATATCTGTAATCATCAGAGTGGGAGACGTGATAATGACGTCCACAATTAATCTCACACATGCAAGAGCTGGAGACTTTATACCCAATATCTGTATGATTAGTTGATCCATTTTATTGCTAGGAGTAGAAACATAAATGTCATCTATTTTATTTTTCCTATCAGGTACTTGAACCTCCACTACCAATTGACAGTCCTCCACACCCTGAATTTTCCAATTATCCTGACTTTCTTAGTCCCCAGATGTCAGGTTTTTTCCACACACAAAGCAATAAGAAAACCCGAAAGTGTCAGGGGTTAACTAACCCTGTGGTTTTGGCCGTGACCTCATGGGTCCTGCTGCATCTGGGCTGCTGCTGTATTGATGCCTGAGTTCATCTCATTTCTTCTGATTCTCACATTAGTGGAATGTCACTGTTGAGCCAAATTACAGCCCTTGTCATTCTCGCTTCCATGGTTAGTGATTATTCCCAAAGCATGATGCCAAGACAGGGTCCAGAAGGGTTTCCAACCCATCCTGCAAGATGTGAGGCTCACTGTCTTGGTGTTGACTGCATACGATCAATTCACACATGCTGCCTTCCACTCCTCAACAGGGAGTTCTTTCCTGCTAATAGAAAATGTTAAACATAAAACATAAGACTGGAGTTCCTGTTGTGGCATAGTGGTTCATGAATCCAATTAGGAACCATGAGATTGCGGGTTTGATCCTTGGCCTTGCTCAGTGGGTTGAGGATCTGGCATTGCCGTGAGCTGTGGTGTAGGTTGCAGACGCGGCTCAGATCCCACCTGCTGTGGCTGTGGTGTAGGTTAGCAGCTACAGCTCCGATTCAACCCCTGGCCTGGGAACCTCCATATGCTATGGGAGCAGCCCTAGAAAAGGCAGAAAGACTAAAATTAAGTTAAATTAAATTAAATTAAAAAAACATAAGACTGAGGACCATTGCAATTCATCGGAGAAATTCTTTACACACAGAAGACCTGATATCGTGTTTTCCATATAACAGATAATTGATAAACACTATTGAATTGAATGGAAATGCTAAGCTTTGTAACAGTAGAATGTCGAAGGTATAGGAATGTACCTCCATTTGAACATTTGGATCATTGAAATCGGTCCAAATTCAAGGGACCATTTGCATTTGGACCATTGTAATTCATCAGAGAAATTTTTATCATGTTGAAACTTTAAAAAGAAGAGGCAGATTCCCATTTTCCCTACTCCCAGGATTTTTTTAAAAAAAAATTTCTAAGCCCTATATTTACTCCAGAGAATGGGTGAGAATATGAAAATGCTATTGGGAAGGCACAGATTTTGTCAAGCACAAATAACTCACTTATATACTTTCCCTGGGCCATGGGGATAGTTTCATCTTATGTTTAACAAAGAGATGTAACAGCTGACGATCCAGGCTCATCTTCCCTTCTAGGCCAGGAAGCAGCTTGAAGCTTCTTCGACTAATGCCTTTTGAGTACCGTCTCATATGCATCCTTGCCAGCATGAGGGTCAAGTCTAAGCAACTCCTCTTGGTAGTTATTATTATCTTCATTTTATACGTGATGAAATCCGTTCCGAGAGCTTACCTACCTTCAGGCCACACTGCTGGTAAGCAATAGAAATGGACTTCTGATTCAGATTGACTTGACTCTAAGCCTCTGGCTTTTCTGCAGTGCTTGCACTTATCTCGGAGCCTCGGGGCAGCCACATCTGTACTCACTTACATATGGAACACTACAGCTTGAAGGACACTCCCCCCCCTTTCTCTTTTCCCTTCTCTTCTCTTCTCTCTCTTCCCTTCCCTTCCTTTCCTGTCCCCTCCCCTCCCCTCCTCTCCTCTCTCTCTCACACATATACACACACCCTCCAAATAACAACTTTGAGAATTATGTACCACTAAGAGGTCTAAGACTGATATGCCTCTATGCTTCTCCTAGAGAAAAATCTCCCCTCTTCTGAGACCTGAGAGAAACCCATCCAGGGGTCACAGGTCTTCCTTGACAGTCTCAGTTGTCACCAGCTTCTGTAGAGCCAAGAGTTCACATGGAAAGCTTCATATTCCAGCTTCATGCATCCTCAAGGGGCCTTTTGCTATTCATTTTCCAAAAGGCTTTGTATTTCTAGCTGGGACTGTTCACCTACAAGTCCACTAAAATAATCTGAGGGAAGAAGTCTAGTCCTGATGAAATCATAAGGTTAATACCTTCTTTCTTTTCAAATGAGTCTAAGAAGGTAATTAGATCGACCTCTGAAAGCAAATCCCATGTCCCTTGAAGGGCAGGGCCACGTCCTAATACAGGGTACCTGTTGCTGAAACTGCTGTGCAAGTAGCTGCCATGAATCATAAATCTTTCACCAACCTTCCTTGAAAGCTTGTCACTCTCCTGCCTTTCACTTGATGGATGTGCCTGGATCCCAGTGCTAAAAATGTTTGATAGGTTCTAATTGATTATCTGAGGCCAACAGCTTTCATAAATGAGTGTCACGGGGTGGATTTCTTGAGGGAGTTCTAACTTTCAAGTGCCCTTAAAAACAGAATTCAGGAGATGATGAATATTCAACAGCATTTAAAAAATAACAGTTTAAATAGGAATGCATATTAATAGCAGGAGCCATTATTATTTGTAGCATGACTGCCTTACACCATAATTTTTTAAACCCACATATATGTGGTCGTCTCAATGACTCTTCATAATAGATATTATCATTTCCACTTACAATGACAAAACTGAGACCACAGAAGTTGTTATAGAAGAGGCATAGCCAAGGATCAAACCATGTTTGAATAAGTGAATCTTGAGGTCTTTTCACAAACATATAGTTTCTTTATTCACACTCAGTTTATTTCAGCATTTTAGGTATCTCTGAGATCCAACTAGTTCATTCCTGTACCTTTGAAATTCTTCTATTACCAAGCCTAACAGTTCCATTCAATAGCATTTATCAAGTGTCTGTTACGTAGAAAACACCACATCGAGTCTTCTGAGTGTAAAAACAATGGTAGACAGCACTTTGGCTCCTACGTGGTTTAAATCTTATATTGTCTTGTTTTCTTAATATTCCATCTACATTAGTTATAAGTTAAGGTCACTGACATGTATTTACAACCTACCATGTTCTAGAGAATTTCACAGGTTTTATCTAACCTTCACAATAACTCTATAACACCCATTTTATAAAAGGAGGGTGATTTCCTCCAAATCACTGAAGTTGGTGCCTCGGGCATGGTTTTAAGTCTAGATTTCCAGCTCTTCATTTCAGGGCTCCTAAATGTCTGTCACGCTCTAGAGGGATTTTTGGTTGTCAAAACTTGGGTTGGATTCGTGCTCTTGGTATCTAGCAGGTAGAGGGCAGGTATGCTGCTGAAATCAAACAGTGCACAAGAGAGCAACCCACAACCAAACTTATGCAGTTCTTAATTGAGAACCCAGACCTGTACTAGAAGGGTTCCTGAGAATGAAGATCGTAATTGGCAAACTTTTAATACTGGAAATGACCTTAAAGACTGGTAAGTGTTCCTGCTAGTATTTTAATAAATATTTATCACGCGTCTGTGATGTGTATGTACACAGAGTTTTGCTTTACGAGTTCATTCATTCGATTAGCCAATATTTATTGGAAGCACATGCATACGGAGTGTTCTAATAAGTGCACAAGAGGTTTCTGAATCTGGCTGTTTGCAGAGATCATGCAAGGGGAAGCCATGTGGTTCTCTTCGCATAAATTCAAGAGAATACGCTTGTTGTTGTACTCGAAGAATATTGCCTGAGCATACTGTTTGGATTTTTCTCCAGGATCTCTAGGAAAGGCAGGGGCCATGAAGATAGGAGGCACTGACGTGGTAACGTTCTCCTGTGCACAGTAGACCCGAGTACCTCTAAAGTCTGGTGAAACTCTAGGCACAAACAGTTGTACTTTACAGCCAAGAGTTCAAGGGAAACCCTGAGCAGGGCGAGAGGGTGAGCTTCTTCCTGCACACCCTACCCCAGAGCTCTGCTCAGCCTGGCCACCAGGAAGGCTCAGCCTGGCCACCAGGAAGACTCATGAGCTCAGAGAAGGATGATCTCTAAGCAGCTCTGGTGACTAACCACTGAAGCAGAAACCTGAGGGGCTGACAGCTCCCGAGGAACGCAGGGCATTTCCGAGGTAAGTAAAGACCGTCTTTCAAAGAGATGGTTGGGACGGTGGCGCTGAAAAGCATTGTAACCTGAACTGGACAGTCAAGGGATGCTGCTGAAGTTCAGAGGCGCCGGCATGCTGGGATTTCCTGAGGAAGACACGTGGCCATGTCCTTCGAGGATTCCCATGCAGCCTGAAAGATGTCAGATGCACATGCTCTTTCTTTTGGGGAAAGTGTTGTTTATTCAACAACTATTCTGCACATTCCCTCTGCGAGATCCTTTTACATTAAAGTGCATTATTCCACTCAGGTCTCTCCAAAACAATTAAAGGGGATGCCAACACATTCATTTCATAGATAAGGAAACTGAAACGTAAACTCATTTCATGGACAAAGACATTGCAACTCCAATGTCAAAGAGTTCCCCAAATGTTTCAACTCTTTTCTTTTGCTTTTTTTTTTTTGGCTTTTTAGAGCCAAACCTGCAGCATGTGGAAGTTTCCAGGCTAGGGGCTGAATTGGAGCTGCAGCTGCCGGCCTATGCCACAGCCCCAGCAATCTGGGACCCAAGCCGTGTCTGTGACCTACACCACAGCTCACAGCAATGCCAGATCCTTAACCCACTGAGCAAGGCCCAGGGATCGAACTCGAAACCTCATGGTTCCTAGTCAGCTTCGTTTCCGCTGTGCCATGACAGGAAATCTGATGTTTTGCATTTTGTTTATTTGTTTTCTCTGCTAAATTTATAAGCTTCTCAAGGGGACAAGATCTTGACTTCTTTGTTCACCTCTGCATTTGCAGCCTGGGATACAGTGTCAAGGGCAGATCTTCAATAAAAGTTGTTGACTCATGACCGAGGGGTAGGGAACGCCAGTGAATAGAGTTTTGTTTTGGCACAAGCCCCACAAAAAGTGCCAGAAAAAAAGAGTTTTGAACTTAAGTTATGACCAGGCATTCAAAGGTATAAAATATTAGCTGAGGAGTTTGGAATCTGTTCTGTAGACCCTGGGAGCCATCAATGCTTAGAGCTGTTTTCAGGACGAATGGCGGTCAATCCATAGCTTCTTGCACATAAGAAATCATCAGTAAATTGACCAGGTAGTGATTTCTACTGCTGGAGAGTAATCTATCACGGGATCCTATGATCACTGATATTGTGATCTGATGCTAAATGAAGTTCTTCCACGTTGCCTTAGGTAGAATTCCCCCCCATTTAGAATTTTTATATTAAATATTTACTCTCTTCAATGACTGTTCAAGTAAATGCTCGTAAAATTATAGTTAATATTAAAAAACAATTGTCCAATATGTGAAAGACTAGCTCTGGGGGTTTTCACTGCTTGTATTTCCTTATATTTTTATTCTAAATACTTTGATACAACGAGAAGAGCATATTGGTTAGCAATTGCTGCACTACAACCACCATATATTCAGTCCATTATTCTTTGGGTCAGCGTATTTGGCTGAGCTCAACTGGACAGTTCTAATCTGGCTCAGTCTTACTGGTCTTAGTTGGACTGATTTATGCATCTCAGGTTAGCTGGTGAATAGGGTGGAGCTGACTAGTCTAAAATGATGTGGCAGCTAGTCTCCAAAGACAGAGCCTGAAGAACTATGTTTTCTGATACTCATGCCTTCCTGTAGCCCCCTCTCACAGTGAACCTGGGCTGATCTTGTGACTTGCTTTACCGACAGAATACAGAGAAAGCAGAAGTTAATTTGAGTGCTTCTCAGTGCTAATATGGGATCTAAGCCTTAAGAAAGTCTGAAAGCTTTGACTTTTGCCCTTTTGAGCACCCTGAGCTGCTGCTATGTAAGATGTCCAGGTGTCATGCAGGAAAGATTGCACGAAGTACAACAGAAAGGTAATCTGGAGAGGACTTGAGATGAGAAAGACAGAGGGAGGGGGAGAGAGAGAGAGAGAAGGAGAAGGAGGCTGGAAAGGGGAAGAAAGAGCAGCAAGAAGAGAAGAGGGCACAGAGGCGAAAGGAGGAGAGAGGAGGAGAAAGGAGGGAAGAGAGACTCCTGTGCGCTAGCATGTAAGTCTTCCCTATTGAGACAGCTGACATGAGACATAGTGAGAGAGCCATCCCAGCAGAGCTCCCAAATAACTGAAGTTCCGGCCAACATTATATGGAGCAGAAGAGCCCAGCCTGAAACCATTCAACCCACAGAGACATGTGAGAGATCATTAAGTGTTTTATAAATGTCATATTATTTGTTTGCAGCAATAAGTGATGAAAACATATAAATTCACCCCATATATCTGCCAGATAGCTATCTGGCTGTCAGCTGGTGGAATGCCAGTGACACTTGCCTCTCAACATCCAGCAGGGTAGCCAAAGTTTTTTCTCATTGTTGTATCAGCGTTCTAGAAGGGTAACTAGAAGTACTCAAGATCTCTTGAAGTTTGGCCATAGAAGTGGCATAAAGTGTCTTTTTCTGTATTCTATTGGCAAATCCATGCATAAGGCTACCATGAATTCAAAGGCAGAGAGGCAGACTTAGAGCTGCTAGTAACGTCACTAGCAGCATTGCAAAAAAAAGTGTGAATACAGAGAGGGGTAGAAAGTTGCCATCACTTTTGTAGTTAACCACAAGAAAACAGTGCTTATTAAAACCAGGTTTACAAATGATGAAATCAAGACTTAGTTTGGAGTCAGTTGAGTGAACTGCCCAAGGTTCACTGCAAGTGGGTGATAGAGTTGGGATTCCCAGTTAGGTGTCTCTTTTTCTGAATGGAAATTCTTCCTCTTCCACCAGCTTGCTTCTATGGTTTAGTGATTGTTTGGGGGTTTATTTTGGCCCTAGTAATCTTTCTCAAATGAATCTGCAAGTGAAGTCTATGTATATTGGTGATGCTCCATAATTTAAATATGAGAAAATTATGGTTACATGTCCGTAACCTCAAAGTTGGATGCTGAATGCATTAACCTTTAAGTCAAAACTGTCCAGGGAGTTATTAAGTTCCCCTGGAGCAGCTGGGCTTGTCACTATGCTCCTTAGATGAGTTAGTCACCAGTATGCTCTATTAACTGCTAAACAATTTGTTCTAAATGGAAGTTTACAGTTACTGCTGAGAAGCTGCAAGGGTGCCCCAGAGACTGGACATCTGATGAGGTGATTCACCATCTTCCTACTTTTTTTTTTGGTGTTCATTTGATGATGTGATTACATTTTTTCAGCTAATTAAAGCAAAAATTGGTTTTGGTCTTGTGGGGTTATTGGCGAAGTTGCCTAATGACTCTCTCTGTGCTTGATGAATTGGTCGTCATTATTTAGCTTTTTTTCTGATCAGGTATGAAGTTGTTTCTATTATCCCTCAGGGAGAATCTGTGACCTGAATCAAGGACCTGCAGTTCTCGCTGCCTCACACTGTATCTGATGTGTATTGGTGTGTGTATTGGTTTGACAGGCTCATTGATAATGAATTGGAATTTGGCCACAACCCTATATCTTCCAAATCTTCACATCTTATCCTCCCATTAAACTCTTGAAGAGGACCTACCTCCTGAAGTTGAGACTAGGCAAAATCTATTCTTTTTACCATAAGGCTTTTTTTCTCAAAAAAAAAAAAAAAAAAAAGTCTTGACCCCACCTAGTAAGCTGGGTCAGATACCATGAGGTCTCCTTTTATTGAGATGAGAGACAAGGGCTAAGCATCTCCCCTACCCTTCTCTCCCGGGCATTCCACAAATAGTCTCTCTCTAATGATGAAGAAAGGTGAATCAAAGAAAACAAGATTTTTTTCTCAGAGTCCTAGCCATGGTCTACTCTGTTTACCCTGAGCCTTCTCTAAGAAGAACAGATTTTCGGCGAGCGCAGCCCCACACTCTACTTAACTTCACCTGCCCCATGGAGGTGAGACCATTTAAAGAGACAGTATCACCACTTTTTGATCACCAAGGCAACACGACTTCCTTACATTGGATCCATCTATCCATTCCTTTTGCGTGGCATTAAGAGAATGAGGAGGGCAAAGAGGAGTATCAGGTATGATATTCCAATATGTGGTAGGACTCAATGTTACAGAGAGATTCTGCTGGTTAATGTTCCATAATCATCCAAATATATCATGATGAAATCTAATTCTCTCCAGTGATGACTGGAGCGAGTCAATATGAACATGTAGAGAGGAGATCTGACTCAGGTGAAATCTTGCCAAGAACAAGCACAAATGTGCTAGTCACCATTAACTGGCACCATTTTAATTCTAGCCATTGAAGCTGTGGGTGACAACCCAGCTAATGAGCACATTGTCACTCTTCATTCTGAAGAATTAATAGTAGTTAGATATTTGATCCAATATGAAGACGGCGGTTAACACTTGCCAACATGTTAGACCTTAGAAGAGTTTTTAAAAACAGAAACAATTTATTTTTATGTACAGCTATTTATAAAACTTTTAGAAATTAATGTTTGTTTCTGCTCTATATGAAATCGATATCTGTGTATTGATCTCAAATCCAGTCACCTTGCATAGCTCTGTTACTATTTTAATACTTTGTTTATCATAAAATTCTTGTGTGGTTTTAATATTGATGATCAGATAATCTGCTTTAAAAAGTCAGTTGAATTTAATAATTCCCATGCTTTTTGCAATCAACTAATTAATATAAAAATCTGTCTTTGCCAGGGTCACTTGTACAAAGACGTTGTGTAAGACTTAAAATTTCACAAAATATCATTTCCAATAAAATGTAACCTATAACCTGTAAAAGTCTGACATTTCAATTGGTTGTTTTAACTCTTCCAGTATTTAAATTGGAATACTTTTTGTCTGAGAGTAACAAGTACTTGGGGATTACTTTGTTAAACTAGAGGTAGAGTTTAGGAATTCCCTTCACTTTTGTCTGAGTCTCAGTGAACAGTCTGGAACTAATCATAGTCCTTGGTTCATGGCACCATCTCATTATTAGTCCATGTAATCCCAGGCTAGGGGTCCAATTGGAGCTGTAGCTGCCAGCCTACTCCACAGCCACTACAACTCGGGATCCAAGCCGTGTCTGAGACCCCACAGGCCACAGCAACACTGGATCCTTAACCCACTGAGTGAGGCCAGGGATCAAACCTCATCCTCATGGATGCTACTCAGGTTCGTTAACCCTGAGCCACGACGGGAACTCCGATGTAGTCTATTTTTTTAAACTTAGATATGTACTTGCTTAATTGTTTTACTACGGTCCTATATTGGACAGAAACTAGTACACCAATTAAAATTTGCATTTACTTATTGGTCTTCCATTCCAAACCTCTTCATCAACCTCCAACACAAGCACCACTATTCCATATCTTATAATGGTCATTCCCTTGGTTTTGAAAAAAAAAATTATGGTATTGCATTTGTTTGCATTTCTAAAAATTTATTGTTTTTCTTGATTTGGTCCATGAAAAGGGTATTAAAAATGTTTGCCATTTTTGAAATTTATATTGTACTCATATTTCTCTGTATTATATCTTTTTACTCAACATACGGATGGATGCTGTTGACCATATTTTCATGTGATTATTTGTCATCCATGTATCTTTATTGGCTCACTTGTTTTCTTATTGTTGAGTTTTAGGAGATCTTTATATCTTCTGGATACAAGTCCTTTGTCAGACATACGAGTATATTTGGAATTAATTATTGCATATGGTGTGAGGTAAGCTCAATGTTCAGGTTGCTTTTGCAAATGGATATCCAATCTATTCTAGCAACATTTATTAAACTGAATATCCTCTCTCCAAAGAATTACCATAGAAAATCTGTCAATAATCAATTGACCACATATACATGGGTTTACGCCTGGAATTCATTTAGTTCATTTGCCTATATCTCTATCCTTATGCCAATGCCATATTGCTGAGGACATTTTTAATAGCAGAGAGAACAGGATTTTACAGTCTCCACAGTGGCCTAAAGTGCAATACTTATATGTTGTAAATACATCAAACTACTGCTTTTTCAGAACTAGCGCAGGGTAATGTCTTTTGCTTTTCTGCAACTGTAGAGAAAATGGGAATATTCTCTCTTTATAAATCTTTGAATATTTCTCATGGACTTCATATTGGGATACCTTTGGAAAACATTGCAAAGAGAAACAAAACAAGCCTAAGGAAATTAGAATGGCAGCAGGAAATTTTGAAAAATAAGCTTTAAATATTTTTGCATTCTAGTATTAAGATAGAGTACTAATTTTTTCTATCTCTTCTCTCTCTTTCTCTGATACCTCTATTTGGTCAAAACATGATGCACAGAGAGATTGTTCAGCCAGACTTACTAAATGAAATTAAATAAAGGATGACTTGAAATGAATGATTTATTGCACTGCTTATTTTCTCAACATGTTATAATGCTACTTTTTTTTTGATGATGCTAGCTTATTAAATTTAAACAATCCCCTCCCCTCCTCCAGTAGTGGCAGTAATTTTGTTGGGTAGATTTTTTGAAATCACCAGATAGGAAATCATAAGCCGTGTCTCAGAGTATGCTTAAAATGCACTCTTTAAATCAGCTGCTGTTTGACTACTGAGATATGAGGGAATGTCAAAACTAGAATTAGAAATTGTGAGGGCCAACCCACTCATTTTATAGAAGTTAGCGATAATGAGAATAATAGCTGTTGAAATACTCCAATCACTTAGATGTATAAAAATAATAATAAGGGAAGTGGTAATACCTTATGTTCACTTAGCACTTTAAAGTTGAAAAAGGAATTCTGCCACCACAATTTTATTGAGCCCTAGTGATAAAAATATGAAATCATATTATTATTTCCATTTTCCTGACAATTACAATAGCTCACATTATTGGGGGTTTACTGTGTGCAAGGCCCTTTCCTTGTGACTCTATATGCATCAATTTCTTTAATCCTTACCATCATTCTATGAGTTAAGCACCATTAATAGTCTCATTGATTGATTGATTGATTGATTGATTTAATTTGTCTTTTTTGGCTGCCCTACAGCATATGGTGTTCCCAGGCCAGGGCTCAGATCCCAGCTACAGATGCAAGCAGCTGTGGCCACACCAGATCCTTAACCCATTGGGTGGGGCCGGGGATTGAACCTGGGTCCCAGCACTCCAGAGATGCTGCGGATCCCATTGGGCCACAATGGGAACTCCAACAGTCTCATTTTTGAAGATGAAGCTAATCAGGCATAGAAATATTAAGTAACTTGACCTAGTCCCCTGGTTAATCACCGCCAGAGTTTGTATTCACACTCATGCACTCTCACATTGGAGCCTATGGTACTCCTACAGCACTACCAGGTGAAAAGAAAAGCACAGACGTACTAGCTTAAAGAGTTAGCTTCATTCTCCTGGCTAGGAAGTAGCTGACCTTGATTGGCTGATACGAAGGTACCTATTTCTCCTACCTCTTCAAGGAGAAAATGATTGCATTAATACACAAAATTTTAGCAATTTGAGCTAATAAATCCATAGTCTAGTCTTTAATTTCCCAGTTACTATTTTTTTTTAGGATGTCCACCTAACCTCTCTTTGTCATGCTGTGCTACACGTGGAAATCAATAGGCGAATTTGTTTAACACAGCGGGCATACCACTTAAAAATTGTTTGTAGTGCTCTGCTTGGCTGAACTTGGCCTTGGCTTCTGACAGTTCTGGGGTGCCATTGAAGGGTTATCATCCAGAGTTTCACGGGGCGTGTCTATTTTGCTTCCTTTCTACCCCATGAACAAGGATCCCATCATGGCGATACATGGGTATTGCCTACACCTAAAAGAAAAGGAATTCACTCTGTTCTGTACACAGAAGAGAATTTGCCTAAGGAGACATCTTGATTCTAAACACTTTTAGATACTCCTACTTAACTACAATCAGAATTGCTGTATGATTCTGATTTTCCAGACAAATCCAAAGAAAAGAGAAAAGAAAACAAATTAAAGAAACAAAACAGAAGTTCCCATTGTGGTGCAGCAGAAAGGAATCTGACTCGTATCCATGCGGCTTCCATCCCTGGCCTTGCTCTGTGCGGTGGCAATCTGGCATTGCTGTGAGCTGTGGTGTAGTTTGCAGACACAGCTTGGATCTGGTACTTCTGTGGCTGTGGTGTAGGCTGGCAGCCACAGCTCTGATTTGACCCCTAGCCTAGGAACTTCCACGTGCTGCGGGTGTGGCCCTAAAAAAAAAAAAAAAAAAAAAAAAAGCAAATGAAAACCCACCACAGCTCTCTCTTGGGATTATTTACTATTCTTCATGGACAAAAGTTATGCCTTATATTCATCTTTGGGAAACCAGATCCTTGGACTGTAACTGTTGCATATAAATTCTCAGTCAACATTTGATGGTGGCAAAATGACTAAGCAACCACAAGCTAGATGCTTGGCACACATTAGGTTATTTGATCTTACTTCTGTGGGCTGGATGGCATTATCCCCGTTTTATAGATGAAGAAACCTCAGACAGGTGATCTTCTCCAAAGCTGTACAACTCTTCTAGAAAAAACACAAGAGTGGGGGGGAAATAAAGGGAGGAAGGAAAGAAGAGTCGGCTGCTTTGTAGACATTCATTGTTCAGTAAATAACGACAGATAAACATTAATTGCTGCAGTCATTGTTCTAAATGACTATAAATTCATATTAGTTGTATACTTTAAACTGCTAAAGTCAATAATTAGGTGAGCAAATGGTTTCCTTTTGGCTTCCATCACAATTTCATCTCCGTGATACTAAACTGCAGAGATTTGGCCCCAGTAATAACACCCAGAATTATCCATGCACAAATACACACCTGCCCACAAGCATACAAACTCACACGGGAAAATGAACAAACCTACATTCACCTCTCAAGCAAACAGTTCACACTGCCTGTAATCGTCATTACAAGTAGAATGGAATCGGAGTGGGTTTTGCTGGTGAAAGTACCAGTTTTGCAAAAGCATAGATCTGCGTCTGTTTGCACACTTCTTCATTCATTCAGTATTTGTTGTTCAATACCATGTGTCAGGCACAAGGATTACAGGAGTGAACAAAATATTTGCAGTCCCTGTCTTTAAGACAGCACGGACAGGTACTGAAACAATTCAACCTGCAATTGTCATAAAGCTGGTGTAGGCTGGGATAATGAATTTTCAGAGAATGTATAGATACCCAAGGAAATGAGAACTGAAATGAGACCTGAAGAAGAAGTATAAGGGAGCCAAACTGAGGAGTTAACCTTGTGCGAAGTGGGTTAAGAGACTGCTACGGCTCCAGTCACTGCTATGGCCAGGTTCGATCCCTGCCCGGGGAAAAAAAAATAAAAGAGGTGTTCCTTTTGTGGCTCAGCAGGTTAAGAACTCGACTAGTATCCATGAGGCTGTGAGTTCAGTCCCTGACCTTGATCAGTGTGTTAAGGATCCAGCATTGCTGGGAGCATCAGTGTAGGTCGCAGACATGGTTTGGATCCCATGTTGTTTGGCTGTGGCGCAGGCTGGCAGGTGCAGCCCTGATTCCACCCCTAGCCTGGGAACTTCCATATGCCACAGGTGCAGCCCTAAAAAAGGAAAAAAAAAAGGTGAGCCAAATTGGGACTGAGAAATGGAAAAAAATTAAATCTTGGTTCTGCAAACACAGTTAAATTCTCTAACCTCGATTTTTATGTCTGTAAAATGGGAGTGATAGAAGCTCCCTCAGAAGGACACTGTTAGGGAGTTCCTGTTGTGGCTCAGTAGAAATGAATCTGACTAGCATCCATGAGGACGCAAGTTTGATCCCTGGCCTCACTCAGTGGGTTAAGGATCTTGGTGTTGCATGAGCTGTGGTGTAGGCCAGCGGCTGTAGCTCTGATTCAACCCCTAGCCTGGGAACCTCTATGTGTCTCTAGTGCGGCCCTAAAAAGACAAAAAAAAAAAAGGCCACTGTCAGGATTAAAAGTGATAATACAAATTTGCTGATCACAGAGGCTGCCTGAGATCGCACACTTCCTAGTTGTTTTCACTGCTCTGTACTGTAGAGGCAAGTTCCATTCCACTGGCTGTGCTCATGCTACGTTACAGATAAAAACTGAATTATTATTCCACTTAACCCATAGCTTTGTAAAATTAGCAAAATTCAAGAACTGACAGACAAAGGACATTTTGCAGAAGATTTTGGACACTAACAGCTAGGCATCCATAATAATCCCTGTGTCCCCAGTACCTAGGACCATGCCGACACACAGGGGGCACTTCATAAATGATTGCCAAATAAATTTACACGCCTTTATCAAGAACCCAGATCTGTTTACAAAGAACTCGTTTTTTTTTTAATTTTTAATTAAAAAAAAATTTATGCAGAATTGCCCTGGGCCAGGAATTGAAGCTGCACCACAGCATCGATCCAAGCCAGAGCAGTGACAATACCAGATTCTTAACCCACTAGGCCACTGGGAAACTCCAAAAAGAACTCTTTAAAAATGTTTAATACTCATCAGTTTTTGTTACTAAAAATACCATATACACAACTACTTCTGACCCTTCAGTTGGGAAAAAAATGCACAAAGCCTTCTCCTGAATATGCAAATTAAAAAATTATCCCGAGAAATGAAAATAATTATTGCCAGCATGGACTGAATTTTCAAAAGCAAGAGTTAATATCTGCAGAGAAAAGTTAAGCATTGGAAAATGCTCAGTGGCATTTTTTTCCCTGTGATTTGTTTTTCTTTTAATCATTTTTGTTTTTTTTTTTATTGAGTTTGATCTGCAGAGCACACCATTATGATTAAATTTTGATTTAAATAACAGAATTAGTTCTACCACTGTGTCAAGTCTGAGGGAGGAGTGAATCCACCATATTGATGTTTATGATTTTCTTTGTAGCTGGAATCAATAGTGATAAAACGATTATCCTTGGGATGCAAAATATTGGTTTATTGTGCTGCGCCAGGGGAATGACTGAGGAGTTTTGCTTCTTCCTGAATGTTATGAAGGATCTAACGGTATTGCAGCTTGATTTGCCAAATATTACACACAAATATAAATGTGCATACAAAATTAGTTATTTAAAGATGGAATTCAGTGTCACTCAATTGTGTTTACTTAAAGTATACTTAGTCTGCTCTACTTTCCAAATATACCAGATCTTAAAAGTTGTACTGGTAGCATGGCTTTTTTTGTGTGTCCATATTAAGGGAAAATGTTTTATATTGGAGCAAGGTATTTTGTTTTAATCAGTTTATAATTTTAACAGACCATATACGTTCATGGCCTAAATAAACAAGTAGTCCTGAAATTCCCCAGCTAATCTATCAATCCTGGTTTATCTCCTTCAAGGCTACAACTTCAACAATTTAAATTTATTCCAAAATATTTCTCTATACAAGTCTATGTCATGTACTGAAATGTCATGATTATTATTTTTCTTCCAGAAAATAGTTCTTGGCTATCTGCAATGATAAAGAAAAATTAAGTGTTTCTACCACCTCCTATTTCCCCTCCCCCCCATACCTCCCCATAGCTATATCACAATTATTTGTTACATTGATAGTCAGACTCCATCATAATGACTAAACAAATATTGTTCTTCAAGGAGCTCCGTAATGCTGTAGGATTTTTACCTCGCCTCTTGTCGATTTTTCTTTTATCTGGTAGCTAATGTCTCCATCACGTTCTTCTATACACCTATTGATATCCCGCAGCAAATATTAATAATTGGCACGGGCTACAGCATCGACCCTCTCTTTCTCTGAGAACAGTCTCTGAGCCAGCATTCCCATATGGCCTGGTTCCTCTGCTGCTGAGTTGTCATCCTCGAATTCCTCTGGACCATCATTCAACGCTGGACTTCCCCACCCTGCCTTCTCGATCTCCCTGAGCCCAAATCCTTTCTCTTTCTTTGGATACGTCCTCAGATCACTGATTATCTTCTCTAATACCTTCCTAATGACATGTTATAGTACACGAATTTTTAAATCTTTGAATGCTTGAAAATTTGTTTGCTCCTTTCACATTTGATTGATGGGTGGACTGTGTCGAGAATACTAGACTGAAATTATTTTTTATTCGAAATATGAAAACATTGCTCTTTCGTCTTCTAAATTACAGCGTTATTGTCAAGAAGATGGCTGCTTTGTGGATTTTTGACCTTTTGTATATGACTTGTCTTTCTTTTGGGGAGATTTAAGCATCTCTTTGTCTTTGCTAGAGATTTTTTAATGATATGCTTGATGTGTGCTGCTGCTTCTTCTTTTTTTTTTTTCCCCATTCAGTTCTAGAAACATATTGTACCAGAGTCTTCAATACTGGGAAATTATAATGTAATTTTTTTTGGTTGTGGCCGTTAATTTTCTCCTTTCTGTTTTCTCTGTTTACTGTGTTTCACTCTTTTGTCTTTTTAAATTCCTATTCATTGGGTGGTACCTCAAAGAATGGTGCTCTGATTTTCACGTCCTTCCTGTTTCTTCTCTCTGGGCTTGTTTTCTGGGAAATGTTCTCAATCTTATTTTCCAATGTTTCCAGTGATATTTTAATTTCATCTATTAGATTTTTTCTATTTCAAGTGCTTTTAAAAAATCATCTGCTAGTTTCTTTTTTTCTAACATCTTGTTATTTCACTGGGGCCCCATCGTCTTTTAGCTCTCTCAGGAAATTAATTCTGGTTGGGAGATTGTGTGTGTGTGTGTGTGTGTGTGTGTGTGAGAGAGAGAGAGAGAGAGAGAGAGAGAGAGGGTAGTTTACTTTTTCCTAGGATATGATTTCCATTTCTTCCAGTTTCCTTTTTGCTTGATTACATGGGTCTTTAGCATATGTTGGAGCTTTTGAAATGCTAATTGGTATCTCTGTGTTTATAGAGTGGGCTTGTCTACTGTCAGGCTTCACTGTATAGTGATCAAAATCAGTATCATTTTTCCGCCTATAGTTTTTGGGAATCTGACAACCTTCGTTCATTTTGTCTAGTCTCTCTCCCTTTGAGTCCATTTCTGGCTGCATTTATACTTGCACAACCTTCTCAAAAGCTAAATGGGTTTCCTATGTATGTCACCCAGATTCACACTTTTTTTTTTTTTTTTTTTTTTTTTTTGTCTTTTTCTAAGGCCACACCCGCGGCATATGAAGGTTCTCAGGCTAGGGGTCTAATCAGAGCTGTAGCCTCCAGCCTACACCATAGCCACAGCAATGCAGGATCTGAGCCATGTCTTTGACCTACACCACAGCTCAGGGCAATGCCGGATCCTTAACCCACTGAGCTAGACCAGGGATCGAACCTGCAACCTCATGGTTCCCAGTCGGATTCGTTAACCACTGAGCCATGACAGGAACTCCCAGATTCACACTTTTAGATATTCAGATCCTTCCTGAATGATCCCTATTTCTCTTCCTTATCTCTGTTCCTGGCTTCTACTGGGAAGATTTTATCAGACCCATCATTCATATACATATTCTCCTCTGGAAAAAATTATCTAGCCACACTATTGGTTATTTCTCCAGAGTATACTTTTCCAACAAAGAATTTCCTAATTTTAGCATGCTTTGCAATCTGAATAGACAGGGAGACTCTCAAATCATCAAGTGCTGGTTCATTTCTGCTTGGCAATTTCTTCTTAAGTTTATCTAGTTCTGCTCACATTTCACTATAAGCAGCACAGAGAAACCAGGCTGCACTTTCAATGATTCCAAAGCCACTTCTACATTTTCAAGTATTTGTTACAGGAGCATCCCTCTTCTTGAAACCAAAATCACTAAGACTAGCCCCACCTATGATGACCTCTAGCTTTTTATTTTCCTCTTGAAGGTAATCCATGGATGTTCTACCCTAGAGGAATAAGGAGAGTAAATTGTTATTTCCATCATCTGAAGGGGCAAGAGCAGTTTTTCCCAAATTCCACTCTTTTCAGTCCTGTGCCTCTTCTTCCCCGTTCCCTCTGCCTTCTCTCCTTGAGACTAGAGTTTCTCATGTCCAGTTTATCCAGAAAACACATCTGCAGTCTCTTCAGGGCCAGCAGGCATGGGAGGTGGGATATATCTGCTTTTGAATGTAGACTTTCAAGTTCCCCCTCACTCTTCCTGCGAAGCTTCTGGAGGCAAAACAGGACTGCCTTACTGGTACCCCAGTGAGGAACTGGTGGTGAATTGGACTCTTCTGCTCCTACAGTCACTGCTTCTATCTTCACTATTTTATTTATTGATTTTTTTTTTTTTTTGGTCTTTTTGCCTTTTCTAGGGCTGCACCCACAGCATATGGAGGTTCCCAGGCTAGGGGTCTATTTGGAGCGGTAGCCGCCGGCCTACACCACAGCCACAGCAACGCAGGATCTGAGCCGTGTCTGCAACCTACACCACAGCTCATGGCAACGCCGGATCCTTAACCCACTGAGCAAGGCCAGGGACCGAACCCACAACCTCATGGTTCCTAGTCGGATTCATTAACCACTGAGCCACAACGGGAACTCCTATCTTCCCTATTTTAAAAAATACACAAAATCTGCTCTTCCACTCTTCCCCTGTTTCTCAGTCATTTGGGATTTTTCATTTCAAAACCAAACATGCAATCATTTAAGGAGCTTTGAGGGGGAGTGCTAATCGATACACATGGTTAATCTTGCATATTGAACTGGAAGTCTATGATTTTTAAAGATGACCATGAATATACCCTTAGCCTAATAACACAAAACCATTAAAGAAAAATTTTATATTTTGCACTTTTAAATCACTGTCAAATAAGGTAATGTGCTTATGACAATTCTTGGAGCATATCTTATTAGCGTTCCCCCAAAAGAATATCTTTACAGATGAGAAGATAAAAACTATAGAGGTTTTTTTATTTGGAATGGATGGGCAATGGGGCCCTGCTGTACAGCACAGAGAAATGTGTGTGATTGGGTCACTTTGCTGCACAACAGAAATTGAAGAAACATTGGAAGTCCACTATATTTCACAATAAAAAAAATTCTAGAGCTTTTTTAAAAAAGAACTAAATTTTATTTTTTTCTGGGTTACCTCTAGAGATGAAATTACACTCGAGCTCATGCATCCAGGATTCAAAATTAGGTATGACTAAAGGTGACTATTTTTACCTCTGTTCGATCCACATTTGGTTGCCTAGGAAGACAAATAAAGTGCTCAGAGCACCAGTGAATCTGGAGCACACCCAGGCACACACATCCGCATCGCTTAATGTGGGGCCTTTGGGAACAGGTGTGATTAGAGACAAAAGAACTTTAGGGGGGGAAAGACCGGGGAAGGTTAAAGAGGAGAAAGGTGGAGAAGGTGAGGGAACGTTCAGGCTGCAATGCAGGTCTGATACCTTAGCAGGAGGGGTGATGGGAGGGGGAAGAGGACTCCCAGTCAATTGCGCAGGTCCAAGAAGGGCTCCGTCAAGTCGCTGAGTCCTCAAACCAATGCCACCCACTGGGAGATCCAGGGGGCCTATGTTAGCATCTCTTATTCTCGGTCATTAGTTCATCTTGAATACAGATACAGTGGTGGATCTGTGCCAAATATTTAACATCGACAAGGCAGGGACAGCAGCGGGGATCATCAGCTACCTTTGCTTCCTGTGTTACGGCAGATACCTAGCAGCCCTGCGCTGCAGCGTATCAGCTCTGGCGACAGCCCCGTGGCTGTAGGGTACCAGCTCCGGCAGCTCTGTGGCTGCAGTGGATCAGCTCTTTTACCCGGCGAGAAACCAAGCGAGCACTCGGAGAGTTGGAGAACTCAGGTTTATGACGCCGGCAGGCTCAGAGGAGATCGCCCTCCAGAGTCTGAGCCCGGAAGAAGGGTTTCACAAGGCTTTTATGGGCTACGTCTTCCGGGTCCAAGCTTGGCTAGTTGGACTGGAGTGACGTCAGGCAAGGTAGTTGATGCGGAAACAAATTTACAGAAGCAGATGCATGGGGGAGGACTGGTTGGGGCAGTTGGCTAGACTTTGCTTAGTCATCATGGCTGGGGTCTCTCCTTTCTACATTTTATTGGGACATTTTCTCCTACACCTGTAGCATCTGAGGGGCATGTAATTTATGACCCCTGGAGACCATAATTTAAAAAAATGAGGTATTTGATTTGTCAGGTCAAAAAAATGACAGTAATTGTCATAAAAATCAGAAATATTTTGTCTTTATTACATACATTCTATAGAATGATATTCTTAAAACATTTATATAAAGTTGGTGTGAATCCTGTAATCTATTCAGCTCTCAGGGTTTTTATTATGCCCTGGCTAATAACGATGACTAGAATCCCTTTGTTTCTCTTTCCTGATTAATTTTATCTGATAGTATTTCTTATCTCACTTGACAATATTATTTTCGCCACTCCTGCAGCATGCAGAAGTTCTTGGGCCAGGGAAATCAAGCCACAGCAGTGACAATGTTGGACCCTTAACCACTAGACCACCAGGGAACTCCTCCCTTGGCAGTATTTCTTTACAGACAACAATGCCCAGGACAGGGGCTGTGTACATACGTCCCCTTACCAGATGCTGGCAATATCTGTAAGATGAAGTATGGAGGGTTGACTTGCTGCTCTCATAGCTGATGATGCTTCTCGCAGAAACTGGAGGGGAAAGTGCTGCTCTTGATTAAAAGACGAGAGAAAAATGACAGCTCAGGCTGAGAAAACAAGAAGAGTGAATTGTTCTACCACTGAGTGGCTTCTTACCCTTGACCTCTGAACCTTTCCGACTCTTCTTGTCCTTGTCAGTAAGAAGAAAACATGGGATCTGTGTCATCTCTTCCATCCTCCCAGCCTGCATGATGCGGGACTCCAGTTTAGGCTTGGTGACTCCAGTGTTTTTCTCACTGATGGCTTCCATTCTCTGCCTCAACCACACTGCATTTTTTACGTAGCAGTTCCAGGAAGAAGGACTATCTGGCATACTGCAAAACAGCACTTATTTTTAGCCAGTGATAAGCTGCAGATGTGGGACTTTTTTTAAAAAAAAATCTCTGCTTCACACAATATAAGAGAATTTGCTCTCTTCCCCATTTTTCCATTGTCTGACCCCCTTCCTCCAGGGACGCGGGGTTTGTATGCTTCTATTTGGAAACGTTAGCAGATTGCTCTTAATGGGTGATTCAGACAACACCGTTAGAATTGAATGAAACCCTGAGAGAAGTATCCAGATTTCCAGGCTAATTTAATTGGTCCAAATCTGCCCGTTTATTATACGGTGTTGGGGGGTGGGGAGTAGGGGACAGCTCGGGGCACAAGCTGGGCCCAGCGGCTCCTCGATAATTCCAAGAGAATCTGTCACCGTAGGGGCTGATCCCTTTGTATTGCATTTCGTTGTTTACTTCTCCGTCTTCCCAACTAGATGGTTAGTGCCTTAAGGTCAAGAACTAGGTCTTACTCATCACGCCATTCACATCTCTGTGCACAAGGCCTGTCACAGAAGAGATAGTTGGTTATGTCTGCTGAGCGATGAGCGAATGGATGCATCAAGACGAAGGAATACGCTTAATGAACAAATGGTTAAAGACTTTGTGGCATTACAGTTCTATAAAGGTTCCCAAGAGATCATTCAATATTTTCCCTATCCTCAGGCCTGATTTTTCAGTGGGGATGCTCTTGTTATTTTCAATAGCTCTCTTTTTTTTTTTTTTTTTGGCCATACCTGCCTCACATGGAGGTTCCCAGGCCAGGGATCAAACCTGCACCGCAGTTGTGGCAGTGCCGGATCCTTAACCCCACGGTGCTGCAAGGGAACTTCCAACGGCTCTTTAATAATCAATAAATGTGTACTGGGCATCTAGTCTGTTCCAGGCATTTGTTCCAGGTGTTAACAATACAGCAGTGAATTTGAAAGATTGGGTCCTTGCCAACCTGACACTTCGGTTCTAGCAGGGAATCAGAGAATAACCATGTTAAAAAAGAATAAATACTAATATTATATTTACTAATATACATAAGTAAAATGAATAAGTATAAGAAAAGGATGACAAGGTAATAATGGGGAACAAGAAATGAATTATTAATAAAACAAGACCAGCTATATATTAATAACTTTTAAAGCTGCATCATAGGTACGCTGAGTCCATAATTAAAAAGTAAAAATAAAGTATTTTTATTTCATTTTTTAGTAAAGTATAGTTGATTTTCAATGTTGTGCCAATTTCTGCTGCACAGAAAAGTGACCCGATCATACATATAGATACATTCCCTTTCCTGTATTATCTTCCATGGTCTATTCCAAGAGGCTGGATATAGTTCCCTGTATATACAGTAGGACCTCATTGCTTATCCATTCTAAATGTAATTATTTGCATCTACTAACCCCAAACTCCCAGTCCTGCCCACTCCCACTCTCCTCCCCCTTGGCTACCGCAAGTCTGTTCTCTATGCCTGTGAGTCTATTTCTGAAAAATAAAGTATTTAAAGAATGCTCTCCAAAATGTTAAGTTCAAACAAAAGGAAAAGAATGTAAATAAATCTAGAAAAATTCAAGAAAAAAGGAGAAACTCAGTCTAAAAAAAAAAAAAAAAAGAATTCCCCTTTTGGTGCAGCAGAAACAAATCCAACTAGTATCCATGAGGATGTGGGTTCGATTCCTGGCCTGGCACGATGGGTCAGGGATCTGGCATTGCCGTGAGCTGTAGTGTAGGTCACAGATCACAGATGCAGTTCGGATCCTGTGTTGCTGTGGCTGTGGTATAGGGCTGGCAGCTATAGCTCTGATTCAACTCCTAGCTTGGGAACTTCCATATCCTGCAGGTGCAGCCCTAAAAAGCAAAAGCAAAACAAAACAATAACAAAACAGAAATATGGGAAAATCCCGATGTGAAGATATTTTATTATTATTATTATTTTTGTCTTTTTGCTCTTTCTTGGGCCGCTCCCGTGGCATATGGAGGTTCCCAGGTTAGGGGTCCAATTGGAGCTGTAGCCACCAGCCTACGCCAGAGCCACAGCAACGCGGGATCCGAGCCGTGTCTGCAACCTACACCACAGCTCACGCAATGCCGGATCCTTAACCCACTGAGCAAGGGCAAGGACCGAACCCGCAACCTCATGGTTCCTAGTCGGATTCGTTAACCACTGAGCCAGGACGGGAACTTCAAGATATTTTATCATTTAAAATCTTGAGTGACATACTATGACTTTCCAAAATGATGACCTTGTCTTAAATGCCTAAAAGACAAAAGAAAGGATTGAATGAATCCAGCCAGATATAAGATGGAACATGTCAACTGGCTCAGAGTCAACACAACACAACAGAGATTTTAGGGAACATACCAAAAAAATAACCGCCTCTATTAATAGAGGTAATTGTTACATTGCAAATATATATGCCCATTGTAACCATATGTTCTGATTTGCCAAGGAAATTTCAAAATTTAGATTTTTATGTAAAATATCCAACATATGCAATGTTGGTAAAAATTTACTGTCTCCTTATAAAACAAAACTTATGGTAAATAGTCTTGACTTCCGGTCTACATACTAAAAGTGATCTGGGAATGATTATATGGTTTACAAGGAGAGTTTGGAGGTTTAACCTAATGGATTTTGCATAGCACACTATGTGAGAGTTACTCTTTTGGCTCTAAGAAATGTTTTGTTTCAACTAAAGTAGAAATTTCAGGTCCTTTGGGATTTCCAAAGTAAATTTAGTTAGTGATTGCATGTGTGTGCTCCTGTGTGTGTTTAGAGAAGAACGGAAAAAATAGTTTGGGGATCGTACATATCTTTCCTGTAAATGATTATTTGCTGAATTTCTGGTAATATACATGGGGTTCTGTTTTTTTTTTTTTTCACCATAAATCAGTCAACAATAGACAAGAAATCACATTTCCTAGAAAATATCAATCAACCATAAAATATTACCTGTCCTCATGACACAGGGCAGACTTGTGCTTAAGTAGGTGTTGAATAGTTGACGGTTCTTTTTGCTTCTTGGGATTGCTATTCTAGAAAACTTTATTCTACTTGAAAAACAACAAAATATGATTTCCTAAAGAGAAGTGTACTGTGTTCTTTATGATCTATGAAAGTCAAATGTGCTCGAACTCCCACTGTGAGTTATTATTCAGAGGGTTGCCCTATTGCTAAGTCAATATTTGCATGAAGACATTTGCATAAAGCGTAGGGGTATGTGTGATGGTATTTACTGATGTTGAAGTCTCATTAAAAATGAACAAATACAGGCAGTTCCCGTTGTGGCTCAGTGGAAACGAATCCAACTAGTACCCATGAGGATGCGGGTTCGATCCCTGTTCTCACTCAGTGGGTTAAGGATCCAGCATTGCTGTAAGCTGTGGTGTGGATCACAGACGCAGCTTGGATGCTGCATTGCTGTGGCTGTGGTGTAGGCTGGCAGCTATAACTCTGATTCAACCCCTATGCTGGAACTTCCATATGCTGCAGGTGTGGCCCTAAAAAGCAAAAAAGAAAGAAAGAAAGAAAAAAGAAAGAACAGATATAATTTCAAGTAGTAATAAGTGCTACTAAGAAGATTGAAGCGGACCATGGTAGCATGAATGCTGCTTATCAAATGCCTCCAGTTTTCCCTCAGGGCATGTGCTAGAATGGCACCTTCCTGCCCTCTTGATGTCACGTATGCCTAAGTGACTCACTTTGCCCAGTTAAATGTGAACAGAAATGACAGGCATAGCTTCCGGTTGGAAGCTTTAAGAGCTAGGGCTTGATTTTCCCTGTTTCTGTCTCTCTGCCACAGTTCCGAGTGACGTTTAGATGGTAGATGGTCCTCCAGGCTGGTACCTGGAGTGAGGAAACAAGGAGCAGAGCCCAGAGTTGACCCGCGATAGCTATGACTGTGAGCAGAAATTAAACTTTGGGTGTGCTAAGCCACTGGCTTTTGATGGCTGTGTTTTCTGTAATGTAAGCTGGTGGGCCTTGACAGATTCACTGGGTGATAGGATAGGTAGCAAGGGCTAATATAGGTAGGGTGATTGGGCAAGAAACAGAAGGCATTTCTGAGGAAAGAACGTCTCAGCATAATCTGAGTGAAGAGAAGGAGTGAGACTTTTGAAGATCAAGAGGAGAGATTTCCAGGCAGAGAGATGATCAGGGGCCAAGTCTAGGAGGAAGAGGCAGATGGGACTTGTTCAAGGAACAGAAGAAGGTCAGCATGCCTGGGTGTGAGCAGCAGAAGAAGATGAAGGTAGCCAGTGTTCAGATCAGGTAGGGCTGTAAAGGTCATGTCCAGGAGTGTGGATGGAAGCCATTGACCTGTTCTGCCTTTAGAAGAGCTCACCATGACGTTAGGATGGGTGTAGGTTATTTAGATGCAAGAGGATAAGCAGGGCGTCTGATGAGACCACTGCAGTCATCCAGGGCAGGGATGCTGGGGGCTTCAACTAAGGTGGTCGTGGGAGAGTTGGTGACATCTGGTCATTGTCAGGATATATTTTTTTCTTTTTATGGCTGTACCTGTGGCATGTGGAAGTTCCCAGGCTAGGGGTCCAATCAGAGCTGCAGCTGCAGCCTACGCCACAGCCACAGCAATGCAGGATCTGAGTCATATCTGTGACCTACATACCACAGCTCACGGCAATATGGGATCCTTAACCCACTGATCGAGTCCAAGGATGGAATCCTCATCCTCAACGACACTAGTTGTGTCCTTAGCCCTCTGAGCCACAGTGGGAACTCCCATTTGTCAGGATATTATTTGAAGATGTTGTTAAAGTCTGAGAGGCACTGTTAGAAATCAGTCTCCACTTTGCTGTACAAAAATGAGGTAATATTGAGGCTTTCCGAGAAAACACAAGTCTATTTTCACAAGCAAACTACTTTTAAGTGGATGGGGTCATGTCTCACCTCAGAAGCATCACCCAGTGAATCTTCACAATATAAATGGAATAGAAAAAGTAAGAAAAAAAAGCAGTATCTCGAAATTTTAGATTCTAGAGCCAGTCATCTTATTTTATGTAGCTGGGCACATTTGTGAAATACACAGGAATTTGCTTCTTGTTCTTTTCCTTCTCTGAGTGAAGAAACAAAAAGACGAAACTTGTAATCGTAGAAAACAGACACAATTTAAATGTTCATCAATTGGAGAACAGTTAAATAAACTGTGATATAAGTAGACTATGAATGACCATGTAGCCTTTGGGAAGAATGAGGTAGAACTATTACGTTCATTTAGAAAGTGTCCGCTATATATTCTCACATGAAAATCAAAACTATCAGGGAACAGTATATAATACCCAATTGTTATCCTAGGGGAGAGAAATGTGAGACTGGGGAAAGGAAGTAGTTTCTATACATATGTGTACTTTTTATTTTTTTTTCAAGTAATATGTTTGAAATGCATATAAAATTATAAGGAAAGATTCCAATATAAGTTGTTACATTTCTGGAAAAAATATGAAACTTGGGTGTGGAAATCTGGTCCCAGTTCTGTTCCTTATCAGCTCTTTGATCTCAAGACTCAGTTTCTTTACAATAAGTGGACCTAAAATGCCTGGTGGGGTGAGTGAGATGCTGGCTCTTGAGAGAGCTTCCTGATGTGCAGTGGGTCACACTCATTTTTTAGAAGATCACAAAGCATCTGACTGTTCTAGAGCAACTAGTACTCTTTCTGGTGGCTGGCCTTACCCGTGATGACCCAGTTAAGATCTTTGTTTTAAATGGTCCTGTGCGCTGCCTGCAGTAACATCTGAGGCAAGTGTAGGTAGTTCCATCTTACACTGCAAGGAACTAAAATCTTCTTTGGAACCCCATGTCTATCAGACGCCTTAGGGAACAAAAGGTCAAGAGCTTGGGGTTCTCTTGTGGTGCAAAGGGTTAAGCATCCGGCGTTGGTCACTGCAGGGGCTCAGGCAGCTGCTGTGTTACAGGTTCAGTCCCCAGCCTGAGAGCTTTCACATGTCTATGGGCACAGCCAAATATATATATAAAATGTTTATATATAAAATATATATACATCTTAGCCGAATCCTTTAGGATAGCCCATGATGGAAAAGAATATGAAAAAAAGGTGATATGCTAGGTTCTAGGATACAAAAATAAACATGTGGTCCTAATTCTCAAATAATAATGAGAATGATTCTGCTTAGATGTCAGCATTTATTAAGTACTTACTATGTGCCAAGGACTGTGTCAACTGTCTTGCCTTTATTATCTCATTTCATCTTCTCAATGACGATATAAAGCATTGACTGTCATCTTTATTTCATCGAGGAGGAAATAAGACATAGAGACATTACCTTCATCAAGGTCACATAGCCAGTTAAGCATGTGCTAGTACTTGGATCCCAGCTTGCCTGGTTAGTTCCCAGCTCAAGGAGTTCTCACTGAGTCCCTGGCACCATTATTAGGTCAGTTTCCAAAACCTACTGGTTCTCTGCCTTGGAGGACTTGGGAAACGTGGAGTTTTCCTGGCTCCCAAGCAGAGTTCATGCTTCTTTTCTACCAGAAAACCTTATAGTTTGCCTGAGTCTGCCTCCAGAATAAAGAAATGAATGAAAGTATCCGTCTAATGTGGCGATTCATTAAAATATTGCCATGGGGCTGCTAGCAAGGGGAGTTGGACAGGCTGGTGGCTGGCAGCTGGTATCTGCCAAGCATGAGGGCCAGCTCCTGATTTTTAAGATTGGCCAGTAGTTTGACATCTGACTGGGCCACTCTCTTCCTCTGTCTGCCACCCAGACACCCAGTCTAGTAGCAGACCTACAGAGATACAAAACTGATAGCATGACTCTTTATTTCTAGGTTTTCAGGGAATAAGAATAAAACACAATAGAATTTGGATTTCATGAAAGTGTCCATACTGAATATTTAGGTGTTTGGGATTAAGCTGTTTTTGCTACTAAGCAAACTGCTCTCTTAATCTAAAAAAAAGCATGCATATCTAGGTATGACTGAGTCACTTTGCTGCACAGCAGAAATTGGCACAACATTGTAAATCAACTATACTTTAATAGTAATAAAAAAAGGAGTAGCTGCTTGTTTCTGTTTCCTCGTCTGAAAAGTCCATTTCCAGCTCGCAAAATGTTTGCTTCCTTCTAAACAAAACATGATCCTTTGATTAAAAACTTTCACAGGTCTTCCATCAAAAATCCCCCAGATAAACAGTAAAACTCTTCATATGAATTCAAGGGATGCCCACAAGTGACCCCAGTTTCAGTTCTTGTGAATTCCTCTGCCCACCTTCCTCTCAGATCACGTGACTGTCTCCAACTAGGTCACACATGTTCACACATTTGCGGCTTTAAACTTTCTCCCCCTCTGTTCAGAACACGTGCTTTTTCAATTTTTCAGGGATCTGGAAAGAAGTCCTGAATTACCCCCATTGTTTTGTTTTGTTTTTGTTTTTTTATGGCTGTGCCAGTGTCATATGGAAGTTCCCAGGCTAGGGGCTGAATCAGACCTATGCCACAGCCAGGGCAATGCCAGATTGGAGTTGCAACTGCGACCTATGCTGCAGCTTGTGGCAACACCAAATCCTTAACCCAGTGAGTGATGTCAGGTATCGAACCCGCATCCCCAACGGAGACTACATAGGGTTCTTAACCCACTGAGCCACAATGGGAGCTCCTACCCCCATTCTTGGTATCCTTCAGAACCCCTGGTTTTCTTCCTTGGGTGTTTGTGAGTGCATTCAAACCAGGAGCTCCATCTTTTTATGTCTCTAGCTAGAGTACCTAGTGCAGCGCCTGGGAGAGAAGCTGCTAAATACCTGTTAGAGAATAGGCTTGGACTCCTTGCCAGTATCTCTCTCACTCTCTTTCTGTTTTGGGGGTCCCTTATCTTTATTACCACTCCCAGTAAACCAAGCCTTCTCCCCGCTTCTGATCTCGCTGGCTCTGTGCTCTTTTTCTCCCTCTATTCAGCTGGATTAGCACTCAGTCTTTACTCGGATTTGGTGACTTTTTCTTTGTGCTTCTTATAAGCTTAAGTACTCAGCCCACCCACTTGGTACCTCAAGGGTCATAATCAGTAAGGATGCCTTTTTTTTTTCCTTTTCTTTTATTTTTAGGGTGCACCTGCTGCATATGGAGGTTCCCAGGCTAGGGGTTGAATTGGAGCTTCAGCTGCTGGCCGACGCCACAGCCACAGCAACACCAGATCTGAGCCACATTTGCAACCTATGCCACAGCTTGTGGCAACACCATCTCCTTAACCCACTGAGCGAGGACAGGGATCAAACCCGAATCCTCATGGATACTATGTCAGATTCTTAACCCACTGAGCCACAACAGGAACTCCAAGGATGCTTTTTGAAAAAGCTTTCTATGGAGTTCTCGTGTGGCTTAGTGGATTAAGGATCTGGCCTTGTCACTGCAGTGGCTCAGGTGGCTGCTGTGGTGTGGGTTTGATCCCTGGGCCAGGACCTTCCACATGCTGTGGGTGTGGCCAAAAAAGTAAACATAAAAAAGCTTTCTTTAGGAATATCTTCTCTGAAAACAACTCAAAAAATCAACCAGAAGAGAGAACTGCATTTTTTAAATTCTTTTTTGGGTTGGGTAGCATTACCATCTAGCCAGGAAACAGCCACAGCTCATGTTTGGAAAACGGACCTGCCTGAGATAGGTCAGCTGAAAGGACTCAGGTCAAGAAATGATTGACATTATTATCCTCATTTTGCAAATACATAGATAAGAAGAAGTAAGGCTCATGAAAAACCACATTGCTTTGAAGGAGGATGGCTTTTGGACTATGGAAGCTTGCAACTCCAATGAAAAATGCCATACTTCATTCATCAGTCAATCTTATGAGTATTTTGTGTCGAGCCCCAGGTACCAGGTACTGTGGAAACACTGATGAGCTGAACTCGTCAGGGAAACCAACCAATTATAACACAATGTGATAAATTCCACCACACGGGCTTTCCAGAACCGGGCAAGACTTTGCACTGAAGCATAGTCAGATGCAACATCTCTATACTTGGTATAGATTTTCAAAAAGGCCCTGTGGCCATGGTCTTCAAGGATAATTGTCAGATGGCCTACTCTCCCTGCCCAGATCGCCTGAAAATTCCTGCAACTTTTGTCACGAAGTTATTTTAAGAAGTTTACCAAGCAGAAAATACGCTGGGATACTCCCTCAAGCCCTAACTGTACAGACTCCTTGAGGTCCTCTGGAGACTCTGAGAATTTGGGGGTCATTTCAGCCTGCACTTGGGTGCTTTATCCCTTCTCCCTAGTGGTCCTAGATATTTGGGCTGGGTGGCCTTGGTGTGCAGCTTCCCAGAGTTCCAAGACTCCCCTAAAAGCATAAAATATTTCACGTGACCTGCAGTTCCCCCTTCCACGCAATTTCAGCCAGAATATCATCTTTCTTCTCCATCCATCAGGGCTGGTCTCCGTACTCTGCTGTCTGGGTTGTTCTTCCCTGTGACCAAAGGGGAGAAAAAGTAATCGTTTATCATTTTGTACCCCTTTTTTGTTTCCTCTTTGCTGGAGAGGAGTTTGATGTGCCCCTTGAGCTTCTAAGACACACACAGTCCAATCTCTTATTCGCACATGCGTGTTTCATGGTCTTGTAACATCATTTTGTGATTTACCACTAACCTAGACGCTACCAGAGGCCAGATGATGCCAGGATGCACTGCTGAAAGCTGATCAGCGGAGCCCAAGTTGATTGAAATCAAGCCTCAATTTCCTTCCACAAGCCCTGCCTTAATGACTATTGAGTTCTTAAGGATATGGACTTGGATGTTGGCTATCAATTTTTAAAAATATAGAAAAGGATGGGAGTTCCCATTGTGGCTCAGCAATAACAAACCCAATTAAGATCCATGAGGTTGTGAGTTCAATCCCGGGTCTCACTCAGTGGGTTAAGGATCCGGCATTGCTGTGAGCTGTGGTATAGTTTGCAGAAGTGGTTTGGATCTGGCATTGCTGTGGCTGTGGCATAGGCTGGCAGCTGCAGCCCTGATTGGACCCCTAGCCTGGGAACCTCCCTATGTCACAGTACAGCCCTAAAAAGCAAAATATATATAGAAAAGGATGAAAAAAGATATAGCAGCCTGAATAAACTAATATTCACATTTGGCCCAGTGGCTTCTAGTGTTTTTTCCTACACATTATTACTGTTTAAAGTATGCCAGTAATGTGCAGTTCTCTTTGCCCTTTTCAAAAACATCCAGAGGATTTTTATTAGAGCTTGAAGTCCCAACTGGCCTCTGTCTTTACACACTGCCTCTCCCAAACCCACAGGTAGACCTTGAAGGATAGCGCTATTCTGAGTTTGTGTGACTCCTTTATTCTTTCCTATGCCTACACATACATAACCATAGAAACTATGTCCTATAATTCTCAGTCCTCATATATCATTTGTAATGCATGTGACAGTCAACCACTTTTTTTTTTTACTTGGTTTTGTTTGCGATTTTAGGGCCACGCCTGTGGCATATGGAATTTCCCAGGCTAGGGGTCGAATCGGAGCTGTAATGGCTGGCCTACGCCACAGCCACAGCAAAGCCAGATCTGAGACATGTCTGCAACCTACACCACCACTCATGGCAACACCAGAACCTTAGCCCACTGAGCAAGGCCAGGGATCAAACCCACATCCTCATGCAAACTAGTCGGGTTCATTACCTCTGAGCCACAATGGGAACTCCCTACCACTTTTTTTTTTAAAACTAAAAAGTTCTAGCTGAAGATCTTTCTCACTTGTTTGAGCCTTTCTAAACCATTGTATGAACCTATTACTTTAAATCCCTTTTCTTTTGTTAAACATTCAGGGTGTTTCCAATTTTTCCTCAGTATCAACAGTGCTACCAGGAATAGCTGTATTTTCTTCTTGTGCTTTCTTTTCCCCCTGGAATAGGTATCCCGGAGTGCAATTACCAGGTCACAGAGTAATTTTAGATTTTTATCTATAATGCGTAAGAATGTTTTCTACCAGGGAATTTATCTGTAGGCTGGAAAAGCCACAAAAGGTATTATCGCTTAAGCTCTAAATTGGACCTATTATGTTCACCAAAACCATTGGTAGGAAACCCATAGACAATGGGAGGCTAAATTTCAGAGCAATTTGGAAATTTTGTGTGAAAACCTTAAAGAATGTCAACATTTTCAGTTATGATATTCAGAACACTTGGCCAAGTTGAACTCAGCTCAGACTCCTAGGAAAAGCTAAAACTGGATGCCAGCATAGCTGCAAATTAACCTGGCTCTTAGCTACTGTTGAATGCGATCATTTCCAAAGGTTCGTAAAGCAACCCGTCCTTTTCTTCCAATGAAATCTCCCCGGGAAGCCCAGAGTACAACACAAATGAGCATGGAGCTGCTTGCTCAAGCTGGGACACACCACCTGAGCCCCTCTGACTTGTTGGTCCTGCCTCTATGCACCCCCCCACCCCAATCTCCATCAAGGCTGTCACGGAGGAGCACCAGTGAGGTCTTACTGGAAAAGAAGTGGGCTAGTCCAATCTCACAATTTTTCTGATGAAGAGGATGAAAATCGGAGAAGTGCTGTGAGTTATTTCAGTGGACAGACGTTTCCAAAACTTAGGGTGGGCGTCCTTTCTCAGCTCTGCTTTTCTTTATTTCAGGATATTAATTGAAAGCAATAATATCCCCATATTCCTTATCCAAGACAATGCTAAGCAACACTCAGGAGCATCTGCCTATGTTTAGCCTCAGAAAATCTCTTTCTAGATTGTTGATATCATTTTCACAGTCTTTGAGTGCACAGACTGTGTTACGTGGTTCTGTGTCCCTACAATGATGTTTGTGGTACCTTATAAGTGGTAGGTGCTCCCTGCATGTTACATGAATAAACACGTGTAATGAACCAGAGTTCTTGTGTATGAGACTGTGCATGATTGCTTGGTGGACTCCTTGAGGGCAGGAGCTGGGTTATGTATCTTTGCATCATCCAGGGTATCATGGTGGCTAAGAGCATCAGCTTCAGGTATGAATTTTCCTGCTTTGGATTCCAGCCCTATTACCTTCTACCTTTGCACCTTAAGGCCTTTCATGAACTTCTCTGTGTCTTAATTTATGCAACTGTAAAATGGGGACAATTCATTTGTCTAAATTCATGAAACGGTCAAATGGAGACCATTCATTTCAATAAGTATGTGTCTACTTATGTCTGGTGATATGGAACAGAGGTTGGCAAGGTAGGCAAAATTCCTGCGCTAATGAAGCCTCTGTGATTTTGAAACAGGCAGAAATTAGATGCATAGAAAAAATAATGCTCCAGAGGAGACTAAAGCAAGGAAAGATGATGAAGTTTGTTGCTTCTGATCTGGTGTTTAGAGAAAGCCCCTCAGAGACTTGAATGGCATGGAAATGAGCCATAGGAATATCTGAGAGGGGAAAGGATTTCTAGCAGAGGGAACTGCAAGGACAAAAGCCGCCAATGGTATCAGCACTGATGTCAGAGGTGCTGAGAATTAGAAACACTCGATGAGTTTTCAGAGGGGAAAAAACCTAACCTTTAGCATCGGCACGATTTCAGGCACATAGTCGCATCGTACGAGTGTTTACTAAGTAGACAAGTGATTGATTAGGAGGAAAGCGAACATGCCAGTATTTGCTGAGTTTCTAGTATGAGCTGCTGTGTTGGGCTCCTTCCAACCTCCTCTACAGAATCAGAACTGCCACGTGCTTTGCTTAGTACCCTAGAATGCCAACTAGGCTGTGCCATCTCAAGCTGGTTACTTATCAGTCTGTGACTTGATTTCCTCATTTGTAAAACCGAGCTAGAATACCTTCTTCCTGGTGCTGTTGTAAGAATTAAATGAGTTCATATATGTGAGACACTTCCAATAGTTCCAGCATGTGTAAGCCCTCTCAGGGTGCTTGTTTTCTGTTTGTTTGCAGTCATTATCCCTTTTTTTTTTTTGTCTTTTTGCCTTTTCTAGGGCCACTCCTGCAGCATATGGAGGTTCCCAGGCTAGGGGTCTAATCGGAGCTGCAGCCGCCAGCCTACACTAGGGCCACAGCAACGCAGGATCCGAGCCGCATCTGCAACCTACACCACAGCTCATGGCAACGCCAGATCCTTAAACCATTGAGCAAGGGCAGGGATTGAACCTGCAACCTCATGGTTCCTAGTTGGATTTGTTAACCACTGCACCACGATGGGAACTCCCGCAGTCATCTTATAGATGAGGACACCTGAGAACAAAGGGGGTAAGGAATTTATGTAAGGCAACCCAGACAGTGAATTGTGGCAAAGCCAAGCAAAGTCAGGTCTTTCCGACTGCAAAGTCCCTGTCCTTTTCTGAGTGCACTGCATGCAGAATGGGGATGACAACAGCGGGGTGTCACCCATTGTCATTTGCTTCTCCCTCCATCCCCCTGGAAGGTGGCCCTGATTACAGAATCTGAAGAATAACAATTACTCAGCAGCGTTTTTCTCAGCTGGCTTTCTGAATTGGCCCTGATCTTCCTTAATTATGCAACACATGTGTCCTCTGAATGGAGGCTTCAGGGGACCAGGTCTATGTTTAGCCTCAGACAGTCTCCAAATGCTTCAGGGCAAGTGTGATTGCTTTCCCTCTGCCTCCTCCTCAGTAATGTGAAAGTCTTCTATTTACTGCCCCTAAGTGTCCCCCACATTTATTTTCTGGTTGTCAAAGGATTTAGCTTTCCCTCTCTGAACCACACCCACCCACAGAGAGGCACCCCAGGGTCCAAGCAAAGGATTTCGAACCAGACCCCTTAATTCTGACATATGTTATTGAACTCTATTTCAGAGGGCTTTTGCCTTTACACCGCAGCTTCCCTGTGCTGTTTTATCTCTGCAGATGGCAAACAGACCAGTCTCTCTCCATCTGGAGCTGGTACTGCAGATACTTTGGGCTCGAAAATTCAATGAAGGGGAAGAGGAAAGGGAATTCAGTTTCTGTGGGTCATTGTCTTTCTTGCTCTTCTCCTTTGTTTTTCTTCCTCCTTTATTCCTTTTCCTCTCTGATTTGGTCCGGTGCATTTTCCAGCTCCACAGCTTTGAAATCTGTGTTATCCCTGAACTGCAGCTTTCTGGTAATTATTCGGAAACAACAGACCAAAACCAAGAGAGAGGGAGGGAAGAGGAGAGAGAGGTTTTGTGAGTACAATCGTTTGAGAAAACAAGTATCTCATGATAACATATTTTGCTTGCTCCAAATTGGTTTGGGGGTTGGTTTACTCATCGGAAATGCCAAAAGACAAATGGAGCCTCATAAAGATGAATGTGGAGTTTGCATGTTTACCAACAGGCTTGTGCATGTTCTGGCTGGGAGGGCACCCACTGCCCGCCCACTCATTACCATGTAATTTGTCCCAGAAAATTGTCCTTTCATAAGAGTATTGTCAAATGAGAGGCTAATATTTAGGGCAGGATTGGTTAGAAAGCCTCGAATTCTATAATAAAGAATGTAGAAGGAGTCTTAGGGCTACTCTAACCTGAGACTCTCATTTTATATGAAAACACAGAGCGTGATCCAGCTAACGCATGGCATAGCTCTTGCTAACACCCCACCAATGATTCATTTAACTGTTCTGTGTTGTTGATGGGCTGAAATACAAGTACATGATAAATAGAATTTTCGTTTTTTTTTTTTTTAATTTTACTTTATTTTTTTAGACCCTCCCCCAAGGCATATGGAAGTTCCCAGGCTATGGGTCAAATCAGAGCTGCAGCTGATGGCCTACGCCACAGTCATGGCAATGCCAGAGCCAAGCCACATCTGCAACCTATACCACAGCTTGTGGCAATGCCAGCTTCTTAACCCACTGAGTGGGACCAGGACCTAACCTGAGTCCTCATGGGTACTAGTCAGGTTCATTACTGCTGAGCCACTGCAGGAACTCCCTGGATTTATTTATTTTTTTATTTAAATAGAGTCGATGTACAATGTTCCTTTAATTTCTGCTGTAAAACAAAGCGACTCGGTTACACACACACACAAACACACACACACGCATTCTTTTTTCATACTATCTTCCATCATGTTCTAACCCAAGGGACTGGACTATGCTCTGGGCTCTACAGGAGGATGCCACTGCTTATCCACTCTAAATGTAATGGTTTGCATCTGCCCACCCCAAACTCCCCGTGCATCCCGCTCCCTCCCCTCTCCCCCTTGGCAACCGCAAGTCTGCTCTCCATGTCCGTGATCTGCTTCTGTTTTGGAGATAGATTTTAAATTCCACATATAAATGATATCATATGGATTTTTCAATCATTGGGACCTAATATGCAATTTAAGAGAAAAAAAAATGTAAGTGACTTTAGACCCAAATAGATAAAAGACGATGTTTTATCTACTGGTTCCCAAATTGTACTCCATGGAGCTCTCAGCACCCTGAGGGGGTGTCTGTAGGCAGGAGAGGCAGAGCGTGAACTGGCTGGAGCTCCAGCAGATTATCCCCCACTCCTTTCTCCCTCCGACAGCACCCAATATTGAATTAGAGCAGCTCAGCCTTCATCATTTTATACCTTCCTTTGATTTTAGTTTTAAAAATGTGCTCAGTAATCAAAGACCAGTAAGAATTGTTGACTGAGTTCCACCAGCCCATTTGTGGATGAGCAGAGAAAAGAAGTACTTTTTTCAGAGTCATTAACTGAGTCGGTGACAAAGCATGAATAAGACTGAAGGTCTCCAAACTCCTCATCCAATGGATTTTCACCTAATCTGGCTGCTGCAGAGGAATGATTTGATCAACACTTAGGAGCAGGAGAAGAGATGTAAACTCTTCATCTAGGAGCTTGCCCTCTCTGGCCTCATGCCAGATGCAAGGCAAATCAGTGCCAATCAAGTGAAAAATAAAAAAAAATAAAAAAAAAAGGATAGACTTAAAGGTTGATGAAAAACTATAGGGATAGATTTTCCTTGACTCACCAAGAAAAGACAGAACAAGTCCCAAAGGAGAAGAGCAGACTCGAACTCCACCTAGAATGCATCAGATCACCAAGGAGCTAGGAATGGGGTATCTGATGCAATGGGGAGGGTGGAATGCAGAATTAGGAGTACCTGACAACAGTTGTCAAGCAAGTGTCAGGTGATGGCAAGGGGCTGATAGAAATGGCTGATGAAAGCCGGGCAAGGGTGGAAGGAAGACAAATTGGATGGCGCAGGGCTGGGTTCTTGAATGGTCAGCTTTTTGCCAATTCCCTTAAGATTATGGGCATAAGAAACCTAATTCCCCGGGGTTCCATCTAAACAACCTCTGCAGCTTGTGCTGGTCAGTTCACAAAGTGAGAGGGGGCATTGCCTCTCACCTGTGAATTGTCAGTAGCATATGGACAGCCTGTTATTCTTTAGCACATACTTAGTCCAGTTCTGTCCAGTTCTCTACAATGGACAGCATATTTGCAGAGCCCTTGGCTTCTTAATGAACTTCAAGACAGCACTGTCTAGACCAGCCTCAGAGCAAGGGCTCCCTCATCCCAGTGCAGGGCCAGAATGAATCAGGAGAATGAGTGTGGTTCTTCAGCTTGAGTTAAGGGGTTTTGGGTGAAAACTTTTCTTACCTTCTTAAAAAAAATGTGAGTGCTGTGGCAAAAGAACAATGCTTTTAAATTTGACGTAAGACATTGCCAAAGTTTAGATTATGGTTTCACTGTTCGATCCTCTCTTTATTAGAGTTATGCATCATCACCCTGTGCCAAATTAGCTTGCAGAATCTCTGACTAGAGTAGATAAAACCATGGACATTGGGACTGGACACGTGACTTGCCTTGACTCTTATGGACCTACCATGACTCAGGCCTTGAATGGGTTTGTATTAAATGTGGTGTGTTAAACCCTTTGGCTTATTGCCTTTCTGCCATTTGTCATCAGACCAAGCTCTGAGTAGCCACTTGTTCAAGGAGAATGGAGAAAGGAGTGACCTGAACCCAAACTACAGCCTGATGCAAGCCCAGCTGAACCTTAATGAGATCAGCAGAATCCCAGCCATCCCACAGGTCTGGCAGCAAGAAAAATCAAGTGTCTGGTGCTATAAGCCATGGAGATTTTGTGTTAACATTTTATAACATTTTCTCTGTCATATCTTCTTATGTCTGATTGTTGATATGAGCACCATTCCATCAAAAGTACTGTATCATCAGAGGCAGCATAGTGGTGAAGGGCTGAGGTCTGGAGTCAGAGTGCTGGAGTTTAAATCCTGACTTTGCGCTTTGTGACAACAGAACCTTGAGAAAATTAGTTAACTGCTCACTGAGTGTCTATTTCCCTGTAAAATGTGAATGATGAGCACTATCATGTAATTGATTCTCATTCCCATATTCCGTATTTGCAAATTCACCTACTCGTTAAATCGACTTGTAACCTCCAAATCCATACTTGCAACACTTTCATCATTCACGGACATGTGCAGAGTGGTGACAAATTTGAATCACCTGATGTGCACGTTGTTGGCTGGGGTTGATCAAGGCATTGCCTCCTCTTCTTGTTTTAGCACTCACACTGTAAACAAATGTCATTTTTGTGGTTGATGTCCATTTTTTTGTGTGTGTGTGTTTGTGTGCTTTTGTGGTGATTGCACAGTTTAAAAGGGCCCCAGAGTGTAGTTTTGCAGCCCCAGCTATTGTTCTGAGTTCAAGAATGCTGTGCTGTGCCTTCTGGAGAAATCAAGTGTGTTGGTTAAGCTTCATTCAAGGCCTAAGTCATAGCGCTGTAGATTGTGAGTTCAAGGTTAATGAATCAACAACATACATTCAATGAGGTCTCTCTGAGCAGAAAAACACGTAAAACACAGGTAGATAATGGTCAGTTGCATGTATCAGGCACTGTGCTAATCAATGTTTACTTATTAACTCACTAAATTTCACAACAACCTTCTGTCACAGGCACTGGCTCAGATCAACTACAGTTACCATTAACCCACAGCTGAATGAAAGACTTTGCATAAGAACTACCCAAGGAATCCCAGACAACCCGCATAAATGTGAGACATAATAATAAATTGATATTTGAACCACTAGGTCTTGGGGTGATTTGTCAGTAGGCAACCAGTGGCTCCATTTTTTTTTTTTTGCCTGAGATTGAAGGTTTTGGTAGGACTCAGGACTTTCAGTGCTAAAACCTGGATGGGTTCAGATAAACTTGGATGGTTTGTTGGCAACAAATTACTAGCACAGCCCAGGGAAGTCAAGGGACTGTTGCATTGATCATCACTGTTGCATGGTGATTAGGTAGTAGATGCTGGGTATAAAAACCTGCTGCTTTGATTGCAGTCCTGATGATCTTCTACCCTCTTGAGAGTCAAATCAGTGTTCGACTGATTGAACCTTGAATTCCTCTCCAACTTCAGTGTACCATGTCTCTCCTTGTTCTTGAGTGCGAGAACAAGATCGAAGTGCTTTCTGCTAATTCCTCTGTTCTCCTCTGAAAAGTCACATCTTCAGGGAAGGGTTTCGGTAGCCCTGAACAACTCTGGACCATGGAGAGGACTATAACATCATGCCCATACTTTATGGTGATCATTTTTATAATTATTTTATTAAAATCTATTTTGCCAGCTAGACAGTGAGTTTCACTGTTGAATATACCGTATCCACACAGTATTCACCTATGTAGAAAATATCGCTTAAATAAATAGCGATAATAATATCACTTTGTTAAAAGAGTAAATCCCATAAAACTCTATATACGGATTTTAAACTTTCTTTAAAATGTGAGAGAATTGATTTTGATGCTCGTGAATGTCAACACTATATTTCAGGATTGATGTGGTTTGATTTTATATCTTCCACTGTAGCCAAGATAGATGGGAAAGCATAAATTGGTCAATTTCCACTCCATCTTTGGGATACAGTCTTGAAAGGAAGGTAATACAAATTGTCATGATATTTGAGCATGTCAAGGAAAGATTGTATATTAAAACATATTTCAGATTGAACATGTGAAACAGCCATACCTAGGAAAGCCTTTCCATTTCTGTTATATTTTTCAATTTAAAGAAAATTACTATTTTAAAATTCTAACATGTTTACTTTAAAGTGTGTGACATATATTAGGCGACCTTTTTCAGAAAGAAGTATTGAACTCTGAAGTAGATCCAATTATCTCAAATCTTGTTTGCAACAGTAACATCTAAGGTTCCATGCCCCCCTCCCAAAAAAGGGGGAAAGAAAAGAAAAGGTCTCTTGGTTTCTTGACATCAAGAAAATCCATTTGCTTTTTGTCTCAATGAGAATCAAGAATCCAATTAAACTAAGCAATTTCCAATGACTTAATTAAAGAACATTTTAAAACTGAGCAGCAAAATAGGCTAATAGACTTGAATAGGTTGGAAAATTGAGTTGGGAAGATAACAGTGTGCCAGTCTCTCTTTCCCATGGATTTTCTGTGTTTTAACCAGCCCTGCTTTTGTCTTTCTGTATGTAACAAAGACATTGTTTACCAAAATAGGGAATCTTGGGTTCACATTATATCGGTTTTAAAATGAAAGCCCTGAGGTGTCATCTAGAATCCTTCTCCTTCTTTGACAGGTGGGACATGAAGCCCAAGCGTGGACAGGTCTGAAAGCATTCCTCTGCAGATAGCTCCAGATGGTTGATGGCACTGCTGAAAGCAAAAGCCAGCTGGACCCCTTCTCAGTTTAGCACTTTTCACTTTGTTCATTTGTTAGTGTTTTCGTTTTTGAGGATGCAGATGAATGAGGGGGGATTCGAAAAAGTGGCTCTCATGGAAAAGAAAAGAAATAACAAGTGCTGGCAAGGATGTGGAGAAAAGCAAACCCTTATGTACTGTTGGTGGAATTGTAAATCGGTGCAGCCAATATGGAAAACAGTACGGACGTTCTTCTGAAACAAACAAACAAACAAAAAACAAAAATACATCTGCCATATGATCCAGTGAGTTCACTTCCACATATTTTCCCAAAGAAAACAAAAACACTAAATTTAAAATGTATATGCATGCCAATCTTCATTGCAGTATTATTTAAAATAGCCAAAATGTGGAAGCAACCTAATTGTCCATTAATAGACAAATAGATAACATTCAATGGAATAATACTCAGCCCTAAGAAAATGAATTCTTGTCATTTGCAAGAACATGGATGGATCTAGAGGGTATTAAAGCTAAATGAAATAAGTCAGACAGAAAAGGGCAAATAATTCATGATCTCACTTATATGTGGGATCTAAAAAACAAAACAAAACAAAAGAAAAAGAAAACTCTTAGATGCAGAAAAAACAAACAAACAAACAAACAAAAAAAAAACGGTTGGTTGCCAGAAGGGGCCAGTGTATGGGGGAGGGTGGGTAAAATAGGAGAAGGAGATTAGACTCCAGTTACATAATAAATAAAGCATTAGGATGTAATATACAGCATAAGGAATATGGTCAATAATGTAGTAAGAACTTTGTGTGGGGACAGATGGTCACTAGACTTATTGGGGTGACCATTTCACAGTGCATGCAAATGTCAAGTCATTTTGTAGTCCACCCGACACTATCGTACGTCAACTATATTTTTAAAAATAGTCAATATTAACAATTTCAAATCTTTCATCCTATAATTATCTATTTCAGGTTCTATATGTACAGAACCTGTTTAGCTTTATAAAATAGCTGCAATGGATATTTTGAGGGAGTATACATTGAATTCACTCAGTTCCACACAACCATTGTGAACATGCCTGAATGATTACCAACCACTTTCTCCTGGCGAAGAGAAAGTCTGCCAGTAGCCAGATTCTCCAGGATGGTAGGTAGGAATCCGCTATAGTTCCTACTCTCCTCTCCTAGCGTCTGGAAGAATGGCAGAAGGATTTTTCCAAAGACCCTACACAGTCCTCATCCACATTTTGTGGGTGAGCACTTTTGTGGGGACACTGGCAAGGCTTCCCTAATTTGGATGCTGCAGCATCTGTGCTCTGCAGAGCTATTTTTGTCAAAAGCTGTATCTTATACCCATATTAAAGGTATGCGTAGTCTTGTCTCTTGTTTGTTCGCATCTGTCCATTAAATGCAACACCAACACCGTGTGACAACTGCAGAGTCTTTTGGCATATCAAACTTTCGCCCTTTGGAATTAGATCCTTAAGAGGGATTTCTGAAAGGAATTTTTGTGCTAACAGATAAAAACTTTCAAGGCTCTTTCTATTGTTATCAAATGGATTTCCAAAACGGCGTTCCTTTGGGATGATCCAAGTTCATTTCACCATATTATCACCAGTTTTAAGGGGTATCATTAAAAAATAAATATCTATGTTAGTTGTCTTTACAACCTAGCTCAATATCTTGATGTCCTCCCTTCTGTATAAACTTTTCAAACACGAATGGTATTTCTATTTCCCTCATCCTTTTGCTGAGGGCTGAAATTTGGGGACCAGCCCTTGAGAGGAGCCAGGAAAGCAGAGCTTGCCTTCTGCGTTGCTGCCTTTGGATCTTCAGATGGCCAGGTTTTTTTTTAAGCATTGGAGTTGATGTCCCAAAGCAAAATAACAGCTTGGCTTTTTACTATTTTGTACATTTGAATTCAGAAATGATTGAGAGATCGAACATTTTCCTCGTCTGTAAACCGTGGATAACAGCGATAGCGTTTTGGGCTGGAGGGAAAGTATGGTGTCTTTAAATGATGGTGAGTCATCATCGAGACTATTAGCGAATGCTTCTGTAATGCTTCTGTGTAATCGCAGTCATTCCTGCACCTGTATGTTTCTGTGTCAAACACATTACGGAATGGAAAGAAACCAGAGACAGAATTTGCAAGGCTGCACTAGCTATATTGTTTGACAACTTGGACGGCCACATAGAGTACTAGGAAAAATTGGGACTTTGGAATGAGATTGCTTGAGGTTGTACTGCCTCCATCAATTAATAACTGTGGGGCTTTAGAAAAGCCTCTGGTCTTTACCAAGCCCCTGTGTTCTCATGTCTGAGCCCAGTGTGATTGAGAAGACTCTTGAGATCACGAACATAAAGAACCTGGCACAGGAGTTCCATGGCGCAGAAGAAACGAATCCAATTAGGAACCATGAGGTTGCGGGTTCGATCCCCAGCCTTGCTTAATGGATTAAGGATAGGGCATTGCTGTGAGCTGTGGTGTAGGTTGCAGATGCAGCTCAGATCTGGCATTGCTGTGGCTCTGGCGTAAGCCAGCAGCAACAGCTCCGATTAGACCACTAGACTGGGAACCTCCATATGCTGCAAGTGTGGCCCTAAAAAAAAAAAGAACTTGGCACCTTGGAGAGATTCTATCAGTGTTAGCAAGGGGACATACAACGTAGTGGCTTAAGATTACACGCTCTAAGCAAACAGATCTGAATTCAACTACTATTTCCATTGAATTAATTTTTAAAACTCTGGGATTCAGTTTCTTTATCTAGTAAAATAATCATACCTACGTGTAAAGACGAAAGAAGATAACATCTGTGTAGTGGTTAACCCAGTGCCTGATATATGTGGGAAATGTGAACTGAGTGGGTGATTTCCATTATTAGGTGGTAATATTTCTACCCCCATTCTTCTTTTGTTAAGCTACTTAGAATGAAGCTGTAGATTCTTTTTTCAATGTAGATATTAATATCTGCTCCAGTGTGCTTTCCAGATCCTAGTTGTTTGTCAAAAAATGAATGCTGTGTGTCACTTTGATCCACTGCTCTTTTCAGAGTGCCTTTGTGGTGGCAGGTTGTTTTTCCGTATGTGTCACAAAAATACTTAATAATAGATGCTAACCCTTAAGGCAGTCTGTCCATTAGCAATGTTTAACTGCCTGTATCCTAAAGCTGTATCCTTTTAGATGCCTTAAGTACTGTTAATTAAATCTCCCTGTTCACCAGCTGAGTGTTTGACCTTGGAAATAAAAGTGTAACCAAATGAAAGACTGCATATATGTATATATGTGTGTGTACAAAGATAGATATGTATAAGGAAAGACAGATGATTGATAAAGAGATTAGATAGATAGATAGATAGACAGACAGACAGACACAGAGGTCCACACGTAATTATCCTGAACATGATATTATTATGCCATAAAGACTTATGTCTTTCATCTCTGTCTCTCTCTTTTTTTTTTTTTTTTTTTGTACATTTAGGTCTCTGCAAAATAATGAGCCTTCTTTGCAAACTCCTGTTTAGCTACTAAAAAAACGTGGACATGTCTTAATAGTTAACCTCCAGATTACATGGTCACATTTCTATAGTTTAGCAAAAACCAAGTAAGAGTCTCAAACGCCTGTCATTTAAATAAGAAATATATGACTTTAACTAAAAGGTCACGTGTTATTAGATATCGGTCAAAACCAGGTATTGCCTAAGATTAGCACTGGCCTTGTTGTTCAGTCAAAATCTGTTCTGCAACTTCAGAATTAGCCTTTAAAAGACCGGATGACTGAGTTTCTTCTTTCTTTTCTTCCATTCCCGAACTTAAAGGATTGTGTGAAAACTCACTGCCTAAAAAAAAGCATTAGAAATAAAAATATAAGCAAGGGGCAATCAGCTTCATCTGCTTCACTCCCAGAGTGAGCACCAGGCTCCTGTGTGGACTTCATCACACACATCAGGTTGGAAGCACAGGGTGACACCCTGGGGTCCTTTGGATCTGGCCATGGACACTGGATTCTCCTGGCTCTCCAGGCTTGGGTGAAATGTCATCGTCGTACCACAGGGTATGAGATATGACTTTCTGAGCAGCTGTCCCAAAAGGCCAGGTGATGAAACGCAGAAAGTGCAGTGAGGTCATCATCTCATTTAGCGAAATTGGACCAACCCGAGAGAGAGGATGGGAGCCAGCTCACATGTCAAATATTCTGTCCCTCTCCCAGAAAGCCAAACTGGATATCTCCCACAAGACGGAGCAACTGACCATGTCTCTCTGGGCAGATGTAGACAGCTTCATCATTCACCAGCTTAAATGCCTTTCCCTCTCCCCTGTGGTACTCCCTTTTCTCCCACTTTTGATAAGTTGAAATTACATCTCCTAACAAACCATCAACATTTAAGCTTTGATTCTGGCTTTTTTTCTAGGGAAATTGGGATAATGACTAGGAGTAGTTCTAGAAAGCAGACCTAAAGGTTGAGACTAAGTACTAAGAAAGACTCTGTCTGGAAGAAATAGGTTCCCAATTGTTGCAAGTAGCCATAATGTCAATAACCCCTGGTACGTAATAGCATCATAATTAATACAATTTTCTCCAGGGGATAATATGGTGGGGGATGAGATCAAGTCATTGCAGAATCAAGTAGCTGTTGCATTAATCCATATGAAGGAAATGATAGTTAAAGAGTGAGGCAGGGCTCCTTTTGGCAGGACTACAGAGCTTGCAAGCAGAAAAGTACAGGTTTAATGTGTGGTTGTTTACCAATACAATGCCTGCTATGAAAATAAGAAGACCATTATGGAAATTTAAAAAAGACTTTTTAGCTCCTGCAGCTGCAGAACAAGGCTGTTTCAAGACAATGCTTGTTATTTTCCACAGCCAAAACAATCACCCTTTATTGCCTTTTTTTTTTCTTTATTTCTTTCTCTTTTTTTTTTTGTATTTTTAGGGCCATACCCGAGGCATATGGAAATTCCCAGGCTAGGGGTCTAAGTGGAGCTACAGCTGCCAGCATACACCACAGCCCCAACAACACCAGATCCAAGCCATATCTGTGACCTACACCACAGCTCACATCAACGCCCAATCCTTAACCCACTGAGTGAGACCATGGATTGAACCCACATCCTCTTGGGTACTAGTTGGGTTCATCAACACTGAGCCACAATGGGAACTCTGCTTTTAAGACAGTAATCGAGTTAAGTCTCAGCAAAGACCAACAAGAAATTATAGCTACTTCTCCAGGAATAGTCTTATACTTCAAAAGAATCGCAGGACATTGGTTAATAGGTACCAATAGGAAAGAGGAACATAAGTGAGGTGGGTGCGGTGGGTACTGTGCCCAGGAACATGGAAGGTAATGCTGGACAAGCAATAACCTGTGGACACGAGGGCACTAACCTGTTGTTTGGGACTTGAAGCTTTGAGAAGGCCATCTCAAAAAATTCCTAGAAGTGCTGTGGATGAGTCCTAAGCCTGGCCTTATCGATAGCCAGCAGTAATCAAAGTAGGGATTCCAGAACTTCCTTCTCAGGCTGTTGGAGGAGGAGTCTGAAGGCTTAGAGAGGTAGGAATGATGGAGTGGATTTGTTAGGCAGTCTGAGAAGCCATCACTTCCTTTCCATGGCAAGGCCTGAGCCCACCTTTCCTACTAGGAAACACCACTAAGGGGCCCCATTGTCAACTTTGAGATCTGCTGCAGTGGCTCTCCTTTATAGGCCATGGAACCTCCCATAATTTAGAAAGGATAGGATTCTGGACTAGAGGCCACGCTTTAGCACTTAATTGTCACAAGCAAGGTAAAGAAATGGGAATCAAATTTGGTGTAGCAATAACAGAGCTCTGACCTACAGGAATCTATGGCAACAACTAATATATGGTGGTCTTCCTGCAGGGAGAGAGATGGGTACCTCATTCATGGATAGTTTGATTAAAATCAGGAGAAATTAGCTCTGGCCACCAAAATGGAAAACCACAGAACTTTATTCAGGTCCCAGACCTAACTCAGTTCATAGTTCTACACTCTATCTATGAAGGGGCAGGTCAAGTCCTCTAGAGAGGGTTTCTGTAGCACCCTCAAACATATATACAGTAAGTACTCTTTCAATCTGTCACTAGAGAAGTCTGTGCCGTTTTCCAGAGAACTTCAAAGCGGAAGTGAACAATCTGACTTTTTGAAGACGGTATAATACAAGGCGTAACCTGACACTGAGTATGGGGGAAACTAAAATGCCATTTTAATCCCCTACTTAGATTAGGATTTATGCAAACCAAGTGGTAAATTACCTTGGCTCTTGTCTTTCTCAAAATGGATAAAAATGGGTTCACATATTCATAACACACACACATGCACACACACATACAACCTGTGCTTGTTTATCTGCTCCCCAAATGAATAATTGGAACATACAGACATCGACTTAGGAGCAATTGGTTCCTTCGCTTTGGTACTTAGAGACTAATGGCATTGTGACATGGACAGGCGAGTGGGGTCCTTGAAACCTCCCCTATACACATACAACAAAATAGTAAACCCGGAGCATACCTAGTTCCTAGATGACTGATGTAGAGAATAGAGCAGATTGATGTCACATTTCCTCAGCCAACCAGTGCCCTCTGCTTTAGCCATGGGGGAGACTGAACTGCCCCCATTCTACAGCAAGGGACTTCTATGCTCATTCTCTGAGCAGATGAAACCTGGAAGCAGGGGACAGAAGCCATTGGCATCCCCAGAGGTAACTGTCAGGCTGAGACCACTTCCTAAATCCTGTCTGATCCTGTTAGCACAAGTTCCTGGACCTGAAGCACAGTGAGGCCCAACAAACTGAAACATCAAAGTTTGGAGCAGAGAAAGGTTTATTGTAGGGCCATGCAAGGACACGGATGGCTCATGACTCAAAAATATCCCAATCTCCCCAACCAAAATTGCAAATCATTTTAAAAAGCCAGGTGAGGGACGGGGGTGGCAGGGTAAGTCATCAGCTTGTGCGCAATCCGAAACTGGCTGATTAAGAGGTACCAGGGTGTGTCACAGGGGTGAACTTTATCAGTCTAGGAGGCCTGGGGGCTGTGTGCTCAGAGTCATCAAGTAGTTAGCATCGTCCATTTGGTGGAAGGGATTTTTTGCATTTGTAAAGCAGTGCAGGAAATGTGCCTCAGATGCTGTTATCTAGGTACTTTAGGGAGATGCCAAAGAAGAAGCTATGGGGGAAGGGGCTGTCGGGGGAAGGCCCCCGTAGGGTCCCACCTGGTTATAATTCCTAGTCCTTGTCTCAGGCTAAGATGCTTCTGGTGAAACCCCAACTAAAATGGTGTTTTCGTCATCAAAGACCTAAAAGATTCATGAGGTCGTGGTCGTCCCAGATCCCTACTCGATTCACTTGCAACTCTAGCCCTGATCCTCTCAGGGCAGATGTCAGCGATCTCTTGTGAAAGAATCAGGGCAGAGCCTATAATGCAATGGTTGTATGGGAAGCATTGTCTTAACCACAGACAAGCAGCACTGCCTCTGGCAGTTCCTATGCAGCTATTGATCAGTCAAACCCTTTTTCTCTCCACAGCAATTAAGAGGGCAGATCAAAGGCGGATAGACATTCGGAGCAAGAACAGCAGGATGTGCTCACTTTCTTGTCTCAGAACCACAGAGGCAATGGGGCGGGACGCTACCCATCAGATGTGATTCATGTACTGCCAGGAGCAGATACCTATGCTGTGTCATTTACAGGACATTCCTCATGGGGACCCGCCAGCAACTACTGTCAAGTGATGGTATGTGACCCCATCCACATTGCAGGGGGCAGTTACTTTTCCTTAGCAGAATTCCTGTGTGTTCTACATATGGAAACACAGAAGAATTAATGGTCTTGGCATATTATTGATCAATGATAGACAAGAGACAGGAGAGAAATATCAAATTAACTTCTATTCCTGATCGGAGGTGACCTGCGTGACCAAATAACAGCATGCATGTTTTTATTAAGCTGTGAATAGCTCATAGATATAGCTAATTGCCTTTGCTTTCCACTTTCCCCTCTGCTCACTTCATGTTTCCCTCCATCTCACTGCTCTGAATTGTTCCTTCCAATAAAGCATTAGCACCTGAAATTTGCCATAAGCTCTATTTTCTAGAGAACCTGGACTGAGTCAGTGTCTTCTTTAATGAGTCCACCAAGCCTCACACTAAAAGTTCTACTGAGTAAAATTTTTTACCACTGTCAACTAAACAAAGTCCATGACTTGAAGCTTAAACACTTGCAGATAACATTTAACCTATATCTTCAGAAATAGCAAATAAAAAAAAAAAACCTTGGCTCCACAAGAGATCTTGAAAGAAAGCAATAATTACTCTATTCTCATGAAGTAGAGTGGAGGAGCCTAGGATGCAATCTGACATCTGACGGTGCTGGGAAATTATTCTTCATTAACTTTTATGATGTAAACGTCACAGTTTTAAAAGAATTCTGCATTTCAACAATGATATGATGGATGATGATGATGATAGCTTTTAAAATTAAACTCCAGATTTAATTTTGCCTCCCATATGATGAGGTGGCAATGGAAGGCTCTTGCTTTGGCTTTGGCCAATGAGTGAATTTTATACCTGGCCCTTTAATAATTGTCCGACATGAGTACTGAAGACACCTCTAAAAGTTTACCCCTTCTTCAAATGTCACTGAACATCATTTGGGAAGGATATAATACAGAGGAAACTGGAGTTTAGGGAACAATATTCATAGTAGTTGTAATAATAACTAGTTAAATGTATGGAACACTCCACTTGTAACCGAGCAGGACCCTGGGAGCCCCCCCTCCCCCGAGTGACCCCCCCTTATGTCCTCCCCCTGCTTTTTTATCTATAGAAAAACTTTAGCAAAGAATCAATTTAATCAGAGACATGAGAAAAAGAGAAAAAGGAAAATAGTCAAGCAAGACAGAATAATGATAGTTTAGCCATTCAATGAATTCAGTCAAGGACTTTTAGTTACTTCTTCTTCAAAGACTGTAGATGATATTCTAAGCCATGTCCTTGGAGCTGTTCTGCAGGTGCTGAAGCCCCCGACCAGATGCAAGAGGTCAAATCTATGCTGCCCACAAGCACGTAGACCCCAGAATGTCTGGAACCAGAAGATTGATGATGCTGACTGCCAGTCAAGGCACCACCAACCTATTAGGAAAATGTCCATGAGCTGACCACGCCCTGCTCCTCAAACACTCTAAGACTCCTCACTACCCCCTCCAAGGTGGGGCGGAGTCCTTGAGACACTGGTCTGCTGTGTTTTCTCTTTGCCTGGCAATTAAAGCTACTTTTTCTGTTTCCTCCAACTCTCTCCACGTTTTTATTTGGCATCAGTGTACAGAGGCAGCTGAGATTTCAGCCACAGACCGAGCCCTTTAAACACACAAGTCTAGTCTTAGTGATCATTTCTTTAAGTCATATGCCCACCTACCAATGAAAAAAAACTAAAGGACAGAGGGTTTAATAAATGATTCAGTGCCACCCAGAAAGCCAGAAATAATTCCAGTTCGGTCTCACCCAGAGCCTATGTTCTCTGCTCTTCATAATAGTGATGTTTGAATATTTATTCTGTGCCAGCTATTGCTCTAAGAAACTTTTCATGTTCTCAATCAAACCAAGAAAAGAAATAGTTACTATATCTATGCCTATGGGACAAACGAGGAAATCAAGGCACTGAGAAATTAATTAATTTACCCAAAGTTACCCAATTAGTAAGTGAATGTGCAGGGATTCAAGAAATTTGGCACTGAGGAGTTCCCATTATGGAGCAGCAGAAATGAATCCGACTAGGAACCATGAGGTCGCAGGTTCAATCCCTTGCCTTGCTCAGTGGGGTAAGGATCCAGTGTAGCCCTGAGCTGTGTTGTAGGTTGCAGACGCGCTTGGATCTGGCATTGCTGTGGTTGTGGTGGGCGTAGGCCAGCAGTTGTAGCTCTGATTAGACCCATAGCCTAGGAACCTCCAGATGCTGCAGGTGCGCTGCTAAAAAAGAAAATAAAAAGAAATTTGGCACTAAAACCTGCTCTTTAATAACTGTCCCTTCTCTCCATTCCCAACCCAACACCAAGCGGACCTTTAAGGATTACTGCAATTGATTCATATATTTATTTTCAGGTTTTGACCTCACTTATTCTCAGCAAATCCTTTGCTGGCACTATTATGTCTTTAGTTCAAGAATCCTTCCAAATTTTTATGTAGAGAAACATCGAGAACAGGCCCATTCGCAATGGAGCTCCAGATAAGTAAACAGTCCCTCCAGAGAGAACAGTTTCATAACAAGAATATTTTTTGAGCCCGCATGTCCTACATTTCACATATACACAGGTGGAGCAGTCCTGATGCTCTCCTGGAGAACAAAGACTGGGGGGAAAATCGTATTTCTTAGAAGGTAACACAGAGCGAGATTTTGGCACTATAGCCTGGATAAAAGGAAGGCAGCTTCAGTCTCTACCTTTCTTTTTCAAAGTTCCTGAATCCCTTATAAAAATAAGCACTGTGCAGTCTCTGTTTTCTCAGAACTGCTGCTGGCTCACTCTGGAAGATAGGAGGTAACGAAAAATATAAGTTCAGTTCACCTGATTCACTGTGATTAACTCCCACAATACTTGCAAAGGGCCTCAGTTTAAGACTTTTATAAAATACTAAGAGGAGTACTTACGTAACAATAAATATTTCTGAGGCAGAAGCATTCTGAGAAGTTTTTACAGGAACTTATATGAACTCTACACAACACAAACATTGGAAATACAAGGGTCATCTGATTCTCGTGTTAATGCATCCTGACAGTTCTGCAGTGGTTAGAATGGGCTCGTGTTAGTGTCGGCAACCCATACATGGCTACACCCATGGAATTTAGTTCTTTACGAGTTCAAAGGCCAAAATTATGTATATTCATATTTCTATGATTTATTCCACAAAAACGTCATGGAACAATACTTGAACAGACTTTTACCCCATTTTAAAGTGAAAGTATAATTTCATGCAGTAAAATTCCCTTTTGTTGTATGTGAGGCAAGTTTTGAGACATGCATCCAGTCTTGCAGGTACCATCCAAACCAAGAAATAAAGATATGGAACATGTCCACCACCTCCCAAAAATCTCTTCCAATTGACTCCTTGGTAGTCAATTCCTCCAATATAATCCAGGGGTCATATAAATAGAACATACAGGACATAGACTTTTTTTTTGGTAAGTTTTTTTCCCCATTATAGTTGATTTACAATGTTCTGTCAATTTCTGCTGAACAGCAAAATGACCCAGTCAAGTGTATATATATGTACACACACACACACACACATTCTTTTTCTCGCAGGATCTTCCATCCTGTTCCATCACAGGCAGTACATAGACTTTTGAGTTTGGTTTCTTTCACTTAGCATAATGCATTTAGGAATCTGCTACAGTGTTCCTTGCTGTTCTGTTCTTCTACTTGCTGAAGAGTATTCCATTGTATGGATGTACCACAGCTTGCTTTATTCATCGGTTGAAGGCTATTTCAATTTGGGGTTATTAATAACAAAACCATAACAAACACTGACACAAAAGGTTTTGTGTCAATACTCCAGAGTGGAATGAAGTTGTAAGGTCCTTGTATATTTAACTTTATAAGAGACTGCTAAACTTTTGCCAAGAATCCATACTATTTTGCATTCCCATGAGCATGGTATGAAAAGTCCAGTTGCTTTTAATACCATCTAAGCTCATGGTATTATCACTTATTTTGTTTTAGCCCTTATAATAGGTTTTATAGTTTAATGTTTTATATTTATTACCTAATTTGAACTACTTTTTGTATCTGCTACTGGGTCTCCTTGATTAATCAAGATCTCTCTTCTTTTCTAACACTAGTAATTAATGCTAAAAACTTTCCCCTAAACACTGTGTTAGCTACATTTCAAAAATTTTGGTAAGTTGTGCTTTATTTATTTAATTTTTTTAATGGCAGCCCCTATTGCATATGGACATTCCTAGGCTGAAGATTGAACCTGAGAGCTTGCAGAGATTTTTAACCTACTGTGTCACAGTGGGAACTCCGGTTGTGTTTTATTTTTATTCAAACTATTTTCTAGTTTTACTTTTGACTTCTTGACACATGCATTATCTAGGTGTTTTTGTTTGTTTGTGTGTTTTTGTTTGTTTGTTTTGGTCTTTTTAGGGCCATACCTGTGCCTTATGAAAGTTCCCAGGCTAAGGGTTGAACTGGAGCTGCAGCTTCTGGTCTATACCACAGCCATGGCAATGCCAAATAGGAGCCAAGTCTGCAACATACACCACAACTCACACAGGATTCTTTTTTGTTGTTGTTGTTGTTGTTGTTGTTGTTGCTGTTGCTATTTCTTGGGCCGCTCCCGCGGCATATGGAGGTTCCCAGGCTAGGGGTTGAATCAGAGCTGCAGCCACCGGCCTACGCCAGAGCCACAGCAACGCGGGATCCGAGCTGCGTCTGCAACCCACACCACAGCTCATGGCAACGCCAGAACGTTAACCCACTAAGCAAGGGCCAGGACCAAACCCGCAACCTCATGGTTCCTAGTCGGATTCGTTAACCACTGCGCCACGACGGGAACTCCTCACACAGGAGGACCAGGGCCAGGGATTGAACTCATGTCCTCATGGATACTAGTCAGATTTGTTACCACTGAGAGCCACAACGGGAACTCCTACAAGTATGTTGTTTAATATTCAAATACTGGAGGAATTTCTACATGTTTTTCCATTATTTATTTCTAGTTCAACTTTGTATAAATTTAAGCCTTTTGAATTTTGTAACTTATGTCTCACAAAGCGATTTTACTTGGTGAATGTTGCATGAATTTTGTAACTTATGTCTCAAAGCGATTTTACTTGGTGAATGTTGAAGTGAATGGATATTCTGTTCTTTGGTGAAGCTGTCAGTGGGGTCAAAGTGGTTGGTCTTGTCCAAGTCTTTTATATTCTTATCAACCGTTTGCCTATTTGTTTCGTCAATTACTGAAATAGGACTGTTGAAGTCTCTAATTTTAATTGTAATTAGTCTATTTTTCCTTTCAGTATTATCGTTTTCGCATCATGGATTTTTAAAGCTCTTCTATTAACTACAAACACACTTTAAATTGTTATTTTTCCTTGGTAAAATGTTCCTTTTATCATTCTCTAACGTCCTCCTTTATCCTTTGTTAGTCCTTGTTCTGGAGTCTACCTTGGCTGAGATTAATATAGCTACACCGGCTTTCTTTGATTAGAGATTGTATGATATGTCTTAGTCTGTTCTTTCACATAATCTATCCACGTCTTTTCTCTTTTTTGAGGCACTCGTCTTTCCTTTGATTTGAAGCGAGTTATTTCTACTCTGACTTCAGCTCTATGATGGATTATAAAAACCTTGTTTGTAGACTGTTGGATTTTTATTGCTATAGAGGTGCTTGGAACACTACAGTTTTTTGAATTCTAAACAAAAGAGATAAATTTTCAATTTATGCTTTGCTGCATTTTTTTTTGTGGGGGGGGAGATTGGAATAGTGAGGTTCCTCCAGATTTGTCAATGCCGCTATAGCTCTCTGGCAATGTTCACAGCCACACTGGCCTTGTCCATTGAGAGGGCTTATAAATCTCCCTGATATTTGGAAAGAAAACCTGTCAAGATGAATGCTCTTTGGTAGAATCTTCCTTATTCACCACAAACCCTTTTGGTCATTTTGTGCTAAGAATTGCTAGTTTCCCATTACAACTTTGTTCTTGTAAGAGAACTCCAATTTTAATTTGGACAAGTAGATAGGGATAAAAGACCACATTTCTTAACTTTTCTAGCAGTTATTCATGTGATGACATTATAAACAAAAAGATACATTATTAGGTAGGTTTTCCTGAAAGCCTGATTAAAGGGAACTGCCCCATCTGGGAGATGTACATTTATACATGTCAACCTTTCTTTTTTCAGTGGAAATTATGGCAGGAGCCCCAGCAGGCAACTTGGGTTATGAAGTGATTCTAAGGAGGGGAGGCTCAGCTTTCTGGAGCCAAACCATAGGAGTCCTTCCCACTCACTTCCTCCCTCTCTCCTCCCTTCCTTCCTTCTTTCCTTACTTCCCTCTTATACTTTACAAATATGTATTCGTTTTTCTCTGTGCCAGGGATTTTTCTAAGTACTAAGTAAGAGTGAATTTTTTTTGAAAAAAAGAAACTCATTGACTTCATGGATTTTTGAGGGTTAGAGATAGGCAATACGCAAACAAATAAAATATAAATTTCTGCCAATGATAAGCGTTGTCAATAAATGATCAGAGCGTGTACTAGCCTAGGGAGAGGTGGCTATAGAAGGCCACGTAAGTATCTGAGCGTGTACTAGCCTAGGGAGAGGGGGCCATAGAAGGCCACGTAACTAGTGGGGCCATAGAAGGCCCTCCTTTCAAGTAAAATGGAGTAAACAGACACTTGAAAGGTGAGGAGAGGACATTCCTTAGTGGTAGGTGCTGGAGGAATTAAGAAGCTAAGTACTCTGAGGGAGAAGTGCTTGTTTGTTAGAAGAATGGCAAGGCTGGAGTGCGTTTAGGAGTGAAGTGATAGAGAGGACGGCGGGGAAGTCGGAGGAATGACAGGGATTGACTACAAAAGTGCATGAGGGAGTTCCCGTCGTGGCGCAGTGGTTAACGAATCCGACTAGGAACCATGAGGTTGCGGGTTCGGTCCCTGCCCTTGCTCAGTGGGTTAACGATCCGGCGTGGCCGTGAGCTGTGGTGGAGGTTGCAGACGCGGCTCGGATCCCGCGTTGCTGTGGCTCTGGCGTAGGCCGGGGGCTACAGCTCCGATTCAACCCCTAGCCTGGGAACCTCCATATGCCAGGGGAGCGGCCCAAGAAATAGCAACAACAACAACAACAAAAGACAAAAGACAAAAAAAAAAAAAGTGCATGAGGACGCTTTTGGGATTGATGGATACATTCGCCATCTGGATCATGACGGGTTTCATGGCTATATACATCGTCCACATTGAAAACTGAACCTTTTACTTATGTGTTGGTTATTTTATATCAGTCATGCCTCAATCAAAAAAACTGGGGGTGGCGGGCGGGCGGGGAATTCCCATTGTGGCTCCATGGTTACAAACCCAACTAGTAACCATGAGGACATGGGTTCCATTCCTGGCCTTGCTCAGTGGGTCAAGGAGCCGGCATTGCCATGAGCTGTGGTGTAGGTTGAAGATGTGGCTCAGATCTGTGTTGCTATGGCTGTGGTGTAGGCTGGTGGCTGTGGTGCAGGCTGGCAGCTGCAGCTCCAATTTGACCCCTAGCCTGGGTATCTCCATGTGCCACAGGTGAGGCCTTAAAAAAAAAAAAAGTTTCTTTTTAAGAGAGAAAATAATGATAAAACAGAGAAAATACAGTATAAATTTTCAAAATGGGAAAAAAAATATTAACTATGTATAGACCTGACAGAGAAATTTTGTCTAAAATTCATATAGCATTTTGCAACTCTAAAAATTAAGGAATCACATAATAAAATGACAGTAAGAACACTACACCCCCTCTGTAATGGGTACAATTAAGAGAGGTCACTGCACCATCACTTTCATGGATAAAGTTTAAAACCTGATCATTCCCGTTGTTGGTGAGGCTGTGGAGGAAGGGCCTCTATGTCTGCAGGTGAGTGTCACAGAGAGATGATCTGACTCAAATACTCCGATGATGAGAATGAAAAATAGGAGGGCGAGGGAGGAAAGCCAGAGAATGGTCTGAAAAGGTCAGGTGGATCAAGGACTCTGGGCCAAGCGGCATGAATGAGAAAAAACTGTGCATGCTTGATAGAGTTGGAGACAAAAATTTTTTCAGGGAAGAGATAGATTTCTGTAGAGCTAGAAGGGAAAGAGAACATTAAGAGACCTGAGTGAGGCGGTCCCATCATGGCTCAGTGGTTAACGAATCTGACCAGGAACCACGAGGTTGTGGGTTCGATCCCTGCCCTCGCTCAGGGGGTTAAGGATCCGGCGTTGCCATGAGATGTGGTGTAGGTAGCAGACGCAGCTCAGATCCCGCATTGCCATGGCTGTGGTGTAGGCTGGGAGCTACAGATCTGATTAGACCCCTAGCCTGGGAACCTCCATATGCCGCAAGTGTGGCCCTAAAAAGACCAAAAATAAATAATAAATGAAGAGTGAGACCTGAGTGAGCGTCTGAAGAATTCGTATGATAATTGAGGGTAAGTTCTAAGGAGCTCATCTAAGGGTTTCCTGGATGGAGGGGAAATGCAAAAGCAAGTGGACAGAGCCATACAGAACCAAGGAGTCCAGGAAAGGAAGCCAGCGTCGTAGTCTTAGCTTCCTGTGGGGCTGATAGAAAGAGGGGCAAAGTGCATAATGAGGTTCATGCTGATTGTCCCCAGATTAATAGTGAGACCAGAGATGTGAGTGGAGGGAAGAGCTGGGGGGACAGTTTTGCCTGAATCTTGCAGTGGTGCCAGTGGCCCTGGTCTGTCACCTCCGGACTTTGATGTGAGACATCAACTCTTTTGCTTAAACCGTGGTTATCTCGGATTTTATGTGCAAACAAACCAAATTAGTTTCCTTTCTGTCCCACACTCTGAGGTTAGAAACCAGAATTTCTCCTATTAAGCTATTGCATATAATCAGATACCAAGCTCTGGCGGTGAAATAAATTAGCATAGGGCAATTTATAGATCGAGAACAAATTTGCCTTACTTAGTCCCAAGAGCTGAGAATTCCTTTCATAAAGAGACCTGAAAAATTTTCAAAGAACGTGGTAAATGGGAACCTTCATGACCCTGATACCGCAAGCCACTTGAGAAAGGGTTGGATTTCTGCTGGGTTTAGGAAAATCAATAGAGGATGCATTCTCTGGTATCTTTAAGGCCAGTCACGCTGCTTTCATCGTTGGCCTTCCTAGGAAAGGGAGTTATTACATTACACAGGCAATTAAGCTGAAGCTTCTGTTCTTTAGGACTTAGTTCCTGAGCTGTTATGTTCTGATACTGTTGCTCCTTCCTCGGGAGTAACAAACACAAACAACATCGGAGGAGGCGTGTGCCCCAGGGGTGCCGGGCAATTGATAGATGAAGCCCGTGGTCCCAGTATCTCTGCACATCTGCTGCCTCTCCGCAGGAGTCATCCATCACTGCATGGCTGAAAGGGGCCAAGCATCCTCAGAGTCCTGCTCCATGTCTTTGCTTCCAGCTGCCTCGCTAAACATGGCAATCATGACCATGCCTGGGTGGCCAGGCCTCCCACATCTCAAGCTGGCCTGAATGCTAGATGGATGCTTTCATCTTGGCCCTGGTGAAGGGCAGCGTACATTTCAATTAAGAAGTGGCCAGAAATCCCCTCTGAACAATGCCTCGGAGGCAGTGAGGATAGAGGACTGACAATTAGAGGACCTTCGAATTCCATTTCATTCCCCTACTGATTTCCTGAGCCTGGGTAAGTCACTTAGCTACTATGAATCGCTGTTTATTAGGCTACACACTGCTCTATCTAAAATAGATGGGTGATACAGACCTATTGCGTAGCACAGCGAAAATTACTCAGTAATAACCTATGTGGGAAAAGAATCTGAAAAGGAGTCGATATATATAATCAGATGTATAACTGATTGACTTTGCTATACACCTGAAATTAATACAACTTTGTAAGTCAACTATACTCCAATAAAATTTTTAAAAAAACAAAACAATAAAAAAAAACAAATGACCCAGATTCATTTAATAGTTAATGAACACCTGCTAAGAGCTAGAGGCAGTGCTAGGAAGAGAGGTCCAAGGAGAATAAGACACATCTCCTGTCTTAGAGGAGCTCGTGGATTAGTGAGGAAGAGAGAGTCTAAAATAGATATCTTCTTCCTCATAGGGTTTTGGGTGGTTCAATGAGAGGATGTGTCTGAGGGGACTTGAAAGCCGCAAGTTCTCAACAGGTGTAAGCTGCTGCTGCAGCTCTTGAACATGATGATTTTACCCATCGTTAGAGGCATCTGACTGCAGTACTCCACTTCTCCCATTCTCTGTGTTCCCCAAAGTCAGGTAACAAGAAAACAATTCAATGTGTGACCTTTAAAAGTCTTTGTGTCTTCAACAAATTGATTGACGATAAGAAAATAAACCTTTCAAATCTACTGCCTGTATCTAATGAGGTCATTTACATGAAAGTGCGTCATAAATTGTATAGAGCGATAGAGATCAGGACTTTATAATAAAGTTGTTGTAGTCAAGACACGGAAACATCCTAAATGTCTGTTGACAGAGAGTGGATACAGAAGGTGTCGTACATGGAGACAATGGAATATTACTCAGCCGTAAAAAAAGAATGAAATCATGCCATTCGCAGCCACATGGGTGGACCAAGAGATTATTATACTAAGTGAAGTAAGTCAGACAGAGAGAGACAAATATTATGATATCAATTATGTGTGGAATCTAAAAAATGGGTACAAATGAACCTATTTGCCCAAGAGATACAGACTCAGACTTTGAAAATGAACTTATGGTTACAAAAGGGGACTGGGTGGGGAGGGATGGGCTGGGGGTTTGGGATTGGCATATGCACACTGAAGTATATGGCCAGTGGGGACCTGCTGTGTAGCACAGAGAACTGTACCCAGTATTCTGTGATCATCTATGTGGGCAAGGAATCTGAAAGACAATGGATATGTGTATATGTATCACTGAATCACTTAGTTGTACGGCAGAAATATCACAACAGTGTACATCAACTCTACTTTGATAAAAATTTTAAAAAATGGAAAAAAAAATACCACTTACAGTACCATCAAAACACTGGGCATTTTGGATTTCCAGAATCCAGCTGTTTTTTCAGCATCTCCATTATTACCAATGCCGTTTGAAGAAACTATAATACATTTTATTAGAATAAAACACCTCCCGGGTTTTTGAAGTAGTTTACTGATTTCCAAAGTCTTGCCCAGAGAACCTGTTTTCTACAAAGCAGCCGGAGGGATCCTGTTAAAACAGAAGGCAGGAATTACAAATGTAGCTACAGTAGCAGATCTAACACAGATCAATAAAATATATGAAATAACTGTTTTCCCAATGTCCCTCCTTTACTCAAAATACTCCCATGGTTCCCCATTGCAATTAGGGTAAAACTCAAGTTCTTACCACGGTCTATGAGATTTTGCAGATTTTGACCTCTTCTTATTTCTCCATCCTCTTTTTGTATTTTATCTTTTACTCACTCTGACCAGCCACACTGGCTTCTTGGCTGCTCTTCAAACATTATTGGTATTTTCCACCTTGGGAGGTTTGCTGTTCCTATTCCTTTGGCACAGAAAATATCCATCTTGGGTATGTGTTTCCCATGAAGTCTTTCCTGACCTTTTATTCCCAACTGACTCTTCGACCTATTGGCGCCCCATGCATTATTTCTACTTTACTCCTCCCTGTAGGGTTTATCATAACATAACATCATATGTAATTTGCTTATTGATCTCCCTTTGGAATTTTTCCTACTAGAATGTAAGTCCCAGGAGAGCAAGAAATATTTTTACTTTTATCACTTAGCATAGTTCCTGGCAAATAGCAGATGCTCATCGATTCCTATATCAATAAATGATGTATTTCGCTTTTGCAAAACCAGTTTCTCAGGAGTTCCCTTTGTGACGCAGTGGTTAACAAATCTGACTAGGAACCATGAGGTTGTGGGTTCGGTCCCTGGCCTTGCTCAGTGGGTTAAGGACCCGGCGCTGCCGTGAGCTGTGGTGTAGGTTGCAGACGCGGTTCGGATCCTGTGTTGCTGTGGCTCTGGCATAGGCTGGTGGCTACAGCTCTGATTGGAGCCCTAGCCTGGGAACCTCCATCTGCTGCAGGAGCGGCCCTAGAAGAAGAGGCAAAAAACAACAACAACAACAAAAAAAAAAACACAGTTTCTCAGAGTGATGCATGTATACTTACCATCCCCAAAGGGAACCAACACAGATTTAAGAACACATTCACTTTAATATTTAGCGTTTCTACTCAAATGCCACCTCCATAAAGAGGTCCTCCCTTAATGTCATGTCTGAAATAACATCCTCGTCACTCTTTGTTCCTTTACCTGCTTTGACTTTGGTCATAGCCCTCGTAATTACTTTCTGTTTTGTCTCAGGTTGGTTTATCTATTGATATTCTGTCTTCTACACTAGAAGGTCATATTTATGAGAGTAAGAAACATGCCTATTTTGCTCACAGTTACCCCAGTGCTGGTATTGCATCTTTTAGGGGGAAAAAATCATAAACACACTTGTTTTTAAAGTGATCAATGGAGTTCACAGGTGGCTCCATGGGTTAAGCCTCCAGTGTCGTCATTGTGTGGTTCTGGTTGCTGCTGTGGAGTGGATTTGATCCCTGGCCTAGGAACTTCCACAGGCTTTGGTGTGGCCAAAAATAAAAATAAAAAATAAATGGGAGTTCCTGCTGTGGCTCAGTGGGTTAAGAACCCAACATAGTGGCCATGAGGATGCAGTTTCAATCCCTGGCCTCGGAGGGGTTAAGGATCCGGCATGGCTGCAAGCTGCGGCATAGGTCAAAGATGTGAATCGGATGTGATGTTGCTATGGCTATGGTGTAGGCTGGCAGCTGCAGCTCCAATTCAACCCCTAGTCTGGGAACTTCCATATGCCATGGGTGAGGCCATACAAAGAAAATAAACAAATAAATAAAGTGATCACTAAAAGAAAAAAAACTTTTAAATTAATTCAGAGTAGTGACACAGTGGCGTGAAATGTTCCATGAATGTTACTTTTAAAACACTATTTAAATTAGAGGGAAAAGACTAATTAATAACACCAGAAAGAACCCAAGCCTCCAGAAGATTCTAGAGAGTTTAATTTCGGAAAAATGCAAATTGAAAAGTAAATATTGTGAGCTCGTGGCTTTCTGACATGGAGAACTGTCCAACAACTTAGATTCCTGCTTCAGAAATATAGCCCTATTGGCAGAAGTGTCAGAGGTAAAATTTTAGGGCCATCAAAAGCAGCTGGAAATTTAAAGTGGGGGGAATCCTTGCAGAGAGAGAACAATAGAAGGAATAAGAAGAAATCAAAATGTGACTCTGAAGTCAGGCTAAATCCCTGGATGTCAGATAAATTATGACTGGGTGGATTCCCCAGGGAATCAGCAGAAATTCAAACAAACCCAGGGAGAAATCTAACCTAGAAAGATAGAGCTCAGTGGGGGTCTGACCTACAGGTTATCTGGGTTTTCTTTGACAGTTGAGTGCATTCCCCAACTCTGGACAGCTCAGATGACAAAGAACTGGTTTAAAGTGTCAGAGGACAAACCTCCTAAACCAGCAGAACAGCAGAAGGTTATGAGAGATTTCCTGTAAGCGGCCCACACCTTCGGAGGAATGCCAAATTATGCATTACTTCTTTGTTTCAAGACTTGTCTCACTAGCGCCTACTTTTGGTACTTTGCTCAAGCCCTCTCTTCCTTCACAAAAATACGTCTTTTATTTATATCTAGCTTTTGAGATGTTAGACATTTTTTAAAATCACCTCTAGATGGCGAGCTGCATGAAGGTAGGGACTGTATCTATTTTGTTCACGGTAGAGGCTCTAGAGCGTCTCAGGAGCCATTGTGATGATGACAGTGATGATGGTATATGCTCAGTGCCTATTTGTTTAATAAATGATGCATTAAGAGATTAATCATGATGACCCTGTTATAGGGGAGTATAGTGGCGGCTTGTTAGAAACTCAATACCAGGGATCCATCGTTAAGGGACTGTAGGCAAAATGGGACAAGAACGCTGGTTTTTAAATCGAGTACATTGGAGAAGATGTGTCTGGAGCAATTATTCAGCCATGTGTGGATGGGATGAGGACCTTGAACAACTTGGATAGGGTACTCTGCTTAAGGAAATATGCATGGCAGCATAACGGCTAAGGCCCATTCCCGTAAGGGGGTGTAAGGCCCTGGAGGTCTGCAGAGCAGTGACCTCACCTGTGACATCAAAAAATCACATCTCGATCAGCTCTCGTGTGTTCTACAAGTAGCTTGTCATGTATCATATATAACAGACTATACGCATGAGAATATGCATTTTGGATTTTTTTAATACAAGGTGGATTCAAGATTCATTTAGTAACGGTGCTCTACTCTGTCAATGGCTTTCTCGTACATTTTCTTTCTTTCTTTTTTTTTTTCTGTCTTTTTGCCTTTTCTAGGGCCACTCCCATGGCATATGGAGGTTCCCAGGCTAGGGGTTGAATCGGAGCTGTAGCCACCGGCCTATGCCAGAGACACAGCAATGCAGGATCCGAGCCGTGTCTGCGACCTACGCCACAGCTCACGGCAACGCCAGATTGTTAACCCACTGAGCAAGGCCAGGGATCGAACCCGCAACCTCATGGTTCCTAGTCAGATTCGTTAACCACTGCGCCACGACGGGAACTCCTCGTATATTTTCTTAAATGATTCCCAACCTCTTTCCAAAAGAGAAAGAACTTCTTTCCAAAAGTTGGGGATCATTCCAACTTCTTTAGTCACAAGACATAAGCTGGGCTTGATATAATTATTGGCACAAATTATTATATTTGTAAATATGAATTGAACAAATGGATATAAGGATAAATGAATAAAAAAGTGAGCAAGGAGGAGTTCCCTTTGTGGCACAGAGGAAATGACCCCGACTAGCATTCCTGAGAATGCGGGTTTGATCCCTGGTCTTGCTCAGGGGGTTAAGGGTCCGGCATTGCCATGAGCTGGGGTGTAGGTCACAGACGAGGCTCGGATCCCACGTTACTGTGGCTGTGCTATGGGCTGGCAGCTGTAGCTCTGATTTGACCCTTAATGCCCCAGAAACTTCCATATGCTGCGGGTGCATCCCTGAAAAGCAAAAAAAAAAAAAAAAAAAAAAAAAAAAAAAAAAAAGTGACCAAGGAAGAGCACTTCTATCTATATTAAAGACCAAGAAAAGCTCTGTTTGGAGGGGAAAGTTTACTTTCAAAAGCTGTTCTTAGGGGTCTAGGGGAACCCTAGTGGAGAAATCCTTTCTGATTGGCACGCATTTGTCCAGCAGCACCAGCTGTGACTTATTCACTCTTGTTTCTTAGGGGTTGACTTCCGAGCTTATGTAATGAGTGGCTACAGTGGCTTTAATGACAGCACTGCCTGGGCACGATGAATGCCCAGCAGGCAGCTCTCAAGCACAACAAGAAGCAAATACCAGATGGCCAATCTTCCAAAGCCCAGAAGCACTTTGCACCAATCTTACCACAAACTGTCCATTATTTAGACTGAAACCGTCACCAATGTCCTACAGATGCCAAAGGAAACACTAATAACAAGATTCTTGATTCTAGGGTATTTATGGATGCCCTAGGGGACTTGGGAATTGTGGTTGTGTGGTTCGTGACTATAGGGGATCAAGGAAGAAGTCCTTGACTGGAGAAACTTCAACTTACCAACATATGACTTTGAAAGTTCACTTATCCCCCTTGAATGGCAGTTTGCTCTTCTACCCAATGGTGATACACCAGCAAACTCTAAAGGATAAAATGAAGACACACTCCATGTGTTGTGTTGATATGTGTGTACACACGCAAGTGCATGGATATAGACACATTTTATGCCTACTTGTTTTTTAAAAATAATAGTCAAATATTCTCTTATTTTTAATTAAAATGTTTAGCAATGATTTGACATACAAGAAGAAATAAAATGATTTAAGAAGCTACACAGGGAAGTATAAAGAATAATAAACATCCCTTAGTCTACCAACCATATTAAGTCTTAGGATCTTCTCATCATAGACGGGCCTCCTATGTTTATCACACCAGTTGCCGTCTTCTGACCTCAACAGAGACAATAACGACCTTGAATTACGTAGTAACCTATCTCTTGGATTTCTTCACAATTTACTGTTGCGGGGCCCACTCAAACTGCGTAAACTGTATCATTCCAAATGTATTCTGTAATTTTCTCTTCCTCCTGCCAATTCTAAGTGAGGTTTTCCATACGGATGTGTAGAACATGATTCCCTCATTTTTGCTCCAACATAGTGGTCTTTTAAAGGACAATTTATCAATTTACATATGGTTTACTACTGCTGGACATTTAGAATATTCTCAGCATTTTTTCCTCTGGAGTGAATGTAAAAATTTACTAGAGTTTGCCAAAGCATTCCTCAAATAAGCTGTCACAATTTATACACTCATAAGCCAAATTGTGAATGAGCATGCCTTTCCTTCCACATCTTTGTCAAATCTTGGTATGGCCACCAAGTACTGTCTTGCGGGTCTGTTGGGTATGGAATGGTCTCCCACCAGAGTTGTGATTTTCATGTCCCTGATTACCAGTGAAGTTGTGAAGTAGAGCTTTATTTTATATACATTTATAGACTGTTTGCAATCTCCTTTTTTATAGGCTGCCAATTTTTATTTTCATGAGTTACTTTCAGTAACACTAACAAAAATCTAAAAAGTTTTTTTTTCTTTTTAATATAAGGAAAATATGAAGGAAGGCAGGTCACAACTGATAGAACACAACTTGATGTCATCAGTGCTCCATGCAGTTTCTAATAGTGAGTTCTTCCAACTTTAGAGTATAGGCGTCTCACCTCACAGTCACAGGATGGCTGCAGCTTCTCCAGCAGAGCATCATGGACTTAGGTAATCAGAGAAAAATCTTATTTCAGAAAAATAGAACTTTTTCAAAAACCCTGAAGATATATTTGCTTACATCTTAGTGGTTAAAACTGTCATATGCTAAATTTTTTTTTTTCATTTTTTAGGGCCACACCTGTGACATATGGAAGTTCCCAGGCTAGGGGTCCAATCGGAGCTACAGCTGCTGGCCCACGCCACAGTCACAGCAACAGGGATCCAAGCTGTATCTGTGACTTACACCACAGCTCACGGTCATGTCAGATCCTTAACCCACTGAGTGAGGCCAGGGATCGAACCCGAATCCTCATGGATCCTTGTTGGGTTTGTTAACCACTGAGCCACAAAGGGAACTCCATATCCGACAAATTTTGAATGACACAAGGGAGTTGAATATTAAGCTGAGAAACTTGGCCCCAAATACAAAATCAAAACCAGTAAGAGAGGATCACTGAGAGGCTACTGATTATACAATCAGCAGTCTTCCATAAACACATTTGTTTCCATTTTATGTTTTCTTTTGTCTCTTTTGGCTTGTAAAGTTTATGATAACTCATGGATACAAATTCTTTTTTTTTTTTTAATTGTCTTTTTAGGGCCGCACCCACAACGTATGGAGGTTCCCAGGCTAGGGGTCAAATCGGTGCTACAACCGCTGGCCTGCACCACAGCCAGAGCAAAGTCAGATCTGAGCCATGTCTACAACCACAGCTCATGGCAATCCTGGATCCTTAACCCACTGAGCGAGGCCAGGGATCAAACTTGCATCCTCATGGATACTAGTCAGATTTGTTTCCACTGAGCCATGACAAGAACTCCACAAATTCTTCATTGGTTGTTTATGTTATAAATATCTTATCCTTAATCAATAATACATGATCATTTCATCAGATGTGAAAAAGGCATGGGTAAATTAAATTCATGATAAAATTCCTTAAGTTAGGAAATTTAAAATGTTCTTAACATGATAAGGACGATTATTAAAAACCTCCAGTACATTTCATTCCGAACAGGAAAATAATAGGAAAACTAGACAGAAACAAGACAAAGATGCCAAGAACATCTCTTCTATTCAACATGATATTGGAGGTTTTAGATAGAGCATTGTGGGTGAGAAAAAAATTTAAACACACAAAAAGTAGAAAGTAATTAAGAAATAAAACTATCGTAATTGTGGAAGATACTATTAATCATTTAGAATACTCAAAATAGTCTGTAGAAAAATTTTAAAAGATAACAAGCTTGGTAATGCAGCTGGATGTAAGACAATACACAAAGTCTCAAACTGCTATAAACAAAATTTTAAAAAGCAGTCACAATATAGAGAAATCCCAGAGAATATTAAGGACCTAAGAACAAACCTAATCAAACACTTGCAAAATCTTTATGGGGAAAGGTATAAAGCTTAAAGGGATAATGAAGAAGACCTAAATAATTAAAAATACACATATTACGCCTATAAACAATTAGAAAGCATACCATTGTAATGATGGATTTTCCCCAATTTGAACTAGAGATTCAATGTAATTCTTACCCAAAATCTCCATAGCAAACTTTACATGCCAACTCTAAAATGCACAGGGAAGAGTACAGGAGACGTGGAGAGAGGGAAATTGATCTACCAGGTGTCAGAAATTATGAAACTTGAGTAATTACTACCCCCATGGAATTGGTACCTGGATAAACAAATGCACCAATGGAATGTCCTGAAGGGGCCACAGAAGGAGATCTCTGGCCTAGGAGTGTGAGACGTCACGTCATGGTGTGGGTAAGGAGAGCTGATTCAACAAAGGAAACTGGGGAAATAGTTACCCAAGAGAGAAAAAATGAACACGTCGAGTAAGCTACCTCATACTGTAGCTAACAGCTACAGTAAAAGCAGCTCAGAAACAACCGCAACAAGAAAACTTCAAAATTTTTGAAAATCCAGGTCTTTCTCTTTCTGACCCCAACACAGAAAAGAGTCCTTAATAAGAGACACAAAACAGCACTAACTATAAAAAAAGAGTGACAGATTTTACTATGATAAAAGTAAATTATCATTATCGCAAGAATAAAAGGACATTAAAAGTAGGGAGGATACATATATATGTACAATTATATATATTTTAATATTATATATATATACAATTATATATATATATTTAGAAAATTGGCATATATTGGGAGTCTAATTGGATTCTTTAAGGAAACATGCTTATTGAATAACCGTTTGCATCTACTTTGGCTCCTTAGATTCTAAGGTTGATAGATGAATTTTTATGGTCCAATTTATTGCTGGGAATCACAGATTCACTGTGAAATGTCACTCAGAATCTTTCTTCAGCACCAGTGCATGCCACACACTATGCTGGGTGCTCTTGGAGATCAGAGATGAGCCAGAAAGGGTTCTCGCCATGTAATTGGCATAGAACCCATCATTTTCCCGTGTCCTCAGTCCCCTTGGTATTAAAAAAAGACCTTCTCCCCAGTTCCTTCACATCACATTTTATAATAATCTTGCTTCTAGCGAGGGATTGCAGCTGCTTTGAATAAGAGAGTGAGGGAAAGGGCTGGAAGGAATATAATGTCTGTAGACTGAATGTTTGTACTTCCCCCCAAATTCACATATTGAGAATGAATCCTCAATAAGGTGGGGCCTTTGAGAGGTCATTAGGTCATGAGGGTGGAGCCCTCACGGGCGAGGTTAGTGCCCTTTCCAAAGAGACCCCAGAGAGCCCCCTCCCCGTTTCTGCCATGTGAGGACTCAGGGAGAACCAAGAGAGAGCTCCCCAGAAATGGAATCTGTGATGCCTTAAACGTGGACTTTGCAGCCCCCAGAACGGTGAGAAAGATATTTCTGTTGTTTATAAGCTATCCAGTCTCTGGTATTTTGTTAGAGAAAACTGAACAGACTAAGACAAGTAATTTTAGCCTTAGCCTAAACAAGTAAGAAATGATCTAGAAAGTGGTAGCGAGAAGCAGAATGAGCTCTGCATTTGTAGGAGTATTTTAACATGTTGCAAAAATAATCTCTCCTGATGAAACCACCTTAGTGTTTATGTTGAGAAAGTAGGACAGAGAAGGTACACTGGCATGTACATGGCAAGAAAGGGTTTGAAAGATGGTTTAGAGCCAGATTTCTGTTCCTCTGACCTGAGCCTAACTGGCATGGATATAGCCTTGCCCCCTAAGCTGGCAATAGGTATGCAATAAGCCACGATCAATGTGGAAAGCTTTCATGCATTCACATTTAATATTCTGGAACCCCTCAGCATGTCGGGGTTTTTAATCATGCTCATAACTCTGCTCAAATGTCATACTTATAATGACTTGGCTGGCCAAAAGAACATTCTCCCAATCAATCTCTGTTTTTATCTTGGGACTCAGTCCCACCTGACAAAGGTGTCTATGCTTTTGTTCACTGCACCATTTCTAGCATCTGTAAAAGCACTCCCCAGGTAGTTTTTGTGCCTAAAATTGAACTAACATGTCTACATTTTGTCATTGGACCTAAATTTGCTTAAAGTTGCGTCTCAGACTCATTCAGAACTTTGTAGTCTTTAGCAAAGTTTGGGCTACTTTCTGAAAAGCTCGAAAATGTACTCTCTTCTGTAGGTGTATCATAAGCTGACTAGTAATAGCCCCTCTCCAGTAGACAGCAGAGGGGTAACAGGCCATCTTCAGAGGCAAGCTGAGAACGCTGACGTTATCCACACAGTGACTACTTTAAGTAAAAGCCCTCAAAAAATTGCTAGGCAACTCCACTTTTTCAAGAAATATTGTATATTTTTTATTTTTCTCTTTGCAGTCTGATCCAATTAAGCATGCGGGAATGGGGGGCACATTTAATTTTAGTTAAGATTACAGTTTAAATTTACAAGTAAGACCTGAACACTAGCAAGAAAAAATTGCGCAGAAACATGCAAATGAGATACCCAAAGGCTGGTGCTCATAATAAATCAATTAACAGGTTCTGAAACTTGTCAACCTGAAGTCTTCAGGTGAAGTGAAGAAACACATCTTGAAAGCTGCAGAAATGGCAAAATGTCAGACTCCCCTGCTCAAGCTGAGAACATTTTTTTGTAGTCTAGAAAAATGAAAAAGGCACATGACAACCAAAAATCAACTATATGATTTTGGATTCAGCAGCTGCTTTTGCAAATGATGAATGATTCATAAAAAATGAAATTTAAAAATTGATGACAAAGTCTCAACAAAGGCTAAAGAAACAATATCTTGTGGGCAACACTCTCCACTATAATGAAATATAATGCCAGAATACAACAGGGGAGCAACACTTGGAAATAGACAAAACAACAAAAAAGCACTTGAAAATAATTTCTTGGTATCAAAAAAAAAAAAAAAAAAGGCCCAAACAAAAACTATACTCTACTGGAAAACACAAATATTTACAAGTAATTAGAAATAACTGCAATGAAAGAATTAGATAGCAAAAATTATGGGATAAGCCAGAATTTGGTAAAATGTATAGTCTCAATGCATATATTGAAAAATAAATGACTGATTATTAGTAAGCTAAGCGTTTTGCAAAGAAATTAAAATGAAAACCAATAAAAGTAACAAATTAAGGCCAAAGAAAGTATAAGAAAGGAAATAATAATAAAGAAACTAATGATAAAGAAAACAATCATAAGAGGCGATCGACTAAACCAAAAGCTAGACCTTTCAAAAGAGTATTAACATAGATATTTGGGGGAGTTTCTACTGCTGTGGAGTGGGTTAAGAATTGGGCATTACTGCAGCTGTGGCGTAGGTTGCCGCTGTGGCTCAGATTTGATCCCTGGCCCAGGAACTTCCATATGCCATGGGTGTAGTCAAAAAAGAAAAAAAAAAAAAATAGGTATTTTGGCAAAATGGAATAAGCAAAAAAAGAGAGAAGTGACAGACGATATAGAAAATCAAACTAGGGGAGGTGAGTTATAGTTATTTCTGCTAACCATTCTTAATCCAGGTAACAGAGAGTGGATTCGAGTTTGCAAAGAAATGAGACAAGCTTTAAGGAAAGAGCTTAGAAAGGTTGATCATTGCCTCTTAGACGTAGAACTGGGTTGATGGTATCTGGAGAACCAGAGATGGGTGGCCAGAAGAGCAAGTTCATTGCCAGCACCTACCGTCCAGGGCTCACACATCCTGTGTAGGTTACCTTCTTGACTGACATCCAGGAAATGCAGAAACTGGGATTTAAAGATACATCTATTCTCTAATCCACCCCTTGGCCTTTGGCTACATTCTCGGGTCTGTAACATCTCGACAAGGGTCTGTAGTTCTCGCATTGGTCCTTCTCACCACTCATCTTACCCCATTTTCCCCAGGACTCTCTTCACCCCAGCCGGGTGAATTCAGCTCCACTTCTTTGCCCGAGCCATGTCGTCTCCTGCCCCAGGGCTTTGGCACAACTTTCCCCTCTTTCTGAAAGACTCTACTTGCTTCTCCACAGAGCTAACACTGCCTCGGCCTTAAACGTAAGCTTAAAATTAGATTAGGGTCCCCTGCCTTAGGGACGCATGGTATTAGAGTAGGTTATCATGACAACTCCTATGTATGTGTCAACACAGACCCTCTGGCCTCATCTCCCACCAGGGCCCTTGATCACATGTTCTGAGTCCTACATTTCTGGGGCCACAAGCTCCAAATGTGCACCCAGCTCTCATACTTGGTAGATTCCAAGCAGCCTGTGTGGCCACAGCCTGATTTCATGGACCAACCTAACTCAACCTAGCCCACCACCTACAGCAGCAGTCTGGGGTGACAGGGTCCATGGCAGGACTCAGAGAAGCCTTACCCAGAGGGTGACTCCTTGGGTTTCCCCAGCAGCTGCTGAAAAGGCCAGATGATAATCCAGAAGTTCAAGGGCATCGGGCTCCTCTGGGATGAAAGTTGGCTAGTAGGAGACAGGAGGGAACAATCTTAAAAATTCCCTGCCCCTCTCTTTTATTCCCCCAGGCCCAGCTTGCTGCAATGAATGCTAGCCTCCTACTCTCTCAATTTGTCTTGGGCAAACAGTAAGCAGCTTATATACAGCTTCTCTGCTGTTTAGGTCACCAGGCTCAAACTGCAGGTGTTTCATAGAGGCTAAGTGCTCAATTTTGTTGCATTTAAAAACCACCTGGACACTGGAACCCATGGCTTAGAAGGCCCCTACCTGGCTCTACTCTACCTCTCACATGCGGGATGTCTTTAGGGATTTTCTCACCTGGATCCTCATCAGAGAGCCCCTTGGTAGGTCCGCTAGGTTTCCAACTCCCACAGCTGACACCCTCTCTCCCTTGCCTTATTTCCTCCCATTTCTTAAACTGTATTTGCATATATATTGCTTATGTATTTGTCTGTGTTTACCCTGATTTTAAATTCCATGAGGTCCTTCATGGCTTTTTTTCCTCCTTCATACATTATGGATTACACATGCAGTATTTCACTTAATTCTCCAAAAGAACTTGCAAAAGATGCACTATTTTCACCTCTATTTTAGAAATGAGGAAATTGGAGCAGAGAGGAGTCGAGAAATTTCCCCTCAGGTTCACATAGCCAGGTAATGAGACACGGAAGATTTTTAGCCACTGTTGTGTTCAGGAGTGTGGCATCACAGGAGGTCATTTAAGCCGGCAGAGGGGCCAAGGTCACTGGGAAGGTGCTTGCGGTGGGAATCCACTCATTCTGGGATTACCCCTGGGAAGCAACAATACTGCAGAGGTGACAGTGGGTGAGATGGCTGCAGAGGTGACTAAGTGGGTTTCCCTTTCTGGGAACAGAACCCAAAGTTTTGGCCCCCTCGGCTTTCCCTGGGCTAACGCTGAGTGCACTCCCTGTGACATCCCTAGATGACATGAGGTTCTACGTGCAAAAAAACACGGGCCAAGGAGGACACAGAGTCACCACCACTGATGGCCTCCCCTCCTTTCGCCTTACCCTGAACTGTGCTCAGATCCACGCACACACACGCTGCAAGCATCCCTCGCTCTGTGGATTTCCAAGGATGAATCGATAAGTCACACAGAGTTGATTTGCATAAACAGTATGCATCATGTATTGGGTTTTTAGGGCTCCCATCACAAAATACCACAATGTGAGTGAGCCAAACAACCGAATCGCACTATTTAACGTTCTGGAGGCTAGAAGTCCAAGATCAAGGTGTCTGCAGGGCCAAGGCCCCTCTAAGAGTTTTGTTCCAGGTATCTCCCTCAGCTTTGGGTAGTTCCTTGGCTTGTGGCAGCATAATTCTAAGTTTCACCTGGCAGGCTCTGGAGTTCCTGCTGTGACTCAGCAGAAATGAATTCAACTGGGAACCATAGTTTGTGGGTTCAATCCCTGACCTTGCTCAGTGGGTTAAGGATCTGATGATACCGTGACCTGTGGTCTGGTCACAGGCGTGGCTCAGATCTGATTTTGCTGTGGCTGTGGCTGTGGTGTGGGCCAGCAGCTGTATCTCTGATTGGACCCCTAGCCTGGGAAACCTTCATATGCGGTGGGTGTAGCCCTAAAAAAAGCAAAGAAACCCAAACAAACAAACAAACAAACTGGCATTTTCTCTTTGCATGGCTCTATCCCTATCTCCAAGTTTCCTTCTCTAAGGACATCCATCAGATTAGATTAGGGGTCCATCCTACTCTCGAATGATCTCATCTTAACCAATTATGTCTGCAATGCCCCTATTTCCAAACGAGGTCACTTTCTGTGGTATTGGTGGTTAGGACCTCAACATGAACTTTAGAGAGACACCCCTCAGCCCATAAACAACCTCATATGTCTAAAGGGTGATTCATTTTGAGGCATCCCTTCCCTTCTTCTGATCACTGGCGTCAGCACATAACAGTTCTGGGTCCAAATTGCCTGCATTCAAAACCAAACTCTACCACTTATCAGCTGTGTAATTTTCAGCAAGCTGCTTTCCCTCTCTGTTCTCAGTGTCCTCATTTATATACCTGGAAGGATGATCTCCCTGGGTAATTGTGAAGAATAAAGGAGTTAGAATGCGTGTAGTATTTAAGCACCAGGCATGTAGCTCTGGATAAGTTTCCTTTTATTGCTGTAAATCCACCACCTTGCTTTCTGGTGGAGTTTGCATTTACAAAGTGTGTTTCTGTATCTAACACTGGTTATCAACACAGAATCCTGTGTGTTGGACCAGGATTTTTTAAATTCCCATTTCCAAATGCATGCAGGTCAAGGTACAGAGGTGCAAGAAAGCCAAGGGCCTTGTCCAAGAAAACCAAGTAAGCAATGGCCACACAGCACTGGATCCCAAGAGAAATGTTTGCCACTTTGTTGTCTTTAATCAACACCAGTCCGCAGGGTGGAGCGGATTAAACTTAAGTATTAAGATTCCATTTAAAAAACCTCAACTGACCATGGCATGAAGCAACTAGTCAAACCATGGGCCAAGAGAATCTTGTAACAGTATCACGGTTTAGTGACGGTGTCCTCTCATCTTTTCTTTGGATTTTCAATCCCTTTTTTAAGCTCTGTGGCGGTCCCATGAAATTTATCTATAATGTGTTATTCCTGAAACCTCTAGAAGGGGAAAGATTGAAAATTCTATGTGTTTCTCATACCTTTGGGAAATGATGAGGGGAAAACACGATGACATTATGTGAGCTTTTGAAATTCGCCCAGAAATAAATTGATGCCTTTTTTTTTTTTTTTCTCCTTTAAGGCTTTCAACATGGACGACATGAATGGCTGAATTTGAAATTGCTCTGAGTTTGCAATGGGAACTCCTGTGGCGCCCCAGAAATCCAATTATGGTTGGGAAATCATATAACAATATGGGAACCTATGCTGATCAAAACAATATTTTACTAAGTTCACTGAAGATGAGGATTGAATAATGCTGAAGTGTGAAATCCTCAATTATGCATTCAGTTCCAAGGGAAGAGATGCCTCTTTGCCAGATACTTGCAATTTTTCTCACCCTGGAAATATTGAATATAATCTCCCTGGAAGATGCAGTTCTAAACACGAATAAACAAGGTGCAATGACTCTATTAGGCCACAGCCATAGTAACGTGGGATCCGGGCCATGTCTGCGACCTACACCACAGCTCGTGGCAATGCCAGATCCTTAACGCACTGCGCGAGGCCGGGAATGGAACCTGCGTCCTCATGGATGCCAGTCAGATTCATTTCTGCTGAGCCACAACAGGAACTCCCCTCATCCTATGTCTTACTTCATAAGCAACACAGAAAATTTTTATTCCCCCCTTGCATGTTATATCAAATATTATTTATTTTTAAAATTTATTTTTATTTTTTGCTTTTTAGGACCACACTCACGGCATATGGAGGTTCCCAGGCTAGAGGTCGAATAGGAGCTACTGCTGCCGCCCTACACCACAGCCACAGCAACGCAGGATCCAAGCCGCATCTGTGACCTACCTCATAGCTCATGGCAATGCCAGATACTTAACCCACTGAGCGAAGCCAGGGATTGAACCCACAACCTCACGGTTCCTAGTTGGATTTGTTTCCACTGCACCACAACGGGAATTTCTCAAATATTGTTTAAAATTTAACCATAAAGAAGACATTTATGCCTGGAGAGGTTAAAAGGCACGCATAAGGATATACAAAATGTCTAAATTCTCAGAATAGCCAATATCCTTATTTTATTATTATTATTATTATTATTTTTTTTTTTGTCTTTCTGCCATTTCTTGGGCCGCTCCCTCGGCATATGGAGGTTCCCAGGCTAGGCATCTAATCGGAGCTGTAGCCATCGGCCTACACCAGAGCCACAGCAACGTGGGATCCAAGCCACGTCTGCAACCTACACCACAGCTCATGGCAAGGGCAGATCCTTAACCCACTGAGCAAGGTCAGGGATCAAACCCGCAACCTCCTGGTTCCTAGTCGGATTCGTTAACCACTGCGTCACGACGGGAACTCCTACTCTTTTTCTTTTTTTTTTTTTTTAAAGAAGCTAATTATTTTAAAAATGTAGTCTAATTTTACATTTAGTTCCTCAAGATCTAGGGAGGCATACAGCAATCTCTACCGCTACAGCAAGTGATTTCAGAATACCACAGTTTCTGAGGTTTTGTTTAAAGTAGCACTATCTGCTTCTTTCTTGCTGGCAATTTCCACATTTCCTGATTCTAGTGTGCTTCTCTGGGGCATGCTTCTTTCACCATCCTTCATCTATAGTGACCTATTTGCAAAGCAAGCAAAATAAACAAAGCAAGAGTCGATAGGTTTTGAGAGATGCTGGTCAGTGAAAATGGAGAAGCAGCTGGCAACAGGCTGCACATTCTATTTTTTTAAAAGCTGCCTCTCCATTCCAACATCCTATTAATTATGTTTTGTCATCATTCATACACGGCCTTTCATTCACTTAATAGAAATTATGTTCTGAGTGTTTTGTGTGTTCGAGGTGATGTATCCAATGAGATGGGCAGTTGCAAAAGCTTTGAGAGTCACAGAGGGCCTGTTTTAGGAATTAGACCAAGTAATTGTCCTTCTTAAAGGATTCTGGGTGCCTTTCAGCGGCTCCTTAAATTCCCTCTGCTTGTTTGCAACCTGTAATATCCTACAAGCTCACTACAAACAGTGTGAAATGCCACAACATCCCATTGAATCTGACTCTGTGCCCATGGGTTTCTATTTTAATGCATGAAGACTATCCATCAAGTACGTGGTTTTAGTAGTTGAGGACAATGGACTCTTTTGAGGATATCTTAGAAATAGCAAACTCTTTTTTGTGTTGCTGTATCTGGATTCATAGATCTCTAAAGCTCAGCTATGAACTGCTTCATACCTGTGGACTCAGATTAAGTACCCTGACTTGAAAGAATCCTGTAAGCTTCATAGCAGCAATCCAACACTGTACCAGAAAGGACCTTTCCGCTGATACCTGGGGTTCCCCCCAGTGGGGGGCTAGCTCTGGCCAAGTGCCTTCCCCAAGACTGTCACTCTGGTTGGAATTTGCGTACTGCTTCCAGTACTCTCCCTGCTCCCAGCACTCTGATTCCTGAAACCCTTGAGGCTCCCCTGGTCTACTGAATATCTCATATCCGTGTGCTATACATGGATATCCTGATCAGATCCATCCACTGTAAATTTGGTAACATTGTCACCCAATCCCCTTAGTAATATTCTCCAGGACAACATGAATTATTCAGCTATAATGGGAATGGCTGCTGTCTTGGCCCAATTCCCATTAAGAAAGTGAGATAAATTTTCGCTTTCCACAGGGGAGGGAGGAAATGGAAATGACAATAAAGCCAGACAAGGAAATGCAAGGAGAAAAGCAGGAAAGGGCAAGGATGATTTTCGTATCTGCAGTAGTCCCTAGATTTATGTCTTTCTGGATTGGGTCAGTGAAGCGGATTACAGACTCCAAGAGATATTTGAAATGGCTGCGATGGTCCTACCAGCTCCAGCTGCCACATAACCGCAACCATCCCCACCAGTGGTCAGCTGATATAGACAATCACATCGTGGTGGCACCAAACTAGGATGAAAAGAAAGCATTTGGAGAGCACAGAAGGCCATGCAGAACTCCTGACCAGCTAGTTCCATGGGCTGTCTTTCTCCTTTCTTTAACCTCCTCGAAATGAAACGATGCACCGAGGATAAATTTTGAAATCGATGTTTTGTATCGTGATCAGATTTTTCTGTATTACTACTACTAATAGACATCCCGTTGACCCTCATAACCATGTGGGATGTACCCAAACCTTAATTCGTTCTTCCATTTATCTCTAGCCTTGTGATCCTCATTGCTTCGTCTAGAATTTCAATCAAGATGCTGAAGGTCCCATGGCTCTTCCAAGACCACACACTCAGGCAGTACCAGACCAAAAATTTGAATCCAGATCTGTCTGATTTCCAAAGGTAACCAAGCTTTTATCTTTACCTATTATGTTCATTATGCAAGCTCTGTTTTTGTGGGGGGGTTTGGGTTTTTTTGAATAAGAATGATTCTTTCTCTTAGCCCTCAATCCTGCTCATGTTATAAATGCTCAGTAAACTTCGATGGAACTGAATGTGAGTTGCAGAATGAGAATACCAAATTCTTATCTTGGCTGCTAGCAACCCCCCACAGCTGGTAACGACTGCACGTATAAAACAGTGCTGATCTTCTAGTATAAAGCCTCGGGGTTTGCTTCCCAGGGACTCTGGAAACCTGGTCTCAGGAAAATCCTGGAACACAGACACTTTTACAAGAGCTCTGCAGCCTACTAAATTCTAAAAAAAAAAAGTTCAGAGCTAAATTTTGCTACGGAAGGAGGCAAACTTGAGCTCTGAGGGTTTAATTACTTATGCCAAAACAAAAGAGCCAGTTTAATAGGATAATTGCCTATGAAAGGGAATTAAATAGAATCAAAAGAAAAATTGAAGCCACAATATTCTCTTGCCTGCTGGAGGAGCAAAGCTAATTGTTTTCCATCTGAAGTTCCCTTTTGGTTGTCTCATCCAGCTAATCTTCACGTTTTTGAATTATACCTCAGATACTCATTTTGACTACTTAGGAAGTAAGGGTTCTTTCATTCTGGCCTTTGAAGTTGATGGGTTTAACTTGCTTTGGGTTGAAAATATTGACATAAAAATGTATAGGATAGAAAAAGGGGATGCATGAATTGTTCTCGTGACCTCCATTCTTACGTCATAAACTGCTCGCTGGTCCTTGCAAAACTCACCTTTGTGATGATATATTTTTAAGGGAAATAGGATTTAGAACACAGAGAGTGTAATTCTGCTTTGTTCCTCAGTAGTCACAGCACACTTAAATTGCCATGATTAGTTACTCACATCCACACTCTGAAGAGTACTGGCAAATCGGAATGTTTCCCCAGAACAGGTGGGTGACAGACCATGACCTGTTTCAAAAGATAAAAGGATAAGACCCAGTGTTGGCATGTTTGCAGGGCAACAGTCCCCTCAAGTTCTGTTGGAATGAATGTAGACTGCTCCCCTGTTTCTGAAGGACACCTTGGTAACACACACAAGGGCCTTTAGAACTGTTCCCACCCTATGACACGACGCTCGGACTCCTCGAAACGTAGTCCAAGAAGAGTCGAAGGCCAGCAAAGATGGTGTTGCTATAATACGCTTTATTATTCTGAGCTTTTGAAACTTACATACCCTTTAAAAACCGAGATTAGCTAAAGATAGTAAGGCATTCATAAGGGTATACTCTGTAGCCTTAAATAACGTTTTGATCACTCTTTATTGTCATCTCTCCTCCGTATTGTTATCAAATTGTTTTGTGAGACCAATTAAATTAAGCAGAGGCTATGGAAATGTGGCTTGTAAAATTCTTTGCACAAGCACCTTTTTCTAAATTGTGCTTGGGCCAGGTGTTGCATAACTCCCTTATATACCAAGAAACTTCTGTTAGGATTTTGCTGGTCGGCCTCCAAATTAGTCTAAGACAATCTGTGGCCAAAAGGGATCCAATCACTGAGGGAATAAATAGGTCAGAGTAACGATAAAGAATTTTACTTGTCCGTTTAGGAGACTGTAGGTCTTGCAAGTGGCAGTGGCCTCTGGAATGTTTGCTAGTTTGGCCTGAAAGTCAAAAGAGAATTTTGAGCTATAGGAATGGGTGATTAAAAATAAAGCCGTGGGGAGTTCCCATCATGGTGCCACGGAAACAAATCTGACTAGGAACCATGAGGTTGCGGGTTCGATCCCTGGCCTTACTCAGTGGGTTAAGGATCTGGCATTGCCATGAGCTCTGATGTAGATCTCCGACAAGGCTCGGATCCAGCCTATCTGTGGCATAGGCCAGCAGCTACATCTCTGATTCGATCCCTAGCCTGGGAACTTCCATATGCCATGGGTGTGGCCCGAAAAATAAAAATAAATAAATAAATAAATGGAAACTTAAATAAATAAATAAAAAGGGAGAGGACTTTAAGGCGTTCAAATGCCGTTGGAAGGAGCCAGTTTGTAAAGGGAAGGTGGTAGATTGGGGTGCACCCTTGGCAGGTGGGGTGCAGGTGTGAGCCAGGATGCAAGGCAGAAAGATTACCCTTAGATGGGAGAAAAGTTCTGCTTTCCACCATATGCTGATGAGGATGAGGAAAGAGCAGGCAACCACAGGAGTCCAGAAGGGATGATGCTAGGAAGCTGACGGCTGAACAGGGGAAGCGTACTGGCTGAGGGGTAATGCTGAGGTCACGGGGGGTGGGGGAGACCTCACACCATGTGTGCCTGGAGGCACCTACCTGGGAAGGCTGTGTCATTTTCTCTGGCGTCATCCAATAGCCCAGATGGCAAGATCAAGAATACAGTCGTTCTCTGTTAGTGAAGTTAAACAGCGGGGCTAGTATCACACAGTAAGTTCCTTCATTCAACAAATATTTATTGCCCATCCATTTCGAGGCAGGCGATGTATTTTAAGCACCTGTGAAAAAAGCGACTCCATGAAATGTCTACACTTACAGAGTTTACATTTTCGCAGGCTCAGTTTTAGAATCGGAGTCATTCCTGTATAAATACAAAATGTTTCAACCTCCTGGTGATGATAAATCTCTCTTTCCTACCTTTGGGGAAAAAAATAAAGCTCTAAACTCTTTAAGCAAACGCATAAAGTATCAGTGGAATTAAAGTTTATCCTGCGTACTTACAGCATATATGCCACACAGGAGAGAATGTAGAATATAGACTCTAAAGGGCAAAAATTTTATGTAATCATGCAGGAAACTTTTGACCCTAGAGTTTCTTCGCTTCAACGCAGTGCTCTTTTAATTAAGGAAATATTTCTCATTTATGTTTACATGCCTAATGCCTAGGACAATATCTGGCATGTGTTCGGTGCTCAATAAAAGTTTGTTGAATTAATGAATGAATTAGTTCAAACATGGCGATTGGATAAATGGAAATAGCAATCTCTAATAAGAAATAGAATGTCCTATCAAAGGAAATTGCATGTGTCAGGATTATCTGCCATCATGCTCAACACCAGATATACATAGAACTCATTAACAATGACAGAGGCACCCATCAGCACCATTTGGTATAAAAAACAACAACATAAAAATGCTATGTGACAGCCATAAAGCATATGGTAATCTGGAAGACAGGTTATCACCTTAACAATGTTAATTTCAGCAATTTTCATTCAAGCCACAAGTTTTGGGTGTTTTATCACTAGGCTTTTATAACCTTCAAACTCTTGCTACAAAGTTCAATAAATTTTGAGTGGAAGAGGCACTTAGCTGTGAAATACAATTATGGCCTGATGTAGCCTGAGTAATTTGGGGCCATAAAACTATGGGAAACAGAAGAAACAAGGTTGTTTGCAGTGGTTATTTTTCTGAAAATAAAAAATTGGTGAGATAGAAGAAGCCTCATCTTTGTAAATTTCCTACTTAACCCAAGCAAAGGCTCCATTTGCTAATTCGCTCATGCTCTGTTTGCTTATCTGTAATGTGAGCATTATATTAATAACAAACATAATTGTGCTTCCAACATGTGCTTGGTCAGATGTTCTACAAATTTTTGGAGACTGGAGATCTAGATTTAAATTCTGACTCTGCCCCTGACGTGTGTGTGTGTGTGTACGTGTGTGTGTGTGTGTGTGTGTGTGTGTGTGTGTGTGTGTGTGTGTACTTTAGCTTCTGTTGTCTTAGGCTGCTGCCTGCTAGGCGTGGCCATCGTGCCATTTACCACTGGTTGGTGTAGTTCCTCAAAGATCATTTTTCTAGAAATCTTTTCATATGAGTTGCCTGTCTGGTCATGCAGGTCTACCGTTTAGATACACCGATGAGCAAACCTGTGGGGAGAAGTAACTCCATTAACTGCCTGCCCCCGAATGGACAATAGTGATAATCAAATCCAATCCGATCTTCCTTGGCAAATATTTTAATTTTTTACATGGTGCTTATTATGTAAACACTTCTACAAACAGTAAGTCATTGAACTTCCATAACAACTTCATGAAGCCAATACTATCATTACTCTGTAGATAAAGACACAGCTACAAAGAAATTAAATAACTTTCCCATGAGCTAGGAATTGAAAAGGCCAGGATTCAATCCCAGGCACCCTGTGTCAAGGGCTTTGTTTTTTTATTTCTTTATTTTTGCTTTTTTTTTTTTTTTTTTTTTTTAGTGCTGCACCCACGGCACATGGAGGCTAGGGGTCTAACCGGAGCGATATCTGCTGGCCTACACCCCAGCCACAGCAACATCGGATCCAAGGCACATCTGTCACCCACACCACAGCTCATGGCAACACTGGCTCCTTAACCACTGAGCGAGGCCAGAGATCGAACCCACAACCTTAGGTTTCCTAGTTGGGATTTGTTTCCACTGCGCCACGACGGGAACTCCAAGGGCTATGTTTTCAACTACTAGAGTACACTAGATATAAATGTGATTCCTAGGAAAAAAATAATCTGCATTGGGTAAAGAATTTAAAATGTATTATCTAATTAATTTTTTCATTCAGAAGATTTACCAAGACCCAGCTGTGTGCCTGGCACTCTGTTAAGTGCTGGGATATGGCACTTACTAACTGAAACCGATAAGGTTCCTGGTCCCATAGATCTGACAATATATGGAGGGAAAAATGGCAATTATAAGCCATCACAAAAGTAAATGTGGATGACGAGGCTTCAAAATGAAGATTTGTTTGCATGTGTGCTCCTGCCTTCTAGGCTGGTTTCAAAAAGCCATCTATAATCAGGGCGACAATTCTTTTTACAATACAGATTCGATTCATATCCTTTGAATGAAATTTATACTGAAGTTAAGACGTTAAATCAATTTTAAAAACGCCTCTTGGTTTTGAGAAAGCAGAAAATATATATTTCAAACTTAGCATTAGATAGATATAGATGAGGTAATATGAGAAGAAAGCTGGAAACTAAAAAATAGTAAACTTCAATTTCATATCATGTGCATTCATATAGAAAGTCTTATTTCCTCACAATCAGATAAATGAATTTTTATCCATGTTTGATTCTCCACTGTCTTAAATGTCTCTATAATAAATAATAAAAAATAAATCAGTGGTAATACTTGGAGCCAAATGATGAAAAAAAAGTACCGTTTGTTATAAATATAAATGGATGAAACTTGTACCATAAAGAAAGCAAGCCTAGCGGCCTATGTCCACAGAGATAAAGACTAAACGAAGTCTGTTTTCAGGGATCCACGCTGTTGGCATCATTGCGATCCTTGTTTTACTGTTATTTGTCCTGAAAGGCTGAACATAAGCTCTGCCTTTTCTTGGATTGCTTCTGTCTTAGAAATCCATGATTTCCGGAGTTCCCGTCGTGGCTTAGTTGTTAACAAATCTGACTAGGAACCATGAGGTTGCAGGTTCGATCCCTGGCCTCGCCCAGTGGGTTAAGGATCTGGCATCACCGTGAGCTGTGGTTTAGGTTGCAGACACGGCTCGGATCCCGCATTGCTGTGGCTGTGGTGTAGGCTGGTGGCTACAGCTCCAATTCGACCCCTAGCCTGGGAACCTCCATATGTTGCGGGAGTGGCCCTAGAAAAGGCAAAAAGACAAAAAAAAAAAAAATCCGTGATTTCCTTGATTCATCAATTTTGTTTTGTGTGTGTTCTAGCATTTGTTCTGCCAGAGGGGATCTCATTTCACTCCTCCATGTCTTCAGGACACACGCAATCACCACGCAGAATGACGACCTTGTAAACGATGGCCCTATTCTTTGGCTTAGAATGTGGAGGACGACGTTGGGCCCCTCAAATTTTCAATTATGTGTTAACCTGTGTGTGGCAGCTGAAGGTACCAGCCACATGAGAAAAAAATGCATGTTCTATCTCCATCGCAGAAGGACCGGGCCTTGGGACGGAAGGATGGTCAGAGTACTGTAGTCACAAGCTCTTGTTTTCCTTCTGCTCTTTCCTGGCAGCTGGAAGTAAAGGATTCCAAATGGCAGAGCCACATGAAGGAAGCAATCTGGCTCCCTCAGCCGCTGGTGACCTGGGGAGGGAGAGCCACCACGAGGGCCACCAGGAGAGCCACCAGACCAGGACATGAGGGAGAAATAAAACGTGACAATGAGCCACGAAGACTTTAGGGCCACTGGGTAGTGTGAAGTTTTATGGCTAATTCAAAGAGCATACAAGACATGTGGTGGAATCATCACCATCATTACTATTATAATTATAAAATTAAATAAACATAGCACATAGAGTTCCTTGGTGGCTCAGCAAGTTAAGTATCCAACATTGTCGCTGTAGCAGCTTGCTACGGTGCTGGTTCAATCCCTGGCCCAGGAAGTTCCACCTGCTGCAGCTGCGGCCAAAAAATAAAAAATAAATAAATGTAGCACCTTAACTACTTAACAAATAATTATGATTTAATTCCTGACATTGAGAAATTATTATATCCTAGATTTTGTGTTGAGTACTTTTGTATATTAACGAATTTGATTCTCCTAAGTAAATGACCCCTACAGGATGCGTTTCTAATTTGAGAGCAAGGGTTGTTGAAAAAACACGGAGTTCTCCCATCCAGGTACAGACAAGGCAAGTCTTTCCGAAACATATCACTGAATGAGGACGCCATTCTAGAGAAACGTGCAACCAGCCACTTTCCAATGAATCCAATGAATCCGTTTTCTGTTACTTGAAATTAGGTTAGAAGTGTTAAAATCTCCAATGATATGCATGCAAAGTTTACAGGTTAAAAAAAAAGACTGGCTCAAATCCAAAACATAACAATCTTTTATTTTCTTCCATAAATAGTATGTTGCCAACTGAAATCAGGCATTAACTAAGCTATGATTCACAAATGTGCAGAATAGAACTCAAGTACTAAGAGTAAAAGCAGCAATTATTCTACATGAGGTAACTAATTTGTCAAAAGAGACTAAGTGAATTCAGTTTTTCCACGTCAACCATAAATATGTAGCATTTCTGAAGATGGACCATTGGGTCTGGTGAGTAACAGCTATTTGATCTATTTATCAATATAAACTTGCCTCTCATCCCTGCGGTGTTGGGGCATTCTTGAAATGCCATCACCTGCAAAATGGCCCTGTGAGCTTGGGCAGGTCCCTTCTACCTGTGCAGCATACATAAAATGAAGACAGGTAGTCGGATTGATGTGTAAGTTTCTGTTCCCCAGGCTGGGTTCCTTCTCTCCATGGAAAAGCAGACAGTACCAAGGGTAGAATCAGAGGTTTGGACTCAAGTTCTACTCTAGTTTTTACTAACTTTGAATTAAAAGAAGTATTTTTATTCCCTAAGCTTCTTTTTTTTTCACATGTAAGGTGACGATGATAATAATTACCACTTCGAGTGTATGTGGCAATCAAGACAAATATTTCAAAAACAATTAGTGAAGTGGGAAGTCCTCTACATACCATGTGCCGCACTCATCTCTACAGATACAAGGATGACAAAAAGAGGCTCCTGCCTTCTGGATATTTGTCATAGGGAGGGAAATGAATAAATAATAGGCTAAGAATGGATACCCCTTCTAAGGGCTTGGTACGTGCCAGCTCTGAGTCAATCTCTTTCTTGATTCACTCAGTTAGCAAATATTTCCTGGGAGCCAGTACCAGGTGGGTACCAGGCACTGCTTGTCACTCACTTCATCTTCTCACATCGTCTTTTTGTATTCGTCTTCATGAGTCATGAGACACATTATTTTGCAATGCTCCTTCCACAGGAAGGATGCTGAGCCTCAGAAAGTTTTCAGTAGCTTTTGCCAATTCAGAAGAAGGTAATACTTGGTAAAGTTGGTTTAGGATCTTAAGCCTTTCTGAATTTAAGATCTATGTCTTTACCTAAAATTTCACTGGCTCGGAAAGGAGAGCAACCAAGGAGGTCTGGGGCTGGGGCAGAGAGGAGAGATGACCTCGTGGTGTGGGAGGTGTCTAGAGGAGACAGAAGATTCGGGACCTTTTTAAGACAAAGGGTCCAGCAAATGTAAAGATGTAGAGTCTGACAACAGATGGCACCCGAATCTGAAATGTCACTAAATAAGTAGGTCTTCGGTGTATATTTTGTACTTAATATTTTATGCTAAACTGTCACATGGCTGGCTGGGCTCACATAATTACTTTCCCCTCCCTCCACCACTACTCTAATTACTTTGTCCATGGCTCTGCCTTTCTCCTCCCAATTCATTCTTCCTAATTGAGATTCCAAAGAAAAATGACTCCACCATACTCAGAGCTGGTTGAAGCAATTTTTCCAAAGATATGGACAGCAGACTACGTTGATTTCAGCTCAGAAATACGGGCTACCAAAAATAAACTCATCTCTGTCCACAGCTTTGCAGCCAGAGGAAACCAAGCAGGTGACAATGAAGCTAAGAGCAGCTCCATAGAACACACTGAAATAGTACAGAAGGGCCAGCCCCAGGAACCCCAAGGGAAAGTGTGTGTGTGTGTGTGTGCGCGCGCGCGCGCACGTACAAAACCTTCCAACTATCCACAGGGAAAGCGGATCACAAAGTTTATGCTGGAGCAGTTCCCATTGTGGCTTAGCAGCAGCAAACCCAACTAGTATCCATGAGACATGGGTTTGATCCCTGACCTTGCTCTGTGGGTTAAGGATTTGGCGTTGCTGCAAGTTGCGGCGTAGGTCATGGATGCAGCTCGGATCCCATGTTGCTATGGGGTCTAGGCCAGCAGCTGCAGCTCCAATTCGACTCCTAGCCTTGGAATTTCCATATGCCATGGCTGCAGCCCAAAAAAGACCAACACAATGTTTATGCTGGAAAATGCACCTGTTCATGTTATGACATATAGACAGTAATTAGGAAGATGATACAGTGAGGCAGTTAAGAGGAAGGCCTGTGGAGCCAGGCTACTGGGTTTTATGACTTTGGGCAGCTGACTTTAATACTTGGTGCCACAGTTTTCTCCTCTTCGAAAGGAGGATGATAATTCTGCCTGTCTCCTAGGATTACTCTAAGGAATAAATGTGATAATTCATGTAGCCAGCAGCACCTGGTAGAGGCTCAACAAATAACAACTTTTTGTGTGTTGCTTTTGATGTTATTACTGTAATTCTATGGCACACCTTTTTAAAATTCTAATCTTGGTAACAATAAAACAGCCTTATTCCGTCTTTGTTGTTGAGGAAAGGGTGGACCACAGAGTTCAAAAGAGTTGTCCAAGGTCACAAAGAAGGCAAAAGAAACAGAATTTGAATCCAAGTTTATTAGACTCTAAAGTTCGTGTTTGGAGATCCCCGGTGGCCTAGAGGTCAAGGACGCGGCATCGTTACTGTTGTGGCTCAGGTTACTACTCAGGTTCAATCCCTGGCCCAGGAACTTCCGCATGCCATGGGCCCAGCCAAAAAATAAGAAGAAAACGTTAAAAAAATAAAAATAAAGTTCATGTTCTTCCTGCAAACGCTGGTTGTGTCTCAGCGAATAAAATATACCCAGGATGACGGCAGAGAGACTGGAAGTCCAGGCAAAAGGGTCCGAGGGTAGTACCTCATTTATACAGGGAGAGTGCAGTGTAGAATTAGGCAGTCCTGGCTTTGAACACATGCTCTGCCACTTACTGTCCAGGACTTGTAACTTCTTTGAATTTTACAGAGCCTCAGTTTCCTTCTTTCTTTCTCCTAAGACAGGCTGATAGGAGTTAGTAAAACTGGCTTCACAAGGCTTTTGCTGAGATTATTATCTCAGTTCAATTTTTATCACCCCAAGGAAGCCTTTGTGCCCCTGACAAAATCAACTCTTGTAGATGCTCGTCACACTTAGCAACTCTGATCACAGTCTAGACTACAGGGCAATTCTGTATCCGCCCTTGTGGACATTGGTTTGTGTTGTTCTCCCACACTTGAGCGTATTCCCCATAAGCAACAATTGGCACAGGGCTGGCAGGCACCTGGTATGAGAGCGCTCCCCAAATGTGAAGGTCCTTATCTCTTCACATGCTGGTTCTCACGCCAGTGTTCAATCAACTGCTGTTCAGTGAGCACCCCCGAGAGCTCAAGCGGTGAGTTCATTCACCAGCAGGGGAAGACAGCACCATACTGATTTTCCAGGCTGACTTAACCTGTAGTTTTCCCCATTCAAAATAAGCCACCAGAAGTTAGAAGATGGAGGCCTGCCTTCTCTAGTTTTGGTTATTTTCCACCAAGGCTGAGAAAGGATGGAAGCCAATGATGCCATTCCTTCTAAAAGATCACCAAGGTTGGGTGTCACAAGAGAATTAGCAGAGCTCTATGGTCCTGCCCTTTGAGTAATTGTTCATATCACCCTGGCTTAGGGATGCCTGCTCTGTGGACCTTCACCCTCCTTAGCTTAGGGTCCACAAGATGGGCTGGCCACTCTCCTGCCCAGGGGATGGGGTGAGGGAGCTTAGTAAGTGAGAGCATCCGAGTGAAAAGATATACACGCTTCTTTCTTATCTTGCCTCATCCACCAACGAGCCTCTGATGTCAAGCAGCCTGGTTCCTCTCCTGACCCTCTTTTCTTCTGCAATGGAAGAGGTTTAGCTGAGATGATGTCTGAGGGCTTTTTCAGGAGAGAGAACTCACAGTAGCATCTTCATCAGAAAGTTGAAGGCCATGAAAGTTAGAAAGAGCCCTAGGAGTTCCCGTTGTGGCGCAGTGGTTAACGAATCCGACAAGGAACCATGAGGTTGCAGGTTCGATCCCTGCCCTTGCCCAGTGGGTTAAGGATCCGGCGTTGCCGTGAGCTGTGGTGTAGGTCGCAGACGCAGCTCGGATCCTGAGTTGCTGTGGCTCTGGAGTAGGCCAGCAGCTGTAGCTCCGATTAGATCCCTAGCCTGGGAACCTCCATATGCCGCGGGAGCGGCCCAAGAAATGGCAAAAAGACAAAAAAAAAAAAAAGAAAGAGCCCTAGACGTCCTTCACAGGAACCCCCATTTGGTATGAGTTTCCTTCCTCTGCAACTGGGTGAACCAACTATGCCCGCTCTGCTTGGACAGTGTTCTCAAAGCTACAATTCCATCTTCTAACCACATATACACTGCTGAAGATATTGTGAATATTTAAGCCCTGTTCCATTATCAATTAAAATGCAATCTTCAGAGGTGTTTTATCTTATTTGTTCCCAGTTTTGCTAAAAAAAAAAAAAAAGTTCAGTTTTTTTTAAGAGGCTAGAAGTTCACGATCAAGGTATCTTCAGGGTTGGCTGGTTTCTTCTGCTATGTCTTTGGCTTGTAGATGGCCAACTTCTCCCTCTGTTTTCACAGAGTTTTCACTCTGGGTCTGGGTCCAAATTTCCTTTTCTTACAAGAATGCTGGTCATTTTGGATTAAAGTCCACCCCAATTACCTCACTTTTAACTTAATTACCTGTTTGAAGACCCTACTTCCAGATAGAGTCAGATTCACAGGTACTGGGACTTCAGCATGTGAGCTCTGGCGAGATACGACTCAGCCCATAACAACTCTCAACCCTGAGCCCATGGCTAGGAGAGTGGGACCATGTGATCGGTGCCATGTCTCTTTCCCTTTTGATTCACACACACAATAGCTGGACTTTCCTAAGTGCCTTGTGTTAATGAGTCTCCGAGTCAATCAAATGAAGCAGTTGAAATAGGTTCTAAATGACAAACTCAACTCCTGCAATTATCAATATGTGGCTCATTTTATTTGATGCTGCCTAAGTCTCAGCCATTCTTTTTGTGTTGGAATCACAGAGTTAAAGGGAAAGGACCCCACCTTGTGGAATCTAAGGTATGAAGAAAAACGAATAGGCAAAAAGCATGTGGCTGCAATTGGGGTCATCACTGCTGAGGGGGACAGGAGGTACAGGGGTGAGTCGGCATTATTCAGATACAGGGGTCAGGGAGAGGAGAAGATACTATATTAGAAAGAGAAACGTCTTTGAGAAAATACCTAACCTGACTCCTTTGGAGAACTCCACCCCTCTAGCTGGGTTGGAATCTAAAGAGTAAGGAGGAGAGTGTGAAATAGGAAACAAGAGTCCCACAGGGACCTCACATGGCAACCAAGGAGTTTGGACTTCAGCCCTTGAGGGCGGCAGAGCCTTTGAGAGTAGCCATGAGAAAGCCCAGGGGAGAAACAACTGGAGACAGAGACCCAGCTACTGAGCGATGGCCTGAGAGACAATTTGTGTCAGGTTGGTGAGACAAATCAAATCTCCCAGAGGGATCTGCTGAGTCAAAACTCAACCCGGGGAGTTCCCATCATGGCTCAGCGGTATCAAACTGACTAGCATCCGTGAGGATGTGGGTTCCGTCCCTGGCCTCAGTCAGTGGGTGGGCAATCCGGCATTGCCATGTTGTACACCACACTGCAACCTGTGGTATAGGTTGCAGACACGGCCTGAATCTGGCATGGCTGTGACTGTGGTGTAGGCCAGAAGCTGCAGCTCCAGTTCAACCCCTAGCCTAGGAACTTCCATCCACAGGTGCGGCCCTAAGAAGACGAAAAGCAAAACAAAACCCTCAACCCAGTCTACCTGCTGACTTTACCGTCTCTTTGTTTTCTGTGGGTGGTAGAGATGGGATTCAGTCTAAGTTTCCTATATGAATCTTGTTTACAGTGTTCTCTTTGATGTTTCTTTTTCTGAGAACAGGAGGATGTGTCAGACCCTTTTGGAAACTGCAGTGAGCATCTGTGCCTGTAGCTCCTTCTGCAACTCCATCCCTCCCTCCCACCCTCTCAGTAGCCTCAGATCCTTTGGTTGTCATTTGCCTCTAAAAGATGAGAGAATATTGGAAAGAATGGACTAGACTTGTGCTTTGTTGTAATGTTGAAGATGCGAACTCATGCTGCCTTGGAGGGATAGATGCTGGCGCTTCTGGAGCAGAACCTCAGCAGGGCTACCAGTGAACCAGTACCTTCAACCAGACTCTAAACAGTCCACAAATCTTGGTCAGGTTAATAACCCATGCAGCATGTTCACACACGTGTGCTAGAAATAAAGCATTGCTTAGAAACACTGCATATATAATCATTATCTATTAACATAAACATACTCTACTTTTATCAGACCCTGGATATCATTCTAGTTTTTCCCCTCGGCACACCTGAGCATTCTTCATGCAAGCAGTAGCAAACCTCTCCCAAGCCCTCAGAACATCTCTTCTTTATGAAATACTGTTTCCTACATTTCATTCATTATCAATTAATTAATTAATTAATTTGTTTATTTATCTTTTTAGGGATGCACCTGCAGTTTATGGAAGTTCCCAGGCTAGGGGTTGAATCAGAGCTGCAGCTGCGAGCCCAAGCCACAGCCGCCAGTCCAAGCCACAGCCACAGCAATTCCAGATCCAAGCTGCATCCATGATGTATGCCACAGCTTATAGCAATGCCAGATCCTTAACCCGTAGAGCAAGGCCAGGGATGGAAACAGCATCCTCATGGATATTAGTCAGGTTCTTAATCTGACAAGCCACCATGGGAAGTCCCATTCATTTATTCATTTATTTAGGTGTCAAACATTTTTTTTAGGCACTTTTATATGCCAAGCACTTTCTGGGGAGACACAGAAGTGAACAAGTCACGTTCCTGAGCGATAGCTTCCTTCTGGCTTTACATATTAAGGCTACCTACACAGTATTCTCAAGAAAGTCAACACCTTCGCTCGCCTCATTTTTTTTCTAGGATGTAACAGACTGACAATTAGAAGGGAACTACCTCCTGCAAGTTAAAACTGAATTAAGACTGAGAGCAAGGAAAAGACAGACAAATGCTAAACCAGAAAATACAGATTACCCAACTTATAATCTCCGGAGATATCTCCATAGTACAGCTAATCTAATGTATTGATATGCATAAAGATGATTGATGGTTTGCAAAATGGCTCTCTTTTCTTCTCATTCCTGTCTCCATATAATTTATGACCAAGTTCTATCAAGTACACCTATTTATCATTTTCTATGTTAATTACCTTCCTCTCCATTTCTCCTGCTGCCATCTTGATCACATCCATACTATCTTTTACCTGGATTATTGTACTAATTTCCTATCTGTCGTGTTTCTTTCCCACAGCTCATGACTCCAACCTGTCCCCCTCAAAGCTGCCAAGCTAATCTCTCCAAGATGGAATTGTCACTGAGCACCCATTTTTTTTTTTTTTTTTTTTTTTTAGCCTAAAACTCTTTAGCAACATCCTGCTGTCTATAGTGTGTATTTCAAACTGGCATACAATGTCCTTCAGGATCGGGCCCCTGAAGCCCTATCTAGTCTCATCTCTAGACAGAGCATCATTCATTCCTTTAAGTCATATGGATCCACCTGTGATTTAAGCTTCCAAGCCCGAGGTCCCTCTTCCCACGGCCCCAGAGTCCTTCCTTCCTCCTTACATCTGGAAAAACCTTAGTGACTTTTCAAGATTTCATGCAGCAGTTGTTACCTTGATTTGCCTTCTCCGAACCCCCTCTCCCCAAATACATTTAATACGCTTAAGCTTTGTGCCTACTTTCGTCCCCATACTCTGTGCAGATTTCACAGAGTTACTGTATATACTGACTTCATCAGAGTTACCATATAAACATGCATACATACTGGTTTCATCAGAGTTACTGTACATACATATGATGGATATATAGACATATATATTTCCATTTCTGATGTGTCTCTTCTATGCAACCCCAGATGGCGGGCATGTTAAGGCCAGGGCCAGGTGCCATTCACCTCTATGTCCTTAAGCTTTGAACAGTGCCTGTCACATATTTGTCCAATAAATTTGTGTCCGTGAAGAGAAATACAGAATAAATAGGTGAATAATGAATAAATGCTCAGTTTCTTCAGGACAGATAAACATGGAAGTGGGTAATGGCTTAGAAAGTTTTCTATCACAAGTTGTTGTAACATCTTTAGAACATTTTGGATGTTTCAACAGAAAACTGTCAATATCTAGGAGGATGCATTGATTCAGAATTTTTCCAGTTGTAGCTATTAGAATTCTGTACCATGTTCGGTTGCTTATACCTCTACTCCAAATAGATAGATGGTTGGTGTCTTGAAATAATGAGCCATGCTTTCTCCATCACTGTATCACTGACCATCGATAAAAATAAACACGCTTTACAAATAGTTTTAATACTGCCCTTAAAATTGTGAGAAAATGTACATAACAAAATTGATCATTTTAACCTTTTTTTTTTGGTCTTTTTAGGCCCACACCCTCAGCATATGGAAGTTCCCAGGCTACAGGTTGAATTAGAGCTGTAGCTGCTGGCCTATCCCACAGCCACAGCAATGCCAGATCTGAGCCACATCTGTGACCTACACAGCAGCTCACAGCAATGCCAGATCCTTAACCCAGTGAGGAAGGCCGGGGATTGAACCTGCGTTTTCATGGATACTAGTTGGGTTCATTACTGCTGAGCCACAGCGGGGACCCCTTTTAACCATTTTAAAGTTTACAATCCAGTGGCATTGACTACTTTCACATTGCTGTGTAACCCTCACCACCATCCATCTCGAAAACTTTATCATCCTAAACTTAAACTCGGTCCCCCATAAACAATCACTCCTCTTTACCCCCTTCCCCAGCCTTTTAGAACATATCAAGCAGAATGGTGATCACCATTCTTTTTGTTTCTCTATGAATTTGACTGTTCTAGGTACCTCATGCAAGTGGAATCATAAAATATTGGGCCTTCTGTGACTAGCCTATTTCACTTAGCAGTGTTACTGTTTCATCTGTATCACAGCATACATCAGAATTCCACTCCTTTTGAAGGCAGAGTAATATTCTATTGCATGACTATGCCATCCTTTGCTTTTTCATTATTTATTCATCTACCAATGGACAACTGAAAAGTTGTCTCCATCTTTTGGCTATTGTGAAAAATGTGATGATCATTGGTGTGCAAATACTGTTGAAGTCTCTGCTTTCAGTTCTTTGAAGTAGACACCCAGAGGAAGAATTGCTAGATCATATGGTAATTCTATTTTTTTTTTTTTTTTTTTGCTTTTTAGGGCCACACCCATGGCCTATAGAGGTTCCCAGGCTAGCGGTCCAATCAAAGCTGTAGCTGCCGGCCTACATCACAGCCACAGCAATGAAGGATCCAAACCACGTCTGTGACCTACACCCCAGCTCACGGCAACGCTGGATTCTTAACCCACTGAGCAAGGCCAGGGATCGAACCCACAACCTCATGGTTCCTAGTTGGATTCATTTCTGCTGTGCCATGACGGGAGCTCTTATGTTTCAATTTTTGAGGAGCCTTCATCTTGTTTTCCACAGCGACGTTCCCACCAGAAAGCACAAGGGTCCCATTTCTTCACGTCCTCACCAACGCTTATTTTTCTTTTTCCTTTTTTGGGTAATGGCCATCCCGATGGCTGTGGCATTGGAAATATTTGTCAACAAATGAAATAGCAAGCATGATCTACGGGGGCTACGGATAATGAAAACACAGCGAGCAGGCTGGTAAAATAAATGTGACTGCAAGGTAGTGATGCCTTGTGAAAGCACAGACTTTCAGGTTAAATTTCTGATTCTTTTAATTAAGAGCTAAACAGAGCAGAGTGAACCCAGACGTTTCCTGTTTCTCCATCTGTAATATGGGTGTAATGATGTTAAGCCCATGATGATATTCTGACTAACAAACAAAAAAAATGTCAATAAAGTCCTCCTGAAAGCTTTGCTCCAGGAGACCCCATTATCCCAGGTTCAACCAGAAAGGCTTATGAGGCTCTGTTCTTTAAAACTCACTTTATGCCTTCAGACAAGAACAACAGTCTGTGGTTTCATCTCTATGGGAACGAGGCGGGACACTGGCTGGACATCAGGAGTCTGGGATCTCTATTCTGAATCCTCTTTTGGGAGTAGGTGACCTTGCATTGGGCATTTCGCCTACACGTGCCTTTGCTTACCTCACCTGAAAAACAAGGATAAAGATAAGCACCTGTAAACACGGTGTGGATGATTCAAGGAGATAATGTCTGGACAAATGGATCAAAGACCTTCGATCTCTAATAGCTATATTTGACTCTCCATTTCTGCTCTCTGCAGGGTGAAAATGGATGTCACTTGTTCAATCTAGGAGGTAATTCTGGTTTTCATGTAAACCATCCATTGTAGCGTTCCCACTGTGGCACAGCACAAACAAATCCCACTAGTGTCCATGAGGAGGTGGGTTAGATCCCTGACCTCCCTCAGTGGGTCGAGGATCCGGTGTTGCCTTGAGCTGTGGTGTAGGTTGCAGAAGTGGCTTGGATCCTGTGTTGCTGTGGCTGTGGTATAGGCCAGCCGCTGAAGCTCTAATTCGACCCCTGGCCTGGGAACTTCCATATGCCATGAGTGTGGTGCTAAAAAGCAAAAAATAAAATAAAATAAAATAAAATATACCATCCATTGTGTTCCCCTTTCCCTTCCCTGTCATAGATCAATGAGCTAATGCATGTGTCTAATTCCCATGAAAGTGCTTTGAAAAGTTGAAAGCACTATCAAATGTAGGTTGTCATTACAATTCTTATCAGGGGTCTGATTCAAAGCTATTAAAGTTTGACAGCAGGTAGGATGGGAAAGGCAGGCAGATTTCCAAACAGATAATATCTTTTATCAGCATCAGACTATATCCAAAGCATGTGTGTCCTTTTGATCAGCAATGAAAGTAGCTGCAATTAATTTGACAGCCGAGCAAAGCCATGAATTAATGGGGAGTCATTCTCTAAGGGATATTTTTCCCCATGAACGGAAAAAAAAGTCTGAAATAATCCAGCAGATGTGTTAGTCATGCTGCTTTGGGAAGTGGTATCGGGGCAAACTTGACTTTGCGTGTACATCCTGACCACCTCCTCACATACAGGAGGATGAAAAGTGTGACCAGGTACAGAGAGCACACGTGTCCTCAGAGGACACCCAGCCAATCATTGTGTGGGTGGGGAAACTGAAGATCAGAAGTGAGGAGATATGTTATAAGTCACCCAGCTAATAAGAAGGGAAACTGGGCCTAGAATTCACGTTTCTTTTGTCCTTTTTTTTTTTTTTTTTTTGGTCTTTTTGCCTTTTCTAGGGCAGCTCCCATGGCATATGGAGGTTCCCGAGCTAGGGGTCGAACCGGAGCTGTAGCTGCCTGCCTACACCACAGCAACTCGGGATCTGATCCTCGTCTGCAACCTACCACCACAGCTCATGGCAACGCCGGATTCTTAATCCACTGAGCAAGGCCAGGGATCGAACCTGAAACCTCATGGTTCCTAGTCGGATTCATTAATCACTGCACCACGACGGGAACGCCCTAGAATTTGTGTTTCTTTTGAAGGTGTCGTCAAAAACAACCAGGGACCTAAATTCAAAAGACCTAGATTTGACTCCAATGGTTTGAGTCCAGACTTGGCTACTTATAAGAGTATGCCTTCAGGAAAAGGTTGTTATTTCAAGGTTCCAGTCAAGCCTTATCCTTTTAAAAGTGTAGAACAAGGGCTCCAGTTCCTTTTTTTTTCACATTTGATCTGAAATTCCTTTGTCGAACCCTTATCTGGTTACCATGTATAGCTTATTTCCTCGTTAGCTGATCATATCTGGAATCAAACTTGACATACACCCGTGCCTCTTAAACCACGATATGCAATGCAATCATCTGAGGAGCTGGTGGAGACCCAGATTCTAATTCAGACAGTTAGGGATGGTTCCTGAGGCTTTGTACGCGATCGTGATGCTTCTGGACCATGGACTGCCCTTAAAAGCTCGAGAACAGAGTGAAAGCAGAAACCCTCTCCCACACAGAACTTTGGGTGGGGTATTTTGTTATCTGATTGATGTCTACAAGCCTCATGGAAAATGCCCTTCGATGCTTCAAACCCAGATCCAGGAATCAAAGATGACAAAGGCTGACATCACAGTTAAGCCTGAGTCCTCATTGCAAATGTTTTCACAATGCTTTCTCAACTTAGCCTTTTTCCTACCACTATAGTAATTGCTACTACACAATAAACACCAGGGTCATTGTGAGGAAAAATAACCTGAACGAATCTGTGTCTTAAATTTTGTTCCTAGGTAACTGTCTTCCGGCACCAATCTCATCATTTTTCCAAGAGAGCTGTATGTCCTCATTAGCAGAGGACAACTTCCTAATTTGTTGGGGATTGTTCTGATTTCCTAATGGCAAAGAATATTCAGCTCCATCTATGTCTTTCTTGTAGCTCAACCGGTTGCATTTCAGAATCTCCCTTGTTCTCAAACTTAAAAGAGAGGGATGCCATTGAGTTTATAATGATAGGATAATGCCAATCTTTCCTTCTTTGGCTGCCCCCATAGCATGTGGAAATTCCTATGCCAGATATTGAACCCACACCGCAGCAGTAACCGGAGCCACAGCAGTGACCCTGCTGGATCCTTAACCCACTGAGTTGATACAGATAACAATCATTCATTAAGAATTTTGGATGCATGATGCATTGTTTTAGGCATCTTCCCCTGTGACTGTGCAACAACAGTGGAATAGATACTATTATTAGTTGCCATTATTAACCAACGTGTACAAGGTTTGCACATCTAATAAGTGAGAGGTCATGATTCAAATCTTAATAATGTGAGTCCAGAGTTCACACTCCTACCATTCACATCATGAAAATAAAATTCAAATCCCTATTGTAAAGCTTTGCCATGGCACTGCCCCACAGAACCATTAAGTCATAAACGAAGCCCTCTCTCCTTTACCTTTCAGCCCACCTGTCAAAACCTTATTCATGTCTCAACTCTCTGCTTAAGTGGAATTTCCATAATATCCCTTTCATAACCCTCAGGTTGGCAAAAATACTTCTCTTTTTGCTCCAATGCAACCTCAGGCAAGTCTCAGAATATTTTCTGATTCGGGACCATCTTAACCTCACCTCAACCAACTCCTAGTTTACAATCATCACACTTGAAGAAGATGTGTTTTAATATCTTATCAAAATGCAATTATTTCCCCCACGTGCTTTGCTTTATTCTCTAGTATTTAACATGGCTTTCTGTTTGCTTGTCTATCTCCCCATTGATCTAGTAGCATCTTGAGGGCGTGGGTCAGATCCGCCTTATCTCTATTCCTAAGCACTTGCTGGCACTAACAAGTTGCTCAATAAATACCTCCATATGCAGTTTACTGATGGAAAAACAGAGGCTCATATCATCCAGAGAGTTAGAAGTAGATCCCGGGCTTACATCTTGGTTGCATGACTTACAAACCCCTGATCATTCCCCCTCAATTTACATGTAAACATGAATCTGTCTACCTGGCTCATATTTTTAAAAACTTCATACTGAGGAGGTCTCACTGTGGTGCAGCAGGTTAAGGAGCCAGCATTGTCTCTGCAGCAGATCATTGCCGAGGCACAGGTTAGATCCCCAGACCGGTGCAGTGTGTTAAGGATCTGGCATTGCTGCAGCTGTGGTGTAGGTCTGTGAGGATGTGGCCTCAATCCCTGACCTTGCTCCGTAGGTTAAGGATCTGAAGTTGCCAAAAGCTGCTATGTAGATCTCAGATCTACTTGATGTGGATTTTTTTTTTTCCTTTTAGGGCTGCACCTGTGGCTAGGGGTTCAATTGGAGCTGCAGTTGCAGCCTCCACCACTGCTATGGCAACACCAGATCCAACTGGATCTGCGACCTTCGCAGGAGCTTTAGGCTACTTTGGATCCTTAACCCACTGAGCAAGGTCAGGGATTGAACCCACATCCTCACAGACACTATGTCAGATTCTTAACCTATTGAGCCACAGCAGAACTCCTGCAGCTTGGATTTGACCCCTGGCCTGGGAACTTCCAGGTGCCACAAGTGTGGAAAAAAATATCACAATGAGAGAATTGGAGAATATTGGCTGATACTAATCCACATGTCGCAAATGGGAAGTCAAAAGGGGAGTATTCTATTCTAGAGAAGCCAAAGAGGAGTATTTGAGAGAAATTACATCTTCATAACTTATTTTCAAAGCCTCTTGACCTTATTCAACTGAAATGATTAGGAAGAACTATACCAGAGGATGCTCAGAAAAACCTGGTGTCCATTTTCACGTGAACAGGCCCTCTGAGTCTCATTGCACTTCCATTCAAAACCAATAGTTGAGAACTAAATTACTAAAGGGCAGTTGTTTCCTATTCTAGTGCTTCTGAATTGGTGAGGCCATTATCTGTGGTATAAAGCACAGGATATAAAGTGTACTTTCAAGCATAATTTGGGGCTCCTACATGATACGGGATCTCAGCAAAGAAAAATAATAGGGACCATTTTCTCTTTGGTATAGATCTCGTGTCTTTGGAAAGAAGGATGTTGTACACCTTCATTCATTATTCGACTCTCCACTCAACAAACCAATGAACATTTACTCATGAATTTGACACACGCCTTCCAAAAATGTCTGTTGAGCTTCTTTTGTACAGGCTTTAGCTTCCCACAGGGACCAGAGCAGTGATTGAAACAGATGAGATGCCTGTCCTCTCTGTGTTTCTAGTCTAAGAGCTGGGAATAGAAATTGCTTCTGCCCCCAAGGAAGTAAAAAGTCATTCATTCTTTTATTAATTCCAGAAATGCACATTGAGAATCTCTGTACATTTCAGCTTCAGCCTGCTTGTGAACTGGCTGGTTCACAGAACAAGGAGTAAGCATGATGAATGGACACGCTTATCCTCTGTACACCATCACAGAATTTTTTACTGATGCAGCAGCTCTAAGGAGCTCAGGAAACTTAACGAGTTGCCCCCTATGAGGCAGCATCGAAGGAAGGGGGAAATGAATGACAATTCAGACTTAAGGCTACTCTGTACCGTCTCCACTCTACTCGAGCCAGTGTGTGACCTTTTTCATATATTCAGTGCATGATTAATATGATAGTGATAGTCATCTTTCCCCTTACTGGCTATTCATTAGGTATTTTATATGTATTAAGTATTTTCAGATACAGCAGCAAGAAATGGGGCTCTGTCCTCAAGTGCGTTCTTACCTCTAAGAGCTTGAGATCAGAAGGAACGACCTCAAAGCCCTTCGGTGTGTAGTGCTGATTTACAGAGCTTGTCCTCTTACTCTGAAGACATTTCAATGGCTTTTTAATTTAATTTAATTTAATTTTATTATTTTGTCTCTTTAGGGCCTTCCCCGTGGCATATGGAAGTTCCCAGGCTAGGGGTGGAATGGAAGCTACGGCTGCCGACCTATACCACAGCCACAGCAACACAGGATCCGAGCCACGCCTGCAATCTACACTACAGCTCACTGCAATGCTGGATCCTTATCCCACTGAGGGAAGCCGGAATTGAACCTGTGGCCTCATGGATACTAGTCGGGTTAGTTACCGCTGAGCCATGATGGGAACTCCTCCCATGGCTTTTGATGTCTTCACATTTCTCCATCCTGACTTTCTGCAGTCTTACTGTCTGAGTCCCTTTGGGCTGATATGACAAAATACCACAGACTGGGTGGTTTATATACATCAGAAAGAGATAAGATCAGGGAGCCAGCATGGCTGGCCTAAGGCTCTCTTCCAAGTCGTAGACATCTCAGAGTAGCCTCTCACGGCAAAAGGGAGGGAGCTCTGTGGGGTTCTTTTGAATCTGGGCACTAATCCCACTCACGAGGACTCTATCCTCATGACCTAATCACCCTCTCCCACCAAAGGCCTGCTTTGGGCCACCCCACTGGGGATGCGGATTCCAGCATTTGAAATGGGGGGAGGTGGGGACACAAATATTCAGACCATGACCCATGCTAATGAGTTTCCTTTTCTCCTAACTTCTAGCAACTACTCCTCACCTGAATCCTGGTGTCCTCGGATGTCAGCTTTCCCTGTGTGAGTTCCAGCAACAGTGATAAGAGAAACTCTGAGATTCTCCTGTTTGTCCATTCCTATGTTCCTTCTGGGATAAGACAGAAGTGAGCAAGGTGAAGGGCCCCGGTGAAGCCAGCCAGAGACACAGGAAGTCCACCTCGATGAGGAGCATCTGGTGTGATGATACAGGTGGGTCTTTCTGAGGCTGAGCTTGCCAGAACTGCAAGTCTGGAAAGTCATTCTAAGTTAGGTCTCTGGAAAGGCAGTCTACACAGTCTCCAAATTGCCTTCCCTTGCAGAACACTTACAGTGGACATCTTTTATCCGCCCTCTCCCCATGTCTTCTAGTCATATTTTATTGCTCTGGGTGTTGCTATGGCAACCACTTCTCCCAGGATGCTTGCTAACCTCACTCTCCCTCAGCTGCATGGGATACCTGACATGTACTATCTGCTTAACTGTTCCACACACACACACGCACACACACACACACCCAAATTTTCTATTCATTTAACCCCTCTCAAGGTTATGGGCCTAAAACTGCTAAGTAAATACCTCCCTCTCTCTTGCCTTGGGGGACGAGTCTGAGGTGCATTTTTACATGGTTCCTCAGGGGTCCCCAGTGGGACTGAACCCCCTGGGTTCTCTGCCTAGAGCAGAACCAGAGTCCATAATGCATGATGGATCTGGCTTTCTCGCCTTTGCTATTTCTCTCTATCTAAATAAATGATCTAAGGAAACTTAGAACTACCGCATGATCCAGCAATCTCACTCTGGGGCATATATCTGGACAAAACTTTCATTCAAAAAGATACATGCACCCCATGTTCATTGCAGCACTATTCACAATAGACAAGACATGGAAACAACCCAAATGTCCATAGACAGATGAATGGATTAAGAAGAGGTGGTACATATACACAATGGAATACTACTCAGCCATAAAAAGGACAAAATAATGCCATTTGTAGCAACATAGATGGAACCAGAGATTCTCATACTAACTGAAATAAGTCCAAAGGAGAAAGACAGATACCATATGATATCACTTACATGTGGAGTCTAAAATATGACAAAATGATCTATCTACAAAACAGAGGCAGATCATGGACATAGAGAGCAGACTTGTGGGAGGGTGGGAAAGAAAGGGATGGGTAGGGAGTTTGGGGGTTGGTAGATACAAACTATTACATTTAGAATGGATGGGTAATGCCGTCCTACTGTACAGCACAGTGCACAGGGAACAGTGCACTGTCTCTTGGGTTACAACATGTTGGAAGATAAGCATAAAAAAAAGAACATATATGTATATATGGCTACATTGCTTCATTGTACAGCAGAAATTGAAGGAACGTGGTAAATCAACTCTAATAAAAATTTTCAAAAAATTAAATATAATAAAATAAAATAGATAGTCTATACTCAAGACTTTGTCTCTGGTTCTACTTTTATGAGAATCCAAGCCAACACGTGAAACTACTTTTTATAATTCTTTTAAGTGGACATGTGACATGATAAAAAGTAAAGAAATATTCACAGGGAAAAGTACAGAGAAAACACGTATTCAGAGAGGTGAGCAGGCAATCAGGTCAGGGACTGTCCTGGGGGTATCTGCTGACTTGTGGTAGCACCAAGCCTTGGTTTTAAATAAATGTGTGGAGACAGGAGATAAAAGTTAGATCAATTCAATGGAAGACATGGGTTTGAGTTCCCCTCTTCCACATAAAACCAGAACCCCTGAAATAGGACACCCCCCGGAGAAAGAGATAGACCAAAAAAAAACAAGCACCCAGATAAAATACACAATAAGAAAATTTAATTGTTTTTGCCTTGGCTCTTGTAGGGGAAAAATAAAATAATGTCCCTTGGGGAGGTATAATAATACTCTACTGATTGTGAGATTTGAGAATTTAGACTGCTTTGAAATGAAGAATATAGTTTATTTTCTTTTATTTCACTTTTTCTTTTCACGGCCGCACCTATGACATACAGAAGTTCCCAGGCTAGGGGTGGAACTGGAGCTACAGCTGCCGGCCTACCTCACAGCCATGGCAACAATGGATCCAAGCTGCATCTGTGACCTATGCCACAGCTCATGACAAGGCCAGATCCTTAACCCACTGGAGTGAGGCCAGAGATCAAACCCAAATCCTCATGGATACTAGTTGGGTTCTTAACCTGCTGAGCCACGGCAGGAACTCTGAAATAAAGAATGTATTTTAAAAGGGTCCAGATTTGTAGAACGTAGGTCATTGTATATTTCTGGGCCATCCTAAAATGTGCTTTCTCCTTTACTTGAACCCAACCCCCTTCTAGTTTGTGCTGCGGTTCATCCAGCCTTTTCCCAGTCTACTTAAAACCCACCCACGTTATATTTCAAAACCAGATTATGGAATTTGGGTCTGATTCTGTAAATGGAGAGATGCATGAAAGTCTTTTGAGTGCTGTGATTCAAACAGGCAATATTTCCCGGAATGGAATATGCTACAGACTACTGTGTTTACTGCGAAAGATTCTTCTGATGTTTTATGGTGATTTGATTATGATAGAACAATGCTCCATAGGTTGGAAAAACACTGAATGAATAAAAAGCAATATAGTTGAAATTACTGTAGGACTAGATTCTTACTAGCCTCAAATGCAATCTATATTGATTTTCTTTTAAAACATGTGGCTTGGGCAGGTAATAACTATCTCAATTCAAATAGAGATTGAAATATTTTCACCTGTTTTGAAATTGACCAAGCGAAAGGAGTTCTCTACAAATAGTCTCACAAATAGAGAATGTTCTTTGGCAGAGCTGGGGAATAAAACAGTCCTTTCCCATTTTCATCGGATTGGTGAGTGTGACTAAAATTTTAAAGCAAGACTGAGAGGTCCCAGCTCTACAGCAAGATTTGACTCCCAAATTTACCTCGATGAATCTGGACCAAACCCTCACACTAACAGGTGCTTTAAGATGCCTTTTGGGCAAGAGCCAATGTATGCCTTCTATAAAATGTATCCGAGAAGAGAAGCGGAGACGACTGAAATCATATTCTTGTCTCTTTTCTCCGCTTATGGAGACATAATTAACATATAACAAAGTGTAAGGTGTACACTGTGCTAATTTGATCAATTTATATATGACAAAAGATTACCACCATAGCAACAGCTATGTTGATCTGATACACTTAGATACTGCAAATCCTTTTGCCTTTTTGCAATATCTAAGTGTATCGATTTATGTATTGCGATTTATATACTACATGTTAATTCGATGTATTTATATATTGCAAAAGGCTTACCACCATAGTAAGAGCTAACATTTCCATCCCATCACATAATTACTATTTTTTTCATCTATTCTCTTAGCAACTTTCAAGTATATGATACAATGTTATTGGCTATAATCACCATGCAGTACATTAGATTCCCAGCATTTGTTAGTCTGGAGGTTTGTACATGTTGACCCAAATCTCACCATTTCCCTCATTCCTCAGTCCCTGGAAACCACCACGCTACTTTGTTTCTCTGAATTAGGCTTCTTTGGATTTTACATATAAATGATATCTTTAAATCTTTTTAAGAAACTTTACTGGAATATAGTTGATTTGCAAGTGGTCACATTAGCTTCAGGTATACAGCAAAGTGAATCTGTTATCCATATACACATATCCATTCTTTGTTCCCATATAGGTTATTACAAAATGTTGAGTAGCCCTCCCTTCTTAATTTATCTATTCCAATTCTATTTATTTATTTATTTTGGCCTTTTCCTCAGCATATGGAAATTCCCAGGCCAGGTGACAACACCAGATCCTTAATTCACTGCACCACAAGAGAACTCTTACCTACTCCATTTCCTAACTTGGATTCACTTCTGGGCTCGTGACTTTAAACTCCTTTCCAGAATTGATACTATTACCCTTAAAAGAGCAAAGGGTTGTGCACAGACTACTTTCTACCCTAAACCTGCCTCCTATAATTTATAATAAGTCAGAAGACTTTTTTAATGATATACTTTCTTTGCCACTTACTCAGAGTTGTTTTATGGCCTGATAGCTGGTCCATTATTATGAATGTTTCATTTGCACTGCAGAGAAATGTATGTTGGCTAATTATGGAGCATAATTTGCATTCTACTCTTGTCCATTAGCTTGAGCTTATTGATGCATTCATTGCCTGCCTCATCTACTTGCTTATTCATTTTGCATTTGTTCCTCTATGGGTTAGACATGTATTCAAACTCTCAATGTATTGGGGGGGTTGTCAATTTCAATTTTGGATTCGCTTGATTTTAGGAAGTGTTCTATCTCTCTAATGGTGTGTAACTTATGATCATCGTAGACTGAGGTTTTTATCTCTAATAATAAATTTTCCTTAAAATCTATTTGCTTGATTTTAATGTTGCTTCATCATTTTTTACTGCCTTGGGTTTGCCTAACATGTATTTCTCCATCCTTTTAATCTCAGCTTTTTAGTTTTTCTTACAGATGATATGTTGTTAAATAGTTTATTTTTTCTTTGCTGGTAATTCTCTTTCATTGTTACAATATGTAACAGCAGATACGGGTTTTTTTTTTTTTTTTTCTTTTTACGGCCGTACCTGCAGCATATGGAAGTTCCCAGGAAAGAGGTTGCATTGGAGCTGCTGGCCTACACCACAGCCACAGCAACCCTGGATCTGAGCCACATCAGCAACCTAGCGATTGTGGCAACGCCAGATGCTTAACGCACTGAGTCAGGACGGGGATAGAACCTGCCTCCTCACAGAGATGACGTTAGGTTCTTACCTCTTAACTGAGCCACAGTGGGAACTCCCAGTGACTGCAGATATGTTTGGATTTACTTTACCATCTTACTTGGTGCTTTCTAGATATTCTGCTTTTTCTAAGCTTTTGTCTCCTTTCCAGCCTTCTTTTGAGTGACTAGATTTTTTTTCTTTATTATCCCTCTATTTATTCAAAACTATAGACTCTATGCCTCCTTCTATGTTATACTCAATAAGTGAACTTTCACACTAAAAATATTCTAATATAAACAACGGTTCATACATGTCTGGAAAATTATAAGGACTCGAAACACTTTCTCAGCATTCCTCTCCTCTCCTATGTGTTATGATGGTCCGTGTTTTAATTTCTCCTCATTTTCTATCTCAGGATGAATCATTAATCGTTCTGTTTTATACAGAAGTTATGGGGGGGTTGTTTTTTTTGTTTTTTTGTTTTTTGGTCTTTTTGCCATTTCTTGGGCCGTTCCTGCAGCATATGGAGGTTCCCAGGCTAGGGGTCGAATTGGAGCCATAGCCGCCGGCCTACACCAGAGCCACAGCAACTCGGGATCCGAGCTGCATCTGCAACCCACACCACAGCTCACGGCAATGCCGGATCCTTAACCCTCTGATCCTTAACCCAGGGATTGAACCCACAACCTCATGGTTCCTAGTCGGATTTGTGAACCACTGAGCCACGACGGGAACTCCGAAGTTTGTTTTGATCCTTCTACCTGTTTCCTTACAAAGTATTCTGGTTGCACCTTAGGCCTTCCCTTTGAACTCAATCTCTTTCTATTTGAAATTTATCTTCTGAAATAAGTTCATTAAGTGAGGTTCAGTATGGGAGGCAAATTCACGCAGCACCACTTATGAAGTTTACAGACGCCAGAAGAAAACGGGATTCAAAGCCCAGTTTTGCCAGTCACTAAATTTGTGATTAACTGGCCTGTGCCTGTTTCTTCATTTGTAAAATGAGGACATTAGCTGTATCTACGTAATAGAGCATTTTGGAGAATTAAATATACGAGACGTGTAAAATGCTTAGAAGGGTTTCCGGTACAAGTCTTACATCCAATATTATTTTTCAGGGGTCGGGGCAGAATTAATAAAGAATAAACATTCACTGATTTATTGGGGTTTTTTTTGTTTTTTGTTTTTTTTTTTTTTTTTTTTTGGTTTTTAGGGTCGCACTGAGGCATATGGAAATTCCCAGGCTAGGGGTGGAATTGGAGCTGCAGCTGCCAGCCTACACCACAGCCACAGCGACACCAGGTCCCAGCCCCATCGGTGACCTACACCACAGGTCATGGCAATGCCAGATCCTTAACCCACTGAGCGAGGCCAGGGATCGAACCTGCGTCTTCATGGATACTAGTTGGGTTTGTTACTGCTAAGCCACAATGGCAACTTCCAATGTTCACTGTTATTAGGAGGAAAAAAGACCAGGGTTTAAACTGAAAAGAGGTGCATGTGAGTCCTAATCTCTGGCAGGGCACTTGCCTCTTGGGCTCCAGGTTGCATCATCTTCTGCAACGGACTCAGTGAATCCTGTTCACTGCACAGAAGGATCCCACTGCTTCCTAACCAGGCTGATTTCACTTCCGAAAGGCAGAGTTGCTACCCCATCAGGGCTGGGGCTTTTACGAGACCTGTTTGACAGGGGTGGAGGGGTATTTTTTTTTTTAAATGTCAGGCCCCTTGTAATTCACATTCTTTCTTTCTCCTTGAACTTCAGTAGTTATTTGCTAAAAGAGGCTTAGTGCCTACCCAAAGAAATGCTGTGTGAAAGTGCTCTATCACCTTTGAAGGGCTTAACAAAGGCCAGTCATCATAAAAACATGAAAATTAAGTCTATGTTGGGAGATCTTGTGTCCCACACCCCAGGCTTCCTCTTGACATATTTTCCCCGATTTAATTCATTGCAGTGCACTTCCCTACACAGAGACATCCCTCCCCTTAGCATATTACTTTCAGGCATTATTAAAAAGTGTTATCCTCTCTGCCATAGTCCAACCTGCTTCTATCTGCACAAACAAAAACCCCCTTGGGGAACCTGAGCATGTTATCTGCATGGGGCGTCTTTTTGTTATCTCCCTTCATCAGGTAAATGCATTCTTATAGGGGCCTCTCTCCTAATTCATCTGGCCCTGCTGTTTGGAACATGCAGAGTATAAAGTCAAGAAATTCTTGTGCATCAAGGACTCTGCGATGAAAAGCTGATGTGGTTACCCATATCCACCACTACTTTCTGAAACGTCTATTTTTTTCATTATCTTTAAATATCTATTCTAATAACTCCACATTTAAATGCGTATGGAGGGAGACAGACTATAAGAAGAAGAAAGACAAGGAGAGTGAAAGAACCGTGTCTTGTTAGATTTCTGTGCTATATCAGGTTTTTTTTTTTTTTCTAATTTTTTGTTTTGTGTTTTTTTATGACTGAATATGGAAGTGCCTGGGCCAGGGATTGAATCCGAGCTGCAGTGGCTACCCACGCCACATCGACTGTGACAACACTGGCTCCTTTAACCCCACTGTGCCTGGCCAGGGATCAAACCCGCATCTCCCAGTGACCCGAGCTGCTGCAGTCGGATTCTTAACCTACTGTGCCACAGCAGGAACGCTGATCAATCAGTTTTATCTTACAAAATGTATGCATCATTGAATCCTTCCAAAAGGAGGGATACAATCAGGGAGGGGCCAAGATGGCAGAGCAGGAAGACCATGAGGTCAACTCCTGCCAAGGGCACACCAAAATTACAGAGCAATTATCTCTGAGGACAACCTGAAATCTAGCAGAGGATAGTTCCCACAACTAAAGAGATAAAGAAGGAACCACAATGGGACGGGTAGGAGGGGACGAGACACGGTACAGTCAAGACCCACACTCCTGAGACCGTGACTCACAACCTGGAGGATGATCATATGTTCAGAGTTTCTCCCCAGGGAGCAAGAGGTCTGGGCCCCACCTTGGGTTCCTCAGCCCTGGGACCCCCTACTGGGACCCCAGAAGCACTAAGTGAAAGGAAGATAAAGAACATACTCAATAAAGAGCTCCAGGTACTGACCACAAAAACACTAAACGAACCTGAGAGAAGACTACACAGGGAGAAATGTAACAAAGAGTTAGAAAACATAAACAGGAATGTTAAAAACCTGAAGAACACAGGAAATAAAATAGAAATACACTCGAAGGTAATCTCTAGAATATATAAACAACTTATACAACCCAACAACCAAAAAACCAATCAATCAATGGAAAAATGGGCAAAAGACCTGAATAGACATTTCTCCAAAGAAGATATACAGATGGCCAACAAACACATGAAAAAATGCTCAACATCGCTGATTATAAGAGAAATGCAAATCAAAACGACCATGAGATACCACCTCACACCAGTCAGAATGGCCATCATTAATAAATCCACAAATAACAAGTGCTGGAGGGGGTGTGGAGAAAAGGGAACCCTCCTGCACTGTTGGTGGGAATGTAAACTGGTACAGCCACTATGGAGAACAGTTTGGAGATACCTTAGAAATCTATACATAGAACTTCCATATGACCCTGCAATCCCACTCTTGGGCATCTACCCAGACAAATCTCTACTTAAAAGAGACACGTGCACCCGCATGTTCATTGCAGCCCTATTCACAATAGCCAGGACATGGAAACAACCCAAATGTCCATCAACAGATGATTGGATTCGGAAGAAGTGGTATATATACACAATGGAATACTACTCAGCCATAAAAAAGAATGACATAATGCCATTTGCAGCAACATGGATGGAACTAGAGAATCTCATCCTGAGTGAAATGAGCCAGAAAGACAAAGACAAATACCATATGATATCACTTATAACTGGAATCGAATATCCAGCACAAATGAACATCTCCTCAGAAAAGAAAATCATGGACTTGGAAAAGAGACTTGTGGCTGCCAGATGGGAGGGGGAGGGAGTGGGAGGGATCGGGAGCTTGGGCTTATCAGACACAATTTAGAATAGATTTACAAGGAGATCCTGCTGAATAGCATTGAGAACTATGTCTAGATACTCATGTTGCAACAGAAGAAAGGGTGGGGGAAAAATGTAATTGTAATGTATACATGTAAGGATAACCTGACCCCCTTGCTGTACAGTGGGAAAATAAAAAAAAAAAAAAGAAAAGAAATACACTCCAAGGAACCAAAAGTAGATAGGATGATAGAGAAATGGGTCCGCAAACTAGAAGGTGGAGTAGTGGGAATCATTCAAGCTAAACAGAATAAAGAATAAAAAGGGAGTTCCCTTCCTGGCTCAGTGGTTAATGAGCCCAACTAGTACCCAGGAGGATGCGAGTTCAACCCCTGACCTCGCTCAGTGGGTTAAGGATCCAGCGTTGCCGTGAGCTGTGGTGTAGGTCGCAGACATGGCTTGGATCCCGCGTTGCTGTGGCTGTGGTGTAGGCTGGCAGCTATAGCTCTGAATGAACCCCTAGCCTGGGAACTTCCATATGCTGCAGTAGTGGCCCTATAAAGGAAAGAAAGGAAGGAAGAAAAAAGAAAGAAGGGAGGGAAGGAGAGAGGAAGGAACATTTTAAGACATCACTAAAAAAAATGCAGTGGTTTCTAGGCTTGGGGGTAGGGAGACATAAATAGGCACAGTGGATTTGTAGGGTAGTTAAAATTCTCTGTTTGGGAGTTCCTGTCATGGCTCAGTGGTTAATGAATCCGACTAGGAACCCTGAGGTTGCGGGTTCAATCCCTGGCCTCGCTCGGCGGGTTAAGGATCCGGCATTGCCGTGAGCTGTGGTGTAGGTCGAAGACGCGGCTCAGACCCCGCATTGCTGTGGCTGTGGTGTAGGCAGGCGGCTACAGCTCTGATTTGACCCCTAGCCTGGGAACCTCCATGTGCGATGGGAGCAGCTCAAGAAAAAGGCAAAAAGACAAAAAAAAAAAAAAAAAATTCTCTGTCCGATCATTATAGCATCGTTATACACATGTCATTATACATTTATGCAAACCCATCGAATGGACACGAAGAGTGAATCTTCAATTGTGCGTTTGGTTATGACATGTCAATGTAGGTACATTCTTCGTAAAAAAATGTTCCATTCTAGTGAGAGATGATTATAACGTTGGAGGTTATACATGTCGGGGGCAGGGGTATATGGGTCATCTCTGTACTTTCCTCCCAATACTTTTTTTGTGAACCTAAAAGTGCTCTAAAAAAGTTAAATCTTCTACAAACAAAAGAGAAGAGATAATGCTCATTCAGAATGTAAGAAACTCAACACATTCTTTTGTTGCTGGTAAAAGTACGAATTGCTCAAAGCTACTTGAAAAATAACCTGGCCGTAGCTCTTAAAATGAATAATGATGATACCTTATAATTCATTGGCAATGTTGGATGATTTTTCTTGTAAAAGCTACAATGTAAATACGATACGTACACAGATAATTACTACTATAAAAAGCAGAAGGGTCATGAAGTAAGTGATGCTACATCTACCCCATAAAGTAGTGTATCTGTTTTTAAAAGAATGAGTCATATTTATACATATTCACATGGGAGGAGCTCCATGAAACATTGCTAAGCAAATTAACAAGGCTGGAGTAATTTACGAAGAACCACTCTATTTTAAAAAGGGGAAAGAAAAGGGATAAACCTCTGTATCTATGCATATACAGTATTTCAGCAAACCCAGGGCACGATCCATTGCGATGCATTATTAACTTATACCATTAAGAAGCCTACTGCCTTTTTAAATAGTGAGATAACTCGGTGTCAAACGCATTCCAATTTCAGTGATGTGTAAATGTTTGAAAAAGTACATCTCAGAATCAATGAAATATGTCATATTCAGTAAATATTTCTTTTTTGGGTGCCTATCATATACCAGACATACCAGATGCTGGAAATACAACAGAGAACTAAAGAAACATTTCTGCCTTCAAGGACCTTGTACTTTCTGCAACCCATAAAGTATAAAAAAATACAAAGCAAAATAATTGACATCATTATCTCGGGTAAGCAAATCTGAGTGCTTGGTATGTTACTTTTGTAACTTTTTAAAAACCTAATAAAATACATTTAAAGATGGTTATTTATTCATAGGTATTGGACTATCAGAAATGTTTTTATTGGAGTTCCTGTGGTGGCTCAGTGGGTTAAGAACCCAACTAGTATCCATGAGGATATGGGTTTGATCCCTGACCTTGCTCAGTTGGTTAAGGATTTGGCATTGCCATGAGCTGTAGCGAAGGCTGCAGAGGCAGCTCGGACCTGGCGTTGATGTGGCAGTTGCATAGGCTGGCAGCTGTAGCTCCTATTTAACCCCTAGCCTGGGAGCTTCCATATGCCACAGTCTGGCCCAAGAAAGAAAGAAAGAGAGAAAGAGAGAAGGAAAGGAGGAAGGAAGGAAGGTAGGGAGGGAGGGAGGAAGGAAGAAAAAAAAAGTGTTTTTATCTCTCCAGACAATGTCTAGGGGCAGAAAGTTCACTTATGTGGTCCCTTGCAACTTTGGAAAATGTCCAGCCCCTATACCCATCCCCACATCCCGCGCTGCAGAGGTGAGAATTAGAATTCTCCAGCCCGACTGATTCCTAATTTATAGGACAACTGCCATAAGTCCCCAAAGAACTGAATTTAATTTCACAGCAATGATGTTCCTGTGTGGCTTTTGCAGAGCTTGGACACTTGGCTAACTCTTATGGAGAGTCTTTCTGCTGCATCTTGTCCATTGGATAATGGCTCTCCAACTAGGGTCTATTTCACGTTTCTCCTCACTCAAGGCTTGTAATTTCCTGAAAGCCCAGACCTCCTCAAAAGTGCCACCCATCACCCAGGCAAATCAAGGCTGCCGATGTCAGCGAGGATGGCAGCTGTTAAGACTGTGAGCTTGCTGGCCTCTGCGGAGCTTTTTGAGCACCATCTTTTATAGCATTTTACCTGCCTTCAGGTCTTTTAGGGAGAAGAGCAGTAGTTCTGACTATTTGCAGGGTTGTTTTGTTTTAATCATGATAGTTGTTATGAATGAGTTGATGAGATTTTGGACAGAGACCTTGGGAGAAGAATTTGGGAGGTTATGAGGTGAAGGCATACGAGCAGCTTCTATTTAGGGATGTTACTAGATCATTCATTCATTCACTGAGCATATACCCTTTTTGTCCTTTCTGAGGGATGCTTAATATAGAAGTTAAGAGCAGGGGCTCTGAGGCCATATGGCTTGTGTTTGAATCTTAGTTCTGCTGCTAACAGTTTTGTGCTTACAGGGAAAGAATTTAATCTCTGCAAGTCTCTCTTTCCAATTCATAAAATGATATAAATGATTGTATACATCTCAAGGTTATAGCAAGGATGAAGTAAGATAATATATGTAATGTCCTTAGCACAGTACCAGGCACATGGTAAGAGCTCAGTATATTTTAGTTGTGTGTGCTAGACACTAAAAAATACCAGAATTTAGAAAATTCAGCTTGAATAGTGGATATGAACAGACAGCCTAAATTTACCCTACTTTTGGGTGTGCAAATCTCAACCCAAAACTTTCGGTGGAAAAATCAAGCTAAAATTGGAGAAACCTTACCATCCTGCCAGATGCAAACATGAGACCATTGAGGCATCTCTGTAACTTAAAGCATGTGATTCTCTCACCAGGACAAACAAATAAATAGAAAACACACAAGAGGAAAGAAAACTACCAAGTGTAAGAATAAGTGACCTAACCCAAACAAAAAGAAAATTAACCAAGCAAGAATTAGGAACAATGGGACCATTCAAAGTGGATTTTTAAAATAATATTTTTTGGTCTTTTTTGGGCTGCATCCATGGCATATGGAAATTCTCAGGCTAGGGCTTGAATCAGAGCTGCATGCCACAGCTACGGCAATGCCAGATCTGAGCCCTAAGCCACAGCTTGCAGAAACACTAGATCCTTTAACCCACTAAGCAAGGCCAGGAATCAAACCTGCATCCTCGTGGATGCTATTCAGGTTCTTAACCTACTGAGCCACAGCAGGGAACTCCTAAAAAAATAAAGAGAGTTTTAAAATTTTTTCAATTTGGAAACTATGTCTTGTCACTTATGATGGAGCATGATCATGTGAGAAAAAAGAATGTGTACATGCATGTGTAACTGGGTCACCATGCTGTACAGTAAGAAAAAAAATGTATTGGGGAAATAACAATTTAAAAAATTTAAAGAAATAAAAAAATAAAAAAATTTCAATTTAAGAACAGAAGAAGAGATTTGAAAAGATTTGAAAAGAAACAAATGCCATGTTTAAAATGAGAATGACTTAGACAAATTAAACATTTAGGACATGAGTTAAAAAATAGAGCATCTCAAGAGAGAATTTATGTAGGGTTGATAATCTGCATTGGGAGATAATGCTCTATGAATGTGTCACATTTTTACATCTCCAGGAATTAACAGTCCATGTGTTCTAGGACTATCTTTTCAGGAATGTTTATACAAGTAGGCAGCCCTGGAAAGATAAACGCTCCCTAGAGAAAATTTATTAATATTTTGGATAAGTAAAGATAAAAACGGCAACTCCTCCTGGAGAGATTTTGAGATATCCCTCCCTGGAAATATTTCAGGGTAATAAACCTAGAGATCACTCCTTTCCTCCCTCGAGACAATTGTTTTCCTGCAAGAGTGATGAAAATCACCTCTCTCTCTGGAGAAGAGGATAGGCAAGTTTCCTAGAGTTCTCTATGTAAGATCAGAGTCTCCTCAGCTTAGAGTTTCTCTTCCCTTTTCAAATTTTTTTTTAAATTAAAGTAGAGTTGATTTACAATAATCTGTCAATTTCTGCTATACAGCAAAGTGACCCAGTCATACATATATACATACATTCTTCTCATATTATCTTCCATCATGTTCTATCCCAAGAGATTGGATAGAGTTCCTTGTGCTGTACAGTAGGACCTCATTGTTTATCCAGTCTAACTGTAATAGTTTGCATCTACAACCCCAAACTCCCACTCCATCCCACGCCCTCCTGCCTCCCCCTCCCCCTGGCAACTGCAAGTCTGTTCTCCATGGCTATGAGTCTTTCTGATTTGTAGATAGATAAGTTCATCTGTGCCATATTTTAGATTTGGCATATAAGTGATATCATATGCTATTTGTCTTTCTCTTTCTTAGTTACTTCACTTAGTATGAAAATCTCTATTTGCCTCCATGTTGTGCAAATGGCCGTTCTTTTTATGGCTGAGTAGTATTCCATTGTGCATATGTACCACATCTTCTTAATCCATTCATCTGTTGATGGACATATTTAGGTTGTTTTCATGTCTTGGCTATTGTGAATATATGGGTGGGTGTATCTTTTTGATTTTTAGTTTTGTCCAGATAGATGTCCAGGAGGGGGGTTGCTGGATCATAGAGTAGGTCTAGATTTAGTTTTCTGAGGAACCTCCATGCTGTTTTCCATGGTGGTTTTACCAGGATTTCTCTTCTATAACACATCACCGCTGTGCATGCAGGTATTCCTTGGCCCTCATCATGATACCTAATGGGATTTGAGGTTTGTCTATCCAAAGCTACAACATAACCCTGGCAATTGCTTTTGCTAGAAACAACAAACTGTCTTTGTCTCTAACCCATAGGTCTTCTGCTTTCCGACGAGTGTTATAGGTAAAATCATGACAGATCACTTGATTGCAAAAAGTGTAAAATCTCAGACTCTTCACAGCTCTTCAAGCAGAAACCTCAGGACATCATGCAGGAAATAATTCAGAGATGTAAAGAAAGACCAGCTATTATAAAGATAGAGAAGACTGTGAGAAACAGATTGAGGAGATCCAAATACATCTGAAAGGCATTTCAGGTCAAATAAATGAAGGAATGAGGAAGGGATGATATTCAAAGATGTAATGCCTGAGGACTTCCATATGAACAAGTACCTAGCTGCAGAGAGTTCACCAACGCTTGAGAAAGATTAAAAACAAACAAATAGACAGAAAACCCCGAATTATTTCTGTGAAAGTGCAGATCATCAATGCAATGGTGGAAGTAGATGTCATTTTTTTTCTGCTATGAGTTCTAATTATATTTAGCTAAGATTCAGAACTTGGTGGAACTAACACGGCTTTGCAGAGTTATATGAACTTGGATTTGTCTTAGCTCTTGGTTGCTACATGACCCACAGTGCACATGACTCTCAATGAGAAGAACATCCTGCTGGACCTGAAAGAAGATAAAATGACACCCTTTCACATCTATACATTCTTCATCTCATACCATAAGTGAGTGTTAGAACTGTAATCTATACTAACAATTCCTGCACTCCTGTACTTGTGTTCAATGTTTATAAACATTAAACTCTCTCTAGGCTACATTCCAACACCCAGGCGAAGAAAGCTGAGTCAGTGCCCAGACATCACCTAAAAGTCATTCTGCCTCCAGAATGTTTCCACTTATAGACTAATGACTCCACTCCTAGACTAATTTTATCCATTATTCCTAAGTGCTTCTGATACTGCATTGGGCTAAGGACCAAATTAAAAGACATATAGACTGCGTTTATAGGCAGAAAGAATAAACTGTCATAAAGATGTCATTTTATAGCAATACAATCAATAAACAGAATGAAATTTCAAACAAACTCACAGCAGATTTGATATGTTGTGTTGTGCGTGACATAAATAATTGACTCTACAATGTACACGGGAAAGTTAAGAGCCAAGAATAGCCAAGCAATTCTGCAGATGGAGAAGGCAGAAAAAGAAGGAGGAGGGAGAAGGACTATTTAATCAGACATCAAGGCGTTTTAAAGAAGTTGACATTAAAAGATGTCAGTATGGTATAGGACTAAGCAAACTGATACATGGAGCAAAATAAAGATCCCAGAAATATCCCATTCACACAAGGAAACCTGACTTGTGGCAGAGTTGGCATTGCAGGCCAGAGATGAAAGATGAGCAATTCAACAAAGGTTACTGGAGAAAAACTGGGTACATATACATAAAGTCAAATATAAACAGATTCCCATCTCATATCACACAGAAAAAATATTACATGGATGAATGATTACCATTAAAGTGTTTAAAATGCAGATAAAGTAGAATCATCTATTTTAGTAATTTAGATAAAATAGAATACATTTACTAATCTGGGATAAGAAGTGAATAACTAAGAAAAATGTTCAAAGTAAAAAACATAAATAAAACAGCTAATAGAAATAACTACATTAAATTAGAACATTCTATGTGAAAAATTCACTCTAACAAAATTCAAAGACAATTACAGAATGGTAAATTTTATTTGCAACCCAGATATAAAAAAATAGAGCTTATAAAATGGTTTTTAAATGTTGCCAATTTAGTTTTTTTTTTTTAAGCCAAACAGCTTAATAGAAAAGTGAAAAAAGAGCATATAAATATTCAATGCACCAGAGAGGAAACTAGAAAATTGATAGATTTTTCAAAAATTCCTCAACTTTTTTTATAGTCACAGAAAACATACTTTACAATAAAATTATCTAGATATAACTTCACTCCTCTTTGTACTAGCAAAAATATAAATCTATAAAAACAATTATTTTTAAAAAGTATGGAATCAGGAGTTCACATGATACTGAAGGAAATATAAATAGTTTCAAATACATTGGAGAAGAATTTGTAATAATCTAGCAAAATTAAATATGCACTTAATTGGACAATCCAGCAATCCCACTTCCAATTAAATAGACTGGAAACTCACGATTGTCTTTTTGCTGTACTGCAGAAAACTGACAGAACATTGTAAACCAGCTACAATGGGAAAAATAAAAATCTTAAAAAAAAAAAGGAAAAGAAAAAAAGGGGGACAATAATTTTAATTTTAAATAGTGTGGGAAATAACAAATATAATTTAAAATACCCAAACAGTAGACTACAACATTGTAATCAAAATGACTGAATTATATCTATCCATGTGTCTATTCAAATTATCATGAGTATCTCTCAAAAACCTATCCTATGAGAAAGATAATTGCAGAATGATATATTAGCATGACTCCATTTAAGGAAAAATTTAAATCGCATGAGAATATACTGCATGCTGCTTCTGAGTGCATGAATACCCAGTTGGTGCCTAGGCTCATGCCCCTGTGGAGCAGCAGACTGAAAGACTGAGCAGGGAATCAAATCTAACCCCACCCTGCTGGCCAAGCCTTGCCCCTCCCAGTGCTTCAGTTGCCTGGAGGATGCAGAACCACGTGACTTACACGAAGATGCTGTTGTTTACAAAGCCTTTCACACACAGAGTTGCATCCTCGAGAGGAGCAATTTTTGCCAGCTGGCACAAAAACACCGTGACAGACTAGGGGCGCGGATGGTTGGTTTGCAGACCTCACATTTATGTGGTCATCAGAGGCAAACTTTTTTTTTGTTCCCAAAAAAAAAGAGCCACAGCTGCTGGCTCAAATCAGAGCCACAGCTGCTGGCCAACAGCCACAGTAAGTCGGGATCCATGCTGGGTCTGAAACCTACACCCCAGCTCAAGGCAATGCCAGATCCTTAACCTACTAAGTGAAGCCAGGGATTGAACCAGAATCCTCATGGATCCTATTCGGGTTCGCTAACCACTGAGCCACAAAGGGAACTCCCCGGAGGCATATTTGCAATGAAGCTAATGGCAACTTCTGAAGCAGGCTTCTCCTTTATTGGCCCCCTTCCAAAATCTTGCAATTTGGAACAGCTAGCATGCTGTTCTCATGGTCACATATTTTTGTAAATCTTGCAAAATTCACATATTTTAACAGTAATCAGTTAGGACCATTAAGTCTTTCTACTCCACATTTCCCTTTACATGTCCTCTGGTGCCAGTGACACTGGAATGGCCATCCCCAAGTAGGAATGGCTTCCAGGCACGCTTCTACCAACCTCTGTGTTAAATCACCTAGCATCTTCACACACAGCTATAGGGCCGGAAGTCATATGGGAACTGGAATGCCTCCTCAAGTTATCCAGCACCAGAAGACATGGGAAGATTTGTCAGCATCATCAATTCACAGGGTAATTAAGATTAGTCATCACACGAGAAAATTTGATTCACCCTGAAATATTACAGCTTATATAAGAAGAAAATTAAAAATTTCCCCAAATTGGACTGCAAACCCCCAAGTTTACAAGACATTACCAAGATGAAATAAAGCTTAAACAAGTTATTCTAAACCATCAGTAATGGAGAAACAAGTTGTCATCCACTGCGCTGGAGAAAAGATTGAATTATCTTTCTATTCTTTCTACAGAAAATGGTATTACAAAGGCATTCCAATCTGAACTGTCCATCAAAGAATATGTAGCCAAAACTGTAGGGAAAAAGTATTAGAGAGGTGAGTCAAAACTCTAGTTAATAAAATATTAGATTATTTTTCTGGGTTTTGTCACATATGGAACATTTGTCAGTTTAAATTGTTTTCAATTGTTACTTTTCATTTTTTAAATAACTGTAAACTTTTGTGCTTAATTGAGAATTCTTTTATTCATTTATTTATTTATTTTTGGTCTTTTTAGGGCCGTACCTGTGGCATATGGAGGTTCCCAAGCTAGAGGTCCAATTGGAACTGTAGCCACTGTCCTATGCCATAGCCACAGCCACGCCAGATCCGAGCTGCATCTGTGACCTACACCTACACAGCTCATGGCAAAGCCGGATCCTGAACCCACTGAGTGAGGCTAGGGATTCAGCCTGAGTCCTCATGGATGCTGGTCAGATTCGTTTCCACTGAGCCACGACAGGAACTCCTTAGTTTTGAATTCCTAGTATTATATTTTTTCTATATAAACCACCTCCAAAGTACATAAGCTTTAGGCCCCCCAAAATGCAAATTTCCTCATGGTTCCAATGATGGAACTAATAGCTTAGATGGCTGCAACACTATCTGTAGGACAGTGTATACATCGTGAGGGAAGGTAAGGAAATCAAAACTGAGATATACAAATTGGGACTTTAATATTTATGTGGGTTTTATATACAGACATTATATTTATTTATTTAAAAGCTATATGAGGAAAATGACTAAATTCACATTTGTTAATTCTGAATGTAGCTACATATACTTTGTATTATTTTCTGATTTTTCTATATGTTTGAAATATTTGACATGTTTTGAAAGGACAAAAAAAAAATGTCAACCTCCATGGACTTGAATATAGGAAGATTAATTAGGCAGTTGTTGGTTGAGACAAGAGATGCTAGTACCCTGAGCTAGGCTAAAAACAATGGCAATGGAAAGCAATGGATGGACCTGAGAAATATAGGGAATAGAATTAGAATCAATGGGGCTTAGTAACTGATTGTGGGTAGATGCCTAGGTAGAAGTCTAGGAAGATGCCCAATTTCTTGTGTAGATAACTGGGTGCCTGGTGGGATCTCTGGGAAGTCCTTTGAGCTTAGAATGACAGATGATAAAGATGGGAGGGGAAGCAGGTACCATGTAATCCTTGCCACTTCTCCTCATATTATAGATGGAAAAATTGAAAACCAGAGGAGTGGAGTCACTCACTCACTCACTCACTTGGAAGATGCTATTTACCCTTTGAACATCCTTCTTCCGTGGGCTTTTAGAAGATCTTAAAATACAGTGTCTCCATATAAACCAACCAGACTTTAGAGTTACATGAATCTGTAATCCAAAAATCAAATGGCTATATGCCTTGGACTCATGGCTTAATCTCAGCCTAATTTCTTATCTCTGTCTTGGGGTTATGATGCTTATTCAAATTGCAGGGGAAATTATATGAAAACAAAGTAAAAAGCTCGATAATTGGATATATCTTCAAGTCTCCCACTTTCTTCTTTCTTCCCCATGCTCAGTAAAATATTCCACGGGGCCTAATGATTAAAGAATGAATTAGCAGAGAATATGGCAAATACATAATACCTACAATTAGATGACAGCAGTAGGCGGCGAAACTTTCCAGACAAAATTTCTTCACTGAAAAATGACAAAATCAGATGTTATTATTAAAAATGCATGTAGAATATCAATTTTTTTTGCTAAATAAGTAGCAATCAATCCCTTCTCCATTTATTTTTACCCTTGTATTTACCACTTCCAATGTTCTTAATTCCCTTGGTAGATTTAATTTTTCATCTCATTTCATTTTTCCTCAGCTTGAAAAACTTCCTTTGATATTTCTTTCAGCGAAGGTCGGCCAGTGACAAATACTTTAAGCCTTTACTGTAAATCGTTTTATTTAGTGTTTAGTTTTGAAGGATGTCTTCTCTGATTATAGAATTCTAGGGCCATAGTTTTATTTTTATTTTAGCACTTTAAAAATACCCATCACTTCCATCCTCATCTAGCTCATATTATTTCCAGTAAGTAAGTGGATGTCCGCCTTTTGTCCCATTCGCTGTAACATCGCCTCTTCTCACTGCTTTAGGTGATGCCCTCTGATTGTTTCTCGGCAATGCTATTATATAATGTGCCACAGGTTGGGGCTGTGGTAAAATCTGGAAAGATTATCCATTCGAGGCAATGAGAATTGTAAAATTGCCAATTCTGCCGTACCCAGCATGTCAGAAGCTATCTGGGGAAAATGAAGGGATCTGGCTAATCAAATATTTTGATGGAAAAGCCTGCTGTAGACTCTGCACTTACATCATGGCCTTTTAAGGAAGAGCAGACCCCAGATTTTTTACCCAAGATGATTTTCATTTTTTTTGCCAACATCATGTGGAGGTATAAAGGAGGTTAGCAATCATCCAATGAAGTCCTCACGTCACACTGGTAGTAAAATTGAGGCTTGGGGTGACTAACCGGCCAAGTCAGTGCAGCCAATCAAGAACAGAGCTGAAACTCAGTTCTCCTCTCCTGACTGCTTTATTACCAGTATCTCCATTCTCAAATCATTCACATGCCTACCTTTTTAAAACCGCAGTGGACCAGCAAGGAAATGATTGATAGTCTTCTTTAAACAATTTTAAGGCTACTCACTTTTAAGTAATAGACTTGTGTTGAACAGAAATATCTTTAAAGCAATACGATATCAATAAAACATCAATGAAACAAAACACTAAGTGTGTTTGAAGAATTGATAATCTTCTGATCTTCTAATGCCTTTTAAAATAAAAATGCAACTAAGTCTGCCCCTCCCCAGGGAGTCTGAAGAGCAAAGCATGTTTTTTCCTCCTCATGAGACCAAAAAGAAAATAATTTTACCTACTATCTTTCACCGGCTTCAGGTTCCTAGACCTGACTTTTCTATACGAAGCTGGCTTCTGTTCTCTTTTCAGGACTAATATTTATATGGCTTCCCTGGTCATTCCATTTTTCTGAGCATCATTTTCCTTGTAAATGAACTGAAAGTCATTCTTTCAAAAGTCAGACACTGCTTGAGTCCTACTTTCTGTTAAAAATGTATACAGGAACTTCACAAATGAGTTAAGGCAAACTATTTATCTTGTTAACATGTGTCTATTTATTGTAAATTGGAGGGATTAATAGTCAGAGTTTAAAAAGGAATAAGTATAGAAACCATGTACCAAAATAGACTCTCTTCACTTAACGTCAACAGCAAGAATGCAAAATTGAATCTGTGCTATAGTTTCAAATACGAAAAACTTATATAAGCATGCAAAAAACCCCAGCATGAGCAAATATAAATTCTTGCTTTATTTGGACAGCTTTTATTGGTGTTATTATGATTGAGATCTAAATAAAAATTTGTGTTTAACTTTTTGTTTGTTTTAAACGTCTTTATTATTCTCTAAAGACTGATAAGCATTTTCAATCTTTACCAAGACAATAAAGAGCCATCAATAAAGCTTCAGTCCTGCAAAATATCTTTTTAATTTAGTAACTTAATTAAGTTCAAGTTAATCAAGTGAAAGGAAAATTGAATCTCTCTCAAGGAAGAGAAAAGCCAGATCTTTCAGGATTAGTGCTAAAAGAAATTTCTCCAAATGGGGAGAATCACCTATTCACCTTGCAGCTTCTGTAACAGTCCCTTCCTGATTGCTGCTGTCACAACTATTTTAATCTCTGAAATTAAAGGGTAGGAAGGTAGAGAAAGGTCATTTTCATGCCTGTTATTGACTCTATCCTTCAATACAAGGCTTCAAAGCTTAGCTGAGACCAAATTCCAGCAAGCAGACAAAAGGTTTTTCATGTTTCAGCAGATAATCTTTAAGAGAGTAAACAGGAGAGTTCCCATCGTGGCACAGTGGAAACGAATCCGACTAGGAACCATGAGGTTGCAGGTTCCATCCTGGGCCTTGCTCAGTGGGTTAAGGATCCAGGGTTGCCGTGAGCTTTGGCGTAGATTGCAGACGCAGCTTGGATCCTGTGTTGCTGTGGCTGTGGTATAGGCCAGCAGCTGCAACTCTGCTTAGACCCCTAGCGTGGGAACCTCCATATGCCATGGGTGCGGCCCTAAAAAGACCAAAGGGGGGGGCAGTAAGCAGGAAACTTAGTGAAGATTGGATATTCTTGGGCACTATTATTTCCTTGCTCTCAGCCTGCCAACCGGGGGAAGAACACTATTTGAGTATTCTCATCCAGGATCACATCTCCAAAATTCACCCTCTTTAGAGTCTAGACATCAAAGATTGAAATTCAGAGGAAAGAGAGAACCCCCATTTCCATATCACTAGGCTTTGTCTTCTGAGTTTGGCTTTACCTTTTCAGAGCCTGACTTTCTTCAAGGGATTAATGGTGGAAATGTACGGTGCACCTCTGGGAACTCAATTCTTACCCTTCACAAGCACCCCAGAGTAACCCCAACATTCATGCAGACAGTAACATATTACCCGTGCAGGTGAGGTGGGGGAGTTACAGGCATCTCCAGATCAAGATCTGCTCAGGAATCACACCAAGGAAATCTCTCAAGTTTCTAGAGTTGGGAAGGCTTGATTATTCTTCCAAGTAGAAACTAGAACGAGATTCTTACTTGTTAACAGTAGACATGAGTGTGGCAGTGCTGAGGGTCTTTGGCTTTAATGACAAGAAACTGGTTTCACATTTAAGATACTGTGAACCAAGACGACGGTGTATTGGAACAGCCCTGGGAAAGATCAAGGACATGCCTGAGGGGACTGCTCCTTGGTCAGGCATAGGCTGCAGGTGTTAGGAATCACTTTTCCCTCATCTGGATGCGCCTGGTATGCTGCCGTAACAGCATCCTGATTTCTGCCGGCAGCTGCAGTGTGGAAGCAAGATCTTGGTCTTAGGTCAAAAGAGAGCCAGGGTAGGAAATGACCCGCACAGAACAAGGGCCATGACTAGGAGGACCTTGGGACCCTTGGACACTGCAGTCATTTTCCTACGCCTGGGCTTCTGCTACTCCCTCCCTTGCTCCTCTCAGCTACCTGTCTTACAGACTCCAACCCCCTCCAGATGGTTGCTTTTGACATGTCACTAATTTAGGTCTCTGTGGTATCGTCCTTTGGCTCTTCTCAAAATTCTTATCTCCATATTTTTAAAACACATTCTGTTTTAGAGCATTTTTATGTTCATAACAACACTGAGGATAAAGTACTGAAATTTCCCATATGCTCTCCACCCTCATACATTCATAGCTTCCCCCATTATCAGCATTCCCTACCGCAGTGGTACCTTTTTGCAATTGATGAACCTATGTTGACACATCATAATTAACCAAAGTCTATAGCTTACATTAGGGTGCATCCTTGGTACTTACATTCTATGGGTTTGGACAAACATATAATGATATGTTTCCACCATTATGGTATCTTATAAAATATTTTCACTTCCCTAAACATTTTCTGTGCTGTGACTATTCATTCCCCCCCCCCGCCCCGCCCAACCACTGATGTCTTCACTGTCTCCATAGTATTGCCCTTTCTGGAATGTCACGTAGTTGGCATCATACGGTATGTCAGCTTTTCAGATTGGCTTTTTTCACTTAGATATACTCATTTACATCTCCTCTGAGTGTTTTCATCACCTGATAACTCATTTATCTGTAGATTATTTATCCATTTACCTACTGATCGGTGTGGACATAATTTTTCAACTCCTTTGGGTAAATACCAAGTAACACAATTGTTATATGTTATGGTAAGAGTGTGTCTAGTTTGTTAAGACACGGTCTTCTACTAGTCTAATCTTTCACCAGTACCGCACTGTCTTGATTACTGTAGCTTTACAGTAACTCTTGAAGTCAGATGGTGTCAGTTCTCTAATTGTGTTCTTGTTCAATATTGTATGGGCTATTATAGGTCTTTTTTCTCTTTTATGGACTTTAGAAACAGTGTACTTACATCCACAAAATAAACTCTTGGATTAGGATTGCATTGAATCTATAGATCAAGTAGGAAAGAACAGACATCTTGACAAAATTGAGTCTCCCTATCCATAAACATTGTATATATCTCTGTATATTTAATATTTCAGAATTTCTTTCATCAGCATATTATAGTTTTTTCCTGTAGATCTTATACATACTCTATCAGATTTATATCTAAGTATTTCATTTAGTTGATCATGTAAATGGTGCTGAGTTTTTAATTTCAAATTCCGCTTGTTCACTGCTAGTATTTAGGAAAGCAGTTGACTTTTGCATATTAACCTCATATTCGGCAAACTTGCTGTAATTATTTATTAGTTCCGGGAGTCTTATGTTGATGCTTTTGAATTTTCTACATAGATGATTATGTCATCTGTGAACAAAAACAGTCTAAAGTTTTCCTGCCCAAACAGTATACCTTTTCTTTTCCTTTCTTCCCTATTGTATTAATAAGGACTTCCAGAATAATGTTGAAAAGAATTGATAAAATGGGTATCCTTGCCTTGTACAGACTTTAGTGGGGAAGGTTCAAGTACCTCACCATTAACTATGATGTCAGTTATAGGTGTTGTGTAGACATGGTTTCTGCCTGTGAGTCTCTGCTCTAATAAGTCTAGTGAGTCTACTCACCTGCTGTCTCTTCAATTTCAGGGGAAGGAAATTTGCCCTGTGTCCTCACTTCTCCTAGGAATCCTGGAAGAGTTTTTGACTTTTCCACCTGTTTACCTTTTTAGTTGCTAGGACAGAGTGAAAATTTTTAAGCCCCTTATATGTAAAACTGAAAATGTAAATCTTTCCACTTTTATTTATATTTGTCTTTTCTATTTTTCTTTTCATGACACTTTATGTCCATTTTCCCAAAGTGCAGACACAAATGTCTTATAGTAAGTGATAAGATTTGTTCCTTATTAAAATTTCATATAATTTCTATATTTTATTGATATTCCAAGCTGAAATTTTGAAGAAATAACATCATTATTTGGGGATTTCTAAGCATTAGGACTATGTGAAAAGTTATTTTTTTTTTCTGGTAATATGAAGTTTTAAAAGCAACAAATTTTCTGGTGACATATAGTTTTGAAAGCAAAAAATCATTGCCAATAGATTTATTAGCAAGTGCTTAATAAAAAATCTGCTTGTACTTAATTTTATAGGAGAAACTGGTTTGTTAAAATACATGAGTTCTTCAGAGAAAAGTTTGGTGAAAAGCTCCAGGATTATATATAAATCACAGCTAAACTTTAAATCCTATTTTTATAGCAGTTGACATTTTTCCTTAAAAATGCCATTTTGCATGATTCTACACTTTAGAAAATAGCAGTATCCAAAGCAATACTTAATGAATACTATTTCTGCTTGAAAATTGGTTTCCATTATTCTGTAGTGTCTCATTACGCCAGTTAACCTCTCTCTGAGCCTCAGTTTCTTTATTTGTCAAATGAGGATGATAATACCTACCTAATTGTAAAAATCAAATAGGGTAATGAAAATAAAGGCATTTTCCATATGAGAAATGATCTTACAATCAAAGGATGATACTCAGGAAATAATGACTATATCTGTTTATTTTTAATCCTGATTCTAACCTAGATAAACTGTGGAAACTGCTGTAAGAGGATTTTAACTTATACTTAACTTCATAATGACAAAAATTATATATCTGCTTAACATATATTCACCATAAGGAAATGTCTTTAAAAAGTGGTTATACCTCAAGTGTTTACCACCCAGTTGTAGAGATAAAACAGTGTGAAATAGGCGTTCCCATCATGGCTCAGTGGGAATGAATCTGACTAGCATCCATGAGGATGCACGTTTGATCCCTGGCCTCACTCAGTGGGTTAAGGATCAGGTGTTGCCATAAGCTGTGGTGTAGGTCGTAGATGCATTTTGGGTCTGGTATTGCTGTGATGTAGGCTGGCGGTTACAGTTCCGATTTGACCTCTAGCCTGGGAACCTCCACAAGCTGCAGGTGCATCCCTAAAAAGATAAACAAATACATAAATAAATAAATCAGTGTAAAATAAAATGATTCAAAAACACTTCATTGCAAAGGAGGCAATATCGGGAAAATATTTGACTTTGGAATCAGACGTGCATAGTTTGAACCCCAGGCCAGACACTGATGAACTGTGTTAATGTTAGCAGCTGACTCTCTGAAATGGAGATTAGAGAACTATTTTATAAAATTTCTGTGGGAAGTAAATGAGATGAAAAATTAATACCCTGTAATGAAGCCAGGGTCCTCCCACTCAACCATCCTCACCTCTAGTCTAGAATTGGATAACACCACATAGGAGTGCCCCACTGAGAAAGAGTGATCATGGAAACTGCTATTTTGGGTTCAAATTGTCAAACTATCACAGTTTGAATATCCAGAAATATCAAGTGGGATATCGACTCCTAGTGAGAAAAGGAAGAAGCATAACCTTAGAAAAGGTACCAGGGGTAGGATGTTTATGTAGCTCACTGAAGAAATTGTTCAGACTGGAGCAAATAAATATGGACAAACATATGCCCCATTCTCTTATAACAGTCCCATTTATACTTATGGTCCAACCATAAGTACATTTTTATAGCTTTAATAGCACCTCACTCATCCTCTTAAGTTTTGAATAGCTCCCCAGTTTCAATGAATTCCCACTTTATTCTTAAATACATACCAAGTTTAGGTGATACATTTTGGGGTCAACCTAGATAAGATGTACAATTGAGAAGGTCTGGGAATAGATTGATGGTGGTGAATAGGTTGATGGAAGTGAGTCAGGGAAACCTTAAAGGTAGGACATGCTGGCTATAGGGAGCCATGATTTACTCTTGAGTCAGAAGATATCCATATTAAAAACAAAACCATGATTTACATTATTTCTATTTAAAGACACATGCATGCTATTAGTTTCAAAGCCATCCCTCCTCAACTCTGACCCTAACGACTCTGGAATTAGATGGAACATGGAGTAATATTTGGAGATCTGGCTGGTCAAATTTCATCCATCCTATCATTCATAGGAGTCAGGCTCTCTGAAGAGTAAAATGTATCTATATGTTTTAAGTATAACATTGTAGTAGATTTTCCAGTTTACTCCCTGTAGCTTTCCATGACTACCTGCACAATGAATTCTAAAGAAACTACAATGCCATCAATTGTAAGCTGCACCATTAATTGTGCAAGTTCACTAAAGAAAAAAGCTGCCATGCAAAGCAATGAAACTAGAACACACCCTCACACCATGCACAAAAATAAACTCAAAATGGCTGAAAGACTTAAATATACGACAGGACACCATCAAACTCCTAGAAGAAAACATAGGCAAAACACTCTCTGACATCAACATCATGAATATTTTCTCAGGTCAGTCTCCCAAAGCAATAGGAAGTAGAGCAAAAATAAACCCATGGGACCTCATCAAACTGAAAAGCTTTTGCACAGCAAAGGAAACCCAAAAGAAAACAAAAAGACAACTTTCAGAATGGGAGAAAATAGTTTCAAATGATGCAACTGACAAGGCTTAATCTCTAGAATATATAAACAACTTATACAACCCAACAGCAAAAAAGCCAATCAATCAGTGGAAAAATGGACAAAAGACCTGAATAGACATTTCTCCAAAGAAGATATACAGATGGCCAACAAACACATGAAAAAATGCTCAACATCGCTGATTATAAGAGAAATGCAAATCAAAACGACCATGAGATACCACCTCACCCCAGTCAGAATGGCCATCATTAATAAATCCACAAATAACAAATGCTGGAGGGGTTGTGGAGAAAAGGGAACCCTCCTGCACTGCTGGTGGGAATGTAAACTGGTACAGCCACTATGGAGAACAGTTTGGAGATACCTTAGAAATCTATACATAGAACTTCCATATGACCCCGCAATCCCACTCTTGGGCATCTATCCGGACAAAACTCTACTTAAAAGAGACACATGCACCCGCATGTTTATTGCAGCACCATTCACAATAGCCAGGACATGGAAACAACCCAAATGTCCATCGACAGATGATTAGATTTGGAAGAGGTGGTATATATACACAATGGAGTACTACTCAGCCATAAAAAAGAACGACATAATGCCATTTGCAGCAACATGGATGGAACGAGAGACTCTCATCCTGAGTGAAATGATTCAGAAAGACAAAGACAAATACCATATGATATCACTTATAACTGGAATCTAATATCCAGCTCAAATGAACATCTCCTCAGAAAAGAAAATCATGGACTTGGAAAAGAGACTTGTGGCTGCCTGATAGGAGAGCGAGGGAGTGGGAGGGATCGGGAGCTTTGGATTATCAGATACAGCTTAGAATAGATTTACAAGGAGATCCTGCTGAGTAGCATTGAGAACTATGTCTAGATACTCATGTTGCAACAGAACAAAGGGTGGGGGAAAAAATGTAAATATATACATGTAAGGATAACCTGACCCCCTTGCTGTACAGTGGGAAAATAAAATTAAAAAAAAAAGTAAAAAAGAAAAAAGCTGCCAATTAAATGATGCTACAACATTTTCTTACCACTTGAATTTTTAATTTTATGTCTATTTACATTTTTTTACTTATAAGAAATAGATTTTTATCCAATACTCATGTGTATACATTAAAAGGACAGAAGTGAAATACACTTGCTAAGTTTCCCTAAAATTTCTTCATTCTGATTTTTTTCAAAATCATATTTGGACCCTAGACATTGAAATTCTTTTTTCTCCCTTCTGACACAATATCATCTGCTGTGACCACTGTGTTGTAATTGCAACATTTCTTGAAAGATGCTCCAATGTAGTTTCTGGAATTTGCTTTCCAAACTGTTGATGCCCCTTGTGCAAGTTTTGATGCACATTCAGAGGCTGTGAGATCCAAGTTTTTACTGTTGCCTGGCTGTTAGTAATTGTGAAATCCATCCTAATTTCAAATGTAAAAATGTGAAAGAGATATATCCTTAAAAACTGATGCACAAGAGGAGAAATCCAAATAATCTTTCTATGTAGGACCCTTGAATTATTTGTGGCCTTCTGCAGTTACATCATGACCAAGATGTGTGACTTGGTGCTTTAAAGAAAATATTAACATCAGTAAGATTGACTGGGTGCTGAATGTCTGCCAGACATCTACCGAATGCTTACATATTTCACCTCCTCATCTTTACAAAAATCCCTGTGAAGGAAGCATTGCTTGTCACTATTTTATTTAGATGGTGACACAAGAGTCAAGGTCCCAAAGCTGGTAGATAGTTAAATTAGAGTTAAAATCTGGTACTATGCTGTTGCCACCTGAACCTCTAATGGAGAAGCTCTTTTGCCTCTTGTAGTTACTTAAATTTTGCCTGTCTGTGGCGATGGATCTTGTCGCTGGCATATGGGATATAACAGATGCTTTCTAAAACAATAAAATGGGACTGCGAAATATATGACCATCCAAGCTCTTCAAAATATAAGATATTGAGTTGAGGCAGGAAAAAGCAAAATTCTGCATACCCTTTCCCCAAGTTGCTTCCAATTTTACTTTACTATGAAGCATCCCTATGAGTAATGGTTCTTAATATTTTGTCGGTGTGTTGGCAATGTATAGATTATTCATTCGTTCATTGACCAAATATTTTTGGAGTGCCTAGGATGAGTCAGGCCCTGGGAACAGAGCAGTAAACAAAACAAATTCCTACTCTCACAAAATTTACAAGGTTATGGGTGAGTGAGAAAAGAGGGTACAGCTAAAATCAAATAAACATGAACCGTGATTAGCAGTGGCAGGTACTTCGGAAAATAGTAAATGAAGGTAGGGGCAAAGATTGGCCCTGGAAAGTGAAGGGGATCTTTTAGACCAGACACTTCAGAAGGGGCTTTCTGATACAGGATATATAGACAGACCCCTGAAGAACTGAAGATCCAATCCTGTGTTATCTGGGGAAGGAGACGGGTCACTGCCTACTTTCCCAAAAAGTGGCGGTAGCCCAACTTCAGAGAATTGTAGAGGAGGAGATGATGAGTGTTTTCCCAAACAGGTCACTCTGAGAGCCGTATTTGCATCCCCTCAATAAACATCAAAACCCTGGAGTTCCCGTCATGGCTCAATGGTTAAAGAACCAGACTAGCATCCATGAGGACGCGGGTTAGATCCCTGGCCTTGCTCAGTGGGTTAAGGATCCAGGGTTGCTGTGAGCTGTGGTATAGGTTGCAGACGCAGCTTGGATCCTGTGCTGTTGTGGCTGTGGTGTAGGTTGGTGGCTACAGCTCCAATTGGACCCCTTGCCTGGGAACCTCCATAGGGCACGGGTATGGCCTAAAAAGACTTAAAAAAAAAAAAAAAAAAAAAAGCCCTGTGTGATGTTTGCTACTGGTCCCAGACGAGGAAAATGACATTGATACAGGGTAAATAATTTGCTCGGGGTCACCCCTGTAATTGACTCACATTCACTCCTCTGAGTCTTCTCCCTGAATGCATGTAAGCTACCCATCCCATAATAAGTAGAATTTAAAGGTCACAGTTAAAAAATAAAAAAAAAAAAATCATGACCTAGATGAAGAAATAGTCTTGGTAAAGGGACTAAAGGGACAATGCTAGTCTATTACCTAAAAACGTTTCCTCTTAAAAGCTGTTTCTTTAATAATAGGTGTTTTAGCTTCTCCCTCTGCCTCTCTCTAATGCTTTCCTGAAGCATTTTCTAATCTTTTTATTTTTCGTATCATCAAGCAAGATTTGCTTTTTTCGCTTTCAGACCAGGAAAAGCCTTTCTGCCATTCAGTATCTCACAGTTGGAAGACCTTAGCCGTGCACGTGCTTTGACGCAGCGTGAAGACAGATGCCCCTAGGAGTCGACCAGGAGTGCTCATGCTGTGTTTCTGTGTGCAGAGCACTGAGCCTCATGGTGTATAGAATACAGTGGTGAGCATAGACTTTTTCAAGCCATAGCACGTAAGAGGGAAAATGGGAAGAAGTTCTCCTAAACTGTCATTCCCCTAAACAAAGCCGACACTGACCAAGTGTATACTGACTCTCGGGTAATTCTAGGGGAGGGGAGTTGGAAAGCACTTACTCGTGATGAATGTGAGGTCAGAATGAAAGCCTGGCCTGGGATGGGGAGGAACAGGATGAAAAACATGTCCTTGGTCCCTGAGGATGTAGAGTATGAGGCTCCCAACTAAGGAAGAAACTCAGGCTTGGATAGAAAAGAAGCCTCCCTCAAATGAACAAAGAATGAAGTTGAGGGAGTTCCCGACGTGGTGCAGCAGAAACGAATCCGACTAGGAACCATGAGGGTGGGGGTTCGATCCCTGGCCTCACTCAGTGAACTATGGTGTTGACACGGTCCAAATCCCGTGTTGCCATGGGCTGTGGTGTAGGTCGCAGATGCGCCTCAGATCTGGTATTGCTGTGGCTCTGGTGAGGTCAGCAGCAACAGCTCCGATTAGACCCCTAGCCTGGAACCTCCATATGCTGCCGGTGTGGCCCTAAAAAGACAAAAGACAAAAAAAAGAGAACGAAATTGAGCTAGGTTTGGAAGACATGCTGTAGATGGGGTAGTTCATTTATTTGCTCTGTCACAGATGTATAAGCACCTGCTAGACTCCAGTCACTCGGGAAAAGCACTTTGGCAGCTATCATCTCTTCTAATAGATAAAGCAGTTCTTAGAGATAGAGCTTTTTTTTTTTTTCTTATTTGACAGATGTGAAAACAGAGGCAAAGAAAATGTGAGCAACATGCCTAAGGCTGCACTGTTGCAGAACCAAGATTTCAACAAATATCAAAACTACGACAAGGTGAGACATTTAGAGACTTGATGCCCAGTTGGGAATGGAGCTGCTTTTATCTCTGGAGGAACTTTAGACCACATGTAATCCAAGAGTCTCCTGTGCTAGAGGCTGTCTAGTCTCTTACTCTGAGCTAAAGTCTCCAGCTCTGCCTTTATAGTAAAGAAGGACAGAGTTTGATGGTCTATCAGAAAATGTATTTTTTTTTTTTGCTTTTTTGTGGCCGCATCTGTGACATGTGGAGGTTGCCAGGCTAGGGGTTGAATTGGACCTACAGCTGCCGGCCTACACCACAGCCACAGCAACACCAGATCCAAGCCGAATCTGCAACCTACACCACAGCTCAGGGCAATGCCGGATCCTTAACCCGCCGAGCGGGGCCAGGGATCGAACCTGCAACCTCATGGTTCCTAGTCGGATTTGTCTCCACTGCGCCATGACAGGAACTCCAGGAAATGTATTTTTTTTACCAACAATTTGTTGATGACCTGAGTAGCAAAGGGGGTGCTATTTTTCAGGCACCTTTAGAAACCCCCAGCATTCAAAGACTTTAAAATAATCTAATAGAATGCCAATATTCTTTTAAAATCCAATAAATGAGGTAGCTAATTTTCTGCAAGCAACATGTGATAGTGAGAAGAGGCCTGGAGTCAAAATCTTGGACATTGTCCTCAGTATCACCACTCACAAGTTTCCTGTGTGGCTCAAACACAGGATTTGGCCTCTAGAACTCTCGATTTTGCTACTGCTAAAATTGGAATGTTAATTCCTGCTAGCACAGTTGTGAGAATCAAATAGATTTACATTAATGAAGGTATTTTGTTAGATGAAGAGCAAAACGAGTTAACAAATGGCCATCAGTACATACTTATCAATAATTACTTTAAATGTAAATAGACTAAATTCTCCAAGCAAAAGACATACGGTAGAAAGCCTCAGCCAAATGGCTGGTGACAGAGCAGGGATTACACACTCAGGAGCCTTGTACGAAGTTACACTCTCTGCCAAGTCACAAAGCCTGGAGAATGAAAAACTATAGAAATGAGAGTGTATGTTTGAAGGACACTGCCACAAACGAAGAAACATAACAGCACTACAGAGGTCCTTCTGTACTTGAATAAAATATTCATTCTGCCAATACATTGAGGAAAAGAAATCTGAGTGTGGTGGAAAATGAGAAAACTGAACTCATCCTTTGGTGTTGGAAGGCACTTCTGAATCACATCCCTCTTTCTCAGCCAAGTTCCAAATAAAATGAGCTAGAGATACAGGAATCAGACAGGTGGAGATGAACATTATTAAGTCACCTATATTAATAAGATTAGGACTGATTAATAAATTCAGCAAAGTAGCAGGATATAAGACTAACATTCAGAAGTCAGTTGCATTTCTGTATACCAGCAATGAAACATTAGAAAAGGAATACAAAAATACGATACCTTTTAAAATTGTACCTCACAAAATCAAATACCTCGGAATACACCTGACCAAGGAGGTAAAGGACCTATATGCCGAGAACTATAAAACTTTAATCAAAGAAATCAAAGAAGATGTAAAGAAATGGAAAGATATTCCATGTTCCTGGATTGGGAAAATCAATATTGTAAAAATGGCCATACTACCCAAAGCAATCTGCAGATTCAATGCAATCCCTATCAAATTACCCGTGACATTTTTCACACAACTAGAACAAACAATCCAAACATTCATATGGAACCACAAAAGACCCAGAATCGCCAAAGCAATCCTGAGAAACAAAAACCAAGCAGGAGGCATAACTCTCCCAGACTTCAAGAAATACTACAAAGCCACAGTCATCAAAACAGTGTGGTACTGGTATCAAATCAGACAGACCGACCAATGGAACAGAATAGAGAATCCGGAAATAAAACCTGACACCTGTGGTCAATTAATCTTTGACAAAGGAGGCAAGAACATAAAATGGGAAAAAGAAAGTCTATTCAGCAAGCGTTGCTGGGAAACCTGGACAGCAGCATGCAAAGCAATGAGACTAGAACACACACTCACACCATGCACAAAAATAAACTCAAAATGGCTGAAAGACTTAAATATACGACACGACACCATCTAACTCCTAGAAGAAAATATAGGCAAAACACTCTCTGACATCAACATCATGAATATTTTCTCAGGTCAGTCTCCCAAAGCAATAGAAAGTAGAGCAAAAATAAACCCATGGGACCTCATCAAACTGAAAAGCTTTTGCACAGCAAAGGAAACCCAAAAGAAAACAAAAAGACAACTTTCAGAATGGGAGAAAATAGTTTCAAATGATGCAACTGACAAGGCTTAATCTCTAGAATATATAAACAACTTATACAACCCAACAACAAAAAAACCAATCAATCAATGGAAAAATGGGCAAAAGACCTGAATAGACATTTCTCCAAAGAAGATATACAGATGGCCAGCAAACACATGAAAAAATGCTCAACATCGCTGATTATAAGAGAAATGCAAATCAAAACGACCATGAGATACCACCTCACACCAGTCAGAATGGCCATCATTAATAAATCCACAAATAACAAGTGCTGGAGGGGCTGTGGAGAAAAGGGAACCCTCCTGCACTGCTGGTGGGAATGTAAACTGGTACAGCCACTATGGAGAACAGTTTGGAGATACCTTAGAAATCTATACATAGAACTTCCATGTGACCCCACAATCCCACTCTTGGGCATCTATCCGGACAAAACTCTACTTAAAAGAGACACATGCACCCGCATGTTCATTGCAGCACTATTCACAGTAGCCAGGACATGGAAACAATCCAAATGTCCATCGACAGATGATTGGATTCGGAAGAAGTGGTATATATACACAATGGAATACTACTCAGCCATAAAAAAGAATGACATAATGCCATTTGCAGCAACATGGATGGAACGAGAGACTCTCATCCTGAGTGAAATGATTCAGAAAGACAAAGACAAATACCATATGATATCACTTATAACTGGAGTCTAATATCCAGCACAAATGAACATCTCCTCAGAAAAGAAAATCATGGACTTGGAAAAGAGACTTGTGGCTGCCAGATGGGAGGGGGAGGGAGTGGGAGGGATCGGGAGCTTGGGCTTATCAGACACAACTTAGAATAGATTTACAAGGAGATCCTGCTGAATAGCATTGAGAACTATGTCTAGATACTCATGTTGCAACAGAAGAAAGGGTGGGGGAAAAATGTAATTGTAATGTATACATGTAAGGATAACCTGACCCCCTTGCTGTACAGTGGGAAAATAAAAAAAATATATTAAAAAAATTAATAAATAAATTACAATAAGATTTGGAACCTTGGCTTTAGGTGTGAGGCTAAGAAGTTTTCAAAATACTTAACCTAAAAGTTCAACTTAGCTCCTGAAACTGTAGGCCGATTTTGCAGGGAAAGAAGGTCCATGCTGTTTGCTGTGGAGCCAAAAGCCCATGAAAACATGCTCTGCAGAAGAGCAGGTGCATGTGTGGATGTGGGAAAATACACTCAGCTGCCCAAGACAGTTATAAACCTTTCTTGATTCCACCTACTCCATCACCTCCTCCTTGTCCTTCCTCCCTCCCTCCCATCCCAGTTGCCCCAGTGTCCTTCCCTGCCTCAGTAGCTGTAGTTCTGGTCTTTGTCCAGATCACAGCAAAAGGTCCTCTCCTATTTTTCCTCCTGTCCAACTTTAGTCTTCTCAGCATCTTCTCCCATCATGGTACCGGTCTCAGCCTGGTACCCTGAAGCTGCAGTGAACCAGTTATCATCAGCAAATCACCAACTTGTTTCATGTCTCTGTATCTTTGCACATGCTTCCCTCTCCCCACTGGAGTACACAACAGCCTTAGTTTATTCATTTATGCTCCCTCCTTTTTCTAAATCCATTCCAGATATTGCTTCTTCCCATTCCTCCTGCTACATAGTCCAATACTCCATCGCCTGTGCAACCCCTGTACTTTCAAAGGGCCATTTCATTGCACTTACTATCCTGGACTCTAAATCTGTGTTTACTTGCCTCTCTTCGCTGTCAGATTCTGAACTTCATGAGAACAGAAATCATGTCTTTTTTATGTTTAGATTTCCAGCCTCTAACACAGAGCTCAATAATGCTTGAGGAATTGAATCGAATGGAATGTGTTTTCTGAAGAGTATGAGGCATGACTTCATTAAGCAAGTAGAAGGAGGGTTTCCATCAAACCTGTATCATAAAGGAGAAAATTTTTTCTTGCTTTCACATGCACTGGGGCTATAATCCACCAAATTATTGCTGTGCCTGGAAACATAAGCACAAGACTTTAAATTCTATGCTACGGATGTTGCCATATAATTCAAATGAAGGCACATTTGCACCATCTGTTAATAACCTTCTCATGTTCTTATTGCTGCAAACAAAGGGAAAGAGACAGGTAATGCTAGGCAGAATGTTGCCAACGAGCAAACACCTATCTCACCTCCTGTCTTGCCAAGATTGATTATGCAGATGCATTCTTCTGTGCAGATTAAATCCACTGTTTTTGGGGGGAGTTATGAACTCTTCATGCAGGAGAACTGAGCACTTGAGACTCACTAAAGCACTAATAAATTTTTCATGGAACAATCTTCCTTACTGGGAAGGGAGGCGAATGCATAGCTAACTCAGGAGGCTCACGAACTTCTACAGAAAAGAGGGTAATTGGGGAGCCACTTTAAAGTTTCCCTTTAGCTATGAATCTTTGTATTGGATCCCAGCTAAATTTAAAATTCTCTTCTCTAGGAGGAACCGAGAAAATTCTGGGGAAGTCCAACTGGGTGGCAACGGGAGATTTTCAGTTTATGTGACTACAGTAGATGCACCAGCATTAAACTGAGCACCGCGCACAGTGTGAGACAGTGAGCCACCGTAAAAGTGATGGAACCAAACCATTTTACAGAAAAGGAAATCGAGACCCAGAAAAAAAGTGACGTGGCAAGATTGTGCCCAATTTAAAATCGCGTGTTTTCTTCTGGTGTAGGCTACTCCAAATGGCTTCTATAGATGTGAATATTTTTCTTCTCTTCTTTTTTCTCAAATGGCAAAAATTCCAACTTCAACTTGAGCTCAAGCACCATATGAAATGCACTAGCTGAATAAATGTCCTGACTAAGTCTCAGGCATGACTTGATCCAGGCACTGAACATTGATTGGCACCGATCTGTCTTGGCTTTGCTTTTTTACTGAATTGATCACCTGGACCCACCTTGGGGCCAAGACCCCTTGCCTTGGCCAGGGCAGTTTTTTCTCGGCTCAAATTCACACAACCAATAATGAAACCGACGTGGAGAATGGAACAGCACAAGCCTTATTCAATGGCCAAAGAATGGAGAAGCAGGAATCCATTCACGAATCAAGTTCTCAACCCAATTTGGGTGGAGACACTGTACATACAAGAGGACTAAGGTAAAACGGAGGGGATTGGAAAGGGGGGGGGATATTAATGACTTATCTGAGAACAAGAGTGTGGTCTGGACCCAGAACTGATGCAACACTCCTGTTTTGTTCTGGTGTGGACTTTTCCAGTTGTTGTCATGGCAACTGTCAACTCTCAGGGTGCCGGTGGGTATGTCATTTAGCATGTTAATGCATTACAATGAGTGTATAAAGAGGCTCAAGGGCCACTGAAAGTCAAGTCTGCTGCCACCTTGGGCCAAGTTGGTTCTTACCAGTTCTTGTTTTTCTCTTTGTAGCTTCCTCCTGAAACTTAGATGAGAGCAATTGGTTTCCATTCGAGGGAAGGGCAGGATATGACTCTGGGACACTGTCCCAGTGTGACATTGGGAAAGTCATTTACTCCCTTAGTCTTAGCTTCTTTACAGATGGAACATTTATTCTTTACCTTGAAGGTGCATTGTGAGATTATATAAAGCTTTCAGTACAGTTTCAGGCACACAGCAGATGCTCAAGCAATGTGTATGCTGATGAGCTTGGATGTCATTTACTAAGAGAATCTCACTAAGTACCAGCAAGTAATGGAAGAATGCAGAGGTGTCAAATAAGGGTTCCCATTGTAGCTCAGCAGGTTAAGAATCTGATGCTGTCTCTGTGAGTGTAAATGAAATCTGTGTTCTCGTTTTTTGGAGCCGAAGAACGAACTTCTCAAATAGAGGCACACAGGCAGCAAGCAAAAGACTATCACAGGAAAGCAAAAAAGCTCCCAGCACAGACACTGGGCGGGGGAGAAAGAGTCCCACCTTTCTATTGTTCTATGGAGGTTTTTATTTCTTAAGGACGGGGGTCCAAACATCATTCCTTTTGCCCATTGGCCTTGTCCAGTCACCTATATCAGGCCTGATCCAATAGGAGTCTTGGAGCTGGATATGCCCCATAAGTTTTATGGCTACTTTGTTCTTCTATCCTCTAGACTGGGAGTTGCCACTCTTGTTGCCACTCTTTAAGTTCTTTTGTTAACAGTCATATGTATAGGTCAGGAGTTAATGTCTACCTTGACATAAAACAAATGTACTTTCAATAGTTAATTTTCCAACAAGCAAGGCCAGTTTGTCTAGATTTGTTTTTATAAATCTTAAACCATGGACATTAATCATGGAATATATCAAAGCCCACATTCCTACACTAACTACCTGAATTTTTATTCTGCCTCATAAGGATGCAGGTTCGATCCCTGGCCTCACTCAGTGGGTTAAGGACCCAGCCTTGCCTTAAGCTGCAGAGTAGGTGACCAATGCAGCTTGGGTCCTGTGCTGCTGTGGCTGTGGCGTAGGCCTCTGCTGCAACTCCAATTCCACCCCTAGCCTGGGAATTTCCACATGCCGCAGGTGCAGCTGTGAAAAGAAAAGAAGTGACAAATAGTCAGACTTCTCGGGTTGTGGTTCAGATGTTCCCTCTCTGCACTCCAGCTCTAAGGAGATAGAACAACTGCTCACCGCTGGCCCAGTGACAGCCTCCCCCTTACACTCAACCTGCTGCGGAGTAAACAGTATTTCTTTGTTTCTTTTCCTGCCCACCAGCTCCCTGATGTGTTTTCAGGTAACTGGGACTCCCTCAAAGGAAATTCCACAGCAGTCAGGATAACACTTTCCCTTGCCTCCCTCCTGAACGTCTGTGTCCAGGTTCGTGTTTCAACACTGGCACCTAAGGGGATGGAAAGTCACATCCATAGTCCATCAGTAAATATCCTGGTGAATAAGTCATGTCCATGCATCATCGTGTATGCATCTGCACAGAAGTCCATGTAGCTATTGAATGTGCCACTCAGATCTTCCTTCAAGGGACCTGCTGTGAGAAAGGCAGTTGGTTGACGGTGCTCTGCTGTTGCATCTTTGAGCCTGCTCAATCTTCACAGCAATGCCATAAGTTGTCTGGGCTGCCCCCAGTTCCCAGACAATGACCCAGCATGCTGGGATTACCAGAGCTGGGCCATTCCTGCCCAACAAGACTCCTGTAATGGCCAGTCTTTGTCTGGCCAAGACTCTCAGAATGGCCTTGTAGTTTGAGGTCACTCTTACCCAATCATTCTCACTTCCCGCTCTCATTTTGCAGGTGTCACACCTGCATTGGAAGGGGTTCTCTGCCTAAGCCTGCTCTCTTTCCCCTTTGACTTTCATAGACATTTCTCTCAATACATCTCTTGCACATTTAATTCCATCTTGGTGCTTATTTCTCCGAGACCTGAAACTGAAACAAAGTAAAGGATTCGAAAGTCACAATCAATGCATCAAAGCCGAGGAAAATATTCTTTCTGTTTCTTATGTAACTGGAATATTTGGTTTCATATTTCAAGGTAGGAGAATAAATTCATAAAGACCTGAGGTCAAATTCTGTCTTTGTTACTTATAGGCTGTGTGGTTTGGGGAAATATAATGAATCTCTGAACATCAAATAAATTCCCCAGATGGGGGTAGGAGTAAAAGGATCCTAAAGCAATGTCAATTGGGAGAAAGATTAGGAAATACAGAAACATTTGGAAATATTAGGACGTACGGAACGTATCTAGTGGAGAGTAGATGACAAATCAGTATTTGCTCTTACCTAAGGTTTATCACCAAGGCAGAGTCTGCTGTGAATAAAACTGTGAAGAATGCAAAATGTGTGGGTCACAGCCCTTGGAGCTGAACCACCTGAGCTCAAGTCCTGGCCCTAGCAATTTCTAGCCATTCGATTTTAGACAAGATACCTGCCTTTCCTGTATCTCCATGTCTGATCTGTAAAATGGGGGTGATGATACAGTACACACCTCCCAGAACGGTTTTGAGTTAAATGTTAAGTTACCCATGGAAACACTTGGAGCTGTAAGTGGCACTTGGTGTTTGACTTCAGTTTTTTGCTGCTACCGCTTGGAGGTCTTTGTTCTTTATTTGCTCTCTCATCTTACTATGCTTCCCTTCCCTCTTTCCAGGGAGGACCGAGAGCTCTGGTACCCGTGATCTTAGCTGGATGCCAGGATGCTAGCAAACAACCCCCAGCTAGCATAACAAAGCAAGCATTTTTTAACATTTTGGCCCTGCGGATTGTAAATGACAATCCTCATTAAGAAGGTCAGGAAGAAATAAAAAGATTCGTTTGGATGCAATTGAATTGATATTGTCCCAGGGTAATTTTCATAGGCTTAAAACAAACAACAACAACAACAAAATAAGTGCGAGATGTCAGCTCATTTTCCTGGGATTGTCCTCTTTATCTGCAAATTAAGAGCAAACTGTCTTGCAAATTAAGGCAACTGGTTAGCTCGGCTTCAGTCTATTAAAGATTGTATTGCACATTGGTCTCACACATTTGGTTGTAGATAAAAATAGGCTCACTTCCTCATATCTGTAGACAATACTAAATGTATGCATTCACTTTATACTGTCTCATTTAAAACTCACAATGTCCTTAAGAGTGAGAAATAAAATACTGCCTGGCATTTCAGTAAACAACAGATACCACAGTCCGCAGAGATTGAAGCCACCTCCAAGGGTGAGCCCATGAGCCCTGAGGGGACTCAGGAAGGAGGCAAAGAACCCCTGCCATCTAGTAGCCATCAGACTGCAGCCACTCCCAAGGGTGAGCCCTTGGGATGTGAAAATGCAGGGTAATGGCCCCAGAGAACTGAGGTTTATATCAAAGGAAAGGTTTCTGTGGGAAAAGAGCTAAATTCCTTAACTTGAAATGTTAAGTTTTCTTTTATTAACAGTAATCTTTTGTTCTGACTACCTGCCCTTTGTTGCAAAGCTCCTGTATATCCTAGCTCCTCCCCTCGCCTGCTCAGAGAAGTTTTTTCAAGGTTACTTGAGATGCTGCCTCTCAGGCTTGAAGTCTTAAAAGGTCCACCAAATAAAACATAACTCAATTATCGGGATGTGCATATATGTATTTTTAGCATAAAGCTTCTATAAGCACCCGTGTTTGAGAACAAGCAGGGCCCCTGTGGGCTCCTGGGCACACAGGCCTTTCTGTGCCCCCTCATGTTAATGAAGCCTTCTTCATTCTGGAAAGAAGACCACCAGACCCCTCAACACCAGCTTTGAAACAATGCAAGCTTGCCTCTACCCTGATCCTTATCTGTGGCTCTATTTTTCCCTCCCCAAACTCTAAAATCACCTCCCAATCTCACCTAAGGGGGACACAGCCTTTAAGGCATTAGCCTGCTGTGACCCTCCTTTGCCCAGCAAAACAATAAAGCTATTTTTAACTCCTTCGCCCAAAACTGTCACTGAGTTTCTCTTCGGAATCCGTGAGCAAAGGCTGAGTTCCAGCAACACATAGAGGTTTTTGTGTGATTGTAAGTTTTCACTTCTCTGGGATAAATGCCCATGAACTCAATTGCTGGGTCATGCCGTTGCAGGTTTAGAAACTACAAAAGAAACTACAAAAATGCCTTCCAGAATGGCTGTGCCATTTGACTTTCCCACCAGCGACGGATGAATGATCCAGTTTCTTCCCAGTCTCAACATCACTTAGTGCTGTCATAGTCTTACGTTATCCATTACTAATAGGTGTGCACTGATATCACATAGCATTTTAATTTGCATTTTCTTAATGAATGCTGATGTGGAATGTCTTCTCATGTGTTCATTTGCCATCTGTGCTCATTTGCTATCCTCTTCAATGAAATGCTTTTCTATATTATTTTCCCACATCTTAATTGAAACGTTCATTTTTCTTTATTGTTGAGTTTTGAGAGTCTTTATATATTCCAGCCCCTTGTCCTTAATCAGTTACGTGGTTTGCAAATAGTTTTTCCCAGATTGTAGCTTATGCTTCCTTTCTCATCATGTGGGCTATTGCTGAGTACAACTTTTTAATTTTGATGAGGAATATTTTATTCATTTTTGTCTTTATGGGTCAAGTTCTGATGTCAAGCCTGAAGACTCTGCTTAATCATAGATACCAAAGTTTTTTCTTACTATTTTTCTAAAAGTTTTATTATGTCATACTCTGCATTTAATTCTGTGATAGATTTTGAGTTCCATTTTTGTATAAGGTAGGAGGCATTGGTGTAGGTATTGGGGGGTTTTGTTTGTTTGTTCTTTTGTTGTTGTTGTTGTTTCCTCTTTTTTTTTTTTTTTTTTTTTTTTTTTTGTCTAAGGATGTCCAATCCTTTGTTGAAAAAAGGTTCTGTTTCCTTCACTTCTCTGGGATAAATGCCCATGAACTCAATTGTTGGGTCATGCCGTTGCAGGTTTAGGAACTACAGCTACAAAGGTGTAGAATTAATTTTACACCTTTGTCAAAAATTCTCTATTCCTGGGCTCTTTCGTCTCCTCTCTTGATGTATGTCTCTATCCTTCTGCCAAAACCACACAGTTTTGAAGACTGTAGCTGTATAATAGGCTATATAATACATATTATATTGGAGCAGAATGAGTCTGCCCACTTCATTCTTCTTTGTCAAGATTGTTTGAGCTGTTCTGCAGTCTGTGGCTTTTGACAGGATTTTTAGACTGGGTATGTCTTTGTCCACAATTACATTCAAACTGCAGATAAATTTGAGGATATCGACAGATGTATTGCATGTAGTTTCCCACTCCATGAACAAAACATGTCTCTTCACTCATGTAAGTGTTCTTTGATATCTTGCATCAGCATTTTGTCATTTTCACCATAGAGACCCTGTGCGTGTTTTGTTGACTTTGTGCTGAGTATTGGATTGTCTTTGGAGTGCCTGTAAATATCATTTTCATAATTTCCGTTTCTCCACGATCATTGGCGGTACACAAAGATGTGATCAAGTTTTGCGTGTATCCAATATTTTTAGTTAAATTAATCAATAAAACTATCTGGTTGACATGTATTCTCTCACGTTACAGATCCAGACTTATCTAAAATGAAAACACCCTAAATCCTAACTGCATCGGCTTAAACTTGAACTCCCTTCACTAAGGAGAAAACTGGGCACAGGGAAGGAAGTGCAGGATAGTGAGAAAGGGATGCGTTTTGGAGATAAAGAGATGTGAGTGTGAATTCTAGTTAGCCACCTGCAAATTCGGTGTCCTGGAACAGATTAAGTTCGCTAAGCCCCATTGCTACAACAATAATAAAATAACAACAGTAATAAGAGCTATTTCAATGAAGTACTTAATATGAAACAATGTCTACCATAAGTGCTTTACATTTATCTCGTCTAAATTTACATCCCCTTATGAAGTATGAGTTATAGGTTCTCAATACTTTCTCTGCAATTTGAGTGTCCCACAAGCTCACAAAGAATTTTTGTTGTTGCTGTTGTTTTGTCTTTTTGCCATTTCTTGTGCCCGCTCCCGTGGCATGTGGAGCTTCCCAGGCTAGGGGTTGAATCAGAGCTGTAGCCACCAGCCTACACCAGAGCCACAGCAACGCGGGATCCGAGCTGTGTCTGCAACCTACACCACAGCTCACAGCAACACTGGATCCTTAACCCACTGAGCAAGGCCAGGGATCGAACCCACAACCCCATGGTTCCTAGTCGGATTTGTTAACCACTGAGCCATGACGGGAGCTCCACAAAGAGTTTTTAAAAGTATAAATTTGTTCTTAATTCTTTGTGGATGAAACTTGGCCTGAAATGGCATGAGATTACTTATCATTTTATCTCACTATTGTGAAGAGTCTTACGTTTTTACTGTGGAAACATTAATGCTTTTGGTTATGAGGTGCTTTTTATTACAGGCATGCTGACCTCAAGCTATTCTATATGAATCATACTAGATTTTAAACATCCAAAAGAGTGGGGGTTTTTTTGGTTTTGTTTCTGGTTTTTTTTTTTTTTTTTTTTTTTCTTTTTAGGGTTGCACCTGCGGCATATAGAAGTTCCCAGGCTAGGGATCGAATCAGAACTGTAGCAGATAGCCTACACCACAGCCACAGCAACATGGGATCCAAGATGCATCTGCAACCTATACCACAGCTCACGGCAATGCCGGATCTTTAACCCACTGAGTTAGGCCTGGGATCGAACCCACATCCTCATGGATACTAGTCAGATTCATTTCCGCTGTGCCACAGCAGGAACTCCCCCCAAAATTTGAAATCTGAAAACTTTCCAGTCTGAAAATAAGGGGATAGTGACCCTTAGCTAGATAAGGGATATATATCATTCTCCTTATTTTATGATTCATGATTATTTTATGGTGCTGCCACCTGTCCCAGGGCTTATGCATTTTTCAGGGGTAGAGAAGACTGCGAGGCCAGGCAATCCGACCACAGAGCTCTAAGCCTTCATCACCTTGCTCTACGTATCCTGGGGTTACATGTTGCATGAAGTTCATAGAAATGCTGGGGATGGAGTCCTGGGGGGAAATCTTGAAGACATATTTGATTACCTGGAACGCTGTAGGGTCTGCCTTAATGGACTGAAAGTTACAGAACACAGAGACGGCAGCCGCTTGTCTCAGTGGGGAACTCGCACCGGCCACGATGGGAGCTTGCACGCATTTCCAGAGACCATTCATGGCTAGCGGTAGGATGTCCCATCATTGTCTACAGCCTGAGATTTCCCCCAAAGGTGTAGCTGAGTGACCCCTGAGACAAGGGCACTCTTTGGTTTGATTATGCGTATTCACTGCCACTTGGATTCCAACTCCAGTTGACCAAATATCATATTACCAGTTAACGTTTCCCTTATAGTTATTTATTCTTTGTTTCACCTGAATACGGTATGTTCCCCCACTGCCCACAACCCTGACAGAAGTAATAAAAGCCTTATCATTTAACTTGGATTTAATTGCTTTCAGATGGGTCTGATTATGAAAACACTCTCGGCTCACAATTTACCATGGTCAAGAGAAATGACATATCACAGTGCCACCAAAAAAGCTGATAGCAATGTCACACTGACCGCATTGCTGCAGGTGTCTGGGCTCAGGGCCTGTGAAACAGGAAGGTTGAATGACAGAAGCCAATGGAGACAGAGAGAAATTTAAACTATATATGAAGGAAAGATTTGGAAATAAAGAAAAAAGAGTTGGAAAAAACCTGAAACATTCAACACGATAATCTTCCAAATGTGGAAGCTAAGGCACAAAGAAGGAAGCAGATACACCCAAGGCCAAGGAGGCAGTTTCTAGAAGAATTACTTGGGAAGTTACCCAAGCTATGAATCCTGAAGTCATGCAAGATTCATTTTCTTAAAGGCATCTGACATATCTTTGCCAATTCCATTCTCTTAAAGATTCAATGGCTATCTCACCAATTCATCAATGTTCATCTCAATTTCCTTTAACTATAGGTACTTAAAATAAACCAGGGTCGATATTGTATGCTTATGAAGTTCCTCCTATTTAATATTATTGCTTCCTTTTTTCAGTCTGCATTACTTTTCCTCCAGCTAGTTCATGTTCAGAAGAAAAATATATGTCTATGGTACTAAGGAACCCACAGTGATTATCTCTGTGGCTTTAAATGAACAGAAGATGAAAACACTGATTTACTACTTTCCATAATGCCCCACACATGCTACATCATTGACTGATAAATAAATGTCTGTAGGATTCAGGTTATTTTTAAAATAAAGGGACGTAGCTCAGTAAAAAAAGTATTTTCACGGTAAATTATTCTTTGACCAAAAGAGGAAGGACAGGGAAGAGGAAGATGGAGAGAGAAGCTTGTGTAGCAGCCTAGAAATTGACCTCTTCACGCAGTATTCACTCAGACAGTATTTACTGAGGTTATGTTATGGCTCCCACCTATCCTTCCTCACCTCCACTTCCTTGGAAAAATCTTACACATCTGCTCTTGTTGACAAGTGACTTCCGATGTCCACTCTCACTGTGGAAGGACTATTTACCTGTGATATCCTGGTGTTGGGCTTGGCCTTGTGACCTGCTTTGGACAATCGATGGGAGTGGCTGGGACCTTCGTTGGCTCAACCTGAAGATGGTGTAATTTCTCACTAGATTTTCTTTCCCACTTCCGGATAATTGTATTCTCCAAAGAGGAACTTCTCTTTCAGCCCGGGCCTCAAAATAAGATAATGGAGAAGAGGCATAGCAGCCACCCCACAGCTGCTGACACGTAATCTGAGTGAGAAATGAAGACTCCTTGTTATAAGCCCCTGAGTATATGCACTGTGCGATGACAGGTGTATAGCTATGCGAATTAAACTGTTACATTCATCAGTGGTCGCAAATGATCTGTTCCAAAGCCAAAATGTGTTATCTAAGGAGGACTCCTTTGTTTGGAGATATTGACTAAAATTCAGTCTTTATTTATCCCTGATTTTCTATAAAGCAATTTTCTTTTCCTGTGTCACTTTTCTACAAGCTGTCCATTCTATCAAGGGACATATGATTCAGGGATGACTCACTTTTTAGGTATTTTCAATAATTCTCATATTTAAATGCTTTTCTCTTTATAAAAGCATACAAGTTAATTAGAGGGAAATTACAGACTCATTATAGAAAATGTATCAATGAGTATATAAAAAGGTCTGATACTATGTCAGTATTCGAGCTTTCTTTTCAATGATACCGTTTTTACGGCATTTACTCAAGACATATTTCCTCTTTGAAAATTTCTGTGCATCAGTCCTAAAGATGTTTTAAGTCTATTACTCTGCATTTCTTTAGATCAATGTTAGCGTTATGAGAATATGGTTTTAGTCATAAAATTTTCCATCTGGTTAGAGCTCTAGTGTAGAAAAACACTGGGTATTTTATTCTTTATAAACCTACTTCCTAGAATATATCTTTGGTTCTAATAGTTTTCAGATGAATCCAGTTTGCTCCTCTCATTGCCTATAAATAATACTAATAATTTTCTTTCATGCTTTTAAATAGGATAACTCTATGTTTACTTCATGTTTTTGGCAGAAAATCCTCAGGCACATGTGTACCAAATGTGGTAATCAAGTTATCTTTGCCTTTTTTTATTATTTTTGATAAGAATATTAAAATAAGGGGAATGTAACTTGGCATAGCCACTATGAAAAACAGTATGGAGGTTTCTCAAGAAACTGAAAATAGAAATAATATATGAGCCAGCAATTCCTCTTCTGGGTATTTGCCCAAAGGGGGGGAAAAAAAACACTTATTGGAAAAAATATATATATATATTTCCCTATGTTAATTACATTATTTATAATAATCAAAATATGGAAGCCTCCTCAGTGTCCATTGATAGATGGAGATACACACACACACACACACACACACACACACACAGGAATATTACTCAGCCATAAGAAAAGAATGAAATCTTGTCATTTGTGACATCATAAATGAACCTAGAGGATATTGTGCTAAGTAAAATAAGTCAAACAGAGAAAGACAAATGCCACATGGTTTAACTTACATGGGGAATATAAAAAACAAAGCAAAGAAATAAAATGGAAACAAATTCATAGATAGAGAGAACAATTGTGTAGCTCCCAGAAGGGAGGAAGAGAGGAGGTTGGCAAAATGGGTGAAGAGTATTAAGGGGTATAAACTTCCAGTTATAAAATGAATAAATCAAGAGGATGCATTATGCAGCACAAGTACAGTTTTAATATGGTAGTAATTTTGTGTGGTGTCTACTGTGTCACAGTCACTGGATTTATCGGGGTTTTATTTCATAATGTATTTAAATGTTGCATCACCATGTTGTGCACTTGAAACACGTTGCACGCCAACTCTAGTGTTCAATTAGTTCAAATTCAAAAAAATTAAAATACTCTAATTAAATTATGAAATATTATTGTACTGAAATAAGTATGTACTTACTTGTTTCCTTAGGAGTGGCTGTTAAAAATTTTCCCAAATGTTTTTTCAACATCTATAATCCTATCTCTATTTTGTATATGGGAAGAGAACAATCCATATCAAATAATTCAACATGCTGTCATGCTGAAGTATTTGAAACATTGATTTTAAACCCCTTAAAATAAGCTGATTGAAGCAGAACTGCATCTTGAGCAAATAGATCCTGGGGATATGAACAACTTTCTTTCTCCAAATTACCAATTCTTCCTCCTTCTTACTGCCCAACTGAAGCCAATGTTCTCATCTCTGTTCTGCATTTCCATTCCTAATCCACTCCCGAGAGGCATGACTGCATCCATTCTGAGCTCTTTCCCTGGTTTACCTCCTCTGTTGCCCCATGGGAATAATTATATTCACTTGACTATTGAATATTCAGTGCTTCTCTCTAGAATCTAGAATTGATGTGTCCTCTGTTTGAGGTTACTCTTTTCCCCCAATGAATGTAACATATTTTCTTTTTCCTTCCATCATCATCATCTCTTTGCTTTTAGTCCCATCAACTTTTTCTCTTTTGTTCATGAAGTATTACAGCTTTAAAGTACAATTACTCTTCATAGAAGCTGCAAGAAGGAAATAACCGCTTTAACATCAGAGATCTACAACTCTGGTGCTAAGGCAATGATGGAGGACACTGATGTAAATAAAACAAGGTTCCTCTTCTCAGGGTGATTCTGTTCTGTAGAAGGAAACTGAAATAAATCAAGGTCCTGCTCTCCTGGTGCTTCTGTTCTCGAAGGAGAAGACAAAAATGAAAGCATGTGTCAGATGAGGCTAAGTACCAAAAAAGGAAATAAAGCAGAGGTGGGGACCAGAAGGTTTAGGTGTTAGTGCTAGCAAAGATCCTACGAGGTGAGGATGAGCCAGATAGATGCATGCAGGGAAAAAGCATTCCGGAAAAAGGAAACCGCTAATGCAAATACCCTGAGACAGGGCATACTTAGCATACGTGAGAAAAGGGGCCACAGCAGACCGTGTGTCAGAGTAAACAGTTGGAAGAGGTACGGAGATTGACTTGAAACACACCATGGGTCTGATTGATGATGGGTCACTTAAGCCACAATGAGGTTTTGGGTAATTAGTCTGAGTGTGGTGGGTTGCCACTGGAGGATTTTGGGCAAAAGAGTGATTTAGTGCTGTGTGGAGAGGAACTTGGAGGTAAAAGGTGATTCAGGAAGGCCAGTTTAGAGGTTATTGTAATAATTCAGGTGAAGCAAGATGGTGGCTTCAGAATGATGGTGGTGATGGAGAGAGATGATTAGATTCCATATACATAAAATTTTCGGCAGGGAGGCAGGGCTTTATTGGGGCTCCTCCTGCAACAGGGGGATGAAAACAAGCAGCAGGTTCCCTTGCCTGCTCACTCCCCGAGGTGGGGTGAGCTGGTTCCTTATACGGGGTGAGGGTAGGGGTGGGTCCAGGGCTCAGGCTAGAGGGGTGGCTTAGGGGGTCTGTCTGTCCCTTTGCTGGTGGTGTGTGCAGGGGGCATGTCTACTACTTTGCTTTTGCTCTCAGCTCTTCAGAAGTGGCTGTTGGGTTTTTAGATTTTTTTTTTTTTTATCGTCTTGCCCATAATTTGCCCAACTGCAAGTACACAGTTATCTTTAGTCCTATGGTTTCTTTGCATTTTTTTGCTCAAGGAGAACTTTGTCTAGGTTCAAGTGCTGCAGCAAAGGGTCCCAAGTCCCATGTCCCACCCTGCCTCAATTTTACAGATGTGGAAACTGAAGTTTATGGTCTGTTGTTAGCCTTCCAATTCTTATACGTAATAGGCATTGCAGTGGGGATGGCTTTTTTGATTTTTTTGGTTTTCTTTTTTGGCCACCCTGCGGCATAGATTCCATACTTATTTTGAAGTTAGAACCAAGAAAATTTGCTGATGGACTGAATGTGAAGAGTGAAGAGATGAGAGGAACTAATTACCACAGATGTTTTACCTGAGCAAACGGATAGAGTTTCTTCTTCCTGCAATGGGGAGTCACAGATTTGAATTGGGGGGGGGGGGCATGGAAAGAATGTGTACAGAGATTTTTATTTTATTTTATTTTATTTTATTTTATTTTATTTTATTTTATTTTATTTTATTTTATTTTTTGTCTTTTTTGGGCTGCACCCACAGCACATGGAGATTCCCAGGCTAGGGGTCAAATTGGAGCTGCAGCTGCTGGCCTACACCACAGCCACAGCAATGCCAGATCCGAGCCACGTCTGTGACCTACACCACAGCTCATGGCAATGCCAGATCCTTAACCCTGAGAGAGACCAGGGATCGAACCTGTGTCCTCATGGATGCTAGTCAGATTCGTTTCCACTGAGCCATGAAGGGAACTCTTCACAGAGTTTGTTTTTAAAATGTTAAGGCTACGATGCTAGTTGGACATCACTGCAGGGATGTCAAAGAGATAATGTGACCTCAGTGCAAAATTCAAGGGAGAGGTCAGAGCAGAGTATATGCGATAGGTTAATTCTTTCAGCTTTCTTTTTCCCTTCAGGTTTTATTGAGATATAATTGACATACAGCGCTGTATCAGTTTAAGAGGCATAGCATAATGATCAACTTCCATACCTCATGAAATGATTGCCACGATAGGTTCAGTGAATATTCGTCATCTCATATAGATACAAAATTAAAGAAATGGAAAAAAACTTTCCTCGTGTTGAGAACGCTCAGGATTTATGCTCTTAACAGCTTCCATTTATAACATGCAGCAGTATTAATTATATTTATCATGTTGTACATTGCATCTTTAGCACTCGTTTATCTCATAACTGCAAGTTTGTATGTTTTGGCTAGCTTCATCCAATTATCCTTTCTCCAAAGCCCCCGCTCCCGCCGCCACCACCCATCTCTGATGAACACAAATCAGATCTCTTTTTCTATGAGTTTGTCCGTTTGTTTTGAACTATAATTGACCTACGACATGCTGTTCGTTCATGGCACACAGCAGAGTGATTTGCTATTCCTATAATTGCAAAATGATCACCATGAGAAGTCTGGTTACCATCTGTCACCAAAGATATTACATAATTATCGACTATATTCACCACACTGTACATTTCATAGGTGTGACTCATTTATTTGTGACTAGAAGCCTGTACCACTCCACCTCCCTCACCTATTTCTCTCTCCCTCCCACACCATCCCTTCTGGCAACCACCTGTTTTTTCTCTGTATCTATGACTCTGTTTCTGTTTTGTTATGGTTGGTCATTTGGCTTTTTGGATCCCACGTACACATAAAATCACGCATTATTTGCCTTTCTTTGTCTGACTTATTTCAGTTTGCAGAATACCCCCAGGTCTGTTCATGTTGCAGCAAATAGCGTGACTTCATTCTTTTGTGTGGATGAATAATATTTTATATATACTTATATGCATATATATATATCACATCTTTTTTTATTTATTCATCTATTGGTGGGCACTTAGTTTGCTTCCATATTTGGACTATTGTAAATAACGCTACAATGGACATAGGGGCGCACATATTTTTTTCAAGTAGTGTTTTCATTTTCCTCAGATAAACACCCAAAGTAGAGCTGCTGTATAATATGATAGTTATATATATGTGTGTGTGTGTATATATATATATATTTTACATTTTAGGGCCACACCCATGTCATATGGAGGTTCCCAGGTTAGGGGTCAAATTGGAGCTACAGCTGCCGGCCTATGCCACAAGCCACAGGAACGTGGGATCCGAGCTGCATCTGCGAGCTACACCACAGCTCACTGCAACACCAGATCCTTAACCTACTGAGCAAGGCCGGGGATCGAACCCACATCCTTACGGATCCTAGTCGGGGTTGTTAACCACTGAGCCACAAAGGAACTCCCGAGGTAGTTATATTTTTTATTATTGGAGGCATCGCAGTACTATTGGTAAGAACGACACCAATGTACATTCCCACCAACAGTGCCCAAGCGTTTCCTTTTGTCACACCTTCACCAACCCTTGTTATTTGCTGTCTTTTTGATAATAGCCATTGTGACATGGGAGAAGTGATATTTCACTGTGACTTTAATTTACATTTCCCTGATGATTGGTGATGTTGAGATTCTTTTCATGTACCTGGAAGCTCCTAGCCAGTAGCATAATGCCTGGTTTATGATGACAAGTGTTCAGTAATGAGTTAATAAATGAATAAATCAATGCACGAACAAAGGTTCCTTCCATCTCCACTACTTGGCAATTGCCATCCCAACTCCTTTTCCCTTTAAGGAATATGTGCAGAACTGAGGGGACACAGCCTCAGCATTTTGCAGCTGTTTTTCTTTCAATCCTAGCGGCTCGCCTGTAGAGATGCTTAATTATTTATACTGCCGTCAGGAAGTGCCACTGGGCACCGCCGCTTTGGATGTCTTTTCTATTATTATTAATCTCAGAGCCATTTCTTATTTCCTTCACCCAATGAAGGTGGTGAAATAAGCAACCACACGTTCCTCTGCCCAAGCCCTTGAAGGGCTCAGTTCAGCAGTAGTCTGACTCCTTGAACATTTAATGAGAACCGTGGAAGACCTAATTTCCTTTGTTGTCCTTGGCTCCCCGACCTCAGCTCATCAGATAAGGAGCAGCATAAGAGGACCAGTGGGTTATTTTAGTGGCTTCTCTCCATCCCTTTTCTGTTCCTGTGCAATTCCAACAGGCCTATGTTTTCTGTGAGTCTTTTCTCAAAACGAAATATGCTCCCTGATTCCCTTTCTTTTCTGTGAAAAATCTGAAAATGCCAGATATTCGCTTACAGGCGAAGGCTAATCTTCATTTTTTGTTGTTTCTGCTTTCTTTCCATTTTCTCAATCTTTACGTTTTTTTCCTTTGTTCCTTTTGATCCGAATACAAATTTGAATGATAGAATATTCTTTCCTAATTGTTTGCCACTAGAGTGGTTCATTTGCAATGAAAATGCTTGGAGGGGGAAAAAAGAATATTCTAAGGCCCCCAAATTAGTTAATAAATATTGATTGTGTAGCCCAGTGATAGGCACAGGGTTTACACATGTTAGAAGCATTTAAGCCTCTCTCATGGAGGTGAATGCCTCCAGATTAAAAGAAATGATTAGCATATCTGTGGTCAGGTATAGAGACGATGACTTGTCAATGAATTTAATTTACGTAATGTATGTTCAGAGCCTGCTCCGGACAAAATTCTATGTTTGCGCTAGTAGTAAATTATCGGCACTCACTGGGTTTAGTGGGAGAAGTTTAGTGGTTTAGTGGGAGAAGTTAACGTCCACGTGTTATTACTTTTACAAAGCTGGCAAACCCCAGGGTACAAAGGTTAAAAAAACAAACATGGCATCTGAGGGTAATGTGTATTTTGTTACAGTTGGATCTGGAGTTAAGCTGTGAGGCAAAGGCAGATCTTCAGCAGATAGATAGGTATTTGTGACCATTCCAAGAATGAATGAGACTAAGGATTTCAAAAAAAAAAAAAAAATTCCTAGCATGATAGGCACAAAGGGAACGTTTTCAAAAAGGTGAAGTAGGCCAAGAATACCTGGGATTTACTGTCATGATGTCTTTTGATCGCATGTGAGTCAACAGTTTTCTCCAAATGAAACATTTAATTTGAAAAAAGGAGAGGGGAATGATGTCACACAAGGGCAAAGGAAAAATGTCTACGGGGCCGCGGAGGAGTCAGTCTCCAAAGCAGCCACAGAGCTGGCGAGAGGGATTGGAATCAACTGCGGCAGAGTCTCGAACCTCATCTGACACTGAAGCAACCAGGACAGTGCTCTGTGCAGGAAGAGGCTGCTGGTCTTTTGTGAGTAAGGGGCATGCTAGAACCAGCGCCAGCTCTCACTCCTCAGCTGGTGGGAGAGCCTCTGGTGTTCTGGAGTGGCAGGCAGTGAAACTTGGTCCTCCAAAATCCTAGGGCTGTGCGTTTAGGTGGGTCTGGCAGGGCCCCAAAGGACTTGGGCAGAGGCTAACTTTGGTTTTGGCCTTCTCTGCCGAAGGAGCATGCCTCAGCATCACCTATCGGAGTTGGAGAGACAGGTTCTCTTCTTATGGTCTATCCCTTTTTAGAGCCAGACATTTATGGAAGTGGTTTTGAGGTCACTGGCTGATTACAGGGATAATGAGACAGAAACTTCAGTGACAACACCCAACAAGGAATACGTAACTTGCAAAAATACCTTGGAAGAGTCACACACTTAATTTTAAAGCTAAAACTATAATGCTCTTTCTTAGAAGGAAATATAAGAAATAAAATATTCAGGACCTTAGATTTGGCAATGGTCTCTTAAATATGACACAAAAAGTACAGATGAGAAATTTTTTTAAATTATCCTCAAAATTAAAAAAAAATCCTTGAGCAACAAAAACCACCATGATGACAGGAAAGACACAAAATGAAAGAAAATATTTGTAAATGTTATCTGAAAAAGATTAATGCCCATAATACAAAAAGAATTCCCACAACTTAATAACAACAGGATAATCAAATTTAAAATTGGGCAAAGGAACTGAACAGATATTTCTCTAAAGAAGATATTAAAATACCCAATAAGTACATATAAGATGCATTAGTTGTTAGGGAAATGCAAATCAAAACTGCAAGATACCACTTTGTACTCACAGGATGACTATTGTTTAAAAAAAAAAAAGGAAAATAAGTAATGCTAGCAAAGATGTAGAGAAATTAGAACTTCTGTGAGTTTCTAGTGAGAATGTCAAAGGGTATAGCCACTATGGAAGACAGTTTGGTGGTTCCTCCAACTGTTAGAGAAGGAATTACCATTGGACTCAGTAATTCCATTTTCAGGTATATATTCCAAAGACTTGCACACAGGCACTTGAATACCTGTGTTCATAGCATCATTATTCATAAGAGCCAAAAGTTGGAAACAATCTGAGTGTTTATCAACAAATTAATGGATAAACAAAATTTACACATACTAACAAATACCATTCAACTAAAAAAAAAAAAATGAAGTTTTAATACATGTGACAACATGGTTGAATCTTGAACACACTATGCTAAGTGAAATAAGCCAGAAACAAAAGGCCAGATATTACATGATTACACCTATATGAAGTATCTAGTAGAAGCATAGAAAAGTATAAATTTATAGAAACAGAAAGTAAAAGAGATTACCAAGGCTAGAGGGAGGTGAGAACCAACAGTTATTGCTTAACGAGTAAAGTCTTTGCTTGAGATGAGGAAAAGTCTGGAAATAATTTGAACATTGCATAGTATTGTCAATATACTTAATGCCATTGAAATTTACAGTTAGAATGGCAATTTTTTTTTTTTTTTTTTTTTTTTTTGGTCTTTTGTCCCTTTAGGACCAAACCCGTGGCATATGGAGGTTCCCAGGCTAGGGGTCTAATCAGGGTTATAGCCACTGGCCTATGCCAGAGCCACAGCAACTCGGGATCCCAGCCGAGTCTATGACCTACATACACCACAGCTCATGGCAACGCCAGATCCTTAACTCACTGATGGAGGCCAGGGATCAAACCTGCAACCTCATTGTTCCTCGTTGGATTCGTTTCCTCTGTGCCACGACGGGAACTCCGGAATGGTAAAATGTTACATTAGATAGACTTTACCACCATAGGGAGAAATAGTCCTACTCCCATTAGAAAAATCGGAATGAAACAAAATGGAAGTCTTCCAAATAAATGATGCTTACAAACAGGGTTCATAGGTCAGCGGTTGTTTCTTCTCTATTTGGCTGGCCTCGCTCATTAATTTGTGGGGAGCTCTGCGTCTGGATGTTAGCTGGCTGTCAGCTGGGGCAGTCAGGGAACGGGGCTCGCATTTCTCTCCATTACCATGTAACCATAACCAGAAGTTTCGCTCAGGCTTGTCTGGCTTCCAAGGAAGAGAGCCAAAGTTGGCACGTCCTCTGGGTGTATAGGGTCAAAACCAATACAGTCACTTCCACTACATTCTATTGGTCCAAGCAAACCATAGAGACCAATAGAGAAAGAGATGTCACCTTTCATGGAAGGATTTTCAAAACAGTGTTGCAGAAATACAGCCAAGTGTGGAGATTTGTTGCCAGCTTTTGCAATAGATTAATATGTAAATGCTCCACAAGAAGGGGCTGAGTAAGCGAAGGATCCAGCGATTGAAATAATAAAGTGCTATCGAAATTTTAAGGAATATTGAATTAAATGGGGGAAAATAGCACATGTAAAATTAAATAATATAAGAAATATTAATGTACACATATATACATGCAAGTATACAGTGATAAGTACCTATATAAAATTCACATATTATGACTCATACTCTCTAAATTCTAAATTCATTGATTACTAGGACACTTAGGCAGCAACTTTCTCAATTTATCATTTTTTATAATGTGCTTGGATTTTTTTTTTTTAAATCGTGTAGTCTTGAACTTACTTGAACCTTGGGAGCTGGTTTTTAAAGATCAAAGATTTTAATATGGCCTTTGATTTCTCTCTTGTATGATTTAGCATGAAATATTAGTAATCCAGGATTAATTTAGATCCTACTATACCGACACTGTTCAAAAGACAATAACAGATATTTTTAGCATTCTACAATCCATCTTTATCTCCACCTTTATCTTTTAATCTAGATATTCTCTGCTGGAAGCAAGAAGCTTAAATAACTAGGACAACACATCAGAACAAATGTACCTTTCTTGAAATTTGACTGATAGGAGAAGAACTACTACAGTTTACTTTAAGTTCATTTGTGAGTGTTTACTCTTGGTTAAGTTTTACTTCCCAAATCACGCTTTATTTCATTCATTCCATAACCGTTCACTGAACAGTTCTCAAAATCCCTGTTTCTGAGGAGTTGAGAATCCAGTGAGAAGATAAGTAAATGAACAAATGTCATATTTTTTTTTTATTGTAGCATCTCTTATTTGCTGTGAGAGAAGGCAGTAGGTAGAGCTATATGAAAATCTCTGACTCAGATTATTTGTTATTTTGTGGAAGAGGGAGGTGCTGGAGGAACTTTAAGAAAGTTGACCTTTAAAAATATGAGTTTGCATTTATTCTTTCACCAATCGTGTATAGCCTGCCTACTCGGTGTTAGCGAAATCTGCCCACACTGTTGAAGGTGCTTTGAGTAGAGCAGTGAACTTGGCAAAGCTCTTTTCCTCAGACCAGGCACATCCTGAGTGAGGACGCAGACCGTAAACAAATGTATACGATATCGGGCAGGCAGGCATGCCATGAAGGAAAATGAGGGAGAGAAAAAGCTCAGAGAAGATCTGGAAAAGTGTTACAGAAAAAGAAGTAGGGGAGTTCCCATTGTGACGCAGTGGTGAACGAATCTGACTAGGAACCATGAGGTTGTGGGTTCAATCCCTGGCCTTGCTCAGTGGGTTAATGATCTGGTGTTGCCGTGAGCTGTGGTGTAGGTTGCAGACGCAGCTCGGATCCTGCGTTGCTGTGGCTGTGGTGTAGGCCAGTGGCTACAACTCTGATTAGACCCCTAGCCTGGGAACCTCCATATGCCACTAGAGTGGCCCAAAAAATGGCAAAAAGACAAAAAAAAAAAAAAAAAGACGAAAAAAGAAAGAGAAGTAGGACAGGGAACAACAGTCCTTGGGACAGTCTCTGCCTGCCTCACTATCTCGGCCAGAGCTTTGAAGATGCAGGCGTCTTCAACCCCATCACCTCTCTGGAGCTGGAATGGTCACTTCATTCTCCTTTTGGATCAAAGCTGATTAAGCCAATAGTGTCTTTCTCACACATACTCACCAACTCATCCTAAGCCCCCATGAGGCTCCAATTTAAATATTGACATGGACCAGGTGGGCAACACTGAGTGGGTTGGGTGAAGTCATGAGAGGTGTTGGGAGATCTGACACATACTGGATATTACCTGTTTCAAATAGACAAGTTCCAGAGTGATTATTTGCAAATCTCTCCTTTTGGGGCTAACCATGTTTGGACCCATGATATAAGTCTTTGACTCTTAAGTGACTTGAGGCATGTTGTTAAACTGTCAAGAATGAAAGAAATCTTTAGAGCAGCAGATACAAATGACATTTGCCAGAGCCAGCCGAGTCATTCTCTGGTTCTGCAGATGAGAATCTGAGAGATTAACAGCTTGTGGACGTAGAGGATTCTCCTCCCTTCAGACACCTCTGCAGTGAACACCCTTTGCTTCATCTTCCTACACCCACCCCTTCCTAGTTTTCTCTGGGGAAACAGTCCTTCCCATTGTTAGAGTCTGAATGGGATCTAGAGTCAAGTTCTTCTGTGTCCCCTGCCTTAACCTTCGCTCTGCAACCCCTATCCCCAGCCAAGGAGAGAGCATCAATTCCAGGGTAGGTTAATAATTGCCTTTTTTTTCTCCTAAGGTTATTTTTCTCCATTTTTTGGTTATGGTGAAATATATATATAACTTAATATTTAGCCTTGCAACCATTTGTGAGTGTCTAGTTTAGTGGGGATTCAGTGCACTCACAATGCTGTATAATCATCACCACAACCTACACCCAAGAGATTTCATCACCCAAACCAAATAGGAACAGTTAACATTAATTCTACCTGTGAAAGGGACATATGTTAATGCTTCTCTGTGCTTCCCACGTCACCCATCAATGGTGGGGAGGAGTGTGTAAGGGGTGGAGAGAGAAGCCCTACATGTCCAAGCAGAGATGCACTGAGACCTTTGAACACAGCATCTTTACTAAGGAGAAGAACTTCAGACTCTATCAGGCTGACTTGGGTAAGATGCTAAGAGCGGACTGATCCATTTTCGCACTTCCTGTCCAGTCACCTGAAGCCTTTGATGCTCTCTTCCAAACCAATGAATGCCCTTAATAGCTCCCTGTCTATTTGTGGCTCATATCAGACAGGAGAAAGTCCCAGAGTCCCCAGCTGCCAAAGTAGATAAGTCTTGCTAAAGGAAGGAACATTGGGATAAAGTCTTTAGGAGTGAAATCTTCTCCTACCATAGTTCACAGAGAGTCGAAGCCTTTCCGTCTGTTTTATACAGTCACTAACTGGAGAAATCAATAAAGGCAGTCTTGAGTAAGTCTAGGATTTTGGAGTCTTTTACTTATGAAGCATTTGGAGGCAAACAGGAACAACAACATGGAAAGAAGCCCAGGAAAATCAGAATGGATCAAATGTGAAAACACATCGTGATGTGGAGCTCAAGCTCTGAAAACAAGCAGGGGAAAGATGAGTAGAGAATTCGCGCTGGGTCTCCCTACTCACACGCAAACTCAAGGCCCCTGTGAAGGACCGCAGAACACTTCCGGCCCTTGTCCATCAATTTCCGTCCTGTGTACTGCGCATTCAACCTCGGTGAGCACTCTGATGACGTGCATCAGGACTTGCTCCTTTTCTCCTGTTCTCAACCACGTACACAGAAGAGTAACAGCAGGATCAGCAAACTATGGCTGAGCGCCACATCCAGCCACACGCATCCCTGCGTTGTCTATGGCAGCTTTGGTACCATAAGGGCAACAGAGGTACCAAAAGAAGATGCTGAGGCAGAGATTTTACAGCCTGCAAAGCAGAAAATGTATACCATTTAGTATATTTACGCTTTTCCATAGAGGGTTCTGCCTATAAAGATAGTATTCGCCTCCGACAGAAAAAGTCTCCCAACCCCTGAACTAGTGCCTTAACGTTTGTATCTTTTCTAAAAATTGTCAGCTGTTGCTCAGGTTTCACCATGGTGGCTCCATCTCTCTGTTTTCACACATATATTTTTTTTCCTGATCCTGATATGATGACCTTTCCTCTCAAAATCCTTCCTCGTGCCTCTGATAAGAATAAAAGGCATTGTTCTCAAAAGCCACAATGCAACCATGCAGATAAACTGTTATTTCATAATTGTAAGCTAACAACCCTATTCACAATTTCTCAATTGTCCTCAGATCTCTGTATAGATTTTTTTTTTTTCCTTTTAGGGCTGCATTTGCAGCATATGGAAGTTCTCAGGCTAGGGGTCCAATTGGAGCTACAGCTGCAGGCCTATGCCACAGCCATAGCAATGTGGGATCTGAGCCATGTCTTCAACCTGCACCACAGCTCATGAAAGTGCCGGATCCCCGACCCATTGAGCAAGGCCAGGGTTCGGACCCCCATCTTCATGGACTCTAGTTGGATTCATTTCTACTGCACCACAAAGGGAAATCTCTATATAGATCTTTTAATTACTTTGGCCAAGATCCTGTCAAAGTTACATGCATCTTTATTACATTTCTTCAATCTTTTAAAATCTACAATAAACCTACCAACCTTATTTTTATCCAAATTCATACTGACGTCTGGAAGAATTCATACAAGGGGACTTATAGCATATTACCCATCTGTATTTATCTAATTGTGTCCTCCTAGTGTCATTAAACATTGTGAGAGTTTTTTTCCTGCCTCTTATGTTTTCTATAAATTGAGTATTATTTATAAAAGTATTAATGAGAGTCAAGCTAAAGATTTTTGGCAAGACCATATTAATCGCAAAAGAAGAAAAATACTGTTGGATTTTGTTGCTGTTTTGTTTTTTTTGAAATTTGACTCTTTGGCTAAGATGGTGGTCAGCTTCTAAGACGGTACACATTTCCTTCTGCTATTGGAAAACAATTATCTGTGGGGTTGCTGAAGGTGGGGTCTTAGCATCATGGAATATGGGGTTTCTCCCAACATTTCCACTTAATGGTTTTTGCTTCCATGGATAATCATTGCCTGAGTCAATGAAAATGTCTGTTTTTACCATAATTCTACAATTCCTTCTACATATTCAACAGATATTCTTCTGTGTAAAAGAGTCTTTCCTGGAGTTCCCACTGGGGCACAGAGGAAATTAATTCATCTAGTATCCATGAGGATGCAGGTTTGAACCCTGGCCTTGCTCTGTGGGTCAGAGATCTGGTGTTGCTGTGAGCTGTGGTGTAGGTTGCAGAGGCTGCTTGGATATGGCGTTGCTGTGGCTGTGGCGTAGGCCAGCAGTTGCAGTTCTGATTGGATCCACAGCCTGGGAACTTCCATATGCCACAGATGAGGGCCTAAAAAGAAAAAAAAAAAAGAGAGAGTTTTCACTTTCTCTCTTTCTCTCTGTCATCATTATAGATTTATGGATTTTTAAAAATTTAATGACTGCAATCAATTATACTTATTATTCATTTTGATGCTTAAACTTCCAAAATTTGGCCAGTAAGAGCCTCTCCCCTCTGTTCCTGTGTTCTTTGGACGTGGTCCACCAGTCTTTCTTGCTTTCTTGCTTTCTGGCACAAGATATCTCAGGCTTACTTTGTACTTTTCCTGCCTCAGACCTGAAATAAGCCATTTCTCCAAGAATCTCCCACTCTTGATTGAATAATGCTATTTAGAAACTGGGATCTTGGCAATGCAAAGCTCATTACTAGGAATTTTTTTTTTCCTAGGCTTTTTCAATACACACGTGTATGGATACACACTTACCTAAAATCACGAGTTTGTATTAGGCACTAGGACTCTTCTGATTGCACATGAAATGTAACTAAGCCAAACAGCTTAAGGCATAAAAGAAGTAGGGGTGTTGAAGGCCCTTGTAAGAGGAAGTATGCCTTTAGGAATAGCTAGATCTAGGACCTCAAATAATGCTTTCAGTCATACTTGATTTGTAAGCTTTAACTTTCCTCTGTATTAGGTTTGTTCAAGCACTACTGGCCCCACTTCAAGCAAGTGATGGCATGGTTGTAAAGCGGGAGCTCTGATAGGGATGGAGTAGGCACAGGTAGTTGTGGAAGTGCCAATAAGGGACCACAGAGAGAGGGGGAGACCTAGGGGACTTTGGGAGATGACTGTAAATTACCAACTGTTCAAGAGGACCGTCGGAACAAGGTAGGCTTGCTTTGCTAGTGGAGATGTGAGATATGGCTTAGGGTGTTGGGTGCGGGGTGGGGTGAGGCCTTCATTCAGCTTCAGACCAAGGGCAGGAGTTTAAGGACCACCCTTCCACTGATTTAAATAAGCATCATGACAGTCCTAGTTTGACCTTATAGGGTCAAATACTCTCTTACTGGATACCAAGGAGGAGCTGCTACTTGAAGAAAGAGGAAGTGGCAGTCTTTTCCCACACCCACTCTCCTTGGATGATAAAACTGTAGCCCACCTAATCCTCAGGGCAGAGCCTCCTTGCCTGCCTGCCTGCATCTCTTACCAGCATTCTATCTTTTTTTTTTTTTTTTTTTTTTTGTCTTTTAGGTCTGTACCCACAGCATATGGAGGGTCCCAGGCTAGGGGTCCATTCAGAGCTGTAGCTGCCAGCCTATGCCAGAGCCACAGCAACATGGGATCTGTGCCGAATCTGCAACCTACACCACAGCTCACAGCAACGCCAGATCCTTAGCCCACTGAGCAAGGCCAGGGATCGAATCTGCATCCTCGTGGATGCTAGTGGGGTTTGTTAACCACTGAGCTACGACGGGAACTCTGAACCATCCTATCTTAATAAATCTATTTCTTGCCTATCACTTTGTCTCTCACTGAATTCCTTCTGCACAGAGGCACAAAGAACCTGAACCTCAGTAACTCTAGACACCGCGTGAGTGATTCTAATTTAAAAACTGTGGATTCAAGTCCCAATCTGGGTTCTGGCTAGGTTCAAGCCATTAGTGCTGTCAGTTTCAGCTCCAGTCTATTATAAACTAAAAAATAGAATACCTCCAAGCCCTGAAATTCTATTACTGTTATTGGGATGGAGTGCAGCAAAGACCATAAGGGTTTTTCCCTAAGTTTCGTTTTTCCCTTGTAATTGCTAACTCTAGGTGAGAATGCTCGCCACCTAATTTCCATGTTCTCTAGTACTGCTTCATCTTATTGATATGCTTTGATTCACTATTTTTCTTGCACACTAATTGTTCCATAGTGGTTCTCTATCTCCTAGGATCTGGCACTCTTTCTCTTCTCCATAAAACTTTGGGAAGGTCCCTCAGAGGCCATTGGCACATCCACTGCTTTTTTTGCTGACATCCCTTTTAGAAGAACTTTAATCTGCTTCTGGTTTAATTACTGCATCTAGGAGGATCTGCCAACGTACTTCTATTCATGGCCCGCTCGGTGAGGCTCAGCTGATTTCTTAATTCCTCCAAATCTCCTGTCATAAAGCTCTTCCCCATCCAAAGCTATAGAGTGTGACTCTTTCTCTGCAGACTCTATTTGCCCAGCTAAACTTGGAATATAATATTGGTTCTGAAAGACACAGTGGGGATGGTTCAGTCTATTTTGTAGATCAAAATAGCTTGAGGGGAAGAAAGAGGGGATGCCTAAAATCGAAGCAAAGGGCCAGAAACCACAGCCCATAACTCAGGACTCCTATGTCTGAGCCAGTTTATGTTCCAGAAATGATATCCAGGGGACCAGCAATCCACATGGCAGTGCCACACATCCTCCTGAGCGGTCAGTCTACACATGCCCAAAAGGAAGCCGTAGAAGAGGGACAAAGGGTGGTAGGAGAGACCCGAGTTCCACTGTAATCTCTCCGTCACCTGGTCTTATGCCTTCTGACCGCGTAACTGGGCTTTCTGTCTGTGGAAGGAAGGGGATGACATCACCTCGTTTCTCTGAAACCACAGCTGCCCCAGGAACTGTGTTACCAGAGAGGTGACATGGTCGTCCCTGCCATCACTGTCCTCAGCTCCTTGATCAATACTATTTAGAGAAGCCCCGCTCTGAAGTCAAACAATCCTGGATTAAATCCCATCTCTGGCACTTAGAGCTATGTGAGTCTGAACACTTATTTTATCTGGTTCTATCTCCGTTTCCTTTCCTTTCTTTTCTTTCTTCCTTCCTTTCTTTCTTTCTTTCTTTCTTTCTTTCTTTCTTTCTTTCTTTCTTTCTTTTCTTTCTTTCTTTCTTTCTTTCTTTCTTTCTTTCTTTCTTTCTTTCTTTCTTTCTCTTTTCTTTCTTTCTTTCTTTCTTTCTCTCTTTCTCTCTTTCTTTCTCTCTTTCTTTCTTTCTCTCTTTTTTTGTGGTGGGGGGAGCAGTTAAAGATTTATTGCAAGGACCATACAAGGAGAGTTTTCCTGGGCAAAATTTAGGGGGCTAGATTAGGAATTGCTATAATTTAGAAATTACATGCGGGTCCAGAGCTGGCCTTTATAGTCTACCTCTTAGGGCCCCATAGTCTTTTTTTTTTTTTTTCTGCTGCTTTTTAGGGCCATACCCATGGCATATGGAAGTTCCCAGGCTAGGGGTTGAATCGGAGCTGCAGCTGCCAGCCTATACCACAGCCACAGCAATGCAGGATCTGAGCCATATCTGCGACCTACACCCACAGCTCATAGCAATGCCGGATCCTTAACCCACTGAGCGAGGCCAGGGATCAAACCCACATCTTCATGGATACGAGTTGGGCTCGTTACTGATGAGCCACAACTGGAATTCCTTTTTTTTTTCTTTTAGTGCCCATAGTCTTAATGAAAAGCCCTACTCTTTCTTTACAGGCATACTCCTTTACTGTGCTTGGCTTTACTGCACTTTGCAGATATTGCACTATTTTTTTCAACTCAAAGTTCGTGGCAACCCTGCATCGAGCCAGCCTATCGATGCCATTTTTTTCAACATCCTTTACTTACTTCATGTGTCACATTTTGGTAACTCTCACAGTATTTCAGACTTTTTCATTGTTGTTACATTTGTTATGGGGATCTGTGATTTTTTTGGAGTGGGGGTGGGGAGTGACACACCAGCAGCATATGGAAGTTCCTGGGCCAGGGATGGAATCTCATCTGCAGCTGTGACATATGCCACAGCTATGGCAATGCCATATCCTTAACCCACTGTGCTGGGCCAGGGATTGAACCCATGCCACCACGGAGATAACGCCAGATCCTTAACCCGCTGTGCCATAGCAGAAACTCCAAGATCTCTGATTATTGACCTTTGATATTACTCTTGTAATTTTGTGGGGGGCACCCTCAAACCATGCCAATATAAGACGATGAATGTAGTCTATAAATGTTGTGTGAATTCTGACTTCTCCACCAACCGGCTGTGCCCCCATCCCTCTCCTTCTCCCCAAGCTTCCATATTCAAGAGACACAACACTGTTGAAACGAGGCCAATTAATAACCCTGTAGTTGTCTCTAAATCTTCAAGTGAAAGTAAGAATCTCACATCTCTTGCTTTAAATCAAAAGCTAAGGAATGGTATTTTCAAAAGCCAAGATAGGCCAAAATGTAGGCCTTTTGCACCAAACAGCCAAGCTGTGTATGCCAAGGAAAAGTTCTTGAAAGAAACTAAAAATGTGAATCCACTGAACACATGACTGATAAAAAAGTGAGACAGCTTATTGCGCACGTGGAGAAAGTTTTAATGGTTTGGATAAAAGATCAAGACAGCCACAACATTCCTTTAAGCCAAAGCCTACTCCAGAGCAAGGTCCTAGATCTTGCCAGTGCTATGAAGGCTGAAAGAAGTAGGGAAACTACAGAAGAAAATTTTGAAGCTAGCAGAGGTCATGAGTTTTAAGGAAAGAAACCATCTTCATAATGTAAAAGTGCCAAGTGAAACAGTGAGTGCTGATGTGGAAGCTGTGGCAAGTTATGGAGAAAACCTAGCTAAGATAATTAATGAAGGGGGTGACCATGAGCAACAGACTTTTCATGGAGATGAAACAGCTTTTTACTGGAAGAAGGTACCACCTAGGAATATCGTGAACAAGAGAGGAGTCAATCCCTGGCTTCAAAGATAGACTGACCCTCTTGTGACGGGCTAACGCACATGGTGATGAGGTTGAAGCCAATGCTCATTTGCCCATTCTGAAAATCTATCCTACATCCATAAGTCAAGAAGTAGTTTTGATTTTCATGTCTTATTACTGAAGAAATAAGCTATGGCTACCATAAATAGTGATTCCTTTGATAGATCTGGCTATAGAGTAAATTGTAACCTAGAAAGGACTCTCTATTCTAGATGATTGAGAACATTTGCGGTTGATGGGAAGAGGTCAAAATATCAGTATTAACAGGAGTTTGGAAGAAGTTGATTCCAATTGTCACAGACGACTTTGAGGGGTGTAAGGCTTCGAACAGGAAGCAAATGCAGATGTGGTGAAAACAGCAAGAGAACTAGAATTAGAAGCAGAATCTGAAGCTGTGACTGAATGGCTGCAATCTCATAATAAAACTTGAATGAATGAGGAGTTGCTTTTTGTGGATAAGCAGAGAAAGTGGTTTCTTGCAATGAAATCTCTCCCTGGTAAAAAAAAATGCTGTGAAGATTGTTGAACTAATTTACAAAACAGAAACAGACTCACAGCCTTCAAAAACAAAGGTATGGTTCCTATAGGGGAATGGCGGAGGGGAGGGATGGATTGAGGGTTTAAGACTGGCTTATGCACGGTATTGTGTATGGAATGGATGATCAACAGAAACCTGCTGTATAGCACAGGGAACTCTATTCAATATTCTGTAATAACCTATGTGGGAAAGGAACCTGAAAAATAATGGATATGTGTATGTGTAAAACTGAGTCACTTTGCTGTACAACAGAAATTAACACAACATTGTAAAGCAACTATACTTCAATAAAAATTTTTAAAAATGAAAAGAAAGGCTATTGAAATGACAACAGGGGCTCTGGAGTATTACATGAACTTAGTTAATAAAGCAGTAGGAAGTTTTGAGAAGATTGACTTTAATCTTCCAAAAAGTTCTACCATATGTAAAATGCTATCAGGCAACATTATACGCTACCGAGAAATCATTCATGAACGGAGTCAACTGACATGGCAAATTTCACTATTGTCTCATTTTAAGAAATTGTCACAGCCACTCCAATCTTCAGCAACCACCACCCTGAGCAGTCAGAAACCTTCAACCTCGAGGCAAGACCTTCCGTCAGCAAAAGGATTACAACTTGCTGAAGGCTCAGATGACACTTAGCATTTTTTAGCAATAAAGAATTTTTAATTAAGTATGTAAAATTTTTAGGCATAATGTTATTTCATGCTCAATAGACTACACTATGGTATAAACATAACCTTTATAGGCACAGGGAAAGCAAAAAGGTTGTGTGATTTGTTTTACTGCAGTATTTGCTTTATTAGAGTGGTTTGGAACCAAACTTGTAATATCTCTGAGGTATAGCCTGTACTTCTTTTTCATGATTGCTTTTGCACCGAAGACCTCCAAGATACGAGACATATATTCATTCAATAAACGTTGGTTGAGAACTTGCTGTGTGCCAGATATTGAGATAAGCACTATGGAATGGAAATGCCATATTCCCTCAAGAAGACAGACACATGTAAACAAATGCTTTCTTAGAGCGACAGGTATGTTCAATTTTTATTAGTGGAGGGAGAAGCTAATTCTACTCGGGGGAAGCCAGAAGAAATAAAATAAATTGCAAAGACAGTACTTAGGAGACTATTTATTGACCCTCTCTTGACACTCTTCAATATTCCATCACTCATGTCATGTGAGATTTGACAAATTACTTAACCTCTCTGAATCCTTGATCTAATACAGAAAAAAACCAACACCTGGCCTTCTTCCTTATATAGAGAGTGTATTGAAAGGAAAGGTCAGGAAAAGGACCTTGTACACTGTAAGAAGCTATACACAGGAAACAGACTGTTGGAATGAAAACCAAGGTCAATCAGAAATCACACCTGAACACAGGTGGATGACCTATTAGAGCTGGGGTTTGTGGGAACCTCATCAAGATTTGTTTCATTTTTAGCAGCTTTGCCCGTTTTACCTAATCCCTAGGCTTTACCTATAACCTTGAAATCCCAACTCCCAAAGGACCAGATATGTACAGGAAAATTTTCTTTCTGAAATGAAAATAACTTTATTGTTTTATCTGTTAGTAAAAGTGAACCATAGGAAGTTGTTCCCCAAAAAGGAGATACTTCAGAACAGGAAAATTAAAAGAAATGATTCTCTCATTTAAAGAGAAACATTACTAACATTTATGTAAACACCTTTGGGAATTCAGGCAGACAGGCAAACACACACACACACACACACACACACACACACACACACAACACATATGCACCAGATTTTACCAAAATGCAGCCATGCCTGCCACACTTTCATACCTGCCCATAATTTTTTAGACTTAGTATGTAATAGAACTTTTTCATGATATACAGTCCACATCACCATTGATTGTGTAAGTTATTTTTTGTATCAAATAGCTAAGAAGCGGGCTAAGAGATTTACTTGATTAAAAAGGAAAATATCAAAAGACCTATGATTTATGTGGCCAAATCCAAGAAGAACATTGAGATAAAATTTTATCACGGAAATGTCATGGATTTTAGAATATGCCCCCCGCCATGGATATGAACCCAAATACCAACATTTTTATTTTTTTAATTAAAATGTAATTGATTTACAATGTTGTGTCGATTTCTGCTGTACAGCAAAGTGACCCAGTTTTATGTATATATTCTTTTTCTCGTACATATATGTTCTTTTCTCATACTATCTATATCCCAAGAGATTGGATATAATTCCGTGCTGTACAGTAGGACCTCATTGCCTGTCCATTCTAAATGCAATGCCAAATCCCATTTTTATTTTTATGTATTTGTTTGTTTGTTTGTTTTTTGCTTTTTGCATATGGAAGTTCCCAGGCTAGGGGTGGAATCAGAGCTACAGCTGCCAGCCTACCTATGCCACAGCCACAGCAACGCTGGATCCCCAACATACTGAGTGAGGCTAGGGATGGAACGAACCTGCATCTTCATGTATACTAATCAGATTTATTTCCACTGTGCCACAAGGGGACTCCCCCAAATCCCATTTTTAAATTCTATTTTCTTAGACCCTTCTTGGCTCCAACTCTTCTGTGTTGGGTATCTTGGCAACTTACCATGAGACAGATAATCTCTTAGAGGAAGTTTATTGGCAGTTCCCTTAGGAACACCACCTGTGAGAATGAAGTAGGGCTGGATGAAAGAGGGTAAATTGTGACACAGGTCAGCAGACACCCTCAGGGCTGTCCCGAAACAAAGCCATCTGGGCTGTCTCAAGGGAGGGCATGCAGAGCACTTGGTGAGGCAGCTTCTTTGGGCTGATGGCAATTCCTTGCAAGAGGTTCTGCTGTAAATCTTCACCAGGCAACCACCCTGACAGCAGGGAAAATGGGTACATTGGTCCTGCATGGGGAGATCTGGGTAGAGTAGTACCTCACCTACTAAAATCATAAATGTTCACACCTCTCCTCCCTGCAAAATGCACTAACCCACCCCTAAGAGCCCCCAAAGTCTATCCAATCAATGCATCAGTATTCAAGTCCAGACTTTTTATACTACTTGAAGTTCAATTTTGAGTTCCTCTTGATACAGTGACTAGTGAACAAAAAGACAAGTTATTTGTGCTCCTTGCCCTTATCTTACCACGTTGGAACATGTTCAAGATAATCACAACAAACACCTTTGAACGGGGGAGAGTAAAAGGTACATCGTAGTGAATATGGCTTTTGGCAACTCTGAACTTGTGCTGGGCAAATAGTGCCCTGTAAAAGCTATTCTTTAATGAGGTCCTCATTCGGCTTTCTGGAAGTGGCTCCTTAGTCTGCTGATCTACTCTGTTCACGCTTCTGCTTTATGAAAGGGTATCTTTTCAGATCACTTCCAATGAAGGCACTGAAGGATACACTCTGCTATCTGAGCAGATTTCTTAGACTGCTTCCTTCCTGTAGAAACTGGAGGAGCAGAGGTATTTTTATATCTTTAACAGTCTCTGTCTCTTTAGTCCAGTGTGTGTGTGTGTGTGTGTGTTCCAGTGTATCCTTTTCAAAACCCTTGTATCCACAAGGTTTTTTATATGTTCCATTCCAGGTCATTGCATGTGACAAAAGTTTTTTCCACAACTATTTTGCGACTCTTTTCCTACTCCTCCTCCCCCCTTTTCCTCTTCTTCTTCTTCTCCTTCTCCTTCTTGTTCTTCTTCTTCTCTCTGCCTCTCTCTTGCTCCCTCCTTCACTACAGGTATCTTTGCAATGTCAAGATACTCTGGGCCATGCTCTTAAGCTTTCTAGAAGTCCCTTTACTCACCAAAAAAGATGTACTTAACACCACATTAATGCCTTCGTAGGACTTAATAAAACATGGTACAGCCACACCATTGGTTTGCTCTTTGTAGACTATGACACAATGATAGGAGCCTTTCTTCTCAGGTGAGAACCCGTTTTATTATTTATTTATTATCTTATTTTTTGGTAAATAAATCAAATCATTTATTTTTTAATTTATTTTTATTTATTATTTATTTTATTTTATTTGTTTTTGGTGAGACACCATTTTAACTTCTAACCATGCAATTCCTGGTGGCTCTATTGTCCCTTTAAATTATGTCCTTAGTCTAGCTTGCACTTTTCAGAAGTCATCTTTTTCTTATAATACCTGATAACATGTAGCTAGGAAAAGCCAATTTACAGAATCAACATTTTTCTCTGAAACGTATCTGCCTAGTGCTAAAATAAATTAGGTACATTTTACTGTCTTCCAATTACCATAAGCAACAGTTTTACCTAATGGTCCCCCCTACATCACATAAATTGATATTTTTCCAGCCCTCCTTTCCTGCTACTCAGTTCCAAAGCCAATTTCACACAGTTTTCCACATAGTTACAGCACTGCTACATAGTTTACTACCAATTTTCTTCTGTTTACTATAGCCACAAAAATACCACCTAATCAATCAACCCCAAACTTAGTGACATATAACGTAAGAATGTAGCTATATTCACGTGTCTGTAGGTCAGGTGGCAGTTGGCTGATTTAGGCTGGCTTTGATGGGGGTTGGCATCAGGATATTAATTAAGCATAGATCCACTCTGTATATTTCTTTTCCTCCTTGGAGCTAATTTTTGGCTAAGCCATGTTATTCTTATGGCAAAAGGAAGGAGTATAAGATCAGAGCCAGGTCCCATAAAACATGTCAGTCTTTTTTTTCTTTTTTTCTAATTAAAGTATAGTCAATTTACAATGTTGTGCCACTTCTTGCTGCACAGCGAAGTGACCCAGCCATACATATATGTATACATTCCCTTTCTTATCTTCCTTCGTGTTCTAGCCCAAAAGACTGGATAGAGTTCCCTGTGCTGTACAGTAGGACCTCATTGCCCATCCATTCTAAATGCAATAGTTTGTATCTACTAACCCCAAACTCCCCATCCCTTTCATTTTGTCTCTATAACTCTATGAAATAGAAACTATTATTAACCCCACTTTATAGATGAGAAAATGGAGACTTAGGAAGGTTATAGCTCTTTCTCAGGGATACATAGGTAATGGATGGAGGAGAAAACAGGATTTAGAGCAGGTCATTCTGACTTCACACTATTCATTATAATGCTGTATCATTATAGATGGGAAGAAAGACAAACTATGAGATAAAATGTTTGGAAAGCATCACTCACATTGATTAACTTTGAGATGAATAGATCAACCTATTCAGGTCATCTAAGAGGTACAAATCAAGGTCTGTACCATGTAGCAAGAACGGCAAATATTTGCCATCGGGTCTTTGAAGACCTGGGAGGACAGAGAATGGAACATTTCTACTGGCCTCTAAGATGGGAAACACTTACCTAGCAAAGTAGCAAGGGAAGAGGGTATAACTTAATCGGAGGTCTGGAAAATGAAAAGCAAAGAACATTCTTAAAGAGGTTTGAATAACCCTATTTGGGCATAAGGAATAGAATGATGAGATGTCAGATCCCAGAAGCTTTTGAATATTAAGCCTGAGAATGTTTCAATGACAGACTTTCACATGGTCTCAGAATGTTGCTCCCCTTTTCTCAGGCTTTTGCTGGTTTTTGAAGAACAGGGCAAATATTCATTATATACATGCATATTCAGATACGCAGCAGTAAAATAATATGAATAGATAAAAATGACATAGCAACAGCTTTGGAAGCAATTCTTTACAAAGTGAAATTATTTTAAAAAATAAAACAAAACTCCCTCACTGCTCTGGAGGTTATATTAGAGACCATAATTCATGGACCATATTACTATCGTGTTATATATTACATATGTAATACATTAAAGATAAATCTGTGCCACCTAATGAGCCACTATTTTAATATTCTACTTGATCCTTGAGAGCAATATGTTGCCATGGAAACCTAAGTCTATCTAGTCATTAGCACCTTTTTTTTTTTTCCACACTGGAATTTGAATGTAATGTTATTCTCCCAGCAAGAATTAAATTAGCAATTATTCACCTGAAAATAGCATCAAATAGATCAAAGCAAACACAGGCACTAATGATTTGTTAAATTCACATAAATTATTTCTGAATTATGCAGGGGTCGTGGTAATCTAGTAACTCTTATATACATTGGATGATTGAAAAGGAGAGACCAGAAAGGCAGGCTTTGCTAACTTGGATCAGGAAAGTGCATTTGGTGAACAAAACCCATTTATTTATGAACTTTCCCATGCTTTTTCCCTTATTGGATAGTCTTCCATGCTATGGGCCTCCCTAAGCACTTTTTTTTTTTTCTGAACCTCTCTTATCCATGGATTAACTTCTCTGAGGTGTGTATCTGATAATCTTGTCTCCCTTTTTTGGAATACCATTTTGCTTTTCTTCTGGAGAACTAATCCTAGTTAATTCATGCTGTCTTAGTGGGATTCTTAAAAGGAGATATGCTGACCTCTTGATTGATTGATTGATTGATTGATCATCTTGATTGATAAGTTGATTCTACTGATGTCCTTGCCTCACATTCCTATGACCCTTGCAGTTCTTCATCATGGGAAGGCAATTGTTTGCAAACCAGATCAATCCAGGGGTATGGAATATCAATGCATTTGGGGAAATTTCAAACAATGGGGCTTGGCAGTCTGGTAATAAACTTTCCAGCTTCCCACCCTTCAGTAGGATGATCCAGAAGTTGTTCTATGTGGTTTATTAGAAGCTCTTTTCTCCTTTCCCTACCACCCCATCCCTCATTTCTCTCTCGTATTTAGTTCCTGGCATCACCTCCCAAAGAAACTAAGTCTTTGAGTCTGGATCTGCTGTTAGAAAAATTCATATTTAGCCAATTTAGACCCTCTCCCATGACTTTAAATCTGGAACTGTACTATATGGATGGAGAAATGGTTGGAGATGGTTGAATAACCTTATTTCCCACAAGACACTGTTCTGTGGTTGCTGCTTCCAAAATTTGAATATTGGTCTAAATAACTGTCCTTTCAAAGATTTGATGCTCCAACCATTCCTTCAAATCTGTGTGATGTTACATTTTTTTCCAAAAGAAAAATCCTTCTTAGCTTAAGTTACGTAAAAGTTTATTTTTCTTACAATCAAGAGGTCTAAAATTTTTTAAATAAAAATTAAAAAGTGATCACTCTATGTATATAGCTGCTAGGAACCAATTTTATGCCAAATGGATAAAGAGTTGTTGTGAAGAATATTATAAGGAAGTAACCCTTGAATTGAATCATGATAAATGAGGGTTGTCAGATGATGAAAGGGGTGAAATCAGTTTTCCACAGAGAGGAAGAAGCAAGAGGAAAGGCACAGAAGCATGAATGAATATGATAGCTCTATTTGTGCAGATCTAAAACAAATAGACAGCCACTTGTTTCCCAAGCAAAAATGGGTTTATTTGAGATTAGCAGGTAATCGCAATTCAAAGTCTGCCACGCTGGCAAGCCTTGTGCAAGTCCCCGTACAGTAAGGAAAGGAGCACTCTTTTAAAGAGGGGTAAGGGGAGTTGGAAGGGCTATTGTAAATAGAGAATCCATGAATTTTCCTGGGCTGAATTGCTGCCGGGAGAGAAGAGGAATCTTTCTTCTTCCTGTTGGGCTCTGCTGTCACCACAGGGTGTGAGAGCACCTCCTTCTAGGCTTCCAAATCTACTTAAATGAGGTTGGTTATTAGCTTTTTACATTGGATTTATTAATGTAAAATTTATTAATTTTTATTATTATTATTATTATTTTTTTTTTTTTACATTTGGTAAGATGCAAGTAATCAGTAGTTTGGATGTGTTGGGCCACAGGGAAGGGTGAAGCTGGAGCTGCAGGCTCTGACTCTAGATATCATTTGAATTCCACACAAGTCCATGGTAATCACTCTCCCATTTCTGTTCACCCCAACAACCCTGCCATCACCACCTTCATCACCATGGCATCAACAATAATGCCATCATCGCCCTCACCATTACCATCATGGCTTATTCATATTGCCTGTTTTTTGTTTTTTTTCCCTTTTCTTTTTAGGGCTGTACCTGAGGCATATGGAGGTTCCCAGACTAGGGGTCAAATCGGAGCTGTAGACGCTGGCCCACACCACAGTCACAACAATATCAGATCTGAGCCACATCTGCGACTTACACCTCAGCTCACGGCAACACCGGATGCTTAACCCACTGAACAAAGCCAGAAATGAACCTGCATCCTCATAGATGCTAGTCAAATTCGTTTCCACGGAGCCAGGACAGAAACTCCCAGTTTTGTTTTATTTTTTTCTAATGCTGTTTTTCTGCTCTAGGATCCCCATCCAATAATCCACGCTACATTCCGTCGTCATGTCTCCTGGGGCTCCTCTTGGCTGTGGCATTTTCTAACAATTACCTTGTTTTTTATAATATTGACAGTTTTGAGAGAATCTGGACAGGTATTTTGTAGGGTAGTGCTCTACAGGAGTTTTCCTGATGCTTTTCTTCTGATTAGACTGGAGCTATAGGTTTCATAAGGAGGATTACAGAAGTCAGGTGCCATTTTCACTTCGCAATATCAAGGGGACCTATTACCCATGTGATGTGGGGCTACCGATGCTGACCTTGATCACCGGGTCGGAGGAGGGTTTGCCAGATTTCTCCACTGTAGAGGTATTCTTTCTCTCCCACTTTCCACACTGTACTGCTTAGAACGGATTTGCTACCCCCACACGCAAGGAATGGAGAGTTATGGTTCCCTTCACTTAGGGTCAGATAGCTACATAGGGTATTATTTTTATCTGCCATAGGATTTAGTATGTTTGGGCTACTCTAATAAAATATGCTCTTGGAGTTCCTGTCGTGGCGCAGGAGAGATGAATCCAACTAGGAACCATGGGATTGCAGGTTCCATCCCTGGTCTTGCTCAGTGCGGATCAGATCTGGCGTTGCTGTGGATGTGGCATAGGCTGGCACCTGTAGCTCTGATTAGACCTCTAGCCTGGGAACATCCATATGCCTTGGGTGCAGCCCTTAAAGGACAAAAGACAAAAAAAAAAAAAAGAAAAGAAATATGCTCTTGATTTTTAATTCTCTCCAACCGAATTTGTATGATAGTAGAATATAAGGTATTCAGGGTTAAGTAAGCTATCAGTCGTTAAAGTAGAAGCTGACATATCTAATTTATGCTGGCTTGGGGAGTTCAGGATATTTTTGGGTCAGGAGCCACCTGTCTCCTTGCAGGATGCTGCAATAAACCTTCCTTTGCTCCAAACTCTGATGTTTCAATTTGTTTAGCCTCACCGTGTGTCAGGCACATGAATTTGCACTAACCTCGTCAAGCATTCATCTAGGTAAAACATTACTGGTTACTGCAAATTATAAAGAGAATATATATGTATATAAAATTATATATATTAATATATATTACATAATTATTATATACTATATAATTATTACATATTATATATACTTATATATATATATATTTATAAAGAGATAGATATCTCCCAATTTAATGATTTTAGAGCTTTTCTATATGTGGGAAGATGCAAGAATCTAGGGTCATTGAGCTTCTTCCTGACATATGCATCTAACTATCTAGGGGCTTGTGGAGTTTCCTTGGTGGTGCAGTGGGTTAAGGATCTGGTGTTGTCACTGCTGTGGTGCAGGTTGCAATTGCAGTATGGGTTTGATCCCTGGCCCCAGAATATCTGCATGCCTCAGACCTGCCCCCGTCCCCCAAAAAGAGGACCTTATCCAGGAACTTGTTTATTCAAAGCACAGAGTGCCTCACCCTGTTTTCAATTCCTTTCAGGGTGCACTGTGATGGGCAAATGCGGTGGGTCACAACTCAACCGGGTGGTGAGTGATATTCCTTGTTCTTTTTTTGTCCCTAGGCTCCTCAACTTAAAAATGGGAGTAACAACAGCTTGTCCAATTATGTAAGGATTAAATGAAGATGAATGTGCAAACACAGGTGGCAAACCAGGCACCCCTTTTAGCTATTAATTCTTTCTCTGCTCACTCCCTTCATATTTTATTTTATTTTATTTATTGTCGTTGTTTCACTTTTTAAAATTTACTAGCGTCTGGTTGATTTATAAGGTTGTGATCACTTCCGCTGTACAAAGAAGTGATTCAGCGACACATACACACACATCTGTTCTCTTTCAGGTTCTTTTCCCACACAGATGATCGCAGAACACGGAGTAGCATTCTCTGTGCTCTACAGATTCCCTACACCTCAGCGTGCATAGGCCAATCCCAAACTCCCTCCCCTACCTGTCCCCTTTGGTGACCCTAAATTTTTCAAAGTCTGTGAGTCTGTTTCTATTCTACAAATAAGTTCATTTGTATCCTTTTTAATACTCGCACATGAAGAAATAGCTGATGGGAGAATTTTAGCTTGGATGGCGAGGGGGATGGGGGGGAAAGCATTTTTGTCAGGGAATTATTTCAACATCCCTCTGTTTGGTACCAGGTCTGATATGCAGGAAGACCTCTGCTAAGCCCCTCCAGGTTCTCTGAGCCGGAAGTGCTCAGACCTTGAGCAGTGCCAGCTGTCCTACTGTGAGTTCCTCAGGGATTGCTAAGGATTAGGAGGGTGATATTTATATTTCTCACTTGAAAGGGAGCAAAATCTGCCACTCCCAAATATGTCTCTTTGTCGTAAGGATTATCTTGAGCTGATTATTTTTAAGAACCAGCAGACACAGGAAAAGCTCTAAAAAAGGAGTAGAAGTTACCCTTATGTAAAAGCCATTTGCATGCATAAGGAAATCTTCGTTTGTAAGAGTGTCTCCCTCTCCATACCTGAAAGAGAAAGTTGACGCTCATCTTTAGAAATGAAGGCAATTACTTAAATCTGCACAGCAGCTATACTCTTGTTCACTGTGCTTTTCCTGGTCACCTCCCATAGCTGTCCTTCCCCTACCCACCATCTTTCATCTTTCGCCGAAGATGGTATTTATGAGGGGACACCTTGGGCCATTTCCGGGAGTTACTCAGTGTTCCTGGGTATCTCCCAGGTTATCCAGGAGGTACGCATGTCATTAAATTCCTTTTGTTTGTCTCTTGTTAATCTGTCTTTTATGATGGGGCGTGCCTGGGTCTCAGCCAAGAACCTAGGAAGGTAGAGAGAAAATTATACCCCCCCAACACACACACACACTATAGAAAAAAATACTCTATAAACTCCTCACATCTGGGCAGGCTATGGATGGGTTCTGAAGAACACAACTAATGCCAAGAAAAGTAGGTTGGGGAAAAGGTGCCTGGAGAAATAGTCATTGCCTCTGGGGAAAACGTGAGAAATACATGGTCCAGCGTAAAGAATATAAAGCCAGAAGAAAGCAGGGAGAATTCTAGCATTTGAGGAGAAAATCCTCAGGCTTCTTTGAGAATTTCGGGCTGGTGAGTTGGGGGAGGGAGGAATATTTTCTTTAAAGTTTTAAAGAATGAGTGAGTGGGATGGCGAAGGAGAATGACATGGGAGAATGGGAAGAAAAGTAAGTGTCCGGTTCTGTCCTTTTCAGCTGAGAATGGGTTATATCAGGTGATATTACATGAATCTACCCTGACTGGTTTGGGGTACTCACCTGCCTGTCACCTCTAAATAATGTGCAAAATAATAATATTTAATATGGGCTTTGTATGTGCAAGACAATGCACGAAGCTTGTGCATTTTATCTCACAACAGCCCTTTGGGTTTAGTTTTGTTATTAATCCCATTTTGTGGATGATGCATCTGAAATGCAGTATGTTTTTAGTACCTTGCTGAGTCAGTAAATTCAGAGCATCTTGAGACAGACATCGAAATCAGGACTGTGTCATATAGATGAGCCCCTGCCTATAACCCCTCGAAAATCACACTTGATACAGTTCCTGCTGTGGTGCAGTAGGTTAAGGATACGGTGTTGCTGCAACTGTGGATCAGATTGGGTCTCTGGCCCAGGAACTTTCATAGGCTTCAGGGGTAGCCAAGAGGAAGAAGAAGAAGAAAGAAGGAGGAGGAGGAGGAGGAGGAGGAGAAGAAAATCACACTTGAGAATGAGACTTGTTTTCTTTCATAAGCCTGATATCCAATACGCCTGAAGCAAGGCTTTGCACCTGTGTGATCACTGGTCACGGTCAGCAGGTCCCTCACCATTTGCCATGAAATGCGTACCTGGAATGCTGCCTCAGTTTCCCCTGGGATTTTAACTTTATCCCAGCCCTGAGCACATTGACTCTTTCTTGTCTCCTGTTTTCCCTTGGGTTTGGATGATGCAGGTATAAGGAAAAGCACTTCTCTTCCCTTTTAGGCTCTTTGTCTGGTCTAATAATTAAATTGGCATAAAACAGATTAACAAGAGAAAAACAAATTTAATTTCATATGTACAGGATTCCCAAAGATATGAGGCTCAAAGAAGTGAACAAAGCAAATAGCTTTTATACTTTTTGGATAAAGAAGCAGTATCTTTGTGAAGGATCAACAAAACCAAGGGGTTTGGTCTTGGAGTAGCTAATTAGCAAAGAAGTAACAAGATTTGTTTATACAGCTTTCTCATCCCTGAATTCCCTATGCCTGGTGATAAGGATGTCTCTTTACCCCCTGGTTCAGAGAAGGTCCGTTTCACAAGGGAGATTTATTTCCTGCTCTGAGGGGGACAAAGGAGGGTCAGCTTGTTTCCTTGCACCTGCTGTTTCTTCACTAACTTTAATTCACAGCAATCAACATACCAAAGGGGCATCTTTTGGGGTGGTATATTTTGCCGCCCTTAATCGATAAATGTGACATGGCAGAGGGTAGTGCCCATCGACTGAAAGAAAAATGCACAATGTAAGTAAGACTGTGATTTGAGTTTTCTTCAGGGTCTTACTGAGGACTCTTAGAGAACTCTTAGGAACTTCTCTGAAAGGAAGGGAGAAAAACAGTATATCTATGATTTGGGCTATGGAATGCATGCAGTCAACCATTCATCTTGGTAAAAGGTCACTTCTTGTCACAAGGAACAAATATATCAGTTAATGATTTTAGTGGCTGTCTATGGATGGGAAGATGCAAGAATCTAGGTTCATTAAAATTTTTCCTGAGATGTATCTACGTAAGGGGCTTGTTTTTCCCAAAGCACAGAGGGCCTCATCCTGTTTGGTGTTCTGAATTCTTTTCACAGTTCACTGTTGGTCGGTGCCTGCAGAAGCTCATGACTTAATTCTTCTAGAATGGGATGGTGGGCAACATGCTTTGGTTCATAGCAGTGTTTGGCTATTCCTTCTTTGGTGAATGTTTCTTAGCAAAAGTGCACAATAAACTTGATATAGTTCAATCTCCAAACCTTTCTCGTCTTCAAGAAAACAGAGAAAATTCATCATAAACCTTTGAGAAAGGCCTAAGACTATCCCCTTGTCCCAAATCTACATCATCACAAACAAGCCCCAGGTGGACAGCTCTGTAGTCAGCAAATGCTCTGACTCTGAAGCTAGCCAGAATGGATTTAAATTTATGTTCATTTATTTTCTCTTAGTGGCAAGTCTCCTAACCTCTTTCAGCTTCGTGTTTTTGTGTAATAAAATATAGGGGAAAATATTTAACTCTAACAGTTGCTATTGCAGCTATATATAAAATATGACAATAGTACATAATAGGTGCTTTTCAAGTGTCAGTAGCCCTTCTTTCCTAATTACCATCCCATCTCATCCACCTGCATGAGAGCCTTGGAAAAATCCTATTGGAGATCACGCATCATGCCCATTTTTAAATAAATGTAAGATTTTTCCAAGAGAAGAGAAAAGAATTCCCCTTTTCTTTCTCTCACAGAGAGTCATAATCAGTTTCAGCATATGTCCTTGGGCGCACACAAATTTACAAGGGATTCAAAAAAAAAAACCATAAGAAAATCTGGTTAACAAACATACATCCTTTTCATGATTATAACAAGAAATATTTTTATGTGTTTCGATCTTTGTATTTCTGATAGTTTCGGGTGTAGTGGGTCTAGTCTTGGAAATGGTCCACAGTTAGTAAAAAGTGACATTGATAAATCTTTCCTTCTCTTTTCCTTCTCCTTTAATTACCAAAAAAGTAATTACGAAAAGTTACTTCTAAGAAAATTTTGTGCTCAATAGCCCCACCTACTGGAAGAAGACACAGAAACCGGGCATTTCTGCCACTGTTTCTTTCAGGGAAAAAGCGAAATAAGAATTGGAGGAAAACTTAGGGATACAAAGGTCCCACTCTTCATATTTTATAGATGAAGTTGTTCAGTTTGACTCATGGAGGTGTGAGTTTCCCAGACCTGACAGTCCAGTGTCGAGTGGAGAGATGGATTTGCGCTGCTGCTCTAAATCATTTCCTTTAAGAGCCAAGTGCTAATTCAGTGGTTTAGGATGATTGCTTCTGATAATATCTTATACCTACCTAGCATGCTGTAGTTTACAAAGGATATTTTCATAGCATTATTCAAATTACATCTTAAAATCACTCAGGGTCCCTATTGTCATTCCCCAAGGTCACGAGTGGATAAAGAGACAGAGCTGAACCTCAAACTCAAGACTCCAAGCTCGGTCTTTCATGATAGGCTGCAGTCTTGTTGTTTTCCTTAAGCCATTTTCCTTGGGGGGCCTGTGCAGAATTACCTCTAAAAAGCCACCGGAAACTGCAGTGGCAATTTGGCTTATAGCCATTTTGATTTCATTGTTCTACTGTTCAAATGTCTACTCTTTTGGCACAACCAGCTGACATCTCTCTGGGTGGTTAGAAACCTAAGTTATAAAGGTTATAAAATGCTGGTAGAAGTTAATGCTTTTTAAAATACCTATATAATGAAAGAAATCCAGGAACAAAGGGAAAGAAGAGATGGTTACGTAGATAATGCATCTAGGGTTCACATCAGACTTTTCTCATGCATGAAATTTTCCCTCAAATCAAGGAAAAGATGCTTGCAGATAAAGGAGATTAGCCATTTGAAGATTGAATAACATTTATTTTATTTAAATTTTTTAATGGCTGTACTCACAGCACGTGGAAGTTCCGGGCCAGGGATTGAATCTGAGTCACAGCTGCAACCCACACTGCAGCTGTGGCAAGGCTGGATCCTTTAACCCACTACACTGACACAGGGGTCGAACCTGTGCATCCACGGCAACCTGAGCCGCTGCAGCCAGATTCCTAACCCACTGCACCACAGTGGGAATTTCAGCATTGGATTTTGTAACTGTAACCAATCTTTCCACCTTTCCCACCTGACTCGGCTCCAAAGGAGGACCTTTAGGGATTTTCCTAATTTATTTTACCCTGGGGAAGAATGGAGACTGGAAAAGAGCAAGCAAGAAAATAAAAGTCAATAACCCTAGATGTTTCTGAAGAATTTAACAACTCAATAAACACCTTCCTGTGCCTTTGTCTATTTGGCTTCTAATAACATATCATCAAGGGAGGCAAGACCAGTATAACTATTTGCCCTATTTTACAGACTAGAATAGTGAGAATTTAAATAATTTAGACACAGAAAAGTAAGGGGACTGGCTAAATAATCTTATGGCAATGCCTTCTTTACTAGAATCTTTTTACTAAAACGCTATTTTACTTTTTTTTGTATTATTACATAGAAAATAAATTTTTTTAGTCTTTTTGCCTTTTCTAGGGCCGCTCGCATGGCATATGGAGGTTCCCAGGCTAGGGGTCGAATTGGAGCTACAGCTGCTGGCCTACACCACAGCCACAGCAACTCGGGATCCGAGCCATGTCTGCAGCCTACACCACAGCTCAACGCATTGCCGGATCCTTAATCCACTGAGCAAGGCTAGGGATTGAACCTGCAACCCCATGGTTCCTAGTCGGATTTGTTAACCACTGAGCCACAGTGGGAACTCCCATAGGAGCTCATTTTTAATTCTAAAATTGACAGAAAAAATACAGAAAGTTTGGGGGAGAAATCCCAACATTATGCAATATACATTCATTGATCACCTAGTCTACTATGTGTCAGGCACGGGTCTAGATGCTGAGAATGTGGTGCTGATCAACACAAATAAGTTCCCTGGTCCCTGAAGTTCCCACTCTTTAAGGATTGCAGAAAACCAACAAGCAACTCAACAAATAAACCTGTAACTACACAGAATGAGATGGAAATGGAATGGTAATAAACAGGGTAATCTAGTGGGAGAGAGAATGGATCGGGGAGGTCGTGAAAGACATTGCTGAAGAAGTGGTATTTAAGCTGAAATCTAGATGACAGGAACTTCAGTATCATCTCTATTTAGGTGCATATCATCTGTGTAGCCGAGTGGAAGAAGAGGAATGCAAAGACTCTAAGGTTTGAATGCGCTTAGCCTGAAGGAAATTAAAGCGTCCAAAGCAATGTGATTTCAAAGGGAAGATGGGTGAGAGATGAGTTCAGACGAAGACATGCTTGTCTTGGACTTTGAATTCTATCTCAACGCCACTGGAAGGTCATTGAGAATCTTAGGTGGGAGTAATACGACCTGATTTATGTATTAGAAGGTCACATTGGCTGCTTGTGAAGAATAAATGGTGGGACACTTGGGGAAAAGTAGAAATAGGAAGAACAGGTAGATGCTACAGCAGTGGTTCAGGAGAGACATCACAATGGTAGGATGAAGGTGACGTAAGAGAATTAAACTGATTCAGAAAGAAAAGCTGTAAGACACTCTGGTGGATCAGACATGAGGAGTGGAACCACACCATTAGGTCTTTAACTTGAGCACCTACGTTGAAAATGATACTGTTCTCTGACATGGGAAGACTGGGAAGGATACAGGTTGGGGCAAAGGAAAATGAGAATCAGTCTTTTGGGTTGATCATGCTGTATTTGGGATGCACGCAAAATGTGCAAGCAGAGTCAGCAAATAAGTAGTTAGATGTGTGAGCCTGGAGCTCAGTGAGATGTCAAGACTGGACCAGAAATGCTAATTTAAAAATCATTATCTTATAGATGATACTTAAAGCGGTGACAGTGGATGAACTGATTTTAGGAGAAAGGGCAGAAAGAGAGGACAATAGGGTCCAGAAACCAATGCTTGGGGAACTCCAATATTTAGAGGTCAAGGAAAAGGTAGCAAGGAATCTGAGAAAGCATGGGCAGGAGGGCAGGAGGACTATCAGGGGTGTCATATCAGAAGAGCTCAAGGCAAGCGCTCAAAAAGGAGCTGATGGCCAACCCTGTCAAAGGCTGATGAGAACTCAAGTAACATGAAAATAGAAAAGTTGTCAAAGAATAAGATAGTGATGATAGCCTTGACAACTGAGGGGACAGAGGCAATGAGATGTAGAAATCTGCACGGGGACGAAGAGCCGAGAAATGGGCCAGTAATTATTCAAGGAAGAAGGGAATGGGGAAGCTGTCTGTTTTCAGGTAGATGATTCTACCATCATCATCATCAGATTTGAGTATATTTATTTCTCATTTTTAAAATATGTCCAAGTTTGGAGTTCCCATCGTGGCTCAGTGGAAAGGCATCTGACTAGCATCCATTAGGACGCAGGTTCAATCCCTGGCCTTGCTTAGCGGGTTAAGGATCTGGCGTTGCTGTGAGCTGTGGTGTAGGTCGCAGACACCACTCCTATCTGGCCGTGACGTTGGCCAGTAGCTGTAGCTCCGATTTGACCCCTAGCTGGGGAACTTCCATATGCCATGGGTGTGGCCCTAAAAAGACAAAAATGAAAAGTAAAAAAAAATAAAATGTGTCCAAATTTTACAAACTATGTTGCAAATTACTTTCCCCAGGACATTGTGATGGCATCTGCTTACCAAGATAGTACTGATCCTGCACACAGATTATTTTTAATGGCTCTACAATGTCACACGAATGAATTTGCCCTAGTTTGTATATTATTTGAGTGTTTGTGTTGCCTCTAACCTTTTGCCATTAGAAATGGATATTTTTGTGCCTAGGTCTTTTTTTTATATATATTCTGGATTACTTCTTTAGGTCAATGTCCCAGAAGTGTCTCTAAGACAAACTATCAAAAGACTTTTTTCAACCTATTGTACCAATTCAGAATGTTATCCATGATATAGAGATTATTTCATTCATTACCCCTGGATCTAATTATTTGAGGAGGGGATGAGGATTGATAGGTGAATCCATCCATTCAGTGCTTTCATTTGTATGTCTCACGAATATTTGCAGCAGTATTTTTTTTTCTGTTTGTTTTCTATCTGGGACATATCTGTTTATGTACTCTGCCTGTGTGTGTATTAGGCTCTTAGCATTTTGTTTTGTTTACTTAAATTACAGCCAGAAGAGTCTCAACTTTTTATTAAATGTAGTTTCTTGAGCCTGTCATTTATCTTAGTGGTTTGCATAAGTTTCTTACTTTCTTTGTCACTTATGGAAGCTTTTAATTTGGATGTAATTAAATATGCTGATCTCATGAATGCCTGATGAGCTCACGGTGCTTTTTCTCCTTCTCAGAGTGTCTGTGATAAAATCTTAACTCCAGGCTTCAAGACCGTTTTCCCCTTGCATTCAGTGGCATATGTCTGAGGAACATAAGCTCATGTAATGATGTTGCTAATTTAGAGTGCTAGTATGGATCAGTCAAGAGCAAACTGTGCTGCCAAAATCACCAGCTAATAAAATTCCTTCTAAAAGGCAAATGCAGTAAAATTTTATTTCTATCCACACTGGAAACAGTGTCAGAGAATTCCTGGTTTATTGGGGTCAGGAACCTCGGGAGTTCCTATGATCGTCCAGTGGGTTTTGAACCCGACATAGTCTCCATGAGGATAGGGTTTGATCTCTGGCCTTGCTCAATGGATTAAGGATCCAGCATTGCCTCGACCTGCAGTGTAGGTCACAGATGCAGCTCGGATCTGGCATTGCTATGGCTGTAGTGTAGGCCGGCAGCTGCAGCTCCAATTCGACCCCTGGTTCAGGAACATCCATATGCTGCAGGTGCGGCCCTAAAAAGAAAAAGTAAAAGAGACAGAACCTCCACCAAAGAAAGGACAGTGTACTGAGGATACACACAGACCGAATGGAGGCAGAGACAGGTGCCCAGCCAATCTTTCTTGGCCCTGTTAGGCCAGTCCCATCAAGCTCCTGCTGTAGATTCCATTGATAACACAGTTGACTGAACACTTGGCATGTTAAACATTTTGCATACAGTATCTTATTTAATGCTGTCAGCAGCCCTTCTAGATAATTTCTATTGTCTTTATCACAGATGGGACCCCAGGCCAGGTGTGCCTGACCATCAGATTCCTTCTTTAACAGACCCTGTTCTCTCTGCCCGTCTAGTGTTGCCCCTGCCTGAGGTTCGAGATCGTGGCTCTAACACCTTCCCTCATTAGTGATGGTCACCATGAGACTCTGACCTCTCATCTCTAGAACTGACCATGACAACGGGACCTGAACCTTGGACTTCTGACTTTTCCCACTTTTATCTCGCTCCCCAGCTCTGTGCCTTGATAGGGTACAAGAAACAATCAGAACTCTTAAGGACATAGGATTGCTTCAGTGGAGATAGTGAATGCCCTTAAAGATGCAGAAAACATTATTCTGTGAATTAAAAGTATCCTATTATGTTCAGTATTGTTTTTATGGCCAAGGCATGGGTAGAAAACACCTCCTAACTCCTTGGAAATTACCAAACTGTATAAGGAACCCCGTAGTCTTAAGGTTTTGTAATTTTAGGGTTGTCAGCAACTCTGGAAATCAACTTCACCTCTATTTCCAGCTCTCTATTTTATATTTTTTTATTAAAGTATAGTTTACAATGTGCCAGTTTCTGTAGTACAGCAAAGCAATCCAGTCATACATATATACTTTTTCCCTTCCTTATATTATCTTCCATCATGGTCTATGCCAAGAGACTGGATATAGTTCCCTGTGCTATACAGCAGGACCTCATTGCTTATCCATTCTAAGTATAATAGTTTGCATCTACTGACCCCAAACTCCCCGTCCCTCCCACTCCCTCTCCCCTCCCCCTTAGCAACTCTAGCTCTCTACTTTAGAGGAGTGTCATGCAGTAAAGAAACTTTCCCAAGGTCCCATACCTATTTGCAGAGGTGGCACCAGAACGTGAATTTTCTTCTGTTCATTAATCTGGCTGCTATCATCTGCTTGTTTTCCCACACAGGCAAGAAGACAAGGGACAGAACTAAGATTTATGGGCCACTCTCACATATCTGACACCACATTCAGCCCTTTACATGAATCATCCCATTTAATCCCATCAGTACTGTTGGTATTCTTATCTGCACTGCTCAGATGAAGAACCCAGGGTGGCGAATTGAATCACTCACCCATGATCAATAACTATTAGAGCCGGGATTTGAATCCATGCTCATGTAACTCTGTACAGCCCACACTGGTGCCTCATTAATAACAACAAGAAAAGTCACACAGAGACATTTGGCTGCGCAGCTCATCCACATCAGAACGTGACTCCCTGTACAGCTACGCATGCTCTTCCCTGCAATATTCCAGGGATGAACTGTCCTTGATGAAGCTCTGAGATGCCACTGGCCAGCAGCCAAAGGAGGGCCCCAGCTTCTGAAAAGGAGAAGCTAGAACAGTCAGGAGGAGAATGACCACAGCAATGAGATTCAGACACAAGGCTGAAGCAGTTGGGTTCATTTAGTCTGAAGAGAGGCCAAGGGTTGGACAGGAGAGCAGTTTTCTGCCATATCAGACCTTAGGATGCTGAAGATGGTGACCAGAGCTTTTTTATCATCTCTAAGGACAATGCCAGAGATGGAGAAAAGGCCGGCCTTCCTATTTTCATGGCAAATGAGGTGGACAAACCAGGGGAGGTAATGAAATCTTGTCGGGAGAAGGATATTGATCAAACTCTTGGAAAGAACTAGCAATAGTTCTGTGCCAGCTTGTAAAGAATGACTGATGGGAGAAAGGCCCTTTGTCTTTCTCCCAGCCTACTTTGTCTAAATAACTATACATTTATAAACACTAAAAAATTTGTCTGGAATGTAATAATTATGATAAATAAAAATAAATAGGGTGATTAAGGTAGGCAACTACTATTTATTTTCTTCTCAGCAACCTGCCTTCTTACGAGGACCTCGCTACACCTTCTTCTTTTGAGATCACTTTCTCTCCCAACTCATTCACATGCCCACAAGAGAAGCAGCTGCTACAGGTGAGCTCACCCTCTGAATGCATTTGATTGGTCCGAGGGTCGGGTTAATGAATTCCCTCCCTGGGAAATACGTGAAAAGCTTGCAAGCCATCCTTCGCCATTTGTACATGGGGAACCTGAGAAATGAAGCAGAGATGAGAGTGAAGGACACTTAGCTCAAAAAGAGAGAAGAAATTAGGAAAATAAAACAGAATCAGAAAGAGGACCAAAGATAATTGATGAGGGACTTTGGTACTATTCAAATCTCTGGTTCTGATGTCTCCTAAGGGGCAGATTCCTATCCTATGGGATCATAGACCATTTGTAATTTGTAGTAAGTTGCTCTTTGAGTTCGAGTTGGTCTTCTATCATGTAAAACCCAAGGGGGTTTCCTAACACTGTAATAACAGTAATGGTGAGAATCAGTGCAATGGTCGCTACCACCCATTGTGTGGTCAGTGTTTACATGATGGCTTCTTACTTTCTGTGTCTGTATTTTTAGAAATCCTCTATTCTTTGGATACTGCAGGTGTCCCGCTGGGATGGAGAAGACTAAATTCCATTAAAGATATCACCATGGAATATTACTCAGCCATTAAAATGAATGAAATACCAGCATTTTTAGCAACATGGATGGACCTAGAAATTATCATACTAAGTGAAGTCGGCCATACAATGAGACACCAACATCAAATGCTTTCACTGACATGGGGAATATGAAAAAAGGACAGACGGAACTTCGCAGAACAGATGCTGACTCACAGACATTGAAAAAAAAGCTTACGGTCTCCGGAGGAGAGAGTTTGGAAGGTGGGGGGATGTGCTTGGGTTATGGGATGGAAACCCTGTGAAATTGGGTTCTTATGATCATTATACAACTACAGATGTGACAAATTCATTTGAGTAATAAAAAAATTAAATTATTTTTAAAAAATAATAATAAAAAAATAAAATTACAGAATTGAATAGCTGCAAATAAATAAATAAATAAATAAATAAATAAAGATATCACCATGGGACATATTGATAGGACCAGAAAAGAGCAAAATGACTCTGATTCTGCCTGAAGGAAGAGTCAATCCTTTATGAGAAGCAGAACACAGATGACTTTTGACTTCTACTTTTTCATGAAACTCAGCCTAGTCCAGCTTCTGATCTCGTTCTTCTCCCTCTTGCGCAGGCTGCTGACTCCTCACATATTTCTAGGCCCACTTGACCCCAGGGCCTTTGCACTGAAGTATGAGGAGGATGTTTGACCCTTCATAAGCACTTGATATTCCCCAGGATACAGTGACTTGCTGGCATTGTGCCCAGAGGGAGGAAGGTATGCAATGAGGTTGAAACAAAATAATAAAAACAGCATCAAAAAGGAGTTCCTTCTGTGGTGCAGTGGGTTAAGAATCTGACTGTAGTGGCTTGGGTTGCTGCAGAGACATGTGAGGTGCAGGTTCAACTCCTAGCCCAGGAACGTCCATAAAAAATAGCATCAAAAATATAAATTAAGGAGTTCTCTTTGTGGCACAGCAGAAATGAATCAGGCTAGTATCCATGAGGAGGCAGGTTTGATCCCTGACCCCATTCAGTGGGTTAAGGATCTGGGGTTACCATGAGCTGTGGTGTAGGTTGCAGACACGGCTCGGATCTGGCATTTCTGTGGCAGCTGTAGCTCTGATTCAACCCCTAGCCAGGGAACTTCCATATACCGCAGGTGCGGCCCTAAAAAGACAAAAGAAAAGAAAAGAAATGGATTAGCAAGCAGCAGTTTAAGAACCTGTCTGATGCCTGACAAATGAGGAAACTGAGGTCTGAAGAGGGGAAGCAACTTAGCTACAACTACTGGTGTCTGAGACGGCGTCTCCTGGTATTTCCACCAGTGTTTTATTTCCCCTCTAAATCGCTACCATTGGTAGATCACAGACAGCACCCAGAGTGGGCATTTGCTTGTCTCTGAACAATCCCAACCCTAACTTCACAAGCCGTATTGAGCCCAGGGCAATAAATTATGGTCCTGTGAGCACTGAGCAGTCTTTTCTAACCTACTGTCTGCTTTGTGGCACTTCTGGGGCTGGAGGAGGCATCCACTCCATAACTGTCGAGGGAAACCATGGGGTAAATGACTTTGAGATAAACAAGGGTTTATTTGCTCTTGAAATGACCTTAATTACACAAAAGATTTCCACTTGAACAGATTGAACAAGGCATCTAGAGGGTGAGTGGACATTTAGAGCTCCAACTCTGAAAGGCTCAGCAGTTGCCTTCCTCCGGGCTCCTCCCTCTGGGCACCTGCCAGGTGCCAGTGCTTGGGGCAGCAAAGGGAAGGCTGAGAGGGAGTGGGGTCTGAGGTAGACCCCACTGCAAGAAATGGCTCTTTGATCACAGATGCTTCTTGCTTCTCCCACCCTCCGAAAGAAGGAATCACAGAGGTTCAAGCCCACAAACACAAACTCCTGGTTACTAAGGTCACTCGGAAATTATCTAACACAAAGCCCAACCCAGTGCTGCTCCAGCTCTTCATGATCTCCAACAAGACGTTTCAGCACCTGCTTGAATTTCTCCAGGACAAGGAACTCACCATGGAGCCCGTCCCCATTAGGCAATGATGAGCATGGCAATGAGAGCTGAACTCTGAGGTGTTAAGGTCTGAGTTTACCTATGGGATTCCTGGCTGATAAACTGTGATTTGGGGCTCAGTTTTTTACTTTCTGGCCCTCAGTTTCTTTGTTTGGAAATGGGGATATTAACACCATCAGAGCTGTTGGTGATTCAGGGTGAGAAGGTCTAGACTGTGTCTGACACTATGCTTGATGCTCAGTACATGTTAAAATCAGTGCTAGTCCTTTTCTTTCTCTTTTCTTCTAATGCATTTTTCCATAATACCAGGCAATAGCATGCAGTCTTGAACAATATCATGCAATTTAAATGTTTAAAATCACACCTCTTTGGAAAGAGCCATTGTGGAAAACAGTATGGTGGTTTCTCAAAAAACCAAAATCAGCTATAGCTGTCGTATGACTCAGCAATCCCACTCCTGGGTATATACCTGGAAAAAGAAAAAACAGACACTAATTCTAAAAGACACATGTACCCCAATGTTCATAGCAGCTTTATGGACAATTGCCAAGATGTGGAAACAACCTGTGTCCATCAACTAACAAATGGATAAAGATGAAATACACACACACACACACACACACACACACACACACCACACCACACCACAATGGAATACTATTCAATGATAAAAAGAATGAATTTTGCCATTTGCAGCAACATGGAGGGGCTTGGAGGGCATTATGCTAAGTGAAACAAGTCAGACAGAGAAAGACAAATACCATGTAATATCACTTATATGTGGAATCTAGAATATAGAACAGACTAGTTAAAAAAGAAGCAGACACAGATACAGAGAACAAACTAGTTGGTTACCAATGGGGAGAGGGAAGGGAAGGAGAAATATAGGGTGGGGAGTGGGAAGTAAAAACATTAAGTGTAAAATGAGCTAAAAGGGTATATTGTACAACATGGGAAATATAGCCAATATTTTATAATATTTATAAAGAGAATATAACCTTTAAAAATTGTGAATCACTATTTAGTACTCCTTTAACTCATATAATATTATATAGCAACTATTTTTCAATAAAAAGAAGAAAAATAGCCCCTCTTTGGAGTTTCCTTTCGAATGTATAACTTTGTCTTTGATGTTATTCTAATGTTTTCCCTAACAGCTCCACTTGTTGAATGAGCATTTCCAACTGAAATTCCCTCCAAGAGCTTGACTTGTTCGTTATCAAACTAGACACATGTAATGACACCTTCACCACACTTTTTATTTTTTAAATCTCCTTCCTCAATGCTTAGCTCTATTATTGAGTTGAGAGTTGGAAGTCTGTTTGGGTAGCTTGATGGAGCTGATGAATGGCAGGTGTATGCAGCACTAGACAGCTCCGTCCTGACCACCATAACATTTCTGGGACAGGTATCGTACTGAGTACCAGGGAATCAGTGAGTTTCATGAGACAAAAAATCCTCGAAAGGAGGAAATGTAATCATTGCTAAAATCATGATGCATATGGCATCGCTAACCAACACATGGTAATTGCTGTGTTTACCAAATCCTGTTTCACGGTCTTCCTTCCTTGACCAATGCAGCTAGACTTCCAAGTACCCTGCAGCCTTGCAAAATCATACGCCTATGAAATGTGAGGGGTACTTTTTTCAGGTTGAGTCTGCATAAAACACTAAGCAATTCTCCAGTTTTTCTATTCTTTTACCATAATCGTCAAGTCAAACGTCAAAATAGTGGAATCGCCTTCAGCTTGGGTCCTTGGGTGGGTCTGTGGAGTAAAGCGTCTCACCCACCTAACTCCACTGACTATGAATTATACAGGAAATGAACATATATTTGCTTGTGTCACTGATATTTCAAAGTTTATTTGTAACTGCAGCATAACCTAGCTAATGCAGCACTCATTAAGTAATTATAAAAAGGTTAGAATTGAAGGCAGGTAAAAGAAAATACATGCTATTGAAGGAAAAATATGCATGTTGGAAAATTTTCCTTCTAAAAGGTCACTATTCATCTCAATTTTCATAACAAAATTATGTCCTTTTATAACTCAGGTTGGAAGTTAAAAGGCCAGGCCCCATAGCAAGGGTCCAACCATCACCGCTACTAATAAACAGCCAATTAAAACCATGTAACATTTATTTCCCAGGAAACCCAGCATGAAATATTTTCTTATTAGTGTAGGTTTAGAGTCACTTTTAACTTCTTAAACTAACCATTTGTCCCCTTTGACTTCTGCCGCAAATCATGAAACATTTCATCTCCCTTTTCTGACTCTCACATGACTATTGGATTTAATTCGGGTGCATTTCTAAGAACGTCTTTGGCGCTGAAATGTAAGAGTACATGAAAATATTTTTGCAGTAGGATAGGGCACATGAAGAAGCAAACCCATCAAGCTCCTGTGTCAGGCAATTTGCTCCTTGTTTTAGTAAATCCTTCCTCCTGCCAATGAGGAAACTCTCCTAGCCCCTGATATACCTACAAAGAGATTGAGACTGGGTGCATTTAAGTAACTGGTGGAGGTGACACGCATAGCAAACAGCTGAGCCATTGCTCACATCTGCAAGTGTCTGATTCTAGAGCCTGTCAGTCAAGAATCACGATTTCCATTCTGGTTCCCATCTCTGCCCCTACTGAGCTGTCGTGAAGGGTAAGAATCCATCCATTCATTCATGGAACAAGCATTGAATGAGTGCTTGAAATTTTACAAAATATTTTACAGTGCGCAACTTACTTTCAATGTCTTGTCTTTTATTTGATCTTCACAATTGTCCCTTGAGTTCACTTAGTGTGTAGCTTAGAGTTTTAAGAGGCAAATGGTCTGGCCCTGTAGCTTACTAATTGTGATGGCAGGCATATTTCAGTGTCCCCCCCCCCTTTGTTTTCTTTCCTTTTTTTGGCCTCCCTGAGGCATGGGGAGTTCCTGGGTAGAGACATGGTTGCAACCTATGCTGCAGCTGCAGAAATGCCAGATCTTTTAACCCATTGTACTGGGCTGGGGAATCAAACCCGTGTCTCAGTGTTCAAGAGACACTGCGGATCCCATTGCGCCACAACGGGAGCTCTGCATTTCAGTCTCCCTTTGAACCTTGATACTCCCTTTATCAGAGCCTCAGCACTGAGTCGAGTGGAAGAAATTAGGAACATACATATTGTTCCAAGTTGAACAACATATTTTGTTCCAAACAACGGATATTTTACAAATGAAGTGGAAAACACTGTGATGAAAAATTGCTTCTAAGATGTTAATGTATAACAATTATTTGGAGAAATGTTGAAATTCAGAAGGTAGAAGTGGGGCCATCCTTCCACTCGGAGCAAAAGCTTTAGCTTCTGAAAAATCATTGTTAAAATGGAGTTTCATTTCCTTATTGAAAATTCGCTGAATTTAGAAAATGCGTCAAAATCGAAAACAACTTTCTTGTGTGTGGAAATTAATTGCCATTTAGAGGGACTGTCTGAGGATTCCATGAAGTCACACTTCATTTGCCTGTATGTAATAAGCACCTAATTATGACTAACCACTCTTATTTAGATGGTTGCTTTATCATCTCTAATCCAAACCCTTCAGTCTGAATAAGTGGCCTCTCTGGGGCTTTTTCTTCTAAATTTTTGATTGTAGAGACTGACATATGGATTGCTCCTTTTGGAAGATCTGCTCTGTGTTTGAGGCTTTCCGTGTCTTTCAAAGAAATGCTACAGCTTTTGTCCCCACACAAATGACCTTACTACTGCAGTTGGTTAGGGCTAGGTCTCACTACTGAATTAGTTCCTACTCCATCTCTTGGGCTACAGTTTCAGGCAATATATTTTCATTTAATCATCTCAACATTATTTTTGCAATACTTGAAAATGTTGACACTCACAGTATGCATCTTTGGTTACCGTGCATGTTTAGGCAAAGGAAAGATGTCCAACAAAGCGATTGGACCCCTAGCCTGGGAAATTCCATATGCCTCAGGTGCGGCCTTAAAAAGCAAAAAAAAAAAAATGCACACACAAAAAAACCCCACAAAAAGCAAACAAGCAAACAAACAAAAAATACCCAACCGCCTTCTTTTAGAAGTTCTCATTGTGGCTCAGGGGGTTAAGGACCTGACATAATATTCATGAGGATTCGGGTTTGATTCCCGGCCTTGCTCAGTGGGTTAAGGATCTAGTGTTGCCGTGAGCTGTAGTGCAGGTTGCAGGTGTGACTCAGATCTGGCGTTGCTGTGGCTCTGGTGTAAGCCGGCAGCTTCAGCTCCGATCCAACCACAGCCTGAGAGCTTCCTTATGCTGCAGATGTGGCCCTGAAAAGAAAAAAACGAAAAGAAAAAAAAAAAAACACTTTCTTTTATATAGTTCACAAAGCCTTAGGCAGCTCTAGGAAAGGGGAAATGGGCCCAAGAAAAAAAATGGCCAGAAATCTCAGGCAGAGCTGGTCTCAACATGGAAGACACCCCAAAGCCAATAGGCATGGCGCCCTCTTCTATACAATTTAAAAAAAAACACCATTTTTATCATACTCACCTGTGTATACACATACATATTGATATTTTGTTTATATTAAAGTGATGCATACATGACGTTTAAATACACACACACACACACACACACACACACACACACACACTTGTGGTTGAGAACAGTGAGCAAGGGCTCTTTGCCTCACATTTTTCAGCTCCCCATCCAGCTCCTCATAAATAAGTATTTTAATTACTTTAGCTTTCTTTATATATTTTTTAAATAGTTGGGCATCTTTGAATTTGTTTATACTGTGGTTACTGTTTTGAGACACGTTCAGCTGACTTTGAATTCTAGGCCATTTCCATCCCACCATCTTTCCTTTGGGTATCGACTGAGTATGGGACTCCTGCTGCCTTCCTTGCTCCCCCTTCCTCTCCCCCTTTCCTTTCACAAGCATTTCTCCTAACTAGAGCCTCACATGTGCAAATGCATTTCAGCATCTACTTCTCAGAAGACCTGGACTGACACAGTCTCTTTCATAAATCCTTCTGTGGTTGCTACAGGATGAAGCCCAGATTCCTCAACAGAGCACATGCAGCCCTATAAGATTTATCACCAACGTCCATTTCCAGCTGCATCCTTTTGCCCTGGAAGACAGATACCCGGTTGATGGTGACCCCTGCCCTCCTCCTCTCTCCTCTGTGTGTGAAATTCTTTTCTCCTTTCTGGAATTCCCTCCCTTCTCTGGCCTACAGGGAAAACACCGCAGGATTCAAGAGTTTGCTCAACCTTCCTCTCTTACCCCTGCCTGCAGGATGGGTGCCGTGTCTCCTCACTCTCATAACACTGTGCCTGTGTCCACTGTGGCCTGACCACAACGGGATGACTTTCTCTTTCGTGCTTGACTTCCTACCTGGACTAATGGACCCAGGTGGCAGGTGGCAGGTGGCATTCCCATGTGGGCCTTTTATTCTGTCAGTTGGGAATAAAGTAAAGAGGCTGTTGTGACAACAAGAGACCTAGATTTCAATCCTGGCTCTACCACTTACTGGTGGTTTGGCTTAGAGCGAGTGACAATTTTTTGAAACCTGTGTCCTTCTCTGTTAAGACAGACAATGAAGAGTTCCCATTATGGTCCAGCCAGTTAAGAACACAACACAGTGTCTGTGAGGATGCAGATTTGATCCCTGGTCTCACTCAGTGGGTTAGGGATCCAGTGTTGCCACAAGCTGAGGCATAGGTCACAGATATGGCTCAGATCCCACATTGCTATGGCTGTAGTGTAGGCCTGCAGCTGCAGCTCCAATTCAAGACCTAGCTCATTACATTTCATATGGCGCAGGGGCAGCCTTAAAAGAAAAAGAGAGACAACAATAATTAGGGAGCCATTAGACCTACTACAAAAAGAATCATGCTTAATGCTTGATGTGGAGATGCCTGCATTTCCCCAAACTCTGAAGTTTGATTTGATGTAAAACTAAATGGGATTTGGGGATGGTCTCCCTTGGAGGGGAGGAGAGGTGAAGGTATTTTGTACGCTGGAATGAAAATAAACCAAATATTTGGTGATTAAAAGAAGAACTATGACCTTGGTTCCTTGAGAGTAGTTTGGCCATGTGACTTGCTTTGATCAGTGTAACGTGATCAGAGGTGTTGTGTGTGCCCTTTGGGCAGAAGTGTTCAGAACTGGTGCACAATCCACCAGTTCATTCTCCATCCCATTGCTGTGCAACTGGTGATGCTCCAGATGGTGACAGTGGCTCCATCAATCTGTTTCTTAGAGTGAAGACATTCCAGAATAGGGCTAGAGCCAACCCATGATGGACTAGCTCATAAGAAAGAAATAAGCTTTTATTGTCTCCAGTCACTGGAACTGTGGGGCTCTTTGTTACATGCAGTAGAAAAAAATTCTAAATGGACCCCATAAACTTCACACCCTGGTGTTATTCTCATGCTCGTTGTGCACCATAGAGCCAAAGGGGGTTTGTCAATGAAATTGACACTAATTATTAATGGTTGACGGGGAGATTATCTGGGCAGCCCTAATTCAACTACATGAGTCCTTTTAAAGCCAAGAGTTTTCTCTGCCTAGTAGCAGAAGAAGGCAGAGACATTTGGAGCTCGAGGGAGGTTCAATGAAGAGGAGTTTCTCTGTGGTTGAGATAGAGAGGCCGATGGAAAGACCTGAGAAGGTCCTCTAGTGGCTGAGAATGACTCTACGCCAACAAGCAGCAAGGAATTGGACTTTGCCAACAACTTGAATGAACATGGAAGTGAGTTCTTCCCCCAGACAGGAAGCCCACCTGGCTGACATCTTGGTTTCAGCCTTGAGACCCTAAACAGAGAACTTGAGCCGCACCTACAAGAACTCAACGCTAATAAGTGGATGAGATTTAAGCATCTCAGTTTTGGGTCATTTATTCTGCAACAATGGAAACCTAACACCATACTCTAACTCCCCCAAACTAACAAACAATTAAAATTGGTGGGGAGAACCATTCTACTGTGAATTTTTTGAAGGCAGCAATTATTCCTTAAAGACTTTGGTTTGTTTCTCCAGCTCCTAGAAGAGTGCCTGACACGTGACTTAATCAGAGTGAGAAAGCAAGATTGATGTGATGTCTTTAACAAAGCACCTGACATGTACTTAATAAAAAGGTTTTTTTAAATCATGGTATAACTACGACTCCTGTGCAAATCGAAAAGTCTATCCCAGCTCTGAAAAACTGTTAAGGGTGATTACTCTTTTCTTCATTCCCTCCAAATTACATAGGAGCAGCTGAATAAATAATAAAGCAGGAATGAAAAAGGCTTTGTCCTTGTGAGTCCTAGATCGCTTGTGTTTTCACTTCCTCAAGAAGATTTCTCTGAATCCTCAGACTGTTTGGGAGTCTTCCTACTATATTTGTTCAAAGCATTTTCTATTTCTGTTTCAAGAAATTTTCTCAGCTATGATTAGATAATTATTTATATAATTGATTGCTTGAAATCTGGCTACTCTCCCCGAGGACAGAAACCATACTTGGTTGATTGGAGTTCTTTGCTCTGTAACCTCACATACCTCCTGCCATAAAATACATGTTCAGTGTAAAATTCCAACAGAAAGAAGGAGCAAACCAGGAGGTAACAGAGTCAATTTGCAGCAATGTAAATGCTATACAAGGCAGGACTTATTGTTCCAAGAATATGAACTCAGAGGAACCCTGGCCAGCATGCTAAGGATATGACATTAGGCTGTCATTCTGTGAAAGGGGTCTAGCAAGAGGCAGTTGTGTTTCCAGAGCTCCGATCCAATGAGCTGGGGTTCAGAGGGACTGAAGGACAAGCAAGGGATGTCCAGATGGTAATTTTGTCCTTTAGGTTGGATGCACACAATGAGAGTTGCATGGAGACATGTTTGGGAACCTAGTAGGTTCCCAGGTCAACTGATCCCCGAAAATCTAGTGTCAAGTCTAGTGCACATCCATACACTAGCACCACAGAAGCTAATCATTGTGGAATCAGTGCTTTCAGTATGGGTCCGGGGAAGGGAATTAATTCTTTTTTTTTTTTTTTTATTATTATTTTCCCACTGTACAGCAAGGGGGTCAGGTCATCCTTAGATGTATACATTGCAGTTACAGTTTTTTCCCCCACCCTTTCTTCTGTTGCGACATGAGTATCTAGACATAGTTCTCAATGCTATTCATTCTAAGAAGCTTGATAACTGTAGACAATGACTGTTGTCACCCAGATTCTGTGCTAGGAAGTATTGAAGCACTTTGCATCTCTTGCCATATTTTATTTGCTGAGCAACTCCTAGGGATAAGTGCTAATTTTGTCTGCATTTTAGAGCAGAGAACCTGAAGCACAGGTTCTCAAGGTCATAAAGCCAGCCCCAAGGTCATAAGCCAATTAGTGGTTGAACATGGCAGTCTGAGCTCTGAGCCCACATGCAAACATCATGGCAGTGTGAGGTGGGAGAAAGGGGATTGCATCAGAGGCCAGAGATGGAGGCTCAAATCTGGCCCTTCCATTTTGCCCCTGGGTCAGCTTGAATGAGTTTATCAATTTCTCTGAACTTCAATGAGCTTTTCTACAAAGTAGACCCAATTTTACACTTATCTCCAGGAGCAGTATGAGGATTATATAAAGATAATCACTGCAAGTGTCCGACAGAGTAGATTTTCAATACCTACTACATACCCCCTTCCCTTCTGCCTCCTTTGTGACTAATGTGGACACTAGAAGGGGGCCTTTATCTGCATGTGAACTTGTCCCGAACGGGAGGGTCAGAGAAAGAGAGAGGTGAGAGAATCAGTATTTGTCTGCCTTACTATTTCTGTGCCTATTTGCTTGCTGCTGAATGAAGATAACAGTGCTTAGCTTCCAGGGTTTTTATGAAGATCAAATGAGATCATTTCTGTGAGAGTGCTCTACCGAAGCAATGTAATGGCATGTTGGCTATTATTATTCTATTCCATTCTGTCTCATTCACCAGAATAAAGGCAGAAAGAATCCCCAATCCTAAGCATGGTTAGGAAACAGATTTGTGTTTTCAATTGTTCTTCTTGGAAATTGTAAAAGTCGTTTCGGCCTGAATGAGTATGGACGCAATTTCAATTTCCCTTTAAATTCAAAGATGCCAAAACCCTGTGATTTAGGCTCCCAGGAAATATCATTGGAGCTATCTACCGGCTCTCCATCTTAATCAAGCACTCAGTACTTAGCTGAAACTGAGAAAATAATGTCCTCAATCACAGTTAAGTCTTTTAGCAAGACAGGTAAATCTACCTATTTAGGAATCACTGTGATTTGAAGGTCCAAACTCATTAATGTGGTTTTCAAGGCTCTTTAAGGTCTGAAACCTATTTTACCTCCATCCCATCCCTATGCTCTTCTCCTCTGGATTCCAATCCCAGCTCTCTTTCCCCTGATCTACTCACCACTCAGTTAATACATGGTTGAAATTCCCTACCTCTGTGTTTTATCATACTTTTACCTCTGTCCCGAAAGACTTTACCCCCCTGGCCTCCCACCATTTCATAGAGACGTCTGTATTTATGTTGAAATCTCACTCATCCTTTAAATAGCACTCAAACCCTAACTATGAAGCGTCCTTCTTTGTCTTACTTTCAACCAGAATTTAAGTCTTCTTCCCCTTGGTTCTCCTTGGAGTCGTTCATGCATCAATGTATCCATCCTTTCCTTTCTCACTCCTCCCCTTCATTCACTTCTCCATCCATCCATCCATCCATCCCCCCATCCATCCCTCACCCAACAGTCAGCTGTCTCTAGTGTTCTAGGCACCATCCAAAATTATAAAGTTCTAAAGACAAACAAACAAAAACACTAGGTCCCAGCCTTCAAATATGCTTACTATTGTAAAATATTGTGGTATAGAGAGTAAATGAGGTAATGGTCATAGCTGAGGGTGGAAAATGTTTTGTTAAGGGCAAACCGAAGAAGACTTCAGTCAGGTGGCGATGTCCACACTTACCCATTTTGAAGGGTTAGTAAGAAATTGCCATATGGAACATGGAATGGCAACAACTTTCACACTGTCACATATTAACTTGTATATGTGGCTTCCTACCTCTGTTATTCTGGGAGTCCTCTGGGCACGTAAATCCCCATATGCTGTTATTTAATTCTCAGTCCTTTGAGGAATGCCTGGCACATTGAATGGATGACTGGACAGGTACAGGGTGATGTTTCAGGAAAAAAGAAAATATTTTCTCTTTTTGACATAAAGGATCTTGGCAAGACAAGAGGAAATCAAGCCTTAGAGCTGAGGCTGTGAATGCTAATTTCACCCAACACTGTGAAGCAATACTAACTAATGCTTATTGAGCACTTACCATGTTCTGGACAATGGCTGAATATTTCCCCAGCACTATTACAATCAATCTATAGAACAATCTTGAAATGTAGACATTATTATCTTTATTTTAAAAATGAAAAAACTGACACACAAAGAGGTAAAACAACTTGTCCCAGATCACAGGGTTGTGACTCAGCTAAGATTCAAGTTCAACTCTGGTTCCAGAGCCCAAGTTCTTAGCTGCTGCATGATACTACCATCCCTGGTGGTCCATCCCTTCAAGCATTTCAGGGACCAACCTAGAGCATTATGGGAGAGGTTCCACCATCACATCAGAGCAAATCCATGTCCTGCCTCTCTACCTAAAAATTCAGTTCCACCTTAGGGGACTCTATGAGTTGGAAATGAATGGGTCACTTATTCTATATTAGACTGTGGTTAACCATAGTATTTGATGGCAGGCACCCCAGAACTGGGAAACAATAGAGCTTTCAGGTTGGGTTAATGTAGGTCTTCTCGATTATCCTCTTAAGCAACAAGACAAGGCTTAAAAAAATTCTTTAGATTATATTAACGCACCTCTAAGTTAAGGCTACCTCTATTTAGTAATAAGCTTAAATTACCTCAAATCCTTATTTCAGTATCATTAAGCCATTCTACTTTACTATGGTTTTTAATTCCATGGTCAATTAATTAACACTAGCAATGGTACAAGTTCTCTGAGCTGTGTTATTAGCTCTGAGTTGTGTTCCTGGTTTTGCTACTAATCATCCGTGAGATTTGGGGGCAAATTAGTTAAATGCACTATTCCTTAATCTTCTTATCTGTAAAATGGGAGTGTTGGGGTATACCTCAGAGTATTGTATAAAAGATTAGAAAAAAAGATATTTTAAATTCTATATTAGTTCCAAGAAACAGATACTTCACAATAGTTTTTCCTTATAAAAAGAATAAATCCTGATATAAAAGGGTAATATAGTCAGGAAAAAAAAAAGTATCTTCTCTATAGGAAAAAACAAATATCTTGTTTATCCTGGAGAGAGGAGAATAATGGTAGCTGAGTCACCATGAAATAAAGGGAATATATTTTTTCTCTGTTCTTCTGGAAACCAGACCGAGAACAGGAATGCTGAAGTTCTGAGGAGACAGATTTAGGTTTAATATGGTGATTAGTCAAAGGGAATAGATCTCCAGCTGAGACTCTGGATGGCAGCTAAATCTAGCTAGAATTTCATAACATAACCATCTATTTGTTTTTTGTGTTTGTTATTGTAAAACCTGCATCTCATTTATCCTAAATGATTCTTATTTTCCATTTAAGATGGCAATTGATATTTTTTCAAGTGAAATTTGTATGGTAAAAAGTATCTGTTAAAAGACGAATATTAAATAATAGCATTTTGAACGCACAGCAAACATCCTGCAAGGGATAGAGAAATGGCTGCAAGCTGGGAAACGCTGGTTCAGTTGGGGAACTGTCTGCCTGCTCTTAGACCCCTTCCAACTTTCAGCTGCTGTGATTATACCTTCCAAGGGGAATCAGATGCAAGGCTTGATGGCAGCATTTCTCAAGGACGATAGCACAGCTCTCTAAAGTGCATTTTGCTATTTTATAGGGTGTAATTTTTATCCCAAGAGTTGGGCAGAGTGACCAATCTTGTGGGCTGGGAATTCTAGGTTTTCTGTCTTTTTTTTTTTTTTAATTTATTCCTCAAATGAATTTATCACATCTGTAGTTGTATAATGGTCAACTATAGGGGTCCAATCAGAGCTACAGCTGCCAGCCTATGCCATAACCACAGCAAACCAGGTTTGTTAACTGCTGACCCTGGGAGTGCTTAGCAGAGCGCATCAGGTAAGCACTCAGCATATGCTAGCTTTTCTTTATAAACTGTAATTTTACAAGGATGACTCATCCTTTGTCCATGAGATGGGCTAAAAACATTACCTCAGGATTGTTGAGAGAATTGACTGAGATAGTATTTGCAAACTCAACACAGCACTTGACATGTCATGGATCTCAAAGTGTTAGCTCGCTTCTCTTTATGTGTGTAGATCTTAACTCTAAAGCCACATAATTCTTATTCCTAAAACCAGACCATTCCCAGGAGTTCTCTTCATGGCTCAGCAGTTAACAAACCTGGCTGGGATCCATGAGGACGTTGGTTCGATCCCTGGCCTCACTCAGTGGGTTAAGGATCCAGTGTTGCCATGAGCTATGGTGTGCATTGCAGACGTGACTTGGATCCTGCTTTGCTGTGGTTATGGCATAGGCTGGCAGCTGTAGCTCTGATTGGACCCCTAGCCTGGGAAACTCCCTATGCCGCAGGTGTGGCCCTAAAAAGCAAAGGAAAAAAAAAAAAACCCATGCCATTCCCAATGATGTAAAAGATCTATGAGGTCCTCCGTAAATTGCTCCTATTGAGGAAATAGGTGACAATTACTGTGTGTGCAACTCTACTGTTGGCTTTTATAAGACAGTAGCATTTCTAAAACTGGGTATTGTTTCCTTTTGTCTATTTGCTATGGAAAAAGTAAGTTTCAGCTGTGAAAACCAGATCAGAGGCCTTCGGGTATAAACCCTGCACTTCAGGTTGCACATGCATTTAAATGGCAATCCAGATAGTAATCTCAAGATAAAATAGAAGGGATGTGCATTTTCCCACTCTGGTCTCAGAGCATCTGTATTACTCACACACTTCACTGGAGCTCTAAGCACCCTGTAAATTATGAACGTGCTTGCACTGTAAATCTTCAGTAAGTAATGGAAACATTCATATCTCATTGTCGCCTGGCCCCAAATTCACCTGTCCTATCCGCAGGCCTGGGTATTGTTGGTACAGAAACTGCCAAAACTGCACCAGTGCTGATAAAGGACTCCCTGGGGTGCAAGGACATCTCATGGTCATTTTCCCTAAATTGCCCTTTTCTCCTCCACTGAATTTCCACTTCCTTCTTAGCCTTCCAGGCGAAAGTCATAAAGAGCATAAATTCTCAGCTTAGACGTGGGTTTGAATCCTGATTCAGTCACAAATCAGCTACATCACATCATTTAAACTCTAATAGCCTCTGTTCTCTCATCTATAAAATAAGGGTCTCAAATACTTGTTATAATTAAATAAGACATTAAACAAGACAAGAAATGATGAATATATGACACATAAATTTTTTTCAAAAAAGGTAAATTTTCTCCCCTAGTGAATATTTCTTCATTTTTTATTCCATCCCCAACAAAGTCAGAAGCAATTCCTGTCTCCTCCATGTATCCCCCAAAGTTATCTGCACTTATTGTGGAATAGTCACCACCATCTCCCTGACAAAATAGTCACCTCTGCTCCCTCTCCTCAAATTGCTCATAGAGGGAGCTAGTGAGTCCTTTGTTTGTGTATCCCTCACCTTAGAATTTTCTGGCATACAATTGAAAACAATGCATGGTAGGTTTTATAGATTGTATTTCAGACAAATAAGAAGAGCAAACAAAACATCAGCAAAATTAAATATCCAGAAGAATGCATCTTGGCCAGAAGCATTAGGCATTGCCTTTAATTTCCATACCATTTGATAGCTATTCAGCTATTCAAATACATTTCCATAACCTTTACCACTTTTGGATGAAAATTAAATACTCTCATTTGGTGGAGGGAAAAACTGAGATGAGATATGAGAGATCACCTAATGGGTTTCTAGTAAGGAAGCTGGTTAGTGGCTACATGACTAATGAAGAGTTAGGACCCTCAGTAGCTATAGGAATAGAAAACCTCACTCAAACTAAGAAGGGAAGTGGGGTTCACATAAAGTACAATGTCCAGGAGCAGATCTAACGTTAATTGAATCATGATTCAGGCCCCATTGATGTCACAAGGCTCTGCTATTTTGCCCAGGTCCTTCTAGGTGGAACACATTAGTGGGTTCTGCCTGGGGATCCCAGCGACTTCAAGTTATCATCACTGCCGCATCTGATCCAGCAGAACAGAACGTTTACTTCCCTAAGTACGCCAACAAAAGCCAGAGCCCTGAGTCTTGGAGACAGTCAATGCCCTGACTTGGATCACTTCTCTACCCCTGGAACATGCCTCTGTGGATGGGGAGATTGTGTGCATTGAGTGTAGCCTACACACCTAGAATCTGGGGGTGAGAGCAGGGGGAAGGTCAAGTCAGCTTTGTTCACCTAATGAATGTGGACCAAAAAAGCCATGGAGCTCGCGATGTAAAATCAGAACAACGTTCTCAAAAGTACAATACTTTGAGGAGCTAAAATAACAAATTCTACTCCAGCAGCAGAGTAAAGAGAACTACCCTCTCCTGAATGAAGATACACGTCCAGTTCAAAAGATCAGCCAGGGACCAATTAAGAAAAGACAAATGTATAAACACACATACATGTGTTTGTCCAATAACATGTACATACAGATATCTATGCAGGTGTATAGCATGATAAAGTCTTGTGTCATCTTGGGTTAAAGCCTCAAAGGTCAGCAGCAAAAGTGCAAATAAAATGAGTATATGGGGCCAGATTAACCGTTACCGAGGAAACTTGCTCCAATCCACAGTCTAAAACTTATCATCAAAGATTTCAAATGAGGAAAGGACACTATCAACTAGTAGTACTCGGTTGCTATTTTATTTATCACTCCAAAAAAAGAAAATAAAAATTTAATATCTTTCCCATTATCACATGGCTCTAAATTTCATTTTTTCCCCAAGTTATATAATGAAAACCTACTTATGAGCTGTACTGTTTTAGTTTTCTGTAGAATTAAAGATTAATACGTAGAATGAAAAGTTAATATAATTTATATTAATAGCCATTATATCGACTTTTAATTGGGTCAATTAAGAAACAATTGCCAAAATAACACTGCTTAAATTTCATATATCAGTTCCTAAAGACACCGTTATCTTTACCAATGGTCCCTAGGTAAGACTTTGTGAAATTGAGATAATTTCTCCCAGGGGATTAATTAATATAAAAAGTTCATCATTCTGGAGTAATCTGATAGAGTTCCTTTCATCAGGAAAAATAAAAGAATTCTGCATGATGGAAATGGTGTTTATATCTAAGCTTAATGTTCATTTGAAGTGATCGTAAATTCATTTAATAAATATCAAATATCTAAATATTACTTTAGGAAATGCAAAGATGGCAGTGACAAAGTCTCTGTTCTATAGGAGATTCCATCCTAAGATTAAAAAATACAAATAAATGTGTAATATCAAGTAATAATAAGCATGTGAAAGATAAGATACCTTAACCTAGGTTTTTGCAATATCCATTTCTTGCCGAGAACCTCACTGAACTCCCAATAAAATTTCTCAAGATTAATCACTACTCCGATTCCTTTGAAACTTAGATTTTTGCTTATAAACTACTTCATTTCTTTTCAAAATTAGTCTTAGCATAAATGTAAATTCTTCCTTAACTTGAATCAAGTAGTTAGATTTGTTCCTATTGTGCCCAAAATAATGTACTCACACAGAGTGCCTCTGTTTTGGGGAGTTTTGTTTGTTTGTTTTTTTAATGGCTGCATGGGTGGCATATATGGAAGTCCCCGGGCCAGGGACTAAATTTCAGCTACAGCTGCAACTGACACCACAGCTGTGCCAATGCCAGATCCTTTAACACACTGCGTCAGGATGGGCATCGAACCCACGCCTCTGCAGTGACCCAAGTGGATTCTTAACCCACTGTGCCACAGCTGGAACCCCCAGACTGCCTCCTATGTACTGAGTATTGTTACTAGAAGGAAGAGATACAGAAATATAAATATTGCAATGAAATGTAATGTGTTTTGCTAACCAGAAGAAATAGGAATTCTAGAGACAGATGTGGGCACTCTAGGTAGACAGAAGAGGATACTCAAAAGGCACTATTTATTTGTCCAACATCTACAGTGATGAAGAAGCAGTGGCAAAGATGATTAGCCTGAAAAGCAGTGACAGGGCTGTGCTGAAATTAGCCTTGACTATCAGGCTAACAAGCTGGGATTTGACCTTGTGGAGTTATTATCAGGTATAAAATCTGAGTAAACAAAAACACTAACAGAATGGCTTACAATAATGTCAACTCATTGTGGAGTCTAATCAAAGTTCTTGATTTTTTTCCTAACACACAGATCACGTAATAAGGTTCCTGATCTATGATGGATCTGGTTACTCCTCTGTCCAATGGCTCCCCACTTTATACACAGTGAATTCCAAAGCCCTTAGATGGCTTGTGAAGTCCTTCATCATCTGGTCCTCTGTTACCCCTCCACTCATCTCCTCTCTTCTTTCCCTCTTTCACTCTACACCTGCCACACTCACTTTGTTACCGAATGTGCCGAATCACCTTCCTCCTTTGCACCATCTTTTCTTCTTGCCTGGAAGGTCCTTACCCTGGATAGCATGCTTGCTCTTCTCTTCAAGTCTTGGCTTAAACGTTATCACTCGGTGGGGTCTACCATAGCCACCCTAATTAAAATTGCAGCTCTCCTCACCATTGTCCCTTCCCCACCTGCTACTTAATGCTTGACCGTAAAACCGATACTCTCTAGCATATTGTATCATTTACTGCCTCATTCCACTGGAACATCAAATCCAAGAAAGCAGGGAGTTTTGTCTCTTTTATCCTTTGCTATATCCCCAGCAGGGCATGGCTCTTGGTAGGAGCTTAATAAATATTTGTTGGATGAATGAAAGGGTAAGGAGCTCTCCAACCCTAAATCTTTTCCCCACAGTCACAATTCAAGACTAAGCAACCACAGTTCTTTCAATGTGCCCTCATAAATTCCTATTTCATAACCAATTCATTCCAAGCCTAATTTTTCATTGCACACAATTTCATTGTTACATTTCCACCATTATGACTAAAGAGTCAAAGAGAAATGAACAGAGGAAAACAGACAAAAGTAATACACGAACCCTTTTAGATGTGCAATTTCCATTTGAATCATTTATCCCTTTTTAATCAGGAAGTGTTGATGCACAAAAACAACAGATCTGAAAGAACTCAGGGTAATCACAAAAATCAACAATGTGCTGAGGTCCAATGATGCACTTCCTTTATGTTAATTACTTTCATTGCTTAGACCCTAAAATCATTCATTAAACACTCCATTTGATGGGTCTTTTCCTTTCTTCAAGTTGCATAATGACATTCTCTCAGGCCCTCATTTTCCCTATGTTCCTGATTCATTGTCTCATGTTTTTATCTCTTTCCAAAACAATCCAACACAATAATATGCTAATGCTGTCTTTAGAACCTTCTCTTCCTTCCCGGTAACAAGTAAGAATATCTTTAATTCCTTCTCAAAAAAAAAATTGATTTTTTTTCTTTCTATGGTAAAATTTTTGTGTTACTTCTGGAATGGCTGAGTAAAGGGCTTATTAGAAAATCCTACTCCAAAAATGAATAGTAAAACTGGAAAAAATTGACCAAAACTATTGTGTCAGGACTCTGGAAATTGACCAAAGTGTAAATCAAATTAAGAAGCATTTAGTCAATAAAAAATGACTGTTAAAAATCTTTCTAGGAATTCCTGTCATGGCTCAGCAGTTAACGAACCTGACTAGCATCTATGAGGACATGGGTTCAATCCCTGGCCTCGCTCAGTGGGTTATGGATCCTTGAGCTGTGGTGTAGGTCACAGATGTGGTTTGGATCTGGTGTTGCTGTGGCTGTGGCGTAGGCCAGCAGCTACAGCTCTGATTAAACCCCTAGCCTGGGAACCTCCATATGCTGAGGGTGCGACCCTAAAAAGCAAAAAGAAAAAAAAATACACTGGAAAAAGCATCCCAATAAGTTTCACTTCTGTTTCAACTCTCCCCCTTAATTTGCCCCCTTTTGTTTATTTTTAAGAGTCATAAAGTAACTGTTCCTGTTTTTTTGTCCAGATTTTTATTTTTAATTAGTAGAGGGATGGGCTATAAGAAGTGTTCACTTCCAGAAGGTGATCAAAACTGCCTTGATCAAAAATTGGCAGACTTTTTCTGGAAAGGCCAGTTAGTAAACACTTTGGGCCACATATGGTCTTTGTCTATTCTTGTTTTTTAAACAGCTCTGGAGAAATATTCAAAGCATTCTTAGTTTGTGGGTTGTTCACAAAGTGCATAGTATTTGGCCCACGGTCCATAGTTTGCCAAGCCCTACCCTTTGCCTTTTTAAAATTCAACTTTTTTATTTTAGGGTCATTCTTATGCAGTTCTAAGACATAATTCAGAAGAATCCATTGTACCCTTTACTCACTTTTCCCCAGTAGTAACATCTTAACTTTTCACTGTGCAACAATATAACCAAGTTACTGACACTGATACTGTTAAGAGGAGGTCATTGGTCTTTCTTTCTACTACTGGAATATAAGCATTTAGCGTTTAATGTTTCCCTTTAACTACTGACTTGGCCACATCCCATAAATTTTGATGTATTTTGAATGTATTATCTTTCATTTGGCAAATATTTAATTTAATTTAATTTAATTTCATATTTTTCAGAAGAGAAGGCAGGCAATAATCTTAGTATTGTTTCCCATATATAATGTGTCTCTCTTTTTCTAGTTACTTTAAAAATTAGATTTTTGTCTTTGGTTTTTATCAGTTTGACTGTGAAGTATTTGGACATCCCATAGTTATCTTTGTAATGTTTCTTGTATGGGATTCACAGAACTTTGGGTTTCTAAGCAAATATTTTTCTTCACTTTTAGGAAATTTTCCATCATAATTCCTTCAGATAATTTTTTCTGTTCCTATCTTCTTTTCTTGGAATCCTTTTGTGTGAAGGGTAAACTATATGATATTCTCCATAAGTTATTTGAAGAGCCATTCATTTTTATTCAGTTATCATTTCCTTTCCTTTGAGATTGGATTATTCCTATTGATTTTTCTTCAGTTTTACTTCAGTTTTACAACTTGATTGAATTATACCGACATGCAGCAAAGTGAACATATTTAGAATGTATAAATGGGTGAGTTTTGTCATATGTGTATACCCATAACACCATAATTAAAAACGAATATTTTCCCCACAATCAAAATTTTTCTCATTCTCTATGTAATCCACTCTTTCTTCCAAATCTGTAACTTGCCTTTTTCTAACAGTATATTTGAAGAAACATTTTTAATTTTCATAGAAGTTTAATATATTGACTTTTAATAGTTCACGTTTTTGTGTCTTCTATAAGTTATTTTTACTACTCTTGAGTAACTAAGATTTATCCTATGTTTCTTCTAGAATTTTTATAATCTGAACCCTTTCATTTAGATATTTGATACACATAAAGTTTTATTTTGTATATGGCAAAATTCAATGATCATTTTTTTCACACATACTCTTCAGTTTTGTCAAGTGTTTTTTAATACATCTAATGAGATGACCCATAATTTTTTTTAGCTCCTAATATAGTGAATTATACTGATTTGCAAATGTGATACCAGCCTTGCATTCCTGCGCTAAACCATATTCATTCATGGTACATTATCTTTTGAAAATATCCTTGGGCTGGATTTCCCGTTCTGGCTTAAGGGAAATGAATCTGACTAGGAACTATGAGGTTGCAGGTTCAATCCCTGGCGCCTCTCAGTGGGTAAAGGATCTGGCGTTGCAGTGAGCCGTGGTGTAGGTTGCAGAAGTGGCTCGGATCTGGTGTTGCTGTGGCTGTGACATAGGCCAGTGGCTACGGCGCGGTTCAACCCCTAGCCTGGGAACCTCCATGTGCTGCAAGCATGGCCCTAAAAAGCAAAAAAAAAAAAAAAATTATATATATTATATATATATAATTGGGATGATTTGCTTAAAAATATTTAAAGCATTTATATTCATGAGGAATATTAAGCTGCAATTTATTTTTCTGACTCTAGTACAAGTTATTTTTTCTCTCTCTTCTCTTTTTATTTCCTTCTGTACTTCAACTGCATGTATATTGACTGCCTGAATTTATCCAGTGGTTTACTTTTGCACTGTTAATATTTTAGACTCCTTTTTTTCCCACTGTGTTTTCACTTTGGATAGTTTCTATAGCTCTTTATTTAAGTTCACTAGTTTTTTTAAAATTTCTTAATGTCAAATATGCCATTAATTCTGTCCAGTACATTTTTCATGTCTGGAAGTTTGATTTAAGTAGTTTTTTTATATCTTCAATTTCTTCTTGATATGCTCATAATTTCCTCTATTTTCTTAAGCATATCAAATAATTATGAAGTGTTTTAATTCTCCCGTTCATTAATTACATCATGTTATTCTGTATTTCTATTGATTGATGTTCTCCCTTTATTATAGGTTAGACGTCTTGCTTTCTCGCTTCTTCACATGCCTGGACAATTTTTGGATGACAGATATTGTTAATATTATTATTATTATTACAGATGTCATTAGTGTTACTTTCTTGTGCTTCATGAAGCCATTTAAGAATAATGTGGGAGTTCCCGTCGTGGCGCAGTGGTTAACGAATCCGACTAGGAACCATGAGGTTGCGGGTTCGATCCCTGGCCTTGCTCAGTGGGTTAACGATCCGGCGTTGCCGTGAGCTGTGGTGTAGGTTGCAGACGCGGCTCGGATCCTGTGTTGCTGTGGCTCTGGCGTAGGCCGGTGGCTACAGCTCCGATTCAACCCCTAGCCTGGGAACCTCCATATGCCGCAGGAGCGGCCCAAGAAATAGCAACAACAATAACAACAACAACAAAAAGACAAAAAGACAAAAAAAAAAAAGAATAATGTGATTGTTTCAAGCAGTAAGCCAGACAATAGTAGAGTCATCTTGAATAATTTTAGAGTCGACCTTACGTTTTCTCCTTCTCCAAGAGTTTACTGTCCTGTCCTGCCCTTGTCCAACATATGACTTCCATTATTTCATATAATTTTCCACCTTTTTATTTACCAAAACCAAGGAAGTTATTTTTTACGTCAAACTACTAGTTAAGATTAAAACTTTTATCAATATTGCAAACTGCATGGGGCTGATGACAACTTTATTTTTATTTATTTTTATGTATTTATTTGTCTTTTTTAGGGCCACACTCGTAGCATATGGAAGGCCTAGGGATCTAATTGGAGCTGTAGCTGCCAGCCTACACCACAGCCACAGCAAGCTGGATCCTTTATCCACTGAACGAGGCCAGGGATCAAACCTGTGTCCTCATTGGATGCTAGTCAGGTTTGTTACCACTGAGCCACAATGGGAACTCCTGATTACAATTTTAACCTACCTGAAAGGAAATGGATTCCTTTTGATGCTTCAGGAAACACTGCAGGATTTTTCTTAATATTGCTGATGAACATTAGTTATCATTGTACTGTGGCTATAGGAAAACTGGCTAGGAATTTACATTTATGATAATGTTGTATAAGAAATTTAACTTCACATATTCTGTCTCCCATCTGTGATAATAAATTAATGCATTTGTGTTTTATTATTATATTTTTAATCCAATTATACACTTGACACCCAGAAGAATAAAATCATAGGGACGTTAATGGAGAGGCAATTGCAGGATCAGCTAGTTCAATTTCTACAATATCATCTACATAAAAAGATAAAAGGTGGGGAGTAATTTTTACTGCGTAATTAATTTTTATTGAGTGCCTACTCCACCCATGCATACACAAATGTATTATTCCATCCACTTTTCAAGTATTCATGGATAGTAAATAGATTAAATTGATGAATATATATTATTTGCCCAATACTAAAACACCACAATGGTTGGAAACAGATACTCTATCCCTAATGACACTGAGAAACATCCATTTTCCACTATGGCATACTACATGGCCAATTTTTCTAACTCATTTTCAAAATAAAAAATCAGTCCAATCTTTTACAGCATGTTCTCACCAGTTCAAAATCCAGAAAAGTGCCCAGCCAGAACATATAGTAATGGAGAAAGGGCATAAATTTCAACCCATCATAATTACCTAGCTCTTTGCATAAGGTAAAATAAAGTAGGGGATTATTATTTGGCTTTCACAACTCAAAAGCTATGATTATTGTTTATATTAAGAACACTTATTCTCATTACTTACATTTCCATGTGAAGAAAATTCCATTGGAGTCACTCTTTTGGCTTCTCTTCATCCTAAGCTTTACTCTCCCTCAGGGAAACAAAGAGTACTGCATGTAAACAATGAATTTTGGAGCTAAAAATTCTCAATTTGGCCTCTTAGACAGCTGCAAAATGCCAGATGGACCTAAATTTTTGCCTTCTGATTTCAATCCTCTGATCTTATCATCATGCTACCCTCTGATATACCAATGATTGCTATCTTATCTTTCATTTAATAATGTTTATTGAGCCCTTACTGTATGAGAAAGGGACTTTTCTAGTTCAAAAGAGTAGACATTTCTCAAGAACAAATAGAGATCCAGTTACTAAAACTAGATTACAAAGTCTGAACTGGTCCAGCAGTCACAATGAATTGACTTCAAGTCATTATTATTGAATCAGTGATGATGATGATAATGACAATGGCTTGCATTGATTGTGTGTGTTTTCCATGTGACAGGCACTCGCTAACCTCTTTATGTATAATTTAATCTTGTTTAATACTCAGAAAGACCCTATAAGATGAGTACTGCCAGTACCACCCCCTATCCTGCAGATAGGAAAGCTAAAGAATGGAAAAAGTGCCCAGATTCTAAACTTACTTAGTCTCCTCCTGACTTGAGACTGGTACCTTAACCCATGAAGCAGTCTGCCCTTTAAGTTTCCATCAATGGTATGTCACACTTTATCTCAGAGTTCATAATAGGTCTAAATCCTCTTGATAGGCTCAAGTGTCCTTCAGCTTAGGAAATAAATGCAGCCAAGAGAGGGCCCCCGGCAGGTTGTAAACCAGGTCCCCTTATCTACTCAGAAAATATAGTTTTAATTCTTTCTCTGATAATTCTACAAAATAACCAATCAGTACTCCTCAAAAACAAGGAAAATATTACAAACTGTCACAGCCAAGAGGAGCCTAAGGAGAAAAGATGACTAAATATAGCGAGGTTTCCTGGCTGGGACCTTGGAATAGAAAAAAAAAATCATTATATAAAAACTAAGGAAATCTGAATAAAATGTGGACTCTATTAGTCATATTGTGTCAGCTTTGGTTCACTAATTGTAACAAGTATCTCATACTAATGCAAGGCATAAATAATAGGAGAATCGAGCTTAAAGTTTAGGATAACTCTCTGTACTACCTTCATAATTTTTCTACAAATCTAAAATGGTTCTAAAAGTTAAACTTCATTAAAAATTTTAAAAACTCACTCTTCCAAAAAAGTTGTAACTTTAAAATTCTATTAAAAAATCGACATACTCTAGGATAAACCTGTTTTAAAATGTGCAAAACTCATACACTGAAAATGACAAAACATTGTTGAAAGAAATGAAAGAAACTCTAAACAGACAAATAATCTGTATTTTGAGTTGGCACACCAAGTAATGTTAAGATGTCAATTATCCCCAATCGAACTATAGATTTGATGGAATTTCCATCAAAATTCCAGAGATCTTTTTATTTTATTTTATTATTATTTTTTGTTTGTTTGTTTTTGCCATTTCTTGGGCTTCTCCTGCAGCATATGGAGGTTCCCAGACTAGGGGTCAAATCGGAGCTGTAGCCACCGGCCTACACCAGAGCCACAGCAACTCGGGATCCGAGCCATGTCTGCAACCTACACCACAGCTCATGGCAACGCCAGATCCTTAACCCACTGAGCAAGGCCAGGGATCAAACCCGCAACCTCATGGTTCCTAGTCGAATTCGTTAACCACTGAGAAATGACGGGAACTCCCAGAAATCTGTTTTTAAGTCGACTGATTCTAAAAAACCATTTGGTTATGCAAAGGACATAGTAAAGCTAAAACATCTGTGAAAAGAAAAACAAGGTCGGAGGACAAACCCTCCTGGTTGCAAGACTAATTACAGAGCTACAGTCATCAAGAGAATGTGTTTCTAACATCAAGACAGATAATCAATGACAGAAAATAGAAAGTCCAGAAATAAACCCACACATATATGCACAACTGATTTTCAACAAAGATCAAAATGCAGTTCAGTGGAGAAAGGACAGCCTTCTTAATACATGGTACTCAAATGATTAGATATCCATTAAAAATGTGAATTTTGATCCATATTGTGCACCACATGTGAAAAATCACTCAAGATGGATCACAGACCTCAATGTGGAATCTAAAACTGTAAAATAGCTAGAGAATAACATAGAATAAAATCTGTTACCTTGGAAAACCATGACAGATACATTCTAAAAATTGGTCTTCATCAATTTAAAAACACCTCCTCTTAGTTCTCATTAGCCAGAACTTAGTCACGTAGCTTCATAACACTGCAGAGGAAGCTAGAAAATGTAGTTTAAATTCTGGGATGCCATGTGCCCAGATAAAAATTCTATCACAATGAAAGAAGAAATCAATGAATAAAGGTACAACGGTCGGTCTAAGTCACAAATACTAAACACAAATTAACAGCAAGGAAGACGACAAGGTTATGATTTTTTAAATATGGGTTCTCCAATGTTTTGGTTTAACTGTTAACTTATTTAATTTAAATTCATTTAAAAATTCATTTTGGGGAGTTCCCGTCATGGCGCAGCAGAAATGAATCCTACTAGGAACCATGAGATTGAGGGTTCGATCCCTGGCCTTGCTCAGTGGATTAAGGATCCGGCGTTGCTGTGGCTGTGGTGTAGGCCGGCAGCTATGGCTCCAATTCGACCCCTAGCCTGGGAACCTCCATATGCCACAGGAGCGGCCCTAGAAAAGGCAAAAAAAAAAAAAAAAATTCATTTTGTGTCTTGCTTAAATTTTTTTAAAAAAGAAAAACTAAAAATTCTTCTAATAATACTGTCCCATCCTAAAAGCACTGACTTCTTCTATCATGTGATTTAACTTCTTCTACCTGTGTTGTCATCATCTCTCCTCTTGGACTCTGAGTTTCCTTCCTGACAAAAGAGCCCTGCACAGAACCTGGCACCACAGAGCATTTTCTTTTACTTCTTTTTCTTTTTCTTTTCTTTCTTTTTTTTTTTTTTTTTTTTTTTTAGCCATATCAACCCCGGGTGGAAGTTACTGTGTCAGGAATCAAACCTATACTATAGCAGCGATTGAGCCATAGCAAAGGCAATGCTGGATCCTTAATCTGCTGAGCCCTAGGGAACTCACAGAGTATTTCCTCGATAGGTAATTTTCCCCTTAAAAGAATAAACAAATGAATGAAAACAACTAAAACATCCAGAATAATAAGTGACTTTTAAGACTAAAACATTGGTTCCATTAGAATTTTTGTAAACATGGGAGTTCCCTTTGTGGCACAGCGGAAATGAATCTGACTAGTATCCATTAGGATTTGGGTTCGATCTCTGACTTCACTCAGTGGGACAGGGATCCAGCGTTGCCCTGAGCTGTGGTGTAGGTTGCAGAGGAGGCTGGGATCCAGCGTAGCTGTGGCTATGGCTGTGGCTGTGATGTAGGCTGGCAGCTGTAGCTCTCATTTGACCCTGAGCCTGGGAATTCCCATATGCTGGGAGTGAGGCCCTAAAAGAGAAAAAAAAAAAAGAATTTTTGTAAACATCCATCGTAATCCTTGCAGAGTATACATTACATCAAGAGGCTCATATAACCACACACAGCAACTCTTTAAAGTTAAGTGCTATTGTCCCACTTTACAGATGAGAAAACTGAGGTTTAGAGAGTTTTGGTTCCTTACCAAAGTTTGCTAGGCTAATAAAAAGTGCTGATCAGATGTTTCTGAAGAACACTGACCTTGATAACTTGTCTGAGTATTAAGTATCCGGAAGGAAAAAGAAAGAAAGAAAGAAAGGTAAGTACCACGTTTTGTGTTATCTCTATGACCAATTTCCAGCCAAGGAGTCTAGGGCTTCCAAGTTTCTCCATCCTTTTAACATAGCCTATCATGCCTTGGCTCCTCTGAATAAAAATCATCCTGCTTCTGGAGTTCCCGTCGTGGCTCAGTGGTTAACGAATCCAACTAGGAACCATGAGGTTGCGGGTTCAATCCCTGGCCTTGCTCAGTGGGTTAAGGATCCGGCGTTGCTGTGAGCTGTGGTGTAGGTTGCAGACGCGGCTCGGATCCCTCGTTGCTGTGGCTCTGGCGTAGGCTGGTGGCTACAGCTCCAATTTGACCTCTAGCCTGGGAACCTCCATATTGCGCAAGAGTGGCCCCAGAAAAGGCAAAAAGACAAAACAAAACAAAACAAAACCATCCTGCTTCCATCCATCTTAGAAATCCCCAGCCCTGTCTTCTCCATCACCCACCTCTTTTACTGCATCAGAGTCCCATTGTTAAGTGTCACCTGCCTTTTCTTTCACAAACTTTGGGATCTTGTGCAAACACTCCCCCAACATCTAAGAAAGAAGAGATATGTTTCAAACTATGTACAAGTTTTTCCATTTTAAAAAACTGACTACAAGGAGCTCCTGTCATGGCTCAGCAGAAACGAATCCAACAAGGAACCATGAGGTTGTGGGTTCTTCCCCTGGCCTCACTCAGTGGATTAAGGATCCAGCATTGCCGAGAGCTGTGGTGTAGGTTGCAGACGTGGCTCGGATCCCTCGTTGCTGTGGCTGTGGCATGGGCCAGCAGCTATAGCTCTGATTAGACCCCAAGTCTGGGAACCTCCATATGCCACGAGTGCGACCCTCAAAAGCAAAAAAAGTAAACAAAAAAAACCTGACGACAAAAAACATCTTGAGAATAATGTCATAGCAACCACAGGTCTGATTATACACAGAGAAATAAATACACACACTCTTACCGCATTTGAGGATATGCCAACAGGACCCTCTACCTCAGACCAGGAAAAGGAAACAATAAATAAGGCAAGGTACTGTGACACTGATGGACTCAAGTAAAAGCAGCATTGTGACATTTATAAAAGGCTCTTTTATTTATTTTTTTCTTATTATCTTGGGAGGACAAGAGGAAATTGTCCCTAGTTCCTTTGCCTTTCTGAAAGGCATTGGCACAAGTGCCTCTGATGTGTGCAGAACAAAGGTACAGTAAGCCCAGGATTCTGCCTCTGACTAATCCCTCTGTGGCTCTTGGAACTGTTGCAATCAGATTTTTATAACGTCTCCGGACTGGCGCATACAACGTTTGAGTAACGGAAGGGGAATCAGATTATCAGTGAGAACCATCACACAAGTTTGATTCAGAAGAGAATTCGTAGATGCAAACTATTACATTTAGAATGCATAAGCAATGACGTCTTGCTCTACAGCCCCGGGAACTATATCCAATCACTTGGACTAGAACACAAGGGAAGATAATATGAGAAAAGGAATGTATATATACATACATGCATGGCTGGGTCACTGTGCTTACAGCAGAAATTGATACAACCCTGTAAATCAACTATACTTTAATTAAAAAATTAGAAAGAAGAGAACTAGTAGCAGGGAAAGAGCTCCGGACATGGAGCCAGGAGATGACGACTGTATCTGGGGCTCTGAGCACCCCTAGGACCACCGATGGCTAAGATCACTTCCCTCAGCCTCAGCAGGCACTCCACCGGTTCACTCAGAAGAACACGTGGGGAGTTCCCATCGTAGCGCAGTGGTTAACGAATCTGACTAGGAACCATGAGGTTGCGGGTTCGGTCCCTGCCCTTGCTCAGTGGGTTAACGATCCGGCGTGGCCGTGAGCTGCGGTGTAGGTTGCAGATGTGGCTCGGATCCCGCATTGCTGTGGCTCTGGCGTAGGCTGTGGCTACGGCTCCGATTAGACCCCTAGCCTGGGAATCTCCATATGCCGAGGGAGCATAGCCCAAGAAATAGCAAAAAGACAAAAAAAAAAAAAAAAAAAAAAAGAACACGTGGAAGTCACTGTCCACCCCCGACACCCTGAAATGATGTTAGGTATTTTATTGCTTAAATAGCTTTGTAAAATAGCTTCATATGGATTTGCCCTGTAAAGGTCATTTTAGCACTTATGAAGCCCTTACAACCTGCCAGATACGAGGCTAAAGACATGTACAGTCTCATTTTTTTTTTTCAGCTCTATTGAGCTATAATTGTCAGGGCAAGTTGTAAAATATTTAAAGTGTACACGTGGTAATTGGATAAACATTGGGAAAGGATTTCCTCTATCAAGTTAATTAACATGTCTGTCCCCTCACAGGTTTACTTTGCTTTTGTTTTTATTTTGGTGAGAACATGCAGGTTCTACTCTTCCAGCAAATATCAAGTATAAGCACAGAGTTACTGGCCGTGGTCACCAAATTACACATCAGGTCCCGAGACCTTAATCATCCTTTCTTTTTCCTTTTGAAGAGTACAAATTTACACCCCTTTTCCAGCCTCTCTCTATCTCCCCAACCCGGTGCAACATCTAGAAACCACTTTTCTACTCTCTGTTTCTCTAAATGCAACTTTTTTTTTTTGGAAAAAGTTTCTACACATAAGGGTTATCATGCAGGATTTGTCTTCCTCTTCTGGTTTATTAACATGCCACAAATGTCAGGGCTTCTTTGTTTTTACAGCTGAATAATATCCCATGTCATGCCTATTATTAAATTTTCTTGAGCCATTCATTCCCTAATTAACACTTGGACAGAGCTTGGATATTGGGAATAATACTGCAATGAGCATGAAGGGCAGATAGTTCTTTGAGATAGTGGCTTTATTTCCTTTGGATATATATTCATGTGTAGATGGCTGATTGTATGGTAGTTTTTTTTTGTTGTTTTTTTTTTTTTTTTTGGTTGTTTCTTAGGACCACACCCCCAGCACATGGAAGTTCCTAGGTTAGGGGTCAAATCCAAGTTTCAGGTCTTACATTGAGGTTTTTAATCCAATGTGAGTTGATTTCTATGTACAGTGTAAAATAGTGGTCTAATTTCATTTTTTGTTTTTGGGAGTTTTTTTTTTGGATGTAGCTGTCCAGTTTCCCCAACACAATTTATTGGAGAGATTACTCTTTCTCTGTTGTATATTCTTGGCTTCTGTGTTGAAAATTGACTGACCATGTATGTGTGAGTTCATTTCTAGGCTCTCTATTCTTTTCCACTGATCTATGTGTCAATTTTTATGCCAAAACCATACTCTATTGATTACTGTAGGTTGGTAATATAGTTTGAAATCAGGAAGTATGATGCCTTCAGCTTTGTTATTCACCAAGACTGCTTTGGCTATTTTTGATCTTTCCTGGTTCCATACAAATTTTAGGATTGCTTTCTCTATTTCTGTAAAAAAAAAAAAAAAAAAAAAAAAAAAAAAGCCATTGGAATTTTGATAGGAATTGCATTGAATCCATAGATTTCTTCAGATAGTATGAATATTTTAACAATATTATCCATTCCATGAGCATGGAATACCTTTCCATTTATTTTCTTCTTCTTCAATTTCCTTCAGCAGTGTCTTATACTTTTCAGTATAATGTACTATCTCATCTAATTTTTACAAGCGCCCTGAGAGGTAGGTATTATTCTAAAATGATCATGTTATTGACTGAGGCTCAGAGAGGTCAGTAATTGGTCCTACGTCACACAGCAAAGGAATTGGCAGCACCTAGATTTGGACCCAGATAATGTGAGTGAGCATGAAATGGGTAAGTAGGGAAACTCCACAAACCGCGATGGAGGACAGAAGAGGGACGATTAACGATGTCCCACAGAGTGTGTCTTGACATCCAAATGCTCAGGTCAGCTTTTCTCAAATGCACCCATTCATACACCTACTTCTTGTTGCCATGCCCTCAAATTAACACGACAGCTTTAATGGTGCTGGCAGTCTCATAAGCATCTCAAGACAGCATTTGCTTTATCCTATGCACTTCTATCTATAAAATAAGGTTTCAATATGCCAGTTATATATATTTTTTCCTCTCTCTTTTCAGGGCCGCACCTGCAGCATATGGAAGTTTCCAGGCTAGGGGTGGAATCAGAGTTGAAGCCACTGACCTATGTCACAGCCACAGCAACACCAGATCCGAGCTGCACCTGAGGCCTGTGCTGCAACTTGTGGCAATGCCAGATCCTTAACCCACTGAGTGAGGCCAGGGATCGAACCCACTTTCTTACAGACACTACTCAGGACCTAAATCTGCTGAGCCACAACGGGAACTTCTGGTTACATATGTGAAGCAAAGAAAAAAGGTGATCAGAAGTATTTTTTTAAAAAAATTTAAAACGTAACCATCAAAAACTCTCCTTCTACCTAAAATCCTGTTGGATATAAGCCGTACACTTTGGGAAGCTCCAGACTCGCTAACAATAAGCCCTCAATAAACATCTGTAAAATTATGTTAAATCCATCTTTAATTCTCAAAATAAAAAGGAATTTGAGCCCAAATTTGGGGGTTATGTTGCCTGCTAAAAGACATACTCTCGCCCTTCACATACTCCATGGAAGAGAAAGCTGTAGCTAGAAAGAAGGTGTCAAATGCTAAGATGAGGGCGGGACAGGTCTAGCAAGAATTCTGCCTGGAGTGCAAGAAGCATCCCAGCGAAGGTGCATCCCAGGAGACAGGCATTCGCTAGAGTTACTGGAGGAAGCAACACGCCAGTGACAAAGCCAATGAAAGGGCAAGTGGAGAGGAAGGCTAAATGTACCCTGAAGCACTGACATTCCAGAATAGACCAGCAAGGGCAGAGAGAGAGAGAGAAAGAAAAACACAGAGAGCTGATTCAGTGCACCTGGAAGATGTGGACATGACGGTCCTAAGAGATCAATCCCCTGCCTCAGGGTTTCTGCTAATTCCACAAGGAGGAGTCATTCTTAGGTTTATGACAGGTCCTCTAGTGGAACTTTAGGATGTGGGGCATATTTATTTGTCTATATGAACCAAATAGAAAGCTATATTGAGACTCCATCCTAGAACGTGGATGGCAAAGTCAGTCTTCCTAAAATTCAGGCTTGGAGAAATCCTTGTGGCATTGTAGACAGATATGTGAATGGAATAAAATGTGACCTTACTGTAGACTGGTTTACAGAGCCCGGAATGACTAATCAGTTAAGAAGTTCTCTGATATTAAAGGCCCAGACTCATCTCTCCCTGGATTTGCCACACGCAGCCCGGTTAGAAACAAAGGGCAGAAAGAACCAAAGGGATGAGAACATGGTAAGTGAATAAAAGAAGGCAAGAGGAGTTCCCGTCGTGGCGCAGTGGTTAACGAATCCGACTAGGAACCATGAGGTTGCGGGTTCGGTCCCTGCCCTTGCTCAGTGGGTTAACGATCCGGCGTTGCCGTGAGCTGTGGTGTAGGTCGCAGACGCGGCTCGGATCCCGCATTGCTGTGGCTCTGGCGTAGGCCGGTGGCTACAGCTCCGATTCGACCCCTAGCCTGGGAACCTCCATATGCCGCGGGAGCGGCCCAAGAAATAGCAACAACAACAAAAGACAAAAAGACAAAAAAAAAAGAAGGCAAGAAAGAAAATAAATGTTATTTGACTTTGATTTGTGTAAATTGAGAAAAAGGAACTTGGAGAGGGCTGCTTGGAAAACCAAGCTTGAGAAATCAGCCTGGTTCGTTTCTGACTCAACCGTAGATTTACTAACCTATCTTGCCTAATTATTCAACTTGTCACAACCTCAATTTAGTTATTTGAAAGAATGAGTACAAAAACAACATCAAGCCTCAGAGAGCTATGATGAAATTTAAATGGAAGAATGAGTTCTTAGCAGAGAGCCCGCAAATAATGATCATAAATTCCATGGTATGGTTTTGTTCCCACCTTTGGAGCGGAAGGCTTGGGTCCATTGTCTCTATCAAGATTCCAAAGCAACCTACTCTGCAAATCACAATGGTTGTTCCAGGACTTGATTTCTACAGCTTTATCACTTAGCAGGGTGTTCTTGGGTACCTTTGGGAAAGTTTGTGAAAATCACAAGGAGGCATATACAATAGCCAAGATGGTTAGAAAGCTTTTTATTTGTTTCTGCATTTCAAGCTGTTATCTAGAAGGATTTCGAATAAATTAGGAGGCTTGAAACAGGTACGGTCCTTCCGTTTTACAGATGACATGAATTCAGTCAAAGCACAGCTAAGGGGTCAAAGTCCAGACATTCAAAAATTCTCAATGCCTTACCAGCAGTCAGGGTCCGTAAATGGTGACGCGGAAGCTGAAAGGGAAATGAAAAAGATGCAAGCATTTCCTGTGAGCTCACGTAAGAGTTCTTAGTTCCATTTCACAGATGGGGTAATCGAAGCTCAGAGAACCTAAATAAGCATAATGTTCTGGTCTCTAGGAGCACTCTGCTTGGGTTCAAACCCCAGTTCCTCTTCCTATCAACTGTGTGACCTTGGGCAAATAACTTAAATTCATCTGCAAACTGGAGATAAACTTAGTCTCTCTATTCAGAGATGGTTAGGAGGATTAAATGAACTATGTTATACGAAGCTCTAGAACAGTGCCTGGCACATGACAAGGGCCTGATAAATACCACCTGTTGCTGTTGTTATGATAATTACCATTATTATTATTTTATTCTTTCATTCCTAGTCCCATGGCAGGTCTTTCTTCTAGATCAGCAGCACCACCGTGACCTGGGAACTTGTCAGAAAGTTAAAGAGGCAGATATTTAGCCCCATATCAGATCCATGGGATGAGAAATTCCGGGGTAGGATCCAAAAATCTGGGTACCAAAAGTTCTACAGGTGTGGAAGACTTAGGAACAATTTGCTTCAGGAAATTCTGAGCATTTTCCTAGATGCCTTCATTTTGCACCTGTGATTAGAAGGATGAAGCATGTCTGCAGCTTTCATCCGCTTTAATATATGGGTTTAGAAGTTTCAGTAGACCTAGTGTTCACTCTCTCTCGCTCATTCTCTCTCCAGACACGCCTACAAGCCCATGTGAATGATGACTTGATTTATAGGTGGAGAAATTATCCAATATAATTTAATATTTATCAAATATTTGCCCAGATTCATGAAAATTGATATTTTGTTTCTCATTTATCTACCATATTAGGGCATATGCTCCATCACTAAGACGCCGGAAGGAGAAAAATAACTATCTGAAACAAACTGATTAATATTTTCTTAATTTCCTTTCCACCAGGCAATGCTTCCCAGGGAAACAGTTTTAACAATTCTCGCTGGTCTTTTTCCAGGAAGGTGGAGAAGCAAATATATTATTCCACTGAAGATGATGCCCTCCAGACCGCTGAGGAAGGACCTACCAAAAGTCAAGTGTACAGGAAAGACACATATCATCAAATTGAAAAGTATAATACAACACTGCTTGTTTTCCCAGTTAAAAAAAATAAAGAAATGATGACTAGAAACTTAAAGTGAATAAATAAAGGCAGAGATCTTGCCATCTGATGACTTTGAAAGGTGTTTGAAGAAGAAGGCATTTCCAAAGACAGGTCTGATTTTAAGTCCCATCTCTGCCATCCAAAAGCCATCTGACTTTGAGCAAGTTCATTGTCCAATCTAGGCTCTAGTATGGCTAAATGAAGAGAAAGAGAGTCTTCCATTGGCCATCAGCTGTTGCCAGACTAGGAATGAAAAAATAAAGTCATAAATATGACAGGAATATTGAAATGCCATCAAGAGGCAAGGTTTTATCATCTATTCTAGGAAATAAGATACTAAGAAAGGTTTGTATGCAGGAGAAAGAACACGGGATTTGGAATCAAACTTAGGTCCAAATAAGTGTATCCCTAATCCCATGCTACAAGTCATTTAACACTCCAAGCTGTGTGATTCATAATATTACAACATCTATTTCATGGAGTTGTTATGACACATTATCCGATGGTCCAGAATTGTATAAACCCCAGACTGGGCACTTGCTGAAGATTAGGTAGTAAGATGGGTCAAAAAGAACATGTAAAGCAAAGAAGGAAGAATGGAGAACAAATGCTACCATCTAATTTCGAAAAGCCCCATCCTCCTGCCCCAATGCATAGATGCCTTGCTGTGGGAAGGAACATAAACTCCAGGAGGTAAAGGACAGCTTGATTCCTTAATAGTTAAAAATGGCCTCCTGGAGTTCCTGTTGTGGCTCAGCAGAAACGAACCTGGCTAGTATCCATGAGGATGTGGGTTCGATCTCTGGCCTCCCTCAGTGGGTTAAGGATCCAGCATTATCCTGAGCTGTGGTGTAGGTCACAGATGTGGCTTGGATCTGGCAATGCTGTGGCTGTGGCTGGCAGCTACAGCTCCTATTTGACCCCTAGCCTAGGAACTTCCATATACCATAGGTGCAGCCCTAAAAAGACCAAAAAAAAAAAAAAAGTCTCCTAGTAGTATGAGGCAGCAAATGTTCCTGTTTAAAAGCTAGTATCTTCCCAAGAAAAGACCTAAGAAATATTAACAAGAGTCTAAAACATAGATATTGGGGAAATTCATTGGGTGACCTTGGGTGAGATCTTTAAGCATTTTAAGCCCCAGTTTCCCCTCTGTTAAATAGATGCCCCATCTGCCTCACAAATTAGTTGTACAGATCACATAGATTCATGTTTTTATAAGTGCTGACCATAACGGTGTAAACACAAATGTCACTGGTTTGCTCTTGGGGTCACGATGCTTTTGCTGATGTTGCTTTGGCTATTGCCGCTTTGGCTGTTGCCTTGAGAATTCTATAAAAGAAAGACAAGTTAAAATTTCAGCTATGTTTATAAATTATTCAAGGAACCAGGGCTAATCTCTGCAGGTTATCACTATATGGAACCATAAATCCTTTAGGTATAAAACAGATTATATACTAATAGAAAGACAAATAAATAAAAGTCACAGCATGCCTTATTAAGTGAATAAGATAGGCTCACAGCCTACTGGAATCACAGGCTGTGCGGGACAGAAGGAGAACATGGTCATTTACAAAGAAGTGGCCAATATTTTTCACTCTTCCAGTAGCCATACTCTCTGTAGTAAGAATTTGCCATTCCTCTTTTTGAAGAGGCAGAATCTCTTTCCCCACTCCTTGACTCTTGACTGGCCTTGTGACTTACTTTGGTCAACGAGATATAATAAAAATGCCAGTTTTAAGAATAAGTCTCAAGAGTTTCTTATTCTCCTGGATCTCTCCTATTACCTATGAACAAGTCCAAACTAGCCTGCTGAAGTGTGAAAGACTACATGGCAGGGCCCTCCTAGGTCCCAGGGAGTGCAATCATCACCCAGACTACAACCAGCCACTCCTGGGTATATGGAAATGCCCAGCCTAGATCAGCAAAGCCACCTGCACCCAGATGAGCTGACTGCAGACACATGAGGAATCCCAACCAAGACTAAAATAACCATTCAGCTGACCATAGACAATGTGAGCAGTAATATATACTTATTGCTGTAAGCCATTGGATTTTATTTCTTATTTTTATTGATCTATAGTTGATTTACAATGTTGTGCCAATTTCTGCTATACAGCAAAGTGACCCAGGCATGCATGAATATACATCCTCTTTCTCATACTCTCTCCCATCATGGTCTAACCCAAGAGATTGGACATAGTTCCCTATGCTATACAGCACGACCTCATTGCTTATCCTTTGTAAATGTCATAGTTTGCATCTACCAACCCCCAAATCCCAGTCCATCCCACTCCCTCCCCTCTCCGCCTTGGCAACCACAAGTCTGTTATCAGTGTCTGTGAGTCTGTTTCTGTTTTGTAGATAGGTTCATTTGGGCCATATTTTAGATGCCACATGTAAGTGATATCATATGGTACTTGTCTTTTTCTTTCTGACTTACCTCACTTAGTATGGTAATCTCTAGTTGCATCCATGTTGCTGAAAATTGTATATAATAATTTGCTGCCCCATGGCATGTGGAATTCCCTGGCCAGGGATAGGATCTGAGCTGCAGTTGTGACCTACGCCACAGCTATGGCAACACTCGATCCTTTTGAGTCAATCGAATTTTAAAACTGTTTGTTATACAGCAATAGCTAAACTTTAAAACTCTAATCCAATCCCCCACATGATATTCGAACCTCACCTTCAACACGCCAGCCAAATGCTTACCTTGCCTCTGTTAGCTGGTGACCAGCAATATGTTCTTTCTGGATGAATGGATCCCCTCCTGATACAGATCATTCTATCTCTGGCCAGCTTTGACTGCTCTAAGGTTTGAGCAGTGTTGGCACGCTAGGAACTTGTATGCCTCAGAATTAGTCTTCCCTTGGGCTCACCCAGGAGCGGTCTAAAGGCTCATCTAAAATTCACCTAACTGAAGGAATTCTCAATTAAGTTTACAACCAGAAGTTTTCTGAGCCAGACCTATCTCCTAGATGAGAAAATTTGGCTTTGTTTTGCCTGTTTTCACTTTATTTCTCATGGTCTGCTTTCCACCATGAAAGGAAAAATAAGACATTCTGGAAAGTGTTTCTTCCACTGTTGAAGCCAAGAGATGTGAGAATCTTCAGAACTAAATCTGTCCTGGTGAAATGGAAGGAAGAAAGCTTCCTCTGGATCAAAGACGAAGAGCTAACAAGGACATCTAGCTGTCATGGGTATGAATGGACTCTACAGAACTCTGAGAGGTGAGCTGGCCTTCTAGATTGCAAAGGTTCTTCATTAGGCTGCTTTGTAGACTTGAGAGAGATGAGCTCCTTTAAAAAGTGGCGATGTCTGCAGGCTCAACCAATGACCACTTCCTGAGCTGTGCTAGAAAAGGTAGCACTTGTTGCAGCTGATTCAGTTTCATCAACAGATTGCTCCAAGTTCAATGTTCACGTACTGGGTTGAGTTCTGGACATTCTCTCAATTGGTATCTGAACTGGAGAATTTCTCTTCCCTTAAACATATGTCCCCATTCGTTCGATGAGACGTCTGTCTCAGCTTTCTGCTCTGCATTCTATGTTCCAATCTTCTGCCTATACATGGGAGCTGATTTTGGAAACTTCACACTAAAAAGCTAGAGCTGGAGTCCACTGCCAATTAATAAACATCCCAGAATAAAGACTTAATGATGACGTGAGTACAATTTTACCAATACCTAGAAAAATATTTGCCAGAATTATATTAATGGTAGAGTGATTAAAAGGAGCAGAATTTAGAGAGAAATAGAGAAATTTTTACTACATACACATGTCCTTAAATTACGTTACCTGTAACGAGTCATCTAACCTCTCTAGTCTTTCAGATTCCTCTTTTGCTGAGGGACAATCGTTATTACTAATTCAAGAAGAGGCAGTAAAGATTAAACGTGATCATGTAGGTAAATCTAGAAAAGAGCCTAGAATGCAGACATTCAACGTGTGAGAGCTGATGTTGGTATCGGTATTTGTATTAGTCCTAGTATTAATATTCAATAGATTGACTGCTTTTCAAAAATTTGAAATCAATCTCCTTATAATCCCAAGTCCTCCAGTCTTGGTTTTTCCCTTTATATAAAAGGCTGTACCTAAGACTCCTCAAAACAGAGCTCACTGAATCCTGATGAATTTAGTGGATGAAGATGGTCCATGGGGAGGGCAGACTCCAAAAAGACATTGCCTGGAGACAAGAGAGCCAAGGGCTACTTTTCCCCAAAGTTACTCACAGTCCTCTATGAGTCACGATGCAACACAAGTGCAGTATCTTATCCCCCCAAAAGTCAGGAATGCACAAAACAATAGATATGTGTCCACATTAAGTTCCATCATTCAAGTTAAAGCACAATCGTGTGTCTGGCAGCATTCCAGTTAGAACACTAACTCTAAACATTCAGACAGCTCCAGGAGGACAAGGGAGACCTGGTAGAGAACCAAGAGGCATTTTGGAATATAATTTGCCCGGAAGGAAAAGAGAATTGGAGCACTCATCTCTGCTCCAAGGCAATGGGGCAGCGAGAGGGCGTTGTTGTGATTCTGAATACAGTTCAGGAAATGTGAAAAGATGCTTAACAGCCTCGCTCTCATGAACTCATTCCAGACTTCCAGAAAGAAAAAATTGTAGTTAAATAGAGAAAGAAATGATCACAGACCATTGGAAGGGCAAATAACAGGGGCAGATTCACTGGTTTCTACAGAAGCGGGAGAAGGTGGCTTCACCAGACAGAGGAAACCACATGGCTTCCCTCTGTACCCCTGGCCGTGTTCCTGGAAATGCAAGCACATGATTTGTCTTAGCTGAATCTTCTCCATCTTTACTGAGATGTAATTGTGATAATCATTTTGCATGTATATGTCTATTAATTTAACACCCTGAGCACCTTAAGTCTATACAATGTTATACACATATTGGCTGAGTCATTTCTTTACTTATATGAGATTATTACCTGAAAACAGACACCCTATCAATAATATAAATGAATATCATAACTTTTATTGATTTTTCCTGATTATATGAACAACATATGTTCTTCATAAAATTGTAATAAAGAAAATTATAAATAAGTTGGAAATTACAAAGTTGGAAACTATAAATAATCTTTCTTCCTTCCTTCCTTTCTTTCTTTCTTTCTTTCTTTCTTTCTTTCTTTCTTTCTTTCTTTCCTTCTTTCTTTCTTTCCTTCTTTCTTTCTTCCTTTCTAGGGCCTCACCCATGACATATGGAAGTGCCTAGGCTAAGTGGTTGAATCAGAGCTGCAGCTGCCAACCTATGCCACAGCCACAACAATGCCAGATCTGAGCCACATCTGTGACTTACACAGCAGCTTGTGGCAACAGCAGATCCTGAGCAGGGCCAGGGATCGAATCCACATCCTCATGGATACTAGTTGGATTCATTTCTGCTGCGCCACAATGGGAACTCCCTATAAATAATTTCTTTATGAGCTTTTTTATTTTATTATAAAACAAATATGAAATCTTTCTGTGAAAACAGGGTTGCAGGAGACTTCCCAAATTACAGTATAATGACCAATACGACTTGAAGTAAGAAAACCTTTAATTTTTAGTAAAATTTCACAAAGAGTGATGTCCACATGCCAAAAACATTGAGCCTTTGCTGAAAAATAAAGGCAAAAAATAAGACTAGAATGAGGAAAGTGTCAACATGAACAATAATTTGTCCCATCTCAAGAAACAAGATGCTTAGGAATTGCAAACAAGGACCTACACAATCTCTAAGAGAAGCTCTCTGTCATCTCATTCATGGAAAATATAAAGACATCAGTAGCAGCATGGGAGACAAAAAAAAAAAAAAAAAAAAAAATCAGGGAAATGAGGAAAAATACCATAGCTCAAAAAAATCTGAAATTCATAACTAGAACAAAAAAGAGAAACTTTTCACATTAATTTTCTCATCAAGCATTAAAGGGACTTACAACCTCTAAAACTAGAGCTTGCAATCATAAAAAGGAAATAATTTCATGTCAGGAAAGACTAAAGAGGTATAAAGCTCATTTGTCATATTAAAAAACAATGGAATTGTTAAACCCTAGTTTGGACTAAAAGAACAAGTCCAAATTCAAATGCAGAAACTAAGCCAAGATGAAATTCACAGAACACAAATGACATGAAAGACCAAAGAATGTAAATAGCTTGGGAAATGAAATAATAGTAACGATAAAGAAGAATAACTTCCTTGGCTTCAAGGAAAATATGAAACAATATCAGGCAATATTAATGAAATGACACTAATGTCCTAATACAATTTCTTGTGATCCTTTATACTTTACAAGTACAAAGAAAAAAAATATTCCTCAACTATTTAGGGAGGAAAAAACAAATTTCTCTACAAAATGCCAAAATTAATTTGGACGTAGAATGTACTTCTACCACAAATGAACTTTTATAAGATTAAGTATAATAGAGTCTTCAATCCTACTTTAACTATTATTATTCATGATTTTCCATTGCTCAGCTCAGCTCTAGGCAAATTGTTATAGCTTGGAAAACCTAGAATGTCTCCAATAGTGTGAAAAGTCATCAGGGCCCAAAGCTGAACACACATCTTTTGTCTCAACGAGTTCACAGAAGAGTAGAAGTTGGAGAAATACAGATAAAGATGAAGTCAAATTTCTGATCAATGTGATATGTATGTAAATTCATCATAAATACATATTCAAGTCACTCAACTCCAGACTATATAATTTTTTAATAGCCATGTTCAGACTCTCCACTAAATTTTTGCTTTCTTGGATTTCTGCCAGTGTGTCTATAATGGCAGGCTTTGATGCTTGATTTTTCTTTTAGTAATAATTACTAAGTACTATGTTAGTTCTATTAATCTTCTTTTGCTTTCATAAATTTTATACAATTATCAATACTTAACATCGAAATGTTCCTTTATATGGTTTAATCTATTTTAAGACATGTGCTCACACCATCTGAATTTTCTTTAGAAATCATCTAGGGTGATTTTCAAAGAGGTCATACAAATAAAATCAACTTTTAAGATAGTACGATGGAGTTAAAATAGCATTTAGCTATTCAAAGTAACATTGGATATCCATATATTGGTGGTGTCTACATATATATATTTTTTCTTCTCTATAACTGTCATTTTTCTCTTACAATAGTCATCTTTCCTTTGCATTTTAATAGAGCCACTCAAGTTTGCCCTCCACCTCACAAAGAGTGTGTCCTATTGTCTGTTTGCCACTTCACTACCTCCAAGGGGGATTTTAATTCTGCTACTGAATTGTTGGTTCCTTTGCAATCCTTCTTTATTTCTCTTAGCCCTCTTGTCTTCTCAGCCTGCTGGTCATCCATCCAATTAGTTCTCTGCTTAAGCCCTTCTACTCCTATTTTACAGAGGTCGTTACTTCCTGCATTCTATTGAAGCATTTAGCTTTCTAACATTTTCCTCAGTTCTTATTTAAAAAAAAATCATAGATGTGAAGCTCTCCTGGGTGTTCAGAATATTTTTTCACTTGTTCTGAAGTGAGTTTCATGTTGATTTTCCACTTTATTCACTTTCAGATGTGATAAGATTTATCTGTACTGTTTTCGCATACAGGATATCTATCCACTAAGTGTGTGCCAGCCTCAGTTTCCAGGCACCGTTCATCTGGGTGATAGTTAAAAAGCCTTCTCAAAGAATAGATGAGCGATAAGGCAGCTCTAAAATCATCTGTAGGTCTGCTCAATACTTTGGAGATTTTTCCTACTTCCATTATCTGGTTCGCTGTTTTTTGAACCAATGGACGGCAGGGAGGGGAAAATCACAAAATAATCTGTGATCAGGTCTGTTTTTCCATCCCCACCCATGAATCATTACATGAGATGTTTCACCTTCCAAATATTGTATACCATTGCCGTGGTCTTTTTTTACCCCTAGATTTTTTTTTTTTAGTGGGTGAGAGAAGGCTTGTCATCCAAGAAAGAACAAAGCAATGTTGAACACATTCCTACTTCTTAGGCTTAACTCCGCTGGGCGTTAAAAATACCATGATGAACACAATAGACATTATGTTTGCCCTGCTGGAGGCCGTAATTTAATTTACTTAAGAACCAGATATTGAACAAGTGTAAGTGCCGTACATGCCACATGTACTGGGGAAAACCAACGGTAGACAAAAATAAATAAATAAATAAATAAAAATAAAAAAAAAATAAAAGGATGGGAATGGAAGCTTCATGGGAATTGCTTTTAACAGAATATCCCATACAAAAGTGAGATATTGGCTCCATACTCCATTGGTATACATGTTATCTCTCAGAGCCATGGACCATAAACCAGAGAATTTCCTACTATTTTTTCAGAATAAATTTGAAGAAACAATTAAATTTCAAAATAAATTCGTGTTTTCATTGGTTGTATAGGGACTTGTCAGAAGTTTTCTTTTTTGGACAGACTGAACTTCTTTGCGGAACAGGTGCTGACTCACAGACTTTGAAAAACGTATGGTCTCCAGAGGAGACAGTTTAGGGGATGGGGGATGTGTTTGGGTTGTGGGATGGAAATCCTGGGAAATTGGATTGTGATGATCATTATACAACGACAGATGTGATAAATTCATTGAGCAATTAAAAAAAAGTTTTCTTTTTTCCCTTTTTTTTTTTTTTTTTTTTTTTGGCTGTGTCCATGACATAGAGAGGTTCCTGGGCCAGGGATCAAACCCACACTACAACAGTGACTTGAGCAGCTACAATGATAATGGCAGCTCCTTAACCTGCTGGGAACTCAGAAAGTTTTATTTTTTCTATTGTTTTAATTTCTGGTTAACAGTGATTTGGAGTCTGGTAAATTTTAACAGGTTTAAATTTTGATGCTATTGACCTTGTGTCTTTTTTTTTTTTTTTTAAAGTGTTTTTCATAGAATTTCTTGTGATACATTGGATAGAAACTGTATCAAGGACTATTAGCCAGAATCTATTTCTTAATTAAAGTGAAGAGACATATTTAAAAGATGTTTAAGAGGTAAAATTCTATAGGGACTGGTGAGATATTAAACTGAGAAACAGAGAAATTGAATAAAACCCTTAAGTTTTAGCTAATAAATAGAGGGGTGTAAGCTTTAAGAGGAAGCCTGAGCTACAAAAAAAGAATTTGAGAGTCATGTAGCCAGTTGTACCTGAAACCTGAAAGTCAAGATTAGAAAACCCCAAAGCATTTATTTTCCTCACATGTTGAGCCTTGAAATAGCCTCGAAGGTAACCCGGGCATAACGTATTCTTCAAAAATAACAATAGCTGTGACTGTATTTTTCCTATACCAACCAAGGATCCCTTGCCTCACCCTTTGTTCCCCTAACCACAAACCCCACTCAAAACTAGTCCCATTGGGAGTTCCCATTGTGGGTTAGTGGGTTATGAGCACAACTCGTATCCCTGAGGATGTGGGTTTGATCCCTGGCCTCACTCTGGGGGTTAAAGGTCTGGCGCTGCTGTGAGCTGTGGTGTAGATCACAGATGAGGCTCAGATCCCACATGTGGCTGTGGCTGTGGCCAGCAGTTACAGCTCCGTTTCCACCCCTAGCTTGGAAACTTCCATATGCTACACCTGCGGCTCTATAAACCAAAAAAAAAAAAAAAACAAGAACCAGAAATTCATATTGTTCTATTCACTTTAGTTCTAAAATACTGTGCCCATTTGAGAAGAAATAAATTTCCCAATATGACAAAAGGGGGAGACCCTAACGAGTAGGTCCCAGTGATGCAGAGTCGCAGTCTCTGTGACTTCCATCTGCTTCTCAACATCTTCCTCTCTTTGGCTTATTCAGAATCTCATCTCTTGCCATCCTTATTAGCGTTGTCTCCTTACTCGTCTCCCATAATCTTGCTTCCCTCCTCTCTAATCCACTCTCCAACCTCCTATTAGATTTGTTGTCTGTTTGCTTTTTCTAAGGCAGAATGCAGGGCTCCCGGCGTGGTGCTTGCCTTCCTGATCAGGGAGAATGACAATTCCCCCCAGAGTCTTCCTTTATAAAACGGGAACAAGTAGATTGCCTGGCCTTGCCTCCTTCACAAGAGCAAAGAGTAAAGGAGATGAAATATGTGAAGGTAGACACAAATCCTGCACGCAGGATGGGATGCTATACTAGTTAGTGCAGCGCTAGCATGTAGGAGACCTCTGACATCGTATTAGCCTATCAAAGTAAGATGTATTTTTCCCTCATGCAATAATCCAACAGGGAGTGTTTACAGGGATCCCAGGTCCCAGGCTTCTTCCTGCTCAGCCCTCCACAGGGCCTCATAATTCTTCATTATCTGCCTGCAAATAAGAAAAAGGAACAGGAAGAATCACTTATGGGAGGCTTTTAAGGACTGATTCTGAAAATCATGCAAATCACATCCATGCCATCCAGTTGGCTAGAACTCAGTTGGCTGGTCCCATGCATCTACCTAACTGAAGAATTCCTCTACCTAACTGGGGAATTTCATCCAGCTGTTTACACAGGTTGAGAAAAATATCAACTTGGGTGGACACGCATCAACCTCTACTATGTTAGGACATTCCTATAAGTCTACTAGGTGAAGTGGGCACCAATATAATAAATCTTTGTCTTAAAGGATGTCAGTCAATAGGATGAGTCAAACATACAAATGACCAGCTAGAATTTAAGATAAAATACATGCTACAGTTTACCTTCAAAGTAGTAAGGGCCAGTTTTACACCAGAACTTACTAGAAGCTTACAAAGGGCCACAACTTTCTTTCTTTCTTTCTTTCTTTCTTTCTTTCTTTCTTTCTTTCTTTCTTTCTTTCTTTCTTTCTTTCTTTCTTTCCTTTTCTTTTTCTTTCTTCCTTCCTTCCTTCCTTCCTTCCTTCCTTCCTTCCTTTCTTTCTTTCTTTCTTTCTTTCTTTCTTTCTTTCTTTCTTTCTTTCACAGTTTTATTGAGGTATAATCATGTCCACACTATGCACACATTTATACTGTACAATTCAACTTCATCTAGTGTATATACGGAATTGTAGAACCATCACCACAATCAGTTGTAAAACATTGTCATCACTCCAAATTAAAAAAAAAAAAAAATCCGATGCTGGGAATTCCCATTGTGGCTCAGTGGAAATAAACCCGACTAGTATCCATGAGGGCATGGAATTCCATCCCTGGCTTCGCTCAGTGGGTTGAGGGTCTGGCATTGCCATGAGCTGTGGTGCAAGTCGCAGACGCCACAACCTTTCCTGTTTGCTTATTTACTTAAGCTTATACCATCCCTATATTTACAGAAGAAAACCATTCAATCTCATTTAAATCAGATTAGTCACCAAATTTCAAATGACTGTATAATAGTAGATCTTCACTCAAGCCCAGGATAAAGGAAGGATTGATTTTGCCCCAGGATTTGAGGGAAGAATGTTTGACAGAAGAAACATTTAAAATGGATTCTGAAGTACAATGTAGTCTTATGTAGCTGACAGAGTGAACATTCTAAAAGTAAATCAGAACTCTTCACTTCCCTGCATAAAAACCACTAATTGGCTTCCATCACATTTATTTTATTGTATTTTATTTTCCTTTTTCTGCTACCCTGGCTGCATATGGAAGTTTCCAAGCCAAGTATCCAATCTGAGCCTCATCTGTGACCTATGCCACAGCCACCCCAGATCCTTCATCCACTGCGCCAGGTGGGAAATCTAGCTGGTAACACCAGAGACAACTGGATCATTAACCCACTGTGCCACAGCAGGAACTCCAGCTTCTATCACATTTAGAATAGAATCCAAACCCCTCCTTGTGTTGATTTGCAGAGCCTTGTGCAATCTAGTTTGTAACCATCTCTATGACCTCATCTTGGACCACTGCCCGCCTTGTCATATCCATTCCAGCCCCTGACCCTCTATCCTCTCCTCAATTCTACTGAGATTCCTGCAGAGCTTTTGAGATAGTTTTTCCTTTTGGGGGGATGCTCTTTGTTCTTGCCCTTATGTGTCTCAGGCTTTTCCTGACACCCCATTATTCTCTATTATCTTGCGCTATTTTAACTTTCTTCCCAACATTCATCATCCTTGGATCCCACCTCTCTCTCTCTCCTTATTCCTTCTTCCCTTTCTCCCTCCCCCTTCCTTCTTTCCTTCCTTCCTCTTTCCACCCTGTCCCCATAGAAAGGAAGTCCCTTGAAAACATAAAACTTTCCTATCTTGTTCACTGCCATAGCCATAGAGTATGAGCTCAAAAATTACTTGCTGAATAAATGAATCCTGTTTTGACAGGCAGAGAAATAAGAGGAGAAAATATATTAGAGACTGAGGGTAGCTTCAAGAGCCAAGGCAAATAATATATCAGTATGAGAGGTGATGTACTTTCATACCTGACATTTCTCTCTTAAATCTGAATATGTCATAGTCTCCCCATTTACAAGAGCCAGGATGTCTGTTGGTAGAATATTGTGTGCAGTTCTGGTACTTGTTCTTTCAGAAAGACTTAATGATGCTTAGGACATTCCCCAAAAGGACAAGGCCAACAGAGGCTGCTGTAAAGTTCCAGCCCAGAAATATCAGGATTATTTTGCCTTGAAATATTAGATTGAGAAGACATGGGCCCAGAATCTGAAAGGATTTGGAACAAATAAACATAATTGCATTCAGTAAAACCCCAAAACTTTCTTTTAGGCTCCTCTTAAAGCTTGAAAAAAAAGCACATTTAAGGCAAATGAAATATCATTACCTTTCATTGGCAGGACACTTTATGTTTACAAAATGCTTTTTAATTTTGTTTCTTCCCCAAATATCTACGCACCATCTGTATGGTGAAGCTAATTATTCCTATTCTATAAATTGAGTGTATCGAGGCTTTGAAAGGTAGTTTGCCTGAATTTCTTCAGGGAATGAACCATAGATGAATCATTCTTTTAGTGTCATTTGTAACATTTCTTAAAAATGGAAAGAGAAAAAAGATCAATAAATGTGTATAAAACTGAATGGGACAAAACTCAGATGACTCAGAGACAGCCATTCTATGAATGCCTTGCCACTGGGGGCCCATTACTTTATCATTAAAGGTGAAGAGATATAATTTACTTTCATTGCCCCAAAGTCCAAAAGGCCCTCAACCCTGAAAGATAATGAGCAGAATGAACTCAGAAATTTAAATTGCAACCAAAAAAGATGTTAGCATTTCTAAATTGAGCCTGGAGGAAATTAGTCTCAGAAGGAAAGGAGACGGAGAGCTCCCTGTTTCCATTTCTTGACAAGATGATGAAATAACATAAGATCTTTTTCTCAAATCAACCCTCTAACATCTAAGCAAAGACAAGGCAGCCACAAACCGGAAAACTCTCCGTTTTGGTTCAGCTCAAGACTAAGAACACTCCACCCTGTTTCTTCCACTCAATGCTACCTAAGGAATAGCTTTGTTTTGTTTTTTTCCTTTTTTTAATTTCTTTTTTTCTTTTACAGCTGCACCTGCAGCATATGGAAGTTCCCAGGCTAGGGGTGGAATTGGAGCCGCAGCTGCAGGGCTTTGCCACAGCCACAACAAGGTCACACACAAGGCAGGATCCAAGCCATGTGTGTGACCTTCACCACAGCTCAGGGCAACACCAGAGCCTTAACTCACTGAGTGAGGCCAGGGATCAAGCCCACATCTTCACAGAGACTATATTGGGTTCTTAACCCACTGAGCTGCAAGGGGATCTCCCCTAAGGAATATTTTTTAAAAAGTGGTAGCAGGAAATTGGGGAAGGAAGGCTGAACTCAAAATAGCACCAAACTGGTAATGATTTTCTTCTTTTTCCTCCTCCAATATTTCTCAGCCTGAACTCAAAGACAGCTAAAAACTCCTGAGTGTGCACCGGATGTGGGCAAGAAGAGTTCTGGATTCATTTGCCAGGGTTGCCATGACAAAGTACCATCACTGGGTGTCTTAAAAAGGGGAATTTATCATCTTATAGTTCTGGAAGCTAGACATTCAAAATCAAGGTGTCAGCAGGGTCGCTTCCTTCTGAGAGTCATACAAGAAGGCCCTCTTTCAGGCCTTTCTCTTTGGCTTGTAGATGGCTATCTTTTCCCTGTATTTTTTTCGCATCACCTTCCTTTCATAGGTGCCAGCATCCAAACTTCCCATTTTTAAGGACACTTAGTCATATTGGATTAAGGGATCACCCTGTTTCAGTATGGCTTTATCATAACTGGACGAATTGCAGCCACAATGATGCTATTTCCAAATGAGGTCACCTTCCGAGGTGCAAGGGGTTAGAACTTCAACATCTGAATTGAGGGGAAGCACAATCCTACCCATAAAAATTTAAAAAAAAAAATTCTTTCTGGTCCAAGGAATAGAAAAGGGATTTCTCCTGAATCAGAGAGAATGGTAGAAATCCCATTTGGGTTTGCTTTTGTTTTTCATTCTCTCCCACCCCAGTGTCCAGGCAATCCCATGCCAGCAGCGGTAAAAGTGGCAGCTGTGTTGGGCAGTTATCCATAACTCCAAGGGAAAAAAGGTCTTACTGACCAAGACAGTTGGTTCTTATCATTTTCCAGACCCTCACAATTCAGCCCCTGATGCAGACTCAGTCTCAGGAAGTATATGGAAGAGCCGGGAAAGCTCCAGTTTCCTAGACAGAAAACCAAGGTGGGGGGGGGGGGTAGGAGAAGGATGCTGGGAGCTAGAGTGTAAGGAGGAAGTTACAACAGGAGATAAAGTGGCTCCAGAAGTTGTGGATAAACTCTTGGGCTCACCTCCAAGCTGTATATTCATGGAACATAGCCCTAAGTTGTACACAGAAGGCTTTGCGAATTCAACTATGGGGTAAGTCACCACGCAGGTCCTGGACTGGCCACTTGATGGTAACTCATATGGGAAAGATATAAATGGCCCTCCAAACACTTTGAAAACTGAACCTGAATTAGAACCACAGACTAGGAATTGTGGCCTTAAACTGGTGCCTTCTAAAACAAAGAATATTCTCTTTAGGATTTAAATAACATTCAGATCTTTATAATATTCAAAATGTCCAAGATATAACATGGAACTATAAACATGAAACAAAGGAAACATCAATATCTTGTAAGACAAAAAGTAGTCAACAGAGGCGTTCCCATCTTGGCACAGTGGAAATGAATCCGACTAGGAGCCATGAGGTGGCAGGTTCAATCCCTGGCCTCGCTCAGAGGGTTAAGGATCTGGCATCGCCGTGAGCTGTGGTATAGGTCACAGAGGCAGCTCGATCCTTCTTTGCTGTGGCTGTGGCATAGGCCAGCAGCTGTAGCTCTGATTTGACCCCTAGCAAACTAAGAGTCATCACTGTTGAAATAAAAGAAAGACTATCTCATTAGATGAATAGAAGTTACAACAAAGAACTGAAAAATACATTAGCCAGGATAACACTATGCATTGGGTGGGCTCAGTAAGTGGAATGGAGGGACAGAGGAAAAAAGTCAATGAATTTGATGGTAGATCAATACACAGTATCCAATTTGAAAAGCAAGGAGGGAAAATGATTATTAATATTGTTATTTTTTTTTAGGGCTGCACCTGGGGCATATGGAGGTTCCCAGGCTAGGGGTCAAATTGGAGCTGCAGCTGCTGGCCTACACCACAGCCACAGCAACGCTGGATCCTTAACCCACTGAGCAAGGCCAGGGATTGAACCCACGTCCGATGAGGGAAAATTATTTAAAAAAATATGGTACCTGTTAGTGCAGCAGATTAAGGCTCTGGCATTATCACTGCCGTGGGACGGGTTTGATCCCCGGCCTGGAAAGTTCCATATGCCACGGAGCACAGTCAAAAAGAAAAAAAAAGAAAGAAATAGAACCTTAGGACTGATGAAACAATACAAAAAATCTAAAATGTATGTCATCAAAGCTACTGAAGGAAAAAAGAGTATGGTGAAGAAAAATCTTTGAAGACATAATATCTCCCCAAGACTCCAATAATAATTATAATATCTCATCATTATTGATATGATTATAATAATTATTACTACAACATTATTGAGGATTTTGTGCCAGGACCTAAGTTTTTACACACTGATTTAATCTTCAGGGAGATACTTTTCAACATCACAGAGTTATTAGGTGGTGGAGACAGGAAACGAAACCACAAAGTCTAACTCCAGAGAGGAAGCTCTTAACCGAAATATGACACAGACTCCCTGTTACCTTCTAGGGTCGGTCTCTCCTCTGCACTTGGATTATTAAGGACACTTACTTTGCTGTGCTTTGCCTTTTTTTTTTTTTTTTTTTTTTTTGAGGGGAAGAGACGTGTTGTTCTTGGTGTAAGATCTAATATACGGAGCTGTAAAAAAAGGTGAAAGAAGAAGTTCCTTTATGGCGCAGCAGGTTAAAGAGCCAGCACTGGCACCGCTATGGCTCTGATTACAGCTGTGGCGAGGGTTTGATCCTTGGTCCGGGAATTTCCAGATGCCGTGGGTGCAAATGTGTGTGTGAAGGGAAAGGAATAAATAACTGTACCACAAGGTTATCTTTGTTTGTTTGGACTGCTCTAACAACAAGCCACACACCAGGTGGCTTATAAACAATGGAAGCTTATTTCTCACGGTTCTGGAGGTTGGAAGATCAGGGCGCCACCATGGTTGGGTAAGGACCATCTTCCTGCCACAGACTTCTCCTTGGATCCTCGAGTGGTAGAAGAGGAAAGGGAGCTTTTCTGTATAAACGCATTAATCTCAGGAGTTCCCATCATGGCTCAGTGGTTAACGAATCCAACTAGGAACCATGAGGTTGGGGGTTGGATCCCTGGCCTTGCTCAGTGGGTTAAGGATCCAGCGTTGCCGTGAGCTGTGGTGTAGGTTGCAGACGTGGCTCGGATCCCGCGTTGCTGTGGCTCTGGCATAGGCCGGTGGCTACAGCTCCGATTTGACCCCTAGCCTGGGAACCTCCATATGCCGCGGGAGTGGCCCAAGAAATGGCAAAAAGACCAAAAAAAAAAAAAAGCATTAATTTCATTCCTGAGGTCTTTGCCCTCATGATTTAGTCCCTTCCCAAAGGTCCCACCTCCTAACACCCTCACCTCGGACATTAGAATTTCAACATATAAATTTAGCTGGAGGCACATTCAGAATGTCACAGGTGAAGGTTATTTGTAGACCTGATCTACTATCTGATAAGACTGTACATTTCTTAATAAAAGAGGCTCTGCTGACACCCTTTTATCCCAGGGTATCTAGCATGCTTCTGGCACCTACAGCTGCTTAAAATTTTCAAATGGGTAGTTTGATGAAAGAGACACAAAACTATACAACTTACATAAAAAAAAAAAAAAAGCAGTGTAATGGAAAGATGATCTGCCTCTGGCCCTACCTAGTTCTTTAATCTTGGGGAAGTCACTTCATCTCTGGGGCCTCAGGTCCTTTCTGTAAACCTAGGAGAATTCCATGCCCAACCAGAGCAAATCATGAAGATGAATGAGGCAGTGTATGTGGAAATGCTTTGGAGAGCATTATACAAATGATATTTCATTTGATTTAACTCATTGCAAGGAACATGGAAAGCACACTTGATCAATAGCTTGACAGCCTAGAAGAGAGAGATTAATATCAACGGGAAGCCCTGGAGAAGGGTTTGTGGGCAAAGAAGACGAAAACAAGCTGGGAAGGAGCTGTTTAATAGAAAAGAAACCAAGTTCAGAGTCACAGAGAGGTGCATCCTTGCATACTAAGCACCCCTTCTAGAATTTACTTCTGACCCCTTCCTGAGGCTTGGCAGAGTAAGATCTCAGAGAATAGCCTCAGAAATCACTGCAACCATTTAGAACACTTTGTAATTCCCAGAGGGAGACAGACAGCGAGAGCAAACATGATGAGATAGGAGGCAAAGGAGGAAAGTTTTAAGATGGGCAGACTTTTTACAAAACATCTCTTTATCTTTTAATTTTGTTAATGTTGGGCAGAAAGGCTTTTCTTTCCCCAGCAGAGCCAAATTAATTTCTAGTCCATCTATTGGAGAAACCTACCATTATGACTTCTAGTCTGGGCTTTTGCACAGATTTCATGCCAGTGGTTTTCAAACTTCAGTGTGGAAAAGGAATGTTCCCTTTGTGGTTCAGGGGTTTGAGGACCCAGCACGGTCTCTGTGAAGATGCAGGTTTGATCCCTGGCCTCCCGCAGTGGGGTCAGGATCCCACATTGCTGCAAGCTGTGGCACAGGTCACAGATGAGGCTTGGATCTGGTGTTGCCATGGCTGTGGTATAGGCCTGCAGATGCAGCTCCAATTTGACCCCTGGCCCACACGCCACAGGTGTGACTGTAAAAAGGAAAAAAAAAAAAAAACCTTGAAGAACTTATTAAAAAAGAAAAAGACGAAAAAGGATATTCAGGCAGTGATGCTGAGGCAGAGACCACCTGGAGTTGCACCGCGGTTCTTCATTTTCACACATGAGCAGGTGCTCTGGATGCAGCCAATTCATTCTTCCCGTTGTAGGCAACACCAAAGGTTGGTCCATGCTAAGGCCGAAAGCAAACTTACTGGTACTCGAAGCAGTTTCAGTGATGCCTGGATTCTTTTTCCCCATGAACAGGCACCTGTGGAGGCAGGCAGATTGCTTTATTCTTTGCATTCCTCTCTTCTCAGAAGCAAGGGTCAGGGGGGAGACCTCATTAGTCAATTTTTTACTTGAAAGTTACGTTATTTCGCAAGATCTGGACACAGTACCTACCCCCAAGTCCAGGAAATAGGGCTGGTCTTTACAAGATGATTTTGTTTTAAATCCCAAGCCAAATGCAGTTTTGTTTTAAATCCCAAGCCAAATGCAGGACTCAACAACCTATTTTTTTTTGGACCCCATAAAAATGGAGGAAGAAACAATCAAGAGCTAAAAACAATAAAATGAAAACTGCCTCCGTTTTATATTTTGGTGATGAAAAATGTTTCAAAGCACTCCAAGCCCTCAGAGAAATGAGAGTTACCTTCTGCTCCCCTGGGGTAAGCCCAGGGACACTTGGATGTAATAGTCTCACCAGAACGGTATTAAATACAACATAAGCAGTAAGAGTTTCCAGAACATCTGGGTTCTGTCTGCCCTTCAAGAGGTTTGTGAGCATCAGATAAAGCAGGTGTTAGGACATTTGGATTTCAGCTCTTAGGATGGGGACAGTGGTCTTGGCAGGAGATGATGCCAAGTCTGAATTTCTGGAAGTCACCCGTAAAAATTATTTTCCAAGCAACTCATGCCCAGAAATTTGTCCAACAGAATCACTTTCCTTCAGGAAAAACGAATTTCTTTATCACACACCCCTCTTTACTCTAGCGCCGAGATCCAGAGAATAAATGACAACAATAGTAAAAAAACAAACAAAAACAAACCTTACCCTGGGCCAAGGAGTCTGTTGGTAACTTTCCATTTAATCCACCCTATAAACCTGTGGGCTGCAATTATTGTCTTTATTTTACAAATGAGGGAACTGGGACTCAGTGAGGTCACATGAGGCACACAGACGGTAAATGGTAAGATAAGCCAGGGTTTTTTTAATTGCAAATTTCAACTCTGGGATCACCCTGCTGGAAAGCCTCTTCTAACCCCGCCGTCCTCAATCCGAGACAGTCGTCTACTTCCCCCACTGCGGTTGGCACTCAGCCGACAGGGGCCGCAGGCTGGAAGAGGGCGAAACTCAGGATTCATTTAACTCTTCCCACCAGGAAGGTTGTGATTTGGAAAGCGGACACCACATCTGATACTATAACTGTTGGTACCAGTACAGATTCTGGCTCCAACATTTACTATCGATTCTAACGAGGAAAATATTCTGGTTTGTTGCGGTTTTCCATCGTCGAGCCATAACTGTCTCATCTGTAAAATGGGACGGATCATCTTGCCTCCACAGTCACTGTGTGGTTTAAGTGAGAACATATGTCAAGTATGTAGAACCTACCTGCTACAGAGTACGGGCTCCACCTTAGTTTCTGACTCAGTTTCCCTACTGCCACAGCGCTGGGGACATAGGAGGCCTTCAGGAGGTGTTGTTGCCTGTTTAAGGTGCAGGAAGAAATCCCTGTGTCTAGAAGAGGGGGGGAGATGTGGTCAGCACAGCCGCAGATTGCAGGTGCCATCGTCATCCCGTTACATGTATTCCTTAACGCACACGGCAGGACCCCCTAGTGGTAAACCAAACTCCGGCACTGTGCAAGGACACCTTCCACAGGGCTCTGTCCACATGCTCTCTATAAAGAAAGGTAGGGAAGGAAACACAACCATCTCTTGGCTCCAGAAAGGGAAGGCAGAAAGAAGGCAGTGAAGTGAGCAGCAAAACGGCAAAGTCTGGGACCTCAGGGCTCCTTACGAGGCTGGGGCTCATGTTGGGACATCTGTGACCCCCAGCGGTGGGACAAAGAGGGGTCAAGGTATGAGGATCATGGGTTTCACATCAAGCAAGGGGGCAGCATAAGCAAAGGTATCCCTTTGGGGAAGAAGCAAAGGATGCTTCCCCAAACGCTGTGCAGTTTCTCATAAGCAGATAAAGAGAATCAAGCAATAATCCCGAACAGGAAATAAGAGACCTGGACCATTTCAGGCTCCGACCTTAGTAAGTTCACATCTCTCTGGGGAGCTCAGTTATTTCTTTTTATTTTATTTTACTATAATATTTAACTTTATTTTAAAATCTATTTACGTGTGCCTTTATTTATTTTTGCTTTTCAGAATTAGGCTTTTTAAATTTTATTTTATTTTTTTAAATTTGCTAATTTGGAATTCCCATGGTGGCGCAGCAGAAACGAATCCACCTAGGAACCAAGAGGACACGGGTTCGATTCCTGGCCTCGCTCAGTGGGTTAAGGATCTGGCATTGCTGTGAGCTGTGGTGTAGGTCACAGATGTGGATTAGATCCAGTGTTGCTGTGAGCTGTGGTGTAGGTCACAGACGTGGCTCGGATCTGGCGTTGCTGTGGCTGGAGTGTAGGCTGGCAGCTGTAGCTCTGATTTAATTCCTAGCCTGGAAACCTCCATATGCCACAGGTTCAGCCCTAAAAAGAAAAAAAAATTACTTATTTGTTCAATTTTTTTCATCCTGTTCTCATGCTTTTTTAAATTAGAATATACAATCTCTGCTCTATAGCAGAGTGACACAGTTTTATATATATAAATATACATATATATTTAGATAGGTAGATAAATACCCATTCTTTTTCTCCACTACCTTTCATCCTGTTCTATCCCAAGAGATTGAATATAGCTCTCTGTGCTGTACAGTAGGACCCCATTGCTGATCCATTCTAAATGTAAGAGTTTGCATCTACCAACCATAAATTCCTCATCCATCCCAATTCTTCTCCCCTCCCCCTTGGCAACCACAAGTCTGTTCTCCATGTCTGTGAGTCTATTTCTGTTTTGTAGATAGATTCATTTGCACCATATTTTAGATTCCACATATAAGTGATATCATAGAGTATTTGTCTTTTTCAGTAGTTTGTAATATCCCATGTGGGAGAAAATAATGGGTATAAATATATATCTATATGATTTATTTTGCTGCACACCTGAAACTAATACAACACTTAAGACAACTGTATTCCAATAAAATTTTTTTTAAAAAGCTCTTTCTTTTTAAAAACAAGTAATTGCACAAGAATAACTCCAAGTTCCCCTCAAGTTCTGAGCTTTCAAAATTCTATACTTCTGCCATTCAGTTCAGAGGGAAAAAGGCCCGGGGGGGGGAATCAAAAATTAGGGGTCACGTCCCCAAATGCTATGCAGTTTCTCATAAGCAGATAAGTAGAATTCAAGCTTTGAAAACAAATTAAAAACTGTGTCTCATCCCACCCCACCCCCACCAAGTGTCTCCAACCACTGCCTAAGGGACCTCAGAAAATTAAAAACAATGTGTGTTCCCACTGAATTTTATTTTTAATTTCTGAATGCAAATATTTGAGAGGAGAGGCTTAAGGCGAGAGGCTTAAGGCAAGTACTAGTTAAGTTGAAAAATGCAGCAACAACCTGTAAATCAAAATCTCTCTCTCCTAGCAAAATGTGGAAGAACAAGTAACATCGATATATGTTCTCTACTGGCTGGTGTGTGGCAGGTGGATAGTTAGGTAGGGTGACAGCTGGGGACATGCCTATACACAGGGTGTATGCAGATGTGCGATTTTGCCTATATCTCTACCCCAAGTTTCATCCTATTTGTGCTCATTCCATCAGCACCCAGCTCAGCTCTTAAAAAGATTAATTTGGAATTCCTGTTGTGGCCCAACACAGGGTCCATAAGGATGTGGGTCCTATCCCTGGACTTGCTCAGTGAGTTAAGGTATCAGACATTGCTACAAGCTGCAGTATAGTTCACAGATGCGGCTTGGATCTGGTATGGCTGAGGCTGTGGTATTGGCCTGTAGCTGCAGCACCTCTGATTAGACCCCTAGCCCGGGAATTTCTGTATGCTGCAGGTGTGGCCCTAAAAAAAATAAATAAGTAAAATAAAGAGACTAATCTCCCTGTGGATATACCTATTATTGCCCATTAAGTAGACATTATCACTTTGCTGCCACTCAGATTCCTCCCATGGGCATTTACCCCTTACAACTCATGTCTCACTAGATCAGGTGATGTGCAGCCCATGAGCTTGTCTGTTATAAGAATATACACATGTGTGCACCTACACTTTTCTAATGTTCTTACACTTTTGCATAAGAAACTCAGGTTCATCTGCTTGGAAATTGCTGCACGACAAGACCTATGGGTGAGCATACAATTAAAATCCCCTGCTTGCTCATTGCTCAAAGAGCTGCAGTAGAGAAAGCAGTGAGCCAGTACTTCCAGAGAACGTAATGAGTGTTGGGTACGTGGTTCTAAGTTGCTGCATGTAAACCTGAAGAAAAGAATGTTATGAACTTCCTGGACAAAAGGAGGGCAAATCACAGTCAGTGAGCAGGTGTAAAAACCCCATTTCTGCAAAGACCAAATGAAAGAAAGTGGTACAAGAGCCTGGCACACAGTAGGAGCTCAATAAAGCAGCCATTCTCTTTTATAACCATTTAACTCAGATCTTGGTAAGGGATTATCTACTATGGTTTTTACCAAAATCCTGGAATCATTTGATATATTCCAAAGAGTCCTTCTATAGTGCAGAGAACTGAGGCTCGCATCCCAGGCAGCTGCTCTGTTTCAGGACCTGTGCTGGATGCGGGGAGAAGAGAGGAAACCCGCCATGACCCCTGACCTCAAGGAACTCGAATTCCAGCGAACGATGAAACATTAAACAATTAATGATCCCCTCTCTCCTGCGACAGTAAAAAAGGAAGCTACGTCCTATCAAGACAACAAATTAAAAAGGGAGACTAATAATGGAGACCCACAGGCGTACCATTTTACGGCATTTAGCCTCACGGTGCTTGACAGATACTGCCTTTTTTAAAAATAAACTGAAGGTTTCTGGCAACCCCGCCTTGAGCAAGTCTACCGGTGGCATTTTTCCAGCAACACTTGCTCACTTCACATCTGTGTCACATTTTGGCAACTTGCACAACATTACAACTTTTTCACTATTGTTACACTTTGGCAGTGATCTGTGATTAGCAGACTTTGATGTCACTATTATTACTCACTGAAGGCTCAGATGATGGCTAGACGTTTTTAGCAACAAAATATTTTTAATTAAGGTACGTACGCACATTGTTTTTTAGACATAATACTCTTGCACTCTTGAGACCACAGTAGGAAATAAATTTAGTTTTTATATGCACTGGAAACCAAATAATACTGTGACTCACTTTATTGCAATACTTGCTTCATTGTAGTGGCCTGGAACCAAAACCTGCAATATCTCCAAGGCATGCCTGTAACTTTGATTAGTAGACCAGGAAGTCACTGAGGAAATAACATTCATGCTGACAATAAAAGATGAGCAGGAATAGGCCAAGGAAAGAATGGAGCAATCTCTGACAGGGAAGCAGCAATTACAAAAGGCTTTAAGTAGACTAGTGCATCGTTTGACTAAGAAACTGCTAAGGGAGTTCCAGTTGTGGCTCAGTAGTAACCAACCCAACTCGCATCCACGAAGATATGGGTTCCATCCCTGGCCTTGCATTGCCATGGTCTGTGGTGTAGGTTGCAGACATGGCTCAGATCTGGTGTTGCTGTGGCTGTGGTGTAGGCCAGTGGCTACAGCTCTGATTGAACCCCTAGCTTGGGAACTTCCATGTGCCGCAGGAGCAACCCTAAAAAGACAAAAAAAAAAAAAAAAAAAGGAACCAAAATAAAGTATCATGTCTAATACTCAGAAAAGAACTGATTGTATGATTAAATTTGAGGTTAAATGGGTGTGGAAAAGCCAAATAATAGAGAGCATTTAGAGCATAGTAAGGAGTGGGGATTTTATTAAATTTATAGATTGTGTTAGGAAACTTTCTCATAGCTCAGATCCAGGTAACACTGGTATTTTGACTAAGCTGGTCATAGTGGAAATGGAGAGAATTTGCTGGATTAAAGATTCTTGAAGGAAGAGCCGACAGGATCTGTGATAAGTAGGAAATAGAGGCCAGAAGAATGGCTTCTGTGTTTCTGGTTTGACTTGAAGAATAATGGAATTGTTTATGGCGATAGAGAAGACTGGAGGACAAGCCCGTTTGGAGAGCTGGAGCATTCAGCTGTGAATTGAGTGTGTTTGAACTGCTGAGACGTCTAAGTGAATCTACTAAGTGGGCTTTTGAGTCTATCAGTCTGATTGTCCAAAAAGAGGTTTAGGCTGAAGACTTTACACACACACACAGGGAGGTTTCACATAGAAGGAAACTGATCTTAGGCAAGACAAGGGGCATGACGCCCACTTAAGGAGGAAGGAAGTAAAAAAAATCAGCACAGACATATGCAGAGATAGGGTGGTTGGGAACAAATGTATGCTCCTTGCTGCCTCTCGTTTACGCAAAGAAATATCCAGTGACATCTTCTAGAAGGGAGGTGAGTATGGAGCGGAGAGCTGAGGACAGTAGGGGAGGTAGGAACCTAGCCTTCAGAGAAGGGAAGAGTAACTCAGAAAGAAGGAAACTCAGTAAGAAGGTTGGCAAGTGTCATGTGATTCATCACTCAGCCCTGGTCAGACATTTCTAGTGACCCAAAAATGCAGGCAATGTGGCTTACTCTGGCCATCCCGCCATGAGTGCAGACACAGAGAGGACAGGTGGAAAGGAGGATCCAGGGTTATTTTCCAAAAGCAGGAATAATGAGGGGTGAGGAGTAGGAGGAGGGTGGTAAGAAAAGTTAAGGTGCAAATAAGAGTGACTGAAGGAACAGACCATAAAGTCATTGCCAGAACCTTAGCATTCTTGATTTCCAAAAACATGTCTTATTCACCGCTGCATGGCCGATACGTAACACACAACCTGATGATGTTAGGGGTTCTCGATAAATAGTCGTTATATTTGTTGAACGAATGATGGGATAGGGTTGTTCCTGGTGAGTGAAGCAGCGGCGTTAGAAATAATACTCATACGGGAATGACACAAATCTCGCTTTAATCCCAGCTTCTTTGGGCATAACATAAATGGATTCAGTCAAGTTCTGCACTTTACTTTCCTTGTCTAACATAAGGACACAAAAGTACATACTCTCTGGGGCCATCATGGAGATTTAATTAGATAATATGTATTCAGCATCTTGCATATAATTATTGCTCAATAAATAATTGAGCAAGGATCTTTTAGATCCCATAGTATCATTTTATAAGATCATCCCTCATTTATCTTCCCTTTCGCGATTGCTCTTGCTTTTCACTCTAGGCATATTCTCTCTGAACAACCATTCTCTCTGGGAAACCAGAATCAGGAGTCCTGGAAGATGGAAAGTGATTTGCTCCTGGCATAGAGGTTTGATTCCCAGTAAAACAGAGTTAACTTCCTCTCACCTCTTGAAGTAGCTGTCACTGAGACTTCTGTTGTTTTCCCCCAGTTTCAAGCTAATTTGTTCCTCTAAGGATTAGGAAACTGTATCTGGGTCCAGGGAAGTGCCAGTGGCATCAGTGTCCTATGAGAAGTCTTAAAACAATGATATATGACACATGACGTCGGGCAGACTCTGCCAGATTGATGAAGGGGGAGCCTCTCCTTGAAGCTGAAGGGCATTCAGTCTGGCAGCGCCTCCGGGCCAGTTTCAAGGGCACAGGGAAGATGGGAGCAAGGCAACCAGACAAAAGGCTTTGACAGAGAAGGGAGTCCTTCCTGGTATAGAAGAAGCAAACACAGCAGGAGGAATCAGAAGCTCTGTGTGGATGAAGGGAGGCAGAGCAGTGGGAGAAAGGAATGTGCAAAGTTCTAAACCCCCTCGTGAAAATGGGCGTTAATGGGGAGCCATGGTCTATTTTAATAGGAAAGATTGAAACCCTGTTGACAGGAAGGCTTGGAGGCCCCTGGAGACCAGGGGAAGTGTGGATGGGGTGAGAGCATCTAGAGACAGGCAGGCAACGTGACAATATCAGCTAACACGCGGTTGAGTCTGACAGAGGGAGGGGAGGAGGAGAAAGCAGGGTTGGATGGGAGAGAGATGACAAAGAAAGAATCAGTAGGGCTGAAAACTAATGAGAGGTTGGGTTCAGAGAAATGAACCCCCCCCCCCAAGACTAAGAGAAAATGGAACCAGCAAGAGAAAGATGAAGGCCAGAAGATACACCTGTACCGGTCCCATCTTAGGTTGATGCCCTTACCAAAGAACAATCGGTGCTTCTGTTCCCCCTGAATTGCCAGAGTCCCCTGGGAGTGTGTCCCCACAATATTGCACCCTCTAGTCAATCTGCTCTAAGATTCAGTCCAGCTTTTGGTCACAACCCCGCAGCAGCAAGAGGCGGCCAGGATGACGTCGGTGCTCGCTCGTGGTGTGTTCTCGCCCCAGCTCACCTGGCCTGGCTTTGGGAAGACAAGGAACTGAGCCGAGACCGTGATGGCCCTGAACCCCGGCCACAGAGAGCGGGTCTGTTCCAAGATATGTCCCGTGTACACAGATGTCTCCCAGAGTGGGGGAAGGGAGTGAGCCCAAGAAAAGCAAAAAACTAAGAAGGAAAAAGGTGCCTGTTCATGGCACTCCCGGCAGCAATGGGTCTATTTTTATATCTGCCACAAGGGGCAGAGGGCTTATGTTGTCATTTCAAACACGGCTTCCTCTTGACCAAGGCAGAATTACATGTGACAGCACTGAAATCAGAACGTCCCTCCAGGCAGCTGTTAACAAGAGGACTTTTAATTGCTCTGGGTATCCAAAGTGACCAGAACCATCCCAGTTTGTCCCAGCTCTTTGGGAAAAGCAGATCATTAATTCCCTAGACAGAATATGAAGAAAACAGCCCACCAGATAATGACATCATTGGGATGCTGTCTGCTCACATTATAAAGGGGCTCCATTCTACACTGCAGAACCTAGACTAATCCGTATTTTTGTAACGTGTCAGTAGAAACTGGAATCAGAGAGAGACAAAGAGAAATGGGTAAGACCAGTCTCTTGGGGGCATGGAAAATGGATTCTAAAAATAACACTGGCGGCTCTTTGTACATTTCATTTATTTCTGTATCCCCACTACCTGGCCGCCTGTCTAGGATTTTAATAAGTTTTGGTAAGCCAAACGGGCCAATAACGTAACGCTATCCAACGTTACTCCTCTACCTGGAATGCCCTTCCGCCATGTGTCTTTGACTGGAAACTTCCTACCCCTATTTTATGTCATATGACAAATCCTATGAAATATCACTTTCTGGCAACCTAGACCAAAAGTATTTCTCCATCACTGCCTTTGAGATAGCATTGTGGATTGTACGAGCCAGCAAGCAAATGGTGTTTTTATCTGGTCACTTATTTGTCTCTGAGAAATCAGAAGGCGGGAACCATTTCTTATTTTCTCTCTCTTGATTCCCTGGTAGAGTTTGGCCCGTCATGGGTTCATAATAAATATGGTTGAGGAACAGCTCCAAGGGATATTAGAGAGAACACAGGGTCAGGGATTAATGACCAATGGACTGCAGGGACAAAGGAGAGGGAAGGTTAATGACATTTTTTCCCTCTGCCTCCTTACATTTCTTTTCTTGACATCAGTAAGGGATCCACACATTCCTTGTGAACTTAATGTAATCTGGCAGCCATGATTTCCTGCAGGAAAGCCTTCTGCCACAAAGTTGCAAGTAAAAGACAAAAATGTGAATGATGTTTTCCCTATGAGAGGTGCCTTTCTTATAATTTTCCCCAGTTGTTTCCACAGCCCAAGTTGGTGTGTGGTCTTTTGGAGGAGAGTAGCTTCCTTGCCACAAGGAGCTGGAACACAGCTCTGAAGACCTCCCCAAGGCAAGTCATACCAGACAGCTGATTAGATCCTATTCTAGGATTCTCTGTTTTCCTCCTAAATCACCATATTTTTTTTTTGAAGTTCATGTGCTATTAGATGGATTACCAGTCGCCTCCATAAGGCATGTGAAAGAATCAACAGGCCGTTTTTCTCAGTGCTTTTCCCTAAGAAAAGTCCATCATACTGGACTTCATCATTTCAGCCTTGCTTCATCTTTTCAAGGGAAGGGTCCCCACATCTGAATCATCAGTTCCGCTCTCTCCATGGATCAAGTCAGCATGTTCCCTGTCATCTTCACCTCCCTGTTATCTTCACCTGCTGGCACATGAAGTTCCACAGGTCTAAAATCTGACTCTAAACCTTCCTCCCTCGCCTGCAAAACCAGTTTCCCATGTGGAGTTCCTTAGCCTCACGTAAGATGCCAGCTCTCTCACAGTCCCCCAGGCTCAAAGTCAGTCATGTTGCATCAGAATGGGAGCCTTCCAATGTATTTCCCCGTCACGAGTTCCCTGCACATTGCATCAAGAACTGTTGTTATAAAGTTCCATTTCTTTTCCTATAAATTCTAAACTCTTCAGTCTGGCTATAAATCCCGGCACGAATCAACTCTTAGTTACCACTCCAGGCTATCTTTTATATCCTAAGAAATCTCTCAAGAACTTTACTGAGTCATTCTACTCTGTTTGCTGTTCACTAAACAGACCTCAACCTTCAGGCTCCATCCTCAGACTCACTATCCTGGATTAAGTGCCTTTATCTCTCTAGTTGTTTTTTGCTCCAGTGTCTGGGCTACTCATTGACTTGAGTCTGATGATTCTCTTTTTTGTTGGTTTGGTGTTATCCTGCTTAGAGCCTAGATGCTGGTTTTCAGACCTATCTTGATTCTAGCCTTGGAAGCTCCCCACCGTAACCCCAATTTCAGCCCTTACCCAGGACCCAGAGCAAGGTACAATGCCCATGGCCACTGTTTATCTCAGAAGGGAGTTCACAAAGTAGTCACGTAAAGGCCTCCTGGCATCAAATCTGAGGAGGGAAGCAGGATTGTAAAATTAAGAGAGAGTAGCACACCATAAGATGAAAAGACATGTAAGATGTTTCTGATGTGTTGCACCATCTGGGTGAATTAATTAGTACTCTTTCAGCTACAATTGATACAGACCTAACTCACACCAGCTTGAGCCATAAAAGGAAAGAATGAGCTTGTGTGATTCAAAAATCCACAGATGTAATTGGCTTCATGTTCGATTGAATATAAACATACAGCTAATGTCCTTCAACATTTTTCTCTCCACGGCTTGGTTTTACTCTCTACTGTGTTTTTCTAGGTAGGTGTTCTCCTTGTGCATCCGAGGTCTAAGCTTCCATCCTACTAGCTTAGCCACCTCAGAGAAGAGAATGCCTCTTTTGCAATATTTGCATCAAGCTTGAGGACTCTTATTCAGTGAAGTGGCTTAGGCTCTGTCCTCAACCCTGAATTAATCATTGCGGCCAGGGTGAAGAAATATACAAGCAGGAAACAAAACAAAGCACTATGTCCACCACAATGGGTAGATAAGCTGGGTGACTGAAGACAAAGTGCTTGCCAGAGGCCTGAATCTGGTGTGTTGAGGGTGATTCTGACCACTTACAGGCCCCATGCTTGGTCTCTTCCTTGAACTTTGGTCCCTATGGAGTCATGAGTGATGATGCACTGGAGAATTACAACTTCCCATCTCAATCCCATGGACACACACACACACACACACACACACACACACAATTCTAGGCGTTCCCATTGCGGCTCAGAAGTTAATGAACCCGACTAGTATCCAAGAGAATGCAGGTTCAGTCCCTGGCCTCGATCAGTGGGTTAAGGATCTGGCATTGCTGTGAGCTGTGGTAAAGGTCACAGACATGGCTCGGATCTCAAGTTGCTATGGCTGTGGCATAGGCCAGTGGCCACAGCTCCAACTGGACCCCTGGTCAGGGAACTTCCGTATGCCATGCGTGCAGCCCTCAAAAAGACACACACACACACAATCTACTCGTGAGTAGAACTTAGATCAATTACGCAGAGGAAAATCTATGCATGGGGCAGGTGTCTGGGGCTACCAGTGAAACACTCCATTCTATGTAGAAGGATGGGAGAGTGAGACATGGCTACAAAGGGAGAGACTCGGAGAACTTGAAAAAGTAAAACTCTCTTCAACCCAGGTTATTATGACCATCCATTCACCCATGCAACCTGCTTACCTTTTCACAGATAGAACCTCTTTAGGGAGTATTTCTGGATATGACCCCTTAATGAACACCTTCCAAAGCCCTTCCTTGTTCTGTACCAAGGATCAGGATCCAGTCGTTCCTCTGTTTCCCCAGCAGACCAATCTAGGTCCAAGGTTAAACACCTCCCAACACTGTTCTACCAGGCTCGGGCCAGGTTCCTCTTTCTTCTTGAGTCCCAACACTCAAGTTAGTTTCTCCCTCCCCAAACTCCGTAATCTGTTGTTTTTTCCACTGCGATCCCACTTATCACAGTCTCCTTTTGAGTTAGAGTTATTTATGCGTGTGTCTGCCTTCGCTGATAGACTGTAAGCTCTCCACAGGCCTGGAACAGCTCTTATGCATCTCCGCATCCCCCAGTGTCAAGTACAGCCCTTGGTGCTCAACCAGTGTTTGCCAGGTTGCTGAAACCAATCCTGTTAGCTGCTTGCACAATATTTTTCAAAAGCCCCACCATTAACTACAGCACTGCTTCCAACTTTTTAAAATTATCCACGCTCCCTTTAAGACATAAAAATTTCATGTTTTCGGTAGGATTGGAGATGTGGTGGGTGTAGGGGTCTGATGAGGAATCCTTTCTGCTCATGCTCTGAACCCATTAAAACCTTAGGCAGGGAGTTCCCATCATGGCTCAGTGGAAACGAATCTGACTAGCCTCCATGAGGATGCAGGTTCGATCCCTGGCCTCGCTCAGTGGGTTAAGGATCTGGCATTTCTGTGAACTGTGGTGTAGGCCAGCAGCTACAGCTCCTATTCTCTCCCTAGCCTGGGAATCTCCATGTGCCATGTGTGCAGCTCTAAAGCAGCTTTATTGTTGATAGAAACTGAACTGAAGAAGTAGCTAAAGCAGAAGGCCAGAGAGCCTCAGCAATTCTGAACAGCAGCCAGGGGTCTCCCTGTGTGTGGGCACACTTGTTTGAAATGCAGGGCTGGAGAGAAGCAGAGCAGTAATTCATGTGTGTCGTGGGCCAGGGGCTCCCCAGATGGAGATAGTGTACCAGTCCATCCTCCCTTATTCTTTATTCAGCAAGAGACCCTCCCTCCCATGGGGAGGGGTGAGCGGAAGGTAAAGAGAGGGCCTGAAAGTCACTGCAGTGAATGAGCCCTTCCTATGGAAGGGAACACCAGGAGCAGGGACTGCATCTTCAACAAACACCTTCCTTCATTAGTCCGTTCACTAAATTATCAAGAAAATAGCTAGTTCTCATCTACCTTCTCCTGAGTACCATGTTGGAACTTGGGATTCCTAAAACAAAGTATAGGACTTTTTAATATAAAGTTCACAGTCCAGCAGGTGAACAGAACAAGCACAATTCCAGCCTTCGGGGGCCTTACAGTCGAGAGACATAAACAGACACGAGATGCATGATGGCAGGTGTCACATCACTAGGGAGCAGTGGAAGCCGTCCAATCCGAGAATCCCAAAAGCCACCCCAAGAAGTAACATTTTGTCTGGAACTTGATGAAGGATGGGTTTTACGTGGGCAAAGACAGGAAGATTGGTGGAGAGAGGGGAGGGAGAGAAAGGAAAAACAGGGGAAGTTCCAAAGAGAGGGAACAGAACATGCCTAGTCCTTGAGGTGTCTACGGCCATGCGGGTGAGGAAGGGCATTCCAAGGGAAAATGCCCAAAACCTCAAAACCCTGGCTTTTCCCCCCAATTTCCAACCTTCCAAAATACTTTAAAACTCCATGCAGAGTCCCAAGATTTTTTTTTAGCACTGAGCTTTCATCTGTTTCTCTCACTCGGCTTCATACTAAAATAAAAAGCTGCTTGTCAAGATACCCAGGTGCTACAGTGATTGGAAGTATAAATGGGATTTAAGTGAGAGACAAGTAGTGACTCTAACAGAGAAAGGGTGGCTGAAAGAAAGAGCCAGGGAGAAAAAAACACAAAATCATCAGGATGGAGGCAAGAGTATCAGCTCTGAAATTATTCTTAAGGGAAAGAACTCATTTAAACTTGTAGACATACTTCTTAAGTGCAGCCAAATTTAAACAAAACTCACCTGGAGGTTTTGGCAGTAGTTTCATTTTTGCTCTGGAAAAAAAAAAAAAAAGTCCACATTACCAGAATCATAATTATCAGAAGTATCTCAACATGAGATGGCAGGGAGACCAAAAAAGGCTTGGTTCTATTTTTAACGTTGCCAGCTACAGCCATGCTGAGCCTAATAGTTGTGATTAGTTGGCCCCATATATGGCACCACTGCTTGGGAATCCAATTCCCCAAATCCATCAATAATACATGGGTGACAACTAGGACACTCAAAGACAATTGATGAAGATACACCATGAACTCCCTACCCTCAGTGTTCTCCCTTTAACACCATGACATCCAAGCTAGAAGAAATCTTAGTGACGCTCGTCCTACCCCTTCATTGTGCATCTGAGACAACTCAGGCCCAAGGAAGGAACAGACCTGATCTTCCCAGCCTCGCACAGCATGTCAGAGCTAGACTGAGCACCCAGACCTCCACATCGTGTGTAATGCTTTGGTACCCACTGGGTTTCAGTCAGTGCACCGAAACCAACTAGGAAGCAGGGGATACCTAAACATAACCATGCTGGCTTCATCATGGATTAAAGCTACATTTGAAGATGAGTAATTACATAGGCTAGTAACATTCCTCTAAAATGAATCTGCCTCCTAAAACTGCTGACTCTCCTTGCATGATTCTGGTCTTAAGTAGCATTTTTCCTGCTGCATCCTATCTTTGCAGTGGGAAACTGTGCCTCAGATGTTTCTTTTCTCTGTTGTTCTGCTAAGTCTCACAGGAACATTCAACTGAATTTCTAACTATTTAGTCTGCTTTGTCGCTTGGCTCCTTTCCTTCTCAAACAAATGGAGGAGTTCTACTGCTTGCTGGAATTGGATTCCTCTCTTCTTTCCTTTGGATTTTCTTTCTCTGCTTCCTAGCCAAGATATTTATTTACCCAACAGCATCCTTTAAATGTGATCTCATATGGTTTCCCACAAGGAGAGATATAAAATTAATAATTTTGCAGTCTGCCAAAAGCCTTGAGCATGCCAACAAATCTTGTGTATTATCATTTTCTGAGTTGAATCACCCTACCCAGGAGATAGTCTCCCAGCAGACTATCTAACCCGGGAAGGACTTTATCTATCATTAGTCTGCCTAGATTCCTTTTAATACGTGTTGTGGTAAGAAGAATCTAAAAATAGTCTCGAAGGCACCCCATGCTAATCCCTAGGACTTCTAATATGATATCACCCTGGTGATTGGGTTGCATTACATGGCAAAAGGGGTTCTGAAGCTATAATTAATGTTACTCATCAATTGACCTGGAGTTAATCAAAGGGAAGCTTCTCTCTATTATCCTGTGATTAATCTAATCACTTAAATACGGAGAGTTATCTCTGGACGGTGGCCCTAGAATCCTAAATCCAGAAATACACCAACCATTTTTGGAGGGGCTTAGACAATAGCTGCAAGCCCACTTATAACACCCAAGTCACCATGACATTAATCCAGAAGTTCTTTGGAGTATATTGTGTTGATCTGTCTAGTATGTCCAATTCTTCCATGTCATTTATGCATCTCACCAAGGCTTCACAAGCTATTTCCTAGTATGGATTCCTCATGTGACTCCTTTGAGTGATTCCTGGTATCCTGGTACATGCATTCTAGTCTGCTTTCTGAAATCTTGCCTTTTTCCTTATGTTATATTTCTTTGTGTTTAACTGTCACATTTTCTGATCTCATAACAACTGAAATGCCTTCCTTTCTAATGCCCTTTTTCAGAGCAATTACATGAGATGCAGCTACTTTTACTTTTATAGCTGCTTATCATAGCCCTTAATATCTCATTTCCTTTTTTTTTTTTTTTTTTTCTGTCTATTTTGCGTTTTCTAGGACCACTCTCACAGCACGTGGAGATTCCCAGGCTAGGCGTCCAATCGGAGCTGTAGCCACCGGCCTACACCAGAGCCACAGCAATGAGGATCCGAGCCATGTCTGCAACCTACACCACAGCTCACGGCAACGCCAGATCCTCAACCCACTGAGCAAGGCCAGGGATCAAACCCGAAACCTCATGGTTCCTAGTCGGATTCGTTAACTACTGTGCCACGACGGGAACTCCTCATTTCCTTCTTATATCTGTTCCCCTAAGATGTCAACATTTTTCGAAGGAGCTATCTTTCTGCTTTAACACTGTTGCCCTAGGTTTGATTTCCAGTCTTCCGTTACTCTTGTTGAGATAGTAAGACTAAAGCATCCTAGTCAGGATATTCTATTTCCTCCTCAAGTTCCTAAATAATGTGGCTCCTGGAAATGAAATATTCCAAGCACAGGCATTCTTCTTAATTGCTTTTTTTTTTTTCTTTTTTGGTCTTTTTAGGGCCATGCCCGTGACATATGGAGGTTCCCAGGCTAGGTGTCAAATTGGAGCTGTGGCTACCTGCCTACACCACAGCCATAGTAACATGGGATCCAAACCATGTCTGTGACCTACACCACAGCTCACAGCAATGAGCTGGCTCCTTAACCCACTGAACAAGGCCAAGGATCAAACCAGTGTCCTCATGGATCCTAGTCGGGTTCGTTACCACTGCGCCACAACAGGAACTCCCTTAATGGCTTTCTTAACCTCCGGGTTTTTAATAATTCCTGCCAAGAAAATAGCTATTCTTCTTTACAGTAGGGATAGCCTTTTATTTTACCTGGTTTTTTTTTTTTAAATTATAGTTGATTTACAATGTCGTGTGAATACACTCTACTGCCATTCTATGTGTGAAACCACCTTTCGGTCTCGGGGAACGAAAGCCATGGGCAGAACCCCAAAATGCATAGACTGCATGATCCCAGGGCAGAGCATGAACTCTCAAGAACAGGAAGACTATGTTTATAAGATATTAGGACCTCTGGTTTCCTCCTTTGTTCCTTAGTGTGGCAAGGAGGATGGGTTGGGGGGCAATTTCAGTCCTGCTACCTAGACCTGGCAATAGCACCTTCAAGTGAGAGCTCTAGACACTGGGGCTCTGCAGTACCTGACCCCCGTAACTTCCATGGCAGTTTAAAGTGATCACTTCTGGAGTTCCCGAGGTGGCTGAGTGGTAATGAACCCAACTAGTATCCATGAGGATGCAGGTTAAATCCCTGGCTTCACTCAGTGGGTTAAGGAGCCAGTGTTGCCATGAGCTGTGGTGTAGGTCGCAGACACAGCTTGGTTCTGGTGTTGCTGTGGCTGTGTGTCTGTGGCGTAGACTGGCAGCTGCAGCTCTGATTCGACTCCTTGCCTGGGAAATTCCATATGCTGCTCATGGGGCCCTAAAAAGCAAAAAAATAAAAATTAAAAAAAAAATTTAAAAATAAAGTGGCTCAGTGGAAACAAATCTGAGTAGTATCCGTGAGGACGCAGGTTCGATCCCTGGCCACACTCAGTGGGTTAAGGATCCAGCATTGCTGTGTGCTGTGGTGTAGGTCACAGACTTCGCTCAGAACTGGTGTTGCTGTGGCTGTGGTGTAGACCAGCAGCTACAGCTCCAATTCAGCTCCTAGTCTTTGGAACTTCCATATGCCGCCAGTGCAGCCCTAAATAAAAAAGAAAAAAAAAATTAAAAAATGAAGTGGTGACATGTAGACCTCTTGGCTGATGACTTCAGGCAAAGCAGAAATTCTGTGCCACTCTTTAAGACCAAAAGTTTCTCATATCTGCCTCAGCTTCAACTGAAATACTAGTGCAAGCCCTACCAGTGTGGTTCAGGTAAGGCTAAAGCAGACCAAAGTGAAGATCTAAATGGCCAGCATATCCTGAAGGCCATGCTTGTTAAAATCCATCCTGGTTTGTATAATGACAGCCACTCATTGGTAGGAAGTGCCTCTAGGAGGGTCACTTGCACAAGCATGGAACTAAAACCAGCACCATGGTGTGACACAAGTCAAGGCAAATTAGTGAAAACCCAGTGTGGGTGCCATAAACCAGAACTTTGGGCCCAAAGACAGGTTCCTAGCCAATAAATCCTCTATCTCAACACCTTCTATTTTACCAAAACGTCATTCTCATCTGTGGTTTAAGATTATCTGCTTTCATCAAATGACAGAATTTTTGTGGTCACTAAGTAACATGTCACTATTTTCTAATCATGGAGCAAATGCGATATGGACACTGGATTGGAGAGATGGAGATCAGCATGTCACCTTTATTACTGATAAAAGTTACATTGATTGACATGGCTTTCATGCAGAGCCAATGGAATTGAACTTCCTCCTAAATCACTGCCCCAACTTTTTGGGCATATAAGGTCTGCCCACTCAAGGTGGTGTGTAATAGATACTGACCAGGGAGTTCCCGTCGTGGTGCAGTGGTTAATGAATCCGACTAGGAACCAGGAGGTTGGGGGTTCGATCCCTGGCCTTGCTCAGTGGGTTAAGGATCTGGCATTGTCGTGAGCTGTGGTGTAGGTTGCAGACTCGGCTAGGATCCTGTGTTGCTGTGGCTCTGGTGTAGGCCGGTGGCTACAGCTCCGATTGGACCCCTAGCCTGGGAACCTCCATATGCCGCGAGAGTGGCCCAAGAAATGGCAAAAAGACAAAAAAAAAAAAAAAAAAAAAAAAAAGATACTGACCAGATGCTTCCTCTTTACCAGTAATAATATGATCAAAAGAAGAGCCAGAATGGACTGAACAATTTGCTAAATGATTAAATCTCTCTTTCTTCCTTGAGGATGAAGACAGAGAAAGAGGCCAAAATGTTACTATCATGGAACTCTTTCTATATGAAAACTTGAAGCCAAAGAGGAAGGAAGTTCACTTAAGATCTTGGGCCAATTTCTAAAGAAATGAAGACATTATATAGGTAAAGCTACACTAATTACTGAATGCCTGCTTTTATAGTTTAGAGGTCTAAGGCTTAAGAAGCAACCAATTCCACTCACCATGCATTCATTCTTTCATTCACTCATTCAAACAAGATGTCTTGAAAGCCAACAATGTAGAAGGAGTTGTTAGCAACTCTCTCTTTTTCAAATGAGGAAACCCAGAGCAAGAGAGATAAAACAATGTGGCCAAGGTCACATGATACATTGGGGAGAGAGCTCAGGCTAAAACCTGTTCTTCCAGGCATCATGGGATGAAGAGATAGTACAGCATGTGGTGCTGGGCAAGTCGCATCTGAAAGGCTGCCCTCCATTCTAGGCCCCTCCATGAAGTGAGTGACTGGCAACCCCTGTGATCCAGAAGATAGAAGTCAGAGGAGTAAGGAAAGGCTGGAAAATGTGTCATGTGAGATGTGGAGGAGGCAAGCTGGGGTGGAAAGAGTTCTTCCAATGGTGTCAGGTGACCGTTTTCAAGACACAGATTCAATACTGTGGAGCTGCTGTAACACCGGACAGGTCCCCTCCTCTTCCTGAGCCTCCAGTCCTTCCTCCATAATCAGAGGGGACAGTAACATCATAGCCACTCGCACAGAACTGCAGGGAGAATTGCACGTGAGAATGGACCAGAATGATTCTGTAAAGCTGATGTCGATATTAGCCACATTATCATCATCATCTTTCTCATTATAATTAAAAGATAAGGACTTAAGAATATTTAGCACAGAGAAAATGAAGCCAAGTTGATCCCTGGGATATCTGAGGTACTGTCTCTTATAACAAAGAAAGGAGGAAGGGAAGGAAGGAAGGAAGGAAGAAAAAAAAAAAACCTTGCTAGCCATCCAGTTCTTAATCACTTTTCTAAGGGTTTGTTGCACTTTCACAACTATTTAATGCTGTGATTATGGTGGTCCCCACCATACAGATAAGGAAAATTAAGCTTCAAAGAGATTGAGAAATTTGACCAAAATAGCCCGGTGAGTAAGTGGCGGAGTCATGGCTGGGATGAAGTGAAAGCCCATCCTCTTCTCTCCACCCCACCACCAGTCAGCATGTTTGAGAACACAGCCCAGCTTGAATGGCAGACCTTCACGATCTTGAGCTTGGGTCAAACTTGAGTCGGCCCGGCTGGCTCAAAGCACAGCTACCCTGCCACCATCAGGGCAAAGAGGAAAGGGGTAGGGAGTGCGGGCTCTGGAATCAAACTCCTTGCATTTGCATCTGTTTCTTGCCACTTAGCTATGCGGATATACTTAAGATATTGAATCTCGGTGTCCCCTTTCCTTCATTTGTAAAGTGGAAATAATAATAGGCCCACTATTTCAGGCCATTACACGAGTTCACAGATGGGTCCTTGGAACTGCGTGTGAAAGTACAACTATTCTTGCTGAACTGTTTGTCAAAGGGAATAGAAGGCATCGACTTTTGTTCTCAGGTGTAAGATGGGGAGAGAGATTGGACCAGATGACATTCAGGTCCCATTCCCGTTCTCAGATCTTAAGTACACTTTTCTTTCCTCTTACTCTCTATTACCAGACAAAAGCCTCCTGGAAGCATGCTAGACATCAGTGGAGAACCCTGCCCAACATTGATTTTTATCATAGCGATAGGGATTTAGAAAATAACATAAAAAATGATTTTTAAAAATAGGCACACTCAAGCTAGTTCTGAGAATTTGCTGGTATAGTTCATCTATTCAGGGATTATTCTACCTCTTTTTTCAAACTGATCGAACATTGATTGTGCTGTCAAATGGGTCCAAGAAGCCCAAAATGAAGCAAAGGAGAGATTTTAGCCAGACAGCATGTTACCAGAGCTTGATGGTGGAGCTCAAACCTGTCAGGTGTGAAGAAGGAACAAGTCTTGGCAGGAAGTTTTTTGATGATGGGATAAGAATTATAGAGGTGACATTTTTTATGAAGTTGCCTGGAAATTGGGTGAAGTGATGGGGAAAATCAAAGTGTTTCCCCTAAGCCCCACACTGCTCAATATTAACATGGCTTTAATTTAATTAGGGATAACTTCCTCTTTAGGATGGTAAGTACTGGGGCTTATGTTTTAAAGATATTAAGCATAGAAATAAAGGGTTGGAAGGTAGCCGTTCTCACAGAATACTGATGAGAAAGTACATCTTTTTGAAGGTAATATATACAGACCCCTCAAATGTATTTTGATCCCCAAATTCCATTTCTAAAGAAATCATTTAGCATGTGAGTGAATAGCAAAGTGTACAATTGATACAAACAGCATTGTGTGTAACAGCCAAAGAACAATGGGGAAAATGTTCAGAAATGCACGACCATTGAAACAAACAATGGTGTATCACTAAAATGGAATACCTAGAGGATATTCAACAGAGAGTCTGGGGAAAAAAATAATGATACAGGAAATCAGTGTGAGCAATTGTGAAATTAGTAGGTTATTAACGAATGTGAGCTGTGTAACCATAATTGCGTGCATTCATTTACACAGAAAACAAAAGAAACCTGGATATCTGTATATCAAAATGAATACAGTCATTGTCAGGGGGCAGTGGGACGCAGGTAATTTTTATGTCCTTTTTTGTATTTTCAGTTACTATCCAAATTATTTCCCGTAAATTTCACAATTACTATCACCTCTCACTAAGAAAAAAATAAATAATTTTATATAGAATAATCTCCTACTGCTTTTTATAGGCAACAGGACACTGTAGATTGGCAGGAGAAGATACACGTGGGCAGTCCCAGTTGTCTGCAGTGAGGTAACTGAATCATTCCTTAACTATATAACCATTCCTTAATCCACATTCCTTAACTTCATCTTTAGACTTCATGTGGGAGAAGGAGACAGGGTTTTGAAGTTGGAGATAAGAAGAAGAAGCAGGAGTTCCCGTCGTGGCGCAGTGGTTAACGAATCCGACTAGGAACCATGAGGTTGCGGGTTCGGTCCCTGCCCTTGCTCAGTGGGTTAACGATCCGGCGTTGCCGTGAGCTGTGGTGTAGGTTGCAGACGTGGCTCGGATCCCGCATTGCTGTGGCTCTGGCGTAGGCCGGTGGCTACGGCTCCGATTTGACCCCTAGCCTGGGAACCTCCATATGCCACGGGAGTGGCCCAAAGAAATAGCAAAAAGACAAAAAAAAAAAAAAAAAAAAAAGAAGAAGAAGCAGCCCCAAGTCCCCTCTTCCTGAACACGTGACCTTAATCTAACTGAGCCTTAATTTCCTCCTCTGCAAAGGGAAGCTCTGTAGTTCAAAGCTGTGCTGTGAGGACTCATTGAGAAGACAAATTTGAAAGCAATTGGACGGGGCTTTCTCATAGTGGGATCTCAATCAGTGTTATGTGTTTGTGTTCATTTGCCCGTTTAAAAAATGGGTTGGTGACATTGAGTCAGATGAGGCCTGAAATGCAAGTATGGGGTGGAGGACACAGAAAGTGAGCAGCCTCTGAAGGCTGATTGTTTTCCTCTCTGCTTTGGCTGGATCTGAACTGCATCCTCCTGCTCAAGCCTGTGCTCCCTGCTGCCCTTTTAGAACATAAATTAGAATCACCGAATGAAGAGAGGCAACAAGGACAGGTGGGGAGGCCATGGCAGCATCTGTGGCCTCCAGGAAGATACCACTTGGTCTGAGTGCCAGGGACCATGAGGCTGACACCTCACCCTCCATACATGCCAGTGCTGCACTGGCAGAAGCCAGAGGCCTATACCCTGACTGGAACCTCGATGCTGCTGCATGAAACCCAGCATCTCCCTGACTGGGCTTGCCAGCTGCAGCATCTGTAGCAGCAGAAAGACAGCTTCTGATTAATTTCTGCCTTCCAAATCACATGCGAATGCAACTGCTCTAGCAGAAACTAAATTTAACCAGAACCCTAGTTATAAGGGTGTTTGAGAAATGTGATTTTTTAGATGAGGAGTTTTACAAAAATAAAGGTGTATGGAAAGAGGTTGGAAATTTTTGGTTGCCAAGGGTGAGGGGGAGAGAGTGGGATGGACTGGGAGTTGGCATTAGGAGACGCAAACTGTGATATTTAGAAGGGCTAAGCAATGAGGTCCTGCGTACAGCACAGAGAACTCTATCCAGTCTCTTGGGATAGACTCTGATGGGAGATAGGATAAGAAAAGGAATGTGTATATGTGTATGACTGGGTCACTTTGCTGTGCCGCAGAAATCGACACAACATTGTAAGTCAACTATACAAAAGAAAGAAAGAAAGATGATGAAAGAAAAAGAAAGAAAGAAAGAGAGAGAGAAAGGAAGGAAAGAAGGAAGGAAGAAAAGGAAGGGAGGGTAGGAGGGAGGGAAGGAAGGAAGGAAGGAAGGAAGGAAGGGAAGGAAGGAAGGAAGGGAAGGAAGGAAGGAAGGAAGGAAGGAAGGAAGGAAGGAAGGAAGGGAAGGAAGGAAGGAAGGAAGGAAGGAAAGGAAGGAAGGGAAAGAAGGGAAGGAAGGAAGGAAGGAAAGAAAGAAAGAAAGAAAGAAAGAAAGAAAGAAAGAAAGAAAGAAAGAAAGAAAGAAAGAGAAAGAAAGAAAGAAAAGAAAGAAAGAAAGGAAAGGGAGAAAGATTGTTGGATGGAGGTTGAATGCTGACCTGCCAGATCCATCTCCCTCAGGCCCTGGCACAAGAGGTGTCCGTTATCTGAACACTCTTCTTTTGAAGATGCTGCATGTCACAAGGTACATGAAAAGTAAGTTTATAAGAGCAGGTACATAAAATTAAATTTATTAAAGCACATTATGCACCACTCACTGCCTCTTGGGATCTGACACCCAGCAGGAGCACCGCACAACCCGTAAACCTAAACACTAGCCCCTGTGTCTAGCACTGTACAAGCCTCAAGAACAGGTTTCTCTGACCATGTATTCCCAAAATGAAAGGTGGCCAAGTCCAGATGCCAGGAAGATTTGTGAATGGAGTTGGGAACAACATGGCAGGAATGACCAGAGTGATAAAAACGCCAGAGGAAGACAAAGGATAAAATAATTACTCCATCAACGTCTTACTCTCATGACTACGATAGCCTTTGGTACAATAAAGCATCTGTTTCCCAGGGATTCCTAATATCCATTTAGCTTAAATCTCTTTGTATTAAGATTTATGGTTTTACATGAAGGAAGATAATATGAGGAAAAAAATGGAAATGTGTATGACTGGGTCACTTTGCTGTACAGTAGAAATTGACACAACATAGTTAATCAACTATACGTTAATAAAAATAATTAAATAAAAAGATTATGGTTTTAGAGGTACTCAAAATCAACTCAGCATTCAGAGTAAATACATATGTTGGCTAAGAAACATTTTGCAATATTAAACAATACACTTCCGTCTTAAAACTGCATTATTCTTAAGCTTAGATGTAACATGTACGGAATATTATCCCAAAACTTTTTTTTTTTTTTTTGTCTTTTTGCCATTTCTTGGGCCGCTCCCGTGGCATATGGAGGTTCCCAGGCTAGGGGTGGAATCGAAGCTGTAGCCACCGGCCTACGCCAGAGCCACAGCAACGAGGGATCCGAGCCGCGTCTGCTACCTACACCACAGCTCACGGCAATGCCGGATCCTTAACCCACTGAGCAAGGCCAGGGATAGAACCCGCAACCTCATGGTTCTTAGTCGGATTCATTAACCACTGCGCCACGATGGAAACTCCCCAAAACTTTATATTGGCAACTTGGTGGGCAGTGAACGCAAGAAATGTGAAGACATTTTCATACATATAGTTAATAAGATTTAATTACATCTTAAAAATTAAATAACCTCAAATAATTTTGACTAAAAGTTTGATATTAAGCAGTTTAAATTTTACTGTATATTTTAATTTTTCAAAGCAATATTGAATATTTTATAAGCCCACATTTTGGAGACACATGCAAAACAATCTTAATTTTTCAAAAGTTTACATTTTATGGAAATATAATTTACACTTTAATGTGCATTTTATTTAACTTACATTTTATGGAAATGTATTCTAATCTTGTACATTTTGACTAGAACTCTATTTTATATTTTAATCTGGTGGAGTCTATTTGTCAATGGAACACAAATAATATGAAAAAATTGGGGTGTAAAAGCATAAGCAATTATTCTGCTGAAATGAAGTCAAGAAAAATAAGTTCTATGGAATAAACACAAACTCATTTATGAATTATGCATCCAAATATTAGTGGTCCATTAACAAAATACCCAGACGAGAGCAATAATAATTAAATTCAGTTGCTAACCAGTACGGACTAACTTCCTTTGTTCAGTCCTAGTTCTTGCAATAACAGAAAAGACATCTAACCTTTACTGTACCTGACAAGCCCTCTGATATCTGAAGAAAGTGATCATGAACCCCTGAATCTACTCTTCCCCGGTCTAATTCGGGTTAAGTCTAAGGCTCCCCATCCTTCCTCCGTTTCGTCACTTCATTGCTATCAAAATTGAGAAGCCTTTCCGGAATATCTGCTATGTGTCGGACATTGTGCTACACACGGAGCATATAGAAATGAAAACAAGGGTTCTTTCTGTGGTACAACAGGATCAGCGGCATCTCTGCAGCACCAGGACACATGTTCAATCCCTGGCCCTACACAATGGGTTAAAGATCCAGCATGGCCACAGCTGCGGCATAAGTCGCAGCAGTGGCTCAGATCTAATCCCTGGCTGGGAGAACACCATATGCAGTGGGGTGGCTGAAAAAGAAAACAAAAAAAAAGAAAGGAAGGAAGGCATGTTGTTCCTGCTATAAAGGCATTGGATTTCAGCTAAGAAAATCTGTGGGCAACCTTCTTTGATTTTTGATACCTATTCCTTTTAAATGCCATGCCTACAACTAAACAGAATATCCTGGCATAAGACTACCCCTAGATACTGTCTTTGTTATTCATTCTATCATCAAGCAATAAAATATTGTCTGCTCAGGGTATATTGGGGGACTGGAGACCCTAAGATAGATGAAACAACGTCATACCCTTAAAAATTCAAGGTCAAATGCTCCAGGGATAGGCAAAATTACTAAATGATAAGTTCAATGACAGAGGCCAGTATAGGATGCTATGGATATTTTCTCCCAAGTTACAAATAATTTCATTTTACTCCATATCATCCTCAAGCTCCAACCTACATAGCCAACTTTCTTATATTTACTGCCATCATTTTCTTACCTCCCTGAAATTCCTCAATCCACTGAAATCTAACAGCTTGCCCACCCTCGGCTTACACTGTGTAAATGAGGTCACCAATCACCTCCTTTGCCATAAAACCAGCAGGCACTTTTGCTCCTTACTTTAATTAGCATGGACACGTGCTTCCTTCTCGAAGTAACTTCTTCCATTGGCTTCCTTAACACCTCATCCTTCTCGGTGTTTCTCCAACATTTCTGGCTAATCCTTCTCAGCCTCTTTCATGATTTCCTGTTATTCTGCTAATCTCTTAAATCTCAGTCCAATGTATGTTACCCACATACATGAACCATAAGTGTGCTTGATGATTGCCACCGAAGTATACTGGGTGATTGGAACCATAAACAGACTAGATATTGTCAAATCTATATCTGACCAAAACCTCACTTCTGAGTTATGACTTGTTTGTACATACATACGACTACCAATTCAACACCTCTTAGGTGTCATTGAGGCCCATTAAATTTAGGCTCAGCTAACCTTAATTTAAACTAAATTGCTCCTTAATCAGTTGTAGAAATATATGTAAAGATAATATATGTAGAGATAATACATCTGGTGGAAGCTACAAGTAGCTTATTTTTATTTCATTAGAAATATTCAGATAACTGCACATATTTGGGACCCATCCAATATGCCTACAGGGACTGTATTCTGGTCCTTGATTGTCCCTTTTTGTTGCAAAAATGTTCTTGGAAGAAGCGGACAATAACCAATGTCCCATTGGATAGAACAATCTATTCCTTTTTTCTCCATCTTTCTCTAGGGGTAGATCAAGAGAGAGGGAGATGGAAAAAGGGCATGAGAATAAAAGTTCATGGTTATCATGGACAGACAACAAAGGAGATGGTGGGAGAAAGCAATCTAAGGGGAGCCTTGGACTCAATGAACTGCAGGCAAGTCGAAGGGAAAACAGAGCTAAAGGTAACGTTGCCCATATGATTCTGAACTAAAGAAGTGTTTTAAAAATAGAGCCCTTCATTAAAAATGCAAAAGGATGCAAGATTTAGTGGAGATTAAAGTGATTTATTGTATCGGAGCAGCCCTGGCAGGTGTTTATTTATAGACAATTATACACATTTGTAACAGGAACAATAATAGCCTGTAAGAGAATGTGTCCCACAGAGTTGCTCCGGGCCCATTTATTCTGCTGTGATTTTTAGAGCACTGCTTTTCTCCTGGGCTAAGCCCATGGGCATGATGAGTGACAGGGGACCACTGGGGTTTCCAGGGACTTCCCTGATATACCCAACCCTCCCTCATAGCCTCTCTGACCGCTTTGGTTGGCCGCTACCATCTCTCTGGAACCTGGGAAAGAGCTGCCTTCCAGAATCTTGGCAATATGTTACCCCCTTTCAACCCAAGGGATGTGAAAGTGACTTGGAATTCTGTGGGATGTGGAGCTCAGAAGACATTATTTTAATAATAGCTGGTTAAGCATCTATCGACAACTGCGTGGCAAACACTCCATCACCAGTTTGGGATTCTAAGGTCTTTACTGCCACCAGTCTAGGTAGGGTTCCCTCTCTCTGACCTGGACTTCTTTATCAACCTTGTCTCACTGCTTCTTTTTCTTCTCTCCCATCCTCCCTGATACCTATCTCCAAAGAGGCAGAGCTAGCACTTCAAAGCATAACTCACGTTATGTGATAACTTTGCTTAAAATTCTCAGTGGCTTCAGACATCAACAAACAACAAGGATGACAAGCTACCATTGGCTGACCCAATACATTCCAGCCATACTGGACATTGTTTTTTGTTCTGGAAACTGCCTCGTTCATCTCTGAGACAGGGTAGTTGTTATTGCTCTGTCTGCATGGAGAGCACTATCTCTGGAGCTTTTCATGGCTGCTTTCTTGAAGCAGATGAGCATAATTTCAGCAATGAAAAGAATATCAGCACTTATCTCAGGCGAGCATTTCATGATGTATGTTATACTAAACACGGGAACTACCAGACATCATTAGGTGGGAAAGGGAGGTTTGGAAATAAAATAAATGCAGAGAACGCTATGTTTCATGACTAGAAGCCTGTCTCATTCAAAAAGCCATTTACGTTCAACCAGTACACACAGGACCAATCATTCCGTGAGAACGCATAAGCCCACAAGGGGGAAGTTGCTTTGTAAACTGAGATGACGAGCGGTGTTTGGACAGTGTCATGTTATTCATAACCCATCATCTATCCGTCCTCCCCAACACCCCGTACCAGGAGGAATAAGTCATAGAAGGGACAGCCAGAGAAAGACAAATATCAATATCATATGTATCACTTACATGCGGAATCTAATAAAAATAATACCAAAGAACTTATATAAAAGACAGAAACAGGAGTTCCTATGGTGGCTCAGCAGTGACGCATCTGACTAGTATCCATGACAATGCGGGTTCGATCCCTGGCCTCGCTCAGCAGGTTAAGGATCTGGCGTTGCCATGAGCTGTGGTATAGGTTGCATTGCAATTGCTCAGATCCCTCATGGCTGTGGCTGTGGCCTAGGCCAGCAGCTGCAGCTCCAATTCGACCCCTAGCCCGGGAAATTCCATATGCCACAAGACCAAAAAGTAAAAATTAAAAAAAAAAAAAAACAGAAACAAACTCACAGATGTCAAAACCAATCTTATGGTCACCATTGCGGGGAACGAAGAAGAGGGAGGCTGGGGCATAACACATACACGCCACTGTATAAAATAGATGATTAACAAGAACCTACTGTAAAGGAAAATCTACTCAATGGTTTGTAATAACCTACATGGGAAAAAATAATGGATATATTTATATGGATGGCAGATTTGCTTTGCTGTACACCTGATACTAATACAACATTGTTAAGTCAACTATACTCCAATAAAATTAAATTTAAAAAAAAAAGGAGGGTCAGCCCAGAGTTGGCTGAGAAACCACCACAGATGAGACCAAGAAGGAAGTCTTCTCACACGTAGGCAAATAAAAGTCCCTTCAACAAAGAAAAACTGTGAAACGGGCTGGGTGACACAGCGCCTGCCACTGAAAAGCAAAAACAAAGAAAGGGACCAGCATTTTCCTGGTGAGAAGCACAATACCTCTGTTCATGGAATGTGGCATCGAGCATGAAGAGAAGGAGGAAACATGGCATTTGTCCCAGAGGAAGATGAACCCACGCCAAGAGCCATGACTGTCTCTCCAGGCGGAAAGTGTCACCTTAGGAGCATTAGTGACCTCCCAGGCTGAACAGGATCCTGTCACAGCAAGGACAGGAAAGACGGCTGGTGGCCACTTCCTTTTTTGACCCTCACATTCTATAGCTTTTCATTTTTTTTTCCAGTTTTATGAAGAACAAATGGACGTATCTTCTGTATAAGTCTCCAGGAGAACAGCATGTGGTTTGATTTACACAGGTCCTAAAAGGATTACCACGATAGTTTAGTTTCATCCATCATCTCCTAGAGATGCAATGAAAGGAAAACAACTCTCACTGTGATAAGAACTCTTCAGATCTACCCTTTTTCTTTTTGTCTTTTTGGGGCCACAGTTGCATGCAGCATATGGAATTTCCCAGGGTAGGGGGTCGAATCAGAGCTGGAGCCCTGGCCTACGCCACAGCCACAGCCACAGCCACGTCAGATCTGAGCCATATCTTCAACCTACACCACAGCTCACGGCAACGCAGTGACGGGAACCCACCGGACTGCTCTCTTAACAACTTTCCTATATAACACACAGCAGTGTTAACTACAGCCGTCACGCCGTATGTCACAGCGCTGGTATCTATGTGTCTTATAACTGGATGTAGCTTTTCATTTGAAGTCAAAGCAGGAGAGAGAAAAGTCATTACAACTGAGCACCTGCTTTAAGCCAGGCGCTCTCGCTTGACAAGTATTTCCAGAGCTCCGAATATGTTTTTAGACACAGATGTAGGTGTGTCAATGTGCAAAACAGATAAAGAAGCCTGCCCTGAAAGGAGCTTCAATCATGGAAGGGGGAGGTATACAATGAACAAAAAACACAATAAAACAGTATATTTTCTTGTTCATTAGCAAGAGGCAGATGTTGCCTAAAAAGAACAAATAACACAGGGTAAGGAGAAGAGAGGTAGTTCCCGTTGTGGCTCAGCAGTAACAAACCCAATGAGTATCAGTGAGGACTCGGGTTCGATCCCTGGCCTTGCTCAGTGGGTTAAGGATCGGCGTTGCCATGAGCTGTGGTGTAGGTTTCAGACACGGCTTGGATCCGGAGTTGCAGTGGCTGTGGTACAGACTGGCACAGTTTGACCCCTAGCCTGGGAACTTTTGTAGGCTGCAGGTGCAGCCCTAAAAAAAAGCAAAAAAAAAAAAAAAAAAAAAAAAAAAGGAGGCAAGCATCCTGGGCAGGGAAGTGTACGTTTAAATTTGATAGTCACATTACATTTCATTGAGAAAGTGACATTTAAGCGAGGCCTTTGAAAAGGAGGGAAAATGACCCATGAGAGACTACAAGGAAAAGAGGAGCCAGGTGGCGGGACCAGTGAGGGCACAGGCCCCACGGTGGCAAAATGTCTGGGATTCAAGTGACAGTGTGGTTAGATCAGAGAGCGCAGGGGTTGGGGGGTGGAGAGATGAGGTCCGAGAGGAAACGAGGCACCGTTTCAAGCAGGACCTCGTAGGTCACGGTGAAGGTGTGGGCTTTTACTGAGTGAGGGCTACAGTCGGGTTCCGGGAAGTGACATGACCTGACTTAGGGTTTGAAGGATCTCCTTGTTTTCTCTGCTCTATGGGGGCAGACATGCAGATCCAAGGAGACCTGTACTGAAGCTACTGCAGTAACAGCTGTCAGAGATGTTGATGGCTTGGACCGTGGATGGTAGCTGTGGACTTAGTGAGCACGGCTGGATTTGGGTTGTTTTCTGAAGGTGGAATCAGCAACGTTTTCTCAGATACAAAACACGTAAGAGAAAGAAAGGAAGCAAAAGTGACTCCAAGGTTTTTGGCCTGAATAGCTGGAAGGCTAAAGGGGTCATCCATCGATACAGGCAAGGACGTGTGTGTGTGTGTGTGGAATCATTGAGGGGAAATGATCCGAAGTGTAGCTTTAGACATATTTTGAGATGAATCTTAGATGTTTCCATGAAGATGTTAAGCAGCTGTTTCTATGAGCCTGGAGTTGGAAGGCAGGTTCTGGGATAGAAATATAATTTTTACTTATTGGTTTCATTCATTCCTCCTCAAACCTTCAGGGTAGGTAATAATTCCTCTGGTGTTTCAAGGGGGTGGTGACTCACCCACCATCACAGAATTAAGAAAGGACAAACTCTTAAGTTTGGTTTCAAAATCTTGAGTCTGTTTCCACTTTAAGAATGCATTCTTTTGTATATTTTTTATTAGATTCCACATATTAGTAATCTTATGTTTGTCCTCTGTCTTACTTCACTTAGTATGATAATCTTAGGTCTGTTCATGTTGCTGCAAATGGCATTATTTCATCCTATTTTTATGGCACAAGGACCTACCGTATAGCAAAGGGAAATCTATTCAGTACTATGTGATAGCTTATATGGAATAATCTGAAAAAGAATATATATATATATATATGTGTGTGTGTGTGTGTGTGTGTGTATATATGATTCACTTTGCTGTACACTTGAAACTAGCACCTTGTCATTCAACTCTACTCCAGAAAAACTTTAAAAAATAAAATAACAAAGAAAGGACTAAATGGGATTTTGAATTCATGTCTGGCCTCCCAAAGCCCATGCTTTTGAAAGCTAATCCTTCCAGAAAAATCTGATCCCTTTTCCTCCTCTGTTTGTTCTTTCAGTTTTATCCCTGTGACCTGGTTTGTGTTAAGTTCAATGTGGAATCCTAGAGGGATTATGAAACCTAGCAAAGGCTGTACAGATCTCTCCTCCCTCTTAACAACTTGGTTAGGACTGAAGACAATCAGGAGACCCTCGACGATGCTGAACCTGAGATGGGGGCTTAGAACAGATGGACGAGAAGCAGTAAGAGAAGGGGACTCAAAAGTGAGCGGGTTGACAAAGTAGGGCATTGACAGTCATGACAACGTGAGGGATGTTCAACACATCAATACAGCCGCTCTCAGCTCCATCAGACCCATCGCTCCTACCTTATCACAGGTGAATTCAATGACATGTAGCCCAATGAGTGCCTGTGTGCACTAAGCGCGTGCACCACAGCGAGTGGACGTGTGTCCCTGTGGTGCATCATAAGGGTCCATGTGTGTGCTTTGTCCCCTATCAGACCCTTTGCATCTTGAAGATTAGTACCTTCTGTGCCTTACTCACCTGTGTAACTAGCATCCCGTCTAATGCCTGGCTTGGAGCACAAACAGGTTGGACACATGGATGAATGGATGACTAAAGTGATAGGTAAGAATTTGGTCCGACAACTTCCTGAGGGGATGGTCTGGAAAGAAGAAAAATAATTTGAATGAAAATTAAGCATCCCGTTATTCTGCTTCAACAAGAAGGGTAGCAGATTTCTGTGGACATACATTTGCATATCTTTTTCTTAAATAGGCAGGCCAATTTACATACATTTGTATGTTCCATTCAAAGAAACTTGCTGTCAGTATGTAAATTACTCAGCACATTAAGTTCTCCTTTTCTTCTCTCCATTTTTTTCCCCATTTTTACTGTTTCCCTTTCGTACTTAAATATGCATATTTTATGCAAATTTCCTTCATATTCCTTTCAATGTCATATATTATTTTTGATAAAATTATATAATTATATATGCATTATGGGTAGTTTCTGAACATTCTGGAAGATTAATTATAAATATCATCAGAGTCAGAGAGATGAGCATTTTGCGACCTCAGACAGATCACATAACATCTCCAAACTCCAATTTTTTCCATCTATAAAATAAGAATATTTGATGCCTACATTTCAAGTTGCAGTAAGAATAAATGTGAAAATGTGCATAAACTATGGTTGGGCACTTAGAAGGTACTCACTTAGTTGTAATTTTCCCCCAGCTTTCGAGTTCCGCGTTGTGGTTCATGCTCTAGCTACAAAAAAATTTTGCCGCCGTTGAGCCACAGAAATACCCTCTGACATCAGTTCAATGAATTATGTTTTTTGTTGAATTTACACATAGTACTACTGGCCTCTAATTCCAGACTAACCTCTGATTTTTGTTCTCTTTTTCTTTACTTTTCTTTTGTAGCTCCTCAAGCTGAAAACAGCAATTCGATTTTACTTGGTTCCAGCCTTTCGAAGTGTGCAGGACTCAAGGCAGGTAAAATGATTTTCATTCTCATTTAACAGAGACTGTGAGAGGGAGGTGAGGTTTTGGCTGTATTGCCAGCTATTTTTCTTTCACTAAAGCCTTCTTCCAAGCTCGCATCCATCGGGGCTGACATTTAAGGGCTGGGATGAGAGTAACGGTCTAGTTGCTCTTCGTCCTAATGTGCTGCAAACTTATACTGAGCTGCAGTGTTTTTTTGTTTTGTTTTGTTTTGCTTGTCTTTTGTCTTTTGTTGTTGTTGTTGTTGTTGCTATTTCTTGGGCCGCTCCCGTGGCATATGGAGGTTCCCAGGCTAGGGGTTGAATCGGAGCTGTAGCCACCGGCCTACGCCAGAGCCACAGCAACACGGGATCCGAGCCGCGTCTGCAACCTACACCACAGCTCACGGCAACGCCGGATCGTTAACCCACTGAGCAAGGGCAGGGACCGAACCCGCAACCTCATGGTTCCTAGTCGGATTCGTTAACCACTGCGCCACGACGGGAACTCCAGCTGCAGTGTTTTTATCTGGAACGTGGGGATAATAGTAGCTACCTTGGAGTGTATGATGAAGATTAAATGCGATAATGCACTTAGTGTGCTTAGCGTAATGCTTGGCATAATATTTGGAACTTTATTTTTGGCTGCACCCACAGCATATGAAAGTTCCCAGGCCACCAATCCAACACACAACCTGAGCCTTAGCAGTGACAATGCCAGATCCTTAACCTGCCACACCCCAAAAGAACTCTGTGTGGAATTATTTTTTAATGATGATGGTGGCGGTGGTGATAGTGATAGACTTTGCCTGGGGTCCACAACTATCGGAGGCAAATGCTGCTTTTACCCCCTAGGCATCTTCGCTAGCAGTTTCTACAGTTCTCCCATTTTTAAAAACCTGCATATTAGGGTGTAAAGCCTGACTCCTTCTGAAAAGTGAGAAAATCCCTCATTATAAGCTTCACAAGTGAAAGTTAAAAATAACCTTGCCAGTCAGGCACAGGAAAGACTCCATACAGAAGGCCGCACCCTCTCCCCCAAAATAGAAGCTCTGTTCAGGGGCAGGGCTGGCCCCCAGTCAGTAGCCAAGCAGGGTGCACAGTGGTTGTACTGGTTTCCTAGGGCAGGCATATGCCCATAACCACAAGTGGAGGAGCTTAAGGTGACAGACATTTCATTTCTCACAGTTTTGGAGGCCACATCCAAAACCAAGGTGTCTGCAGGACTGCACTTCCTCTGTAGGATCTCAGGAAGAACCCTTCCAAGTGTCTGGTGGGTGACTTGTCGAAGTATCACTCCAATATCACCACAGATTGTCCTGGAATCCAGACAATATCTGATGGGCAGCGTAGGTACCTGATGTTGTAGAGAAACTTCTTCTTTCCCTTGGTTTCACGTTTCCACATGGAGGGCTTCCTTACTGAAGTTCTGCTGTCCTCTCCTGATCCCTCATCCTTCCATATGGGGAAGAGCGTCTTGTGTAACTGGGAGCTGGGGAAATAAACTGGGCATGTATTGATTGCTTGAGCATTTTCCCTTTATTCTCTGTCCTTTGGGATGTGTCAGGCCACAGAAAGCATGCATTTCCTTTGGCTTGTCCATATTGTAAGTTTTATAGAGGCAAGGCCTGCTGTGTTTATGACTGGATGGTAAGCTTTTCTAATATATTTATTATTCCTATTATTATTACTACTATATTATTATTATTATTATATTATTATTACTAATTATCAGGCCTCCTCAAAACCTAATATGAGCCTGCTGATCCTCAGGTTTGGAGGTTCAGCAACACAAAGCCCTATAAATTAAAACATAACACAAATCCAAACAGAAGACCTTCCTGAGATGCCTGATGGAAATAGAGAACCACCATTTAGGGATGTCCTACCACACCAGGACTCCCAGAATACAGAGAGATAATGCCCCACTGAAGATGAGTTCACAAGCCAAACAGATGACAATGACAATTATGATAGTTCTAACAGAACTAACAGTTTTGAACAAGTCCTATGTGCCAGGCTCTTTCTAATTATTTTAATTATGACATTAATGCAGTTTTACATTTGAGGAAAGTCCGGCATAAAGCATTTATGTAACTCATCAAGATCACTCAGCTAACAAACAGTAAAGTTAAGATTCAGACCCATGCATTCTGGCCTCGTAATGTGTATACTTAATCCTTTGCTAAACTTCTTCTCCATATACCAGGCAAACCAACCATGACAATGTCAGAAGACAAAGCAACTTGGCTTAGAACACCAAGCATTTCAAATAATAGAAACGTAAAATTGGAAGTGTAAATATGGGTTGAATGATTACAGACATAAAGGAAGAAATTGAAAACATAAGAAAAGAACACTGGGAAAGAAAGAACAGACACAGAGAACTACCATAAATGAACAAAGCACTTGTTGAAACTGAAAACTCAATGGACAAGTTAAATAATAAATTGAATGCAACTATTCTTTAGAGAGACCCAGGTAATGGGAAAATAGAACCAATAGATATTTTCTTTGGTTCTATTTTCCCATTACCTGGGTCTCTCTAAAGAATTTGTTGTAACTGTGAAAATACCCACAGTTCAGCAGAGAGTACAAAAGAGATGGGAATTAGATAGATGACATGGTTGCAACATGTATCTATTATTAATTTCACAAAGGAAAAAAACAGGTAAATAGAGACTGTCTGTATATATTAATATCTGAGAATTTTCCAGAATTTTAGAAAAGCATGAAAGTTCACACTGAGAATAACAATGACAATAGGATAAATAGAAGCCAGTATGAGTCTAGACATTTTAGTGAAAAATGCAGAAAGCCAAAGAGGAAGAAGAGGTCCTGGAAGCAATCAGGGAGAACAAAAAATGACTATCTAGGAAAGAAGAGATAGCAGACCAGCAATAGCTTCTCCAAGAGCAACATTAGAAACCAATAAACAATAAATGACACCATCAACATTTTGAGGGGAAACACCTGTCAGCCTAGACTTCTATACCCACTTAAACTTGCACTCAAGAAGGAGAGTGTATCAAGTTATAAAACAAAATTTGAGAGAGGCAACTCCTAAGAGACGTCCCCACTGAAAGAACCCTAAAGGGTGTTCTACATGAAGAAGGCCACTAAACCCAGAAGGAACACACATGCTGCAAAAGGAAACATGTAAGGTGAAAGATAAATTACTGGATGAATTAAAGAAGTCTGAGGTTCTCACATTATCCCGAAAGAGGGGAGGAGAGCCACTGATGGTCATAGCCTGTGCTAAAATATACTTTAAAAAAAAAAAAAGGAAAAAAAGAAAACTTTGTATCAGAAAAAAAGCAAAGTACTGCAATCACTTCACTTAAAGTAAGCTTTGAGTTTTCACAGATTCAAAATAATCTTCATGCAGGAATAAGGCATCTAAACAAAGAATGTCCCATCTGAGAATGGACCATAAGGGGTCAAAACGTGTCTAATAGCACTGGAATATAATATCAGATGTCATGGAATATTGCTTTCGAGCTAAATATCTGCCTTGTGTATTCAAGGGCATTGCGCTGCCATAAGCAAAACTCTCAATTATCAAAGACTCCCGACAACAAAAATTTATTTCTCACCCTAGCAATAAAGCAATTTTCACTTTGAAAAGGAAAAGCATGTTTGATCCCAGATGTCAGAGAGAGAGAGAGAGCTGTTACATGGTCACAGAATCCAGAAACCAGGTTTGATCCATGGTCACGGCACAGTGACGTGTCCACTCCAGCTAGTCTATTGGGAGCTTCCTAACTTCACATTGTCCAGTCTCATGAACCAAGTGCTCTGCCTCCAGCCCCTTTGCAAAGAACACACAGTAGGTTCATGTCTCAACATTTAAACCCGATCCATTGTGTAGCTGTCAGGCTGGAGGCCAATGAAACCGTTTTGACTTTGAACTTCTGGCCAGTTGTGGGCCTAGGGTGGGGTCTCCACAGGCGCAGAGTAAAACCAGATGGTATGAGCAGAGACGTAGCAAGGGAGATGCAAGGTCTTAGGCAGCAGAATGAAATGATTATTTGCAGTCTTCTCAGGAACTTTCTTCTCTCTTTAAAATTGGAGTCAGAGACACTAAGGATTATAAAGGACCAGACTTTTTAAAAGAACAATACGGGAATTCTTGTTGTGGCTCAGCAGGTTAAGAACCCCACATAGCATCGATGAGGATGTGGGTTTGATCCCTGGCCTCAATCAGTGGGTTAAGGATCTGGCATTGCCACAAGCTTTGGTGTAGGTCACAGGTACAGCTTGGATCCCATGTTGCTGTGACTGTGGCGTAGGCCAGCAAGTGCAGCTCCAATTTGACCCTTAGCCTGGGAACATCCATATGCCACAGATGCGGCTTTAAAAAAAAAAGCAACAAGAACAAAATGGCTTTCTAACCTTGTTTTCCTGCTCACAGTGTCCTGTGGATTTCTGGGACAGGCCATCCATTCCTTCCAAGGCTTTCGGAGCATCTGGCGGGATTCAAGGCAGTAGCTGTTTTCCCTCCTGGAAAAGGTCAAATCATAAGAACATCCGCAGAGAAAAGACAGATCCCAGACTGAGCCTAGAATCCCAATCAGGCTGCCTGGATTGGTCATTTTCTCCCCTCCCCAGGAGTCATCTCACAGTTACACAGTGCTAGTGTTTCTCCCTTTACCGTGTCCGACCCTGCATTAAGTCAGCACTTTTTCATCTTTGGGGAATGCAGCCGATGCTTTCTGAAGTACCTTTCCACAGTTACCTGGCATTTGACTTCCTATCACCTAGGTCTGTGTGGCTTTTATTTTTACCAGACAGCAATAGTCTCTCGTGTCAATTGCTAGAAAGAGCAGAACGTTCACAGATGTGAACAAGTCATTCCCCTTCCTGTGCTTCATTTCCTCACCTGTAAAGTGGACGGTGAGTGGAGTGCGATGACTGCTAGGATCCCTGCCGGCATCAGCACTGTGCTTCCAGGTCTCTCAGCAGAACTCCCCGGGCCATCGAGACTTTTGTTTGTCCATCAGCTGATTTCTGGAAGTTGGCTCACACTTAGTCATTCCTCTCCACACTCTCTTACAAGACTGAGAAATCCCAGACAATAACAATAATAATAATGGCTCAGGCTTTCGTAGATGTTCTGTGCTTTGAACCGTACAAAGCATATTAACACATTAACTCTGCTCTTTGTAACAACTGCGTGACTTGCAAACCACTAACTGAGCTGTACAGATGGAGAAGCTGAGGATCAGAGAGATTCAGGGACACTTTAGAAGCTACCCAGCTATGGAGTTCCTGTTGTGGCTCAGTGGATAAAGGACCTGATGTTGTCTCTGTAAGGATGTGGGTTCAATCCCTGGCCTTGCTTAGTGGGTTAAATATCCAGCATGGCCATTAGCAGTGGTGTAGGTCACAGCTGCAGCTCCGATTTGACCCCTTCCCTGGTCCAAGAGCTTCCATATGCTGCAGGTGGGGCTATAAAAAGAAAAAAAAAATCTACCCTACTGAACATTGGTTTCAGAATTCAGACCCAGGTCCTGTGGCTTCTGGGCCCACAGCCCTATCATCTCTAACAGATGATCTCTTTCTCAAAGCTAGATTCTGGCCTCATGAATGTCAGCGTCTCTTGACCCCAGATAGTTCCTGGAATAGAGCAAGGGCAAAATAAATATTTCACTAATTAACTAAAATCAGAGTTATGTTGCCCCAGAAATGACAGGGGGTAATTAATACCTATGCTTCCTTACCACTGGTACCACTGGGCACACAGCAGCCTAGCTCCTCTGCTTCTTGGAGTCCAACCTCACCCTGCAGCTTTCAAGACTCAGGCCAAAGGCCACTTCCTCCAAAACCACATCCCCGATGGCTCTTGACAGTGTGTCTTTCTCCTGCTTCTGAAATCATTCAGTAGGCTCTCCCTGTTCATCTTGCATTTGATGTTCCGACACATGTGGAGTTAATCCCAGTCTCCTGGAAAGAGCAGCTACCAGAGAAGAGGAAGTCAAGCTCAAGTCCAGATTCTGTCCCTCCCTGGCAGCATGGACTTGAGTATCCCTTCGACTCTCAAGCTGGTCCTTCCTCTGCAGAATGGCAATCATAGAAGCCCCATCTCCCTCTTAAGTCTTCTGGGAAGACAAAATCAACACAGGATCAATCATACCCAACACTTGGTCAAAAACGCCTACCCCAGAATGTATCTTAGTAGATATTGGACTTGATGTTGCAGCTGTTCTTTGAAAGCACGGTGCACATTTAAAATACCGCTCTTGATTGGAGCCCAATTCTTTCGTGCCCCCACAAAATATGCACAAGCCCTGAGAAAACAGGAACCCTGGCGTCTCTCTTTCATCACAGCCCATGTTCAAACATTCATTATCTTTCATCTAGATTACTCAAATAGCTGCTGAACTATTTTCCTCAAATTCTCTTCTCCAAATTATCCTCCACAATCAATCAAATGGATCTATATCTATTCCACTAAAAAAAAAAAAAAGGCTACCAGTTTTCCTCATTGCATGAGAGAGGAAAAACAAATTGGCATGTCACATAAGGTTCTCCATGAATTTACCTCCCAGCCTGATCTCTTACCATTTCCAAACCCCACATCCCAGGGTCTATTCCCCTTAAGGTTTATCTTACATGATGCCCCTTGAACATGGGATTCCCCACTAGCTCTCTAGACTGGCCTTGTGGTCTAGAGCTCACCATACCATCTTCTGCTTCTTCTACAGGGAACGCAGTACCACTTACCCCAGCCAAGCCAATCCCCAAACATGCAGCCTAGTTTGGAATGCCCCCCCCCAACCTCATCCTCAAGACCCCACTCAAATGTCACTTTCTAGGAATGTATTTCCTGACTCTCCCAATCAGAATCAATTGAGCCCTGAGTGTTCCATCAATACTTGGAGCTCACTTTGACTATAGCACCAGTCACATGCAATATGGGTGTTTAATGCCATCTTCACCACCCCAGTATGTGTACTATGAGTCTCTACAAGAAAGAAGCCTCCAGTTCATCTTTACTTTCCCATCTCCTAACTCACAGAAAGCATTAAGAATAATCATTAAAGGAAGTTCCCACTGTGGTTCAGTGGGTTACAAACCCAATTAGTATCCATGAGAACGTGGGTTTGATCCCTGGCCTCACTCAGTGGGTTAAGGATCCAGTGTTGCCACAAGCTGTGGCGTAGATCGTGGATGTGGCTCAGATCTGAGCCATGAGCTGTGGTGTAGGTTGCATATGTAGCTCGGATCTGGTGTTTCTGTGGCTGTGGCGCAAGCCGGCAGCTACAGCTCCAATTCGATCCCTAGCCTGGGAACTTACATATGCTGCAAGCGCAGCCCTTAAAAGACAAAAAAAAAAAAAAAAAAAAAAAAAAAAAGAAGGAAAAGCCTAACGGGACTGCATGCTTCACTGCCTCAGAGCAAAGAAGGGCAAGCATTTTCTCTGCCAGCTCCTTCCTGCCCCCTGTTTCTCACTGATCCAAGTTCACCCCATAGGCTGTCAATTGTACCATGGTGCTTGGCTATGTTACCTGGCTTTTCCTGCAAGCCCCTTAGGAAGCCAGAGCCTCTTGGGTCTAGGGAAGTCAGATCTTGGCGCTGGTGTTCCCACTGTCCTCACCACTGGGGAGTCTTTGCAGGCCATACTGAAGCCTAGCCCTTGTCCCCAGAGAAGGCAACAGTAGGACCCAGCAATTTAGGCAGCAATCAGTCTTTGCCACTGCAGGAACTGGAGGAGCCAAAGTCAGGAAAAGGGCAAATAACTGAAAGCACCAAGCAGTTCAGCAGAAGGACATATACGGAATCCACTAAAAATTAATTAATAATAAACAGCAGCTGAAATGTACTAAGCATTGACATTGGACCAGACTCAAATCAATATTGCACTCAGGGGCCACAATGGTGAGCCAGAAAAAAAAGAAAACATAAAAACACAGTCTAGCTTCGTAAACAGTCTGGCAGGAAAACAGACATTAATCAAACAACTGCCAAGTAAATGAAAAACGGCGAACGTGAAAAGCACAACCAAGAAAATGTTATGCCGTCTTTTCAGAGGCTGGGGTAAGAGATGTTAAGCCCATCAGGGGCCTGGGAAGAGACTCTCTGAGGATAAAACGATGAAGTGAGATAGTGAGGATGAAAAGGAGGGATGGAGGTGACCAGAGGGACAGAGGAACCGCCAACAGAGGGGCGAGGGTGGGCAGAGGCCCACTGGCAGTGAGGAGCCGATGTTCAGAGAACGCTGTCAAAGAGGACGCTTCAGGTCAGGTGAGGCTGGGCAAAGGGGGGCCCTGGAGTCCATTCTGGGTTTTCTGTTCTAACCATAAGCGCCATAGGAAGATACCACAGGGGTTTAGTAGATTGGTTGTGTATTAAATACCAGCCTAGTATCACCAAGAGATTTTGCTGACAGTGGTAAAGAAAATAAACAAAATAGAAAAGGACTAAGATGAGTTCCCGTCGGTGGCACAGTGGTTAACGAATCCAACTAGGAACCATGAGGTTTCAGGTTCAATCCCTGGCCTTGCTCAGTGGGTTAAGCATCCGGTGTTGCCCTGAGCTGTGGTGTAGGTCGCAGATGCGGCTCGGGTCTCGTGTTGCTGTGGCTGTGGTGTAGGCCAGCAGCTACAGCTCCAATTAGACCCCTAGCCTGGGAACTTCCATATGCCACAGGAGCAGCCCTAGAAAAGGCAAAAAGAAAAAAAAAAAAAAAAGAAAGGAAGGAAGGAAGGAAGAAAAGGACTAAGAAAAGCCAATTAAAAAGCTATTGAGAGTTCCAGCTGTAGAGCAGTGGGTTAAGGATCTGGCGTTGTCTCTGCAGTGGCTCTGGTCACTGCTGAGGTTTGGGTTCGATCCCTGGCCTGGGAACTTCTGTATGCCGCAGACGTGGCCAAAAAAGAAAAAAAGCAAAGAAGCTCTTGTAGCTTGGACTGAGGAAGTTAAGAGTGGAGTTGAAAGGAGAAGTAGAAGGATTGGAGAGATGGGTAAATGTGGCAGAAGCCATCTTATAATAGCCAATGAGACCAAGCTGGAGAAGGATTAGAGTCAAACGTTCCAATAACCTGAGTTTACACCGAGACGCGTGTGCCTGAACCTATGGGTTATCCGTGGCTTCAATTGTTTTTCTTTGGAGTCCATCACTTCACTCTTTCTCAATCCGATGCCTTTTCATATACTCTTCTGAAACCTAGTGAAGCGCTTTCTCCTCTCGGCCAGGTGTCCCCGGCACAAGAGCAAGGTAATATCTGTAAATGGAAAGGTGCTTTTTTCATCCCTCTCCTGTAATGTTTAGCAATATGCTGAGGTGAATGCCTGCATGCGTTTCTGTTTACACAGTTTTAAAAATAAAAATGGTAAGAATTTTTTTTCTTTTTCTTTTTTAGGGCCATACCCATGGCATATGGAAGGCCCCAGGCTAGGGGTCGAATTGGAGCTACAGTTGCCAGCCTACACCACAGCCACAGCAATGCAGGATCTGAGCTGCGTCTGTGACCTACACCACAGCTCATGGCAATGCCAGATCCCCAACCCACTGAGCAAGGCCAGGAATCAAACCTGAGTCCTCATGGATACCAGTCGGATGCATTTCTGCTGCGCCACGACAGGAACTCCCTGGTGAGAATATTAATATTGAACAATATCATCTCAATTTTCTAGTTTGGATGGAGAGAGTCATCTCTCTTCTTGAGGATCTTTGCCTGGGTCTGCAAAGCACAGGACAGGAGGCGAAAGAGACGCCATTTACAGGTTGCATGAAAGAAAGATGCTTTTTTTAAATTTAGTTTTATTTTTTATTAAAGTATAGTTGATTTACTGTGTTGTATAAATTTATGCTGTATAGCAAAGTGTACACACTCATACACATTCTTTTTCTCATACTACCTTCCATCATGTTCTATCCCAACAGATTCAATATGGTTCCCTGTGCTGTACAGTAGGACCTCGTGGTTTATTCATTCTAGATATAATGGTTTGCATCTACCAACCCCAAACTCCCAGTCCATTCCTCTTCCTCCACTTTGGCAGCCAGAAGTCTGTTCCCTATGTCCATGAGTCTATCTCTGTTTTGTAGATAGGTTCATTTTTGCCATATGTTAGATTCCACCTGCAAGTGAGCTCATGTGGCATTTGTCTTTTATCTTTCTGATTTATTTCACTTAGTATGAGACTCTCTAGTTGCATCCATGTTTCTGCAAATGCCGCTATTTTGTTCTTTTTATGGATGGGTAGTATTTGAATATATATATATTTGTACCACATCTTCTTAATCCATTCATCTGTCGATAGATATTTAGGTGGTGTCCATGTCTTGGCTGTTGTGAATAGCGCTGTGACAAACACAGGGGTGCATGTATTATTGAGAATTATAGTTTTATCTGGCTATAGGCCCAGGAGTAGGATTGCTGGGTCCTATGGTGACTCTATATTTATTTTTCTGAGGAGGGGCAAGACACCTAATGTCACTTCTTCCTTGTCCCCATCTTTATAAAGACAATCTGCTATATTCACCCAGTTGTTTTATGAGCCAGTGCACGTTTCCTTTTCTGAGAGTAAGTCTCTTAAAACAAGGATCATTATTATTAACACAGTGGAAAATTGTACAAAGACTACTGAGTGCAGTGCAATGTTTTGTAGTATAGAATTTTTTTTTCCGCTGCAACAGGAAATATGATATTATTTTTTAGGGCAGTAACACTCGTGGTAGAGAAAAATTCATTAAACTTTCTTATAAAATACAATGATGATAAGAAAAGATAAAATATAAAGTGGTGTGGATGATATGAAATATTAAACTTGTGTGAAATATCCACCTAAAATCTCATCAGAATTCTAATAGACAACTGGACCTTGCTTCTCTCAGGATTAACGTTTATTTCGGAGTGGATTTTATGCTTGAATTGGCCACACACAATTTCAGACAGATACTTTTTAATGAGGCTCTTTTCAAAGTTTTAATAGTTACCACAAGTAAAAATGGCCTTTGTGTGAGCAGGTGATAATAAAATGCGAAACTATTTTAAAACCATTGAAAATTTGCCACAGTCGAAATTAAATATTCGGAATCCAAACCATCTTTCTCCTATTTTATTGACAAATGTACAGGGAAAATTTCCTGCGGTAATGCGAATGGATTTCAAATGCAATCAAACATTTTCATATGGAGTATCTCAAAACATGGCACGCGCTCGCTCGCTTTGGAGGCATACATGAATGGGTAAGGCAATTATCTTGTGCAGCTAGTTTAGACTAAAGTAGTGTGAAAGAACTATCACTAAAAGAAGACATCAACAGCAAGTCAGAAGCATCCAGTAACTGTGAAAACAGAGCCTTTGGGCTCATGCCTGGACCTGTACTTTGCAGAAGCTGCCTCTCCGCTTTCCCTCTGAACTGGTCTACAGGCTGTGCTTCTAGGGACCCTGGAACATGAACTTCCCCCTCAACTCTGCTGATGTCCTGTCCACGAAAGGCACAAGAGTGCTCCCCTGGCCATGTTTCACATTTAACAGAACGAGAAGAACCAAGTGTCGCATATTCTGATCAGTGTCTTCAGTGGCCCCACGGACCTCTGTAACCAGCCCCCACTTTTCATCAAAAGCTCCCATGAGTCTATGAAGCCAATCATCATCAGACCTGGGACCCAGAGAAATAAGAAGCACAAAGGCGCTCCAGGAGCCCGCTCAAGTCACACCATGTTCTAGAAAGTTCTAGTTAAAGGAAGCTCCTCCACCCTCAGGATGAGGAAGACAAGAGTACGTGTGCCTGAGAGACTTGTAAACTCAGCATTGGTGCATCCTGTATGCTACCATCTTGAAGGCATGGTCATCAGTTCAAATAAACACACCCCAGAGCGTCCACAAAAGGTCGTATCTGTCATGCAATGGAATACAGCTCTGCCTTCTGAGCCCATCTAAGCGGTATGGTCATTTTAATTAGCAAGGACAAAACCGAGCTTTTAAATCTCCAAGTGAATATGAGTCACCAGAGAATTACATATGTTAGGTTGAAAATAATGCATAATAAATGTGCAATTGCCTCCAAATAACACCTCAGAAACAGATTATTAAAAATAAAGCTCACTCGCTCGTATTCCACTGTTCTTACCAGGTAAAGAGTTCAGTGTAATTCAACCAGTGGCTTTTGTTTGGTTAAACAGTCACCAAGTGGAAACTATTTTCATTGCAAATCCTATCAGCAATGGCCCTTCCAAATGTCTAAATATTTCTTTGAAGGGAAGAAACCTCCTCTGTTTCTTTTTTTTAACTTTGATTTTTCTGCAACAGGGGCAAAACTTTAAAATAGGAATCAGAAGAAATTTAATTCGTAATAATTCCTCAATCACCTTACATGTGGCTTTGGAAATGTCACTTCAAATCTGTGACTCAGTTTTCCATCTATAAACCAAAAACATGGGCTGAAATTTTACGTGAGGCCACACGACTCTCAAATTCTGGAATTTTTACCTGTATTTCCTCACATCGTTTGATCAGAGCAGACCCTTTTACTCAGGAACTCTTTTTCCCAGGTATAGAATGTCGTTCAGATTATCACTGCAAGTCAAGAAAATAATGACATAAAAAGATGCAAGCTTTAGGTAATAAAAGCAGGTTTGGGTGTTATTTATCTTGCATCTGGGCATGGTTGGCACATACTCAGTACTCAGTAGATATTTGATGAAACTGAAGGATTTGAACTAAGGAATCACCTTCCTTGATTGTTCCTGGGAGAATCTCTTTCCTTCTGTTTATTTTTTTATTTTGGTTTTGGTTTTGGAGAAGAGCTTCTGTGCTTGCCCTCCTCAGCACGAAAGCTGGGTGACAGAGAGGAATCACTAGAACATGCTTTACTTAGATCTTGGCAGCTTCACGGTAACCTTTCAGCAATACTGCACGGGGCTGCCTTTCCTGCTTGTCCCCTTAAAACAAGGCTGCACCCACGACATATGGAAGTTCCCAGGGTCAACTCGGAATTACAGCTGCCAACCTACACCACACCCACAAGGGATCCGAGCCGCATCTGAGACCTACACCACAGCTCACAGCAACACTGACTCTCCAACCCACTGAGCGAGGCCAGGAATCGAACCCACATCCTCATGGATACTAGTCGGATTCGTTTCCACTGAGCCATGATGGGAACTCCATAAACAATTCTTTAATGGACCATTCATTCCTGTCAGAAACACTGGTTAGGCAACGACCTTGAGTCAGAGACCTACATTCAAGGCAAGGGATACAGTGGTAAAGAAAATGAACCACAGTCCAGTTTGCATAGAGTTTATGTTCTAATGAAGAAAGACGGAGAAAAGTAGGTGACAAAGAAGATTCTCTGAAGTGGTGTCAAGATGAAAAAACTGAACCAGGAATAAGACGGATGGGGAAAGTGGGGGTGACAGGGCATTTCAGATGGCATGGCTCCCAAAAAAACACATTTTAGGGCAGATCATGTGGCAAAATAAAGGCTGTCAGTGGCAGACATGGGGCCCTGGAGACCAGACAGAAGTGGGCAAGCACCGAAGTCCTAACACAGGCAGGTCGTTTGGAAAGTTGAAGGCCAAAGGTAGGTCATTGTGGCCGTGGCGTCCTGGGCAAGGGGGAAAGAGATGAAAAGTTGAACATTCAAGTCTCAACGGGTTTGCTAACTAGTCGTGTGGAATCCAAGCATCTCATCGGCTCTCCAGAACTTACCTTCTAACTGCAAGTTCATGGTCTGCAGCATTGTGATTAGAGTCAACAATGCTGTACCATGTACTTCAAAGTTGCTAAGAGACTAGGTCTTAAATGCTCTCACCACCAAAAAAGAAATGATAATTATGTGATGTGGTAGAGATGTTAGCTCACACAGGCTAGAAATCAGATGGCCGTACATCAGGATACCCTGTCAACATGGGTTAACCTTACACATAACACAGGGTCAAAGGTCCAGTGTAGGAGAAAGAAGGAAGGAAGGAAGGAAAGAAGAAAGAAAAGAAGGAAGGAAGGAAGGAGGGAAGGAAGGAAGGAAAGAATTGATTCCGAGAATGAAAGATTAAAAAAAAAAATCTGGAGTTCCCGTCGTGGCGCAGTGGTTAACGAATCCGACTAGGAATCATGAGGTTGCGGGTTCGGTCCCTGCCCTTGCTCAGTGGGTTAACGATCTGGTGTTGCCGTGAGCTGTGGTGTAGGCTGCAGACGCGGCTTGGATCCCGAGTTGCTGTGGCTCTGGCGTAGGCCGGAGACTAGCTCCGATTGGACCCCTAGCCTGGGAACCTCCATGTGCCGCAGGAGCGGCCCAAGAAATAGCAAAAAGCTAAAAAAAAAAAAAAAAAAAAAAAAAAAAAAAAAAAAAAAAAAGTTTATTAAAAAAAAAACAAAAAAAACCAAAACAAAACAAAACAAGAAATCTAATCTGACCTCTTTGAACCTGAGTTTATCCCTGGTATTGGGCGTCATAACACTCTCCTCACAGACTTGCTCTAAGAAAGTCTTGCAGTCCCCATCCTCTGGGTTGTCAGATGAAATTCAAACTCCCAACCAAGCACCAAAAGTGGTCTTGACCTTGGGTCTAGCTGCCTCAATAGCTTCACTTTAGTCTGTTTCCCCTCGTTCACCTTTGACCCAAACACAATGTGTTCTTGCATTTCTCTGAATGGGTCGGCATTTTTCACTCGCTCATGCCTCCAGGGCTGCTCCCTTATCTGAAATACCCTCCGCCTCCTCCTTCTCCTCACTGACTTTTACTTGCTTGTCAAAACCTGGCTCAAGCAATTCCCTCCAATAACACGCTGAGCACGGCTGACCTAAGGTCACTAATTTATGGGTTTGTCTGTCCCTCTCTCCTGAACCTTCCTTAAGAAGACAAACATGTTTGCACACCATATTCCTGCATCACCTGGAACAAATCCGTGCTCAGCGATTGTTTAGTGGGTAATCCCCCTGTCGGCCGGGGTCCACTTGATGCAGAAAATATAGACACACCCAGCTCCCAAGGAGAAGTTCAAGTTCCCAGTGTTGGTCAAGGTAGGCTGGGTTATTCCATAATCACAAACATTCCTAAATCTCAACAGCTTAACACAAATAAGAATTATCTCTTACTCATGTGACAGTTCATCCCAGATCAGCAAGGGAGTCTGGTAATTACAGATCCTGGGACTCAAAAGGACAGAGGCTTCTTCTAAACATCTGATTCGCTGGTTATCGCCAAAGAGAGAAGTGAACTCTTGCTTGTCCGAAGGGATTTGGCTGGAGGATTCTCGAAGACTGGTTTTCTGATTTCCCATAAAGTGCTCAGTTTCCAGTTTGTCTAGAATTTCTTTGAGAACAGCTCCTTTGAATTTATTTCAAGAGCTAAGTGGGGTGGGAAAAAAAGGCCTATGCACACATTCACACACACGCAACACACATGTGCACCAAGGAGGACACACACACAATAATTAACAACTGTTTCTGAAATGTTACAAGAGCTTAAAATTCTTGCAGTCCTTCATGCCATCCACCAGGTTTTGGGACAGAAGTGATTTGCTGGTGTTCAGCCATCTGGGCAACTTTTACTTTAGAGTTAGGACTCGGGGCTATATCCACATAGCAGTTTCTTCACTATCCACCTAAAATAAATCTAATTCCATCAGTAGGGGGTGATGCTGGGCAAATCACTTAGCTTTTCTGAAACTCAATTTTGAAACTCAATCAATAGCATCAAGGCCATAATAATAATAATAGGAGCAACAGTTAATGTCCATTGAGCATCTATGCGTATGTTTTACCTCCCGCAGTTCCCACTCTCACACACACACACATTAACTAGTGTTATTATCCTATTTTGCAGAAAAGATAGCTAAAGCATAGAGAAGAGAAATTAAGTAATGGGGCCCAGGGCCACAATTAAGCCAAATTGAACTCAGGTCAAACTCCAGAACTGAGGCTCTTAATTCTAATTTCACACATCAGTGAAAGAGGACAATAGTGCCAAGAACCAGAATGGGTGAGTGCATTAAATGGAAATAAGTTGACGGAAAGTTAGTAAAACATAAAGAGGAATGGCCCGAGATTACTATGAACAGCTGAAGACAGGAATCGTGTTGCATTCCTCTGAGTGTTTCTTGGCATACAGTAGATACTCAATAAATGCTTGATGTATGCAATAAATGCCAATTCAGGTGATTCACCTGCCGTATCCCAGTGGCCACATGGGGTGCTACGGAAGCTTGCCTGCCTGACCAAAGTTGGTTCTGTTGAGGAAGAAGCACTTGAGTAGACTGTCACAATTTTAAGTGTGTATTTATTGAAAGAGCATTTTTAAACATAGCTAAATATGGATTTTAATAGATGGCACATTTGAATATATATGAGATAATTTCAGTGATATAAGTTGGGAAATATACATTCCCTAAAACTTTCAAAGTGGTACCATTTTGTACAGCTTTTCCACTCAGAGTCATCAGTGTCCATATTTTCCAGAAATATCTCCTCTGCCATCATAAGTATTGGTGTTGCATCATTTCATTCCCTAAAAGGGTGTCTGTTCTTGTCTTCTGGGTATTCTTCCAAGCTGCTTACCCTCATTCTTCAGGCTTTCATTCTGGCACTTTCTGGATTTTACCAGATGAAGTCCACAGAGATTGTAGACAACATCATGGAGATACAATATCAAAGGGTAGATTTGTTGTCCTTTGTTAATTTGAGGGTCAGGGACCAATGGGCCTCCTATGTAGGAACCCCCGTTCAAGGCTACCTCTCCATTCCAAGTCATCTCACCACGGGGACTTTCAGATAAATCTGGGTGGGATGGAGTGGGGTCTTTGGTGCTGGGCACATGGAGAACTCAAAACCATATCCTGCCTTCCAGCCATCAGCCTCACCAGGAACTGAAGCCAAAAAACTGAAGCTTTCTTTGTGATGACCTCCTTCCGGGTTCCACAGCCACAATGTCTAGACATTAGTTATTGGCAACCCCCCTGGGGTCTGTAAGGAATACACTTAAGTCTAATTAATCAATCTAATAGTGTGCACAGTTGTTAAAGAGTAACCACAGCTTTGATGAAGACAAAAGGCACCAGATGTCCCTTTTGATTGTAACTGGGGCTACTTCGACTCGCCCCTCCCTGTGCTTTCTTTCCCTCACCCAGTCTCTTGGGGTCCCCACTCATTGTCTAGCACACCCCCCATGCCCTTTCTCCTGTGATTGATTTAGAAGCCAGCACGTGAACTTCAAGGCCTCTGCCAATACTGAGCCCCATTCCTGAATCGTCTAGATGCTTCACTGGAGGCTCGATAAGTCCTCCGTTTCCTCATCTGTACTATGGGGAAATAGCGTCCACCGCACAGGGTTCTTGTGTGGATTCAACACGTTGAAGTAAGTGGACGTTCTGGGTTCACACTGAGTAGGTGTAGTTTCCGCCCTTCCTTCTCTTCCTCTTGCCTTCTCCATCTTCCTTCTGTACATCCTTCCTCTTCCCCTTTTACACCTTGTTCTTTTGAAAACATTTTCCAACTTTCCTCTCTCTTTCCCTTCCTGCTTCCTTTCCCCCATTCTTTCCTCTTCTTTCCCAAGCTTCCTCTTTGGCTCGCCCTCTCCTTTTGCCACCCGAAGCCATCACAGGCACGGGAGATCGGAGACGTCTCTGGATGTCTGGCAAGGCTGGCAAATTTGTAAAATGCAAGAATAGCCCTGGAAGTGGCAAAGGATGAAGGTGTTTGTTGTTACCATGAGACTATCATTCTCTCACTCTCTTGGCTGGGTGAGGAATACACGCTGACCCAAGAAATTAAGGCGTTCAAGAGAAAAGACCTCTCCTATTTGATCTCTCCTGTTTTGCATCTTGAAGTAATTGTCACTATAGAAAAGAGGATATGACCAACTGTGATACTTGGAAAGTTTCAAATATCTGAGCATGTTGAATTAGTTCTCAGTGACATATATGACCTTGACTGAACTACAAGTAAAGGGTTTGGTTTTTTTGTGTTATTTATTTATTTATTTTTGAGACCTGCTACAGCTACCTGCGAATCAGTCTCTTCTTTCTGCCTGAGTGATAATCCCGTAGTTTTCTCTTATCACAACAGTAGAGTCTGGAGAGGTGAGCCTGGTGTTCACTTCCCAGCCTCCCTTGCAGCTTACATGGTCAAGTTCTAGTTCTTGCCAATGACATCTAAATAGAGTCTATATGGGAAGTAAAGAGATATTTGAGTTTGCAAAATTCTGGGAGCAAGTAGCTTAAGTGACATGGTCAAGGATTACTCCTCTAAGGAGGTGACTTTTTTTTTAAGGGCCACACCTGTGGCATATGGAAGTTCCCAGGCTAGGGGTCGAATCAGAGTTGCAGTTGGCAGCCTACACCACAGCCACAGCAGCACCAGATCCAAGCCACATTGCCACAGCTTGTGGCAATGCCAGATCCTGAACCCACTGAGAGAGGCCAGGGATTGAACCTGCATCCTCAGGGATACTGTGTCAGGTTCTTAACCCACTGAGCCACAATGGGAACTCCAGCAGGTGACTTCTGAGTGAGGCCAGAATGAGGCAGGCAAACAGTGATCTGAAAAACACTCTTGACAGGGAACATCAAGTGCTGGTGAACAGTTTAACTTTCTTTCTTGGCTAATAATTGAACTTCAGGGCCTATCTGTCTTTCAAAGTCTGGTGCCTGCATCTCCACATATCTTCACAGTTTATATCTATTTATTCATCAAGGAATGAATGAATGATTTGCAATAAGTAAAAATATTCCTAAAAACAACAGGAATCTAGTGAACAAGTCTAAACTAAGTATTATATCTCATTTATATGATGCTCCTACCCCCAAGTCAATTATGACTTTATTAAAATAAAAATTATCACTGGAACCACATAAGAGTTCTCCTTCCTATTATATTATGAATTAAATATAAAGAAATACTTGTCTGTCAGTCTGATTACTGTGCATCTGGAGGTTGTTTTTTCATTATTATGGCTTTGTTTTGGTTTTAGTTTTGAGAAACTTCTGGTTTACTGAAGCCATCAGATAGTGTATCAGTTATCTATTGCTACATAACAAATAGCCCCAAAAGTCAATATACATTTATTATCTCACAGTTTATGTGGATCACAAATTCAGGAGCAACTTAACCGAGTGATTCTGGCTCAGGGTCTCTCAGGAAGTTGCAGTCAAGCTCTCAGGTGGAGCTGCAGTTTCTGAAGTCTTGACTGGGGCAGGAAATTTTAGTCCCAAGGTGGTTCCCTTGAATGGCTAGAGGAGGCATCCATTCCTCAATCACCGATCACTGTTGGTAGGAGGCCTTACCTTCTGGGCTTCTCTATCAGGCTGCCTGAGTATCCTCACCACAGAGTGACTGGCTTCCCCAAGAGCAGACAATGCAAGAGAGGACAAGGCAGAATGATCGAGCCTTAGAAGTGACATGCCACTGCTGCACTCTGTTGGTCATGCAGACTAACTCTAATACAGTGTTGGAGGGGATTATGCAAGGGCATGAACTCCAAGAGGTGGGGATTATTGGGGATCATCTTGATCAGGGGACCACTGCAACAAGGAGGTAGCTGAATAGGGGTGAGAAGGAAGTGTAGAGTTTGCTAAAGAAAGATCTAAAAGGCACTATAAGACTATCTCTGTGGCCTATCCAAGATCCATACTCCACATGCTTCTTTGATCAGACCCCTTGGTCGCTGGGGGGCCCAGATCTTGGTTTATGGTTAAGCAAGGCATATAGTTCTAGAAGTTTTCCATGGAATTCTGGAAAGACTTTTTCATCTCTGACAAGAAGAAGGTGCTGAGGAGAAACTCTGAGCAATGCTCCTACTCCTGCGTCTACTTTTCCATGTGATATAAGAGAATGAATGCCTCGAGATGCTATAACTATCTTGTGACTGTGAAGAAAAGGCCAGAGGAATTCTAGAATACCAGCACAAAGCCCCTGATATAATTAGCTTCTACAAATCTCTACATCTACAATTCTTGTTGTAAGAAAAACAAACTCCTATTTGTTTGAGCCATCCTTATTTGGGTTTTGCCATTATTTGTAGTCAAAAGCATTTCTAATTTACAGAGGCTTCTAAGCTAGGCATAGGAGGGCAAAGAGAGCTTCTTGGAAAAAGTATCATCCATGTCAAGAGCAGAAGGATGAGTAGAAAAGGGGCTCTAGGCAAAGGGAATAGATAATCCATCGATTCAGAGAGAAGGGAGAGAAAGATACATCGGGGGAGATGAATGATTTGAGCGTAAGATGAGTAGCAGTTAAGAGGGGATGGAGAGGAGTGCCTGCCGTGGCTCAGGGGTAACAAACCTGACTAGTATCCAAGGGGATGTGGGTTCGATCCCTGGCTTCGCTCACTGAGTTAAGGATCCTGTGTTGCCATGAGCTGTGGTGTAGGTGGCAGACTCAGCTCAGATCCCTCCTTGCCATAGCTGTGGTGTAGGCCAGCAGCTGCGGTTGTGCTTTGACCCCTGGCCTGGGAACTTCCGTATGCCGCAGGTTCGGCCCTAAAAAGCACACACACACACACACACACACACACACAGATGGAGAAATATTTGTCTCCCAGCTTAAGACATGTGAGGGCAAAGCAATCATCACGATGTTTTAAGCAAGAGAGTGACTCGATTGGCCTGGGGGAAGGGGAGGTGGGCAAATGTTGACCTTTGGTAGATACTAAGTTTCAGTCAGGTTGGCAGGGGAGGAGGCTCCAAGACAGTTTTATCAGGATGTGCATATGGTTGACAATATTGCACTCTAAACCAGGACAATGCTGGGAAGGGAAATTTTTTTTTTTTTTTTTTAGGGCCACACCTCTGGCATGTGGAAGTTCCCAGGCTAGGGGTCTCATGAAGCTGCAGCTGTAGCCTACACCGCAGTCATGGTAATACCAGATCCAAGCCACATCTGCAACCTACGCAGCTTGCAACAACACCAGATCCTAACCCACTGAGCGAGGCCAGGGATCAAACCCGCATCATCACAGAGACAATGTCAGGTTCTTAACCCACTGAGCCACAATGGGAACTCCCTGGAAAGGTGAAATTTTTGTTATTTTTTTTCTACAATTTAAAAAAACAAAAAGAAGAGTGCCTCGATCAGAGTTTTAAATTTAGGATGATCACAGCAGTTGGAGAGAGACTTGCTCATTCTATTGAAATCATCTAGGTGAGAGAGGATGAAGCCAGAAATAAGGAAACAACAGTGGAGGTGGAGGAAAGAGAGGAACGTTGTGACTTACAGTGGTCAGTGGTGAACAGGTCTGGCTCCCTGAGCTTGTGCTGCGTATGGAGCCTGTGCGGTGTACAGCGCTCCGTACCAGATTCTTTATATGAATTACATTTAGCCTTCACAAAACCTGGCCAAGGTGTTATTTCCCCCCATATGATGAAAGTTCAAAAGAGTTCAGTAACTTGAGCAAAGTCACAGAGCTAGGACCTTGTAAAGTCACAACTCAAGGAGGCTTCCTGATACAAAAATCAACTCACTTCACTAAACCATGGCTTCCAGTAAAGACAATATTTAATGATTCCAGCAAGAATCTGAGGACCAGGCCCATCACTTCCAATTTTTTTTTTTTACATCAAACCCCGTTACAAAATCCACTTTGAATTGTGCCCAGTACATACAGTGTGTGTGCCCAGGACATGCAGCGTGTGTGTCTGTGTGTGTCGCTCATGCTTTTCAAATCTTCTTGATTCCAAATTGTACAGTGAAAGTTTAAATATCATGTTGGGAAGCAAGAACTGTCATATTAAACGGAATTTTGTTTTGTGAATCTCAGATAATGTAATGTCAAGAGTTTGATAAGATATTTTTTTAAATTTTATCAATTTTCCATTCTTAACTTCAGAGAGGGAGAATTTGGATGTAAAAGAATGCCTTTGTATAGAGTAGCAAGATATAATTATCCTTATGAACCTATTCCATATTAGCGTATTTTTAAATGCAAATTATGACCCACCAAGCTGATTCCACAACTCATGATTTGGTTGGAACCCACGGTGCAAAAAAAACACTGATCAGGAGGAGAGGTGGGACTTCCCCTGATTTCTGTGTATGTGGATCACATTTTGAGATAGGAATTTATGATATTTTCTTTTGTGCCTTCCTCTTTTCCCTTTCCTTCATTCAAGCCTTCTACATAGCACTTCATTCAAACCTCACTACAAATCAAAAAAGTATGAACAGGAGGCAAAAGCAGTCTTTCCAGTTTTTTCCACCTTTTGCTTTTATTAAAAAAAAAAAATTCCCAAAGAGAACATGAAAAATCAGATGGGTTTGGAAGAAACATAAATAAAGATTCCCACCAGACCAAAGGAGATCTTCCCACACTAGGGCAGAAGGAGAGAAAGGGAGAGACAGATAGAAAAGAGAGAGAGAGAGAGAAAGACTTTACACCCTAAATCATGGCTTCCCAGCAGTGCCATGCAAAGGATCCAGCACCCTGAAAAGGAGGAGCAATACGTTATGTCAAGCACATGGGACCAATAAGCAAACCTGTGAAATCTTTTCTGTCTGGGTTCAAAGGAAGCCACGCAGATGCTGCTGGTTCCATAGGGACCGTGTGATTAGGACCCAAAACTAACTCCCTCAGGGGTGACTTTTATGAATAGAAAGCCAAAGACCAGAGGGCATGAACGTTCCTAGATGCATACTTTCCTCGGCCCTCCACCCCCCTCCACCCACCTGGGCATTACCTAGAGCCTGGGACAATGGCATGTTCCTGGGATTAGGAGGGTACAGATAAAAGCCTCAAGAAGAATGCCATTGAAATGTCTTGCAAACTGGGTGAAAACAGAAATATCTTAATTTTTGAAAGGTGAAGAGATAACCAATGGAGAGAGATCTGTGTATGTGTGTGTGTGTGTGTGTGTGTGTGTGTGTATACAACTACATAAATACATATAAAATTACTTACGATGTTATCTACAAACTTTTTAGCCTAAATATTCTACATAGATCCCAAAGCTCTTCAGGAGGGAAACAGTAATAGGATGAAATATCATAAAATATAAGAAGTTTTCAGTATTAAAATAAGAATCAGGCAGGTTTTTTTTAAATGATTGGCTTTGGTTCCCACTGAGTCTGATCATTTTGTCTAAGACCGCTTACGTGTGTCAAATTAAAAAACGGGTATTAGGAGTTCCCGTCGTGGCGCAGTGGTTAACGAATCCGAGTAGGAACCATGAGGTTGCAGGTTCGATCCCTGGCCTCGCTCAGTGGGTTAAGGATCCGGCGTTGCCGTGAGCTGTGGTGTAGGTTGCAGACGCGGCTCGGATCCCGTGTTGCTGTGGCTCTGGCGTGGGCCGGTGGCTACAGCTCTGATTCAACCCCTAGCCTGGGAACCTCCATATGCCACGGGAGCAGCCCAAGAAATAGCAACAACAACAACAACAACAACAAAAGACAAAAAAAAAAAAAAAAAACCGGTATTAAACCATGGTCAAAAGAAAGTTTGGTGACATGGGTGAACTAGCTGGAAACCCTCTTATTTTTTTTCTTTTATTACTACTTCCTTTGGATATATTTTTTTTGGGGGGGTGAGGATGGGGGCTGTGCAGAAGTCCTCAGGCCAGGAATCGAACCCGCACCATAGCAGCAACGGAAGCCATGGAGGTGACAACACCAGATCATTAACCCTGCTGAGACATAAGAGAACTCCTAGGTAGTTTCTTTCTTTTATTTATTTATTTTTTTTTTTAGGGCTGCATCTGCAGCATATGGAAGTTCTCAGATTAGGGGTCAAATTGGATCTTCAGCTCCCAGCCTAAACCACAGCCACAGCAATGCCAGATTCGAGCCATGTCTGCGACCTTCACTGCAGTTCATGGCAACGCAGGATTCTTAACCCACTGAGCGAGGCCAGAGATGGAACCTGCATCCTCATGGATACTAGTCTGGTTCATAACCACTAAGCCACATGGGAACTCCCAGGTAGCTTCTTAATAGTTTCTCCAATGGGCTGTGTGCGTGTGTGTGTGTGTGTGTGTGTGTGCGCGCGCGCGCGCACGCATGCTTATTCCTGTTGTCTCTTCAGTAAGTGATGTCTTCGTAAGTGATGTCATAGTAAGCTCATATTCTAGTTAAACCAGAGACATGGGAATCATCGTTTTAGAAGCAGAAAACCATCTTTAAGTCTGTCTTCCTTGAAGATGTCTCCCTCTGCCTTGCCCAACTGATGATTCTGCATATAAACACGTTGTCTCAGAATTGCTTTCCTGCTGATGAGACTCTCTTCTTTCAGGGGCCAGAATCTAATTTAAACTAGTTCCTGTGACGATCCCAAATGTATACAGAATTCTCCCTCTCTTACATTGTAGGTGCAAAGAAAATACACCATAGGAGTAAAATAGACATTTCATGTATTTACTTGTATGTTGCACTGCGTTCCAGATGAAAGGTGAGGGCAAAGGTTTTCATCCATAGACCGTTTCCTTGGATGAAGCTTACTTTCCTTAGACACTGACTCTTCCTGGGCTTCTGTCACAGCAGTTAATGCCTTTGATACTTCCTAAGGGCAGTGCTTTTCACTACACCATACCCCTCCAGCCTTGTGGAGGCATAATTGAAAATAAAAATGGGGAGTTCCTGTCTTGGCTTAGCGAAACAAATCTGACTAGCATCCATGAGGACGAAGGTTCGATCTCTGACCTCGCTCAGTGGGTTAAGGATCTGGCGTTGCCTTGAGCTGTGGTGTAGGTCGCAGATGTGGCTCGGATCTGGCATTGCTGTGGCTGTGGTGTAGGCCGATGGCTACAACTCCCATTCTACCCCTAGCCTGGGAACCTCCATGTGCCACAGGTGCGGCCCTGAAAGGAGAAAAGAGAAGAAAAGAAAAGAAAAGAAAAGAAAAGAAAAGAAAAGAAAAGAAAAGAAAAGAGAAGAAAAACTGCATATATTCACAGCGTACAACTTGATGTTTTGCTGTACAATATGAATTAATCAAAATCAAGGAATTAACATATGCATCACCTCATAGAGTTGCCATTTCGCTTGTCTTTTTTTTTTTCTTCTTTGTATGTGAGGGAGATCCATTAAGGTCTATGCTCTTAGGAAATGTCACGCACTTTTCCTTTAAGGACTTCCAGCTTTGGAAGCTGCCTTGTCATAAACACCCTCCTTCCCTCTGGAAACAGGATCTCTCCGGTTTCAGATCCCCTTCCTGAACTGAGTCCATCTTTTCTTTACATGTGAATATTTTATATGTGGCCCGTGAGTGTGAGGGTGTCTATGGGTATTTTGCAAAGGGCACAACTCTTATTAAATTTTTGTTCACATGTTAATACAGTTAACCTCGGAAGTCAAAGCTGCATTGGAGACACTCAAGATGTCTGTTTCTTAAACACATCCACGACAACGGTGGCCAATGAGAGGCCGTAACATCGAAAAATATTTTCCAATCAGGCAAAAGGGTGTTTCCCCATTACTGCCACTACCCAGATGAAGTAGACTGCTACAATTAGTTGTTTTCTTTAAATCCAATATATGAGAAATCTGCTTTTTCACAAACTATAAAAATAGCGTCTATGACTTGAACTGAGCAAAACCTAAAAGAGCTTCTATCCAAACAGGCATTAGTTCTGCTACTTTCATCCACTAGGAATCATCCCTACCCCCCCCCCCCACCGCCCCAAAGTATAAGTCTCTCAGAAATCTCTCATTTCATTTGCATTGGAAAAGTCAAAATGTATTCGACCTTTTCATATCTATCAGTCCTATTTAAATTAGGCCAAATGTGTTGACTGCTTGTGGCAGCATTTTTAGTAAGCATGCAGAGGCTAGATTTATACAGTCTAAATTTAACTGCTGGAATTTTGCTATTGATGAGATCCTGGGCAAGTTACTCTGCCCACATGGAGTCTTGGTATCCTAGTCAGTAAAATGGGAATAATAAAAAATAGAGAAGGCTCTAACTCAGAGGAGTGATGGGATGATTAAATGAAATGCTTCTAAAGATGGCATAAAGGGAGAAGAGTGCCATCAATTGTTGCTAATATTATTATCTCTATGTACACTAGAGTCGCTAGAAACTGGGGGGTTGGACCCAAGGAAAATCAGTTTTCCCCTTCAGGGAGCTCAGTGCGTCATGGGAAGGGGTAAGAGACCAATGGGTAAACAAACGGGACACAGCTAAGCCCTGCAGTAACAGCCATACTAGAAAGATGCAGAACAGACTTTCAAACAACAGAAAAGGAAACCATTAAAACAACATTACTTAGGCACCGAAGGATGAAGGGAGTAGTGTTTTGAGGGAGGGATATGGGGGGAATAGAGGGAAATTCCAAAAGCAGGGAACTGTGTACAAAAAGATAGTATAGTGAGTTTGCAAACACAGTCCCTGGAACATAGTCAAGACCCAATCATAATAAATATGCAAGAAATTAAATGAAAGCATTATGAGAGGTCCAGTACAGTCTCAAAGCAGTGTGTTGACTTCTCCTGTTTTAAGCGGTAATCATTTGGTGGTTTGCATCTTCCAAAAAGCCTCTCAATATGTGTGCTGAGCCAGTGCCTGTCATTCAAAAACAGAATTTTGGGGGCTGAATGGCACTGTGTCATCCCAACAAGAAGGATAACATTTGAATCAAACTGTGTCATCCGTGCTCTTATTTTCAAACATGTCCTAACACCCGTGCAGCAAAGGAACTTTCAAAGGAGGAGTCAGTTGACCACATGCAATGTTTTCTCCCAGATCTGTTAGTTTCAGCCTCTGAGTTCATGAAATTCTCTGAGTTTCCTTCTGTAGCATGCTCTGCTCGTTCATCAGCCTGAGTCATTTTATCTGATTGGGTCCAATCTCCCCCTCCTTGGCACGCCTCCTTTTGCTGCTGAATAAATCATCCTGGGATACGTCCAGGAGGAAGATTTTTCAGAGGAAAGTTCCATCTGCATTCAACCCCTCATTTATTCAGGCTGAGTTCTCAGGCTCCCAAGGAGAAAGAATTGAGAAAATAAAGAGGTGTCTTCCACTGCCAAGTTTACTAATATGGTCATTAGCACAGATGACTTGGGGCTATGCCTGCCAAGAGAGGACAGAGCTCTCCATAGGTGCTGGCATGGGGTCCGCAGGAACCCACCTCCCTTCCCGATTTAGCCCTCTGCCTTGGTTGGGCTCCCTGGCTCAAGTCAAGATATTTATTACCCACCCCAGAGTTTCAGAAAAGCTGGCCAGGCAGAGTCCAAGGAATTTAGGAAGAGAGAAGCAAGTAGCATTTTTTCCTCAGGGGTGTAAAGCTTAACATCATTTCATTAAGGTCTAGATAACTGCAAAACTTTGCCCTTAACTTCCAGCCCCCCATGGAATAGGCCAGCTATACTGGGAGATCGTTAGAGTTAACAAATTAATTCATCTACAAACTGGGGTTGAAAACAGAATCAACCTTCTTTCAGTTTAAAATTGAGCACTGAATTCTGTCCCCTTTCTTGAAGGGTGTAGTTGTAGACGGCGACTCTAAAGGGCTGGGATTAAAGGGGTCTTTTCCAGGTTGTGTATGGCATCCCAAGAAGTCTGCTGTAAAGGGATCAGGGAACATGTTGAGTCTCCTTTGTGCTAGGTAGGATTCTATGTGCAAGGCAGTTGACCAGTTCTGTGTTTAAACTGAAACCTGTGTGTGTGGAAAAGAACGAATTAAAAAGGAAATCATGAAATCTCGGGTTTCTGGGACAGAGTGGACACAAATAACCCTGGAGATGGTGTGTGTGGTTGAGGAGGGGGTATAGAAAGCTAGGCTTTCCCCCTAGGCAGGTAAAGGGTGGGGACTTTCTTTTAGGGAACGCTGGGGACATGGTTCCCTCGTCGTCTGAGGGAATGGGGAGCCGGTCTTTGGGGCTTTCAGGGGACGCCATGGGGAGAAGCGAAAGCGCCCAGGGCCTGACGTCATTGGCCATCAGCTGACTGTGCTCTGGGCCCGGGCTCCACTAGCTGCAGCCGCAGTCGCGGTGGCGAAGGTGAAGGCCACCGCGGCTCCGCCACTTCCAGCCCGGCTCGGGACTGCGGCCGCCGCGCTCGCCCGGCGAACCCGGCGCCCGAAGCCCCTGCTCCGCCCAGCGCGGGCGCAGACACCACGCGCCCACTGTGTTGCGCCTGGGTCCGCCGGGAGCGCCGCTGGGCGCTTTGTCCCCAACTGCTTCTGGGAGCCTGATGGGCGGGAAATGCCTTCCCCACGCCCTCCTCCTGCTCCCCGACCCCTCCTGTAAGCTGGGAGAAACTAACTCCGGGGACCCTCGCATTCCAACACCTCGCACACTCCACCCCTCCGTTGGACGTAGCAAAGACTCAGGAAGCTGCTTGCCTCTACAACCGCGGCTTTGGGGGTGGAGGGGTCACGGGATAGATTTTGCTTTTAACCCGAAAGTTGGCTTTGCCTAAAGACTCTCCAGTGGGGAGAGCGAAAAAGAGACTATTTCATCGCACTGGGTTATTGGAGTCCGTGGGCAAAGCGGCCTACAAGTCCTGGCTCCGCACCTGCCAAGGACCAGAGCCAGTGCCGAAAAAAGAACAGCGGAGGAACCGGCCCGCGCGGCCAGCTGGAGCGCTGGCTCTCCGCGCCGGGGGACCGCCCGGGGCGCCCGCCCCAACCCGCGGTCCTCCTCTCCCACTACGGTCTGCGCGCGCTCCTGCTTTCAAGACCTGGCGTCCTGGCCAAATCTGGGTGCCAGGTCCCCGCCGCCACCGCCGCTCTCCCCTCCCCCCGACGCCCCGTTCCGGGGGCGTGGCTTGGCGTGGGGGCGGGTTTAAGTCGCCGCTGGTGTCCGAGCGCTCTGACAGGTCTCCAAATTCTTCCCCGTCGCCTGGTGGCCGCAGAGCGCTTCAGAGCGCCAGGGTGGCACGCGGCGCTTCCCAGGATCCCGTGGCGGCTCAGGCGACTTCTCCGCGGCCTCAGGCCTCCCTTCTCGCCCAAACCTCACACCCGCCGCACCCACCAAGCCTCGGTTCTTAGCCTCGGGGATCTGCACCGGTGGTTTCTCCCCGTTCTCAGGGCTTTTGGCTCTGGAGCCCACCCCACTTTTTCCTGCCCCCGCCTCCCTCTCCTCCCAGCTCCGGGCCAAATGGACCCCATCGAGCGAAGTGAAGGGGGTGAGAACTGTGAGCTGCGACCCCTCGGAAGCACAGCTGATGGGGTCGACTGCGTCTTCTAGCCGCGACAGGGACCCTGAGGCCCTCCCCCTGCCCTGAAGAATGCGTCGAGCCAGAACCAGCGCTGCGCTGTCTTCGTTCAGGAAGTGGAGACAGCCAGAAACGAACCAGGGAGGGAGCCTCAGCACATCGCCTCTTCCAAATTAACTGTTTGGTGACTCGTTAGCGCTGAGGCTACCACCTCTCCAATCCTCCCGCGGGGCACCTGCCACCTCACTGTCCCCCACTCCTCCCCCTTCCTCGCCCCCGCCCCCAGCTCCGCCCCGGCTCCCCATCCCGGCGCAATGGAGTTCTCCGAAGGTCTCTGTTAACAGCCACAGCTGTTAACTTCGCACCCATCTGCGCGGCCGGTCACCCTCGGCCAGCCCCCTGGCACCGCGGAGTCGTGGGCGTCCCGAGCCCCGTGTCGCAGCCCGGACCCGCCCGGTGCGCAGCTGAACCACGGAGCCCAAGCGCCTGGGCGCCTCTTGGAGAGCAAAGGCTGCGCCAAGACGCTGAGCCGAGCACCAGCCAGGAAGCCAGAGCCCGGGGACCGGGGCTGCGCGACTCAGAGCGCCGCGGCTTCTGCGGACAAATAGTCACAGCTGCCACGCGCGCAAGCTGCGACTTGGCGGGAGGGCAGCACGCAGGGACGCAGGGGTCTGCGGCGGTCTTGCAGACGCCCTTTGCCCCCGGGGCGCACTATGACCTGACGCGCGGGGGCCTCCTGCCCAGGGCCGCAGGGGAGAGAAGGGCTCGCCGCCAAGCTCCTACCAGGCCGCCGGTGGGGCTTTGGGCACCCCCTCCCCCAGCGGCCTCCCCCGGGCTCCGCGCCTCCCGCCGCACGGCCCGGCGCCATGGAGCTCTCGGATGTGCGCTGCCTTAGCGGCAGCGAGGAACTCTACACCATCCACCCGACGCCCCCGGCCGGCGACGGCGGGAGCGGCTCTCGGCCGCAGCGGCTGCTGTGGCAGACGGCGGTGCGGCACATCACCGAGCAGCGCTTCATCCACGGGCACCGGGGCAGCGGCGGCAGCGGCAGCGGAGGCTCGGGCAAAGCCTCGGACCCTGCCGGCGGCGGCCCCAACCACCACGCGTCGCAGCTGTCCGGCGGCGACTCGGCGTTGCCCCTCTACTCGCTGGGCCCCAGGGAGAGAGCGCACAGCACCGGCGGCACCAAAGTCTTCCCGGAACGCAGCGGCAGCGGCAGCGGCAGCGGCGGCGGGGGCGACCTGGGCTTCCTGCACCTGGACTGCGCCCCGAGCAACTCGGATTTCTTCCTCAGTGGGGGCTACAGCTACCGAGGGGTCATTTTCCCCACCCTGCGCAACTCTTTCAAGTCCCGGGATCTGGAGCGCCTCTACCAGCGCTATTTCCTGGGTCAGAGGCGCAAATCCGAGGTGGTGATGAACGTGCTGGACGTGCTGACCAAACTCACCCTCTTGGTTCTCCACTTGAGCCTGGCCTCGGCCCCCATGGACCCGCTGAAGGGCATCCTGCTGGGCTTCTTCACTGGCATAGAGGTGGTGATCTGCGCCCTGGTGGTGGTCAGGAAGGACACCACCTCGCACACGTACCTGCAGTACAGCGGCCTGGTCACCTGGGTGGCCATGACCACCCAGATCTTAGCGGCCGGTCTTGGCTATGGGCTCCTGGGAGACGGCATCGGCTACGTGCTCTTCACCCTCTTCGCCACCTACAGCATGCTGCCGCTGCCGCTCACCTGGGCCATCCTGGCTGGCCTGGGCACCTCGCTGCTGCAGGTGGTCCTCCAAGTGCTCATCCCCAGGCTGGCGGTCATTTCCATCAACCAGGTAACTCCTGCCTGCCTGGCTCTTCCCCTGACTCTTCCGGGGTTTTGTGGGTTTGGGGGGGGGTTGTTTTGTTTTGTTTTTTAAGAAATAACTTGTCTGAAAAGGCAGAATTGCCTCCTCGCTCACGTTGAGTGCCCTCCCTCCCCCAGCCTGGCACAGCGCCCTGCACCTAGGAGGTCCTGGGTGTTGGCAGGATGGTATGTCACTCTGCTTAGAGAACTGGAACTAAATGACCTTTAAAGTTTGTACCAACCCTACCCTTCTCCTCTGATGTTGTGAGTCATCCTTCTCTGACATCCACTAAGAGGCAGTCTTTTTTCTGCTCCTCACGCATCCCCCAGGGTGTACGGTCTCTGGAGCAGGAGACAGAAGGGGGAGGAGAAGCACCCCAGTTTAGAAGGTGACCCGTTCCTTAAGAGCTTTACTCGTGAGAGTTACCCGTAGGGTGTCAGTGAGGGTCTCTGGGATTCCGAGTTGGGTTTCTCTAGGTCTCAGATCCTCAGTTCTCCGAGGAATCACCATTCATGAAACTAATCGCTGGTGTGGGGTACCCTGTTTGTGGTCTCTCAAGCAGTCCTTCAGAGGCGCCTAAGACAGACGTTTCCTTTGGGAATTCTTTATTGCCTCGGGGATCTAAGATGCTGTCTTCTCTGGTTACAAGATCCAACCCCGATGCTCTGAATTAATCAACCTCAGGAACTCGGGCTGGTGGGGACTGGGGGACTGGGAGACTGTCGTTGGCACCGAATGCAAGTTTTGCTTAATTGAAAAGGGGCGTTTTGATGTAGAGGGTTTGAAATATTTAGGTGGAACCTGACTCTTTTGGTCCTTCTCCTTGCCCCCTTTCTCCCTGCCTTTCCCCATTAAATATGGATGTGGTTTTGTGAACAAAGTTATCATCATCTGTGAATGAGGAGGTAGACGATGGCTCTCTTGTTTAAGTGCATTGACATCAATGGATAATTAATGGTCTGGCACTTTCTTGGCCAAATGTCCGGCGAGTAACAAGAGAATAAAGGGGGAGGGGGTTCCCGCCAGAAAAATGAGGGACTCTTATCGGCTGAGGTGTTTTCAGGTAAAAAGCTGACGAGCAGTGCCAGGACAGGGGCCTGCTTTGTGCAGTCCTGCTCTAGCCTCAGCCTCTGGGTTACTTTTGCTCTGTTGGAAGCTTAAAGACTCCTCTTGGGGTCTGGTTTGAATAGACTGTTCTTAGAAGAAACAGGTACAACAACTATGAAAATCGCTTATGCCTTCAGGAGTGCTGGCACCATCCGAGTGCTTTACCCATCATTGCCCTTCTCGGCTTCTAGGTGATACGGAGTCTCTCTCTTCTCTGATGCTCTGTGTCCACTCGCTCAGGTTACCAATCTGGTTGGCTGCTTTTACGGTGGTGGTTGAAGTCTCCCTGGGTAGAGCAAAGCGCCTATAAAGTGCATGGCTGTGACCGTCAGGCAGATGAGAACTTCTGTGCGTAAGGTCGGACCCGCTGACTTGCCCCTTATTAAAGACAATAATGCATATTGTCGCAAAATCACCACACACCTTTGATGCAGATGTATGGTAACATCTCGATTTGGGATTATGTCAAATTCTATTTTCTTAACCTTTGTCTCTAAGTCTTGTTTACACATCGATCTGAACTCGCACATCCTCTGCGTCTCTCTCTCCCTTTCCTCCAAGCTCCCTCATTCTGTTCCATATTTTCTTTACTATGTACCTTTATTATGTACCACCTAGACATCAGCTGGCCTCTCCTTGCCCCTCTGGCTCCTTTTCCTGTCCCTCCCCCATCTCATCTCTTCTGTCTCCTTCTCCTCCTCCCTCCCCCTCTCTTTTTTCACTACAAGTTGTTTTCACAATATATCAAAGCTATCTGACCAGTTGCAGAAAATTCCGTTTATTATAACCCACTGCTTCTCATGCGGGCACCTTTCTTGCTACACATTACTAAAAACCTTCATCAAGTAATTTTGGAATAGTATTTAGAACGACACATCCTAAGTGGCAAATGATGAATATTTTCAAAGTTCTAAGTATAGAGACACTTCTTTTTTGCCAAATGAATCCAGAAAGTAAATGTTGGCTCCATATTTGTTTTATACTCCACTCAAATACGACCAGATGGGAGGAGATTAAAAATAACCTCAAAATGTCTTCCCACTTCCACCCCATCATAAACAATCCTTCGGTGTGAAATACCAGGGCCCTATACCTGCATACCAAGCTCATTCAACTTTCTGTTTGGGTGGGTTTTGTGGATGAACTGTCATTTCCTAAGGTGTCACCTTTTACCCAGACTTGGAAGGAACAAGCAGAGTGCTCTCCTCCAATTTTAGGTGCTGAAAGAACCTTGCTGACTTTGGCTACAAAACATTTTCCTTTGGCGCCCCCTAGTGGTTAAAGTGTCTTTCTTGGCTCTTGCAGGTGGATGTAGCAGAGAACTCATCGCTTAAAAAAAAAAAATCAGTAATTTTTGGATAGGTAGTTTGAGTTCCCCTGTTTGGTGATCAACAAGGCATACTTACCTGCTAATGACCTTATATAGAAACAGGAATAAACTCTTTACTATGGCTTACCAGATGCTGTATGAGCTGGTGCTGCTTTTCTCTAATTATATTTCCTTCTCTTCTGCCCCAAATATACGATCTTCCTGTCTTTAAACTGTCTAGAGCGCCTTCCCACTTCTTAGGCTTTGTGCCTGCTGCCTAGAACAATTTTTCCAGGTCTTTCCGTGGCTGACACTTTCTCATTATTCCAGACTCAGTTCAAACGCCTCTCCCTGGGACGTGACGTATCTTATTTTCTCCAGAGCACATACACCACCTGAAATTATCTCATTTGTTTATATTTACCGTGTTTCTTCTCCAGCCCCCACACCCTCACAAGAACATAAACACTATGTAAGGGCAAAGACGTGTCTATCGTGTTGATTGTTTTATTCTTAACACCTAGTAAAGTACCAGGCACATGATAGGCACTTAACAGTCACTGAATAAACAAGACTACTCATGGCAGAGGCAATATTATAAAGTATCCAAGTCCCCTAATGTTGTGTTGATGACAGCTTTCTACACACACACACACACACACACACACACACACACACACAAGTTAAAGATAAGTAAGGCAATCTTATGCACGTAAACACCTTTGGAGAAAGCAAAGCACAAAGGTAATTCTTTACAGTTGTACAATAGTTTACATGTAACCTAGATACATAGATGGTCACATCCATTGACGGCAAACAGATGATTTCATTCTTCACTTTTAGTTCAGATTACAAATGACAGATTCTTAGAAACTTTAAAGGGGCTTCCCAGAGGTAATGATTCTAATAAACCACAAGAGCAGGATTCGAATCCTAGCTCAATGCGAAGCATGCTTCAGAAACCTTTCAGGGGGTATCCTTCTAAAAACATAAGTGTTTTTCACTTATGCTGTTTCACTACTCCAGGGAGTGATACTCCATATAGCCTGTGAATCAGCATTTGATGAAAAAGCCAAAGGGCAAGCGCGAGGGGAAAACGATTGAATTGCTAGGAATAGGTTCTTTGTAGCTAGCTCATCATCTTACGCAACAGGATATAAATTTGTCAACTGCAAACCATAAACCCTGGCACGTCTTCTTCTCTGCATTAATCTTGACTCCCATGAAGGGGATGGCTCATGTTTAACTTAGCATTTTCAAGAAGGAGGAAGCTAGAATGAGGAGACAGTCAACACACCTCGGCAGCTGTTTCACTTCACTGAAAATGCCATTTTCAGAAGCAGCAAATGAGCGGATGATTGCCTTCCCTAATCCTAGCTTGAGAATCTGCGTCTCTTCTCTCCCTCTGGAAGGAAATTGTATCTGTGGTTTGACAGGGTAACAACCAAGCTGCAACTCTCTGCAGATACCCTGTGTGAAGAGACTGTGTTCATTTCACTATCACGTGCTTCCCACGGTGGAGACAAACAGGATGGAACCTTCAAAGGGCCAAGCAGGAGGCTCCTTGCTATCAGCAAAGCAATGATCTATGTTTTCTCCTCCCCGTGAACAGTTAGACGGGAGTCATGGACTTCCCACCCCAACAGGGAGATTAGTGTCCAGGGCACATGTGATCCCTGCGTAGGTTCTAGGTCTAAAGTGACAGTGGAGGAAGTTCCCGGTGTGGCTCAGCAGTAATCAGCCTATCTGGTATCCATGAGGATGCAGGTTCGATCCCTGGCCTTGCTCCACGGGTTAAGTTAAGGATCCAGTGTGGCCTCAAGCTGTGGTGTAGGTCAAAGACGTGCCTCGGATCCCGTGGTGCTGTGGCTGTGGTGTAGCCCGTCGGCTGTAGCTCCAGTTCGACCCTTATCCGGGAAACTTCCATATGCTGCAGGTGTGGCCCTAAAAAGCAAAAAATATAAATAAATAAATACGGAGTTCCCATCGTGGCTCAGTGGTTGACAAATCTGACTAGGAACCATGAGGTTGCGGGTTCAATCCCTGGCCTTGCTCAATGGGTTAAGGATCCAGCGTTGCCGTGAGCTTTGGTGTAGGTTGCAGACATGGCTCAGATCCCAAGTTGCTGTGGCTCTGGTGTAGACCCATGGCTACAGCTCTGATTCAACCCCTAGCCTGGGAACCTCCATATGCCGCAGGAGCGGCCCAAGAAATGGCAAAAAGACTAAATAAATAAATAAATAAATAAATAAAGTGGCATTGGAAATACTGAGGAGCCTTCAGAAGGTTCAAAGCCCAGTTCAAAGGATTCCTTTTATTAGAGGTCAGCTCCAGACAGCACTGGGGAAGTTATTCCTTCCTTGGAGAGCCTCCCCCATTTCAGGTCACATCAGCCTCATTATGTGATTCGAGCCAAAGGGAGCTGTGCTTCTGTCCAGATTCTCCCTATGACACAGGATTTTCCCACATTTTTAAACAAGTTGTTTATCCTGCTGGTTGCATTTGCCCATCTAAAAATCCATTACAAAATGACATTGTATGTACAAATAAAATATTAACGACGAGGTTATGCTTGCTAAATTCTTTCACCAGGCACATGCATTCTAAGCACTGCGGCTGTGATTAGCATTTTACTCTATTTTAATCGCGGGTGACAGTCATAGGTGCTGCCTAACCCTTGAAACTCATCTCGGTCTCATTCCTCAGCTCATTAGTGATAAGATGATGAAAATCATTTCGTTATTGGAAAACTGAGAGGCACCAACATTTAACCGGAAAGCTCACTGCATCATACCTCCCTCTTGGGGATTCTAAAATGTTACAGCCAGTGGCTAATTAGTCCCCGGTACCTCTCGGTGAGGCAGATAAGCCGAAGTGTCAGCGTGGAGGTGATTTCTCCAAGATAACTCTGAGCAAAGGCAGCCAAGTATGCAAATCCAGGTGAGCCAGGGCTCAGGGTCATGCCATCAGATTTGAATTTCCCAAGCAGCCTTTTCTTTCCTGTCTCGCAGACGTGCAGGGACCCAGGAGAGGCCAGAGCCAGAGAAATGCTGATTCAGTCAGGATCCTTAAACTTGACCAATCACAGGGGCCTTTTAAAAAAACCCTTTGGGAGGAAATGCATTGTTTGGACAAGGTGGGAGAGAGGGGTGTCTGGTAGGAGCAGGTGTGAGTCAGGAGAGACGCAGGCCTTGCGTGAGCTTCCCCATGCATTGCTGATCCTTTAAAGGCAGGATTGACCTCAGAGGGAAAGGCGAAGTGAGTAGAACAGACTTACCACCGTCTCCCTCCCTGTTTGTAAAATTCAGACGTCAGCATGTATTATACGTTCTTTGTCCAAGGCTGTGAAGTCACATCAAATAAAGGGCATCTTAGGACTCCTTACTGTACAGCGAATGGCATGTAATTTAAGTCATCTCAGGTTGGGGTTTGACCTCAAGGTAGATACCTCAGAAAACACAAATATCCTACAAGTGAGTGTAACTGGGGTCCAGGTAAGGCACCTCACCGGTCATGATGTGCATTTTTTAAAACCCCAGACGTCACCTTTTCTGTACATTTTCCTTTGGCAAATCCACATAGGCTTTAAAAAAAAATAATTGCAACATCCTAGCCTGTCTGAGACAATGACTTTCAAAAGCAGATTTGAGTGTCAACATTCCCAAGAGGTTCCCCTGAATGCCAGAAAATGGAAATATTATTCTCTTACTTGTGAAAAATACCCAGAAACTCTCCTTTCTTCTATCTTTTCCTTCCTTCCTTTCCTTTTTTTTTTTTTTTTTTGTGATGGAGCATAGGCGTTGCAAAGGATATTTTTAATGACATCGGAAATGACCAGTTAAACCCCTCCGGCCATGGTCTGGAGACACCTTTGTCCTGGAGTTGCCCATAGGCTTGACATATGTGTGTTTAGAGAGAGTTGTACAATGAGGTGTGGGAGGGTCTTTGCAAAATGGAATCCTGAATGTGTTTTTCTTCATATCCAGCAGTGTCACCTGACTGGTTTCAGTGGGTCAGAGCATAATTCAATCGGAATTGGGGAAACTGGGAGGACTTTAATTCTGGAGCAGCTGCTGCAGCGTCGGGCTAAGTAGGACAAATGCATTAGTCATATTTACACCTTGATGATTGATGGCATTTGAAGAGCTCATCAAAAATAAGTGAAACCCAAGCATTACAGGAACGATTGAAAAATAGAGTTGATGGAGTTCCTGTCGTGGCACAGTGGTTGACGAATCCAACTAGGAACCATGAGGTTGCGGGTTCGGTCCCTGGCCTTGCTCAATGGGTTAAGGATCCGGCGTTGCCGTGAGCTGTGGTGTAGGTTGCAGACATGGCTCAGATCCCACATTGCTGCGGCTCTGGTGTAGGCAGATTTGACCCCTAGCCTGGGAACCTCCATATGCCGTGGGAGCGGCCCAAGAAATAGCAAAAAGACAAAAAAAAAAAAAAAAAATAGAGTTGATCCCACATTCAGTGCTGCTGGCAACGTGTAACCAAAGGACCCAACTACCATCATGCTGATGTGACATTTCACTGTTGTCTCAGTCTTTCTTAGGATGCTAATTTATTCATTTCACAAGTGTGTCTATCTGAGTTGATCCTACATGTGTTTGTTTTCAGAACATGGGAGACACTTGGCAATATTCATTTCAAACCTTTCCTCTCCCCAACAAATGGGCACAATATTGAGGCTCTGAGAGACCAGCAGGTCTGGAGTATGCGGTTGGGTGGCCAATCGGTTCACGAGACATCTTACTTTGAGGAGTGTTCCTTGCTTTCTCTGGAAGCAAGGTACCGGCAACAGAAGGCAGGCAAGTTTCTGGACTGTATAGGTCTGAACTTCAATCAACAAGAGAATCAGTTCTGTAAATAATCCCCCCCGCCCCCGCCACCCCGGAGTTCCCTTCAGTGGCTCAGCCAAACAAATCCAACGAATATCCATGAGGATTCGGGTTCGATCCCTGGCGTCACTCAGTGGGTTAAGGATCCAGCATTGCCGTGAGCTATGGTGTAGGTCACAGATGAGGCTCGGATCCTGCAGTTGCTGTGGCTGTGGTGTAGGCCGGCAGCTCTAGTTCCCTAGTCTGGAAACCTCCATATGCCACAGGTGCAGCCCTAAAAAGACAGAAAAAAAAAAAAAAAGCTCCCCATTTTCTTGGGGCTGGAGTTAAAGAACGCTCCTCTCTCCAGCCATCCACAACAGAGCCGTGAAAGCCAGTATGATCTTTCTGTGCTTCCCCAGGAAACATAATTGGATTTACACACTCAAATTAGATCATGTGAGTTTTGTTTATGAAGGACTATTTTAAGAAGTCAGGTCACTTCAGCAGCACTTCGGAAGCCAGCTTTTCTCCCTGCAAGATTTTTCACAGTCAGCTCTGCAGGGTACAGAAGAAGGCAGGGTAGGTGAATTAACCACTGAGGTCCCAGGGGTTCCCAGGAAGGCCTGGCCACAGCCTGGGAGGAACAAAAGCCATTCCACCAGGGCAGCTGTGGGGACACCTTCCCAACCAATGAACTGGGACTATAACTCGGTGTGTTGTCAGATAAACCCTCAAGTCTCTTTTTCGTTGCTGTCCCTGCCTTGGACTCTGCTTGCGCATGTCTGTGATTCTACATTTGAATCTCATTTTTGGCTAGGTCATGTCTCTTAATATGTGTCATACATTCCACATTCATTAGCCACTGGGGTTTTCTGTCCCTTCCCCATCCGGCGTCCTGTCATATATGCCTAAGCTCAGGTGTTACTAATGACAACATATGGAAACACAAAATTCTCCTAAATCAGAAAATGATAAAAATTCACTATGAAGACATGCGTTCAGAATGCAATTAAATCCTATTACTGTTTGGGTTTTTTAATGAGCAAATTTTAAAAACTGCCTTCTGTCTATAAAGAGCATACCCATAAGAAATTTTCACAGGAAACAAGAATTCTAAACTACATCCTTGTCTTGTGTCAGCTGGTTTTCCGGTTGACTGCAGTAAACCATTTCAGAATCCTTGCTTCCCTTTTTTATGTGATTACATGCTGAATACACATGATTGCTTATAAAATAAAAACGACTAAGGATTAGGGAATGCATAGTCGAAATAGAAGTATTCCGGAGTTCCCTATGGCTCAGTGGGTTAAGGATCCAGCATCGTCACTGCAGTGGCTTGGGTTGCTGCTGTGGTGCAGGTTCAGTCCCTGGCCAGGGGAACTTCCGTATGCCACAGGTGAAGCCAAAAAAATATATATGTATATATGTATATAAAATATATTATATATTATGTATATTCCTTTAACTCAGAACCTAGGAAAAAGAGATTCAGCAAAACAGAACAGGACCAAAAAAAAAAAAAAAAAAAAAAAAAACCTTGCAAGGCCTTAGAAGGCATTTTATATGTGTCCTCTGAGACAGAATAATGACCAATGGGTGGTCATTATATCATGAGAGATTTTGGTTCATCTAAAGCTGAAGCTTTGGGGAAAATAGACCTGCCCAGGGGGCTGCTTTTTTGAAGTGATGAGCTCCCTGTCATGAGGACTCTTCAGGGGAAGCCATACAGACATCTGAAGGAGAATCCCATACACAGAGGCCTTTCCCTCAAGGTCATCTGAAAAGCATTGGTTGCATCGCTCTTGTTTTTGTTTTTGTTTTGTTTTTCCTTATGCAGCTGTCTCCATGGCATATGGCCGTTCCTGGGCCAGGGATCGAATCCTACCCAGAGCTGTGACCTTTGCCACAGCTGTAGCAGTGCCTGATCCTTAACCCACTGCACCATAGAAGGAACTCCCATCAGTAGCAGCTCTAAGCCATCACGGCTGCTTTTGCAGGCAGGGAAAAGGTCAGGGCAAAACCAAAGGGCAGGAGGCCAAGATGGCCAAAGGTCATTTGCCCATTGAGTGGGTGGCCCTTTCAGGATCCTTGGTCAGTGACATCTGCTTGTATTTTGATGACCAGAATCCTGATACCTGGCCCCTCCATCAGCAAGAGACGATGGCAAAAATAGATGAGATTTTACTGCTTCTCAAAGGAATCCAGATTGTGTTAAGAAGAAGGGGCGAAGAGGATTGAGTAGGAAAATTGTGCCACAAATGCTTGTTGACCGACTGTTGGGCTCTAGGTTCTGAGACATAGCTGGTACTAAACAGTCAAGGTTGTTGCTGTGATGAAACGGATACCTGAATGGATTTGAGGAGGGAGTTTGTGGCTCTGGGGCAGAGGTAGGGAGGTTGGTGTCTGGCTCTTCGAACACGTCAGAAACACAGCATTTGGTAAATGTTTTACGCAAATGCCAGTCTCAGGCTCTTTTTACTGTAGACCTCTAATGCACGAAAAAGCAAAGCTGCAGTGGACTTCCCTTAAAGGAAAGGTCAGATGCTAGAAGAAACTGTACATGGGCATGGATTGTCCTAGGAAAGAGTGTAAAGGGGCCCAGGGGCAGGGCCAGGAGGTCAGTTACTTAAGCATCCCCTTATCACACACTGAGTGCATCCCGGGCCTGGGGACCAGGAGATACAGCACACAAAGGCATCTGCCTCATACTGGGAAGGTCAGGCTTGTCTGCAGCTCCAGGCTCTCCCACCTGTTCTGTGTTCACAGGAGCCCCAGCTGAAAACTGAGCAGCTGCCTTGGAGCTGTAGGATCCATTCTCACACCAGGGGCGGGCAGACAAGGAGCTGAAGCAAGGCTCTCCCTCTCCTGGCCACATCGCTACTGCAGTGTCAGCCCTCAGAGCAGCGTCACCACCTTTCACGGGCCTGCCAGGCTGGGAAGCCCTGAAGGTCAAAGACTGTGTCTTACCCATCTTCGTGTTCCTAGCATAGTACCTGCCACATGGGCGATTCTGAACACGGTGCTTGTGAACGAATGGAATGAATGAATATTACAGGACCGCCTCCTTCCCCTAATCCTGATCATCCCCAGACATGCCAAGTCACAGTCCGAGAGAAAAGAGATGGGTTTCTCTGGTCAATGCAGGCAAAAGCACACCGAAAATTGTAACAGGAAGTGCTTTGGGCAGAAAACCCCAAGCTGAGTTTTTGCTGGAAGGAAAACTTTTTTGTTAAGGAAATTATAGGAGATAACATGAAGAAAAATTCAAGTAGTTATCCAGATCATTTAAGTCAATAAAGAAGGGAGTTCCCGTCATGGCGCAGTGGTTAACGGATCCGACTGGGAACCATGAGGTTGCGAGTTCGGTCCCTGGCCTTGCTCAGTGGGTTGAGGATCCGGCGTTGCCGTCAGCTGTGGTGTAGGTTGCAGACGCGGCTCAGATCTGGTGTTGCTGTGGCTGTGGCGTAGGCTGGTGGCTGCAGCTCTGATTGGACCCCTAGCCTGGGAGCTTCCATATGCCACAGCTGTGACCCTAGAAAAAAGCAAAAAGATGGAAAAAAAAGAAGAAAGAAAGAAGAAGAAGTGGGCAAGGGGGGAAATGTGTTAGGGACCTAAACTATCCATAGGTTTATGTCCATTCCTGGAAATTTTAAATGGAACTGGGCCATCCATACAGGATAGAGTCATAGAGTCCAGGTCCAAACAAGGGTCTCACCCCTTCATTGGCTTCCTTCTTGGCTCTTTAGCACCCTGGCTCTGAATCCCAACACCACCGCCTCACTCATGTCTTTGCTCTGTGGCATACTACCCCAAATCATTTCTTTGGCCTGACCACTTGGTGGTGCCCCCTTCTGGTCACCTGTGGATAATCACCCTCTGACTTCATACAGGTGCAGCTGTGGGCAAGAGGTTCCCCCACCTTCCTACCTGCCTCCTCGCACTCGTCACCTCACCCCAGGAGGAAGACATTCAACAGAACCAGTTGACCTTGGGAGCATGGTCACTGGACAGTTGCTTAGTCTGCCATTTTCCACAGCTTAAAACCTACCACCTAAAGACCAGTTGGGAGTCCTTGTCGTGGCGCAGCAGAAATGAATCCAACTAGGAACCATGAGGTTGCAGGTTCGATCCCTGGCCTTGCTCAGTGGGTCGAGGATCCGGCGTTGCCGTGAGCTGTGGTGTAGGTTGCAAACGTGGTTCGGATCCCACGTTGCTGTGGCTCTGGCATAGGCCAGCAGCTACAGCTCTGATTAGACCCCTAGACCCCTTAGCCCACGAGTGTGGCCCTAAAAAGACCAGAAAAAACCCAAAAAAGACCAGTATGTACCCAAACTGGACCTCTTTATCTATAGACTGCTTTAGGGCAAAAGAAAGCCTGATTTTAGATATTGGAACCCAATAGAGCTGACTGAAGTAGTCTTTCTGAATTCTGAAAACAGTCATGAGTAAGTCTCCTGTTTTCAGTTCTGAGAAGCCTAATCCGCCTTTAGTGCATTCTTCTGCTGTCAATTAGTTTGAGAAACAACATCAGAATCAATAAGAGCAAAATTCAACATCAAACTCCCCTCCCCCTTTCTGAAGGGAGTCTTCCTAGCCTGCTGGTGACGGGCAGCTCATTCGAGGATGGGTCCGTGGGCACAGACGGTCAGTGTCCAGTGAGGAGAGTGCCCCCTTCTCGATGAACAAGAGAGAGACAGCCTTTGTCTCTGACCAAGGGAACAAGGACATCAGGTGCAGTTCTGGGGGCCCTGGCCAGGCCCTTGCAGCCAGAGAGGAACTGTGAGCTGTGCCACTGGGCAGGGAGAGAGAGTTTTGAAGCCATGTAAGGACATCTCCTAAAAAATATAGAAACCACAAATTCATCCTAATTTTGCCATGGATTGTTCCCAGTGTCATTGGCCAAATGGCTTTGGTGTCTTCAGGCACAAGTATCTTCATGCCTAAAAAGGCGTTGTGAGTAGCAGGAAAAATGCAGGATTGCAAAGGGTTTCCCAACACCCAGACCGACTTAGATATTCCTTCCTCTCAGATCGAATGATCCTTTACCTGCCCATCCATCCTGCCCCAAGCTGCACTGCCCTTGGCCTCCACGTCTCTGTCATCAGCCAGGCTGTGAGCTTCACAAAGGCAAGGGTGGGAGTTCCCGTCGTGGCGCAGTGGTTAACGAATCCGACTAGGAACCATGAGGTTGCGGGTTCGGTCCCTGCCCTTGCTCAGTGGGTTAACGATCCGGCGTTGCCGTGAGCTGTGGTGTAGGTTGCAGACGCGGCTCGGATCCCGCGTTGCTGTGGCTCTGGCGTTGCTGTGGCTCTGGCGTAGGCCGGTGGCTACAGCTCCGATTCAACCCCTAGCCTGGGAACCTCCATATGCCGCGGGAGCGGCCCAAGAAATAGCAACAACAACAACAACAAAAAGACAAAAGACAAAAAAAAAAACAAAACAAAGGCAAGGGTTGTACCTGAGTCACGGTTGGGTTCCTATGACAAGCCTGCTGCTGGGTACATATACTCTTCCTTGGCATATGCGTTCAGGGCTTGCCCTTCAATTCACCTCTTAAATGTTGAGCCTTCCTCAACTCCCATCTCATCTGTTTCTCCATTATCCCACTCCACTCTTCTCCCGGGGCAGCCACGGTGTCCCTTAGTTAACAACATGCAGCCATGTCCTAAATCTGCATCTCCAGCGCTGTTCGGTCTGTTAAGCTGAAGACCAGGCTCTCTCGTGACCTGCTGGGCACCTCCAGTTGAGAGTCCCAGAGGGAGCGCAGTCGCAGTGGTCCCCTCTCTCCCACCCAACATCTGTATAGAATCCTGGCGGTGTCTCCTGCCTTCACCGGGATCTTTCCAGAGCTCTCCATCCCACTTATCTCTTTCCATTGCAGCCCCCATGATGTCTCAAGTCTTTCATTCTCTGTGGTCCTCCAGGCGCCTCCCAAATCCTGGTATTCTCACCACCGCGCACCCCGGTGGAACTCCATCCCCATTTTCCTGAATACTGCATGCTGGCTCATGCCTGAGTGTTTTTCTGGAACAATTCTTCTGTCTCTTCCCTTCCTTGTCTACCAACATTCACGTGGGTGTCACCAGCTCCAGGAAGCCTACCCTGGGCCCCTTCTTCAGGACACGTGCCAGCTTAGGAACCAATGGCCTGGGTTTAATTATTTGCTGGAGAATCTGAACTCAGATTAGGTCTTTTGTGGAGGAGAGGCCGGTAGGGGTTACAGACTTTGACAGAAAGACAAGAAAATCTTCAAGCAAGACTCTTGCAGCGGGAAAACAGGTGCATTGACTATTGCTGTGTGCCAGCCCCGCACATCTCGCAGGGAGAGCGTGTGTTGACACCATCGTAGTGCAGGATGTGGATTCAGACCGCCTGGGATGGATCCACCCTTTGTTCCTTTCAAGACACTGACGAGGTCTTAATCTTTCTGCACCTCACTTTCTTTAGCTGTAAGATGGGAGGAAAAGCAACAGCTCCAAAAAAGCATGGAATAATACTCACAGAGTATTTTCAGAATTTAGTCCCAGGCCTGGTACCTAGAATCACACATTTTTAATTATAATTTAATTTTCAAAACAGTTACCCTTTCAAACCTTAGTGTGCTTAGGAACCACCTGGGGGTCTTGGTAAAACTTGTAGATTTAGGGGGAACTCAAGATTCTGCCTTTCTGCTGGGCCCAGGTTCGAGGTTCTGCCAGCTTGCAAATGGTAATTCAAGGAGTAAGGCTTTGGAATTCAGCACAGACACTAGACATTACTTTCTCTGCAATGGGTTTTCTGACACTCTACCAGGGGGATTTATGTCCTGTCTTCTTCGCTTGTCTCATGCCCTTTAAATCTCTCCTTTTTTTGGGGGGGGGCCTCACTTGCAGCATATGGAGGTTCCCAGGCTAGGGGTCGAATCAGAACTGCAGCTGCCGGCCTACACCACAGCCACAGCAACTCAGGATCTGAGCCGCGTCTGCAACCTACACCACAGTTCATGGCAATGCCAGATCCTTAACCCACTGAGCAGGGCCAAGGATTGAACCCGAGTCCTCATGGATACTAGTCAGTTTCATTACCACTGAGCCACGATGGGAACTCCCTACATCCCTCCATTTTTCATTAACTTATTCTTTCAGTTAGTCCTTTATGCATAAATTTATATGGAGTACCACTGTGTGCTGGGTGCAAACAGGAGGAATTACTGTGATGAGGAAAAAAGTCCCACATCCTACTATTAAAGGGATTTTAACCTAGAGTGAGGGACAGCCATCAATCAAATAATGACCTAAGTACATGAGTAAGTACTCAAACTGAGTTAAGTGCTTTTAAGTCAGGGGACCTGGTTTAGTGCCAGGCTGTGGCTAGGTTGAGGCTTGTAAGGCATTCGGGCTGCAAAGTATAAAGCGGCACAAACTCTCAGGGGACAAGAAATGTTTCCTTAAACTGTGTGCCTGAGGCACCCAGTTTGCTTCCCAGGTCTTGGCTCCCATTTCTATCTAAAAGAAAAAATCGGACTTGAACTGAGTAGAGGAAATTCCTCTTTTTTTCAGGCCACACCTGCAGCATATGGAAGTTCCCAGGCTAAGGGTCGAATCAGAGCCATAGCTGCTGGCCTACGCCACAACCACAGCAAGGTGGGATCTGAGCCGCATCTGTGACCTATACCACAGCTCACACCAATGCTGGATCCTTAACGCACTGAGCAAGGCCAGGGATCGAACCTGCATCCTCGTGGATACTAGTCAGGATCGTAACCCCCTGAACCACAACAGGAACTCCGAGGAAATTATTCTTAATTAAGACCAAAAGGAATAATAGGGGGTGGCAGGTGAGGTTGGAATTATGGTTTCCTTATTTGCTGCTTTTTCTAAACCCTCTGCTCTTTGCGGCAAGGCACTGTCCTTTCATATATTCCTGAAATGGACAGTGGCACATCACAGGAAAAGCTGGTGCGCAGAGGCTTGTTGAGTAAATGCCTGAAGAACCCTCTTGGCATCAGCATTGCTGCTGCCCTTTTTATAGCTGAGGATGCCAGGCTCAGAGGCTTACATCATTCCCTTGGGTGAGACAGCTAATAAAGCATTTTAACCACATCTGTCTCATTTCAAAGCCACCCCTCAATTTGATGGCCTTTTAAGGCCATTTTATCTCAATGAAACTCTGCTAGTTTCAGAAGCAATGAGTTAAAAGTAATAAAGGGAAAGACAAATAAAATTTGTATTCCAAATGGTAGCCATGCTTATAACGATGTGATTGCTCTGTGGAGCTGGGAACAGCACTTTGTATTGAAAGAGTACCTGACAGCAGAGACGGACCTCAGATTTTGCATCCAAGATGGTACAACTTTGTGCTGACCACGCCACCTGTCTTGGCCTTGAAATTAATTCCTCACAGCTCTAAAATTCTATCCCTATGAAATAATTTTGGAGACGGTTTAGCGATGGCGCCTATGAGCAATAGTGAATGTGAGTGTGACGGTTTGTGTGCTGTCATGGTTTCTTTGACTCCCAAGATCAGATAACGTCAATTCTTAGGGAAAACAGAGCTGGCAGAGGTCTGTGACCTCTGAGAAGGAAGAGAAAGATGAGTAAGAATACAGCAAATGCTGAGAGAATTACTTATTAGATGGTATTTAATATTTAATTTCTCCTAGTGGCTTAATTACACTGATCCCACAAGTTGTAAACTTGTGTATGATTTTAGTCATTCGATTTGTTTCAAAGGGAGTAGTAACTCAGATGTTTAATTGACAATCATTTTCCTTTGAATATTTAATAAGTGACTTTGGGGTGCCTGTCAGAATTGCCTCTCCGTAATAGCTTTTACCCAATGTGGATGCCCACTTTATGTGATAAACAAGCCATCTTATGTCAGTGTTTCCCAGAAGTGACTGAGCTGGACGTTTGTGCAGCCTGAATACCCACAACTTGGAGTCTGGCTTCTGTGGTTTCCTCTTCCTTATCTGAAGCCCCCAGGAAAAGACCCCAGGATCTCAGAGAACTCCCTTCATCCTGCCCTACAGTGGTCGCTTCATCTGTTACGAGATGAGAATATTAAGATATTTACTGCCAAGACTTTGCAGGTGTTAGATATGTATGAGAGGCGCTGATGAGCGTGGACGCCTATGGAGCTGATACACAGGGTAAACAGTAGTGTTTCTGTGACACGCTTGTGCTTCCCAGGACCAGGCTGCCTTGCTCTGAGGTTGGGCTGGAACTGGCCAATCACAGGACAGCAGTCCACAGGCTGGGTGCCTCCACCGTGGGTGAAATGACAGCTGTGCCCCTGCCATTTCTGGCAATAACAATCACTGTCCACTAGAGGCAAAAGTTGCACCTCAGGATGAGAGAATGTCGACTCAGCTTCAAACTACACTTGACTGCAACGTTTCTTTCGTGTACAAAAATACCAGTCATTAGGAATCACCCCTTTGCCATGTCTTTTGAACATTCTTTCCTTTCTTTCTTTCTTTCTTTCTTTCTTTCTTTCTTTCTTTCTTTCTTTCTTTCTTTCTTTCTTTCTGTATTTTTAGGGATGGACATGTGGTATATGGAGGTTCCCAGGCTAGGGGTCAAATTGGAGCCACAGCTGCTGGCCTGCACCAGAGCCACAGCAACGCCAGATCTGAGCCACATCTGCGACCTACACCACAGCTCATGGCCATGCCAGATCCTTAACCCACTGAGCAAGCGAAGCCAGGGATCAAACCCGCATCCTCATGAATATTAGTCAGGTTCTTAACCTGCTGAGCCACAACAGAAATTCCAGAATATTCTTATAAGGAAGAGAAATCATTTTTGCACTTAATGCTGTTATGTCTCTATGCAGATTAAAGTCTTCCTTTATGAAAAGCCCTTCCTAATTTGTGGAAGATGAAAACAAATTTTCACTTGATATCCTGCCCAAAATGCCTTGGTTTGAGGTAATCTGGGTACGAAAAAGGCTTAAAAGATCCTTTTATTTATTGCTTTTTGAAAAGATCTTTTTAAAGTCTAGTTAATCAACTTTATTTTTTTCAATCCAAACTCATGCACATGCACATAATTCAAACTTTGAACCTGTCCCAATATTTTACACAACCATTAAAGGACAGCAAAACGAATCCACTGTCAATAAAATTAGCAGAGTAACTCATAGTGTGGTTAATATCAAGGTCCTGTCAACACATAGGATAAGCAGAAGAGGATTTAGAAGAGCAGCAACTTTTTCTTTTTTTTTAATTTTTTGTCTTTTTAGGTCTGCACGCACAGCATATGGAGGTTCCCAGGCTAGGGGTCGAATTGGAGCTGTAGCCACTGGCCTACCCCACAGCCACAGCAATGCCAGATCCAAGCTGCATCTGCAACCTACACCACAGCTCAAGGCAACACCAGATCCTTAACCCACTGAGCGAGGCCAGGGATCGAACCTGCAACCTCATGATTCCTAGTCTGATTCATTTCTGCTGTGCCATGATGGGAACTCCCAAATTTTTATTTTCAAATTAGAGTAAGCACTCAAATCTAAAACTAATGAAAACAAAAGTGTGAAGGGAGACCCACTCTGCTTCTCTTTGTGCTGCGCTTCCATTCATCCCCTCTCGCCACTGTGCCATTCTTCTGCCCAACCCACTGAGGCACCCTCAAGCTTCCACTGAACACTCAGAACCACTTCTTTAAAAGACTCCTTCCCTGGAGTTCCCGTCCTGCCGCAGCGGAAGCCAATCTGACTAGGAACCATGAGGATGCAGGTTCCATCCCTGGCCTCCCTCAGTGGGTTAAGGATCCGGCGTTGCCGTGAGCTGTGGTGTAGGTCGAAGATGTGGCTCCGATCTGGCATTGCTGTGGCTGCGGTGTAGGCGAGCAGCTATACTTCTGATTCAGCTCCTAGCCTGGGAACCACCATATGCCCCAGGTGGCCCTAAAAAGACCAAAACAAACAAACAAACAAACAAAAAAACCCTTCCCAGTCTTTGGGCTTGGAGAACTTAGGTGTCTCAAAGGGAGAGCCATGGAGAATAGCAGAACTCACACTTAGCAGTGCCCTGTTGGGGTCTGTGGTGTATGGTTCACATACTTATCCTGTTCCTTCTGAATTATCCACACCGTGGAACTGCAACCCCTGTTTCAAAATGAAGAAATTGAGGATCAGAGATGAATTTGGCTGCAGCCATTCAGATTGTGTGTGGCCAAATGGGGATTTAAACTCAAGGGTCATGGGTACCACATACGCATGAGTTCCTGTGGCCTCCCACCACCGCCACCCTGGACCGGCCAGACCTACAGTAAGACATGAAGTCCATGTTTATTCACATGGAATAATGTGTGTTCCTTTCGCTTATCAGCTATCTGCAATCTGATGAACTTGAGAAAGACAAAGGCAAATAAGGCATGTTTCCTACCCTCATTTCTCTTATCAGAGCAAGAAGGCAAGAGGGAAAGTTAGTCCATCAGTGCCTGGACTGCCATCTGCAATGGCTCTATGGACAGCTGCAGTGGGTTTCATACCTTGATGCTCTAAAGATTTGAGAAGCATCTGCTCCTTTCCCTGGCCTTCTGGGCATGGCTGCTCATGCCCGACATAGAATTACCATTAGAGAAGAAATTGAGAAAAGTTTCATCATCTGATACTTTCACATTCTCTCTCTTTCCTCAAGGCCAGATTAATGGACATCCCAGAAGGAAAGGGGAAAAAATCATTACAAAGTTTATGAAAATATGTAGAGCAAGCCCTTATTTTCCAGTAGCCCTTATTATCTACAGCAAAAATGAATCTCTTCCTTTCCTGCCTAGGTTCTTGAGTGTAATCTAGACCTAGTTGCCCACGTGATCCTTAGTTCTACTAAACTGTTTCATGTGCTTTGACATGTCAAGCCCCTTGAGAACACACCTGTCTATCTGGGGCAAGTTTCTGCACATAGACTGTCTTATAGAGGCTGCTTGGTGGCTACTGACATGAATTGTCCTTTCTTTCATATAGAACCAGACTTTTATTTGGGGAGGTAATGTGACCAGATTTATTTATATATATATAAATAAATGAGCTGTGGTGTAGGTCTACAGCTCCATATATATATATATGGAGAGAGAGAGAGAGAGAGTGTGTGTGTGTGTGTGTGTGTGTGTGTGTGGGCGTGCTTGCTTGTGTGCCTTCTTTGTAGCCTTGGGTAGCCAAGAATATATACGTGGCACTCATCACTGGAAGGTTTTGGAAAGCTTTGCAAAGATGCCTGATTCATCTGGGAAGTCTGCTTTTTTTTTTTTTTACACCCTCCCCATTTTAGTCATTTTCTGCCTGGTAAGCAGATGTAAAGGCACCTCCACCAGCCACCTTAGACCACGAAGAGACTTGGAGGATGGAAGCCCCACAGTAGGATGGCGGGTCACAAGGAAATAAGAAGTCTAATATGAAGGGAGGAAGGAAGCGGGAGAAGGAAAGAAGGTGATAACTGTGTGAGGTGATGGATGTGTTAGCTTGATGGGGTAGTCCTTTCACAAAGCAGACATATAGCGGAATCTCACGGTGTGAATCTTAAAGATATGCAATTTTATTTGTCAATTATACCTCAGTAAAGCTGGAAAAAAGCTTTTTTAAAAAAGAAATAAGAATTCTAGGAGTTCCCGTCGTGACGCAGTGGTTAACGAATCCGACTAGGAACCATGAGGTTGCGGGTTCGATCCCTGCCCTTGCTCAGTGGGTTAATGATCTGGCGTTGCCGTGAGCTGTGGTGTAGGTTGCAGACGCGGCTCGGATCCCGCGTTGCTGCGGCTCTGGTGTAGGCCGGTGGCTACAGCTCCGATTCAACCCCTAGCCTGGGAACCTCCATATGCCGCGGGAGTGGCCCAAAGAAATAGCAAAAAAAAAAAAAAAAAAAAAGAATTCTAGGACACTGGGGAGATCCCTTCGTAGCTCAGTGGTTAACGAACCCGACTAGCATCCACGAGGACACAGGTTCCATCCCTGGCCTCCATTAGTGGGTTAAGGATCTGGCGTTGCTGTGAGCTGTGGTGTAGGTTGCAGACTTGGCTCAGATCTGGCGCGGCTGTGGCTGTGGTGTAGGCCAGCAGCTACAGCTCCGATTAGACCCCTAGCCTGGGAACCTCCCTATGACGTGGGTGTGGCCCTAAAAAGACAAAAAGACAAAAAAAAAAAAAAAAAAAAAGAAGAAGAAGAATTCTAGAACATAGATTATTACACTGTTGAGGTGGTGATGTTATAACCTAGCCCTGAACAGCTCATCCCTAGAAACTTTTTACGACATAAAATAGACTCCAAATTTGTTTAATCCGTTATTATTTTACTCTTCCATTACCAACATCCAAATGCAATTTCTGATCAATGGTGGCTGCAAACTATGTTCTCAGTGTATTGTCCAGTAAATAAACATTGACAGTTTCTTAAGATAACATTACAGCTCTCCTCTTATACTCGCTGATCTGATCATGTCAGGCAAACCGTCATTTTGTGATTTTTTTTTTTTTTTGGCTCCACTCTTGAGATTTGGGGAACCATAAAGAAAGACCCAGATCAGAGGCTGTGCCATCTACTATATAATTTATAGCACTAGAATAAATGCCAGGCAATAATTAGGGCTAGAGAACCCTTTTAGGACTATGTCCCAAGGGAAGAAACTGATGCCTTCCTATTTATAACCCTTTGAAATTGCACCAGGCTTTGTGAGATTAAAAATCATCCCTGGAGGTGTTTAACAGAAGCCAGATGCCTGTCGCCAGTGATCTGGGGCAAAAGGCAAAGGGTGAACTAAATGATTTTTGAGATCCCTTCTAATTTGAAGCTTATGACTCGGTGACTCTTGATGTTATAAATAATTGGTTAGATGTAGAATAATTGGACTCTAAAAAGAAGTTCAAAAAACCTTCTAAGTCTCATAAAGGAATGCTGGGCATTTATATCCTGCAGTTCCCCCTAACCTTGTCCTCCTCCTGGACCTTAATCTCACTGATCATCTCCCAGCAGCTCCCTAGCCTGTCCTTGCAGTTGCCCAAGCCAGAAAACCCTAGGCAACCCTGTCACCTCTCCATCTCTCGGTTCCCATGGCCCATCTACTTGCAAATTCCTGAATATGCTCACATTTGCCTCCTGAATATGCTCACATCTGCCCACTTTATCTCTGCCCCTTTCATATCAGTGCAGGAGACACTGTTCCTCATTGAATCAAAGCCACCTCCCCGGACCCTCTTGACTCTTTCCAGTTGACTGTCCAGTCTACTGCCCACGTGTCACCAAGGCAGAGTTTCCCTTGTAATGACTGCTTAAAGTTCTTGGGTAAATGTCAGCAGCTTCCCATTGTTCTTAAGGCAAAGGCAGAGTTCCCTTTGGGGACCCACTTTTTAGTTCTAGCCTTGGTCTGTCTCAGATAATACCATTCTTCATCTCACTCTGGCTCCTGAAGTCACAATGACTTGATTGACCCTTGAAAGACCCATGTATCTTTCTGCCTCTGAGCTGTCTGAGATTCTGTTCCTCCTTTTCCTGAGAAGCTTTCCCTTCATTCTCAGCTCAAAGAATGTATTTCAGGGAGGCTTTCTCTTCCCTGTCTTAGGTCACAACTTAATCACATTTGAAATGCCCCCATACTTTTCTTAGATAACATATGCCACACTGTGTGTGTGCTCTCGCACAGTGGAAGTATTTATTCCATGCTTGGTTTTCCACCAGAGAATAGGTGTGATGAAATAGGAAATGAGTCGGGTTTACTCGCACACCTGAGTACTCTCACCATCCCATGTTTGATAAATATTCATGTAAGAATGAATAAATCAATGGGAATCCCCAGAGCTGCTCTTCAGGGCCAGATAGTAGTTCTGGCCTCTCTAAAGGATGTATTGCAGTAAATTTTAATGTCCAAGAGGGCAAGATCATTTGGGGTTGGACCAGGGTTCAGGTTAGTGCTTCTGCCAAGCTTCTCACCTCTTTCTTCCTAGGCTCAAATTTGGGGAAGGCCAAAAATGGTAGATAAAATATTTTTAGTACCAGCAGATAAATGGGAATCATACCGAGGGAAGATGACCTAACGAATTTGCCAAATTGCAACGCCAGTGGTCCTACCAAAACCATTATGCCAGAGTGATGCCTTTCTTTTAATAGTTCTAGTAAAAATGCCTGTGACTTCCACAGTCTTTAAATAGACGGTATCATTAAAGAGGCAAACGCCAGTCTTACGAAGCTTAATTACTCTTATCTTATTGCTTATTTCCTATGATGGATCTCAATAAGTTTGAGTTATCAAGTAAACAAGATCTATTGACTTTAGGAAGAGGAAACTGACACAAATACCGAATTGGATGGCTAGCTAACTAGATACATAGACAAATAGGTAGATCAAAGGGAAATTTACATACTGCTGGGGAGGATTTTTTGAGTCATACTGGCATCATTTGTCCTCTGAGTTTGGGGAATGAGTCTGGGAAGAGTAACAAACATTCAAAGAAAGTAGGATATAGATGCATATGCTTAATTTATACATTTTCTATTAAATTTGAGAGATCCCTGATGGCCTAGCAGTTAAGGATTTGACATTGTCACTGCTTTAGCTCAGGTTTAATCCTTGCCACAGGTGTGGCCCAAAAAAATTTTCTTTATACCACTTCTGCTTAAGTATCCCAATGACCAGGAACTCACTCCATCCCAAGAAGCTCTTCGCCTTTGCCTTATGTGACATCCTACTCGTTGCAAATACTGTTTGTCATTGACATGATGTTGGCAGCTGCCATATTGTTGTGTTGCAAGAGGCCGGTACAGCCTAAGGTATCTCAGGTCATCAAGTTCACTGATCCCAGCGTTACCATCACTTCCATCACCACCACCATCACTCTCTTGCTCCTCCCTCTTCATCATCTCCACAAGCGTCCCTGACATTTCTGTAGTATTTTGAGCCAGAAGAAAGGTGTCATTAATTCTGACTGGGGACGGGGAGGAAAATTTCACTGTGGCAGTTGACCTGGGAATTCAAAGATAAGGTTTAGAGATACAGATAAAATAGCAGAGTGGGGAAACCTCCATGGCCAGAAGATGAGATACGCGTATCTATGGCCCACGCTACATTTTAATTTTCAGGAAAGGTACACTTGTATATTTCCTCTCAAATAGAAGAAAGTGTTTTGGCAAAATGATTGAGAAAGTGAGAACAGAGGGACTGGAACTAGAGCGCTTGGGTTTAAATCCTGACGCCACCAATCAGGTTGTGACGTGGCAAGTTATTCAGCCTGTTTAAGCCTTGGTTCCCTCATCTGTCGCATGGGGATAGTTACGGTACGTGTCTTATAAGGGAAGAGTCAGGATTAACAGAAGTGATGTGGATACAGTCTTCGGACAGTAAGTATTTAGGCCACATATGTTACCTATTGTTATGCAGTTTGCAGTGGAAGCTATGTGAGGGCAGAGACCTTGGTTCTTTAGTTTATGGCCGTATCTCCAGCCCCTAGAATAGTGCCCATCACATAACCGATACTTTTCAATTAATTATTGAATAAATGAACAGAGCTCCTGGGGGGAGTCACAGGGCCAAGGTTAAACAATTGGAAGGTGGCTCAGACCAAGACACTACAAAATAGCGCAATGAATGAAGGTGTATGCCTTTGATATCTTTAACTGCTATTTCCAAGTCATTTGATGGAAGGCTGAAAGAATATGTTTAATACAAACATCATTTCTCCAAGATGGTGTATTTTACCAAAAAAAAAAAAAAAACCTGCCTCTCTTTTTTCGAGTGTTCTCTTTGACCTTTAAAAAATAATAATACCTAAAGGAGACAGTATCGGAACTTGTTGAATCACTATTTTGATTAAATATTGAAAGAGAACATGTATTTCAAAGCCCACTTCTTTCCCTTGAACGAACACTTATTCCAAATGATCCACTCACTCAGAGCACTCATACCAAAAAATATACTCGGCGTTTGTAGTACAATTTATATTTTAAAGTTTTCTGCTATTTAAAGTACCAGATGGCATAATAACTTGGTTACAGAGGGCAGATTACTAGCCCTGCTGCTTTTCAGTCTTGGAAGCTTGTCCCTGAAAGATTTCTGAATACCCAGATACCGGGTAGGCTACCATCCTGGGCTGTTTCTCTCCTAGTGGGATTTTTTTTTTTCCCCCTTACATGGCATATTTCTCTGTCCCCATTTCTAAAACACTGACAAGTGAAGGAAGTTAATTATTAATAGGCTGTGATTGCTAATTGGCTTAGTGGGGTCAGATTTGCCAGTGGTCTCAAGTGAGAGCAGTGCCCTCTGGCAGCTGCCCCCAAAGGCCTCTGGAGATGGGCAGCTTTTCCAGCTCCTGCTGCTTCCTGGTTTCCCAGGGTTTTTCATCCCAGCCCCTGAAGAGAGATGATGCAAACATATTTCCTACTTATATTCAAAAGTCAAGGCAATTCATCTACAGGAGGACTTGGGGTGGGAACAAGGAATCCCAATCCGAATGCTCTCAGTAATCTAGGTGGACTGCACGGGCATTCCCAGTTTGAGGGAGGGTTCACAACACCAAAGTCCCCTTCTAATCAAGGCAGGAGTCCTTTCTGCAGCGTCTGGGATGGAGACGCTGCCAGTGCTGCTGCACAGCAAGAACTTCAGGAGGTCGTGTTCTTTTCTTTTAGGGCCGCACCTGTAGCAGATGGAAGTTCCCAGGCTAGGGGTCAAATCAGAGCCGCATCTTTGACCCAAGCCACAGCTTGTGGCAATGCTGGATCCTTAACCTATTGCATGAGGCCAGGGATAGAACCCGTAGCAAATGGAAGTTCCCAGGCTAGGGGTCGAATCAGAGCTACATCTTTGACCCAAGCCACAGCTTGGGGCAACGCCGGATCCTTAACCTACTGCATGAGGCCAGGGATGGAACCCGCATCCTCATGGATACTAGTCAGGTCCTTAACCCACTGAGCCACATTGGGAACTCTAGGAACACCATTTTCTATTCTGCCAGTTCTAGCGAATGGACCGATGGCTTTTCAGAGGAAAACTCCTGGACTGAATGTGTCATCAACTCAGCCCCTCCTCTGCTCCAAACCAGCATGGCTCCCCATTTCATGCTGGTTGACCTGGTGTCCCTCAAGTGGTCCACACGTCCCCAGCCTTACCCACCACCTTCTGCCCCCCGGGTCCTACTACTCTCTCCCATGTTCACTCTGCTCCAGCCTCAACTCTCCTGGCAATGCTTTGAGCCTACCCTCCCGGCCTTCCCTCTGCCTGGAATGTCCTTTACCCATGACTCCCTCACCCTCCGCCTTCCAGTTCTGGCAGGAAAGCCACCTTCTCAATGAGGGCATCGACCCTGAGGTTGTCATTGAAATGTGTAACCTCTCTCCCACAGGGCACCCCCACCCAACCCCCACCCTACAGTCCTCTCCTTATTATGTTGCTCCATTTTAAAAACACACTTTTGGAGTTCTCCTGTGGCTCAGCAGGTTAAGGATCCAGCATTGTCATTACAGCAGCGTGGGTCACTGCTGTGGCATGGGTTCGATCCCAGGACCTTCCACGTGCCACGGGTGTGGCCAAAAAGAAAAAGGAAAAAGGAAAAATAGGGCACCCTTTTTACCTTTTCCCAGGGCACATAATTTACTTAATTATATTGTTTGCCTCTGCCTGCAAGGCAGGCACACAGACAAAGATGTCCGTTTTCCTCTCTGGATCCCTAAAGTCTGGTGCCTGGCACGGAGTAGGTCCTCAGGAAATACTTACTGAATGATGAAGGAAGGAATGGATTCCCATCCTTAACGGGGTCTGGATGTTTGCCCTTATTCTCAGATGGACACAGGCTTCTTATCTAGGTGTTAAGACGACAGGCAAAGCCTTCAGAAAAGAGGCCCGACATTTGGAGTCTGCAGACCTGGATCTGCATGTCAGGCCCAGCCCCCCCTGCTCTTCCTTTTCTGTGCACACAGACAAGGGGTTTCACCTCTCGGAGCCCCAGTCTCTCATCTGAAAAGCAGGTGGCGTAACCCCCGAACTGACCCGTTAGGGTAAAGAATAAAGACGTTTTGGTTGCGCACCACACATCTAGGAGATACTTAATCAACTGGCTATTATTTTTATAATGGTGACAGCTCAGTGAAGCTCTATGTTATGAATTATTTAAAGATCAAATAACCAAAATTAAAGAGAAGACAATTAGGCATATCTGAAATGGGTTTTTAAAGCCTCTGTAAAATTGCTTAGCTTATATCTTGTCTATCATCCTGTATTTTCACCTTTTGCATTTTTTAAGGCAATTGCTAGGAATGTTTGTTGATAACAGAATGTGTATATATAAACTCCAGTTATTCCTTTGAATACCTGCATGGTTTGCTCACCTCTTTTGGAGAGGGTGGTGTCTGCTCAAGTGTCACTTTATCAGAGGTACTTTTCCTGCCCAGTGGAGCTCTTTTCTCCTCTCATTCCTTTCCTCTCTTAATCAGCTTTCTTTTTCTCCATAGCCCTTTTTACCAGTGCATGGGAAATGCTCTAATTTTGTGCTTCTTGGTTTCTTGACTGTGTCCCTGTAGACTGAGAAAGGGATTTGGTCTCTTGTGCTGTCTGACTTATCCCAGATCCTAGAGCTGCGCCTGCACTTACTGCACTGAAGAGAATGCTCTGTATTAAGCAATTTCCCAGGACTAGAGCTTGAAGATTTCCATAATTGGCCTGTGCCTAACCCAGGAGTAGGTGTCACAGTTAGGATGACCAGACACCATGGTGTGCCCAGGACGCCAGATTTGCACCTGCTTCCTTTCCCTCTGAAAAGTACCCCAGTTTGCAAAATAAATGACATTGTCAGAATAGCTATGGTGTCCAAAAGAAATAAGCATGGCCATAACCTCTCATGCAAAGAAATTAAGGTCTTGGAGTTTCCCCTGTGGTACAGTGGGTTAATGATCTGGCTTATCTCTGCAGAAGCCCAGGGTCGTCCCCACCGCCTTGCCGTGGGTTAAAGATCCAGCATTGCTGCAGCTATGGCATAGGTCACAACTCTGGCTCAGATTCAAGACATGGCCTGGGAAGTTCCATATGCCACGGGTGCATCTAAAAAAGAAAAAATAAATAAATAAAGGAACAAGGAACAAAAATAAAGGTCTAGATGAGAAAAGGGAAGAAATTATTATCAGTAGTAACACCTGACATGTATGGAACATTCATCCTGTGCCAAGGGTTCCATGCAGGTATCTCTCTCCATCACAACAACCTATGAAGTAGGTGTCATTATTATCCCCATTCAACATATGAGGAGCCTGAGGCTTAGAGGGCTTAAGTAAAAGCCTTCATTTGCCCACAACTAGTAAAAGACGGAGTGGGTATTCAAGTCCCAGGAGCAGACCTTTGTGCTCCTGGGTTAGAAGAGCAGACACCATGGTGGGGCTTGTCCATACATGACCTCTTTTTACCTTGGGGCTATCCTGGAAAATTAATCGTCCCACTTTTTAAAGCTGGCAAGATAGGCTTAGCTGTGTTCCGTGGCAGAATTAAGATCCAAACATAGAATAAGTATATTCGCTCAAAAAAAAAAAAAAAAAAAAGGCAAACAGGATGGTGTGAGGTATGAGTCACCAAAGGCTCAAGACATCTTATGTTCCTGGCTTCCATTATATTTTTATTACCTAATGTGTCACAAGGTATATACTTCAGCCTTGTAGACCAAAACACTTACTCATAACCGCCATGTACTTAAGTGTTGGAAGAACATTTTATTTGGTTCAAACATTAAATGAGTAAACTTGGAAAAGTAAGGGTAAGCCAAGCCCTTGTGAACAGATTAGCCAATGTTTATCCCACACTACAGACGCTGCCCAATGTTTGTCCTTAGATAGATTGTTAGTTTCCAACCACTCTATTCTCTGTACTCATCTGAGAAAACCAACACTGGAAGACACTTATCTCCCACCCTGTGAAACTATACAGCTGAGAAACTTTTTAAAATTATCCCCTGTACAGTAACCTCCTTTATGAATGGGACTACTCAACTTGGATGTAATAAACTTATTTTTTTCATCTCTCATAAGTCAACATGACACGCTTTGTAACAATAAACACACTTTTTTAGTAAAGTCAAGCAGATGATCATATGGGCTTCTTCGCAGGAGTTAAGCTCAAGATTTAGGTGACTTAAGAAAACGCTCCAATTTTTGGTGCATACTGTACTTTATCAGAACAACAGATGCATTTTAAGAGAAAACAAGCTCTTGGTGAAGTGCTATTTTTAGCTCAGCAACTAATGATGAATCAAAATGTTTCTTCAAACCCAATTACCCAATGAAAATTGCCATAGTAACCATCACATCACACGACACATCCTTCATGCTCACACCAAAAACTTCCCTGGGAACTGCTGCCACCACCTCCTTGACACAGCCATCTGCTGTGTAGCAAGAAGAAGGATGAGATGGTGAAGGAGGCTGATGAGGAAAGTTCTAGTCTGTGCAAATCAAAGGAGAGAGGGACTCTCAGGGCAGAGACATATAGGTAGAAAAATCCTCTTCTATGGAGCACGTAGTGGTTTTCACCGTGATCTAGAAGTGGCTCCATCGGAAACAAGATTAGAGCTTCAACAAGAAGCCCTCACCCTTTCTGCTCCCCCTACCCCGAATACCCACCTACAGTGGGGTCACCCTCCCGGCTTTCCCTCTGCCTCTTTTATTGGCCAACTCCTCTTTATTCTTCATTGCCCTTAAATATTCCATCCCAGGAGTTCCCATCATGGCTCAGTGGGTTGAGAACCCAACACAGTGTCAGTGAGGATTCAGGTTCCATCCCTGGCCTCGCTCCGTGGGTTAAGGATTCGGTGTTGCTGCAGTGCAGGTTGCAGATGTGTCTCAGATCCAGCGTTGCTGTGGCTGTAGTGTAGGCCTGCAGCTGCAGCTCCAGTTCAAACTCTAGCCTAAAACCTTCCTTATGTCTCAGGTGTATCCATTAAAAAAAAAAAAAAAATCCATCGCAGAGAAGTTTTCCCTAAACTACTTGATCTAAATTAAGGTCCCCATGAAATATCCCATAGGGAAGGGACTTACAGTTGTCTTATTTGCCGTGGGAATCTAAATACTGCCTAGGTCATTCTTGGGGCTCAATAATTTTTTTATGGCCACACCCACCCATATGGAAGTTCCTGGTCCAGAGGTTGAATCTGAGACACAGCTGCAACCTACGCCACAACTGCAATACTGGATCCTTACCCCACAGCAACCCGAGCCGCTACAGTTAGAGTCTTAACCCACTGTGCCACAGTGGGAACTCCATCAATAATTATTTATAAAACTACTGAAGAAAGGAGGAAACTGCCTATGAGACAGCCATCAGCATCATCCATATAATGGTCTGGATGGTACAAACTAATTATACTCATTAATTAAAACACTCACTCAGTAAATTTATTCATTCAACAAACACTGGAGGCGGACACCATTAGTAAAGGTTATGAAACCTTCTGGGTATTATGGGGTGGATCCTCCGAGAAGCAGACCCTGAAAGGGAGACTAGTGTGTTGGAAGATTATTAGATGATGCTTTGGGGCTCAGAGATGAGGGTGGAGAGCACAGTAGTTCTAAGTTCAGGCTCTGGCTCCGATGACCAGGGTTCAAACCCCATCTCTCTCACTGGCTCCATTTGTTACCTTCAGCAAGTGGTTACACTTTGAACTTCAGCTGCCCTCTGTACAATGCCCACCTTCATAATACCTGCTATTGTGAGGACTAAGTGGATTAACATATGCCACGCAGTTAGAATGACTCCTGGCGTATATTACGTGCTCAATAAATGCTAGCCATCTGCAAGAGGATGACACCAAACACTCCAGCTGGATTCATTTACCTACAGATGCAAGTGCTTTATCTGCATCTTTCCTATATACCCATCGCGTGCTGGCAAAATATGCAACCTTCCTAATGCTTTCAGTTATAGACTTTTCTCCTGATGGGACTCCACTTGCTCTGAATAGCAAAGGTCTCTTTCAGGTCCTGGCCAGCTTTTGCTGGATCTGACCAAGTCAGACTTCCTGTGTTCAAATCCCTGCCCTCCCACTCTGAGAGCTGTTTAACCTCAGTCAAGTTACTTAGCCTCTCTGAACTTCAGCTACCTCATGTGGACATCATAATAGTCCCTCCCCACTGAGATGATTGAAGAACACATGTGGAAATCACTTAGTAGGTTGCCCTGCACTTGACATGAACTTTAAGAAGTTATGCTTGCTCTTGTTTCGTCTCCCAGTTTCAATTTGAACATCCTCCAAAATTTACGATGAAACCTGGGTCCAAAAAAACAAATCAGGGTCCAACTCCTTAAGAAAAGAGTTTTCAACATGTTATGTAAACACAATTCAGCATAATGGTATTACCTTTCAAATTCCTGGTTTCCATTAAAATACTGGCAAATGCTCAAATGCAAATCCATCATTATTGGATTGAAACACTTCTTTTCTTTATTTCCTTTCTAAATTTAAAAAATAAAACTATCTCCAAGGACAGATTCCCCAGAGCTAATCTTTCCATACACACAATAGCTCTTGAGTGGATGCTTCTGGAGACCCAGAAATAATGGGAGGAGAGTCTTTCCCCCGTTCTTAATAAAGCAGCCTCTTCTAGCCTTCAACAGCTTGAACCACAGACTGTGGAAACGTTCCCTGTACAAAGTGAGCTGCAGAGAAAATGTGGTGCGTGTTCCTGCAGCGCACACTCTGAGTGCAAAGGGGAGGGGAGGCTCCCAGGGACTTGTCCTCTCTCCCACCCCAGGCTGGCCGGTTGGCAAAGGAACAGCACAGGATCTTGCTGCAGTGACAAAAATGCAAAGCCTGCATCAAAAGAGGAGCTGACTCTTCAAGCCTTTCCCACCTCTGAACTCCACGGCCTCCAACAGCAGTGCCTCCAACTATGGCCGCAGCCCCAGGGAGAAAGGAGGCAGCCTGGCCCACAGAGAGAAACTTCCAACTCCGGGCTTGGAGGAGGAGGCAGGGGAAGAGGCGGAGGGATTCAGCCGGTCCTGGATAAATTTGTGCAGGGCTTCGCCCATCAGAGGGACAGCTGCCCTCTTCTCAGGCATCACAAGACGGCACCAAAGAGATGGGGAGTTGTGGTCCCTTGTGATGGCACATGATGGAGGATAATGTGAGGAAAAGAATGTATATATTTGTACGTGTGACTGGGTCCCTTTGCTGAACAGTAGAAATTTGACAGAACACTGTAAACCAGCTATAATGGAGAAAATAAAAATCCTGAAAAAAAAATTTTTAATTTAAAAAATTTAAAGAAGAGATGGGGAGTTGGGATTCTCTCATGTGACTCGGTCAAGTTAATTAGATTCGACAAGTGTTAGTTGGGTTTTGCAATGCCAGGCCCTGTGCTAAGAGCTGAGATGCCGTAGGCAGGGTCTCTGCCCTGTGTGAGTTCAGAATTTAGTAAGGCTGATGGACCTACAAAAAGGAGGTCAAAAGGTAGGGTTTCCTGTGATCCTGAGACCATTTTCATGAAGCAGGATTCCCCAGGGCAGCCTTTGGAGCCACTGCAGCAGAAGACTTCCAGAACTTTCTAAAAATAAAGGCTCCCCAGGCTTCATCCCTGGATATTTTTACTTAGTAGGTCTGAGGAGGGGGTAGGGTGGGGAGGAGAGTCTGCATCTTTTTAACCCCCCAGGTGATTCACATGTGCAGTCAGAGGGATTAATTTTCTGGAGGTTGCCCTGGTCTCCAGTCTCTTTTTCTCATCATCTACACAAAATTTTATCAGTGAATCTTGTCCCCACCTTTGAAAGATATTCAGGGTCCAGCCCAATCTTAGCAGCTGCACAGTGGCCACCCTGGTCCAAGACCCCGATCTCCCTACAGTGGGATTTTTCTAAGGGCCCTCTAGCTTTTCTCCCTGACTCCATCCTGCCCCCTATAGACTGTTCTCTTCACAGCGGCCAGCACCTGACCCTTAAGACATGGAAGGCGGGTGCCTCCTGTGCCTTTCTGTCCCGCAGAGAGAAGGGCCAGTATTCTTACGTGCAAGACAAAGGCAATCTGGGCCTTTGCTACCTCTCAAAAGTCGTCTCCTAAAAGTGTCTTCACCCTGGAGTTCCCACTGTGGTGCAGTGGGATCGGCGGCGTCTCTGGAGCGCTGGGATGTAGGTTCCATCCCCAGCCTGGCACAGTGGGGTAAGGATCCCCCATTGCCATGGCTGAGGCGTAGGTCACAACTGCAGCTCAGATCTGACCCCTGGCCTGGGAACTCCATATGCCTCAGGGTGTTGAAAAAATAAAAATAAAAAAATAAAATGCCTACGCCCTCCTGCACCCGTCTCAGCTCCAGCCATGGTGGGCTTCAAGCCAGGCTTGAGGGGGCTTCTTGTTCCTCCTGCTTTTGCACTTTCTCCTGCCTCTGCCTGAACTGCTCTTCCCAGCTACCCCATGACTCACCCCCTTATTTCGTTCACGTCTTTGCTCAAATAGCTTATGAGAGACCTTCTCTGAACTCCCTATAAATGAGCCATCCCACCCTTATTCCATCACTTTCTATCCTTACGCCACTATATTTTTCTCCTTAGCATTTATCACCCCCCCACCACCATGTATTAAATATTCTTTGCTTTATTTGTTTATTGCCTATCTCCCGCCACCAGAATGAGAGCTGGACTTGCTCTGCTGTGCACACTGTCCACACATAAAGCTATACCTGATGCATAGAACTTGCTCCATAAATAATTTTGAGTGGATAAATTATTTAATAGTAAAGGGATAGGAAGACGTCTCAATGGCAGTGTACAGATGTGTAAGGGTAGAAAAATAAAGCGTTGATCAATACCTGTTTTTTTTTTTAATTTAATTTTATTTTTTTGTCTTTTTGTTGTTGTTGTTGTTGCTATTTCTTGGGCCGCTCCCGCGGCATATGGAGGTTCCCAGGCTAGGGGTTGAATCGGAGCTGTAGCCACCGGCCTACGCCAGAGCCACAGCAACGCGGGATCCGAGCCGCGTCTGCAACCTACACCACAGCTCACGGCAACGCCGGATCATTAACCCACTGAGCAAGGGCAGGGACCGAACCCGCAACCTCATGGTTCCTAGTTGGATTCGTTAACCACTGCACCACGACGGGAACTCCCAATACCTGTTTTTAAGCATGTCAGCTTTGGGGCAGAGCTGGCTTACAGATGGGGCTCACAGGGATCTAGAGAGAGCTGGAGGCTGGAGGGACTCCGTAACAGAACCCATCTGAGATGGAGTGTTTCTACCCTCTTCACGGAACCACAGATCTGTAGCTGTTACAGCGGAATAGCACCTCCTTATAAAATTTACTTTACCAAGGCAGTAATTAATTGAACAGTTTAGGTGTTTCAGATTTTTATTTCATCCTAACGTGCAGCAATAAAGATATTTGTGACGTCACTTAATTAACCAAGGATCAAGACCATAGACAAGTGGTGGTTTTGGACACGGTTCTCCTCCAGCATTCCCACCTATGCCTCTCCTTAGCTTTTGTTCCTCTGACTCCTGAGTCTTGAAGATTCCACTCTGCCTCTGAGACTCTCCGTCACCTCCATTGGAGTCTACAGATGCCTCTAGGAAGAAAGAAGCCCCAAATGCTAGGCTCACCTGCTTGAGTGTACTTCTTCCAGATTTTGACTCCTTATGCTTTTTTTTTTTTTAATGGTTTTTATTTGTTCCATTATAGTTGCTTTACAGTGTTCTGCCAATTTTCTACTGTACAGCCAAGTGAGCCAGACACACACACACACACAAACACACACACATTCTTTTTCTCACATTATCCTCCGTCACGCTCCATCACAAGTGACTAGATATAGTTCCCTGTGCTATACAGCAGGATCTCATTCCAGTTTCAACTCCTTATAGAAAATGCCATTCTTAACATTCTTGCACATGTCTCCTGGGCCTTCTCCTGCAGTTCCAGGGATGTGCAAATTATACATTAATGTGCAAAGTCTAAGTAGCAACATCAATTCACATTGCCAGTAGTACCCTTGCCAGTTTGATGATGTCCCACCATGGTTCTGTTTGTTTGTTTTGGAACCAACCAGTAGATGTGAAATGAGTGTGGATTTTAACTTACAGTTCCTAGATTATTGCATTTATTTTCATATTGATATTCCTTTTTTTAATTTTTTAAATTTTTTAAATTTTTCCCACTGTACAGCATGGGGATCAAGTTACTCTTACATGTATAAATTTTTTTCCCCACCCTTTGTTCCATTGCAATATGAGTATCTAGACATAGTTCTCAATGCTACTCAGCAGGATCTCCTTGTAAATCTATTCTAAGTTATATCTGATAACCCCAAGCTCCGATCCCTCCCACTCCCTCCCTCTCCCGTCAGGCAGCCACAAGTCTATTCTCCAAGTCCACGATTTTCTTTTCTGTGGAGATATTCATTTGTGCTGGATATTAGATTCCAGTTATAAGTGATATCATATGGTATTTGTCTTTGTCTTTCTGAATCATTTCACTCAGGATGAGAGTCTCTAGTTCCATCCATGTTGCTGCAAATGGCATTATGTCATTCTTTTTTATGGCTGAGTAGTATTCCATTGTGTATATATACCACATCTTCCGAATCCAATCATCTGTTGATGGACATTTGGGTTGTTTCCATGTCCTGGCTATTGTGAATAGTGCTGCAATGAACATGCGGGTGCATGTGTCTCTTTTAAGTAGAGTTTTGTCCAGATCATATTGATATTCTTTTGTCTTGAATGTTTGCTTATCTTTTGTCCTTGTGTTCTACGGGATTGTTTTTATTTTTCTCATAGGTTGATATGTGTTCTTCATATAAGCAGAAAATTGATTTTTGCTGGTTATAAATGTTGCAGATAGCTTTTCTTAGATGGTGAATAGCTATTTTTCCCATTTTTATGCATGCTTTCACTGAATAGAAATGCTGAATTTTTCATTTTGGCAAATGTATTCATCTATTTTTATGCATTGTATTCATTGTGTTTTATTTTTAAAAAATCTATCAAGGTGGTAAAATTATCCTCCTAGACTGTCTTCTAAAGTTTCACATTCCTGTGTGGTGCGGAGTGGTAAAGATCCAGCATTGTCACTGCTGTGGTGCAGGTTGAAATTGTGGCGAGGGTTTGATCCCTCTGGAGAACTTCCTGATGCCGTGGGTGCAGCCAAAAACAAACACCAAAATTTCATATTTTTTTCCTTTCATATCTAAGACGTTAATCCACCTGTATTTCTGTGTATTGGATTAGGCAGGGACTTATTTTTACGTAATTTTCTAAGAGACTAACAGATTGTTCTAACACCCTTTGTTGAAAAGTCCCTCTCTTCTCCTCAGAACTACAACGCACAGTTATCAAGCTTGTGTGTTTATGTTTCTGGGCTCTCTGTTCCCATCCACTGGTCAATTTGTGTACCCCCATATAAATACCACGGCATCTTCATTACTCCGTATTCCGATAAGTGTCTATACCTGGAACTGCAAGTCTCCCATTTTATTTTCCTTTAAGAATATCTTATGTATTCTTGACTCTTTGACCTTCTATATAAACTTTAGAATCTCTTGAATTCCACTGGGAGTTAAAAATACCTACCAAGATTTTGAGATCTTTCCTTTAGCAGTTCTTTCACCTTGGAGTATAGGATGGGGTACAGTATCCTCCTTCGATGTGGATCTTATTCGATTGTTTTAAATTAAATTCAGTTATTCTCTCCGTCAAGTCCATTTTCTATCTTTTTGTTGTGGGTGCATTGGAAATGAAATTACGATTGCATTTAGGATGAATAAGCAATGAGGGCCTACTGAATAGCACAGGGAACTTTATCCAGTCTCTTGGGATAAAGCATGATGGACGATAATGTGAGAGAAAAAATGTATATATATGTATGGCTGGCTCACTTTACTGTGGAGGAGAAACTGATACAATGCTGTAAATCAACTATAATTTTTTTAAAAAAGAAATGGAAGTAATATTTAATTTTGACTTTATAGACAGCATTTTTGCTAAATTCTTATTAATCCTAGTAATTTTTCTGTAGAGACTTTGGGATACCCCACACAGATAATCATGTGCAAAAATGAAAGTGTGTTGCTTCCTTTCCAAGTTTTGTCATCTTTATTTTCTTTTTGTCTTTGTCTTACTGAGAGGACTAGAATTTGAGAATGACGTTGAACCCACTTGGAGATAATTGGCATCCTGGTCAATTTCCTTCTTACCTTTATCATTGAGTAAGACGTTCATTTTAGGTGTTCTTGTTTTTGTTTCTGTAGCTGTTCTGCATCGTGATTAAGAAAGTTTACTTCTAATCTCTGCTTTTCGTTTTCTTAATAAAGGAATATTGAATTTCATCAATGCTGTTTCATCTCAATGGGATGATTACTTGTTTTTTAACAGCTGTAAATGTGGTGAAATACATTAGTTGATTTGACAATGTTAAACTATCCTTGGATTCCTGGGATAAATTTGATGTAGTCAAATTGGATTTTTTCTATGTACTGATGGATTTGATTTCGTGGTATTACATGGAGGAATTTTCCTCCATGTTTCTGAGCAAGATCTATCTGTTATTTACCTTTATACACCAACGATATTGCTTCTGGTATCAGGATGATGTTAGCCTTATAACCTGAGTCAGGGTCTCTATTTTGGTACCCTCTGGAAGAGATTATGAAATACTTCAGTTATTTCTCCCCCAGGTGTTTGTAGAATGCTTTGAGGAAGCCATCTGGGCCTGTTGCTTTCCTTGTGGAAAGTTTTTTTTTTCTTTTTTTTTGTCTTTTTGCTATTTCTTTGGGCCGTTCCCGCGGCATATGGAGGTTCCCAGGCCAGGGGTTGAATCGGAGCTGTAGCCACCAGCCTACGCCAGAGCCACAGCAACGCGGGATCCGAGCCGCGTCTGCAACCTACACCACAGCTCACGGCAACGCCGGATCCTTAACCCACTGAGCAAGGCCAGGGACCGAACCTGCAACCTCATGGTTCCTAGTTGGGTTCGTTAACCACTGCGCCATGACGGGAACTCCTGGAAAGATTTTTAATTATAACAGCATTTATTCAGTTTTTCTCTTTTCATCTTGGGTCATTTTTTATAAAGATATGTTTTAAGAAATACATCAATTCCATTTCTGATTTTCATTAGCATTAAACTTCATATTTTTATTATCTGTTAATTTCTGCAGTATATTTAAATTTTCCTTTCCTCTTCTTCATATTGCTTGTTTGAACCATTTTTTTAAATTAAGCTGGTAAGGAGCGTTATTGATTTATTAGTGTTTTAAGAAAACAGACGTTTGACATTATTGATCCTCTTCATTGGATATTTGGGGTTTTGCTGTTGTTCTTGCTGCTGTTGTTGGTGTTGTTTGGCCATGCCTGCAGCATGTGGAAGTTTCCAGGCCAGAGAGCAAACCTGCACCACAGCAGTAATCAGAGCCACAGCAGATCCTTAACCCACAGAGATAACAGGGAACTCCAATGATTTTTACTTCATTAATTTCTGCTCCTTTTTTTATTTTTCTCTTCTACATACTTTGAATTTGTCTAATTTTTAAATTTTGGCTAATTTTTGCTAAGCCCTTAAGTTAAATGGCTAGCACATTCATTTTCAACCTTTCTTCTTTTTCTAATGAAGCGTTTATTAATATGTAGTCCTCAGTGAGGACCACGAAGGGGTGTTTTTAGTAGTATTTTCATTATTCTTTTACCGCTACACATTTTCCGTTATGATATATGAGTTATTTAGATATGCTTTAAATTTATAAATGCATGGTGTTCCTTTACTTAGCTTTTTCAGTTGCTTTGCACCTTGATTTCATTGTAGTCATTGACTCTAGTTCCATGACAGCAGTTCTTTGAAATTTGCTGAGGCTAACTTCAGACCTTATCATAAAATCGTATTTTACAAGATTCAATATGTGTACTATTAAAGTCGCATATCGTCTTCCATTTCAAGGTTGTTAATTGTATAAACGATTCAGGTTGTTTCTGTCTTTGCTGATTTTTTAAAAATCTTGGTCTATTAAAACTGCTGAAAATGGGGTTAAAATAGACCTTGATAATGATAGGTCTGTAAGTAAATCCATAGACTTATATCACATCGTGTGTGTGTGTGTGTGTGTGTGTGTGTTGGCTGTGCGCAAGAAGTGTGGAAGTTCCCTGGCCAGGGATGGAACCCACGCCACAGCAGTGACCTGGGCTGCTATAGTGACAACACTAGATACTTAACCCACTGCACCATAAGAGAACTCACTGAATAGTATGTTTTGAGAATACTGTTAATGTGTCCATGGTCATAATTTTATATCCTGCTGATGAATTAAACCTTTTATAATTATAGAGTGACCCTATTTATCTCTAATGATACCTTTCCTTAAATTCTCTTTGCTATATACTTACACAGCAAATCAGCTTTACTCTATTTTGCTTTGTAAACTTTTCATATCGGTATATTTTAGGAATGCATTTCTTTTTATCTAACCGAAAATCATTATCATAATTTGGGGGTAAGTTCCTTATACATAACATCTTTCTCTGACTTCTTTCCAGATTATTATAAAGTGTATTGAATCTTTTCTTCTGTCATCTAAATTCTACTGTTATCATCATGCAGTAAAACTTTAATTTCAGGTAGTGTGTTTTGCAGTTCTGGAATTTCCATTTTGTGTATGTGGTTTCTGGTTCTCTGCTGATGTATCCTATCTTTGTATTAATTACTAGTTTATTTACCTCTGTGTCACTGAGCAAAGTTGTAAAAGCTGCTATGACTTTCGCTTTGTTTATTCCACCCCTGGGTCTGATCAGAATAGGTCTCCGCTGATTATCTTTTCTCTTCAGAATAGGTCACATTTCCCTGTATATTCCCAGGTCACATAATTCTGTACTGTGTTCAGGACATTGTGAATGCTGTGTAGTCAAGACTCTGGATTCGCTTTCATTTTTCTGGAAATTGTGATTTGTTTTGTTTTGTTTTGTTGTATTGTGTTTTAAAAAGTGATTAAAAAAATAAAAAGTGATTAACTTGATTGGAATCAAGTGACAGTTTTTGGTTTTTGAAATCCAGTTCAAGACTTAGTTCAATTCTTTTTCCATTAACTCTATCACTTGCTGTTTGCCCTGTGCATGTGTGGTTCGAGGCAGAGTTTACATAGGAATTTAACGTTCCCCCTCACTGGATCTCTTTTCTGGGGACTTTTCCCCTCACTTTCCATCAGCTATAGTTGTTCTGAACTCTTTTCTTTGCTTCTTCAGGCCACCTGGATTTTCTATTGGGGTTTTTCTACCCCACACTGTACTGAATATTACCTGTCCTCAAGCTAAAGCCGTAAAAGTCAAGACACCCGCAATATGCTGTCTCTTTCTTCCAAATGTTGACTCCCTCCTAGGATCTGTCTGGTTTTCTTCGCTAGAGAAAAGTTTGGAAGGGGGCAAATGTGAAAGTGCAAAGTTTAACTTCAAAGTCCAGCCAGGAGAGTTTGGTGCCTAGGAGGTGGGTAAGGGCAGTGGAGATAGATGGAAAGCCCTAGACAGGTGTGATGTCGTCTCTTGAGTTAGGTCCATCAGGACTTAGATGCTACAAGAGGACCTGGGTACCAAAGTCAAAACACAATAAATGCCACTCAACTGATACCTTCCCTGTCTTTATTAATCTCTTTCTCTGCTTTTCATCTGCTTCCCCAACCCCTTAAAAGGCTAAACCTTTAGCTGGTGTAGGAGGAGGTGAGATTGGAGTAAGGTATTTCCCACCTGAGTTGAAATCCACACTTGGGGAGGGAGAAGCTTTGAATTGGATAGACTGGCTGAAGGAGGGCAAAGGGAGTGAGTTGACCCGACACCCAGAAGAAAGGCGTGGTTCTATTAAACTGCTACTAAACATTCGGATTACTACCTTAAGACGTACCTTGGAAATTTTATTTCCTTTTTCAGCCACACCTGCGGCATATGGAAGTTCCCAGGCCAGGGATCGAATCCGATCCCCAGCTGTGACCTACGCCACAGCTGCAGCAACATTGGATCCTAACCCACTGCACCGGGCAGGGGATTGATCTGACAATGCCACACAGACAAGCCGGATCATTAACCCACCGTGCCACCGTGGGAAATCCACATTGGAAATTTTTTATTGGCACTTCTCTTTGCATCCAAACAGCGCTTGTTTTAGCCTCCTGACCAGGCTGTGTTTGTAATTCTGTTTTAGGTTGCGGCCCAGGCAGTGTTATTCATGTGTATGAACACAGCTGGAATCTTCATCAGTTACCTGTCCGACCGGGCCCAGCGCCAAGCCTTCCTGGAGACGCGGAGGTGTGTGGAGGCCAGGCTGCGCCTGGAGACGGAAAACCAAAGACAGGTACCACTTGGCAAGGTCACGAGCCTTGGTTGTCACCTAGCCGGTCTCTGAATGACTGGGAGCTTTTTCCCCCCAAACACATCCTGAGTTCCAAGTGTTCTCTCAAAGTCTGTGTTGTAGGATTCCAGAGTCTAAGACAGTTGTGTTAGGCTCACGGGTCAAAGTGAGTTGGCCTTATCTTCCACACTCTATTAATTGTTCCCTACAAGAAATAAAATGATTCCAGTCGTAAAGTGATTTTCTGACACTTTTCACTGACATCTGTGCTTGTGAACAAGGCCACGGTTTCTGAAAACCATGAACCCACCCATCTTTGGCTCTCCTTTTTTCAAACTGCAAAGAGCTATTTCAAATAAATTTTTCACTGCACGGCAATTCAAATTATAGGACGCTCAGAGAAGACTCTCGTCCGTGTGTAGTTCCTAATACCTGCCCCTGATTTTCAAAAGAGATGAATGAACATAGTAAATGCTATGGAGCATTGTACCTGTCCCAGGATAGAGAAGCAGTAAAAGGAGAGCAGGTTGGTCCAAGGTGGAGGCCATGAGTTCTAGTCTGAAGAGGTTAAAATAAAGGAGTTTCTTGGACATCCCAATTGGGTGGATGTTATAAGGATTTTTAAAAAATAGCTTTAGGAGTTCCCGTTGTGGTTCAGCAGAAACGAATCTGACTAGTCCATGAGGACACGGGTTCGATCCCTGGCCTTGCTCAGTGGGTTAAGGAGCCGGTGTTGCCTTGAGCTGCGGTGTAGTTCGCAGATGCAGCTTGGATCTGGCGTTGCTGTGGCTGTGGCGTAGGTCAGCAGCTGCAGCTCTGATTCGACCCCCTAGCCTGGGAACCTCCATATGCCACAGGTGTGGCCCTAAAAAGGCCAAAAAAAAAAAATAGCTTTGGCCTCACATAATATGTTTCTCCAAAATAAAATTAGCTTTCATTGCTCCTGTTAAAATTATTCATGTGTTAAAAATTCATGCATGTCTTTGCCTCTGAAAGTAATTTTCAAATTGAAACAGCAGGAACGGGTTGAAAATTGGTCATAGATGAACATATTTTATGTTCAACATGTTTCTTTACTCATAGGACTCCTATGCTCAATGGATGCTAATCGATGTATTAGTTCTACCACACTGGGCTCTTTTTTTAAAGTTAGCTCTACAGATACACTCTTGTTATTTTAAGCTTTGTGCCACAGTGGTTTGAGAAATTCTAAAGAAAGTAGCTTCAAAAATGCAACGTTTTCTTCATCTGATCCAATCATCAGACCTGGTGGGCAAAACCAGGTCTGTGGGATAAATGGATGAGGCAGACAGGTAGGATGCAGGCTGACAAAACTCCTTTCCTTCTGCCATATGTTATTGCCAGGGGCACAAAGGAAACTACTGAATTTCCAGAGCCTACATGGACTTCAGAGACCTCAGAATTAGGACATTTCTAAGCCAAATGGAAAATATCTAAAACCATTACGGAACCTCATGATAGACTTATTGTAGTGCCCTGAACATCCGTATATAATAATTTAGAAAAGAAACTTTAAGAAATCGTCTTCTGCAATAAACACGAGTATCTCCCAGTATCTCCCAGGGTATACACTGTGTTCCTCCGCGAAACAAAGCAGTTGCCAGACTGGCAGGTCACTCTTTCCATGGGATCTCTGCCGATTCAGACACCGCTGCCACATTAATAATGTATCCACTGTTCTTGGTGCTCTATGGCAACCAGAACTGCAACTGTGGATAAGCTGTCTGGAAAGCTCAACCTTTTATTTAATGTTTATGAAATATTGGAGACACTAAAAATGACGGCCTTGGGAGTTCCCGTCGTGGCTCAGTGGTTAATGAATCTGACTAGGAGCCATGAGGTTGCGGGTTCGATCCCTGCCCTTGCTCAGTGGGTTAAGGATCCGGCGTTGCCGTGAGCTGTGGTGTAGGTTGCAGACTTGGCTAGGATCCCGCGTTGCTGTGGCTGTGGTGTAGGCCGGTGGCTACAGCTCCGATTGGACCCCTAGCCTGGGAACCTCCATATGCCGTGGGAGCAGCCCAAGAAATGGTAAAAAGACCAAAAAAAATTAAAAAATAAAAAATAAAAAATAAATAAAAATGATGGCCTTATCATACCTGTAAGGCTTCTCTCCTTTCCCATTCTTCGCATTCAGTGTCTTGGTTGTCACTATGATGTAATTGTCTAACACAGTGAAGGGACCTTCTTCCATCCTCTCTCAATTTTCTTTTAAGTTGATGGAAGGAGAAAAAAAATAATACACAGAGGTAAGAACAAGTGACAGCTTGAACATAGTGACAAGTTCACCAGAACTCATCCCACAGCCCTGTTACCTCCGACTTGGCCACCTGAACCACTTCACTCTCCGTCCGAGGTGCTCATCCTTTTGTGGGTCATTATCTTTCTTTTCAGCATCGTGTTTGCCTCCAGCAAGATAGTGTATATAAATCAATATGAAACTGTACGTCAGGAGTTCCCACTGTGGCACAACAGGATCAGCAGTGTCTTGGGAGCCCTGGGACACAAGCAGGTTCGATTCCCAGCTGGGCACAGTGGATAAAGGGTCTGGCGTTGCGGCAGCTGCGGCTTAGATCACAACTATGGCTCAGATCTGATCCCTGGCCTGGGAACGCCATAGGCTGTGGGGCGACCAAAAACCAAGAAAAAAAAAATTATAAGACCGATTCATTATTTTTATGCATGAAATACAAGAAGAGGCTCTTTGGGTAGAAGACTCTGTATTCTGAAAATTAAGCAAAATATGCTATAGGTTTGTTATAGTCCTGTGTTCACAATGATAATACATTTCTGGTGTATTGACCGTCCCCTTTCCTTCCGGGTAATAGCTAAGCTAGCTGCCTCTGTATCATTCAATGCTAGAGTTACTTTCCATTGATTTTGATCTCTGATTCAGGTTTCCATTATCCCTGAGAACTTCCTCAGTTTCAGATGGGCAGAGAAGGCACAGGCTTGCAAATGAGACTGCCCAGGACTGGAAATCCTTCCTTAGTGGCTTACTATCTTAGTGAGCTTGAACAGCTGAGCAAACTCTGTCTTACTCCATCCGTAGCCTGGGGATAATGATACCCTCCCTGAAGAGGCTCCCAAAAGGATGGAGATATTGTGTGCAGAGCCCCCTGCAGGTCGGTGAAGAGTTCTTAATAGCATGATGGTGCACAGTGATGTCTATGAATCAGCCAACATAGCTCAGTCCCAAGGGGACCCATTTGAGAACGAGTTATGGATTGGCTTGTCTCAGTTGGAACCCCAGTTGAAGGTTCGTCATGCGGAGGAAAATCAGGGTGGTGGTTCTCCTCAGGTGTACAGCGATCGGAGCCGAGCGTTAGGCTCTGGATATTTTAAAATATAAGATGTCAAGGCAAAAAAAGAAAAGGGGGGGGGAGTTCCCGTCATGACTCAGTGGTTAACGAATCCAACGAGGAACTGTGAGGTTGCGGGTTCGGTCCCTGCCCTTGCTCAGTGGGTTAACGATCCGGCGTTGCCGTGAGCCATGGTGTAGGTCGAAGACGTGGCTCGAATCTGGCGTTGCTGTGGCTCTGGCACAGGCCGGTGGCTACAGCTCCGATTAGACCCCTAGCCTGGGAACCTCCATATGCGCTGGAGCGGCCCTAGAAAAGGCAAAAAAAAAAATACATATATATATATGTATATATATATGATGTCATTAACAAATCCAATCCTGTCGCATCTTCAGAGCTAATTATAAGACTGTAACTGTTAGAAATCCTATATCATGTGAAGGAAACGCGGTAAGTGCCTAAGTGACAGCAGGAAATTACCCTCAAAGTGACTGAATGGCATTTGATTTTGTACTTGCACATAGAGCCAAGAGGTCTTATGCTACAGAAATGGTCAGGTTTTGTGGGATTTTTCTCAAGAACTGTTTTTCTTTTATGGTGGAATACAACGGCAGTGTTTAAATAACTTGATTTGTTCAACCATGAATTAATTGATTCACTGAGCATCTATTATGTGCCATGCGCTTTGCCGGACCTTGGGACTATGATGGCAACTAGCAATCAGTTCCTGGTCTTGCGGGCAGCTACACAGATAGACACCTATATGGTGTTTGAGTCAGACCTAAAGTGAAGGCTGATAGAAGGCTACCTAAAAGAAATGATGCTTGGAGTTTGTGCTATGGTGCAGTGGCTTAAGAGTCTGAATGCAGCGACTAGGGTCACTGCAGAGGCATAGGTTCGATCCCCAGCCTGGTGCAGTGGGTTAAAGAATCCAGCATTGCTGCCGTGCCGGCGTAGGTCACAGTTGTGGCTCAGATTCGAACCTTAGCCAGAAACTTCCATGTGCTGCCATAATAAATAAATAAAAATGATGCCTGAGTTGACTTGTGAATAGAATTTGGCTCTGCAGAGAAGAAGATCTCATACAATACACACAAATGTCTTGAAGCAAGGGAGAACACTGTCAGTGCACTTGCGAGCATGCCTGTGATAACTCATTTATTTTTTCCTCCACGCACTCAAGGTGGAGTTACAGAGATGAATAGCAGTCTGGTCTCTGGATTGGATGAGTATAATTTTAATGATTGGAAGAGAAGGGAGAAAGAATTAGCAGAAATACGGATGACAGGATGTATGTGATCTGATGAAGGGCAGCGACATTGGGAAGCAGGACTTCCCTGATGCTGTGCTTTTCCACCCAAGGAAAATAGGTATTTATTGAGTGTTGATCTGCACAGGTGCTGTGTATGCCAAAATGAACAAAAGCTATTACCGGTCTCTTCTACAGCACGCCACGCTGGATCTCACCCATTTCATGCCTACGTGTTAGGATAAACTGTGAGCCCCTTACAAGTGACCCATGGCAGCCGTTCCTGAAAACCAGTGAGGAATATATGGTTATGAAATGACTGCGATTGTCAATATTTAGTAATATTTACTATGGATACTAATCATTTTTCTTCCAAAGAAAAATTGCCAAGTAATAGCTAAAGGAAAAACAGCACACGAGCCATGCTTCTTCTTGCTTGGTGAGTCCCAGACCATGATGAGATGCTTGGCGTCCTGAGAATCAGGCTTTTCCCGTAGATAACCTGCAGCTGCAGGCATGGTCCTAGAGATGGAGTGAGAGCAGGTGGACAGGAGAGACCCAGCAAGTGCTAAAACTGTTCAAAGTCTCTTCTAAACCAAGTTTTTAACAAAGTTCTTTGAAGGTGACTCTCACCTTTGTAAGATTCCCTCTCCCTCCCTCAGTAGCTAGCACGATGTCAGGCAGAAACTACTGAATGGGCCCCAATGTTGGCGTGTTTAATTTAGATGATTGGCTTCAAGAGGTTGAATGCATATTAGCTCCTTTTTCTGGGAGCCAAGGACTTTGTCCTTTTTTTTTTTTTTAACAATTTTTTCATCCATTGTAATTAGCACAGATCATATTCAGCATCCATTACCTGTCGGGTCTCTCTGTCTCCAGCTTCTCTTTCTCCAGACTGTTCTCCATCCCCAAAGCCCAGTCTGGTACAGAACCAGTACACCTGCAGCGTCAAAAGCGCATCTTCCATGTCTGGAAGATCCAGATTCCAATCCTACTTCCTGTGCTTCCTGGCTGTGGGAACTTGGGCAAGCTCCTCCCCTCTAACGACCTTGACTTTGTGCCTGGAAGATGGCAGAATGAGTCTACCTTCCTCCAAGGTTGTGGTGAAATTAAGGATGAACAGTTCTTAGCCCGAGGCAGAGCATGTGCTTAAGGCATGTTGGAGAGGATGCTGTGATGATAATGACATTGGTGTCACTCTTCTCTGCAGGAAAACCCTTCAGTGGTAACAATCCCTCCAGGATTAAAATCCAACCCCCCGACGCTGGCCCAACAGGTTCTCCAGGATCTGGCCCCTTTCTTCTCTCCTTGGATTCCTTCTCCAACCTCTTGCTTCCCCCCCACCCCCAAACACACACACACATACACCCTCCAAATGACCATCTGCTCCCCAAACTGCTTTTTCACTGCTCCGTGCTGCGTGGTTTGTTCGGACTGGAAAGCCCACCTCCCCCCCATTATATTCAGAGTAATGTCTCTACTCTGAATATTTTGTTCCAGGAATCCTTCCTCCATGCCGCTTGCTTGCTTTCACCTCCCCATGTTGAGTTGAAATGCTTTTCTTTCCTTTTTTGTTTGTTTGTTTGTTTGTTTTTGTCTTTTTAGGGTTGCACCTGCGGTATATGGAAGTTCCCAGGTTAGGGGTCTGGGGTCTGTGACCTACACCACAGCTTTGTGGCAACGCCAGATCCTTAACCCACTGAGAGAGGCCAGGGATCAAACCCATGTCCTTGTGGGTACTAGTCAGGTTCCTTACTGCTTCACCACAATGGGAAATCCTGCAATGCTCTTCTTTTTCTTTTTTTTTTTTTTAATTTTTCTTTTTTTGTCTTTCCTAAGGCCGTGCCTGTGGCATATGGAGGTTCCCAGCCTAGGGGCTGAATCGGAGCTGTAACTTCTGGCTTACACCACAGCCACAGCAATGCCGGATCCAAGCGGCATCTGCAACCTACACCACAGCTCATGGCAATGCCAGATCCTTAACCCACTGAGCAAGGCCAGGGATCGAACCCGCAACCTCACAGTTCCTAATCAGATTCATTAACCACTGAGCCACGACAGGAACTCCCTGAAATGCTTTTCTTATACTTCCAACCTGCCTGAACTTATTAACTCTATTAACTCCAATATATAATAGGTATAAATAAATATGTAAATATGTAATAGATATATTGTACAATATATATTATATAATAGGTATATATTTTATTTATCAACTCTATTAACTTAATTACAGGTGTGATAAATTCATTTGAGTAAAAAAAAAAACTCTATTAACTTATTATTTCTATTATAGAACCTGTCATACTTTATAACATTGACTAGTCTGCATTTCTCTTTCCGAGAAGGACTCCTCAAAGGCAGCTATTCTATAAAATTCATCTGATTCTCTGGTATTTATTCTGTGCAATGGCTGGGATAGAAGATCTGATTCATGTTTATTTAACTGAGTTACACCGAATTCAGACTTTAGCTCCTGGCTTCACTTCCACCTCCACGAGGACCATCTCGGCATAATCTTCATATAAAAGTAAAGTGATTATGCCCATCGTGACTCCCAGTAAAAACTTGGTGGGAGAAGGACTCCTATCCAGGCCAGAAGAGACTGGAACAGGCTGAGCACACGCCTTACACAGACCCACTGCGGGAATTTTCCATCTGAAAGCCACGTCTTAGAACATCTCTCTTTGGGGAGCTAGATTCTAATCATTATAGTTTTTGTAGTCCCATCTCTCCTCCCAAAGGATCCAAATGGCTCATATTTATTTTAAATATTAAAACAAAGTAATTGTTTTTCTTCCAGCCTTGAGCATTGCCGCAGCCTACTTATGGTAATCATGGCATTTCGAGGTATCTCAGAAGCTCAGAGGGCACTGGAATGAAGTTTCTGCTGATGCCATATGTTGCAACAGCCGGAAGATTATTATTAAATGCAGCAGATGTTTGAGCTGGATTAAAGCAATTCGCTTTCATTTAAACATCTTCGTTAGGCAATACTGGTGTAAGCTGGTGGGTCGGACAATAGATTGGATGACGGAGTAGGATTTGTTCGTAAGTTTCAAGTTGGTTGTTTGGATGCATGCTGGTGCCCTCTGGCATCTAGGGAGTGTTTCTGAACCTGTAGCTAATGGCCAACGAGTAAGGCAGAGCCTTGACTTTCATTCATTCACTGAAGGAAGAGTCAACCTGGAAGGAGTTCCCATCGTGGCTCAGTGGGTTAAGGACCCAGTGTTGTCTCTGTGAGGATGTGGGTTTGATCCCTGGTCTGGCTCAATGGGTTAAGGATCTGATGTTGCCGAAGCTGTGGCATAAGTCACAGGTGTGGCTTAGATCTGGTGTTGCTGTGGCTGTGGCATAGGCCCCAGCTGCAGCTTCAGTTCAACCCCTCGCCCAGGAACTTCCATATCCCACAGATGCAGCCTTAAAAAAAAAAAAAAAAAAAAGTTGGCCTGGAATTAGCAGAATCTTCGAATATTTGTTTTCTCTGCTCCAATTAGTTGGGTCTTCTCATTATGCTCCAAAAAAGCCTCTTGAACCTCACATTCAGGCCATTTTTGTGCTAGTCGCCATCTCTTGCGTTCAGGACCAGCCAGGCACCACCCTTCACGTTCATCCTTATCTGTTATTAATATACTTCATATTAACTATTCTCTAGTTGATTGTGGAATATTCTCCATTTCCTAAATATTCTTACTATCTTACTACACTCATGTCTTTGCTTATGCTTTTTCTCCCTACCTGCAGCAACATTCCTTTCATCCCTAAACCTTATCCACTCTTCACAACTCAGCTCAAAGGTCACCGCCTCCCCAGAGACCCTCTCCCTGCCCCCTAGCTGGTAACCTCCAGGATTCGTATATTTCTTTATGGACTTAACCTCTTTCTCCATTCGGCTGTGCTCTTGCTTTATTTTTCCCTCTGCACCAAAAACTCTTTGAAGATGAGATATACCTTTTATTTATGTTCTTCACAATAGGTGTGGATCCAAAAGGGGAAAAAAAAAAAAAGAAAACCAGCTAGGAAGAAAAGCAGAGACCATCAACATTTAATGAGTGCTATCATTGCATTTTCCAACTATCCTTTTACTCAAAAATATTTTGAATAAGTAGATTTGGGAAACACTCCCCTCTCGTGGTGTGAGTGCTGGTGAGCTTGTCCTCCAGACCAGGAGTCTGCTCTGTCCTTGACCTTTAGTGACTTGAACGTCCTTCGACCACCAGTCCACCTTCACCTTCTGTTATGCCTTTACATAAACGATTTCAGCCTAGATAGAGCTCTGCCTAAGTAAAAATTTGTTTTGATTTTTTATTAAAGTATAGTTGATTTACAATGTTGTGTCAATTTCTGCTGTACAGCCAAGTGACCCAGTCATACATATATATACATACATTCTTTTTCTCATACCATGTTCCATCATGTTCCATCACACGAGATTGATAGAGTTCCCTGTGCTGTATAGTAGGACCTCATTGCCCATCCATTCTAAATGGAATCATTTGCACCTACTCACCCCAAACTCCCCATCCATCCTCTAAACCAGGAGTCTGAGCTCTCCTTGGCAATTAACGTTAATGTCCTCCATCTCCCAGTCCAGCATCCCCTTCTGTTATTCCTTTACATAAATGGCTTTAGCCGAGACAGAGTTCTGCTGAGCAAAATTTTTTAAAGCTCTATTTTACGTAGAGGCATCTTCTTCATCATTTCACTCCTTGCAAAAGCTTCTCTGCCTCTCTGCTCCATTTCTTTCATGGTTGCCTTTCTTTTCAGAATTTCCTTTTCATTTCTTTTAGGCATTTGGGGGTGAAAAAGTAAAATGTTATTCCAATCACTGTCCTCCCCAGTCTGGGATGCCCAGCAACTGTGCTGTCCATTTCCTATGATGATGGCCGTGCTCTGTGTCTGTGTTATCCAAGAGCCATTCCTGAGCAATGCAGGACATGTAATGTGACCAAGAAATGGATTGTTGTATTTCAATCCATTTTTATCTCGCGTTCCTCTTTGAGTAATTTATCATGACTTCAGCCATCACTTCGGGATGGTTCCACATCAGTATTTCTAACACCATGCTCTTTTCTGAGCTCCAGATGCCCACCCCACTGGACAGACCCATCTGCATCTCCCCCGGGTACCACTGGCCATGATGCTCTCATCCCCTCACAATGCATGTTCTTTCTACATGGCACATCCTTGTACCTGCTCCATCCACGTCAACTGTGGTACCAATTCCTGTTGATGCTGTCTCCTCCATATATTCACTCACTGTCCCTACATTTCTTTTTCTAATACTCTTTAGGTCCTCCCTCAAAATAGCTCCTGATGGGTTCTAACCACTTTCTAACTAGTATGGACTGGTCTAGCTGCCTGGAGTCACTCCACCCTAAAACTCTTCTGGGAAAAGAAGCTGTATTTTGCTCCTTCCCATTTTCTTATGATCTATGAAATAGGAGACTCTACAAATATATGGGACCTCATGGGAAGGTATGGAGCATGAGCTACTGTTTCCTCTCCATCCATTCTTGTCTCTCTCCATCTTACAAGGTATAAGATTCCTGAGTAATGGAGTCATTGTCCAAGCCTTATTGCAGGGTAAAAATATGGATCGTCTGTGTCCACAGGGAGACCACCCATGCAGGCTGCTTTCTTCCCCATAGAGACCCCACTGATTCAGTGAGGCCCATGGTGGCCCAGCTGCTCCATCTTTGGCTGGGGACTTGTGGCTTGTACAAAAAGAAGGAACAGGACCCCCAGTGTTCACTAACTTTGCAGCCTCAGTCCCCATCTCTCTGCTAGTAATACAATATTTGTCTTGATTCCTATCTGCCTCCCATATATATTTCTTACTGGGTTCCCTTGAGAGGTGAGGGATGTAGCCAATTCATATCTCAAAACCCCAGCATGGACTATAACCCTGTCAAGATTGTCTTCTTGTCGTGCCTGATTTTGATTATATAAGAACTCACACTAACCCTCCCCCTCCCCCCATGAATTGCTACTGCCCATAGAATACAAAGCAAATCCCATATATCCGGCAATACAGCCCATCCACCACCTGGATCCAGCCCCACTTGTCAATCATGTCACTTGCTACCTCTGTCCTTGCACCTTTACTCTCCATTCAGACCAGTAAATTTGCACCACACTCCTGCACCTTTGATTTCTGGGTAGTTGTTCCTTGCTTACCCTCCAGATCCAGTCTCTATCCTTCTCTGCCTTTCTCTGTGCCCCAGGAGGCTAACCTCAATGGATGCATCAACAGGCTCGCTTCCTCTAACTTCTGGTTGGGTTTGCACAATGGGAGGCACTGGATGGAGACTAGAGGATGGGAGGGCAAAGAGGCCAATGGGTGTATCTCCCCATCGTCTCCCCAGCTGGGTGGTAGACTAACAGGCCATTTCTCCACCAAAAGGCCATGATTCCTATCTGTAATCAGGGTTACAGAACTTGCCAGGCTCCAGGAGTGTGTGTCGTTCCACTCTTCCAAGTTTGGGTTTACCAGCCATTGTTGGGTTCCTTGACACTTCATTAAGCTCTCTTTTATTGCTCTTTTGTGGTACCAATTGTCTCCCTCTGTAATTACCTGCTCCTCCTTTTCCATTTGCATAAGAGGCCCTACTCTTCATCTCCTTCCATCTATATTTGTGAGCAGATTAGCAGAGCAGAAAAACAAGGAATCCAAAAAACTCCGTTCTGTCCAATACTATAGCCACCAGCCACGGGTGAATATCAAGCACCTGAAATGTGCCTGGTCTGAATGTGCTGTGAGTAAAATACACACCAGATTTTGAAGATAATACCAAAAAAAAAGAATGCAAATCATCTCATTAATAACTTTTTATTAGTTATATGTTGACCACACATGGAAATAATATATCTGGGGTGTATAAGATAGAATATGCTATCGACATGAATTTCAACTGTTTCTCGTTCCTGTCTAATGTGTGCTCTAGGAATTTTTTTAATTCTGTAGGTGTACATTTCCACTGGACCATGCCGCCGTAGATGTCCATCCCGTGTCAATTTCCAACTTGCTGGTGTGATTCTGAGCAAGTTGTTAGATCATTTTGTGTACGAGCTTCCTCATCTCTCAGTTAGAAATGATAATTCCCACCCTAACCCACAGGGGGGCGTTCTGAGAGCCAAATAACAGAATGCTTGTCGAAGTGTTATTTCAGCTGTCAAAACCTCTATAAATGTTCAGGCTATTTCTGCAAAACAATCTCACCAAACCCCCGAACCAATGCTGAGACATACTCCCTTTACAGAGCCTCCTCTACTGTTTCCAGTCGTGAACGACTTCTTTTTCCTTGGCACTTAGATGTTTGTACTTAATAGGTGTTCTTGCTGCTCTGCCTAGTATTATGGGTAGCTCCGGGATGCCCTCTAATTGTCAGTAAGATTTTGAGATGCAGTGCGGTGTTCATAGCCTTTGACTCTCCTATAACTGCTGAGTTCACTCAAATGATTTGTGTTTACTCCCTTGCAACCCTAACAACCGTCTGGTCGCCTAGTTCTCTGCAATCTTTCGAGCACATTGTTTTCATTTTTCTGGCATGGTAGAAAGAATGAAAGCTTTCAAGAGGAACAAACCTGGATTTGATTGCAAGTTCCAGCTCCATTCCTGGCTGCCCTTGGGTGCACCGCTTAAACTCCCCGAACGTTGGATCCTTTATCTGTTAAAAATGAAAACCCCTGTAGGTCAAGGTTGTTGTGAGGACATCAAGCAATATAGATGAGGGTTGGACATCATAATTAGTCCTTGAATTATTGGACCAGCTGGGCCGTATCCGGAGTCTTACAGAAGCACACACTCTGATTCTAGTAACTACAGTTTTTCTTCTTGCTATTTGTGTTGTAGACTTGGCATCCCTCTGCAGTACTAATTTTAAGTACTCCCCCGGATTCAAAGAGAGGCCATCATTGTGCTCTCATTTGCATACAATTAACATTTCCAGAGGCAGTTCCGCTAGAAGAAATCAGTCACCACCCTTGACCTCAACACCTTTGCTCCAGCAGGAAGAAGCCAAAGAGCGACCAAACAGTGTCTGGGACTCTTTTATCTCATAAATCTGTCTGGGGGATTTTGGCTGAAGAAATTGGCATTGAAAACCTAACACAGCCTAACTGTAAAATGCTGAAGGGCAGATATGATTCGTAGCCTGGATATAGTTGAAGGCACATTTTGAAAGCGGTGGCAGAATAGAGAAGGGGAAAAATCAAATATGTATTTTTAAAAAATGATCCATGCCTAAAATAGCTTATTTCAGCTGGATGTGAGAATGGGTCTATCAATGGGAATTCTATAGCCTCTTTTTTGCATAAGCCACTCAAAAAATGGATTGGCCACAAAAGAGGGCAGATAACTTAAAAATACTTTTGGAGCAATCTGAGGACAGAACTATTCTAGAATTTTTTTTGTTTCCAGTCTTTTGCAAATGTCTTGCACATACCTAATTTGAAAGCATTTTTTAAGGAAATGGAGTATTTCTGAAGCATTCAACTTTTTGTAGGAACAAAAGCTTGCTTTCTTTTCACACTCATATTTTGTTGTTTGCCCTATATCCAGCTACATTCCATTACACCATTTGCAGATAGAGCAGACATAAACAAATTGGGAAACACACTACTGTCTCCTGAAAAAGGTACAACACAACCAATGAGGCAGACGTGGGGGGTGGACCAGTCAGGACCAGCTTGTTATTAGAATTTAACATTCTGGGAACTTCCATCAGTATGGATCAGTTGAGTAGAGGTTTATTCTACTGCAATGCCATTTTGTAAATTACCTTTGAAAGTCCAAAGAATACACATTGACCTTTTAAAAATAATAAAACTACTCTGTGTTTTTGTTGTTGTTGTTGTTTGGGGGAGGAGGGTGTTGTTGTTTGTGGGTTTCTTTGCTTGGTTTGGGGGTTTTTTTGTTTGTTTGTTTGTTTTGGCCATGCCTGAGACAGGTGGAAGCTCCTGGGCCAGATATTAAACCTGAGCCATAGCAGTGACGCAAGCCACCACCATCTTAGTGCTGGATCCTTAACCCACTGCACCACAAGAGAACTCCCTGAAACTACTCTTGATTAGTGGTCAGAGTCTAGAAAGTTGAGACAGGCTTAGAGCGGTGCTTTCAAAGCAAGTAGAAATTTGGCCTAAGGTGAAATAAGAATTTCAACCTTCATTCACTCAACAAGCATAGATCATTCCTTCTCCTGAAGTTTTGTCTCTTTAGTGTTTCCACTGGGTGAACAGCAGCTCTGGCCCATAGATGTCGAAGCCCACACTAGCTCTTCCTCTCCATCCTTCCTGATACCCAGTCACGATCAGGAGCAGGTGGCTTGCCTTCCCGGCCATCTTTCCTACTTTTCTCCACCTTTCTAATCCTACTTCTTGCTCCATTTCTCTCCTGGATCATGGCAACAGCCCCTCAACTCCCTGCATGTTGTTTTCCGTGCCGCAGCCAGAGTGGTCCTTGTAAAACCCACATCTTCTCATGCCACCTCCGTGACCTCTATACTGGATTGAATAATGCCTCCTGCCACAAATTCATGTCCCCATGAACCTCAGAATGTGACCTTATTTGGGACTTCCCGTGTGGCTCACAAAATATGACCTTATTTAGAAAGAGGACCTTTGCAGATGTAATCAAGACAGGATGGATTTATACTGGATTAGGATGACCCTTAATTCAATATGGCAGGTGTTCTTATAAGAAGAGAGAACACACAGTAACAGAAGAAACACAGAGAGGAAATGCCATCTGAAGACCGAGGCAGAGGTGAGAGCGATGCATCTGTAAGCCAAGGAACACCAAGGGCTGTCAGCAGCCATCAGAAATTGGGAGAGTGGACACTTTCTAAGGGCCCCCAGAAGGAACCTATCTGCCTAAACCTTGATTTCAGACCCCTTGACCTCCAGAACTATGAGATAAAACATATCTGCTGTTTTAAACCACCCAGTTTTGTGATTTTTTTTGTTACAGCATGCCTAGGAACTTAGGACAAGTTCCCATTGCCTTTAGAATGAAATTCAATTCATTTCTTCCCTCTCTACCTTAAATATTCCCTGGATAGAATGAGCAACAACTAGCCCATGTACAGCATTCACTTGTGCTAATGCTATGCTGCACGTTTTATGTATATTATAATCCTCAGAGCAACCCTGTGAGCTAGTGAGTAATCTAACCTCCATTTTATAGATGAGGAAACCAGCAAACAGAGAGGTTATGTAGTAGCTAGTAAGGTGCACAACTGGTATTCCACCCGAGACAGTCTAGCTCCAGAACCATAGACCAGCTCTTACGCTATGTGAGTTATGAAGTCTCGTGGACAGACACATGGTTCACGATCTATGCATCATCATACATCCTTTCCTCTTGCGGAGGGTCCTTGCTCTCTCTTCCTCACTGGAGACTCTCCTACTGGTTTTGTTCTTGGTGGTAAGGGAAGTGTGTTTCCTCAGGTTGCTGAATGTCGAGGGGTAGGTACATAATTGCCACACCAGGACTGTGGTGTATTCAATGGGAATACACAGAGAGACATGCGGAAATCAAATGAATTTTCTTAAGTAGGGAAAAGATACAGTGACTCTACTCAGGGAAGAAGACTCAGTATCTAGTGGGGGTGCCAGCTTCCAATGAAACCCGCATGAAGGCTCCTACTTTCAATGACGGAACCCAGGTGGACCAAGGGCAATGGAGGGTTTGGGGAAGTTCCCTTTGTTTTTTTCACATGGAGTTTTTATATCCTTTTCGTCCCTCCCAAGTGTTCCAAAGGCCCCAGCTTTGCACCTCTCTGCCCACGGATGACAACTACAGAAGATGACTTTACAGGGAACACTCTCTTCCCAAACTGGCTTTAGATTTATGAAGTTCCATTCCTAATAGGCTTCAGGCACAGCTTGATCTAGGTGCTATCTAGTACATTTGGTTGGTTTCCTTGCATTATATAGGACTAGGTAAACCATCAAAATTCCACATTAATCACTTTTTTCTCAGAGCCCTCTTCAGAGTTTTTGTAATAGGAACAAATGTAGTTTCACTAGTCAATCAAGTTAGTGCATCATGAAATGAAGACCAAGCCCTGAGTTAGGTGCCAGACATAAAAATAAGTCTGTATGTTTGCTTTTTTTTTTTTTCTTTTTTTGTCTTTTTGTCTTTTCTAGGGCTGCACCTGTGACATATGGAGGTTCCCAGGCTAGGGGGCAAATCGGAGCTGTAGCCACCAGCCTATGCCAGAGCCACAGCAATTCGGGATCTGAGCTGTCTTCAACCTACACCACAGCTCACAGCAACGCCGGATCCTTAACCCACTGAGCAAGGCCAGGGATTGAACCCGCAACCTCATGGTTCCTAGTTGGATTCACTGCGCCACAATGGGAACTCTTTTTTTATTTTTAATGATTTTTAATTTTTTTCCATTATAGCTAGTTTTATAGTGTTCTGCCAATTTTCTACTGTACAGCAAGGTGACCCAGTCACACATACATGTATACATTCTTTTTCTCACATTATCATGCTCCATCATAAGTGACTAGATACAGTTTTCCAGTGCTGTACGGCAGGATCTCATTCCGTATCCATTCCAAAGCCAGTAGTTTGCATCTATTAATTCCCAATTCCCAGTCTGTCCCGCTCCCTACCCCCCCCCCCATTTTTTTAATTGTTGTCAATGTTGTTTTTAGTTAGAATCTTTCAGAATAAACTGGAGTTTGGTAAGTTTGGCACTTGGCAATTTGTCTTATGTGGCATGTCTTATATCTTGACACTGGATTGAAAGTTTCTTGATTCATGTTTTTCTCCCCATAATAGCTTACCTGGTATTAGACATTCAGTAAGTAGCATCGTATCAAATGAAAAAAATAACGATTGAATTAAGAAGCACTTCCCATGAGGCTCCTTTCCCAAATATGAGTGTATTGCTGACAGATATGGAAGAATAATTTCCCTTTCCGTAGTCGGTTGGATGCTAGATTCTGACCCCACAGAGGGCGTTCCTGTCGCACTCCCTAGTCCATCAGACCTTTTTTCTTCAATCTCATTATCCAAAAGAGTTTGTGGTTTAGCTCTATGGAAGCCACCTCTTTTGTCTTTTAATCACTGAGATATAAATATTTCATCTTTACACCTCCTGACTCTCCAGCAGCTCAAAGCATTTTACTTTTCACATCTGTTATCCCGGCATCTCTTCGGAAGAGGCAAGAGACAGGCGGTGCTCCATGCTGACTTTTTTGTGTGTCATTAATATTTTATTGCAGTCATTTTTGGTCTCTCAGTCAACTGGACGGCATGCACAGTGGTGGCAGAAGTGAAGCTGAGCCACTGCTCTGCCACTCCCTCCCTCCCTCCCTAGTGCACGATTGCTAAATAATAGCTTTTCAGATGCAGGAATGAGCAACGGGTGATGTTCCACAAGAGGTCATACAAAGATGTGGGAAAGGTGGTGACAGGAGAGTCAGCGCGAGTGACCCATCACACCCAAGTAAAGGCTAAACACTACATCGGCCTCCATAGCACAGAACCAGGGGCATAGCAGTCACTCACAAATGCATCCAGACACCTGGGTTCACATCCAGGCACTGCCACTTACTAGCTGTGTGTCCTTAGGACAACTACCTAGCCTCTCTGTGCCTCAGTTTTATCATCTGTGTAACAGCAAGAAGAAATGTTTCTACCTAGTGGGTTGTGAGGATTAAATGAAATGATTCCTGTACAGAGCTTGATACACAGTAAGTGGCCAGTAAGATCCGTTGTTGGTTGTGGGGTGGTCCATGTAATTGCTACTCGAAAGCATTTGTTTTAAGCATGAATGAATACATTGCATAGAAAACAAAATCCCAGACTCCCGGAGACTGAATTGATTTTAATAAGTATATGGAGAAACAGATCGAGATGTTTGGTGTGTGAGAAGTTGGGAAAATCAAAGGCGATTAAATTCACCTTTCATTGTAAGGGGTAGCTGCTCGTACCTGTTGATGGAAAGACTAAAAGAGGAAACTAATGAATGAATGAGTCTTACATGTTCTTTCCAACTCAGCTCTGATTGTGATCTTTTCTGCTTTTCAAATGGAAATGAAGAGTGTTTGATGATAATTCTTCTTCTCATGAGCAGAAAATTGGCATGAGATCATAATGTAACATCGGAGTGAAAAATAATGACTGGCTCTCTAGCCAGTTGGTTTTGTGGGCTCCGAGGTGTAGGTGGCAGAGACCACATGCCACACCTGACCTGGGCAGTGTCTCCATTTGCACAAGTGTGGCTGCTAAGGGGCCTCTGCAGTGTCCTCCAGCCTGTGACTCAGTTCCTTTTTTGGAGCTCTGGTCTTGGCAGGCATGATCTTTTGAAATGCAGCAGAAGCAAGATAAGTAGCTTGGTGTCCTGCATTCATAGATGGGTTGGCCTTGATCAAATTACTTCTCTGAGCCTCAGTCACTTCACCTTTAAAATCACTTTACTGCTTTCTGCTTCCAGGATTCTACCTCCAGGACACAAGAGAAGATAATTTTTAACTACACACGTACTATAAAAGTTTTTTTATTATTTTTTAAATGTCATTGAAGGATATATAGTCTCTTGATAATGCTGCAAGCAAGGGGCTTCTTACTTGAGTTTTAATCCATCTTTCAACCTCCAGGGTAATTCTCTGTCCCAATTGCTATTAAACTATGATGTTCTTGAATAAATGTGAAAAGCTCTGCCTCATATCAAGATAAAACATAAATTCAGCGTTCTTAGAATTTCAGTGGGTGAGTGTATAAACCACCTGTAAATTAATCTTAGACAGGTACCGAATCATAACACTTGAATTAGAAACTAAGAATTCACTGCATCAGAGTCAGTGTTCCAGTAGCCTTCTAATACACGTATTGTGGCATAGTTATCATCAGGTATCCATGGAAACGGCTGCATATTAATACTTGAAATAAGCAATACCGTGTCCACATGCAGCCACAGGCGCCCACGTGTTGGCATCCTCCAGCATTTATAATGATGAAAAATAGTTTGCCAGCTCAGAAGCAGACTTAGGATGACAGTGATGAAATGTAAGCTTCCGGCCTCTTTGCTTCCTAGGTCCTTCCAAGGCCCTTCGAGTGGTCCTCAAAAGTTTGTAGGTGCAATGTGCGACGTTTTACTTAAAGGGAATCCCTCCAGCTGACTTGTCAGGACCCTCCCACCTGGATCAGCCCACCTACGATAGATGGAAAATTCCTCCCTCCCCACACCTTCAATACCGAAGCTTTCGCCTCGTAAATACTCAAGCGGTTACCATTCTCAGACCTGGACACCAGGTTGAAATTTTATGTGCTCTGCTTTGTCTGTCCAGATATTCTTGGGGGCAGAGGGGACGCAAACATAAATTGAAAAGACAACCAAAAAAGCCATGCGACCTAGAGGTCTTTTCCGTACCAGGTGGTGCCGTCTTCCCAAAGACGTGTGCTTTTTTAAGCATATTGAAGCATTTTGCAGTATGTGGCTTCTATAACATTATTCCTGTTCCTCGTTACCTATGAGAGCATATTATTATAACCAATTTGGAAGTGACTGTGGGGTAAAAGGAGTTTTTCAGAATTGAGGCGACTGTGGCTGAAAATTGTCCAAAGGTGTCTATCTGTGATTTCGGATTCTTTTTTCATTGTGAGAATTTCATTTTTAGACTTGTGAGAATTTCACTGGAAAAATTATTTCTGGGAAAATCGCTACTGTGTGTAAAGGCAACTTAATTGTGACGTAGACTCAGACAGACCTGGTTTTAAACCCCAGCTTTCACCTACCTTATTAGCTGCACAATCTGGGGCAAAGACGGTCATTTGATGTGCTTCGGTTTTCTTTACCTGTTACATTGGAATAATCCAATCCCTTGCCTTGAATTATTGTGAGACGTTGAAATAAATGCTGCGGTGTCACAGAGGGTCGGGCCCCACTTCCCTGCCGCTCCCCCCACATCACCTTTAGTGTGCCCCAAGGACCAGGTTCTTGCTTCTGTGACAGTTTTTGAAAGAAGCCTTTGGGATGTGCCCACATCTGAATACCTCATAGGCTGTGTGTTCTCCCCGGCTGGAGTTGTATTCAGCACCTAGGAAGGTACCAGGCATGATTGTTGGGGTTTTGTTGTTGTTGTTGTTTGCTTTTTAGGGCCACACACATGGCATATGGTAGTTCCCAGACTAGGAGTCAAATTAGAGCTGCAGCTGCCGGCCACAGCCACAGCAGCATGAGATCCGAGCTGCATCTGTGACCTACACCGCAGTTCATGGCAATGCTAGATCTTTCACCCACTGATCAAGGCCAGGGATCAACTCCACATCGTCATGGATATTAGTCGGGTTCCTTACCGCCGAGCCATGAAGGGAACTCCAATTGCCATTTATTGAAAGAAATTGAATAGTCAAATAGAGGCAAATAGCCATGCTCTTTTAGTGTGTAATGGAATAGCAGAGAGGCGTATGGTATGTGACATTTGCAAATACATAATCAGGAGGATTTCCTGGGTGTACATAATTTCTAAGGGTCTGAAGAATTTTCGAAAGGATTTATGAGTGTTGATAAAGTTATAAAATGTGTTCTTGCTTGCCTTACTCCTGTCACAATTCAATAAGAGGACTTTTCTTGTCCCTTTATCTTGGAGGTAAGTTAAATCCTCTCTTGGGACATTCACATTTCTGTTATAGACCTTGGGGACAGCTTCCCGCTTGCTGTCAAGGGCAGGGATCAGGACACCACTGTTTGCCACAGCTGTTAGTTCTACAGGAATGCCACCTTTTTTAGGTCCATCCTGGCAAAATATGGTCAATGGCTGCCTTCCAAACAGCCACAGATCTTGTTACTGATACCAGAAGGCTGCTATTTAAAATCCCAAACCCTAACAACACAAAAAGACAACCTACAGAATGGGAGAAAATCTTTGCAAGTGAATCAGCTGACAAGGGATTCATCTCCAACATTTATAAACAACTTCTGCAGCTCCATACCAAAAAAAACAAACAACCCCATCAAAAAATGGGCCAAAGATCTAAATAGACAGTTCTCCAAAGACATACAGATGGCCAAGAAACACATGAAAGGATGTTCAACATCACTCATTGTTAGAGAGATGCACATCAAAACCACTCTGAGGTAGCACCTTATACCAGCCAGAAGGGCCATCATCCAAAAGTCCACAAACAATAAGTGCTGGAGAGGGTGTGGAGAAAAAGGAACCCTAGTACACTGTTGGGGGGATTGTAAATTGGGGCAACCACTGTGGAAAGCAGTATGGAGATTCCTCAGAAAACTCAAAATAGAACTACCATTTGATCCAGCAATACCACTCCTGGGCATCTACCCAGAGAAAACCACAACTCGCAAAGACACATGTACTCCAGTGTTCATTGCAGCACTATTTGCAATAGCCAAAACATGAAGACAACCTAAATGTCCATCGACAGAGGAGTGGATCCAGAAGATGTGGTACATATACACAATGGAATATTACTCAGACATTAAAAAGAACGAGATACCGGCATTTTTAGCAACATAGATGGACCTGGAAACTATCATGCTAAGTGAAGTCAGCCATACAATGAGACACCAACATCAAATGCTTTCGTTGACATGTGGAATCTGAAAAAATGACAGACTGAACTTCTTTGCAGAACAGATACTGACTCACAGACATTGAAAATCTTATGGTCTCCAGAGGAGACAGTTTGGGGGGTGGGGATGTGCTTGGGCTGTGGGATGGAAATCCTGTGAAATCAGATTGTTAAAAAAAAAAGAAAAAGAAAAAGAAATAAATGAAATAAAATCCCAGTGTCTGAAATCCTTCGTGGCTCAGCAGGTTAAGGATCCAGTTTTGTCACTGCTGTAGCTCTGGTTATAGCAGTGGCTCAGGTTTAATCCCTGGCCCGTGGGTATGGCCAATAAAAAAATCCCAGTATCTCCACAATCATGATTGCCAGCAATAACAACAAAAAAAAAGGAGTCGACGAAAAGTAGCTTGTGTCTACCCTCCAAATGCCAAATCCTGCAGAATGGCTTATGTCAAAACCCAAATCAGATCCAGAGCTGTAGTGTTGGAGCGAAATGCAGTCATTAGCTTTTGAGCCACTAATTCAGAAAGGGCTATTTATGGCCTTTTTACTTTTTCCACTGTGACTTACAATAAGAAGTTCCTTTTATTTGATGGTCTGGTACACAGAGGCATGAATGTAAAACCAAGAAAATACTGTGACGCCGTACTTCTCTATAGTCTTTGGATTCTGATGTTTTCTGCTTTTGTCTATTTCATTTTTTCAATGCTGTGTATGAGCCACTAGATTTTACTTTAGGCTATAAATGTGTTACAGGTTCCAATTTTTAAAATGCTTTCCCATTACCAAAGGGGACAGGTGGTAGGGGAGGAATGGACTGGGGGTTTGAGGTTGGTTTATGCACACAGTGGTAGATGGAATGATTGGCTGACAGAGACCTGCTGTAGAGCCCAGAGAACTCTACCCAATATTCTGCGATGGTCCCTGTGGGAAAAGAATCTGAAAAAGAATGGATGTGTGTACGTATAACTGAATTACTTTGTTATACAGCAGAAATGATTACAGTATTGTAAATCAACTATATGCCAATAAAACTTTAAAAATGAAAAATAAAATTTAAAAGATGCTGCCCTAGACCTTCGTCGGAAAGATCCTGGAGGGAGCATCCTAGGAGCAGGGCCTCTGTCCCTCCTCTGAGACAGTAAGCTGTCACTCTTGACTATAAAGCATAGGAGATGGGAAATGGAGAACTCACCAAAGGAGATGAACCAGGAAAACCACAGATGATCTGATGGACAGGGTGCTAGCTTTGTTGACAGACAGAGGGGCAACATGCGTTTGGTCCACATGCATTACCAGGAGTATTCAAAAGAGCATTGACTTTTGTGTCACACTTACTGAGTTTCCAAGTCTGGTTCTGCCACGTAGAGTTGTTAGATCTCTTGGGCACATTTTTCCACTCCTGAGTCACTCATCTATGCAACAGGATAGCAGTACTCACTTTGTGCTCTGTCCTTGGACAATATATAATATCACTCTGGATTTATTTTTCCTAGCAGTAAACACAGACTTCTTTGCTCCACTGGGTATCCTTGAGGATGGAGGAAAATCAACTGTGTGACAACTGTCACACTTGACAAGTGCTCAGTAAATATTAGTCCCCTTCGAGTCGTTATCCTAATCAAATGCCTCTTCTTCTCCCTCCTATTCATTGGAGTGTCGGTCCCATTTGCTTGATAACAACCCAAAAATGTAGCAGCTTAAAACAAGTACCGTGTATTTAGCTTACAATTCCGTGGATGGCCTGGGGGAGTTCTTCTGGTTTGATCGGCTTAGCTCATCTCTGCTGGGCTCTTTCGTGTGTGTTCAGTCAGCTGGTAAGACTGATGGCAGGTGGGTTGGTCCAGGATGGCCTCACTCCCTCATCTGCAGTTTGGCCGACTAAACACCAAAGCACCTGATTCTCTACCACGTGGCCCCGCCTCCTCCGTCAAGCTAGCTCAGGTGCATTCCCGTGGTGCCCTCAGGGTTCTGACCATTGCAAAAGACAGTGTAAGCCCCGGGGTTCAGGCACATTTCCAACCTCTGCCTGTGCCATATTTGCTCCTGTTCCACTAGTCAAAGCAAGTGACATAACCTCCCCAAGAATCAGTGTGGGAGGGGACATTGATTACTAGGCACACATTTTCACACCACCTACCACATTTAGTGAGTGTGGCTTGTCCATGATTCCCTTCCCAGAAGCTCTACAAAATACTGGGCCAAAACCGCACCTCTCTTTTTTCTCCCCACCCGTTCTAGAAGCAAGAAGAAGGTATTGCTGTTGACAGTTATGGCTTATCAAAAAAGACGCAATGGGAGTTCCTGTTGTGGGTCAGTGGGTTAAGAACTCAACCAGTATCCATGAGGATGAGAGTTCGATCCCTGACCTCGCTCAGTGAGCTAAGGATACGGCATTGCCACAAGCTGCGGCATAGGTCACGGATGCTGCTAGAATCTGGCTTGATGTGGCTGTGGTCCAACAGCTGCAGCTCCGCTTCGACCCCTAGTCTGGGAACTTCCATATGCTGCAGGTGTGGCCCTGAAAAAAGAAAGAAAAAAAGACACAATGAAAGTGGATGCTTTAATATTATTTATATTCAATATTAAATGTCTCAACATTAGATAGTCACGTTATATAATATAAACCTTCTTTTCTGGTTTATTTTAGGAATTTAAAGTGTAGAAGGTTAGAGAAGTGGGGAGAAAGGAGAGACAGGGAGTACTTAGCATTTATTGAGTACCTGCTATGTCAGTGACCCTAGTTGTTCTTTGCACATGAGATACTTCAAGAGCAGGGAAGGCTGGTTACAATCCCATTTTACAGGTAAGGAAGTCAATGCTCAAGCAAAAAATCACTCAGCTAGAAAATGGATTCAAACCTCATCTGTCTTATGTCAGAGCACAGTCTCTCCCATCTCACACGTAGCCTGACGACCAGGGAGGTAAATGGGCTGAGTCTCTCTTTTTTTTTTTTTTTTTTAGCTTTTTAGAACTGCACCCACAACATATGGAAATTCACAGGCCTAGGAGTCTAATCAGAGCTGTAGTTGCCAGCCCACACCATAGCCACAGCAACGTGGGAACCGATCTGTGTCTGTGGCCAACACCACAGCTCATGGCAACACTGGCTCCCCAACCCACTGCATGAGGCCAGGGATCGAACCTGCATCCTCATGGATACTAGTCAGATTCATTTCCACTGCACCACAATGGGAATTCCCCTCATTCTAGCAGTTTTCTAAATGCCCACGAGAAAAAAGATTATTTCATTTTCAATTCATATAGCATTTTTACCCTCTGACCACAAAACAGGTTTTTAAATATGAACTGATCTTTAAGAGAAGAATGTCAAGGTACTTTGGGTCCCATTGATAATTTAAGAAATGTCATGTTTTAGGCTCAGGAAGCCATTCCAAAATAGATGCTTGGGGGGCCTTTTTAATTTTTTTTTTCAAGTTGCCTTATTTTGGGTTTCATTATTAGTTCTTTGCAAGTTGTTTTGTCCTAACAATGCAAATGAATTAAAATCTAAGTTTTGGTGTGTGTGGTGTGGTATTTTGTGTGTGTGTGTGTGTGTGTGTGTGTGTTGCAAGCTAATCCTAGCCTGTTGACGAATGGAACACAAGAGTATAACAAAACTCGTGACGAGAAACTAAAGAGACTACATATTTATCTGTATTGACCTATATATACTGAAATCTCAGATCTCCTAAAATGTTGAAGAAAGGGATATTCTAGACAATTGAATATGGAAATTAATACACAGTTACCATGTAGAGCAGCTGTCCTCAAATGCTTATCCCTAAGGACCCCAGACGTGCCTGAGAGGCCTGCCAAGAGGGTACCAAGGTTTGACAGTCTTCCCTATAGACTTTATCCTTCTTTATCCTTCTAAGCTTATCTGTCTGCTTCACTCTTGCTAATGGAGCACCTACTGTGTCCCAGATACTGCTTAAGGCACTAGGAATACTCTCCAGGAATGAAAACTTAGATCCCTGCTATCAGGGACTTAGGGAAAGATGAAAGGGGGAAAAGAGTATATGCAAATAAATGAATGAATAAGCGCAAAAACATTCATTGTGATGAACATTACTATTATAAAAACTTTTGAGATGACAGAGAAACTGAGGCGCTACTCCAGGTTGGGGCTTTGAAGAACTGGGGCCTGATGGGAAAAGGCAAACTAAGCAGAGAAATGGGGGAGGGACACTTCCGGGCAGGAGGGAAACCGCACAGACCTGCCAGGTTCATGGAGCAGAGAGTCATGTGGCTAGAGGATGGCATTCAGTGCGATAAGTGATGGAAGTGAAGTCAGTGCATGCATCCAGGCCATGTTCATTTGGGGGTACTAAGACTCATTCAAATGGAGTTGTCAAGGAGGCAGTGGATGTATGAACTTTGAGTCCGATGGAGAAGTTAAGACTGAAATACAATCTCTGGTGTAGATCAGCATATATATGGTTTATAGAAAACTATTTACCTAGAGAAGTTGACCTGGAGAGGTAGGTAAACAAAGAAAGGAAGAAGCTGCAGTATTGAAATATAGGAAAACAATGAAGAAACACCTCCCCTTTTAAAGCCCCCCAAGGGCTTCCCACCAAAATGGTCAAGCGCAGCTGGTGGAGCCAAGGTGCTATCATCCAGGGAGAGGGCATCTGAGCTAGTCCTGGAAGGCTGGGAGGCTTTAGGAAGATTCCGCTGAAAGAAGGTGCCTTGCCGAGCTACGGAGTATTTAGAACCTCACAAAGATGTCACTGCAGGGAGGATCCTATCATGGTAAGCTCATGGAGAATGTAAGAGAAAGCAACAGGATCCCAAAATTAAGCGGAAAAGATACCCGATCAAGAGATCTGAGTGGGTAGGTCTCAGCCCTGCATCCCATAAGCTAAAACAGAGCCTCTGAGAGACAATGACCTTATTAAAATCCTGGTCTTGACCTTCACTTCTTATCTGACCTGGGGCAAGTCCTTAAACCTCTCTGAGCCTTGACTTCTTCCTTTCTTCCTTGTTGGGAGGAACAGAGATGGTACATAAAGTTTGCGTCCTAAGTGTATTCACATCCTTACCCACAGGGGGAATTTAAAGTGCGTACTAGGCCTACCCGAAGATGCTGGTCGTGGCCAGAGGTGACTTTCCTGGGGGCTCTGGTAGCTCTGCGTCTCCTCACATCTGTTTGCAAGACATCACTGTGGCCAGGCATAGAGTTGGGTAGTTCTGGTCAATTTGATACAGACCTTCACTGCACATGGTGCAATCACTGGAGCTGCAAATGGAGTTAATATGGTGGTGATTACAATAACAACAACGATACAGAAAACCATGTCAGGTCTTATGCTCTTATTTATAAACGTTTAAGAATGTGAACTCAAAAGCCCCCATAGTGCCTTCTAGTTTTGAAAGTCTAGAAACATCAGTAGGATAAAATGATACACAAAGAGACTCCTAAATTAGTAGCATAGGAATTCCCGGTGTGGCTCAGTGGGCTAAGAACCCAACCAGTATCCATGAAGATGCGGGTTCGATCCTTAGCCTCGTTCAGTGGATTAAGGATCCGGCATTGCTGCAAGCTGTGGTGTAGATCACAGATGCGGCTCAGATCCAGTGTTGCTGTGGCTGTGGCCATAGCAGTATCTCTGATTCAACCCCTAGCCGGGAAACTTCCATATGCCGCAAGTGCAGCCTGAAAAAGAGAAATCAGTTGATTAATTAATTAATTAGTAGCATAGACTTGACTGAGGAATAGAGAGGATCCAGATCTTTCAGGAAACTTCCTGTGGAGAGGAGCCTTAAAGGGTACAGAGAATATCTGGCAAGAAAGGGAATCATTCACTTCCCAGAAGCAATAGCCTGTAAAGTAAAATAGGAGAATTCAGATATACGTATTGATAGTGGGGGCTTTCTCGAAGAAGGGTTTGTGGGTGACATGGGACCGTGGCTGGGAAGGAAGAGGGAGACTCAAAATCCAGGTGGACACAACCTAGAATAGATTTATAAAGAGATCCTGCTGAATATCATTGAGAACTATGTCTAGATACTCATGTCGCAACAGAAGAAAGGGTGGGGGAAAAAAACTGTAACTGCGATGTATACATCTAAGGATGACCTGACCCCCTTGCTGTACAGTGGGAAAATAATAAAAAAAAAAAAAAAAAATCCAGGTGGAATTCAGACGTAAGAGGTCAGAGTGGCTTTTATGGAGCGTCTTGTGTATTAGGTGTTATGGAGATTATCTGAATTCATTCAACAGCCCCCATGGCAGGTATTCTCAGCCCAATATTACAAATGAATAGATGCAGCAGTACAACCATACTAGTTAAAGAGGGATGAGCAGAGCCGTACAGAGGTCTTTGCATCTCTGAAGTCCCCTCCCGTCCTAGAGATGCCCATCTTTAGACAGAGAAGTGGGAGCTAATAAATATGTTGAGTGTTTGCTGAGGGCGGGGGCGGGGGGTGGTGAGCTGAGCAGATGCTGAAGGAGGAGGCAAAGAACTCGGAGCCCGGTGCTCCTCAGGTCAGAAAAAGATGCATTTGTCCTCAGCTGCTTTCTTTCCCACCCCACCATGCTAAAGTCCTGCTTCAGATCCTTTGAAGACCAGAGGTGGCTGTGGTCAAGCAGGTTCCCTATGAACTGTGCCATGTATGAGACAGCCCAGGACGAAGTGCGACCTGGGCGGTTGGGATTTTGAATGATTTGCTCTGTGGAGCTTGTTTGAATCATCCTTTGAGTCCTGACAGCAGGTAAAAAGCCTTTTAGCATTGCATACTGTTGCCACAGATGGGTGCAGAGATTTTTATACCTCAGACTCCCTTGTGTTGTTATTTAGTAGACCCGGCAGCATTTCTGGGCACTGCTTCAATGACCACAGTGAAATAGAGAAGGCAGGACACTTGCAGGTTCCCAGGCCACTGAATGAGCAGGAAGATATATATACAGTTTTCAAATGTGATTCAGGATTTCCCATTGTGGCTTAGCGGGTTAAAGACCAGATATAGTCTCCGCGAGGATTGGGGTTTGATCCCTGGCCTTGCTCCGTGGGTTAAAGAGCCAGTGTTGCTGCAAGCTGTAGCATAGGTCGCAGGTGTACCTGGAATCTGGTGTTGCCGTGGCTGTGGTGTAGGCTTCAGTTGCAGTTCCGAGTCAACTCTAGCCTGGGAACTTCCATGTTGCGAAGATACAGCCATAAAAAGAAAAAGATGATTTATTACAAGTATAATTTATGTATTTATATCCTTGCGTATATGTATAACTATGTATTACACATTAAATTGTATATAACTTAGGGGATCATTTATGTACATTTATACCTTATATATCATTTAATGTATATGCAATTTATACATATTTGTATCCTTGCATATATATATATATATTTCTATGCTCTTTTTCATCTGGTTTATACTATATATATATTTCTATGCTATTTATCGTCTAGTTTATAATATATGTGTGTATATATATATATATTTCTACACTCTTTTTCTTCTGGTTTGTACTACTTCATCCCATGTGGTATTTCAGCAGCTTTTGGGGAATTATTCCAGCCCGTACACATTACAGGACCTTTGTCTCTGTCCCCTGCACTGGCCCACATTCAGATCTGCCTCCCTTGCTGGAGACCCAGCAACAACCTCCCAACCCACTTTCTGTCTGTCCCCCAGCCCTGCAATCCATTCTCCAAAAATAGCAAATAATGGTGTTAGCTCCTCTTCCCTCCCCCCTCTCCATTTTAAAAATCACTTACTGGCTCCCTCTTTCCCTATGGACCAAAGACTAAATTCCTCATCAGAGCATTTAACGGCCATTCCGAACGGCTCCCAGGGGAAATCTCCAGTCTCAATTGTGACCAGTCCGCCTTCACTGAGAACCATCAACAGGGGCACACTTGCCCACAGACTGGCATCTTCCATCCATCCCCTGCATCTGTGCCCATTGCTTCATTCTTCTTCTCTGATTCTGGCTGGCAAGCTCCTTTTTAAAAGACATAATAATATCCAACTGGCATGTCTCATTGTCAGTAAAGACCCTCTGTGAAGGAGGCAGAGCCAGGTTTAATACTGGCTTTTATACCTGAAAGCTCGAACTGAGAGATACTAAGAAACTTGCCCAAGATCAGACAATTAGTAAGCACATGCTCCCCCCCCAAAAAAAGAGTCAAATTCACTTCTTCAGACTCAAATTCACTTCTTCCGATTGTGATTTCCAACCTACACATCAATGTCTTTTTATTGAAAATAGCACAATGCTTAGTAATGGAACCTGCGTCTGAGAAAAGTAGCGACGCTTGGGTAAAAAAGCCTTTTAGCACTCTCTAAAAAGACTTTGAAATCCTCCAGCCTTAAGAAGCGCTTCAAAGAGAGGTTTCCAAGAAGGGCTGCTTCGAGCCAACTTAGTGCCTCATGTCTTCTGGGCTCACAAACGTGTTCTTTATTCTTCACCTTTGACAAAATTCCTTTCAGAAGCGCTCAGCGTCTCACTCAAGGGTCCAGTTGCCTTTGGGTCACCGTTCATCGTTATCAAAGGGGACACAGGTGCCTGCCTTTTTAATACATCACGTTAGAGTTCTTGCTACATCAGACTAGACCCTCCACTAAAGGTCACCGCAGGTGTACAGAACCTGGGTTGGGGAAAGACTGAGGACACAGACTTGCGTTGCCACCTCATGGACCATCCTGCATTCAAAGAGCTCATTCTTGCAGGGAGGGGTGTACTCTAGGCTGAGTTCTCTGCTAAGCAGTCGTCTTCAGGGCGGAGAGGAGGATTTTATTGCTGATACTATTTAAAGCCACCAGTGTGCGGTGATCATAAAAAGCCGAGCAACCTGAGTCCAGTTACTATTACTTTAAATTCCCTGCAGACAAGAGACCCCCTTACCACCTGCCTCTGGTACAGACCACGCCCACTTCCTCCCCCCGACTCCCCTGGTTGAGAAGACCCTGGGTCCTGACAATAATCCCATAAGGGAGCTAGTGTTACCACTTTACCATGAGGGAAATGAGGCTCAGAGAGGTTGAGGAACTTGTCTAGGATCACACAGCTACGTAACCAGGATCTGCAGCGGAGTCTGTGAAGGCGTGACCTTGGTGGGCCCTGTGCACTGGGCTCTCCAGGCACACAGTGGGCATTTAGCAGTGAGTAGGCAGATGGAAGAATGAAGCAAGAGCTTTGTCTTAAGGTTTCCAATGTGCTGGGAACCATGAAATAAAGGGACTGGAGACACTCTTAACCTCTTGGAAAAAGAAAAAGAAGGAAAAAGTCCCTGAAATCTGAATTGTGTGGCTCATCCTTTAAACTACACCCTGTATCATGGACTAGAGACTAGAGAGGCCATAGACCAAATGAAGGCCATGGTGTATGAGTTGACACTGGATGATTTAACACACATCGGGTGACTGCTGCTCTTTAATCACTGGGTCCCCAGATCTGTAAAAGAGGTGTTGCTATTGAATATTAAAAGCTATTCCTGGGGGGCAGGTGTTATTCTGCCCACTTTGTAGATGAGGAAACTGAGGCACAAAGGAGTCAGTCGTGTAAGTAAGCAATCACGGTCAGTTGTTGAGCTCAGCCAGGATCCAACTCGAGCTTGCCTGATGCCAAAACCCTTTTAGCCTTTGGATTTTTAAGCAGAACCAAAGTTCCTGGGGTCCTACAACACCAACAAGTAGACACGGATGTCATCCAGACTTTTATAACCTCCTTGCTGAATCGGCCTAAAGTGCAAGTACAGAAAAATGCCTCTAGGAGCCAATTAAACAATAGCTTCCGCATGGCTGTGCTCACACTTAGCTTTCCGAAGCCATAACAGTTCTGGGTGAAAATTCCATAAAGCCCCTAAAGATATAAATGCAAATGCCAGAGTCAAGATTTTGATAAAAATTTTAATTGTTTTAATTATCGAAAGTGTGACTGGAGGTTTTTCACGATGTAGCACAATTGCCTTTTCACATAGAGTCACCCTTCCCTATCCATGGGTTTCATGTCCATGGATTCAACCCAAGGAGGGAAAATATTTGGAAAAAAATGTCCAGAGAGTTCCAAAAAAGCAAAACTTGAATGTGCTGCACACTGACAACTATTGACATAGCATGTACATTGTGTTAGGTATTACTGTAAGTCATCTAGAGATGATTTAAGGTGTACAGAAGGATACTCGTAGGTTATATGCAAATACTGCACTATTTTACGTAAGGCACTTGAGCGTCCATGGACTTTGGTATCTGCAGGGGGTCCTAGAACCAACCCCCCTCAGATCCTGAGAGGCAACTATTCTCTCTTTTCATTTCCCCATACTGCCTGTGTCATGTCCCCGCTCTAAAAGCTTTAAGCTTCAACACCACTCTGCAATTCAGGTTCTAACACAAAGCTTAAAATAGAGCACGCTTGCCAGTGAATTTAACAAACATTTGGGCTGTGGTGACAGTGTGCCAGACACTCTCTAATTCTTTTACAACTATTCACTCATTTAACCCTACAGCAGTCCTGTGCCGTGATGCAAATGTTACCATCTCCGATTTACAGATTGGGGAAACTGGGGTACAGAGAAGTTAAGTCACAGAGTCAGGAAGGGGCAGTTAGAATTTAAACCTAGAGGCCAGCTCCAGGGCCCCGCAGGTAACTGCCATACTGCACTGCCCTTTCCCTGACCTACCTTTACTTCAGGTTCCCATCTTTGCATCCCTCCTTTCAGAGCCAGACCCTTAATCAGGTGCAAGTATTTCCCTTATATATGTGGATGTATTCCTTCCTTCCACAAACACGCATTGTCTGCCACATTTTACCAGTGGGGTTTCTGCCATCTTACGCCTGCCCCATTCTTCTGGGACTTCCTCCTCCTGGCTCCACCCAATGCCCCCTCCATTAATGACCATGATCTTTGTAGCAACTCTGCACCCCTCCGTCGGACTAGATGCTTGACCCAAACAGAGCCCCTCTGCAGACATGCTGAGTCTTCAGATGAGCAAGAATCTTCTGAAAGTGGCCAATGCCCTAAGGAATAAGGACCGAGAGTTCCCAGTGGCTTAGAAATGTGGGAGAAGAATGAAATTGACCTGCAAGAGAAGCAGAGACCCAAGTTTAGGGGAAAGAGTCACTATGGGTCATTGGGTCCTTTTGTTTTCAAAAATGCAGCCCCAGTCTTCCCCTGGATTCCTTGAGACACTCAGCGTAGTTATGATAAACCTGCTCCTGCTTAAACTCTGTCAAATAGGCTATCTGCCTCTTCCGGCCACAGGAATCCAGATGTGGCCACTTTCTCACGAAGCCTGTGCTGGGTTCTGAAGATGGAGAACACGTTCTCTTGGCTCTCAAATACATCACAGTTTAGGGAGGGTGACAGACCTCCAAATAAGAATCATAAAATCCCTTGGGCTTAAGCCATTGGGTGGTTGCTTAGTTAATTGAAAAAGTATGTTAAAATGGGGAATTATGAACAATCCAACTTAAATATTTTACTTGTAACTTAAACATAAAAGAATAAGTTCATTATCTGGTCTTTTAAAATAAGCCCAAGGTATTTTTCTTAGCAGAGAGCTATTGTTTCTTATAGACTGTAGCTAATAGCATATCAGCCAAGATTTCTAGTTCCTTAAAATGGAGCCAAGAATTTTAAAGCACTTGCAAAATTATCAAACTGACCTCGGGATCTTTTTTTCCCACAAATTTTTTTATGGCTGACTTGCCAACATCTAGTTCGGTTGCAGTGTTCTAGCTCCTCAGCATAATCAAGTCTTTCTAAAGGATTCGATTTCACTTTCCTGTCAACAGCATCTGTTACTCATACTTAATATTTGTATGTACCATCTCATTAAATTGAATAAGTGTTGGAGTTCCCATTGTGGCTCAGTTGGTTAAGGACCCAATGTTGTCTGTGAGAATGCATGTTCAATCCTGGCCTCACTCAATGGCTTCAGGATCCAGCATTGCCACAAGCTATGGCATATGTCACAGATGCAGCTCAGATCCGGTGTTGCCGTGGCTGTGGCATAGGCTGGCAGCTGCAGCTCTGATTTGACCCCTAGCCTGGGAGCTTCCATGTGCTGCAGGTGCAGCCTTAAAAAGAAAAAAAACAGATAAATAAATTGAATAAGTGCGCTCACAGATAAAACTGACAAAACTACGTTTGGAAAGAAGCTCGGTGACTCCTGGTCAGCATGGGGCTACCAATGGAAGAGAAGCTGTGGGCATGTAGAGAGCTCCCTACCTGAACCCCTTCAGCCCTGCCATGCCCTGCCCCACTGACATGGTGAGGGAGGGACTGGAAAGTGTGGGTTGATCCTGTGAGTCGGGCAGTCAGGGTTGGTTACCTGGATGTCAGCCAGACAAGGGTCTGCTACATTAAGTGGTACAGGCATGTGTTCAGAGGTTGGGGCACCTTACAATGGGGGCAGAAGGAGGCAGGTATGCAGGGCCTAGGATTCACAGAGAGCTTCACTTCAGCAGATCAGTTACAGAAGGCATCATGATCAGAGAAATGTATGACCCAATCTGAATGACTGCATGGCTTGAAATATTGTGGGGTGGGGGGAGCCCCTATACTTGTGATGAGCACATTTCTTATTCCCAAGGCCAAACACTCAATGTTTGGTCTCTGCAGATCCAGTGCTGACCATCTGGTCTCTGTCATCCTCTGAGTCTGGATGATAACAACTACGTAGAAGTCCAGTGGCCGCTTGCCAATTCTTACGAGACTTCCAGAATTTTATCTGCTTGGATAGAGCAGCATCCTCTAAGCCACTGAGTTGCCTGCCCCCAGTTCTAGTGAGGCCCAGCTCCTGGTTGACTATCTCCGTGCTTTCAAGCTACTGACAGCCACCTTCACTGGCTTTCGCCCATACCATGACTATCAGTTCTTGCACCTGTCATCTCTGAGACTAAGCCTCTAAGCCCACCTCTGCCTTGTCCACCCTTCTATTCCCGTAGCATCTAACAGACTTGTCATAGTAGAATCTCAGTAAAACTGTGTAGAATGAATGAATTTAATGAGATAGGATACGGTAGCCTCAGTACTTGCTGAAGCACCTTTTCCTAGCTCTCCACAAGACTGGCTTCCTCTACCATTTGGGTTCCAGTGTAATAGTCCCCTTCAAGGGTCTTTCTCTGACCGTCTCATGAAAGCAGCCGCTGGGTCCCCTTAATCTCTACTGTGGCCCATTCATTCCCTCTAGAACATCAGCCCTGCAAAGGCAAGTACCACATCTGGCTGTGTCGACTGCTGGTTCTCACACCCATCACTGCACCTGTCACCTAGCACCTACTCCTGGACATGATAAATAAGTGGATAAATAGATGAATTACAACCTGGGTTCCAAAGGAAAAGAAATCTGGGCTCGAGTCTTCACTGTGTATTTGCCAAGTATATGACTCCGGGCTGCCTAATTTCCCTTCCATTCTTTTCTTTTCTGTTTTCTTTTTTTCTCCGTTTTTAGCTGCCCTGCAGCACCTGGAGTTCCTGGGCCAGGGATCAGATCCGAGCCACAGCTGTGGCAACGCCGCATGCTTAATCCACTGGCCCGGGCCAGGGATCAAACCTGGATCCCAGTGCTGCAGAGACGCTGCTGATCCCATTGTGCCACAGTGGGAACTCCTCACTTAAATTTTTAAATCTCAAAATCTCATATATAAAATGCAGTGAAAATAGTAAGCTACTACCTCCTATGATTAATGTGAGGTTTAGATTGCTGGATGCAAGATACTTGGCATGCTAGATAATGAGCGATCCACCGCTTTAAAATAAGATATTATCTAGAACCCCAGGATAAGTCTCCCCAGTGCCTGGACCTTTACCACAGTTAACACTGGTTGGCCTGCAGCAGAGAGAGATTAATGGGAGGTCTCTGAGTTTGCAAGAGCCTGAGAGTCTGCCTGAAGCCATTCAGAAGCACTGCTGCCCATTAGCCCAGAAGTGCTATGGCCTGAGCAGCCTGCCCACTCCCTTTGTCTCCTCCACAGGAAACATTTGCATAAAATGCAGATCTGGACTCCCTCAGGGCTTTCACCTTGACTACCCCCCCCAGGGTGCACGGTAGCAATTGCTGCCCGTGAAGCCATTGTGATGACATGAATAGAGCCTGTTGTGTGAGATGAGAGGGAAATCCAGGCAGGGGCCACTGATGGACTTGACATCAACCGGGGTCCCTTTTCATGCAGGTGGAAAAAAAAGATGTGCAGAATGTGAGAACAGAGGCCACCCTGGGCCACAGTCTGGCTCCAGGAGAGATTCTTGTACTTCTGATCTCCAAAGCCAGAAAATCAGATACTATGCCTCAACAGGAGTTGGGAATTGTATTATGGGCCAAACTTTGCCATTTTCTTTCATACTGTGTGTTCAAGGGATTTGAATGATGTTTCTCAAGCAGTGAACAGATCTGAGAGAAGCAAAAGTGTTGAAAATGGGCTTTTATAAGCAGACTCCAGGCCATTTCCCATTGCCTGGCAGAAAATGCGTTGCAGAGGGGGAAGCTGGGGCAAATACCAGAAGCAGTACTGGCTGGAGGCTGGCAAGCCCGGGGGTTGCAGAATTTTGCTATTAAATTTTTATCTTAAAAGTCCCCTGGGGGTTCCCGTTGTGACTCAGTGGAAACGAATCTGACTAGGATCCATGAGTCCATGAGGAGGCAGGTTCGATCCCTGGCCTTGCTCAGTGGGTTAAGGATCCGGCATTGCTGTGAGCTGTGGTCTAGGTCGCAGATGCGGTTCAGATCCCATGTTGCTGTGGCTGTGGTGTAGGCCGACAGCTACAGCTCCGATTCCACCCCTGGCCTGGGGACCTTCATATGCCCTGGGTGCGGCCCTAAAAAGACAAAAAAAAAAGGCTCCTGGGAGTTTCCGTTGTGGCTAAACAGGTTAAGATTCCGACATAAGTGTGAGTAAAAGCGGGTTCGATCCCTGGCCTCTTTCATGGATTAAGGATCCGGCGTTGCTGCAAGCTGTGGCTTAGATTCAGGCGTTGCCATAGCTATGGCGTAGGCCAGCAGCTGCAGCTCCGATTCAGTCCCTAGTCCAGGAACTTCTGTATACCACAGGTGGGTCCCTAAAAGTAAATAAATAAATAAATAGATAGATAGATAATAAGATCAGCACTTGTTAAAAAAAAAAAAGTCTCCCGTGAAAGCGTCTATGTCATATTTGAAGACCAAATGCACGTGGTCACCTAAAGAACCTATTTAACAAGTACTTTTCCTGTGCCCGGGACTATGATGACACTGGACGGGATGCAGTCATGAGCTGGACACAGTCTCCAGCTTCCATGTGTTCATTCATTTGTTCAGGAAATATTTGTTTAGTACCTACTATTTTGAGGCTCTGAGTGTCCCTCAAAGCCAGAATCCCATCAAGGGAAAATGTGGTTAAAAAAAAAATTGGGAGTTCCCATCGTGGCACAGCGGAAACGAATCCAACTAGGAACCATGAGGTTGTGGGTTCGATCCCTGGCCTCGCTTAGTGGTTTAAGGATCTGGCGTTGCCATGAGCTGTGGTGCAGGTTGCAGATGTGGCTTGGATCCAGTGTTGCTGTGGCTGTGGAGTAGGCCAGCAGCTGTAGCTCCAGTTAGACCCCTAGCCTGGGAACCTCATTATGCCGAGGGTGCGGCCCTAAAAAGACAAAAAGACAAAAAAAAAAAATTGCATCCTGGACTGCCACTTGGTAACTGTTAAGCTCACACAGGTAATTTGACTTGTCTGTCCATTAAGTGAAGATAATATCTGTGCCTACTTATTTTCAGGGGGTTGCAAGGAACAAATAAAAGAATGGATGGTGAAAATGCTGAGAATCCACAAACATATATGAAGATATGAGAAACTGTGATAATTAGAATGCACCTGTCTGAAACTCTGTTCCACAGTAGAGCAAGTCATAGGGCAAAGGAGCCAGATTTTTGTCTGGTTTCTCTTCTTTTTTTTTTCTCTTGAGGCCGGCCTACAGCACAGCCACAGCAATGCCAGATCCGAGCCACATGTGCAACTTACACTGCAGCTTGCAGCAACACTGGATCCTTAACCCACTGAGTGAGGCCAGGGATTGAACCCAAATCCTCACAGATACCAATCAGGTTCTTAGCCCTCTGAGCCACAAATGGAACTCCTCTTGTCTGGTTTCTACAACACGAGATCTTTTGAGGATTTACTTCATGTCACTAGTCAACCAGTGATTTTGTTTTATCTACTGGGTGGATCACGATGGAAGAATATTATTCTGTCAAGTGTTAGGTCCCTACTTTCAGACTGTGTGTGTCTCGTTTCATCTCCTCTCGAGAAAGAGTTAATAGGTGGAGTTCCCATTGTGGCGCAGTACAAATGAACCCAACTAGTATCCATGACGACATGGGTTCAATTCCTGGCCCCACTCAGTGGGTTAAGGATCTGGCATTGCTGTGAGCCACTGCAGCGTAGGTCGAAGATGCAGCTCGGATCCAGCATTGCTGTGGCTGTGGTGTAGGCTGGCAGCTACAGCTCCAATTCGACCCCTAGCCTGGGAACTTCCATATACATCGCACAGGGTGCATGGCCCTTAAAAGAAAAAAAAAGAAAGAAAAGAAAAAGAGTTAATATCTCCTGAGTGTGGTTCCTCTCCTATGTTCCCTGTTTCAATGGATGCAGCTCACGCGTCACATCCACCAAACAAAAACCTAACCATCACCATGGTTACACGCTCCTTCTCTCCCGCCTTTCCAGTTGCTTGCCAGTCCTGTAGTTCTTATCCCCCCATCACCTCTCACCTGGACCCCAGCAGAAGCTCCTCCAGCTCATCTCCCAGCTTCCACCTTTGGCCCCCTTCTCACAATTCATTCTCCAAACCACAGCCAAGGGTGATCTTTTAAAATGTAAATCAGTTCCTGTCACTCCCCTGCTTAGTATCACTCCGTGGCTTCCAGTTTTAGTTGGAATTAAATGCTAACAACCTCAGGCAGGCCTTTCCCATTTATCTATACCTCCCACCTCGTCAATGATCACCACAGCCCTCTGTCCCCACCCTCCAGCCACACCCTTGCTCTTTGTTGGCCTCGGGACGTTTGCACATGATGTTTCCTCTTCCTGCAATTCCTCTGAGTAGTGCCTTGAATCATGTTATCAACCCTCATCCTCTCTGATTGCTTTACATGACACTTGTCACATTTTGTAAGTGTGACACGGCTACTGCGAAATGGTTGGATTTGGCCGTGATTTAGCCGTGTTTAATGTCTGTGTCCCCTGTTGGAATGTAAGCTCCATAGTAGCAGGGTTCTCACCCATTTGGTTCACGCCTGTGTATCCAACACTCCACACAGAGCCAGCACTTACCAAGTATTCCGTCAATATTTGTCGTGGTCATAGAACAGTATGAAACTAGCAATTCCTCAAGAAGTTCAGCCAGGAGCTCCGTGAGTTCTGCACGGTCCATCCACCCTTCTGAGACGCAGTGGTCAGCCTAACAAGCGGTTCCCTTCGTTGTTTTGTCCCAGGAGCGGCTGGTGCTGTCCGTGCTCCCCCGGTTTGTGGTCCTGGAGATGATCAACGACATGACCAACGTGGAAGACGAGCACCTGCAGCATCAGTTCCATCGGATCTACATCCATCGCTACGAGAACGTCAGGTGAGAAACACCCCCCACCCTCCCCCCACCCCCGGTTCCCTGCGTGACCCACGTGCTCCTGGCTGCTCTCACGGCACCGCCAGGACTTCTGTCTGCCTGAAGGTCAGCCCCTTTCTCCATGGGGTTGATGAATTCATTAACTAGTGATTACTCCTCAGAGAGTTCCACATCTCCAAACCGAGGCCTGAGAAGAATGTCCCAGAAACGCAGTTATATCCTCTAGTTAACTCGCCATGGCGGTGGGGGGGGGGGGGGGGCTGCAGTAGGCTTCCCTCCCTTTATGCTTTGAATGGGAAAGGCAAAAGCCTTTTACACGGTGATTGAAAAAAATAATTCCAGAATGTGATCTGGAGGCTGATAATGTAGGTTTCCTTGTTATGTTCCTTACAAGTGTCTTTAAACAATACAAAAAAATCTTATTTTTCTTTTGCAAACATATTTTTGGCCAACCATTCACCCATCCATCTTCCCATCCATTCTTCATTCCCTGACCCTTCCACTCATCCACACACCCAACCATTCATCCCTTTACCCATCATCCATCCATCCATCCATCCATCCCTCCTTCGGTGCCCTCTCTGTGCTCAGCACTGTGCTGGACCATAGAGTGTGTACTAAAAAGCAGAGCAGGGGCTTCTTAGTGAGACAGACACTTGAGAATCCCAATTCAACCTCTTCCTGTATGTGACCTTGGGCAATTTACATACCAGAATCTCCGGATCCTTCTCTATAAAATGGGCATTTTAATAGCCACCTTACAGGGGTTTATGTGACAAAGACATATACAAACACAGGACAGGGTAAGCATATAGTAGAGCTTTAAGCATACTATAGACTGTTTTCAGACATGTTTCCTGGTTGCAAAGGGAAAAAGAACCTGACCGTGGCTGACTTAAAAGAAATGTACTGAAAGGCTATGTGATGACCCACAGAGTCACTGGAGAAGGATGGAGAGGCAGAGGCAGGCTCAGGAGATGGGCTGGAATGAAGCTGAAAGCATAGCCAAAATCACAGCAGGGCGCTTGCCCGTGAGGATGCTGCTGCCACTATTCCTGAAGAATCTGTTGCTTGCGTTACCGACCCTATGCCAGACACAGCTGCCGCCTCTGCACACAGAATTCCTCCTGCAGTCCCTCCTGGATCTGGCTGCCTTCGCCAGGTCCCCCTCCTCCCCACTTCACCATCCCCCTACCCCACCCCACCCCCACCACTTAGCATCCCAAGTTAACCTGGGGCAGATGTGTCTGATGGCTGTGTCATTCCCCACAAGTGACTGGGAAGCAAGTATCTGACGTTTTCAGCTTGTTCAGTAGAATTTTATCTCCCTCCCAGCAAATACCATAGGATGGAAATTTCCCAAACACTAGGGGAAATCTGTAATTGGAACAATTCTGAAAATGACGAATGCACCCTCTTAGTTCCCTTCCTCCCAAATTTGGGCGAAGGGAAGAACAACCTTTCCTTCTTACCAGCATCTCTGGGTGATTTTCTTGGTGTGCTGGAACTCTCATTTAAAAGCAAGTCCAGCCCAGCAGAAAGCTTGACTCTGGCACAACCTTTTCACAGAAATACCAGCATAGATCATTCTCAGGCTCTCATCCAGGAACTGAGCTCCACTAGTTTAGATGTTTGAGTTCTCAAAGAGTCCCTTGTCAAACAGATGCACCCCAGTCTAGGAATTGGTCCCACAGAAGATGGAACTCATCAGTACCACTGCTACAACAGCAGACTCAGCGCAGTACCAATAATTTTAATGCAATGGGAGGTTCTGTTATTAAAGTAAGCGAAGGCCCCTAAGAGATCATAAAAAAGGACCTGGGGTAAGGGGTAGGGTGGGGGATGGAGGTGGGTGAAGAAGCCCCCCTAGAAAGGATGATTTTTTTTTTCTTTTTACTGCTATACCTGCAGTATATGGAAGTTCCTGGATAAGGAGTTGAATCAGAGCTGCAGCTGCAGGCCTGCACCACAGCCACAGCAATGCCAGATCCAAGCCACATCTGTGATGTACACTGAAGCTTGCAGCAATGTCAGATCCTTAACCCACTGAGCAAGGGATTGAACCCACATCCTCACAGAGACAATGTTGGGTCCTTAACCCACTGAGCCACAATGGGAACTCCAAAGGGGATGATTCTTATTTGCCTTATTTAAAATTGAGACAGCCAGGTGAAAAAATCAAAGAAAGGAATCTTGAGCAGAAGGATCAGCACAAGTGAAGGCAGAACAGTGAGATGCGTATATATACAAAATAGATATGTAAGGCAGGTATGAAATACGGACTGATATATTAAAGATTTTTATATATTAATGATATGTGATTTAACAAATTACAATTATAAGGAAATATAACATCTTATAAAATATATGTATATAACATATACAAAACTGCATGTCTCCATGGAGAAAAAGAAAGGGCCAAAACTTCCTTTCCTAAACAATAAAAGGAGGAGTTCCCATTGTGGCTCAGTGGGTTAAGAATCCAACTAGTATCCATGAGGATGTGGGTTCAATCCCTGACCTCACTCAGTGGGTTAAGGATTTGGCATTGCTGTAGCTGTGGTGTAGGCCTGCAGCTGTTCCAATTCTGTAGCTCCGATTCGACCTCTAGCCCGGGAACTTCCATATGCCACAGGTGCAGCCCTATAAAGTGAAAGAAAGAAAGAAGAAAGGAAGGAAGGAAGGATGGAAGGAAGGAAGAAAGAAAGTAAGAGAAAGAGAGAGAGAAAAAGAGAAAAAGAAAGGAAAGAAGGAAGGAAGGAAAGGAAAGGGAAGGAAGGAAGGAAGGAAGAAAAAGAAAGGAAGGAAGGAAGGAAGGAAGGAAGGAAGAAAGAAAGAAAGAAAGAAAGAAAGAGAGAGAGAGAAAGAAAGAAAGAGAGAGAGAGAGAAAGAGAGACAGACACAGAAAGAAAGAAAGAAAGAAAGAAAGAAAGAAAGAAAGAAAGAAAGAAAGAAAGAAAGAAAGAAAGAAGGAAAGAAAGAAAGAAGGAAAGAAAGAAAGAAAGAAAGAAAGAAAGAAAGAAAGAAAGAAAGAAAGAAAGAAAGAAAGAAAGAAAGAAAGAAAGAAAGAAAGAAAGAAAAGGAAGGGAAGGAAAGAAACAAGACTGCACTCCCACAGCAACATACTCAGGAGCCTTAAGTTCAATAAATGACATGTCTGGAGTTCTTGCTGCACCACTAATCCATTTTCAGGGCCTCCCTTAGTGGAGAACAACTGAAGCTCCTTCTGCCCCCTCTGCACCCTGCCCGTTTCTTGTCAATCATCAACCAGAGTTTTTGTGCTCGAGAGCCTTTTCCAGAAGTTCACACTGCACTGAATTAAGATTGAGTTGACTGCCCTGCATTTCTCAGCAGTCTGAGCTCTGGTGAAGGAGCCGTTTCTAAGCAGAAAAGAATGCACAGAGCTCCTGGCAGCTGCACCAAGGCCCCTCCCAGCCCTTCCCAGAGGCCGTGGTGGCCGGATGCCCACTGCTCCTGCCGGTCCTGGGAAGATGAACTCAACTCAGGGCGGTGGGGCTTTGCCAGCCCATGCTGGGGCTGCTGGGTGCAAAAATAAGACCAGAGATGAAAAGCAGAGTAGGATGGCCCTTAGCTCGTGTCTGAAGACAGAGCCGGACCAGCTGCTATGCCCTGTTTTCCAGCCCCCAGAGCACATTCACTGCCGGGAAGGAAGCATTTTAAAAAATCCTTTCCCAGACTGTCACTCTCTTCGTGGCAGCCCACCAGGCTCATTCTTTCTTCTCTGTTGCTTTTGTTGTTGTTGTTTGTGACCTTTTCCAGAAAACAGCCCTCTGTAAATGTCTAAGTCAATTATATTTCATACAGTTCATTGCATCCTGTCAGTGTAAGGTGTGGTCAGAGGTGCCAGGCTTGGGGACATAAGTGGCCCAGGATGGACTGGGGTGAGCACACTTTCTGTGAGTCACACCCCCTACAAGACTTTGGCTGCATCATTTCACCTTTCCGGAGCTCAGTTTCTGAATCTGAAAGCCAAGCTGCTTGAAATGGACAAGACACTTGGACCCTCTGGTCAATGTCAGCTCTGAACATCTGGACCTCACCAGATGCACTCAAGCTCCAGCCGGCCACTTGGCTTTTTGTGGGAAGCCATTTGGGCTTCCAGTCCCATCTCCCCAGTTCTAGTCCTCTTTCCTCTATTCCCCATATACTTAAGATACCTCTTGGGCAAGTTAGGGTAATGCTCTAACAAATAACCTCTCAATTTCAATGATGTAAACTCAGTATTATTTATCCACACAGCTCCGCATGGCTGATGCTCTAAGAGACAGCTATTTCTTTACAATGTCGTCCCAGCAATGATGTGAATCCCATCTAGATAGAAGAGGGGTGCAGAGCCCCTGCTGGTGGCCTTTGCTAGTGACAGGGAGGTGTGGATTTGGTGGACAGTTTAGCTTCTCACCCACAGCTCCCTGCCCTCTTTCCTCTTGCCCCCCGACCTCTTGCCATGTATGTTTGCACATTTGCTGGGATAATCCAGTCCACTTCCTCTCTCCACTGGCTGTTCCTTCCCAGCCAAGCCTGTCAACAGGTGCAATCATCACCTTGACCCTGCAGACTACTGTTTCACATACAAGCAAATGCAATCTGGTGGAGCTGGAGAACTTGGCTTTGGGGGTCTGTCTGTGTGGCTGTCTAGGAAACACTCTCCGAGTCCCACACATTTCCGCAAGGAGGTGTATACTCTCCATGTATTGAGGACTATGCTGGGATGTATAAGTGATCTCCTTATAGTAACCCTGCAGAGTAGCTTTAATGATCTCTGCTTTATCAAGAAAATGAAAGCTCGGAGAGATTGATAACCTTCCCAAGAACACAAGTTAGGAAGAAAAGTCTACACAGAGCCATGTTCCTAATGAGTCTAGTGAATTCTGCTAATCTTCCTTGAGGACTCTATTTGCAGAGTGACTAATAGGTAACATCACTTATTTTTCACCAAATGAACAATTTACATAAGCAGATTAGGTGTGACAGTTAATATGGCCTCTTCAGTGTGTTCATCTTGGAAGGTTACAAGTTGATACCCAGAGTCTAAAGACCTGACCTTGAGCCCAGCACCTGGGAGTAGCAGAATGAACAACCAAGTGAGAACCAGGGCCCTGGTTTTCTGCCTCTTGCCTTTTATTCAACATTAACCTCTTGTTGCATAACCAGTGCTTCTCCATCTTAAATGTGCCCACAAAGAACCTGGAGTTCTTGTTAAATTCTTGTTAGATTCAGATCCAGGGGTCTGGGGTGGGGCCTGAGATTCTGCACCTCACCAGTTTCCAAGATATGTCAGTGGTGGCCATGACCATACCTAGAGGAAGGGAGACTCTATTCAGAAGATTCCTGTTGAGTCATCTCAGGAAGGATATCATGGGACCCATTGTGTGCTGGGAGCTGGGACACAGAAATGACACTCGCCCTGTTCTTTAGTCAGTAGCACACACATGATTGTGTTACCAGGCAATAAGGCTGTGACAGAGGGGAGCACAGGCTGGGCAGGAGGCTAGAGCAGGGGTGACAGGCAAAGCTTGGGGAGATCTCCATAAAAGTAGAATCTTGGCATAGGAGCGGGCTCTTAAAGGACAAATGAGATTTGAATAGGTAGAAACAGGAAAGAAAGCTCTGCCAGGGAACAGGTACATTGTGTACAGACATGAGTGCATAAAGCATGGTACATTCAGAAGACTGCAAAAAAAAAAAAATGGTGATGATATTGGAACACTGAGCACATCTCAAACGTTTATGCCCTTTGTGCTCAGGGAATGCATTTCTTCTTTCAATAGTCTGCATGTTTTGTAAAGGGCTGTGACGGCACTTTCTGCTTTCCATTGTATCTCCAGTACCCAACACATAGTAGGCTTTCAATTTATTAGCTGTTGAGTGGATGGATGGATGGATGGATGGATGGATGGATGGATGGATAGGTGAACAAACCATTCCTGCCATAGACAGATAGGTATTGATAGTTTGGGATTAATGGATCCATAAAGTGAGTAGATCGGACCAGATGATCTCTGGGCCCTTCCACATCCCACCTACCATGATAATGACTGACTTACTTCAAAGATAACATACTGTAGTGCTAAAGAGTATAGAATCCAGTGCCAGGTTGCCTGGTTCAAAGCCTAGCTTTTCATGTCTGTGGGCAAGTTACTCAGGCTTCGGTTTCCTTATCTGTAAGGTGGAGATGATCATCATGGGTCTTGGTACGAGGGATGAATTAGCTCATCCACGTAGAATAGTGTCAAGTCCACAGTTAATGCCAAGTGTTGCTGCTACTATTGTTTCAGGTTTTGTGTCACAGCTAGGGATTCTTTTAGCTGCAAGTAACAAGTAATTCGGTTAATGGTCATACTCTCTTCCACCTCTGTTACCTCACTCTCTCTCCTCCACCCAACTGTTTACTTATAGTGTGCTTTTGTACAATAATAATGGCAAGAACTAACACGTATGGAGCACTCACTATGCCAAGCATTGTGCTAAAGACCTGCTACCCTCCAATGAGGTCGGTACTACGGTTGTCTGTAGCATACAAATCAAAGGCTCGAAGTTCAGGAAGGTACCCAAGGTCATGGTATTCATAAGTGGTAACCTGGGATTTGAACCCCAGCCTGTCTAGACTCAAATCCTATGCATGTGACCAGATGCTATGCCACCAGAAAGCAAGCGGTAGAGGCCAGTGGCAGCATAGTGATTCTGCAGTGATTCTACCAGAGACCATATACATTAAATTAACAATCTAAAGGTGTCAGGCCAGCGCTTAAAACACTTCACTAGGTTTCCACCATATTCAGGAAAAATTCTTCAAACTGCTCTTATCAAGTCCTTCTTTATTGTTGCCTTACTGACATCTCATCTCTCTCTCTCTCCCTTCCTCCCTTCTTCTTTCTCTCTCTTTCTTTTCTCCTCTCTCTTCTTCTTCTCACCCCGTCTTGATCAATGCTACCCTACCAACAACTGCCCTTGAATTCTTATAGAACCTTCACACGTTTGCGTGTTCTTCCACCAGACCCTAGTATGTCCTGATCTCTTGCTAAGACCTTTTCATTTACTCACTTTACCCATTAAGTCCTCAAGGTCCTTCAGGACTCAGCCTCAACTTTGCTTCCCTAAGAAACTCCTGATCCCCCAGTGGCTGGTCACCCCCCGGGGTGTCCTTCCCTCACAGTAGTCATTACCTGTTTTGTTCCTGTCTTTCTCTTTTTCTGCTCAACTCCATTCCCCACACTCTGAGCATCTCGAAGACAGGTGCTGTCTTTACCATTTAACACAACTTCCTAGCAGAGTGTGTAGCCAGCCACACTATAGATACATAAATACTTGCTAAAATAATTAAGAGATTAATTAATTAAAGCAAGAGTTTTTAAATTGAGGTCTAAGGATTCCTAATGAATCCTTGATTGGGCTTCTGGGAAGGTACAGATTCCTTGAAATAAAGTGCAAAATGTTGAATACTTATACATTTATTAGGAATGAAAATCCATAGCCTATATCAAAAAATCAGATTCTTAAAGCGGTTTGTAATGGAGACAAATTTAAGCACCACTCAATACCAAGGGTGGTCAATGTAAGCACATTCCACAATACTATCTGTATAATTCACCTGTTTGATTAAAACTAAGCCACACTGATGATAAGACTCACCATTATTCTTTGCAACACTAGGAGACATAACCAAAAATTTGACACACTGCAAAGATGCCATCAGTTTCAGAGATGATAAAGCATGAGAATCAAAAAAATATGGTACCCCTTTGGGGGTTCCATCCTTCCTTTCAGAGGTGCCCTGCAATTGCACCAGTCCCTGAGATGATGCGCTAAAGTGGGATGGAGCCAACGTGCCATTCAGCCAAGTGGACATTCTCAACCCTGCCCCGGGCTGCTGGTAGATTGTCGGGCAAGTTTCCCTTCCTGTCCGAGCCTCCCTTTCCTCATCTCCATGATGGAGTGAACGATGCCTTCCCCAAGGGTAACTGGGTGGATTAACCAAAAGAGTGCCTATCCTGCGCCTGGCTTTTATAAGGCTTTCAAGGACTGTCCCCCCCCCCCCCTTATGCCAAGCCAAGTGAATAGAATAAGACTTCACCTAACTGAAATTCTTAGTGAATGCTAGAGTTTAGGGTAATGAATTATTCTGCCTGAGGTTTTGGGTTGGCTACCTAGTCCACAATTTTTGCAACATGCCTAACTATTTGCCTGCAGTTTGGAGTAGAGAATGTCACTGGGCTGGAGATATGGAGGTTTTGTGTTCTTTTGTCTCTGTGTCCGTTTTGCTCTGTGTTCATGACATCTGCATTGCTGTTCATTGTGAAAATATAGAATTCATAACGTTTCATTTTGCTTTCCACATCAAATTGACCTGTTGCTGGTTAAAAAAAAAAAAAAAAAAAAAAAAAAAAATTCCCTGTCAGATTGTTTGCACTGCCCACACTCTGCAGCCCTGCACAGAAAGAAGGGCTTTCCTTTGGCCCCTTGTCCTTCCTGAATCCCTGGCTGGACTCTCTGCTGAGATGTTTGTTAAACACTAAAACATTCCTTGAGACGCTCGTGGCAAGGAGAGCTAAAATCTCAGACCACGGTTGGTTTATTTAGATGGGGATGTGTCTCCCAGGATGGATTAAAATATTAATGTGCTTTCTCCCCACCCCGTCCCTCCCTGTTGTCTAGTATTCTTTTTGCAGATGTTAAAGGATTTACCAACCTCTCCACCACCTTGTCTGCTCAGGAGCTGGTCAGGATGCTCAACGAGCTCTTTGCCAGATTTGATCGACTGGCCCATGTGAGTTGAATTCAATTCCCTCCTCGTCCTGGCAGGAGCGAGGGACTGCATGTGGAATTAGAGCGGAGAGGGGCTCAGCCTTCATCAGCCATGTCGTTCCCGTTCTGCATCCTGTCCCCAGACATGGACCCTTGATCCCCGCCCATTCTGGGGACTGGCGTTAGTTATTTACAGGTTGCAGATGGGAGGTTGGTTGGATGGATTTCCCCCGTTGAGAGTCAGCTGGTTGAGTGACAGTGAAACCAAAGTCCTTGTTAATCTGCTTTCCATTCCCCCCTGCCTGTGGACAGGCGCCTTCCAGCTGCAGCCTCAGGGTGGGTTCATGCGGTGACGGCTGCCTTCAGTTTCCCAGCCAACCTCAGCCATCCGGAATGAATTAGCCTCTTCTCAAGGACCAGTTAGCTACTGACCCATCCCCCTACCATTCTCTTTGACTTAAGAGCTTTGTTTTTAGCCAACAAGGCAGTACCTTCATTTTTCTGCTGGCTTGACCACAGCGAAAATAGGGAACAGGTTAAAGGAGATGGGCATTTGCCACTAAAACACAGATTCCTCGTCCTAAAGCCACTTAAAGTACAGAGGAATATTATTGTCACAGTGTTGTAGAGTGGCCTTTGGGTTCAAATTGGAATGGTTTAACTTCCCACTTTGCAATGTGTGTGTCGCTAGTGTCAACTCCACAGGCTGTTGTGAGACTTGAATGAGACCACATCAAGTGGGGGTTCATTGGTAGGATATCAAAATGTCCTATTTTAAGGCCACCTCACCCCAATGGAGATCCAATTCCTGCTTTGCGTCTGAGGACCTGCCAGTGGTTGTGTTGGAACTATGGGAATGACTGAAGCCCACCTGTTCCCTTCTTAGAGTTAAGCCCAGTCAGGGATACCCAGTGAGGTCCTCGATACACCAGGTGCCCTGTGCTGTGATGAGGGCAAGTCTGGAGTGCTATGGGAACGCTGAAACAACACAGAACCCTTGGAGCGGAGAAGACTTCCGGGAGATAGTGATTCTTAGGCTGGGCCTTAAAAAGGAGAAAGCGAACACAATAGAATACTAGTTAGCCATAAAAAAAGAATAAACCACCCATACATGCAGCAACATGACCGAATCTCAGATGCAATATAAGTGAAAGAAGCCAGATACCTTACGATTCCATTTGGAAGACGTTCTTCTATAAAAAAGGCCAAAATTATAGGGGCAGGAAAGAGAAAAGGGGTCGCCAGGAGGGCCAAGTGATGGAGGGAGTGGGTTAACGGCGCAGATGCACAGGGTGCAGTGATTTCGGGAGGGTTGTGGTTGCCCTACGTGTGAGCACGACTCTACACATTTATCAAAATGGTAAATTTATTATATAAAATCTATACACCAATTAGTGAGGTGAAGAAGGTGGGAAAGGTCGCTGCGTGCAGAGAGAAGTACAAAAATAAAGATATCTGGGTGGGGGGAAAAACTGTAATTGCAATGTATACATGTAAGGATAACCTGACCCCCTTGCTGTACAGTGGGAAAATAAAAAAAAAATAAAAATTAAAATTAAAAAAAAAAAAAAAAAAGATGTCTGGGTGGAGAGAACCAGAAGATGAGGCAGGAAAAATAGGCACGGACCTGCCAAGGACCCTGCCTTGTAACCGTAGCTACTAGACAACTCTTCAATACGAGACTGACGTGAGCAGAAGAGGTGGAAACTGATGGCTCCTCTCATAGGAAGATTACGATAACCCGAAAGGCTAGGAATTTGAAGGTGGGAAAGAATGGTTACCGTTTCTTTTTATTGTTGCCTCAAGGGTGGTTGTTACCAGCTACACATAGTTTTTCTGTTTTACGTTAGGGTTCTAAATATTTTGCTCATAGAGGCTAAGATGAGCAAAAATGACCCTCCAAAGAAAACCGATAGATGCAACCAAGGCCAGTTTCTGCTGTCACAGTCATCCCCCCTCCCTGGATCCAGGGAAAGGGTCGCTCTGCGAAATGTAAGCCAAGTTGTGCAGCCAGCACTTATTGTGGACTTACTTTGTACCGGGAACCGTGCAATGCTCTGGCCAGACAACACCAGTCCTCTGGGAGTTCCCGTTGTGGTTCTTTGGGTTAAGAACCCAACTATTGTCCAAAAGGATGTGGGTTTGGATCCCTGGCCTCGCTCAGTGGGTTAAGGATCCGGCATTGCTGTGAGCTGGGGTGTAGGTCACAGACATGGCTCAGATCCCCCATGGCTGTGGCTGTGACGTAGGCCAGCAGCTGTAGCTCCAATTCAGCCTGGGAACCTCCATGTGCCATATGCGGTGGGTGCAGCCCTAAAAAGAGACAAACGAAAAGCAGCAACAACAACAAAACCATCTCTGCCCTCAGAGTCTGCTAAGGGAGAAAGACAAGTCCATAAAATTTGCAGGACTGTATGGTACAAGCCATTGACACAGAGGTCCTGGGGGACGAATCGAGGAACAGTCAGGGCCTGGGACCAGAAGAGGGTGATTTCACACTATCAGGAGAAGCCGGGTCTGAGGAAGAGCAGGAGCTTCTAGGCTGAGCCATGCACAAAGTCAGGGAAGTGTGAAAATGGGGAAACGTGCTGCTTGTTTGCAGAGCTATAAGAAGCTCAAGATTGCTGGAGCGTAAAGGGCACTCGAGACTGCAGCGAGGATGAGCTTGAAGAGGAAGTACAGCAAGGCTGGAGGGCACAGTGCGACATTTTAAGGAACGTGGATTTTGTCCTGTCGCCCCAGGTCCTTTGCCCTGATTAACAGTACACACGGTGGGGGAGAGGGAGTGAGACAGGGGTACACAGCAGGCGCAAGATGCCATCTTCTATCTTCTGGAGTATGAGTCTTATTGAAAGATTTTAAAGAAAAAGCATAAAAAAGACTATCAGGGAGTTCCCTGGCGGCCTAGTAGCTTAAGGATCTGCCAGTGTCACTTCTGTGGCGCAGGTTCGATCCCTGGCCTGGGAACTTCTTAACGCTGAAGTGGTGGCCAAAAAAATTTCTTAGCAAATATCAAATGAAACACAGATATATGACGGAGTCTAAGAGTATTATTAATTTTGAAAATATTTAAACATTCATAAACTGCCTGGGATGCATTACGCACTAGACTGCGTATTTGCCCTGGCGTGCCTAATTTAGTAGGTTTAGGTACTGCTGGGTAGTACCAAACCTACAAAGGTAGGTTCTCTATTGTTCCCAGTTCAACAGAGCAGGTGACCGAAACACAAAAGAAGTAAAGGAATCTGCTCGGAGCCCCGGGAGGTGGTGCACCTGTGACTCAGGCCGGCCAAGGCCAAGTGCTAGCTCTTGACCACTGAGCAATGCTCCGGGTATGTTAAGGGATGGAGCAAGATGTCAGAGATGCTTTGCTCTTCATGCCGGACGACCAGGTTTACAGGACCTCACCTATGGGCTGGACTTCAGTAACCTTTATACAAACCCCCTCTCTGAGTCTGTTTCTTAGCAGAATTGTAATGAAGGATAAATGCACGGAGGCTGGCTCAGAATAGCATGCAGTCCTCATAAGCACTCAGTAACTCCCACCCAACTGCTACGCCGTCCTCACCCACCCATCCTGGGTACCTCAGTCTCTTTTTCGCTAGGGGTCTCTGTGGACAAGTTCGAGAAACTCTGCCCGTGAAAACAATTCTACTCACCTTGGAATGAGAAAACCTCCTTTCAATGTTTTTGCCCCCACCCTTTGGCAAATCACGAAAGCAAGTGGGTCACAGGCTTTGCTTCTGTATAAAAGGGGATTGTACTTGCCTTTTATGGTGTCTTTTTAGAATGAAAATGCTCTGGCTTTATAATGATCTCTAGCTGCCTCGCCCTAAGTCTTTGCTTTTGATTTTCATGATGTTGTACTTCTGAGAAAATCCACTTCCCATGTAAACATCACACACTGTACCTTCCCATTTATTCAGTGCAGTATTAAGATGAAGGAAAAATACTTCAAAGCCTTCTATTAAAGATCCTCTTAGTATGACTGAATTCCTCAGTGCCCTCGTGGTTTGGTCTGCTCCAAGCAGAATGGTTTTCACCCTTTCTAATGCCCTTAGCAAACTCTGATAACTTTTGATCTTGACCCTGTTTTGTTTTTTTTTTTAAATAAAGTATCTTTACCTACCTCCTTCCCTCCCAATTACGAAGGAAGAATATATATGCTATAATCAAAGCTTTAAAATTATACGTTTAAATGAACATCATGACATCTTAAACCTACTTCCAATTGCTGGCAAAATGGGAAGCATCCTAAATTATTGTTACAAAGAACAATTCCAACACCAAGGAAAACTAATCAATAGATTTAAAAGAATGAGATAGCTATTGCTGTACCAACATAGAAAGAATTTCAAGATGTTGCATGAAAAAACATGTCTCAGACCTGGAAACAGGGTATGATCAATTTATGGCTAAAGAGCATGAAAAATAATATGTACATATAAATACATAGATGTATCTATGAATGCGTAGTAGCCTCTCAGGAGGGAACAGAGACTTGGTTTCCAGGTGTGTCTGAGGGGGAGGGGCTGCTCAGGAGGCTAATCTACAGGACATGTTTTCATATGTTAATTTGTGTGATTACAGTTAGATAAAGTTCTTTAAAAATTGTCATGGAGTTCCTGTTGTGGCTCTGTGGGTTAAGAACCTGACTAGTATCCATGAGGATTCGGGTTCGATCCCTGGCCCCACTGGATGGTGGGTTAAGGATATGTGGTTGCTGTGAGCTGAAATGTAGGTTGCAGCTGAGGCTTGGATCCTGAGTTGTCGTGGCTGTGGCATAGGCTGGGAACTGCAGCTCTGATTCAACTGCTAGCCTGGGAACTTCCATATGCCACAGGTGCAGCCCTAAAAAGCCTATATATACATAAAAGTTATAATATAACTTTTTTTGATGTTGTCTTTTTGCCTTTTCTAGGGCTGATCCCGCGGCATATGGAGGTTCCCAGGCTAGGGGTCAAATTGGAGCTGTAACCACTGGCCTACACCACAGCTCACGGCAACGCCGGATCCTTAACCCACTGAGCAAGGCCAGGGACCGAACCCGCAACCTCATGGTTCCTAGTCGGATTGGTTAACCACTGCGCCACAACGGGAACTCCTAATATAACTTTTCAAGTGCATTCATGGCACTAATATTTTTGTTCTGAGAGTCTTTTTTCTTTTCATTTTTCATTTTTTTTTTCTGATTACTAAAGACATAGTTGTCCATTATATAAAATTCAAATACTAGAGATGGAGACAATACAAAAAGTGTACACCTCTGTAATCTTACCATCCCTGTAACCATCTTTAGTAATTTGGTGCCTTTATCTCCTCCATGTCATCTACATAGAAGTTTTCATAAATTCTCTGGATTTTTCCCAAGCTTTTTACCATTTCAAAGCCATCAAGATCGGAGGCAAACGATTCTATTAAGGCTGACCCGATAAAATCTCCAAGACCCTCATCCTACTTTATTTTTCTTTTTCAGTATCTTTTTTGAAAGCAACCTGGCTTTTTTAATGTGAATTTTTCAAAGCAGTTCCTGGCAAAAAAGAAGTTGCCTGAATATTGCTGTCAAGTCATCTGACATCTCACAAGAATTGATGAGAAAAATATTTCTGCAAACTGACAGAACTTGACGTACAGAAAGCGAGGCCATTCATATTTATATTTATATATGCACACATAAATTATTTATATAGATATGCATATATAGACGCCCACAGTTTTATCTGGTGCCCATTGTTTTTGAAGGAAGCCCCCAGCTTCATCTTTTGCCTAGAAGAATAATGGACCCTGGGGTACAAATATCTTCCCAGCAATGTTCTTTGCCTTCAATAAGCTATTTTACATAATCTCCTTCCAAATCACGTTTCTGTCAGGACATCTACCATTCCGGACTCGGCTGTAATTTCTGCAGTTTTGTAGGGAGCGAGCTGAGAGTACCCCGGCCAGACACACATGCCGTGAACTGCGCTTCTGCCTCTGCCTGGCTGTGTGACCTTCACTGCCCTCAGCCGTCTGTGAAGTGGCACCAGACTCAGAATGTGGTCGTAAAAGACTAAGCAGATGCAGTGTGATGCCTCTAACACACAGCCTGGCACAGAGTATGTGCTCAGTACAGATCAATCCCTTTCCCTAATTTTTTTCAAAACTCTTTGACCAATGTTTTCATGGAAAAATCACTCATTTGGGCTTGCGGAATATCATATATGGTCGTATCATTATTTTTAGCCAGCTGATCTGTGGCATGGGATGCTCTCCATCTCTCTTATACTAAAAACATGCTCTGCCATGTTCAGGGTTATGGTGAGACTCAAAGGAGAAATAGATCAGGCACAAGTAGAAAGCGATTTTCAGGTGTTAGCTGTCATTGTCATTGCCAATTGACGGCCATGCTTACTTCCCTATATATTAAGGACAAGGGGATTATGTCGACAAGGGGATTATTTTGACATGGGTCGAATATGGGGACTTGAAACCCACATATCAGTGGCTTCAGTGACTTATCGAAGGTCCAACAGCTGGTAAATTTGACTAGAATGCAGAGGTCTGACTTCGGCCAAAGCATTTGCTAATCTCTTCTTTCCCTTCCTCCTCCCACTGCAGACAAGGAGGCAGGTCTCTCTGCCTCACTAGGCTGCCTGCAGCCTGAGTCACAGCTGGCTCCTTGCTAAGGACCATTTGCAAATGATGAGCGAGTGACTGAAGTCACCGAGCCCTGCCTCCCAGCCTCAGTGTTCTGGGATGCAAAATCAGAATAAGGAATTTGATGGGTGATTTCCTATCGCTCCTTTGTCAGGAGGTTTTCTCTTGTAGCCCCAACTAAAGCAATGTGCGTTTTTATTCTATTCATTTCATTTTAGTGCCAAGAACGTTCCTTTATTCTAAGAATATGTCTTTTTACCTTTGTGGTGTTGAAAGTGCCCCCCTCCCTTTTGAAAAATCCTATTTTGATTTTTTCATTTTGTTATGATTTTTATTTTTTCCATTATAGTTGGTTTACAGGGTCTGTCCATTTCTACTGCACAGCAAAGTGACCCACCCATATATATATATATATAAAATATACATATATAATATATACACACACACACATATGTATTCTTTTTCTCACATTATTCTCCATTATGTTCCATCGCAAGTGACTATAGTTCCCTCCCCCTTGGCAATGCCCGTGTTTTTTAATAATTTTTTTAAATAAAACGATGGGGATAGTTGGGTAGTTGGATTGTTTTTTTGTTTGTTTGTTGATGGACTTTGCATACTTCCTTGGCAAAATAGAAAATTTAACCCTATAGCAATCCCTTGAGACCCTGGGTTGTTGTTTTTTTTTTTTTTAAACTCTCCCATGGAGTCCACGAATCTGAAAAGGACCAGTGGGCCAGGTCTCACTAGCCCCATTCTGGCCATAACACTCTAGAGAGTCTTACAACAAACAACTGAAGGTCTTGAGCTTCCCTTTTTGATCAGACCTCAGCAGCAGCTCTCTTGAAAAATTAGCTCCACTCAAGCAGCCAATAGACAGGAGCCATAGGCTCCTAAAAATAACCGTGGGATGTCTGCTCATGCTATCAGAGTTCTGAAGATGGCATCTGTGCCCATTTGGGAGGGTTGGCAAGGCCCCGGAGATCTGATCCAGGCAGGGAAACACCAGAGCCAGTGCTGATTCGCCTTTCCCTGTCCGATATTTGTTTTTCATTGGGCAAGTGATTTCCCTCCTTACCTAAACAGGATGTCCCAACCCCTGATCAGATTAGGAAACCAGCATGGTGCTTTGTCACTCGGCAGCACAAGGGCATCTCGGTGGGCCCCTTGCTGGCTGCAGCTCCCCCTCCTCCTGCCTTTGGACTCTGGTCTCGCCAGGAGAGCCTCTCACCCACAAAGCCATAGACCTAACCCCTCCTGGGGCTTCAGCTCTAGAAGGCGTCTCACAGGTCATTCAGTCTCAACCATCGACCCAAGGAAACCTAGAGGGAAAGTCATTGGCCCCTGGTCACAGATAGAGATGAGAACGAACTGGAACAGGAGGCCCCGTCATCATCAGAGAGACAGGCAACCTGCCTCTAGTGCCTCCTTCCCAAACCCTTCACATGCATCATCTTACTTCATCCTTACAATCACAAGGTGAGGGCCTCTGTGTGTGTGTGTGTGTGTGTGTGTGTGTGTGTGTGTGTGTCTTTTTTTTTTTTTTTTCTTTTTTCTTTTTAGGGCCACACCCGTGGCACGTGGAAGTTCCCAGGCTAGGGCTCAAATCAGAGCTATATCTGCCAGGCTATACAACGGCCACAGCAACATGGGATCTGAGCCGCATCTGCAACCTACCCTGCAGCTCATGGCAATGCTGGATCCTTAACCCACTGAATGAGGCCAGGGATCACACCTGCATCCTCATGGTTACTAGTTGGATTCTTAACCTGCTGAACCACAACAGGAACTCCCAGGCCTATTCTCACCCTCATTTCACAGATGAGGCAACTGAAGCGCAGAGGTTAAGTAATTTACCTAAAGACGCACGTGACAATGGGAGGGGTCTGGGATTTGATCCTGTGCAGACAAACTCCTCAGTCAGTGCCCTCAGCCTCTGTGCACTGCTGCCCCAAGTTCTCTTCCTCTAAAACCTGAAAAATCCATCCTATTCCCATCCAATAAAAGTATGCACCATTTCCTAGGTGTTTGCTGCTCTTTGAAACTTTGTAAGAATCACGTCTTCAAAATTATGAATCCACCAGACAAACAAATGTCTTACTTCTCACCTGTGAGGTGAAGATAAAAACCGTTCCTTCTTCAGAAGGTTCTGTTTAATATACAGTGTATAATAGAGGTTCTTATTAATGCTCTCTGTGTCAGGGACAATGCTTGCTTTATTATAGATGCGCAACTGATGTTTTTATCAGTGGACAAGCATATGAATTAATAAATGAATAATAATAAATGAATTAATTCATGAAAGAGTATGTTTAAGACATAGTCTGCCTCTCTTTTTAAGGTACCAATATTTGGGAAAACACTTTATGTAGAGTTGAAATAGTGGATATCCCTAAGTGATTTGTATTTTTAAGTGCTTATTATTGAGATAAAAACTGATTTAAAAAAAAAAACAGGTCACATCCTGAGAAGAAATGCATCAATGGGAGCAGGATTCGTAGGCAAATACCGAACACCCGTGTTGAATGCCCATGCTTTGCCAGGCCCATCTGCAAGATGGGTGTTAAGATCAGAAAGCTCCTTACCTGGCAGAGCCAAGATATGGCCCTGTATCTGTCCATCTCAAAATCCAGTGTTTTCTCGAGTTCCCACTGTGGCATAATGAGTTAAGAATCTGACTGCAGCAGCTCAGGTCACTGTGGAAGTGCAGGTTCGATCTCCAGCCCAACACAGTGGGTTAAAGGATCTGGCGTTGCCACAGCTGCATCTCAGGTTCAGTCCCTGGCCCAGGAACTTCCATAGGCTGTGAGTGCAGCCATTTAAAAAAAAAAAAAAAAAATCCAGTGGTTTTCCATGATTTCTTCTACCACTGAGCCCTTCGAACACCCCCTTAATTCCCCAGGAAAATCATAGTACATTTCAAAGGTCGAAGCTCCTGATCCCAAGGGGCAGACCACCTGCCCTGGCTCCTGTCTTCCCCAAGCCTTTCAGAAGCACGTACCTGTCTGCTGACTCAGTCCGTTCCTCTCCCACTCTGTGCCTTTCAGGAGCACCACTGCCTGCGCATTAAAATCCTGGGCGACTGCTACTACTGCGTTTCAGGACTTCCTGAGCCCCGCCAGGACCACGCCCACTGCTGTGTTGAGATGGGCCTCAGCATGATCAAAACCATCAGGTAACTTGAGCCCTCTTCCCTCACACCAGGGCCTTCCCTGTGCATGATGGGAAAGACCAGCCACCCCATCTGCCCTGTGCCATTGATTGTGTGGATGTGAAAAGGTGAAGCTCTGACTTATTTCGTGAAAACCGTATGCCTGTTGATTCTCCCATAGGACCCAGTGAACCCACTAGCTTCCTTATGTTGTAGTTATACCTCCCTTTCAACTATTTGTAGAACAAATTTGTATTACCCGTGTCCTTGTGGGGATACAGCAAGGAACGTGATGAGTGTAGTGCTTTTGCCTTCAGGAGATGACAGTGCGTGGGGGAGATGCAGCATAAACAATTTCAATATGGCACCGTGTACTCTGAGAGAGTCAAACCAGGGTGCCTGGGAGCAGGAGAGAAGCAACAGTTGGTGTAACGCAGGGTGTTGGAGAAGACTGTCTAGAGTAGAGATGTCTGAGCTGTTACCTGAAAAGTGAGACATTAGATGCTGGAGGTGGAATGGAGAGCTTGGGAGATCGGAGGGCCAAGTGCAGAATTTGGGATGGGCCACAATGGCCTCTGGTGAAGCCTGGGATGGAGATGACCATGGTGACAGGCGGACTGCATCCTGGGATGGAGGTGGTGGTGACAGGTGGACTGCATCCTGGGATGGAGGCTCAACCAGAGCCTGCAGGGCCTTCTTAGCCATGTTAAGGGGTTACCTCTTATCCTAAGGCCAACAGGAGTCACAGAAGGGCAAGGGGTGTCTTCATGGGTGTGTGACGAGTGCTTTTGGCTTTGGTCAGTATATCTGGCAAGCGGAGGCTTAATCAAAGGGAGATGAGTGACCGAGGTCAGGGATTTTGGAACTAGACTGTATGTGGCTTTGGGACAGAAGCTCAGTGTTGACAAAGCTCCCCTCAAAGTTCCAAAGTGTTTGCAGATCCTCCAAGCATCACGTCCTCCCGCAATGACGGCAATAAAGAGAGGATTCGGGAAGCTTCTGTCGTGGCTCAGTGGAAACCACCTGACTAGTATCCATGAGAATCCGACAGCTGCGACTGCACCCCTAGCCTCCACATGCTGTGTATGTAGCCCTAAAAAGCCAAAAAAAAAAAAAAAGAGAGAGAGAGAGAGAGGATTCGTGGGCAGAAACCTCCAAGGCTTGTGCCTTCATCTTATGAGGGAAGAAGAGTATTGTTACAAACAGACCAGAAGACTCTCCCTGTGAACTCACATCTTGGTTGTAGGTGCTGCCAGGCGCATTTGTGATCCTTAGAGTGTCATCTGGATTAAAGGTCAGCAAGAACAACAACCCCTTACCCTCCACCCCCACACTCACGCCCTCCACTGTGGGCGCAGCTTGCCTGTGGCTTCCCAAGGCCAACCCAGGAATGAGCAGGAGGAATCTAAGGAGCTAGAGGTTCCCCTTCTAGAACCAGGCCTTGGCCAACACAATGTCCTGACCCTTCTGCTTGTTGACTGATCCCTGACCTCATTCAGGTTTCCGGCAGAGGTCTGTGGATGTGAGGAAGGGTTGCGAAGTCCCCTAACTAAGAAGAGGGCACAGAAGCCCTTTTCCTAAATAGGTTCCTGCTCCACTGGTTATTTCAAGACTCTGGGTGGGCAGATTCGCCACTCTGCGGGCCCTTAGGCTCCCACCTCTGGAACCAGCCCACCACCAGGACCTGATCAAGGCAGTGGGGTGCTTTGCCGTGAGGTGTATGATGAAAAGCCAACCTTCTCCATCCCTAACACCAAGGAAGCAGGTGGGGACAGACTGGAAATGTCCACTCTGCCCTTGCCCCTTCTTTTACAGAGATGGAGATGTAATTTCCTCTGATAGGATAAGAGAAAGGAGCTCACCAGTTCCCACCCAGAATTCCATTTTCATCAGCCTTTGGCAGATGGGAAAGGCTGCAGGTGCTTCTTAGCTATTAATTTGGACACTTGAGAGTCTTGTCCTGAAAACTAAATGAATTGTGATAATATGTGGACTGGTTTCAAGAGAGGCAGTGGGACCAACCCCCAAAAGCCCCAGTCAGTATCTTGTATCAACTCTACGACTGATGAGGTGTGAGAACTCTCTTCTGTTATTCAGTCACTAGGTCAGTCAACACATATTTTATTGAGTTCGACCTTGTGCCAGACACTGTGCTAAGCTCTGGAAATTCAATGACAAACAGGCCCCCAGGGGTCCTTCTCCTGTCTGTGGGTGCCCACTAGAGGTATTACCTGGATTCATTGTCTATGAAATGAGGAAGTTGGACTAGATCAGCTCTGAGGTCTCTGAAAATCTGTGATTTACCAACCATGTAAAAATTTAAGTTAAAGGAGCAAAACTTTCTTCTGACTGACTTTCTTTCTTTAAAAGTTTTGTTGAAATATAATTGAGAAATAAAAGTGAATCTATTTGGGAGTTCCCGCTGCGGCTCATCAAGTTCGGATCCCAATCTTGTCTTTCTGAGGATGCGAGTTTGATCCCCGGCTTCACTCAGTGGGTTAAAGATCTGGTGTTGCTGCAAGCGTCAGCCTAAGTCACAGATGTGGTTCACATCTGGTGTTGCTGTGGCTGTGGCAAAGGCCAGCAGCTGCAGCTCCAACTCAACCCCTGGCTCAGGAATTTCCATATGTCTCAGGTGCATCCCTAAAAAGAAAAAAAAAAATGTATATATTTAAAGTACTCAGTATGATAATTTGATATACTTGCGTATTTTTAAATGATTATTGCAACCAAGTCAATGAACACATTCATCACTTCACCTGGTTATCTTTTTTTTTTTTTTTTTTTGAGAATGCGTAAGACCTACTCTCAGCAAATTTCAAGCGTCCAATAAGCATTAGTAACTCTAGTTATCATGTTTACATTAAAACCTCAGAACTTATTCATCTTATAATAAAACTTTGGACCCTTTGGCCAACATCTCCCCCTTTCCCACCTCACCCCCAACCCCTGACAATTACCTTTCTACTCTGTTTCCATCAGTATGACTTTTTTTTTTAGATGCCACATGTGATACTGTAGAGTTTTGTCTGTCTCTGTCTGGCTTATTTCACTAAACATATTACCCTCTGTATTTATGCATGTTGTTGCAAACGGCAAGGTCTCCTTCATTTTTAAAGCTGAATAGTGTGTGTGTGTGTGTGTGTGTGTGTGTGTGTGTGTGTGTGTGTGTGTGTGTAAAGAGAGAGATACTGTCTTCTTTATCCTTCCATCTGCAGACTTTCCATAAGAGTTTCTCTTGTGATATAAGCAGATCTGCTGCAGAGATGGTGTTGCAGAAGAAATGAACACTGAGTATCAAAATGCTTTAAGATGCTTCGAATGTTATCATTTATCTTTCTGGAGAGGACCTTATCCCTTCTAACCACTGTAACCCATGCAAAGTCTCCTTGCTGGAGTTCTGGAGCAGGCCGGTGAGGTTTGGATGGGTTAAACTGACTCAAGGGCTTTCTTTTGTTAGTTAATTAAGAGCTGCTTTTACTCCTTGAGAGTAAGACAATTCAGGAGGATATTTTTTAACTGCATGAGTCAGAGTCTATTAATACTCAAACAACTCCTTGCTTATAATGTAGGTGACTTGAGGTCCAGCATTAATTCTTCCAGTTAGCAACCAAACATGGTACAGAGAAATAAACATGAGTCCTGGAGTTAGGCAAGCCTGGCTTACAGTTGACTCAGACCTCTAGATTTTTTTTCCACCCTTACTGTCAAGTATTTCACTCTCAGGAGTGACCAGCAGACAGTACGAACACTTCAACATATGCAGAAGATAACTCCAGGGACATAACCTTACCAAAACGTCAAAAATCTTAACCAACGGCCAATTTTTTTATTCAGCCCCAAAAGCATTTATTCCAACTGGAAAACCCCAAAGAAGCCTTAAGATCTGGAACCATACATAACATCGTATTGTATATGTTGTAATATAATGTCCATAAGCCATGTATTGACTTGTGTCCCCAGATTTGATGGCCACCCTGTGCATTTATCATTGGAGATGGATCCCTGTTGAGGTTTTGCTCCCACCCATTTGGAGTTTGTCCTTGTCCCTCTTTCTGGCACTTCCTCTGAGTTAGAATCCCAATACCAGTTCCCAGAGAATGGACAGACAGGGAGAGGCTGGTGCTCTGATGGTGAGATGGATCTGGATCCCAGCAGCTTCAGTAGTCTGCTGGTTTGGGCGAGATTTCTAATTCTTGCTCAAATGGTAGACCAACACTCAAAATGACCTGGTTCCTTATTCATGGAGTACTCCAAATATGTGGTAGAGATTCTCCTTCAGTCAATGACAAGGGGGTGCAAGGGCCAGCATCAGGAAAGGCTGGGATTAGCTGCGGCTGCTTAGAGCATCCATAGGTTTCATCAGGGAATGCGAGTCAAGTTGGTCAGAGGTCCGGGCATGATGGAACAGAGCTTCCATTGCATCGCCTTTACTGAGGTATCTCCACAGTGGTCCTTTTGACTGAGATCTAGGAATATTTTCCATCCCTGAAGATATTAAGAATAGGCTCCACTCGAGTTCTCCTTGTAGCTCAGCAGTTAATGAGGATGCAGGTTCGATCCCTGGCCTCACTCAGTGGGTTAAGCATCCAGCATTGCCGTGAGCTTTGGTATAGGTCGCAGATGTGGCTCGGATCCCACGTTGCTGTGGCTGTGGTGTAGGCTGGCAGCTGTACCTCCAATACCTCCCTAGCCTGGGAACCTACGTATGCCGTGGGTGTGGCCCTAAAAATAATCTTCTAAAAAAGAATAGGCTCTCCTAGTTAAGAATGGCAGAAGCTGTGTGTGTGCGTGCATGTGTGTACACATGTGTGTATGCTTATGTATACATATTGTATCATATGCATGTGTGCCACGTATGTATATGTGGTGTGTAGATGGGTGCACATGTGTGTATGTGTGTTTTTGCGTACATTTGTGTGCAGATGTGTGGGTGTATTGCATACGTATGTTGTGCAAGTGTATGTGTGTGTTAAGGATTTGAAGTGGGCCTTGGTGATCACGACCATTGTAAATTCAGTCGGTGGGGTTAGTGTACAGACAGTCCCTGACCTTGAAAGACATAGTGGGGCTTCATCCCTCAGGCAAAGGGAGCGGCTGACCCTTGAAGTGGGGCAGTGTCATGTTCTGAACTGGGCGTGAGGAAGGTGGCCATGGAGATGGATCACTCTCCCTCCAGTTGACTTTAAAAAAACCTTGATTTTAGAAATATGATAATAGCTAGAAGAACGGCAAAAAAAAAAGTGATTGAATGTAACTTTAGTTCTAATGACACTTTTAATACTATGGATATCTATTCATAAAATTAATTAAAAATAGGCTTAGGTAATAGTTCCATTAAGAAGATTGCAAAGTGGCTCCAGGTGGCTCCTCTTCAAATGCCCCAGCTCTATTTTGGGGGAGGCTTGATAGCTAAGGGGGCACTAGCGTTGATGGTGAGGTCTGTTCTATGCAGTATCTTTATTCATGATCTAAGTGACCTTCCTTAATGAATCTTAATGAAAATTGCAGAGCCTGGTATTTTCAGTGCAGTTGCTAAAAAGGCATCGAATGACACCAGAATGTCAGGCAGAAACTGGCTTGTCCCCAGTGATTAATTAGAGCAAAGGTCTTAATTCTGGTGGTGGGGTTGCCTTGCCAAGCACCATGGCGGATCGAGGAACAAAACGGGAGTTATTTCGGTTCCCTCTCGTGGGGGGAGAGTGCCCAAGCCCCCTGCATGCTCTGGGCATCTGTTTCTCCTTACTTCTCTCTCTCTCTCTTTTTTTTTTTTTTGTCCTTTTGCTATTTCTTGGGCTGCTCCCACGGCATATGGAGGTTCCCAGGCCAGGGGTTGAATTGGAGCTGTAGCCACCAGCCTACGCCAGAGCCACAGCAACGTGGGATCCGAGCCGCGTCTGCAACCTACACCACAGCTCACGGCAACGCCGGATCGTTAACCCACTGAGCAAGGGCAGGGGCCGAACCCGCAACCTCATGGTTCCTAGTCGGATTCGTTAACCACTGCGCCACGACGGGAACTCCTTTCCTTCTCTCTTGTAGTTCTTTTTTGCTTTTTTCTCTCCTTCTCTCTCTTGCTTCCTTCCACTTCTCCCCCTGCATCCCCTCCACTTTCTCTCTTTCTTCCTCTCCTTCTCTTTCTTCCCCAAGCGGCCTTTCTCCCTTTGTTTTAAAATGGCATTGATTACAGCATCTATTAGGCTGCACTCCTCTTTAAAATGCAGCAATTAAAATTGTCTTCAATACTGACCAAGGATTCTTTTTGCAAAATTATGTGTAATGGTGAAAATTGAATATATCTGATAACAATAGCTGATAAGGTTAACTTTTTTTTTTTTTTTTTTTTTCTTTTTAGGGATGTACCCACAGCATATAGAAATTCCCAGGCTAGGGGTCAAATCTGAGCTACAAGCTGCCAGCGTACCATCACAGCCAGTGCAACATCAGATCCAAGCCTCATCTGCAACCTACACCACAGCTCACAGCAATGCCAGATTCTTAACCCATTGAGCGAGGCCAGGGATTGAACTCATGTCCTCATGGATGCTAGTCAGATTCATTTCCTCTGAGCCATGACGGAACTCCCAGATTCTTTATTTAAAAGAAATCTTAGGCATTCCTGTTGTGGCTCAGCAGGTTAGGAACCTGACTAGTATCCATGAATGTGGGTTCGATCCCTGGCCTTTTCAGTGGGTTAAGGATCCCGTGTTGTCGAGAGCTGCAGTGTAGGTCACAGATGCAGCTTGTAGGCCAGCAGGCACAGCTCCAATTCAACCCCCTAGCCTGGGAACTTCCATGGCACAGGTGCAGCCCTAAAAAGAAAAAGTAAATAAAAATAAAAGACATCTTAGAGGGAGTTCCCGTTATGGCACAGTGGAAACGAATCCAACTAGGAACCACGAGCTTGCGGGTTCGATCCCTGGCCTCACGTAGTGGGTTAAAGATTCGTTGTTGCCGTGAGCTGTGGTGTAGGCCAGCAGCAACAGCTCCGATTAGACCCCTAACCTGGGAACCTCCATATGCCATGGGTGCAGGCCTAGAAAAGACAAAAAGACAAAAAGAAAAAAGAAATAAAGAAATCTTAGATAGAAGCCCTCCATGAAAACAGATGAGAGAAAAGCTGCTTTAATTGAAGGGGAAAGATTGGAGGGTCTCCTCGCCCCCCAGCTGGCAGGGCTAAAGGCACCCCTGGTTCCCCCGGGACTCTTAGAAGCATCTTGGGACAATAAAGGGCTATCAAGCAAAAAGCCTTTGAGCTTTGTCCATTAACTCAGTAAATACTTTTGAGCACTATATGCTCTGTGCTGGGCTAAGTGATGGGCACACGGACGTGGAGACGGTACCCCTGCCCTCTGGAAGCTCAGAGTTTGTGGAGAAGAAAGAGAAGGTACAGGTGTTTAGGAGAGTGATCTATAGGCATTTTTAAAAAATTTGTCGCTGATGAGGCCAACAAAGCATCGGGGGACGCTCTACTTTGGAAAAATCGTACAGGATTTGTAGCTCAAGAGCCGAATTCTCTCCATTTGAGCTTCGAGAATGCTCAAAGCTGCCCCCCCTCCACCAAGAGCTGATCTTGAAACGGTACAGTAGGTGTTTCTAGTTCTATGCAACCACCGAGTAGCCTTTCCAAAGAGGATCTCTGTCTGCAAATTATTCATTACTTCGACATAATTTCATTATTTTCTTTCTTTTTAAGTCAAATTCCAGATGCAACAAGAAGAAAGAAAAAAAAAGTACACTAAAAAGGTTTTTCGTATTATGATTTTTGTTTTGTGGAGTAAAATAAAAATCTAAAAGTCTTTTCATTAAGATGTTCCAGTTGATTCCCTGTATGATGCTAATTATAATTACCTAATGACATTAGCACTGTGTGCTGTTTAATAGTCCCTCACAATTAGTCGGCAAAGCATTTCAATATCCATTATCTCCTTTGAGGCTCACAAAGGCTCTGTAAGTCTGAAACAATCAGCTAGAGCTTTATTTTACAACCCCTGAAACTTTGGGTCAGATTAAGCTATTTTCCCAGAATCATACACCACATACAGTACCTATGTTGCTGAGAGCATGAGGTTCAGTCTTAGAATCCTGCTTACCAGCTATGTGGCCGCAAAAAAAATCCTTTTCCTTTCATGTAGTTCCTTCATATGTGATACGCAACCAAGCAATCCCTAGTATGTGCCAGACACTATTCTCAACTCTGTACATATCTTTATTCACTTAATCCTGACAATGCGGTTATTGTTCCCGCTTTACAGATGGAAGTTAAGTAACTTACCTAAGGTCATGCAGGTAGTAAGTGGCAGAGCAAGATGTAAACGCATGTAGTCTGGCACTAGAGTCCATATTAATGCCTCCGCTATAGCGATGCTCATACAATGAGAAGGATGTAGATTGAGAATGATGGTTGTACCAGTCAGAATAGTCCTGGTTATGTTGAGTAACAAACATCCCTCAGAATCTCAGTGGCTTAAAATGGCCAAGATTCACTTTTCACTCACATTCTCTGTCCTTTATGAGACAGTCAAGGGATTGGCAGGGTACCACCATGCCTGATGGTTGAGGGAATGGCAGGGTACATCATCCTCATTCAAGAACCCTTGTTAAGAAGGCTTCATAGCCAAGCATCATGGACTGATGGTGGACACGGAAAGAAAAAAAGGGGTAGTGTGGTTGATCAGGCTTTTTTTTTTTTTTGTCTTTTTGTCCTTTTTTATGGCCGCAGCCATGGCATATGGAGGTTCCCAGGCTAGGGGTCCCATCAGAGCTGTAGCCGCTGGCCTATGCCAGAGCCACAGCAACACCAGATCCAAACTGAGTCTTTGACCTACACCACAGCTCACAGCAACACTAGATCCTTAACCCAGTGCGAGAGGCCAGGATTTGAACCTGCAACCTCATGGTTCCTAGTCGGATTTGTTTCCACTGTGCCACAACGGGAACTCCTGATCAGTCTTTTAAAGCTTCTGCCCAGAAATGACCCATATCAGTCCTGCTCACATTTTACTGGCTAAAAATAACATGAAAAATACAAGAAAGTACAATCCTAGCATGTGCTTGGATATTGTGGTACTAGACACAATGGGCAGCAGAGATGACCTCTCCCAGTAACCTGCCTCACAGAAACTCATTCAGAAGATGCATCAGAAGTGGAAGTGCTCTCTTCAAGTGCTAGATGCTATTTCTCCTCTTGCTTCATTACATTTTTTGAATGGCCTCTACTCTTGTCATTATCAGTGGGTAAAGGGTGTGTGTATATATGTATACACATACAGTTTATAACTTTAAAGTTAAAACGATGGCCCAGAAGCTAGAATCCTCACCAAGGACAAGACACATCCCACCCTCTTACTACAAACATTCTTTCTAATGTTCGTGGCTGCCTTCCTAATATCAATTGAGTTCACATTTCTATACTCCGAACTCACTTCCACTTTACTTTCTCGTTTAAATAAATGCATGATCTGATAACTTATTAAGAACAGAGAATACAAAGATTCATTTTGTACCTGGAATCATTCATTTATTCTTTTTTAAAAAGTCCAACTCTATGTGAGGCATGATGCTCCAGGCTGTGAGAGAGGCAAGGATGGCTGGGACAGGTGTGTTGACTTTGAGGAGTTTATACTTTTAATCAAAATGCTTAGAAACGTGGGAACATGAAGAGTGGGTATCCTTTCACCCATCCATTCACCCTTCCATTCTTCCATTCCATAAATAGTTATTGGGTGTTGGCCATGTTCCAAACCCAGGACCATAAGAGGGGTATATGGCATCGAGCCATGAAAGTTCTGTGCTGTCAATTAGCTTAGAGTCCAATAGAGGGGACAAATGATTGCAATATGGCACCCCACGTGGGATGCAGTAGGAGCACTAGGAAAGGCATATAATCCAGACTTCAGCCGAATTAGGGAATGGACATTCCAGACTGAGGGAGCCTCCTGGGCCGAGGGTTCAGGCAGTAGTTTGGCTTGTAATGTGCATGGCTGGAGTGCAAGGTGTACATGAGAGATGAGTCTAATAATGCAGCCCTAGAACAGATCAGGAAGGTCTTTATGTGCCATTTTATCTTACAAGCCAGTGATTTCTGAATATTTTGTTCCCCCATTTTTATCAAAAATGATTATTGTAATTTATAAATTGTAGTATCTGTTCTATCATTATAGTTATACATTTAAAAACAGATACTCTAAGACATACTTGAGATATGGGTTGTAAAGGATGATGATGAGAGGAGTTCCTTGGTGGCTTAGTGGGTTAAGGATCAGGTGTTGCTCATGCTGTGGCTCTGGTTACTGCTGTGGTACAGGTTTCATCCCTGCCCTGGGAACTCCCACATGCTAAAGGGGAGGGGGGATAATGATGAAATAAATAATACTTTTACATTTTTGTAATTTAATTATAGTGCAGAAGTCTTTCTTCTCTCATCATTTTTTAGTGAGAGCAGAGGGTTTGCATGTAACTAATTTTTAAAAATTTTTTTTTCTTTTTTGGTCACCCCACAGCATATGGAGTTCCCAAGCCAAGGATCAGATCCAAGGCACAGTTGCGACCTACGCTGCAGCTGTGGCAATGCCAGATCTTTAACCCACTATGCTGGGCCAGGGATCACACCTGCGTCCCAGTGCTGCAGACACCATCGATCCCATTGTGCTACAGCAGGAACTCCTGATTTTTTTTTAATCTTAATAATTTATGATACAGAAATGCAAAGGTCAGGTTTCAAATTCAATTTATTTCTACATCTGGCTTTAATGGCCATCACAGATAAATATGTCTTATAAAGACAGGCAGATCCTGGGGGAGCATTTGCACCCTTGGCTGTGTTTTCTAAGTCATTTATGCCAAAGGTCTCTACAAGTCTTGTCATATATTTTCTTCTTCTCTGATGTCTGTAAGCTTTTCATACAAACTCATTAAGAAGATGATAGTTTTTTTTTAATATTTTTTAACAAATGGGTTCAAACTCTTCTGCAACTTTTCATTTAGGAAACTTTTACACAGGTTACTGCAGCGGAGCAAAATTTGCCACCCCAGAATATGTCTCTTTAGTATGAGGATTATTTTAGGCTGGTGGTTTTTAAGACACAAAAGGTTCAGAAAGAGCTTTTACTTCCTCCCCCTTAATTGTGTTAAAAAAAAAAAATTGGATGGGGAGAGAGTGGGATGGACTGGGAGTTTGGGGTTAGTGGATGCAAATTATTGCATTTGGAATGGATAAGCAATGAGATCCTTCTGTATGGCACAGGGAACTGTATCTAATCCCTTGTGATGGGGGATAGTGTGGAAAAAGGAATGTATATAAATGCATAACTGGTCACTTTGCTGTACAGCAGAAACTGGCAGAACAGTGTAAATCAATTGTAATAAAAAATCTACAAAAAAACAAAAAAACAAAAGAAAAGGAGTTCCCGTCATGGCGCAGTGGTTAACGAATCTGACTAGGAACCATGAGGTTGCGGGTTCGGTCCCTGCCCTTGCTCAGTGGGTTAACGATCCGGCGTTGCCGTGAGCTGTGGTGTAGGTTGCAGACGCGGCTCGGATCCCGCGTTGCTGTGGCTCTGGCGTAGGCCAGTGGCTACAGCTCCGATTGGACCCCTAGCCTGGGAACCTCCATATGCCGCGGGAGCGGCCCAAGAAATAGCAACAGCAACAACAACAAAAAGACCAAAAAAAAAAAAAACAAAAAAACAAACAAACAAACAAAAAATCTAAAAAAAAGAATTAAGATCGGTCCTATCCTAGGAAGCCTACTACAAGGCATATGAGCTAAATATGGCAAACTTAGCAAGGCTTGTTGGATCAGATTCCTCTCTGTGTCCCATTGTCTCTGCAGAGATCTGTTTACCATACTTTTCTTTCCCATCTTCCTGTAAATTGCTTTCCTCTCCTTCAAGGTCCCAAACCCCTCCCTACTTCTCCTCCTCTCCTCATAGAAGCCTCACTTCCCTAACTTGTCCTGGGATCTCATTTTTCTCAGGAGGCCTTGTACGGACAGAATTAAATTTGATTTTTGTCCTTTTTTTTTTTTTTTTTTTTTTTTTTTTGCTTTTTAGGGCCGCACTCACAGCATATGGAGGTTCCTAGGCTAGGAGTCGAATCGGAGCTACAGCTGCCAGCCTACGCCACAGTCACAGCAACACAGGATCAGAGCCACATCTGCGACCTACACCACAGCTCTTGGCAACGCCGGATCCTTAACCCACTGAGCAAGGCCAGGGATGGAACCCGCAACCTCACGGTTCCTAGTCGGATTCACTTCTGCTGCGCCACGATGGGAACTTCTGGTTTTTCTCCTATTAATCTGTCTCATGTCAACTTAATTCTTAGACCAATCAAGAGAACCTAGAAAGGTAGAGGAAAACTTTCTCCTCCCTGACATTAGTAAATATGCATCTCTGAGGATTTTAATAGTTGACATAACTTCTGTTTGACAATCCAGTTCCCGAAGAGATGGAGACGTTTCCAAACTTCCGTTTTCAAAATTCTCTCTTCAGAGCATGAATTTCTTATGAAAATCAATTAGTTTCTCACTTCTTAAACCCTCCTCCTCAGTTTAGGTAAACAAATCAAGCAAGTTTGTTTCTCTCCAAATATTTGTTAGTGGGAATATGAATGGCAACCCATTATCACAGAAAAGTCGGAGAATTTGGAACAGTTGTCTTATTGCCAAAGAAAAAGGGATAAATCATCCTGAAATCTGACACCTGCTTTAAGCATTTTGGAGTAAAATAACCACTGGATTTTGTGTGCAATGAAGTTTTTTTTCTAGCTATTCTACTTCAGAGTATTATATTCTGCCATTTGAGTTTCTTTCTACATAAATGACATCCTTTAACTCATAAACTAAACTTGTTCGAAATACTCCAAAGATGAAGAAAGGATACAGTGTCCAGAGGAAACCCTTGATGGTAGAAATCCTGCTCTTTTCGCAAGATGCCACCTCCATGTTGACAGAGGACCCCTGTGACATGGATCCTGTAGGGTCGTTAAGGTCAATCCGTATGTGACATTTGGGAAAAGATAAAAAAAACATAAGCTATAAATGGAAGTTGTATCATTGTCTCCCTGCATCTCAGTGGTTGACCCAGCTCAGCCCTGGGATGCGAGCACTCTATTCCAGAGACCCCTGCTCAAAGGAGTCAGGAGGTCAGGAAAGAGTCTTAAACAAGGGCGATGGAGTGACAAGGTCACTTTGGTGGTGGAGACGGCTGTGTGGAACATAGCTGGAAGGAAGTCAGGCTGAGGCAGGGACCCCAGACTGAAGCGTGATGGTGGCCTGACCTGAGAAGAAAATGGAACAGAAATACAAAGATTTGGGTTGGCAGTGGAGCATGCAGTGAAGCGCGGGATCGATCATCTGTCTCAGGTTTATGCAGTAGTGAGTAGAGAAAGCTATCAATGCCATTCCCGGAGACTGAAGTTACACAGGATGAGCAGGTGTGGGGAGAAGGATGATGAGGGCCCTTAAAAGTTCAGATAAAAGACTACAGGGCTTTGGAGAAAGAAGGGTATCTTTCCAGGTATCGGGAAATCCGGGAAGGCTTCGTGGGAGAAGTGGCCTATGAATGGGAAGGAGTTGAACTTACAGAGCAGGCAGGAACCTTTTACATGTGTCTTCCCATTCACCTATGTCCACAGGTATGTGCGGTCAAGGACAAAGCATGACGTTGACATGCGAATTGGAATCCACTCAGGCTCAGTGCTGTGTGGCGTCTTGGGGCTGCGGAAGTGGCAGTTTGATGTCTGGTCTTGGGATGTGGACATTGCAAACAAGCTTGAATCTGGAGGAATCCCAGGGTAAGCCAAAGCAAAGCCCTCCTCTTGCTTAACCCTTATCATTTTGCTCACTTCGTGACAGTGGGTTTCCCACATGCAGAATTCAGATGTTTGTGTCCAAGAAGCAATTATTTTGGAAGAGACAGAACAATGAAACATCATACAAACATTGGCCCCGAAAGTATATTGACATTTGTCATAGACAGTGAGGATGGTGAGGCAACGCTCAGGTATTTAGGATCCAGCCCTGGAAAGTATTGGTTTTCAGACTTGGCTTCACATTGGAACCAGCAGAGGAGCATTTAAAAAATACTGGTGTTCACACCACCTACCAATTCATGTAAAGCAGAATCGGTACAGAATCTAGTTTTAAGTTCTTTTTTTTTTTTTTTGCTATTTCTTTGGGCTGCTCCCGCGGCATATGGAGGTTCCCAGGCTAGGGGTCGAATCGAAGCTGTAGCCACTGGCCTACGCCAGAGCCACAGCAACGCGGGATCCGAGCCGCGTCTGCAACCTACACCACAGCTCATGGCAACGCCGGATCGTTAACCCACTGAGCAAGGGCAGGGATCGAACCCGCAACCTCATGGTTCCTAGTCGGATTCATTAACCACTGCGCCACGACGGGAACTCCCTAGTTTTAAGTTCTTAATTCTCATGGGCAACCAGGGTTAAATTTACTGACCTTCTATACGACCTTATCCTTCCTTTGAAAACTCAGCTCTCCACCTTTGGCTGGCAAGACCATGGATATAGAAACCCTGAAGGTATTAGTGACCTGGAAAGGGGTCACTGAAACTTGAAAAGTCATGGTAAGATTCTGTTTACCCAGGTTGAGGCTAATGAAATTTTAGGTAAATGTGAACCAATGCACATGTGTTGTATTGACTTTTTGCAGCCTCTCTCTCTAAGAGATGATAAATAATAGGTAGATATATAAATGATGGATAGATAGATAGAAAAGTAGACAGACAGACAGACAGAGGCAGACAGACAGGCAGAAAGCAGCAATAGAGAACTCACATATATTCCTCTCCCAGCCCCAGCCCTGCCTCTGGCACCACTTTCAGATGATGAATGATGGCTTTCTGGTATCTTCCATCATTCTTTGTAATTATATTTAATATAGATAGAGGGCAATGTGATATCATGGGAAATAAACTACAGGAAGTGGAATCAAAGAAACTAGGACTTGTGCTCTGCCCCATCCTGCCTGTACTCTGCTATCTTCAGCAAGGCACATAAAGCATGCACAGTATTGACTTTGTGCGCTTTTAGCGCAGACTTGGCTTTCATCGCTGTATCCGTGTGTTCTCAGGCCAGTACTTAAATTCTCTGTGCCGCTTTCCTCACTACAGAAAGAGAGAGGCTCACACTTCTGATGTGGTACCCTGTGGTTTTCTGTTCCCCCTTATGAGAGTTTGTTTTCTCATCTGCCAAATGGCCATAAGCCACTTCGCAGATTTCTTGCGAGGATTCCCCAGGGCGGGAGAAGCACTTTGTGTGGTGATGCTCTTGTCACTTAGCCTTCTGATCAGGGACCCCTCTCTGCCTTCGGTGTGTCACCACGGCTTGCCTGGCCAGTTTAGAACTAAGGTAAACCCAACATGTCACCACTGAGTTTCTAAAATCCTTAAATTCTTTGGGATTGTCCTACAGTAACTACCTGCTGAATTCAAACACACCAAACAGCAGATCCATCTATGTATCCAGGCCTGTGTCTTGAAAGTATTGCTGAGTGGAGAAGTACCCGTTCTAGATTCTTCTCCAAACCATCAGGGGTGGAGGGGAGGGGACCACTGGGAGGGTGGGAATGATATGCATAATACTGTATAAAACGAATGATTAGCGAGAACCTACCTTATAGCACAGATAAATCTACTCAATAGTTTGTAATAATGTACGTGGGAAAAAAGAATGGATGTAAGTATATGTATGGCTGATTCATTTTGCTGTAACTTGAAACTAATACAACATTATAAGTCAACTACACTCCAATAAAATTAAATTAAAAAAAAAAATTTCCGATGACTTCAAACAAAAAGCCATCATTAGGTTTTTTGCCTACTTCCTTCAACGTGTCTTTCGACCATGGTATAGTTTAATCACACTGGTTTAGTTTATAATAGCAGTGATTCTCTGCATATTTAATTTTATTTTTTTAAACTTATTTTTTCTTTATTTGTAAAGGAGGATTTATTTTTGTTCTAAAAAATGAGTTACAGCCTTGATGTTTTGTGTACGTATATCAGCCATTTGTTAAGTTCTCTGTCATTTAAATGCTTATTCATCTAAATGTTCATGAGTTTAATATGAATGATTTTAATGCATTTCCTGTGAAAGTCTCCTTCTTGCCCTACATGACAGGGACTAAAGCGAATGCTTTGTATGAGCGCAGAGTCAAAGTTGAAAATTATCATTATTTAGAAGGATTATTTTCTAATAGTGCATATATGTGGTGTTCAGAATTTGGGGCAATCAATTTCTCTGGTTTAGCCAAAAAAAAAAAAAAAAAAAAAGAATAGCGCATAGCTTTGAGGGTGTGTGATGTTACCGCTTTGACATCTGGAAGCCAGTCTAACTCGTGTTCTAGATCACACGAAGAACCACAAGAGTGGCTTGAGTTTAAACCTTATGATGTGTATTTGAAATGTGGGTTTACTACTTATCAGTTATGAAAGTCAGGGCAAGTTTCTGCATCTCCCTTGCCCAGTTTCTTCACTGTAAAACTAGGCTGAAAGCACTGTCTCCCTCAAAGGTGGTTTTCAATGAAATAGTACTTATTAAGCACTTTGTCTTTCATACAATAATCCAGCTCTGCTCAGACATAAGACGTGCTAATGTACAGAAATGTAGTCATGACTCCATGGTTTGTAATTATTTGGCCTTATCTTTTTCTGCATTTGCTTTTTTGTTTGGTTTGATTTTGGGTTTTGGTTTTTGTTTTCTTTGTAGGGCCACACCCCCAGCATATGGAAGTTCCCAAGGTAGGGGTCATATTGGAGCCCCAGCTGCCAGCCTCTGCCACCATCATGGCAACACGGGACCTGAGCCACATGTGCAACCTACACCGCAGCTCATGGCAACGCCAGATCCTTAACCCACTGAGCGAGGCCAAGGATTGAACCCCCATCCTCACTGATGCTAGCTCTTAACCCACTGAGCCACAATGGGAACTATTTTTCTGCATTTTGAATGTCTGTGATTTCCCCCTCCTGTCAATCAATATATGTAGGAAAAAACTCAGCTTACTTCTCCTTTCCATGAGAGATGGAGCCCCCAGTTCTAAACACATATCGAGTACCTTTTATGCACTAGACAGTTTGCTAAATACCATGAATACATCAAATCACTTGATGTTACAACACCCCATGTCATACATAGTAGCCTCCTTCTTTTAATGGGGAAACTGAGGCTCAAAGAAATTAAATATGTCACATAAATGCAGCTGTTTAGTGCCTCACTACCCATCACTGCTTCCCATTGTGAATTTATCAGTCCAGTTTGCTCTAGGTTGTCCTTTTATTATGAACCTCCAGGACTCTGACCCCAGTGGCTAGTATAGAACATAGGAAGATGGTAAGGAGGCCTACAGCGCCACAGCATAATGGTTCATAGTCTGTACGCTGGAGTCATGCAGAATCCACACAGAGTTTATTAAACCATAAATAGCTGGGCCTTCCCCCCCACCCCAGAGTTTCTGATCAACATGTCTGGGATGGCAACTAAGAACATGCCTCCCTAGCAAATTCCCAGGTGATGCTAATGCTGCTGCCTTCGGTACCACACTTCATGGACCACTGTCCTCAACCTTTTGTTAAATAAAACAATGTGTATAATAAAAAGTCCTTTGCTCCGGAAGTGCTGATGGATGTGGCTCTAGTGGGGTCATGTGATATAGCTGTAGGGTCTTGGAAAGACTCTGACAGTGAAAGTCTTTGTCTCAATCCAGTTGAGACAGTTGTCTGCCATCCACCACCAATTGGACTTGGAGCCCGTTCCTTTCTCATTGTCTCTGAGCCAGTTTCAGTGTCAGCAAAATGAAGGGGAAAAAAAGCTGCCTTATCATCTACAGTTGTTGGAAGAATAGAAATTATGAGATGATTCATAGAACAAAGCATGTAGAATACATTTGACTACAAAATGGCATTTATGCAAAATAAGGGTTGCCCAATTGTTAGATCTTCTTTACTATCATAATACCTAGTATCATTATATCCTGGCATTTACAATGATCAGAAATTGTCAGATTTACATGGCATTCAATATATTAGAATATTGTCTGAGAACTGACTCATTTTCTTAGAGGAAAATATTATCACCAGGTTCTCAGCTGCAAATGCCTTACTCCAAAGCTCAAGGTAGTCACAAGGATGAAAATGAACATCTAAAATCCAGTTTAGGACTCACAGACATGGAGAGCAGACTTGTGGTTGCCAAGGGGAAGGGGGTGGGTGGGACGGGCTGGGAGTTTGGGGTTAGTAGATGCAAAGTATTACATTTAGAATGGATAAGCAACGAGGTCCTGCTGTACAGCACGGAGAAGTGTGTCCAATCTCTTGAGATAGAACTTGGAGGATAATATGAGGAAAAGTGTGTGTGTGTGTGTGTGTGTGTGTGTGTGTGTGTGTGTATACACGACTGGGTCATTTTGCTGTACACCAGAAATTGGCACTACATTGTAAATCACCATAATTTCTAAAAATTAAAAAAAATAAAAATTAAAAAAATTAAATTTGTTTTCTATCAAAGCATTTAAATGTAAATTGATTAGAACTTCAGCAGAAGAGTCAGTAATAAGTGACAGCAAGATGTCTTTTGCTATGGAAAACATAATATTGATTTAGTATATGTAAATGTTAGTCCCCTGAGACACTGATAGCAGAATAATAAAATGCAGAATCCAGAGAAAATACCAGACGGGTTGGTATTTAACTTGATTGTTGTAAGAGAACATCAGCCATCAGATTTATGAAACACTTCCAGGAGTGTTCATTTTGCCTAAGACAAAAAAGGACAACTTTCAAGCACCTCACGCTGAGCCTGATCTAAGAAAGATTGGGTCACCCGTTTCATGGAAGGTCACATGCTATTTCTCTTCTCCTAAGTCAACACTACTGAGTACCTACGTGTTAACAAAATTGATCTTGAGAATATTTTGTAAGGAGCACATTTCTCAAGAGAGCTCCAAACGTCTTTTACATGCCTTTACTTGTAATACAGGTGATATTGCAGGTTGGGTTCTAGACCACCACAATAAAGCCAATATCACAATAAAGGGAGTCATACACATTTTTTTTGGTTTCCCAGTGCCTATAAAAGTTGCCATCGTCTATTAAGTGTGCAATAGCATTATGTCTGAAAGATATATATATATCTCAGTTAAAAAATACTTTATTGCTAAAACATGCTAACCCTTATCTGAGCCTTCAGCAAGTTATAATTTTTTTTTTTGCAACAGTAACTTCAAAAATCACTGATTACAGATCACCATAACAAATACACTTATAAAGGAAATGTTGAACTATTTTGAGGACTACCGAAGTTCCCGTCATGGCTCAGTGGTTAACGAATCCGACTAGGAACCATGAGGTTTCAGGCCTTGCTCAGTGGGTTAAGGATCCGGCGTTGCCGTGAGCTGTGGTGTAGGTCGCAGACTCAGCTCGGATCCCGAGTTGCTGTGGCTCTGGCGTAGGCCGGTGGCTACAGCTCTGATTCCACCCCTAGCCTGGGAACCTCCATATGCTGCGGGAGTGGCCCAAGAAATCACAAAAAGACAAAAAAAGAAAAAGAAAAAAGAAATATTTTGAGGACTACCAAAATGTGACACAGAGATATGAGTAGTGAGCAAATGCTGTTGCAACAATGGCCCTGATAGACGCACACGGGGTTGCCACAAACCTTCAATTGTAAAAAAAAAAAAGTTGTATTGTGAAATACAGTAAAAAGAAGCACACTAAAGCGAGGTGTGGCTGTATTTTACTTCACCCTTGAAATCAGTGACTACATAACAAGAATACTTTATTGGAAAACATGCAGTGTGTGCCTTAAATGATCAGAAATGCATCGTTTGTGGTTTCTGTTTCTTTAAATGTCTTTTGCAGTGAATTAATCTCTCTGTGAGCAAAAACTTAGCAGGATGGGCAAGAAAAGTAACAGAGGAAGCAGAGATGATACTCAAGTACAATACATTCGGAAATGCCACATTAAAAAACAATTGTTTCCTTGGATTTATTGTTTCTAGAATCATAGAAGCTAGGCAAAGTCTTAAGTATCTACCTCATTCATTCATCCACTCATTCATTTAAAAGAACACTAAAGGCAGCCTAGGGAAACAGCTTTGAGTTGCACCAAGGAGTAGAAAATTGTCATGGGGACAACATGGGGTGAGCATTTTAGGCAGCAAGGATGGCTTGTTCTGAGTTTAGTAGGTGTGAAATAGCACCTTGAATCTGAAGACACGCCAATGACTTGATTTGCTGGAAAGAGAGAGAAGTGTTAGAAAATGAGCCTGGGAATAGCAGAGTCCAGAAAGCAGAGGGCTTAGAGACCCTGTTCAGACTTAGACTCTATCCTTTAAGCCTTGAAGAGACATGAATAAACAGCAGAAGTAAAATAATGGCAATTTTGAGACTACCCCTAATAATTTGGGTGTTTCCTTTTATTGCATGAACAGTGCACTGTTTTGACTACTTTACACAAATCAACTCTTATAATGACCCTAGGAAATGAATATTATTATTTTTGTCATTTTTCTGATTGAGAAAACGGACTCATCGAAAGGTTAAATAACTTGCCCGAGATCTCTCAGTTAGGAAGTGGTAAAGCTAGGATTTCAATCCAGGCAAACTGGCCAAAAAGTTCATGCCTGTAACCACCAAGCTAGTCTACCCAGAGCACAATACAGAAGTAGTATCAGAAGTAGTCTGATAGAATCAGACAGTTATGAGAACAGAAAAGCTTTTGTTTAGAATTCACCATGTGAAGTTCTCATGATTCAAATCTGATCTTTAAGGTCCTTGATGTCATCAGCTGTTTCACTAAAAAAAAAAAAAGAAAGAAAGAAAGAAACTTGAGGAGTTCCCTTGTGGTGCAGCACGTTAAGGATCTGATGTCACTGCAGCAGCTCAGGTTACTGCTGTGGCATGGTTTCCATCCCTGGCTCAGGACCTTCCACATGCTGTAGGTGGAAGAAAAAGGAAAAAAGGAAACTTGAATCTTGAACTGTGATGGCTGATGATATGGGTCTCTTACTTTGTAAGTGAGCCTCACCAGCTGCCAGTCTGCACCTATCCACAGCTTTGTTCTCTTCTCTTTACGTACATGCATTATGGGGGAAATTGCACCTTACAGTGGTTTTCCTAAAGGACCCTCCATGTAGCCCTGTGGATTTAAAAGACCTGCCTTTGTTCTTAAGATTATAGGAGTTCCTATCGTGGCTCAGTGGTTAACAAACCTGACTGGCATCCATGAGGACACAGGTTCAATCCCTGGCCTCGCTCAGTGGGTTCAGGATCTGGCATTGCTATGAGCTGTGGTGTAGGTAGCAGATGCAGCTCGGATTCTGTGTTGCTGTGGCTCTGGTGTAGGCTGGCGGCTACAGCTCCAATTGGACCCCTAGCCTGGGAACCTCCATATGCTGCAGGTGTGGCCCTAAAAAGACAAAAAAAAAAAAGAAGAAGAAGAAGAAGAAGACGGTTATAGACGAGGTGAAACAAGGCACAAATATATGAAAAATGAAATGATAGGAAAAGTTCCAAGACATTAAGAACTGCTGTTGCATGGCGATCTGGACAGCAGTTGCCGTTAGGTTCAGAAACACTTATCAAACATGTTTTTCCAAAATAATCAACATGACTGAAAAAATCACTCATTCTTAACAATTGCTGAAATTAGGCTGACAATGATAAGAAACGCTGAAGGAAGTGCCCAAATCCGGCTCAACAGGGCTGTGGTTTATCAGAGGCTACAGCACCCTTTGTGGTAAAGTTGGTGATGGACACCCAGATCACTGACCGATGCCTATACTTCTGTTTTCTTTTATTCTTTCTGCTTTTTCAGGGGAATAGACACTGTCCCTGAGGACGTGTCCTCACAGGTCGCATGTGCAACCCTGATGTTGGGTTTGCACAGGACCGAAAATGGAGATGGCCTTTGCAGGCCATGTCAGGTGTATAACAACCTATGCTTTTGTCCACACAGGAGGATTCACATCTCCAAGGCGACACTGGACTGCCTCAACGGCGACTATAGTGTGGAAGAGGGTCATGGTAAAGAGAGGAACGAATTTTTGAGGAAGCATAACATAGAGACCTATTTAATTAAGCAGCCGGAGGAGAGTCTGCTGTCTTTGCCCGAAGACATCGTCAAGGAGTCTGTGAGCTCCTCAGACAGGAGAAACAGTGGGGCGACATTCACAGAAGGATCCTGGAGCCCCGAGCTGCCTTTCGATAACATAGTGGGGAAACAAAACGTAAGTCCTGGCTTCCTTCTTCTGGCTTGCCATAAATGCATGCACCGGTGCACCTCCAACCCAGATGCCCCAGGGAAAACCGATCCATCTTTAACCTTTTCTCTGCTGAGCACATAATCATAAATGATCAAACATTATCTCTTCAGGGTAAAATTAACCTATGTATGCAATTTCAGGAAACACCAGAGGGTTCCCAACACCCTCTTCTTTTTTTTTTTTAACCTAGCTAAAAATAAATGTCTTGTGAAGCTGAAATAAAATTTCACCAAAAAATTACTCAGGTTGGAAAGATAAACCTCATGGTATTTACCTAGCAACAAAAGAGGAAGATCAAGTCCATGAGAATGGCTTTTTTTATGTACTCAGCTGGCTAAGGGTACTGAGGTGTCCTCTGATATTTAAAATCAGGAGGGCACTGTTGACTTGGGAATGTAAAAGCTGCACCCAGTGAGGTAAGGGTAAGGGGATTCAAGTGTAGCGAGCAATTTCAAAGCCACCCACTTAATGCTCTTCTCACATAGTATGGATTTGCATCTTCTTTAAGGATAGGGCGACAGAGTCAGTAGAGAAGGTGTAAATTACCAATAATCAAATTATTTTTTAATTATATCTTCAAATACCAGAAACACCCTAAATCCAAGGAGCTACTCTGACTCTGGAAGATATCAGAGGACTGAGGCTGATCGAGGGAGAACCAAAGTGGATTCAGACATGCTCCCCTGAATGCTTGTTCAGAATATGGGCAAAATCACCTGCTCTAACAAGGGCTTTCCCTTTACTCATGTAGGCCAAGCACATATAGTTGAACTCATGCAAGTTGTATGACTTTACCGTACTTTTTTAGAGGAACAATCCCAAAAAGCCCATATATGACAGGTTAACAGCTTCTGACAGTCTCCTGAGTGAAGAAAAAGCTGAGAGTACTAGAAAGTACTAGACAGTAGACCAAATTCATAGTGTCTGGAGCTTTATGAAGACATATACAAGTTAATTGCTTTTATCCACGGACCTGAATATTTCTCATTAACTTGTCATTAAGAAAAATCTGTCTGCTTAAAGACATTTAAAAAGGAAAAGGTTAAAATGCTGAAGGTCTTGCCTCTTTCTTCTGCATTCGAGAGATTGATGGGGCAGCGCTCCAAGGCCAGGTTAACCTCCGTTTCCTTCCAGCTCTGTGTGCAGGTAGTTAGAGATCAATGCATGGGCCAGATTCCACTGGGCAGAGACGCAGGTTGAACACAGACCGCATGCCTCGCAAGAGTCTGCTCTTAGGTCTTCGCTATTCATTTGTGAGTGTTTATTCTCTCCCAAAATTTGGATGCCCACACAAGTCATCAATGATTTCAATGCCTACCTCTTCCCATCCCGGAATTGGTGTGCATGGTAGAATTTGCTTTATAGAAAATTATAAAGACTTCCCGGAGCCTGTGCATGCCCAGCTGAAATTATTGTTTCCTCTGTCTATTGTTAGCTTGAATCTGAATGCTGGTTATTTTAAAAAGATGTATGCTTTACCCTGAACACTTCAATAACTCTGTGTAAAGTAGTCTCTCTTGGTTTTTTTCTTTTTCTTTTTGGTCTTTGCTTCTGAAACACTCTGTCCATTTAAGCTGATTGTAGAATTGGGGATAGTTCCTAAATGTTCTAATCCCAGTGATGTTATCCTTGCTGCTAAGAATTGTAGAAACCAGAAGAGAGGTCGAGATGCTTGGTTTTATTTCATGATTGATTGATGTGGTAAAATTCTATAGGAATACATGATAGAGTTCTCTGCTGATTTCTTAAAGATATTTACTGATGCCAACAAATAGTTATTATAAAAGAGATTATTATTATTCTTGGTGTTTAACCATACCATACATTTCTTAGGATGCCTGAGATTTGACTGTATTCAACCTATCTGTGCCATCTTCAGCAGGAATAACCTCAGTTCATTTTGATGTTTTCAGTCTTAAGCGCCAATAAATGTATGCTGATATTCATAAATAACCAGGTGGCACTAATAACATTTTGGAAATGGTTGAGTCAATAAAAATGGTCACGAGCACTTAGAGTTTGCACTTAGGCTTAGTTCTGGAAGTCAGTGAGCCATATGTGCACTTCAGAGACATAATGTGTGCCTGGAAGAGATCCAGACTGGTCTGGCTGAGTCTGTGCTCTGCCAAAACACCCAGTCAGCACCACAGAAAGCCCAGACCATCTGAGTGTTTGCCTAACACCAATAAAATACACTAATGCTTCACTGGGGGCTTTCTAGCTAAATTGGCCAGATGTTTTACCTTCTATTGATTCATAAAGCGTGCTTTGAAATATTTTTAATGACATCGATATGCCATGCCATAATCTGTGCTGTGTAGACAGCAGATGTTCAGATAGTTACAGTCTCATGTATTCATTCACTCAGTAAAGACTAATTGAGCATCTATTACATGCCAACTACTTCTAGTAATGAAAGAGAAGGAGGGACGTAGGACAGAAACACTTTGGATGGGGTTCCCTGGTGGCATAGTGGGCTAAGTGTCTTATGTTGTCACTGCTGAAGCTCAGGTCACTGCTATGGCTTGCATTCAATCCCTGGCCTGGAAAACTTTCACATACTGCAGGTGTGGCCAAAAAAAAAAGAGAGACTTTTTTTTTTTTTGGTTTATAAGACCGCACCCACGGCATATCGAAGTTCCCTGTACCACAGGTCATAGCAAAGCTGGATACTTAACCCACTGAGCAAGGCCAGGGATCAACCTCGCATCCTCGGGGGTACCAGTTGGATTTGTTTCCACCATGCCACAATGGGAGCTCCTCATTTTTTAAATTAATATACAATTTATTTACAATGTTGAGTCAACTCCCCCCAAAAAACCACTTTGAGATCAAGTCAGCCAGTGGTTTATACACTTCACGAAGACAGGAATTGTATCTGTTTTCCTTACCACGGTTTAGTCCATAATTAGAACATTACCTGGGAAACAACAGGTCTTGCTTAGAGTTTGCTGAATGAATAAATTAAATGGTAGCTGTGGATGCTAAAGGAGAGGACCCAGTCCAGTTTGACTTTCAGGTTTTTTGCTTGTATGTGACTGGGTAGATGATAGAACTGCCACTGAAATAAGCAATACTGGGATGGAATAAGCACTACTGCAAGATCCAGTGGAGACTGGGTGAGACACACTTAGAATTTAGGTTAGGATATGTTAAGCTTGAGATGCTGGGGGGAGGCCTAGGGATAAATACCCTAAATACCTGTTCTGAATCTCAGGCATAAAAGGACTATACAAGGGATGTGAATCTGCCAGTTGTCAGAATTTGAGTGCTAGATGAAGCCATGAGAGTGAAAGAGATTGCTGTAAGAATTACGTAGAATAAAACAATGAGAGGGCACCAGGCCGACCTACAGGGACTCCGGGTGGAAGTGAAAGCCAATCAGGATCCCATGACAGAGACAGATAGGAAGAAGGCAGAGTGATTAGGAGAAACGGGGGGGTGGAAAATGGAGCAGAAAGAGTAGAGACTTTAGAGGTGAACAGGGTGCTCAAGAATGTCAGATGTAGCCAAGAGACTCAGTAAGCCAAGACTAAAAACTGCCAGTTGGACCTGGATTGGAAGACGTCATTGGCTGGAGGCAGATTTGAAGCAGCAGTGAAGTCAGAAGCCAGATTGTCCCCACTGATTAGAGAGAGCTCTGGATTTCCAAGAAGAACCCCAACTCCATCCCAGTCCCCTCTCCACTCCCCATTTCAAGAGTCTGTCCATGGTTTGGAGGATCAAGAGAAGCCCCTTAGAATTTTTTCTGGCCCCTGTGTGAGTCTTCCAGTCCCCGTCTATGCCTGAAAATAATCTCTTGGTTTCGATGTCATGCGTCTTCCCTGCCCCTCTATCTGTGTCTAGTTGGACTAAAATTGTTGGCTCAACCCACTCTTGGACACCCTGCAAACACTCACACTTTGCATCCTGGCTCCTGGCAGGTGTTCCACCCACTGATTTGATGTCCTGGATCCCTGAATCCTGGCTCAAGTACCAGTGAGCCTCTGAGTGGAATGACATTAATACAGCTAGAAGGCAAAATGCTCATGATCACAGGTGGACTATTGAAATGTAAGCTTCCAAAAGCAGAAGTGGGTAGTTGAAGAACATCCAAAATGACATTTTGGACATGAGGGAGGATGTCCAGAAATTTCAAGGCTAGGCTATCAAATGAGGCATCAGCACAGCCATTGAATCTCTCAGAATAAAGACGAGATTGGAGATGAAAATGAAGACTTAAGACAAGGGTCCTTGTATTGAAGATCCGGTCGCATGCCGTCACTAAATCCACTTGCTCTCAGTCACTCATCAGACAGGTCTTGGTATGCTGGATGCTGAGGACCAGTAATGAGAAGATGGACTTGGTCCTTCTCCTTCGCAAGCTTCCATTTTAAGGGAGTGGAGAACTCAGACCTTTAACAAAAACACATAAGTGCTGAGAAGGAGATAGAGATGGACCTACGACGAGGGGCAGCTAGAAGTACCGCAGAGAGGGTCTTCAAGAGACCTCTGAAAGTTTGACTTAAGTGCTAAGGAGCTCCTGCATTCGAGGGGAAATGAGCTTTATAGACCGAGGAAACAGCTAATGCAAAGGCCCTGTGGTGGGGAAAGGGTTGATGTGTTAGAGGAAGAGCGGAAAAGGCCCGAGGGGCTACGACATCGTGAGTAGGAAATAAAGGAAGACAAGATGAAGTTAAGGGAGACAGAAGCCGATCCTGGAAATCTGGTTGGCTTTGGCTTTTATTCTAAGAGAAGTGATAGAAAGGTTTTAAGCTGGCTAGTGACGTGATCTGATTTAGATTTTTTTAAGACTCCACATTAGCAGCCTGTAGAGAGTGGATGATAGGGGACCAAAATGGACTCATTAGACAAACAGCATCTTTTCTTCTGATTTACACGAGGATACCAAAGGGCAAAGCTTTTATGTCGCTCTAAAATGTATTGTGTGAGGATGCGATCATTAAACTTGATTTTTATAACAAATGATAGGCCAAGAGAGGAGGGGCCACTCTCTTAGAAACATCCGCCCATCAGAGACTGGGTTCTGTACCTCATGCAGTGAGAAGTTATCACCATTGTCCCATCCACCCCTTTCACATTTATCGTAGCATCGGAACCCAGGCATTTTTCTCTTAATCCTCCAAACCTTTACAAAACATTCCCTGGGGAGAGTACACATTTGGTACTTTATTGTATCTTGTTTTTACACAGTAGACTGACCTTGGTCGCTGTTGCCATCATGAACTTCATATCACTCCATGAGGACTGAAAACATAAATGGAATTTCTCTGTAGAGCTGCACCTTGGAGATATTGCAGGTTCAGTTCCAGAGCTCCCCAATAAAGCAAATATCACGATAAATCAAGGTGCACAAATTTTGGGGTTCCCCGGGGCATATACGTTTTTGTTAACACTTTACTGTTGTCTCTTAGGTGTGCAATAGCACTACGTCAAAAAAAAATGTTGGTACCTTAATTAAAAAACACTTTATTGCTAAAAAATGCTAACTATTATCTGAGCTTTCAGCGAGTTGTAATAGGAACATCAAAGACCACTGATCTCAGATTACCATAACAGCTATAATTATCACGAAACAGTTTGAAATATTGTGAGAATTACCAAAATGTGACATAGAGACACCAAGTGAGCAAATACTGTTCTAAAAATGGCACCAACAGGAGTTCCTACTGTGGCCCAGTGGGTTAAGAATCTGACTGCAGCTGTTTGATCCCTGGCCTGGGATCTTCCATATGCTATGGGTGCAGCCTTTAAAAAAAAAAAAAAAGAAAAAAAAAAAAAAAGGAGTTCCTGTTGTGGCTCAGTGGTTAACGAATCTGACTAGGAACCATGAGGTTGCGGGTTCGATCCCTGGCCTTGCTCAGTGGGTTAAGGATCTGGTGTTGCCATGAGCTGTGGTGTAGGTCGCAGACACGGCTCGGATCCTGTGTTGCTGTGGCTGTGGTGTAGGCCGGCAGCCACAGCTCCAATTAGACCCCTAGCCTGGGAACCTCCATATGCCATGGGTGCGGCCCTAGAAAAGACAAAAAGACCAAAAAAAAAAGGCACCAGTAGGCTTGCTCAATGCAAGATTGCCCAAACCTTCAGTGTGCAAAAGTCAAAGTTATTTGCAAAGCACAACAAAGTGAGTGCAATAAAATGAGTGATGCCTGTGTGTCGCACAAGACAGAAAGCAGATGTGTTTCACTGGAAGGAATATGGATAAATAAATACCCAAGATGTCACTAACGCTAATGGAAGTAGAGAGTTGGGGGCCAGGTACCATGCTGGGAGCACTGCTCTTATTCCTTGCACTTCTTTCTCACGTCAGCCTTGCTGATGGGCCTCTTTTACAAATGATAAAATTGTAATTTGAGAGAGCAGTTAATTCCCTGAAGGATGTATATGTATAGTGAGTGAACAACAGGAATTAGAACCAGGTCATTATCTGACTCCAAAAACCATGTGCTTTCCATCAGGCCACACTGGTACCCCTTTGTGTCCTGAAGATCCATGTTGCGTTTCAACCTTCTACCTGTTTCCTGGTCAGTCCGTCTTAAAAGGGTGTGTGTGTGTGTGTGTGTGTGTGTGTGTGTGTGTGTTCACCCTCTAGAGATGGGTCATTTTCTTAGCAGGGATATTTAGAAATTTTCAGTGAAAGCACCGGAAAATGACCAGCTTTTCCTCCAGGTCGTCTTAGCATATCCCTGAGTGTCCTCATGTGGTCATTGTTCACATGGAAAGGACTAAGCTGGTAGCAAAACCAACCTTTAACCATTTGACTTAGTCCCCCTTAGAGCGGAGAATGTTGACACCAGAAGACAAGCAAATGTGGGGGCGTGGGGCTGGCTGGGGTGGAAAGCAGGATATAAGAAAAGATCTATGCTGCTGTGTCTCCATCACTCCCAGGTGGGACTTTTCTTAGACCCTGTTTTCTGTGCCCATTGGAAGAAAGGAGTGAATTCTCAACTGATGGCCTTGCTGATCAGAACCTTCATGTTGACCTGCTGCTATGGGCCCAAGTTTCCTAAACCATTAGTCCTGCAGGCTGTGAGTCTCATGATCTTGGGAAAAATCTTTGCAGGACCCCAAATTTGCCATATGACAGTGGGAGCGGCTGGACTAGAATCTCAAGAGAACTGAGTTATGACCCTGATTTCTCCCCTTGCTCCTGCAAGGCCTTGGGTGGCCGTGTCTCCTCTCCAGGCCTCAGTGTTCTCACCTGTACAAGAGCAGAGCTGGACTGGATGGTCCCGTCACTTCCATTCCTCTCCAACCTTGCCCTATTCAATTTCTCAGCCTCGGATGCATGCCTGGAGTCTGTGGCTAGGCTGGCGCGTTACCTATACTTCAGAGTTCTGCTACACAAAGCCCAGAACACAAAGAATTCACTGGGAAGGAATCAGGATGCCCACGGTTTACAGTTCTCCTAGTGGAGGCTAACAGTGGAGCCTAACGGCTGTCCTCATGAACTGTCTTAAAACAGAGTCAAGAGCTAAAGCAAAAAAAAAAAAAAAAAAAAAAAAAATTTGAGGTGAAATCTCACCTAACTGGAGGATGAAATTTGCCCTTTCCCTCAGCATTCTGGAGAATTGCATTTTGATTATCTAGAGAGATAAAAACCCAGCCATCATTACAACCATCATGACGCTTTGCGTAATTTTTTCAGGGTCCTGTTTTCTCCATAATCATCAAGTTCCCTTGTCGAGATATATTGATTCCTAGGGTTTGGCTTCTTTCCTTCTATTTCTGTCCCTAAAGGTGGGATGCAAACTAAGTGACTGCCCCACCCCCCGTTTTTCTGCTTATAAACACCCACAGGACAAACTCTCTAAATTCCAACTCATTTTACTTTTATCATTTAACTTGGGCCAGTCAGTGCCCCGAAGATGTTCGTTTGTTGCCCCATTTATTCAAAAATAGCCACTGATTATTCAAGTACTTACTGAGTAACTACCACATGCAGGGTACTGTGCTGAGTGCTGGGGATGAGAAGGTGAGGAAAGAGGTCCAAGCTGTCCAGGACATCACAGTCCAGTGGAATTACCACAGGTCCACAGGCTCAGTGTGGACACTGCCGTCATTGTGGCGGGACTGAACATTGACCCCAGGTAATCAGGGAAGACCTCCCTGAGGAAGGGACCGGTAAGCTGAGATCTACAGACAAGCGGGAATCAGGCCATGCACGAGGGAACAAGGCCCCAGAGGGAGGGAGGACAAGGCCACCATCTCAGCCTGGGTTTCTGCCCCTCAAGACCAAAGCGCATGCTTCTCTTGCCTACAGAGAACTCTGAGCTGCACTTTCTACCCCTAAAAATGCCAGAAATACAAGGTATTGGTCTTTTTTTTTTTTTTAGGGCCACACCTGCAGCATAGGGAAGTCCCCAGGCTAAGGGTTGAATCAGAGCTGCAGCTGCCAGCCACAGCCACAGCCACAGCAACGTGAGACCCGAGCTGCATCTGCGACCTACACCGCGGCTCACAGCAAGGCCGGGTCCTTAACCCACTGAGCAGGGCCAGGGATCAAACCCACATTCTCCTGGATACTAGTTGCATTCGTTACCGCTGAGCCACAACAGGCACTCCCTAGGTATTGATCTTGAAGAGGAAAGGGTGTTTTCAGCGTTTGCTGCGTCTGCGATAAGCTGCTGAACGTCTAGTTGTCCAGGAAACCACAGGCAAAATTGCCACCATAGGTAATTTCTTTTTAATCACTGTAACTGTTAGATTAAGTTTGATGTGCATTGGATGGGACATCTGCAGGCTTTTTTGGGTCGAGAGCAGGGAGGGCTTTGGACATTTCCCCGAAGTCAATCTTTGCTCTTCCAGTAACGTGGCTTTTATTGACAACAAAACTCCCCAGGCTGTTCTGAAGATAGCAGCTGAGTTCAGCCAGGAAGAGTCATTAGAGGGGTCTGGTGTTTCACGCTCTCCAGAAAGCAAATGGATTGGAAGTCTTCCGAGAGCGCTGCGTGGATTACGTAGGCAACTTGGTCCATTAACTTGGATTCCTCAGCCTCCCTATCTCCGAAGTTCCAGGGCTAGACTAAGGTGGAAAGATAAAGGTGGAGATGAATTTGTGGCTCAAGCAGAACTGCAGATCTGGAAATGTGCATTTAAATAGGCAGGTGCACAAGAGGCTGCCCGTGGTTACCCCATGGCCAACAACGGGGTGAAACTTTTCTCAGCTAACTCCTTGGACTCTTCTTTCACCAGAGACTGACTAGCTGTTTGGGGAGCCATAAAACTGTGACCTGAGGAACTGGAAACAATGAATATATGGTGTTTTTAATAGGTGAAAGAAAATGTATATAGTATTTTAAGTGTCTGAAGATAGGTAGGAAGAGAAACAGCAAAAATCTGTTTGTTTGTTTTGTTTTTTTTTGGCTTATTTCCTTGATTTGAAAAATAAAATAGACCTGGGATTTGAGTTTTACTAACCTCAGTGCCAGTTTTGCTATGACTGGGCTAAGATTTGTCATGTAAAACTTCTTCATTGAGCTCCCATCAGAATTCTCCCCTCTTTTCTCCACTAAGAACTCTCCCCTCTTTTCTCCACTAAGAACACCTTTCATTGCTTTGACCCAGTGCAGTTCACATGTGTGAAGGTTTGGCTTCCCAAAGAAAGTTGCATGCGATGTGAATGAGTTTGTATTCACCCTTTTAAAAGTGATTTGGCCCGTGTCTACTATTGCTGTTGCTCTGCGCGAGGGAAGGAATGGTATCCCGCTAATGACTCGGTTCTAGCCCAGAGCAAAGACACTTGACATTTTCCCTGGCCTGAGCCGACTCATCTTGGCTATTCGTGTATGAACTTATTTTTGTGTCATGTTGGGTCAAAAGGAGGTACCGTCCTGATTTGATGAAACTTTCTCAAAGGCCCTTACGGCTCAAGGATCTCGAAACTAATATTATGAATTCCAGGTTAGGAACCACTAGATTCCATTGTGTCTTCCCTGCTCTGTGACTTTTCTATCACCTTCAGTCCCTTAAAGGGTCTCTTCACACTGAGAGATGATAAGGGCTTTGTATATGTCATGCGTGGTAGCGCCCCTCAGCGGTCAACATCTTGGGAGGAGTTAAGACGAGGGACTCTTCTTAAGGACGAACTCAGAAGCAAACATTGGGAATAAAGGTAATTAAGAAAAACTAAATTAATTAGATGAATCCAATTAAGAAAAAAAAAGTGTGTGGTAGAAAAGTTAGGATAAGAGGAAGAAGAAGTGGTTTTTTCTTTTCTTAGTTTTGTCCTGCCATCGCTGGGGAAAAGTAAGAGAGGCTGGATTCTTTCTTTTTTTTTTTTTTTTTTTTTCTTTTTTGGGCCTCACCGTGGCATGTGGAAGTTCCCAGGCTAGGAGTTGTATCAGAGCTGCAGCTGCCGGCCTGCACCACAGTCACAGCAACGCAGGATCCAAGCCACATCTGCAACCTATGCCACAGCTCAGAGCAATGCTGGATCCTTCACCCACTGAGCAAGGCTGAGGATTGAACTCACATCCTCATGGATACTAGTCAGGTTCTTAATCCACTGAGCCACAACTGGAACTCCATCACTGGCAGTTTGATGCAAGGATTCCTTCCCAGCTCTTAATTGTAGCCTGGTGGCAATGATGAAAGAAAGGTGCGTTTGGGTTTCTCTGTCATTTGAAGCAGCCACACAGACACACCAAAGAATTTTGGGAGGGAGAGGGGAGCTCTGAAAGGCAGAGGTTTTATCGGTCTCTGCCTTGCAAAAGCAGTCAATGGCGCGGACTCTCAGGAAGCAATGTCTGTTTCTGGTTTTCCAAAGGTCTCCCCTACAGACTGAAGTCAACCCTGATAACATTTTCCCCAGCCCCCATCCATGTGAGAGAAATAAGGACATTCATTAAGTTCCGTGCATTCAATGTAAACAACCGTCTGTCGTTTTGAGCTCATGTCATTCTTACCGGGGGAAAAAATGCCCTTTCTTTTATGAAACAGGAGTCAATCCCTGTGGCAATCACTGCAGCTGCTGCTGCTGCTGCTATAATTTATAGAAATCAGTCCAAAAATATCTTTCAGACTCTCCTTCGCTGCGAAGTCCAGAGGTCTAAGAGCCGTTGAAGGCACAGAGGGCTGGCGGAGTGAAAGCCTCTATTTGGTTCAAAGAAGGAAAACATAGGAAAATAAAAACTAAGAAGAGAGAGGGAAATGGCAAACTATGAATCTCCAGCTCCAAGCATTCGCCACCTCCAAGCATTCGCCAGGGGAGCATCTTGGCATCTCTAAGCCAGAATGATGTCCAGAGGAGGGCAGCTGGAGTGTCTTTCCCACTTCCTGTCCAAGACAGAAAACTAAATTTTGTCATTTTCCAAACGGTGTGCAGGGAATTTCTCCAAGAAGCCAACAGGAGACCCACAGAGGACAAACATTGGGAATAAAGATAATCAAGAAAAACTAAATTAATTAAGGAGGCTCCAGTCTCCTTCGCTGTCAGAGATGCTCTTCTAATAGCATTTAATCCCAGGGCTCAAGCCCTCTGGCCCTGTGTGGTCCCTGCTGCTCGATTTTCTAGAACATTGCTTCCTTCTTCCTTCTCTCCACTCCAGCTCTTCTGCTCACCTCTCATCCTGCCACCTGCCCCCTGTCTTTCTCTCTGTGGTAGCCTCCTCGGTGCTCCGAGCTGAGATTAACTTCAAAGCCCCCAAGAGTGTGTACTTGATTTTCTCGCATTGGTACCTACTCATCCTTTATCCTGGGGCTGGAAAAGAGAGCTTCAGTAAATTCTACCAGGGATGAAGCCCTGCTCTAGAATTCTTTGCATTTAGGTTATGTTGAATCTCGCTGGGAAGGTTAAAAGGAAGAGACCAACACAACCAGAGGAGGAATCCTTATGGAATGGGCTAGAAGGCTCCGAGAGATCAAAGCTCCCTACTGTGGCTGTGGAGCCAGAGGATCTGAGCTGGTGCAGATGAGAGGATGGGTTTTGAGCATGACTCTCTGACTCTCTGAGGCATGTGGGTCCTTGCAGGGTTCAGGCAAGAGGGCCTCTGAGATGCTGTCCATTCTCACAGGCCACCACCTGTTGACTCCATCATTTTATCTCAGTCTAGCCAGTGGTTTAACCTTGGCCAAGATGAGAGGCAGGCAGAGAAGAGAAGAGGCAGTGAGTGGGTACGGTGGGCAGAGTTTTCTCTTCCCCACTTTACTGATGGACCCAAACCGATATCTCTCTCCAAGGAAACTTTTTGGGGGAGGAGATGAGCAGTGCTCTCCCTATATTCCTCCAACACCAAGCCCCATTTTTGGGTCAAAGAAGTTGTCTTAAATTGGCTCTGTGAGTGAGCATTGCATTTGGCTAGATCTGGTCACTTAGTCTTGTCACCTGCAGCTAAATTGCCAAGAGACAGAGTCCTCCCTGCCAAATCTGATGGGTCTGCATAAGCCAGGGCTGTCTCTGCATCCATGTAGCCACATCCAGTGACCAACCACAGTGGTTGTGCCTTCGCCCACCTCCTGCTGTTTAACCCCATCAAATGGTGAGAGGCAGCAACTGCTTGCATTTTTTTTTTTCCTAAAGGAACTCAAACTCATATATCTATATGAAAATATAGATATATAATGGTCTGGGGGAAAAACATTTATCAAGTGTAAAAAAAAAACAAACAGTCTTTTTCAAATTTAAGGAGCACATCCTGGCTCATTTGGCTGTCTGTCCATGAAGAACGCCCCCCCCCCAAAAAAAAATGCAAGCCACGGTCCCCAGGTCTCTCCACCACCATTAAAGGAAAGACCGCATGAAAATGTGGAATCTGCTTGGTTGGAGATGGTCATTTTGGGGGGCTTTTCAGATCCATTTTCCGTTCTGTTATTTGTATTGGTTTTCTTTCTCTCAGACCGGGGATGTGCCTGGTTAGGGAAAGGGTCCTGATTAACTTTCCCAAGCTGACAAGTCTTCAAATACCGGGACGAAAGGGATTCAGTGTTACTCCACAGAGGAAAGAGAAATGTCCCTTTTGATGTGTTATTTTGTGTGTTTCTCTGCACCAAATGCTAACGTACTGACTTCTGTAGGTTTCACCGACTACAGCTGCATGCAATGCTATGACTGTTTGCAATGCAACCTAATCTAAACACATTGCATTTCTTTTCAATCCAAAGGGGACTAGCAGGTTTATTGTGTTTGCATGTGCTTTCCCCCTAGACTCTGGCTGCCCTAACAAGAAATTCAATAAATCTACTTCCAAACCATCTTGCACAAGCTTTGCATGTCCAGTCTGGGCCTGAGGAAATTAACAAGAGAATAGAACATACCATCGACTTGCGGAGTGGCGATAAATTGAGAAGAGAGCATATCAAGCCATTCTCACTGATGTTTAAAGACTCCAGCCTGGAGCACAAGGTAGAGCTGGGTCTCCACAGTGGCTCTTTTTCTGACGTAAATTGTCGTAAACGGTCATGGGATTGAAAGAGAGCCCAGGGGCTGTGGTTCTGGTTGGTGTGTTCAGTTTGGTACTGTGTTTTCTTTTTCTCTTTGAAAACCATGAGTAGACCGAAGGCCATGAAAAGAGATGCTGGTTAGAGAAAGAGAGCCTCAGCTTTGCTCTTTAAGGAAAAGCTGATGAAAAGAACAAAAAGTTTCCTTCCATTTTAAGAGTATTAACCCAAGTGATGTGAGCACCCTCTTGCCTTTGATTTTTCGATGAATCGGCAACAATTGCAACATAATATGTGGGGCCACCCAGTAACTTGATGCAAGCAGTAGTGAGAAATACTGTCTTTCTTAGATTGCAGACACCCCTTCTTGCGTTTTCCCAGTTGTCTGCTGCCCAGAGCCCCCCCTGATGCATCCCCCCCTGATGCAGGCTTAGCAGATGAGTTGTGGATTCAGAATTGGGTTCAAATTCCACCTCTGCTGCTTCCTTACTGTGTGACCTTCAGTAAGTAAGGGATTCTCTGAGCATGAGGTCCTCTCAGTACAATGCAGGTGATGGATGTCGCCTCCCTTATGGGTTATGATGAAAGGCTCCAGCTGATCCGATCAAGCTGCCTTGGTCAGATCAACTGTTCAAAAGTGGCAGCCATTACGTATGGATGAAGGCTCTTTTCCATATGCCCCTTCTCCCACCCCAGCTCCAAACTGTAAAGAGTTGTGGGGAGGTGGATGCTGCCCCTGCTTCACTGGGTTGCTCTTTTGCACTGATGGAAGCCGACAGACCTTCCTTGACTGAACACAGGAGGTGCTTGGCATCTGCGGAAGCCTCCAGCTAGAACAGCAGGGAGTTTGCAAGTTGATTTGATACTCTGCAAAGCTCCAGTAAGCAATGTCTTGTGAGTTTGCTCAGCTGCCTGGGAGATTCTGCTTTCCTAGGCTCAGTGAATTCACATTTCTGTGCACATGCAACCTTCCCAATGTGTCTCTGATAACTACCTGAAGGTTGCAAACTCCAAAACTCATACCTGCACCTGCCTGCCAGTCACAATTTGAAATGTATTGTGTCTAGGCACTCATCAAACAAAAGGAACAGAAGCATTGTGTCTGCTCAATAGCCCTCCCCTAGATGGCAGGTGGACTTTTCTTATTAGTCATACAATTAAGGGCTTAAGGTCCAAGCTAAATGCATTTTCTTTCCTGGTTGCTGCATTGAAGGAGCTATAGGAAGAGCAGGATGGTCTTGCCAACAATCTTCTCAATTAGCCTGTGTAAATACCTGTGTCCAGAGGGATACAAAACCCTTTTGTTAGCCTTGCTAAAGATGCACTCGCTTCACTAATGACCTAACCCCTGCAGAACAGAGATAATGTCTAATGTGTTTTATTCAATAGTGTCTGGCTCTCACCTGTAGGCACCTGGTGTTGGAGGAGGAATGGATCCAGGGGAGGCACAGTGCATCTGAGGTTGATTTCTTCTAGAAGCAAAGGGCAGCAGCATCCTGAACAGACATGCAGGGATCTGGCCACTGACCAGTCAGCCTTGCCCCATCTAGCATTTGCTCAGCATTGCAAGGGTTCCCGGGGTGAGGGCAAGTGGGACACCTCGGAAAAATAGTCACTCCCCCAGTGTCTCAGAGACAGTCCTCATTGACTCCTGCTCTGAGACCCTCTCCAGGGGCTGCATGACTGCTCAGCAGAGGATATATAAAAAGTAGTCGTCAGTGGATATTTACCAAATACCAGGCACTATTCTAAACTGTTGGCACAAATGGACTAACAAGGGCAGTATGAAGTCGATGTTATTATGAGCCTCATTTTATATGTGGCGAAATGGAGACACAGAGAAATGATTGCATAGCCTACTTTGTCAGGAGAGGGGCTGCCATCTGAGTCCACTGTGACCCCAAAGCCAAAAGCCCTTGTCTGTCCATGACACTGGCCCTCCCAGGAGGCTTTGCTTTCCTAGACCCTCATATGAAAAAGACAATCCTGCACTATGTTTTTTTTTTTGGTCTTTTTGCCTTTTCTAGGGCCGCTCCCTCAGCATATGGAGGTTCCCAGGCTAGGGGTCGAATTGGAGCTGTAGCCACTGGCCTACGCCAGAGCCACAGCAACGCGGGATCCAAGCTGCGTCTGCAACCTGCACCACAGCTCACAGCAATGCCGGATCCTTAACCCACTGAGCAAGGGCAGGGATCAAACCCGAAACCTCATGGTTCCTAGTCGGATTCATTAAACACGGGGCCACGATGGGAACTCCTGCACTATCTTTTTTTGTTGTTGTTGTTTTTTGTTTTTTGTCTTTTTGTCTTTTGTTGTTGTTGTTGCTACTTCTTGGGCCGCTCCCGCGGCATATGGAGGTTCCCAGGCTAGGGGTTGAATCGGAGCTGTAGCCACCGGCCTACGCCAGAGCCACAGCAACGCAGGATCTGAGCCGCGTCTGCAACCTACACCACAGCTCATGGCAACGCCGGATCGTTAACCCACTGAGCAAGGGCAGGGACCGAACCCGCAACCTCATGGTTCCTAGTCGGATTCGTTAACCACTGCGCCACGACGGGAACTCCTGCACTATCTTTTTTTTAACCTCAATTTTTTTAAAGTGTAGTTGATACAATGGTGTGCCCATTGCTGCTGCACATACTGCACACAATTGCTGCAATATGTGTACCTCAGTTATACCTGTATGTATATTCTTTTTTTTTGTTTTGTTACTCTTTTCCATCATGTCTATCCCTAGAGATGGGACGTAGTTCCCTGTGCTGTATACAGTAGGACCTTGTTGGTTATTCTACCCTGCACCATCTTCATCCTCTTTGAACTTCCAGGGGGTTGGAAGAGAGATCAAGTAAACGTGTTCTAGAAGCTTCACCAGAATAAAAACAGGGCCCTCAAATTCATAGGATTGTAGAATTAGAAAATAGTATCAGTTTGCATCGTACCTGTGCCTGCGCTTTCTGTATATGGGTCTGTTGCCTCCTCAGCAAGACCTTACTATCCCCCTTACAGAGAGAAAAGTGAGCCTCCTAGAGCTTGAGCAGAGGTCATAGGTCCCCAAGTCAGGTGGCCATATTTCACTGACCATCAGCTATGAGGTGCTTGATTGTCTATGCAGCATTAAGAAAAAACACATCATAAGCTGTGCTCGTACCCTCACGGTAACAATGAACAGAAAAATTCCACCTAGGAGACAGAGTCAGTGATGAAACTCATGTGCCTCTACCTGTGTTGGTTAGATGAGGGGGAAAAACCCTCTCCAAGAAATTGAACTCCAAAATGGAACCCGCATACAGAGTTTGGCCATCTGAGTTCACATCCTGAGTGTGATCTGAAAAAAATGTCAGGCAGTGAACTTCATTTAGAGTGGTCCCAGGTTCATATTGCCCCCTGGTGGTCAGTAAAAGCCATCACAAACCTCCCTGAAGAACTCAAGCTTTTAAGACTCCATAGGTAGTTAGATACTTTCTGATTTCAGATATTAAAAGGCAGGATAAAAATTGTGCCTCTTAGATTTGTTGACATATTTGTAGTATTTGTGACTCCAAAGCCTTTTCTCTTTGCACTGCCCTACCCTGCTTCTCAGGAGCAAGTTTGAATCATGAAAGTGTGTTTTCTGAAAGGAAAAATGGAAATATCAACAATGATTTTACCCTTGGAAATTCGGTAGGGAAGAAAAGGCTTCACTCGGAACACTATACAGATATATGAACAAGTTTCTCTCCACCTTAATTAGTGAATTGGAAAATACAAAAACCCCTTTGAAATGTCATCCGGACACTTCCTGGTTCCATTAGCTTATAAAAATTAGCATATCTACCCATGTGAAATGAGACTTTTATACGCCTCCTGGTGTTACATAAAGGCTTGGTGAATGAATGAAGACTCAGGTCAAGAATGTTTGAGGACATTGCCTCGCCCTCTGCAGCTGGTCCCAGGATATTTTTTTGTGAATTCTAAGAACCAAAAGACACGGGTTGGTTTCGATTCATCTCTTGGCAGTGGCGTTTCAGGAGAAACAACTGTAAAATTCCACTGACTTCCTGCCATGGCATCTCATGGCACACATCCACACAGAGGAATCTTTAGAGTTAAGCTTTAGGAGAGTGTGCTCGTGGCTCCTGTGCCTTAGCCTAGTTTCAGCAGCACGTTTTCCTTCTCTGTTCCTGGGTTTTCTCATCTGTGAAGTGAGAGGGTTGGGCAGCTCCTAGTAGCTTTCAGCCATCAGTGCTATGAGGCTGTGAACTCCCTCTGGTCGTGATAAACACATGTCCTGGTTTGCCTGAGTCAGTCCTGGTTTAGATCCATTTTCTCAATGTAATTATTCATAGAACTTCCTCCACTCAAAAAATCACATGGGTGACAAGTGTAACCTTGGCCAGGTTAGAATGACTGGTTCGCAGGACGTGAGGATGCTGGGAAAATCCCAGAATGGGGGAGGGGTGCCTAATCCAGTCATGAAAGATTCCCTCCAGCTCCTCCCAAATTTTGCAGAAGAGTCCTCTGCCCTCCTTTAGCCTCTGGCCCAAATTTCCCCTCAGGGAGCTTACAGATTTCAAGGGCAAACAAACACTAGATCTATGATAAAGAGATGTAGGAAGCACATGTTTGTCAAATACTGTGAATCATATTGGATTTTTTTCTTTCTAAAAAATACTAATGCATTTTCACTAGCAAAAGCTTATATCAAGCATATAAGGCAAAAGGAAGAAAAGGACATCCCTTGTGATGGCACAATTCACTGTGCCAGTCACTGTTAACCTTTTGGCATCTGCCAGGCGAGTCTCACGAGTGTGATTCTTTATACTACCTATGCAACTTTTCTATTAAAATGCGACCATTTTGTACATTGTGCCTTGTAAGATAGTGTGAAATCTGCATTGCAAAGACCTTTGTCATAGTTAAATCGCACATCCATGTCTAATTATTTTCTTATGGTAAAATTGTGGGTATAGGAGGATGCACATTTTAAAAAATTTGATGGGCATTTGGAAATCACCCTCAGAAATTGTGCATATTGGGAGTTCCCTTCGTGGCTCTGCGGTTAAAGAACCCAACTAGGATTCATGAGGTTGAGGGTTCGATCCCTGGCCTTGCTTAGTGGGTTAAGGATCCGGCGTTGCCGTGAGCTGTGGTGTAGGTCACAGACACGGCTCAGATCCTGAGTTGCTGTGGCTGTGGTGTAGGCTGGCAGCAGCAGCTCCAATCTGACCCCTAGCCTGGGAACTTCCATATGCCGCAGGTGCAGCCCTAAAAAAAAAAAAATTGTGCCTATGCTTTTTAAAAATTGCCAACTTGATAAGATAAAAGCAGCATCTTCCTGCCATCTAAAAAAAATGTTTATTGAGGTTGAATGTCTTTCTGTTTATGTTTTGGTCTTTATATTCTTTTGTGATTGCACATTTATCTTAATTGTGTGACTGGAACATTTGTCTTAATCGTCACCTTTTATTGTGATGCTCACTTCTATTTTATTGATTTATGTGTATTCTTTATATAGTGAAAAACTTAACCCCACAAAACTTACAGGAAGGTGATATTTCAGCCTCTAGCCTTTATCTCTCTCTTAGGACAAGGCTCTGAATGAAGCTTAGGATGGGGAAGGCAATTAATTATAATTACTTATAGATGTTTCCAAGCCAGAGAAACCGTCGCAAACTTTTAGTGCCTGAAGAGGGCTTAACACAATAGAAGCACCTATCTGGAGCAACCTCACTCAGCTTAGTGTTATAAAAACAGCGTGATCACTCCAGAATAAGGCAACTTCCTCACCTTGGATAAAGATTAGGATACGATTGGGAGTTCCCGTTGTGGCTCAGTGGTAAGGAACCCAACTAGTATCCACGAGGATGTGGGTTTGGTCCCTGGCCCTGCTCAGTGGGTTAAGGATCCAGCGTTTCCGTGAGCTGTGGTGTAGGTTGCAGACGCTGTTCAGATCTGGCATTGCTGTGGCTGTGGTATAGGCCAGTAGCTGCAGCTCCAATTAGATCCCTAGCCTGGGAACCTCCATGTCGTGGGTACAGCCCTAAAAAGACCAAAAAAATTTTTAATTTTAAAAAAATTCAGATATGTTTAATATTTGCTTCAACATTGATTGAAAATCTATGTTTGCTGTGGGGTGCTTTGTTTTATGTTTAGTGGGCTAAACCATATCAATGACGATTAGATTTCCTTCTTTCAATGCTGATATCTTTCTGTTAAATTCTGAAAATTTTTCTTTGAGAAATCCAGACCTCCTTTGTCACTGTTAGAAATTTAAGCAATGTAAAATCTCTTTGTCCCGGGCTAGCAGTTTCCAAACTTGAGGACCACCTAGCGCTCTTGTTTAAAATGGAGGTACCTGTCCATGACTCTGCACCCAAGGTTCCTGTTTTGCAGGGGGACCTACATTTTGAGAAAACCCTTCCAGGACTCCGCTGTCCTGAGTTGTCAGCCACCTTTCTCTGTCCTTGGCTGCACAGTAGGGCTCGGACTAGTAGCTCACTTCATGCCTTCGAAGATCAGGTCACATCAGAAGGTCCCGGGTCCATACTCAAAGCCAACATGGCCTCAGGCCTTAAAGGAATGCTCAGGAAGTTCAGGAGTTCAGGCTCTAGGATCAAACAGACCCTGGTTCAGATCCCACCTTGGAAATAGATGTGGGTGCAATGGAGGGGTGACTGATTTACAGATCAGTATTGGATTCTGACAAGTGGATACAGCTTTCCCATCACTCAGACGGACACCGCTGCACACACGCAAAAGCTTCATTTATCGCACAAGTGTTTGGTCTTTGCTAAAAGACAGAGGAAAGAATATAGGCTTGACTGCTGAGCAGATGGGACTTGAACCCAGTTCCTGCTAGGTACTGGCCGGCCGGTGCAGGACAGGTGTTTGATTTCAGTGGGATGACAGTGGTCATAGTACCTGCCCCTCATTGGATTGGTATGAAAGTTAGATAAAGTAATATTCACATAATAGAAGTTTGAATAAATGCAATAGTTATTTTTTCCTTTCCTTCTGGTGAGGTCTATGCCAGTCCAATTCTGGGTGAGGTTAAACCCTTACTTAAAATAAATCTTACGCTTCTGGAACTTTTTTTAGAGGAACCACCTCATTAAAAATGGTGGGTGGGAGCAATCTGAATTAATGTGTCTTGTACCCTCTGGCAGGGTACCAGAATAAATACAGAATCATTTAAGTCGTGTACTAACCAAGTACACACTCTGTGGCCCATAGATAGTGCTTGCTGTGAACCAAGTTCTGCGCTGATGTTTTCAAAACATTTATTTAATAGTACTTTTGTTCTGTCAATAACCACATTAAAAACAAGGATTTGTCACACAAGGAAACCTTTAGAAGATTTTTTTGGCTGAGGAAAACTGGTTCTTTTTTTTTTTTTTTTTTTTTTTTTTTTTTTGTCTTTTGTCTTTTTGTCTTTTGTTGTTGTTGTTGTTGCTATTTCTTGGGCCGCTCCCGCGGCATATGGAGGTTCCCAGACTAGGGGTTGAATCGGAGCTGTAGCCACCGGCCTACGCCAGAGCCACAGCAACACAGGATCCGAGCCGCATCTGCAACCTACACCACAGCTCACGGCAACGCCGGATCGTTAACCCACTGAGCAAGGGCAGGGACCGAACCCGCAACCTCATGGTTCCTAGTCGGATTCGTTAACCACTGCGCCACGACGGGAACTCCCGAAAACTGGTTCTTAACTATGTTCAGAATTTCACTGTTTCCCCATCCTTTATAGAGAAAAATCAAGGCTAAGGGAAGACTTAGGAAATATCGGGAAAAATGTATCACAAACTTTGAAATGTTTATTCTTCCCATAAACTCCTATTGGAGTTATAATGAGCGGACTAAAATAATTAAGGAGGAATTTCAGCAAAGCAAAGAAGGCTAGGCAAAGGAATGCATTATCTGATGGATTTAGATGTTGGAATCTAGAATTAGGTAATAAGAAAAACGCTTTTTTTTTTTTTTTTTTTTTTGGAGAGGTTCGGAATTCGTTGAACCATTTCATTTCTTGTTTAGAACAGAGGGTGGGAACATTGAACATCGAACTAAACGGTCTTTGGTGTTCTCTCTCATTTTTCTGAATCAGGCCCTTTCAGATCATTTTATAATCCTATTTTTTAAATTATTTTTGAAGGAATTGTTCTATTGTAGGCTCAGGTTATTGAGTTTTACTGCTGTAATAAGGCTCAGGTTAGTAAGATTTAAGCTACCGCCCTCAGATAGATTTCAAAGAGACTGAGGGGAAAAAACCATTCCTATTCAAAGATCAGTTAAACCGGACTCCTTTACATTTTTAATATTATCCTGTAAAATTCCTGCTAGGAATGCCTGTCTGGGTAGTCAGATGTTATATCAAGGGCCATTTTACTTGTATCTTTCTATCTTTTTATGGGACCAGTTAGCCAGCTCCAGTCCCACAAAGCCAGCATTTTTCGAGTCAGAAGTACCAATTTCACCTGTAGTGATGTAGTATAGAATGATAGAATTTATGATTCTTTCAACCTAAAGGTCATCAGCTCAGTCCTTAAAGTAATGCTGCTGTTGCCAGTGTGGACGTCACCATCACCTATAACTAGGGGCTTCCAGGCAAGGAGTAGACGGACAGTGTTCCCTCTCAGTCCCTCACCATGGCTTGGGGTTCTGGTCCCATCAAGAAAAGGAAGAGTCTTATCTCCTGAGGATGGGAGATTTGGAGGAGGGTGAGCTGGGAGGTTGGTGGCTTGGAAGCTTTGTAAAGTTCTGCTTGCAATTCTCATATCACAGGCCATCCCCCTACCACGGAAGGCCATGACATATTATCAAAATACATTAGTGATAATACATTCTCATTAGGGGTCTTCTGTCATTCTGGGTGGTGGGGGGATGGGGACGACTCCCAGTCTCACTCTTTTGAAGCTGTCCATCTTTAATATATATTAGCATGATTGCTCATGAGTTTATTAAAGATGAGGACATCTGCCTTTGTCTAAAGGTCACATTACTTCCAAAAAAGTAGACCAGTGAGACCTTCCTCAGACACAGCTGTCACTCACAGAATTGCTCCCGAGAGTAATTTGGTTAGACACCAAGCTAGGGAATAGAATCTATTTCAAAATATAAAATTTTTGAAGATGAGTTTCATGCTTTTTTATTGCAATTATGTCTTTCACCTAAATGGTCTAATTTAAGGGTGCTCTGCTATTACCATGCTATATATTTTGTGAATTCCAAGGGCAACTTCACTTGTATCTTTTTCTCTCTTTGGGGGATTGCATCCTCAGCGTATGGAGGTTCCCAGGCTAGGGGTCAAATCCGAGTGGCAGCTGCCAGCCTACACCACAGCCACAGCAACGCCAGGTCCAAGCCATGTCTGCAACCTACGCGGCAGCTCATGGCAATGTGGGATCCTTAACCCACTGAGCTGGGCCAGGGATGGAACCTGCATCCTTATGGATACTAGTTGGGTTTATTACTGCTGAGCCACCATGGGAACTCCTTACTTGGTATCTTTTTATCAGACCAGTTAGCTAGCTCCAGCCCCTCAGAGCCAGCATCTTCAGAGTCAGAGATACCAATTTCATCTGTAATAATGCAGTGAAGTATGACAGAATTATGATTCTTTCAACCTAAAGGTCATCAGCCCCGTCCTTAGAGTAATCCTAATGTTCTAAACAGAACAAAGCGGAGTTCCCGTCGTGGCACAGTGGTTAACGAATCCGACTAGGAACCATGAGGTTGCGGGTTCGGTCCCTGCCCTTGCTCAGTGGGTTAACGATCCGGCGTTGCCGTGAGCTGTGGTGTAGGTTGCAGACGCGGCTCGGATCCCGCGTTGCTGTGGCTCTGGCGTAGGCCGGTGGCTACAGCTCCGATTAGACCCCTAGTCTGGGAACCTCCATATGCCGCGGGAGCGGCCCAAAGAAATAGCAAAAAAAAAAAAAAAAAAGACATAAACAGAACAAAGCTTACAGTCCTTCATTTGCTGGGGCAAAATGAGCAGACGGTCCCAGTTGAGCTTCTTCTTTAATAAACATATTAGGAGTTCCCGTCGTGGCGCAGTGGTTAACGAATCCCACTAGGAACCATGAGGTTGCGGGTTCGGTCCCTGCCCTTGCTCAGTGGGTTAACGATCCGGCGTTGCCGTGAGCTGTGGTGTAGGTTGCAGACGCGGCTCGGATCCCGCGTTGCTGTGGCTCTGGCGTAGGCCAGTGGCTACAGCTCTGATTCAACCCCTAGCCTGGGAACCTCCATATGCCGCGGGAGCGGCCCAAGAAATAGCAACAACAACAACAACAACAAAAGAAAGACAAAAAAAAAAAAAAAATATTAATTTATATTAATGAGAGATGTGCTAGAAAATTATCTTCCTTCAAACTAGATTTATCTGCAGATGGACTGGGCTTTCATGTGAGGGAACATTCGGGCAGGAGTTAATGGCTCGTTTCTGAGGGGTTTTAACTGAGCGAAATCGGCATGAATAGGAGTGACCAAGGTGACTAATAAAATCCACTCTACCTATCACATTTTTCAGTCTACATCCACACTTGAAAAAAAGATAAGTCTCAGTTTAAACAATGCACTAGATTATTGCTTTGTTTAGAAGCAGCCTCTACAACTTAGAGGGAGGTACGAAATTCGTCACTACCTTTTATTAGCTCATAATCAAAGTGAAGCATCTAGAAGGGTGGGGTGATTTCCCTCTGACTCACCCAGGAAGATTTTTCAGACCTGACTCAGGCAAAGAAACATAAATTAGAAGCTCTGTCCTTCCCCTCTGCAAACTAGCTGCCCTGGCCGCACTTCTGCAGATAGAGAATCTAGAACGGGCTTTTCCTTGTGGGATCATACTTGGGCTCCAGGCTCCCTTATGACAGATCTAGGAACCTATAGATTCTGATAGCTCTGATTTCATTTATGAAGATGCCTTTCAAGAGAATACAGGGCCAACATCCACAGACACGAACTAAACGGAACACAAGCTCTTCCTGCCCTACTTCCTTGGAAAGGAACCCAAGTCTCAACCTGATCAAATCATGTAGGACATTTTCATTTTTAAAACAATTTTTTTAATCATTCAATGATTCTGTTACATTTCATGAAATCCACTGTATCTTTTACTTTTTTCCCTGTTTTCGGTTCACCCATCGAGGCCTTCAGAAAAGGATTCTTTACTGTGCATAGATTTGTGCTGAGGACCCATGCATTAATCGCAAAAATGCAGCAGTGCCCATTTATTAAGCTAATTCATGGAGTGTTTCTAAGGTCCATTCTTTGCCCAGATCATGCTTCACTTTCATTCTAGTATAGATTTGCTAGACTCAAAAAAAAAAGGTTTTTTTTTTTTTTTTTAGTCTTTTGTCTTTTGAGGGCTGCACCCATGGCATATGGAGGTTCTCAGGTTAGGGGTCCACTCAGAGATGTTGCTGCCAGCCTATGCCAAACCCACAGCAACGCCAGATCGAGCCACGTCTGCGACCTACACCACAGCTCACGGCAACGCCAGATCCTTAACTCACTGAGCGAGGCCAGAGATCGAACCTGCAACCTTGTGGTTCCTAGTCGGATTCATTTCTGCTGAGCCAAGACAGGAACTCCATGCAAATTTTTAACACATTTTCTTTCTTTATATTGTAAACCACATCCTTGAAATATACCAGGACAATCATGCACCCTCTGAAGATGATTTTACCTTGAAAGTAGCAAAGTTGCAGCAGACGCTGCAGCCAATGAGGCCTTGCACCCTTTGGATTCAGTCCCTGCAGTCTGTAAAGTCCTGGTTGATTTACTCACTTCTTCTAATCTTCAGTTTCATTATCTGCAAAATGGGAATATGATAAATAGGCTCTTCTTTAAAGTGCTATTGTGATCACTAAATGAGATCGTCCACATAAAGCATGTCACATGTCACTTACTTTGCACAAGAAATCACTCATTATTATGCACTTTGGTACTGTAGATTTGACCAGACTCAACCAAAGCCCTACAAACTGAAAATTAATCATACAGTCGTCCCTCTGTATCAGCAGGACTTTGGTTCCAGGACCCTCCTCCCCGTGGATACCAAAATCCACAATCTCAAATCCCTTATGTGAAATGACACTGTAATTGCATATAATTTACATACATCCTCTCATTTCTCTAAATTACCTGTAATACCTAATACAGTATACATGCTATGTAAATTGTTGTAAATACTACATAAATAGTTTCCATTGAGTGGCAAATTCAAGTTTTGCTTTTAGGAAATTTCTGGAATTTTGTTAATGAATATTTTTGATTTATGATTGGTTGCATCTGCTGCTATAGAACCCATGGATACAGAAGGGTAACTGTAATAAAAATTCTAATCCCAGTTCTCAAAGGAAACATTTGTACTTGGTTCTACATGGCACAGCTTTTTTAATTGGGTATTAATCTCATTTATAGTTGGCTCAGTAACTGTCTTCAGGTATTTCCTGCCCAAACACAGTGGTCTAGTGCAACAAACATTCCACTAGGAGCCAAGAGATGTGAAAAACAAAAAACAAAACAAAAGGAGTCAAGAGGTGTGGCTTATTGTCTGAACTTTGCCACCAACCACATACCTGACCTTGACAAGCTCTTCTCCATGTCTGATTTTCAAATTCTTCATTTGTAACATATGTAATCACCAAGTCCTCTTGCAGACCAAGGACTCAGTGAATTATAAAGGCCCAGCGGCCAAATCCAAGACCCCTTTCCTAAAGGTCCCTGGAGAAGGAAGACGTCCTCCCCCTGGTGGAAGATCTTTTAGGAAGCAAGGGAAGGAATAAGGGCAGAGTCTCTTCCTAAAAGACTGCATACGAGACTATAATTCCCCTTAAAAGGACCCTTTATAACATGATGGATCAATCAGTCAGCCACACTTTAGGGGACTCTACTAAGTACAAGGCATAGTTTTGCACAGAGAAATAGAAGACAACACTGTGATTGAAAAGTGGGCTTCAAAAAGATAACAAGTATGGCAATTAATTGGTTACAGGAAACCCTTACATAAGGTTACTATGTGCTAGAAGCATTACGCTAAGCACTTTGCGTATATTAACTCATTTCATTCTCCCAGCAACCCATATGAGATCGTTTTATTATTAAGCTCATTTTCTGGATGAGGAAACTGTGGCATAGAAAACTTAATAAATCCGTCCAAGGTTGCATAGCTAGCATAGGATCAGGGGTTCAGATCCAGGCAGTGCAGCTCTAGGTTAGTCCATGCTCTCCACTAAGATATAAAGTAAGTGGGGCCAAATGAGGACAGAACAGAGGCAAGGTAAAGAGTCTTAACTATGGCAGGAAGCCGAGTACGTGTAACTTAATATAGCTGTGAACCAGGATGTTCAGACCTTCACAAGGCAAGAGGAAGTGAAATGAGTTACCACTCCATCTCAACCCTTTCATCCAGAGCCAATTAGGGATTCTCTTTCCATAGTTCTGTCTCCTTTGCATTTCCAGAGTAACAATGCACTCCATCATGAAACCCAATATTTTATATTTGAACGATACCATCTTCACAAATATTATTTTTTAAAAAAGATTCTTCCTTTATGTGATTGTGCTAGGCACTGGAATTCAAGCATGAAAATAATAGAATACATTATTAAATTCTAGCATAATAAAATACAACAAAATGGAATACCATTGCAAAACCTATGTATTAATCCCCCCTTTGACAGATAAGAAAAGCAAGGTTAAAAGGAATTGGTTTTGCTCACAGTGGAACCCTGACAGAGCCAAAGGTCTGGAGGCAAAGTAAGTCTTCCTACTTTGTCACCAACCAGCTTTCCATCTGAAGAAAATGCACAACCTAAAACCATGTGCAACCTTAGTCTAGATAAAAAATGATTATCTGACTTTTTAAAGTCCTCAGTTAAAATGCTCAGGAAAGGAGTCTAAGACTCAGACTTGGGACCTATAGGAAAGAATCTTTTCACAGCGAGGGTGAGCCCCACATGGAAAGGAATACTTTGCAAAGGAATGAACTGGGAGTGTTCAAGCTGAGGGTGTTTGAAACCCTAGGATGCCTGGCCCCAGCGCAGAGAAAAGACACCCATTCCTACCAGCAAAGCAGAAAGCATCCCCTGATGACAATCAGCAGGCATTTGAGTAGCCATCCGGGATGTTATGGAAAGGATTCCTGAAGGAAGTGGTCCCTTAGGACTCCAAGATGCTGAGATGATGGCAGTGATGACGAGTTAATGAAGAGGATGACAAGGATGAAGATGAAGAAGAGGATCGAGAGAGATTACTTGCATGAGAAATTAGTATTGTTGTTTTTAAGATCTCATTATCAAACTACATAACCAAGCTGGTTTGAAATCAGTCAGCCAAGGCAAAATAATTAGACCTTGTGCGATTGGTTGTTAGAAGGAATTCAGACATTTCTATTTCCTTGAATTAACCACTTTATGGCTAACTCATTTATTGTCAAGCTGGCATGATGGTGCCCTATTTTCAGTCAGCGCTCTTGGGAACGAGCAGTAAGGTGGGTTTTCTGTAGCTTAATCGGGAGCGAGGATGGCCATAGTGATAATTCAGGGGCATGTTCCCAGGTCCCTCTACATGGATCACTGTCAGCAAACAGGCAGGGGCCTTAACACCAGGGAGTAGAAAAAGCATTGCCCTATAATAGCAATGAATGCGAAGTCTCTTCCCCATGGAGCTCACCAGCTACAGGTCAGTACCATTCTGCAAAATGGTAAGTTTTAGCCATGACACTGAGCAGGGAGTTCAGTCTAAAACCAAATCACACTAAGAAGTAGGCAAGAGAGGAGTTCCCGTCGTGGCGCAGTGGTTAACGAATCCGACTAGGAACCATGAGGTTGCGGGTTCGGTCCCTGTCCCTTGCTCAGTGGGTTAACGATCCGGCGTTGCCGTGAGCTGTGGTGTAGGTTGCAGACGCGGCTCGGATCCCGTGTTGCTGTGGCTCTGGCGTAGGCCGGTGGCTACAGCTCCGATTCAACCCCTAGCCTGGGAACCTCCATATGCCGCGGGAACGGCCCAAGAAATAGCAACAACAACAGCAGCAGCAAAAAAGACAAAAGACAAAAAAAAAAAAAAAAAAGAAGTAGGCAAGAGAGTAAAAATTATATAGCCATTGAATGGGACTCCCATACCACCACCAAGTTGAATTCATTTTATTATTTCATTTACCTGAACAAAGCCTTCTCTTGGCACAAGGGACACAGAGCCTGAGATGTAATAGCCCTATTTATTGGTTTCCTTTATAAAATCATGGTGAAATTCAAATCACCATTTTTTTTCAGTTTTAAAAATCCTTTCTTCCTGCTGAAGGAATTGGACCCTTTCCTCAGTTTGGTGACGCGTAGATGGTTCAGGAAACTAGGCAGGACTAAAGCGAGTACATACACATTCAGTGCTGACCTTCCAGAAGCTTTTAAGGCTGGACAATGAAATTACCGAGTACTCTGGATAATCAAAATAAAGTTACCACCATTCCCCAGGGCCACCTCGAGCAGACACGAGAAAGGAATCAAGCATATTGGTCGATCAGTCTTGGTTTCTCTGGTGTGAAATGAAAGGGCTGCCCTTGCTGGAGAGTTCCTTGGCCATTTTCTATTCTCAGAGTCTATGAATTTATTCCTCAGTTGTTTTTTGTGAAAAAGGAGGCAGAAAGACTCTCTGTCCAAACATTTCCCTGTGTCCCCAAACCGAACAAGAAATAGGGCAAGATCCTTAAATCACTTCACGTTTACTCATGAAGAGTCAGTGTGAGTTTTTGATTTGCTGCCTATATGGATGTGTGCTCTTTATTTCCGTTAAAATGATGTTGGTTCAGAGGTAGAAGGTGAACTGGTTTATAAGCTGGTGCTAAATGCCTCTCCCATTGCCTTTTTTTTTTTTTTTTTTAAGTAGAGTATAGTTGATTTCCAGTGCTGTGTCAATTTCTGCTATACACCATAGTGACCCAGTTGTTCATATGTATATATTCTTTTTCTCATATTATGGGAATCGTATTTACCCCTGTGCTCTCACTGGAAGGTTGGTGGGAGGGATGGAGATAATGCTTTGTGAAAGTATGGATGCCTCTTAATTTAAATATACACATTTAAATGCCTTGATGTGCCCCCTGCCCCAGTTCTAAGCACTGATAAAACTTAACTTTTCCTAAAGCCCAACTTTACTGCAAAGTAAATCATTCTCTCTTTTTTTTTTAATTGCAGTATTCTCAAATGAGGGATGAAGTATTCAAATCAAACTTGGTCTGTGCATTTATCGTCCTCCTGTTTATCACGGCAATACAAAGTTTGCTTCCTTCCTCAAGGTAAATATGCAAGGACTAAGTTACTGGGTGAAATGTCTTTGTGACCTGATGGCCCCTCACCTGGAGCGGGCCGCTGACCTTTTCAAGAGATGAGCATTTGCAGGAAGGGGATCCAGCGTTCATACAAAAATGTGTGACGATATCAGTGTCTGTTCTTGGTTCTCTTACTCTGCAGAATAATCTCATTACTCTGCCAAGGCAAGAGCTTTTCCCAATCTCAAAACAACAGCCAAAATCAAAATAGGCCTCCCTCTGTTTGACACTGCACCCATGGATGCAAGAACTAAGTAGAAGTCCTTTAGCCACCATTAGCTTGTTCCTTTGTTAATACCCCGTTGTTGTTCATAGATGCAGCATCTCTTAGCGTCCGGGGTCAGCAAAAGTGGCCCTTTAATAATACTACAAACACCTACATGTGGCCAGTCATTGATCCAAATGCTTTACATACAAGAACACAGCTAATTCTCATGGTGACCCTATGAAGTAGGTGCTGTCGTTAGCCCCATTTTAAAGAGGAGAAAAGTGAGGCTCCAAGTAATTAAATAAGTTGCCCAAGGTCTTACAGTTGAAAAATGTTACAGCCTGGCTTCCAGCCTAGGATGTCTAGGTCCACAGCCTGGACTCAACACGCTCTTAGATGAAGACGTATAATATAACTGTCTTGTGCCAGAGCCAGCATTCGAATCTAGTTCTGGATTAGTCTGATGGCCAATTTTTTTGGCTGCGCTCATGGCATATGAAAGTTCTTAGACCAGGGATCAAACCTGCGCCTTAGCAGCAACCCAAGCCACTGCAGTGACAACACTGGATCCTTAACCGGCTATGCCACAAGGGAATTCCTGGCTGTGTTTTTGCCCTCTCCTGTCCTGTAAGGTAACCCCTACCTCTTTTCTCAGGTGAATTCCCTTCTCCCTAAATGTACCAGGAATCTCCCCCTTTTGTGCGGTTAAAAATAACATCAACAGTTATTAGTTAAATATCTAATGTCGTTAAATGCCTAAAGCAGCTTGCTAGCCCCTGAGGGGGTATTTATTTTGCTGGAGGAAGGCTGCATCCTCTAACACATAATTTTGTGGGAGAGAGGGACGTTAGTAGTGGCTTCCAATCACTGAGCATTTACTATATGCCAGGAAAGTGCTGAATCCTTTGCACAGACAGTCTCAGTGAAGAATCCAAAATGACCAATAAGTGCGGCAGCATTCGAATCCCCATCTATGTAATGACTGAGCTGGGATTCAAACACAGAGACAGTCTGTGCTTTTAATTACTCAACTGTCTTGTGCCAAAATCAGTGATTCATCCTGACTCAGTAGTTTACGGAAAGTTGGCAGAGGAATGATGTTTTGAGCCGAGTAGGATGAGGAAGAGGGGAAGAGGGTTCCCAGTTTTGATAACAGTGCAGGCAGAAGCACGGGGATGTGAACTCCCTCGTGTTTGTAGCATGGTGAGTAAATGGAAGCATCTAGGGCAAAGATTCTGTGCGAGGATGTGATGGGCGCCAAGGCTGAAAAGGGAGCTGGCAGCAGAAGTTCCATGTCCACCTGCTGTGTTAAACGATTTTAGAGTTGCTTTAGGGAGCAGGAAGGAGGCCCTGAAAGTTTTTAAGGGAGGTTGTAGCATGCATCTGTGAAGAAAAGGTGTTCACATTAACTAGCGGTCAGGGATGGGCAATGCTTGACTTCTCCAGATTAGCAGGGATAGTAGCAGCAGGAAAAAGGGGATTCCCGGAAGATAGTGGCCGAAGTAGTATATTTCTGAATTTCTCTGAATTCCTATATACCTGAGCAACTAAAGAGCAAAAGCAAAAGCCCCAAGGACCATATTTACAATAAAAATAGGTGATGTGGTAGCCTCGTAAATTTCAAAAGGGGATGATGGGTCGTGACCATCTCCCAGGAGCTCCAAGACTGGTCTGATATCAGCATCTATGTGGAAGGAATTGGAAAGAAACAAGTAGACATCGGTCATATCTGGAAACAAAAGAGCTGCTTTCACCAGCAGTTGTTTACTGGATGTGCCATGGCCAAATTACAAAAGCAATTGAAAGTGGGAGGGGGTTTGCCCAATCCAACATCAAGTGAGCAAAAATGTCAGCAGTAGGTCTGAAGAGTCGGAACCATTGAGATACTATGTTCATTTGTTTTGGGCCACATCCATGGCATGTGAAAGTTCCCTGGCCAGAGATCAAACTCACACCACAGCAATGACAGTGCCAGATCTTCAGCCCACTGAGCCGCCAAGGAACCCCCCATCAAGACACGATGAACTATGACTGCTAAATGAATTATGGAATGGGACAGCCATTAAAATGACGGGTATGACTATAAAAAGCAAGAAGAATGTTCATGAAATATTAAAGAACTAGAACACGAAGCTCTCCAGACATTGTTTACAACTATGTAAATGCTATGTATGTAGATAAAGGCTAGAAAGGACTGTAAAGAAAGAAAAAGTATTCTCTACCAAGAATAACCAAGAAAACTTCATGGTTAAAGCAAAAGCATTTCTTCAGTCATGCTTTAAAAGTTAAATAAATAAAACTTTAACATAATTATTATTTTTTTTTTAAAGACCCTATGGCAGTTCCCACTGTGGCACAATGGGATCAGTTGTGTCTCTGGAGCGCTGGGAAGCAGGTTTTATCCTCAACTGGGCATAGTGGGCCAAGGACCTGGAGTTGCCACATGAGATGCAGTGTAGATCGCAGCTGTGGCTAAGGACCCAGCGTTGCCCTAGCTGTGGGCAACTAGGGCAACTGTTGGCTAGGTTGCAGCTGTGGCTTGGACCTGATCCCTGGCCCAGGAACTCCTTATGTCGTGGGGCAGCCCAAAAACAATAAATAAACAAATGAATAAATAAGGCACCATGAACTCCCAGAACTGACCAGCCAAATCTCTTTCCCAGGATAGGGTCCTGTAAAAAATGACGTGAATGGGATCAAAATTATTCACAATAAGAGCTTGAGGACCGAAGAAGAGGGAGGGTCCAAGGAAAAGTAGAAAGGAAATCTAGCCCACGTGTTTTGCATACTATGTGAAAGCAACTAAAGAAAGCTCTTTGGAGTTAAATATATACATATATAAACTATCCTCAACCACATCTCTACGAATGTGCAATAAAGTTAATTTTATGCAAAAATTAGCAACAAAATGTGTTGGTAGCAATCCCACACTAAGCTATTATAAGAAAAAAAGAGAGTTAAAAGTAGATTAATATCCTTAGAGACAATGAAAGCACTCCAGAAAGACATGCCTGTAGCATATATCAAAACTTTAACCTACTATTTCAAAAAGAACTGAAATGATTAATGTGATTCAAGACATCAAATAACTTAAACCAGAATTAGAAAACTTAGAAACTGGGGAAAGAGCTCAAAAAGGAAATACAAATAAAAGAAAGATACATTTCAGAAATAAAGGCTTAATAAGAGGGAACAGAGAGCACATAAACACAGCAAATAATGCCACAAGAGAAATAAAAAGTAGAAAAGAAGAATAGTTTTAAAATCAAAAAGGAAATGTAAAGGATTGACAAAGCCCCATCCCCCACACCTTCTCGCCCCATCAGGAATCCAGCATACTATTTGTGGGCTATGGCTGAAAGAATTGCAAGACGCGGACTCTTTCCAATGAGTATTTAGGGGAGCTCAATTCAAGAGGAGAGACAAAAAAACAAGGAAAGGAGAGGAATCTAGAGCCACTGGTACATACTGTTAGTGCAAACACTTAGCATGGCCCAACACTAGCCAGATCAATATACATCCTCACAGTAAAGGGCTAGTCACCTCAGTGTCTGCTGCCCGATGTGATATGACTAGTTTTCAGCAGAAAATTGCAAGGCATACCAAGAGGAAAGAAGAGACAAAGCCATCATCAGAACCAGACTCAGTAATGACACAGACATCGAAATTATCCAAAAGGTAACTTGAAATACCTATTATTAATCTATCAAGTGTTCCAATGGGGAAAGTAGACACCATGGCAGGAAATATGAGCAATATAAATAGATGGAAACTGTAAGAAAGAATCAAGAATAAATGCTAGAACTCAAAAACATTGTTACAGAAATAATGACTGCCCTTGATGGGATCATCAGCAGATTCAACAAGGCCAAGGAAAGAATTGAGCTTGAAAATAGGTCAATAGAAATTCCCCAAATTGAAATGCAAAGAGAAAAAGTGAAGTTAAAAGATAAAGATCGACACATCCAAAAACTCTGGGACAATTTGAAAAGATGTAACATATGCATAATTGGGATACCAATAGGACTTGAAAGGAGAACTGAGCAGAAGGAATCTTTGAAGTGATAATGGCCGAAGATTTTCTAAAAATATTCTAGAACCAGGATAAATACAATAAATAAATAAACAAATAACACACTTAAGTATGTCATATTCAAATTTCAGAAAACTAAAGACAGAGAGAAAATCTTATTAGAAGACAGAGCACAGGTGGTAGGGGAGGAAGTTCATGGATGCTACTTACCTGTAGAGGAACAGGAAGAACTACACCTACTTCTGGTCAGAAGCCATGCAAGCAGGAAGAGAATGGAGTTAAATATTTAAAGTTTTGAAAGGAAAAAAACCACCAACCTAGAATTCTATAACCTTCAAAACTGAAAGGCAAATGAAGACTTTATCAGACCAAAAAAAAAAAAAACAACTGCATTTCCAGATGAACTTTTCTGCAATAAATTTTTTTTAAAAAAAGTTTTTCAGACTGAAGGGAAATGATGCAGGTCAGACACTTGATCTACAGAGAGAAAGGAGGCGCATCAGAGAAGGAATAAATAACGTTAAATAAAATACTTTTCTTTAAAGATAACTGTTTAAAGTAACAGTAGTAACGATGTCTTTAGTGGTTACAAATACGAATGAGTGAAATGAATGACAGCAGCATCCCAGGCACGAGAGGGGGGATTGGGGATGCTGGGTTTTAAGGTACCCCCATTAAACATGAAGTGCATCAGTGCAATTTAAAGGCAGCCTAGATAAATTTAAAATGTATATTGTCAAGGGCAAACACACAAAAAAAAACTAAAGCAAATATGATTGATATCCTAAGAAAGGAAACGAAATGAAATCATGTAAATGCTCAATTAAAATCGAGACCAGGTGAAAGGACAGGGATACTACTAAGGGAGTGAGTAGGAAGAGCACTGAATAGATGAAGCCCAGGAGATTTTTTAGGGTGAAACTGTGATACTGTAATGGTATAAACATGACACTGTGCATTTATCATATTCCATAAAACTTTACAGCACAAAGAATGAAGCTTAATGAATATGAATTTTTAAAACTTATGTAGGATGGAGTTCCCCTTATGGCTCAGTGGTAATGAACCTGACTAGTATCCATGAGGACTGGGGTTCAATCCCTGGCCTCACTCAGTGGGTTAAGGATCCACTGTTGCCATGAACCGCAGTGTAGTTTGCAGTCATCGCTCTGATCTGGGATGGCTGTGGCTGTGGCTGTGGCCGGCAGCTGCAGCTCCAATTCTACCCCTAGCCTAGGAACTTCCATGTGCCACAGGTGCAGCCCTAAAAAGAAAAAAAAATTATTTAGGAGTTCAGGGGACCCCACTATGAAATCAGACCATGATCAAAGAATATAACTGTATGGAAAGTATGAAACAACCTCACTGAAGGGAGTGGGGAGAAAAGGTGGTTTTCCAAGTAGTTTTGGAGATGAGGGACTCTATGGGACTAAATGCAAAAAGAACTCCTCGTTAGTGCTGGACTTAAGTTGATAAAGGTCTTTCTAATATGTGCACAACTTGAACCACAGGATGTGTGCATTGCAGTTGAACAATTAAGTAAGTGGATGGCAGATCATGGGAGTCAAGTCTCTTGTTGTTGGTGTGGAAGGTGAGAGAGAAGCAAGGAGAAAAGTCTAGAATGGTCCATACAGTAAAGGGTTTGAGTTAATCCTAGAGTTGAAGACGTTAGTATGAATTTGTTTTGCTTCCTAGAGATACAGACTGTCAGAGGCAGGACGTCTGTATAAACACAGATTAGAATATGCATATGCATGTCCTCGATCTGTCAGCAGAGAACACCCACGAGCAATGACATCTTAGTAGGTATAAGCACATCAGACAGTGAGCACAGCCCTGAACTTGACTTCTAATACCCGTATCCAATACAAGAAACCAGGGGTCTTTGGAGAACTGGCTGATTCTATGTCTGAGGCAGTAAGTACACAAGACGAGCCTGAAACAGCCTGGAGGGCCAGAAAATGAAGACCTTTTTTCCTTATCACACATGCCATGATGGAAATCTGTCCGCAGGATGCAGGAAGAGCTCCCGAGAACCAAAGCTGGAACAACTTGAGCAAGAAAATAAATAAAATCCTATTGGATAGTAACCCAAAATAAAAAAATAAATATCCTTAGGTTCATACTGATAGAAATAGATGATTGAATGGATGAATAAAGAAATGGTGAAGAATTGACGAATTTCCCATAAAGAATAATTCCAAAGAATTTATGTCGATCCTCTGTCCTCAGAGAGGTGGCACTTGGCCCTGCACTCATCAAGTGTGGCTACGTTCAAAGTGGCTCCTGCCAGGGAGTAGAGCATGGCTGGAGTGAAACGATGGAGAAACCTGACAAACCCTAGCTCAGCCAGCTGATGATGGTTATTGTCAGCAGGGATAAGGCTTGTTGAGGAGGGATGATGACAATGGCACGTAAACTCCGTGGTCTTCCTCCCCCAAACCCATAACCTCATTGTGAGGGAAACATCAGACACATCCCAGTTGAAGGACAGTCTACAAAACGGTCAAGGTCACTGAAAACAGAAGAAGCCTGAGAAACTTGCACAGCAAGAAGAATCTAAGGAGACATGACACAGAGAAGGAAGAGGACATCCTGGATGGCAGATATAAATACAGGAGGTCCTAGAAAGAATGGCCAACCCAATATGTGTGAGCATAAGTAGGGGCCGGATGGTGGTCTTGAGGTCACATATCAAGCTTTGTTTTTTTGTTTTTTGTTTTTACATTTTGGAGACAAGGGTGATTCAACAGGGACAGGAAATGTGCAAGAGGAGCATGGAACCGCTTGTCCTACTAGAAAGTGACAAAGGCATCCTGCTTACTAGTCACCTCTGAAGGGCTCAGAGGCCACCTTGAAGAAGCTTCCACTGTCCAAAGATGGAATCATTTGAGCTCCCATGTGGCTAATTGTTAAAACAGTCCACCGAAAACCAGTCCCCCTGGATGCCTGGAGCACAGGGTGTTGACATTCCCAGCAAACATCCTGGGAGCACTCACTGTGTGCCAGTCTCTGCTGGACACTGGACATGCAGAGTCAAGGTCGCTGACATGATAAGGCTGACGGTCTACGAGGGGGAAGCAGAGTTAGTTGAACAACTGTACTACAGTACGAGGCCCGTGACAGGGGAAGCATAAGGTACCCTGTAGGAGTGAAGCGAGACAGCGGGGTCAGGGTGACTTCCCCAGAGGAGGTCATGGGGAGGACGGAGAGGGAGGGAGGGGAGGGGAGGAGCCGGGTGTTCTGGAGGTTAGAGGCTGGGCAGCCTCTTGGAGGAGTTGTGACAGGTGGCAGAGAAAACTTTCTTGAAAGTTTGGGTTTTTTTGTTTTTGTCTTTTTAGGGCCACACCCTCAGCATACAGAAGTTCTCAGGCTAGGGGTCAAATTGGAGCTGTAGCCACTGGCCTCCATCACAGCCACAGCCACAGCCAGATCTGAGCCCCATCTGCAACTTACACCACAGCTCACGGCAACACCGGATCCTTAACCCACTGACCGAGGCTAGGGATCGAACCATATCCTCATGGATATTAGTCAGATTCTTAACCCACTGAGCCACAATGGGAACTCCTATTGAAGCATTTTAATCCAAGAAGTGATATGATGGGATTTGTGTTTAGAAGGGTCACCCTGGATCTGGATGAGAATAGGAGGGGGTGAGGTCTGGAGCTGGGGAGACCGTGGGGAGGCAACTGCAAAACTCCAGGCAAGAAATAGCAGGGGGGACATAGTGGCAGTGGAGTGAACCAGAGAGGACGAATTTGCTAGATGTTAAGGACAGAGGGTTGACAGTTCCAGGACTGACTGGGTGTGTGGGATGAAAGAGGAGGAACCCAGGAGGGCCTGGGCATGGCACTGGGACAGAAGGAGCGGTCACTGTGTCCCACCTTTCCCAGGAGGGGTGATCTAGGAAGGTGAGCCGCCTTGACGCCCAATTCCTGGGTTCAGGCGGAAGAGATATGGCACCTCGGCCAGCAGCCGGCTGGTTGGGGTCTCTAATCTGGGGCGTAAACTGAAGACGGGGACTGAAATACCAGCCAGCACCCCAACCCCACTGGCTCAGTGACGAGGAAAAACTGAAAACGAAGAAAACTTCAAAGCTGCGCTCTGACCAGACAGTCCCCATGTGGTGGGAATTGAGTGGCTCGTTGGCCAAGACACGGCGCAGGCTTCACCGGGAGCGCCTTTCCTCCCCAACTCACTTCGTTTCTGATTCTCTGGAACCGAACAGATGGTAGGTGCCTTTCACTCGCATTTCTTCTGTCATGGACTTTTTAGCAGATGAGGCAATCTCTGTTCATGTGACCACACCTAATTCCCAACCCCCAAAACAAAAATTAATGGACCCTGGCAAAGAAAGACAGTGTCTGCCTGGCTCTTTTCCTTCAGTTTCCACATGCGGGCAGATGCTCCTCTCCCGGAAGCGGAAACTCAGGAAAGACCAAAAATACCCTTTGTAATTATAGGATAGTGTATCTAAGTCTGCATGCATGGTAATGGGGTGGGGGGAGAGGGAGGGAGGGAGGGAGGGAAGAAGTAGGAGGGAAAGGGAAAAAGAGAGAGGGTGCAAACAAGAGAGGGAGGATGAAGAAGAAGGAGAAGGAAGGAAGGGAGGAAGAGGCACTGGATCTTAATACTTTCTGAGCATCTTATTAGCTGTGTGTGTGTCCTTGATGTCTCTGAAGCCGCAGTGTTCTTATCTGTAAAATGAGAATAACAACTTCCCAAGGTTTCTGTAAGAAATGAGCCAGATACCCATTTCGATAAGTCCTGGCTGCCTTTCCCTTCCTGAGTCACCAGAGTTTCAGCTGTTGAAGTGGCAACAAGTCCCAACCTGTCAGGGTTCCTACAAGGTTCCAATGGAAGATGGGGCTCATGGGCCCTTTGCAGATTCTAAAGCACGGTACCAATGTCAGCTTTCAGTCTGAGCTTCTGTTTCCTGTGGCACCACAAGCTGTTATAGGCTATCCCCTCATCCCCACTGATCCCTGCCTCCTCAGCAAACCTCCAATCATGCTGAGGTACCAAGCCAGACCCTGTTTAAAAGACAGCCTGCAGAGGATAATTAGAACTGAATGTCTAGAAATGATTTGGATAGAGCTGTTTGCAAATCCCTTGTCATTCTTTTTCAGGCTCGATTTCAGAAATGAAAGGTTTCCTTTCTTCTAACATACACCAGCAATGCAAAAGCGAATTCAGAACCCTTGGCTGCCTGAGTAGCTCTATAATTAGATAACAGTTACAACCCAATGTTACAATGTTTATGTGTGCAGAAAAAATGAACACTGAGGAGCCGCTGCAGAGGTTTCCAGAGGAATTTTATGTGTAGCGCCAGTACCTTGCTTAGAAAGCCTGTCTTGCAATTAATACTCGTCCCATAGGTCTTTAAAATGACTTTAACGCCCTGGTTTTCACCACAAATAGAGAAAGAAAATGATTATCTCTTTGGGTTCTCATTATGTGCTGTTATCCTGCCTTTAACCTCAGAGCTTTCTTTAAGAGATGGACTTAAAAATCCCGGTTTATCAGATTAACACAAGATGCTCAAAAAAAAAAAATTAAAACTGTGATGCTCCAAAGAATTCATTACCTTGCCCAAGGTGTGTTACTGGTTGTGCTTCAGAGCTACAGGTTTAAGTTCACAAGGCTTTGTTCTTGAATGCCTTTCCACCTCTTACCTTAGTTCAGACTTCTACTTAATTTAAAAAAAAAATTAAAAATACCACCCGAATTCCCGCCATGGCCCAGTGGGTTAAGAATCTGACTGCAGAGATGCAGGTTCCATCCCCAGCCCAGCCCAGTGGGTTAAAGTATCTGATGTTGTCACAGCTATTGCATAGGTCGCAGCTGTGGCTCGGATGCGGTCCCTAGCCCAGACACTTCCATAAGCCCTGGGTGCAGCCATTAAAAAAAAAAAAAATTTGTTTTAATTTTTTAAAATTTAAAAATAAATGCCATAGACTAGGTGGCTTATTGACAACAGAAATGTACTTTTCACAGTTCTGGAGGCTGGGAAATCCAAGCTTAAGGAACCGGAAGAGTCAGGGTCTGGTGAGCTCTCTCTTCCTTCTCACTGAGTCCTCCTGTGGCGGAAGGGATGGAGGAGCCCTCTAGGGTCTCTTATTAGGGCACTAGTCCCATTCACGAGGGCTCCACCCTCATGACCTAATCACCTCCCAAAGCCCCACGTGCGCATCGAGCATCATCACAGTGGGCCTTGGACGTTAGGGTTCAACATAGGAATTTGAAGAGAGGCAAACTTCCTCTCCATAGCACCCCTCTTTCCTCTGCTTCAGCAAACCCAGAAGGAAGTGCTGATCCGATGGGGGCTCAGGTGGGGTCTGTGTGCGGGTCCTCCCACGCAGCCCTCCTGCCTACCCTGACACCCCACCGAGAGCCTACAGAAAAGCACAAGAGCTGAAGGGGCAAGAAAGCATCTGTTTTGTGCATTTCCAAGAGAATGCTTGTTTTGCCTTTGCAAAACGATGCTACAAGCTGGAATACAGATGTGGCTCAAGTCAAGAGACCACAAGGTGTCCATCCTGAATCGCTTGGATGTCTGCCTGCGTTCCCCACTACACCTTCAAACTGCACCGTGCGGTCTTACCACTCTGATGCTAAGAGAGACCAGTACAAGGCATGCCCTTCAGGGTCAGAGGAACGAGGGAGGTGCCCTTCAGGACTTCCTAGGGCGACCGGAGCTTCCTTGCTTAAAAGAACAGATGGTCTGGCCAAAGAGAAGAGATGGCCGAGCCTCTTCCCCCAGGGAAGGTCAAGGCTGTGGCTTCTGAAGCATCCCAGTGGGTCTAGGAGAAGAGGACGGGCGTCTGAACTTTGCAACTTTGCATAAACACCGACCTTTAACAGCAACCCTGCCTCCCAAGAAGAACCAGGTCCACTCAGCAGCCCAGATGGACCCTGACCCTTCCTCCTCCTTGAAGAGGATGCAGCAAGGGGACACGCAGAGGGGCTGGGAGTGTGGGCGGGACTCCTCTTCCCAAGGAAGGCTGGTGGGAAGAGAAACGGAGTCTTCTCTCCCCGCAAAAAAAAAAAAAAAGCAAGTGTATTTATCGAACACGTTCTGTGTACTTAGCCTTATGGCAGGGGTCTTAGAAGAAGCCAAAGGAAAGCTGAGCCTTGAAGGATGAACAAGGATCTCACGTCCTCCCAGGATTGTGAGAACATACAGGGGTAGGAGTAGTGCCCGTAGCATGGAGGGCCTGTGCTGGAGGATTGCCCATGGGGTGCAGAGAAGGGGAGAGAGAACAAAGGCAGCAGTGACAGCCAAGGGTAGCCATCCAGGCTGCGTACACGACCCAGGGGTCTCTAGGCTATCCAGAGGGCAGCCCACGAAGAATCTGAGTCTCCTGCTGAGCAACTTTCAGACTGGCCTTTGCCTGACTTGCTTCTGTCTTGGCTTGGGAACAAGATATCTACCTTCTCAATGGCTGCTTGGGCAGGTTCCTCCCTTCACGTTATTGAGACACATCCGCCTTGGAATTGGCCCCTTCTCTCCTGGGAGCACCTGACACAGCTATCCACCTGGCTCCTTCATCATTTGCCTCCCCTGGGGGCCCAGGAATAATAGTGTGTTGTCAGGGAGTGTTTTTCCAGCCTGTTCGGGAGGGAAGTTTCCCATCTGCCTAGAGCCCTCTGGGAACCCGCTTCTGCACAAACCTTCTGTTCTTATCTCAGACTCCTGCAGAGATTTCTTATCAAAATGATCCATAAAATCAAAACTGTGCAAGTATTGTAAAAAAACAAAACTCTGGGCTGTGGGAGGAATCACATTCCAGCCCTCATGATGCTTGACGATGCAGAGGGAGTGGACAATGTCTTACCCTGGCTGCCAAGATGACACACACTCCCCCTCTCCTATTTGACTACATTTCCCAGATTCCCTTTGTTCCTGCCTCTTCTTCCGCCCTGTTGGCTTCTCCCATGACTTCCCATTTGGTCCTCTTATTTCCCACTCTGCACACCTTCTTTGGGCAGGTTCCTCTCTTCTCAGATGTGTCAACCAGCACCTCTTCGTTCCAGACCCAGAATTCTCCTGCTGTCCCTCTAGCTACCTAGACATCCCGTTGTCTCCACCTGAGTGATCCACAAGCACTGTGCATTCACCTTGCCCCAAATCAAAGTCATAACTCTTTACCCCTGTAGCTGGCTTCTCTTCCTACACCCACCCAGGTAAGATGGTGAAAAGAATAGTGTTGTTCGTAATGACTTAGCCTCCCAGACACACACGTGAAACAATTATTCATATTACCTCCACATGCTCTTCTGAACTTCCCAATTATCAGTGCTGTGATGCTCTGGTCCTTCTGTATTAACCCAGGTCTCAACTTTTTAAATCGTCTAAACACCGTCTCTCTTCTTCATCCCCACCACCTCCCACCACAGTTGTCTTTTCAGTCATGTCTTGCTGATCACGTTCTTCCCTGATGAAACATCTTAGGTATCAGCACACTGCCTACAGGCGGAGCTCTCTCACACAGCTTATTGGATCACTTACTCTCTAGTCTCAAAGCCTCGCCACCTGGATTATTGAAAAACTAAACACACTGGTCACTGCCATTCTTCTGATGCTTTGCTCACATTCCATAATCTTTCCTCCCTAGAATCCTTCTCTTCAACCTCCAGGACCTAATCCAAATGTCACCTCTTCTATGACGTCTTCCTTGATTTTCTCTCCTCTTTTTTTTTTTAATAATGATTTTTATTTTTTCCATTATAGCTGATTTACAGTGTTCTGTCAATTTTTTACTGTACAGCAAGGTGATCCAGTCACACATACATGTGCAGATTTTTCTTCTCACGTTATGATGCTCCATCATACGTGACGAGATATAGTTCCCAGGGCCATACAGCAGAATCTCATTGCTTATCCATTCCAAAGGCAATAGTTTGCATCTATTCACCCCAAACTCCCAGTCCATCCCAATCCCTCCCCACCTCCTAGTTTCTAAATGATGTTCGTTTATAGCCTTTTATAGGTCGTAGCGAATTGGGTCGTGGTTGACCATTTGTAGATCCATATTCCCCTTTAGATTGTGATCCTCTAGAAGATGGGCAAGATGTGTCTCTGGTCCTGGTACCCCGATGCCTACCCAGAAAGAAAGCTTGTTGAATGGATAAACATCACAGTAAAACCACAGAAGCAAAAAAAGATAACTGCAAACAGGGGAGAGACATTACTCACCAAAATGGTTAGAGTAGCAGTGTGACAAGGCAGGGTGGACTTTAAATCCTAGCTCTAACACTTACCAACTCGGTAAGTAGTAGCTCCTGGGAATTTGCTCCTCTCTGAGCCTTAAAATTTTATGTGGGAAAAAAAAAAGAGATCAATAGACCTCTGAGGTTTGTTCTGAGGAATGGAAATGAGGTATTACATAGAGAGTGCCCAGCACATAATCAGAGCTCAATATGTCACTAGTGTTATTAATAATGAATAAGAAAATTCAGGCAAAAGGGTAGGAAGAGATAGTGTTAGAAGGTGGGTTTAGAGTTCTCCTGTGGCTCAGATGGTTAAGGATCCAGCACCGTCACTGCAGCGGCTTGTGTTGCTGCCGTGGTGTGGGTTCCATCCCTGGCTCAGAAACCCACATGTGATGGGTGCAGCCAAAAAAGAATGGGTCGGTGGGTTCAACTTCATTCACTAAATGTGCTTTTATTGAGCTCCAGCCAAAATAGTAAAGCCAAATGAATGAACTTCACTTTATAGAGAAAGACACGAATATTAAATCTCCCACCATGTCCGTTACGGCACCATTTAACATGCAGCAGGTCTCTGGCTAAAAAAGAGGTAGAAAAACTAGCGGTGCCAGCAGAGGACACAAATGACTGGGTAGGGAATAGAGAAGAAGCCTGGTGACAAGACAGCTGATGAGGAGAGGAAGCAGATGCCTCCAGGGATGGGGTTTTAGATCACTGCCTGCCACCCAACAGAGGTTCCCAATAGGCAGGAGCTGCGGTGGGACTGAACTTCGAAGCTCAAGACGTATAGTTGGGAGTGATATTGTGGCCTCGGGCAGGGATGAGTTCTACATACCCATGTCCCACATGGCATGTAGAGTATATTCTGTGAAAACCACGGTAATCACTAGCCAAACCGAGCAGCTTGGAGACAGGCCAAGTTCAGTTCTTAGCATCAGAGCAAGAGGGAAAGTGTGTCCTAAAACTCACCTTGAAGAGGGAAGGGCGTACTGGTCTCTCCCACGGCCAGAGGACTGAGATGACATTCCAGCGGTGAGTCGCTTTGGCCACAGTTGCCTAGAGAGAAAAGAATTTAAAAAATTGGGCAGAAGCAATAGATCAAGCCAAATATTCGGTGTTCATTACAGAGTCTCTCAATAGAATAGTCTAGGGATGGGTATAGTTTTTTAATGACGTCTCCTGTTACTAGCCCTTTTCCTTGAGCAAACAGAGCTTTAGCGGAATTGTTGGAGGCCAGGTGGGGAAGGTCGATTGTGAATGTGTACCAGAGGTGTCACGTGACCCGGCGGTTAATGCCACGTGACCCAACGGTGTGTGTTTCCCTGCAGGGTGATGCCCATGGTCATCCAGTTTTCCATCCTGATCATGCTGCACTCGGCGCTGGTCCTCATCACCACGGCAGAGGATTATAAGTGTTTGCCCCTGGTCCTCCGGAAAACCTGCTGTTGGATTAACGAGACCTATTTGGCCAGGAACGTCATCATCTTTGCTTCCATCCTGATTAATTTCCTGGGCGCCATCCTAAATATCGTAAGCACTCCAAGCCCACCAACCCCTTGGTATCTAGTATGTAGCCAGGAACCAAGAGTTTATGGAACCTGCAGCTTCTTGCATTGCCTTCCTGGGTACCAGTTACCTTCCTGTGCCTCGTCCAGTCCCAAGCTCAGGGATAGAGAAGGAACATGTGGCTGTACTGTCAGAACCGTGCATTTTACTGGTGAAAAATTGTCTTTTTTTCCAGCAAGGAAGGCTATTTGCTCTAAAGGAGCTCCAAATGCCCTTAAGTTTCTGTACTGTCAGTGGTCAATTAGATTCACGAACAGGAATTACCATTTCTTAAGAATCCACCTGTTATGTGCCATGCACTGAAGCAAGAGTTGCATGTGTTTTCTGTATTTAATCCTCACATAAACCCCGTGAGGTAAGTCTCATTATCCCCACTTTATGGCTGAGGAAACTGAGGCTCAGAGACATGAAATAACTTGCTAATAAGGTCTGTCTGACTCCATGACTCATGCTCATTCTCGTATACCAAATCGTATCTCTGGGAGTGGGGGCCGGGGTGAATGGAAATAAATAGCTGTATTTACTGAGCACCTACTATGTGCCACAGGTAGGTATTATTGTTCCCATGAAACAGATGAGGAAACTGCATTTCAGGAAGGTCGAGCATCTTGCCTATTACATTCTAAGAGTTTATATTGGATGGGACACATCGGACTCAGATAAATCTCCAACTGCCATATTGATCATTGCTTTTCATTTGGTGATCCATGCTTCAATGATTTTATCTTCTCTCTAGAATCATAACATGGTAGCTGCAGGCATTTTCTGTGTCTATCTGAATAGTCTGTGTTGTCCATGATTTGGGGATCTAGGTTTTAGGAGAGGTTTACCTGATTCCAGGTTCTAAACATGGAAGGAGGCTAGTTGAGTCATCATCTTGCGGCTGAAACCGTCATTGTGCCCTTTGGACCTAAGGGAGGGTCTCCAAGAGTCCAAGGGCTCAAACTCTGGATGCCCACCAGCATCAGCCTGTAAGTTGGAGGCTTATGCTGCCTGAAATCCATTGTCCAAATTACCCGCTAATTACCTAGCATCTATACTACTCAAGCTCTTTGGTCATCCCTGTCGTAAAGGTGTCTATGGATCAAGAAAAGGGAAACCATCATTTAGTTAGATTTGCCCTCTAATGAATATTTGATAGATTATGCCCATCAAACATGGTGGTCCTTCGCATCACAGATCACGGACTGTGAAGTTGTAGCCAGGATCTCACGTCTGGATGAGTCAGATGTTTGCAGGGTGCAGGATTTGGAAATAAACCCAATGACTCTCTAGGTCAGGGTTAGCTCTGGGGCCCAACCACACCACAATGGTGTGGGAGGAAGTTCAGAGGCTTTGGAGTCAGATAGACCTGCATTCCAATCTCAGCTCCACCACTTGTCAGCTCAGAGACCCTGGACAAGTTACTTTACTTCTCAGAGTTTCGTATTTTTCAGTTGTAAAATGGGGATAAAAGTAGTAGCTGCATCACCAGGTGGTTGTGAGCCCTTTGTGTACAACGTGTGTGGCATGGCGTAGGCATTCAGCCAACGGTAGCTGTTCTTTTCTGAGTGCCACCAAGTCTGCTGAAGTCCTTTCTGGCCTAGGAAATGCCCACTTACCTCTCCCCACCCACCCACCCATGCTAAGAGTCTTTCTGGAAAGCATGCCCCCTCAGATCCCTCGAATCCACCGAGCTGTTGATGGGGAGACAGGCTGTGAGTGTCCCCCCAGACCTCGTCTCCTGCCACCTGGCTCTCTCTGCCAAGCCCCACAAGCACACTCCAGCGACCCTACGTGACGGGGCCAACACCTGGCCCCATCTTACCCTGGTTCCGTGACTGGCTTTGCAAGTGTTTTTTTCCAAGCCAGTACTTTCTTTAAAATGAAAGGGAAGAGAGTTTCTGTTGTGGCTCAGTGGGTTAAGAAGCTGACTAGTATGCATGAGGATGCGGGTTTGATCCGTGGCCCCACTCAGGGGGGTTAAGGATCCAGTGTTGCAGTGAGCTGTGGCGTAGGTCGCAGACACGGCTCGAATCCTATGTGGCTGTGGCTGCGGCATGGGCCAGCAGCTGCAGCTTCGATTCAACCCCTAGCCTGGGAACCTCCATATGCTGCAGGTGCAGCCGTAAAACGACAAAAGAAAAAAGAAAAAATGAAAAGGAAGATCCCAGCTGGAACTTCCTTCGGAAATGAAGTCCTCTAGGGCCTGGTCCACCCCGGTGTTCGCCACAGCCCAGCAGTGATAGCACAAGACTCCGTCTCCAGCTCACACTGACTTTGTTGTTCCTGTGTTGTTGTTTTTTTTTGTTTGTTTGTTTCTTGTTGTTCTTTTTTTTTTTTTCTCAATCCGCAGCTGTGGTGTGATTTTGACAAGTCGATACCCTTGAAGAACCTGACTTTCAATTCCTCAGCTGTGTTTACAGATATCTGCTCCTACCCAGAGGTATTTATTCCTGAGCTCCCTTTGGTGAGACTGGGGCCTAGGTATCTTCACCAGCTCCCAATCAGCGGGACTGGCTGAAGGGCCCTAGACACGCTAGCACGCCCGAGGCCTGCTCTCCCTCCTCTGCCGCCTCCTCCCGCCTTTCTTCGTCTTCCCCTTTCCTGCCCTCCCTCCCTCCTTGCTTCTTCTGCTCTTCCTCTGCCTCTCGTTCCATGGCTCTCTCCCTGATGCGTCCTCCTCCTCTTCTTTCTTCTTCACTTTTCCTTCTATCACTTTCCTCTTCCCCTTTGCTTTCTCTTCCCTTCTCATTTCCCCTAACTCATCTTAAAACCCTATAGCAGAATGGGCCATGTCTCCAGTATAGGGCAGAGCATTGAGTTGTTGCTCAGAGTCTGCTTCATTGGAAAAGGAAGGAGGGAAGGAAGAAAGGAAGGGGAAAGAGAAGGAAAGAAGGAAGTAGTAAGTCACGACATAGAAAACAACAAAGCATAAATCAAAGTGGTAAAGAAAGTACCCAGAGTCCCACAGACTCACAAAGTATCCTAACAGGACACCCACCATCATATTATAAGTCTGACCCTCTCTTGGCCTTACAGCCGCTGGTCCAGACCTGGGCTTTGAGGCCAGCCTAAGGGATCAGGCAAAGGACAGCCTTTGGCTCTGGTAGGCCATGACCTTTATATGTTGAGATGTAAGTTCTGAGTCAAAGGGAAGGCAGCTGATCCCAGGCCAACCCTATCCCCTGAGGACCCCGGGGAGATTTTCGTTCTCTGAGCCCTCCTCTAACATATGCTGGAAAAAAGGCACTGTGTTATCTCAACCTAGGTTCCAGGATTGGTCTGAGAGGTGTTCTGAAAAGGAGAGAAAGCCTCAGCCCTGACTGGGTATAGATCATCTGCTTGGTATGCAGAACATGAACACATCTTCAGGGAACACACAGGAGAGGCTGTTCCCACCTCTGTGTTATAGATGATGAAACTAAGCCTCAGAAAGTCATTTGCTCAGTGCCACTCCTGCCCAACTTCCATTCTTTCTCACTTCTTTCCATCCTTCCTTCTTCCTGTGCTCCCCTTTTCCAATCAGTCATCAAGATTTGGTCCTGCAGTTCAAACCCAATCTGGCTTATTCTTGAGCTCAAGCTTCTGAATCCACGTTCCATCCCTAGGGAGGAATGAGGCTCTTCTTGAGGACGTCCTGGATGGAATGGGACCAGCTCTAGTTTGGGGGCTGCAAGGGGCAGACCACATGCTCTTGGACTTCCTGTCCTCAAGATAGGAGCGAGCTCTGATTGTGTGGACTCTGTGGGACACTAGCTCCCTGAGAACATCTTTGGTTTGGAGGGCATGAAGAATGTCCCGAGAGGCAGTAAGGTGGCCAAGATTCAGATATTCTAGAGTTAGGCACAAGCTAGATTTCATTCCCAACCGAGCCCCTGCCTTTGCTAGCAATAGACTCTTGAATCAGTTCATGCTCTCGCTAAACCTCAGCTTCCTCATCTGTAACATGGGAAAAATAATACCTTCCTCATATGGCGATGGTGGAGTTAAGGAATGTTGCATTCTCAAGGTGCCTACCTAGATGAGCTGGCAAAAGTTGTGTTTCTAACATGTGGTCTGACATAAAGCTGGTGTTCATGAAGTATTATTCTGGGCTTCTGAATCAACACTGTGTAGAAGAACGTTGTAAGCCAACTATAATAGAATAAATAAAAATCTTAAAAAAAAAAAAAAACATATCAATACCCTTGGTCCCAAGCTTGAACTCCCAAACTCAGGACCTCAGCATTCATGAATTTCCCAGGCCTAAGAAAGTGGTGGATATGCTTCTGGATCATATAGTTTCATCCTTGCACTCCCATTTCCTTACCTGCAAAATGAGGATGAAAGAAATATCTTTCTTATGAGTGGTTGTGACGATTAAGTGAATTCATCCATGTATAGTTGGAGCCAGACCTGCCACAAAGTATCTTCTGGTTAAACGTCAGCCATGATTCCTTTGCTAAGTAACAAGGTTTTGAGTACTAAACCATGGGTATGTATTTATCTATCAGTTACATCTCTATACCACTGTGCTAACATATCATGCACATTATGAAACATACTCATAAAATAGAAATGTTGAAAAGCAAAATGAAATAAATGAATCAGAATTTTAATATTTTCATCCCACGGACAAAAGATCACTTTGCCCAGGAGTCAGCAAATCATGGCCACAAGCCAAATTCCGCCTGCCACCTGTTTTGTAAATAAAGTTTTATTGGGGCACAGACATATCCATTTGTCAGCAATGTCTATGGCCGCTTTTATAATAATACAGTGGTAGAGGTGAGTAGCTGCAGCAGAGGTGGTGTGGCCCATTAAACCAAAACTATTTGCTGTCTGGCCCTTGAGAGACAAAGTTTGCCAACTCTTAACATCCTCTCGGGTTCAGGAGTCCCATTGGCCTAAAATGCGGGCATCAGGACTCTTTCCATCAGCAGCTACTTCAGCAACCTGGTTTGACCCACCATGTGCTATCCTGATCTCTCTGGTTGTCCTTCTCTACCTGAGGATTTGTCTACCAAACTAGAACCAATCAGACATTCAAACCTTCTAAAAGGCTTAATCTGCACAACCACCTCCCATCCCTCACAAGTGTGTGGCCCCATGCAAATCATTTCCTCTCTCTGAGCCTCGGCTTCCTCATCTGTATACCTGACGTCTCTACCTCACCCGTGAGACATGATTCTCAGTCCCGAAATAGGTTGTTAAGCGGCTGATGGGACAGAAACATAAGAGGCTATTGTGATATATGGTACAACATCTAGTTTATTTCTAAACTGGAGCTTGCCAATTGCTACAAAAAAAAAAAAAAAAAAAAGGAGTGAAGATATAGGAAATGACAGTGAAGAAAGCCGTATTCCAACTATGATTTGACAAGTAGTCCAGGGGAGCAAAGAGACCTGTGTCAGGTGCAAGACCATCACAGGCACAAACCCATTGTCATCATCTCAAACACCAGCAGGTGGTTCTTGGGGGGCTCAATGGGAGGACAGTCACTTCACAATCGAGCCCCTTTCTAATAGGCTCTGGCACATTTGGATGAGGAGTCAACTATACTTGCAAGAGCAGTCAGAGTATGCTATGGTTTCAAGGATCCCTGAGCGCCAGTTTCCCTCAAGGTATAATCCCCTGTGTCTTTGGACTCTGGCACTTTCTCTCATTTCTCCCCGATGTGTGCAGGTCCTACCCAGCCTTCGAGCCTCTCTTTTTCTAAATGTGCTCTTTGGTGGACCCAGTCCCTTCAGATGACTTCCTGCCATCTCACATGCCCTTAAAGCATCATCTTAGTACTCACACTCCATCTTTAATAAAAAAAGAAATAATTTATTTATCCAGCTAGGACCTTCTTCCAACCCTTCCAATTTACAAATTGCTTTAAGGAGAAAAGACAGTATTGTATAATCAGTCAACATTACCCAAAGGGCCCAGCACAGGACAGAGCCCACAACCTGGTGAATTATTTTTCTTAACAACAACAGCAAAAAGATAAAGGAGTTCCCCTGCTGTGGCACAGCATGTTAAGGATCTGGCATTGTCCGTGCGGTGATGTGGGTTTGATCCCCAGCCCAGGCCAGGGGGTCAAGGATCTGATGTTGCCACAGCTGTGGCGTAAGTCACAGCTGCAACTTAGATTCAGTCCTTGGCCTGGGAACTTCCGTATGCTACAGGTGCCACAGCTGAAAAGGAAGGAAAAAAATGTATTTCCAATGGAGTAGCAGAGACAAGATTTGCCCCTTCCACATGAAACCACTAAAAACAAACAAACAAAACAGATGAAACAGTAGTTTTCAAGACACTGGCTAACAGGGGTTGAAAGATAAGAAGCAGGCTAAGTGAGCCCCGTGATTGCCTGAGCTTTGTCTTATTTTCAGAGAGTTTTCAGACTGTGGTTGAGGTGGAGAGAACCCAGGTGGAACCCTGTGCACTTTTTGATTTGAGCAGACAGAGCTGAGAATCTGGGGGGACCAAGGTGGCTGGAGTTTGCAGGACTCACTACCAGAGAGAAGAGTTGCAGAGAGAGAAAAACTCGGAGATCTACAAGAGTCCGATCAGTGCATGCATGTGGGGAAACTCAACAATGCTTGGGAAAGAACTGTCTGGAAGGACCAGGGCCTGGCAGTCACACAGGGCTGGGAATCGTGTCTTTTCCCACCAGCCAGACCGAAGACAAGCATCACTCGTGAGACATCAGGTAGAGCAAATGGAAGCGTCTTGCTTCACTAGTGTGTGAGGATTAGCCCTAGATTAGATGCTCCTCTAGGTCGTCCTTTAAAAATCTCCACGTAAGACCAAAAGTCTAAGCAGACTTTTCCTCTTTTTTAAAGATCAAAATGTCTATTTCTTGTGTTACAAACATGAAAATAAATACAATAAGATAATGAAATAAACACATAGGGCCATCGATCTTTTAGTTGGGATAAATTTCTCGAAAGAAATAAATCTTAGTTTTCTCTTTAGGGTGAGCATCTTGTTCCTTAAAAAAACTGCTTGTTTTGAAAAATGAGAAATATTTTATATTAGAAAATATGATGAAGTTATATTGATCTTAGAAAAGAATGTTCGTAGCAGCCTTCTTGTAATACAACCCAAATGTCTCTAAATAGATGAAAGGATAAATAAACTGCGGAGTATCCATCCAGTGGGTACTACTCATCAGCAGAAAGAAATGAGCTACTGATACATGTGCAATAACATGGATAAATCCTAAGATCATTATGCTGAGGAAGATAAGCAAACCAAACAAAAAGTATGCATTCGTATGGTCCCATTGATCTAAAATTCCAGACAATGCAAATTGATACTAATAACAGAAGCACATCAGTGGTTGCCTGGGGAGGAGGGGTGAGGATGTAGGAGGGAGGAATTATAAAGGGATACAATGAAACTCATTTTCTTGATGGTTTCATGGATGTGTGCAACTACTAAAGCTTATCAAATTTGATGTGTTAGATGCAGCTCATTGAAGGTCAATCATAACTCGGTAAAGCTATTTTAAAAATTAAGTACAAAAGAGGAATCAGGAAGCCCAACAGAGGAAGAGAAGGGGAAGCAGAATTAGAGAGTCTGTTGGAACCTGTAGTCAGAAAATTCTGGTTTAAATGCCAGCTCTGATGCTTATACTGTCGTTTGGAGCAACTTATTTACCCTCTTTGAGCCTCATTTGCACACTAGGGACAATTACCATGCCTACCCCACGGGGTTATCATGAGACTTAGATGGAGAGAATGCATGTGTACACTTACTGAGCTTCTGGAACATGATAAATGCTCATTAAATATCTGTCATGATGATGAAGATGAGAGAAGAAAGCTAAGGGAAATTAAAAGGGGAAGACAAAAGGAGGGTAAAAGCCAGAGGAGCAAAAATAAATTTTAAAAGAAAGAGGAATAGAAACAATTAGAAGAGAGGAGAGACTCCGTGATAATAAAACATACAAGCAGATTTTTTTTAAGTCCAAAAATGACTGTTAAAATCTGTGCGCCCCTGAACTCTTGCCTTCACTTCTCTGGTTAACTCCTCAGGCAGCAGTCGGAACCCTGAGTGATTTTGTTGGAAAATGCATATGCACTGAGGTCTAAAAACCCCAGCTGGTATTCAGGATAAAATGAAATTTTCCCCAAACTTCCACAGTGGCAGGCCCACCAAATAATTCAAACAAAGAATAAGCATCAAATAGCTCCATTGTAATTTCAGAACTTTTTCTACTTGAACAGAGGGATATTATATAAGCTCATTTTGCTTCTATACTGAGCAAATTTTATATTATGGCTAAATACGTAGAGGCGATCCTTCCGTTTTTTTTTTCCCAAATGATAATTAATTTTTGAAATTGTCTTTCCCCACAAAGAACCAAAAGCCGTAATAACACGATGTGATCTAAAAACCAAAGACTTGGAGGCACGAGTTGTGCCTGGGAAACAGAATAGGCTTGAATGACAGAAGCCATGTGGTGACATAGAATGAATAAGCACTCTTCTTCCTCCATTTACTAGCTGTGTGGCCTGGGGCAAGTCACGTAACCTCTCTGAGCCTTGGTTTCCTTATCTATATAATGGAATTATTAGGAATACCTATCTTATAAGATTGTTGGGGTGACAAATAGAGGCAATGTACATAAAGCACTCATTCAATGTTAGTTTCTCTCTTCTCTCCCTTTCTTTCTTGAAGACTTTGGTAACAAAGGGTAAATAGCGCCTGTCCAAGTAGAGATTTGAATTTAAGGAAGAAGACAGGGATATAACAAAAATGAAAAAAAAAAAAAAAAAACAAAGCAGCCCAAGGCTTCATTCTCTAGACATGAGATTATATATATAATCGCATGTATAGCATCTGACTGAAAATTTGAATAGGCCACAATTTCATAGTAATATAGATCTCCTGGGCTTATCAGGTATTTACACAGTGGCGACCACCTGAGTCGGATTGTTCTCGGGGAGCCAGATCCTTCCAGAGCCTCACGTGTTGCCCAGGCCAAGGGAGTGACCTTAGAGGGCATACACTTAGTCCAAAGATGCTGCCATGCTCCTCTTCTCTAATTGTTTTTAGTTGACAGAAGCGACTTCCTACGTACGCTCAGCACTATCGAATCGCTCTCCTCTGGGAACACGTTTAATTTCTGAAAGTCACCAGGATGCATAGTCTGGCTGGGCATCACTCTTTAGGGGTCCAATACGGAGAGACTTCCTTTTGGGTGTTTTTCAAAAATGGACTCGGAAGATAATTTACAGAGATCTGAGCTCAGTCATCACAGAAGCACAGTTAAGATAAGCACAGAGTCCCCCAAGGTGACTACACTGAATTGACCAATAAGCATCTTCAAGAGAAGCATCACCCTTATATGTAACAAAATATATCTAGTGCCTTTCATGAGAACGAGCTATTTGCCTGCTTGTTAATTAAGTTTTGCTTCATAGTTATCCTGGGAGGGTCATCATTTGAGGACATTATTAGCATAGATACACCTTCCTGTGACTGATTACGAGGTTAAAATAGTAACTGGGCTGCAGTCTTTTCTAGGAAAAATCGGAAAATTCTACCCTCCGCCCAAGTCAGACATGAACATCATATATGCTTGTGGAATTTAAATGCAGGTTTGACAGCTCTAAGTCGTAACTGTAATGAGCTAGACCACATTCATCATTCTTCCTCTAACACTGGGGGGCCGGGGGGAGGTGAGCCATGGAAACCAGGATCTAGAATAAGCCAAAGCACAGTAAGATTGTTCCGTAGCATCCCACACATGCGAGATGCCCCTTTGCCCCTCCCTAATACAAGCCGGTATACAGCTGGGAGAATCAAATCAATTATGTCCACTCAGTGACCCCAGCTTCATGACAGCCTCATTCCTGGACCGAGTGGGGAGCCAGGGGTCAGGGAGAAGCAGAGCAGCCTCTGTTTGCTAGCCCGTGCTCCCTTCACTGTGCCCATTGTACCAACACTTACAGTTGTGTGAATCGGGAGGTTGGGATCCTTTCTTGGAATGACCGTGACTCCTAAAAATCACTTGCTCTCTCTCCTTCTTGTTCTGTGAGTTCACGATGCCTTGGGATTTGGGCAGCAACCAAAGAGGCACAGACGCTCCAGTGTACACAACTTGTGTGGACGGATGCTCAGGCCCCATGTCGAGTGATCATTTTGTAAGATTCTTCTTCGTCCTCCTCTTCTAAGAGGAAAATGTGCACGGATCGCCAAGGCAGTTTATGGTGCATCATGACACTGTCCTGACAGTAACACCGTGCCTTCCAGCCTGACACAATCCTTGGTGCCCAGCGGGTCCTCACTCCCCAGCTACAGAATCACCAATGCATGGTTTAGTTTGTAAAATGCTTATTTCCAGAGTTCCTGTTGTGCTCAGCGGGTTACAAACCCAACTAGTGTCCCCAAGGACGAGAGTTTGGTCCCTGGCCCTGCTCAGTGGGTTAGGATCCATTGTTTTCATGAGCTGCAGTGTGGGTCACAGATGTGGCACAGATCCCATGTTGCTGTAGGCTGGCAGCTGCAGTTCCGATTCGACCCCTAGCCTGGGAACTTCACATGCCTCGGGTGTGGCCCTAAAAAAAAGACAAAAACAATTTTTTTTTTTAAATCTAGGAAGAAGCAGAGCACCCCATTACTATATGGGATACAAAATTCTTGGGAATACAGGGACTCATTTGATATTGCATGTTACTCTCAGATGAGAGGCCAGTACAGAAAACAACCATTTATTAAATGCTCTATCATATCTGTGTGCATTGTTGTAATGAGAGTATACATAAAATTTTATGTCCTGCCTTCCAGTTTTAAATTATTTTGAAAACATTTTCTCTGTTGCCATTTAAATGTTCCTCTCAGAACCTCTGTCTATGGAGATTTTTATTTTTTGAACCGTGATGTTTTTTCACTACTATCTCCTACTTCCCCTCCTCCTGCCCCCAACAGTCTCCAATCAACGTTCTTACTTGTCTTCTTCCACAGCCCTTCACCTATGCTAGCCTCTAACATTTAGCCTCTCATCTGGCTTTATTTTTTATATTCTTCATGGGTGGTGTCGTGCACACCTGGGAGTTCACCTGGACAACGTGTGTCTCGAGACCCCAAATGTCTTCCAAACCTCAGCCTCAGATGTTGGTACATGCCCACCCCACGAGATGGCCTTCCTTGGTCATCCCTTTGGTACCTGAGGCTTGAGAGGCCTAAAACGCATTCCCTTTCCTCCATCCTTTTTCTGCAGTTTTTCCCTAAGTTCATCCAAGCTGGAAATCTTAGTACCGTTTCTGACGCTTCTCTTCTTCTCACCCCCGCCTCACCTCTTACCTCTTAGGTCGGTCTAACTCGAGACGTCTAAGTCTACTGAGTGGATCTCCTGCCTTGTCTTTAAGTCTTCAGTTTTTCTCCTGCCATTACAGTCTGCCTTGCACTCTTCCCCACCACAGCTTATGTCTCAAGCACTAATCTAATGAATCTATTACACACATGAAACCCATTCACGCTCCTTGTGAGATGTAGGAAAAAAGTGCACACTTATCCATGAGACACACGAGCATTTCTGCAGTGTGGTTTTGCCTCCTCTTTCTGTGCTGCCACAGCTCTGAGCCCCTACATCCAGGATCCATCCAAGGGACACTCTGGGCCTTCTAACTTCCTGGAGTAACTGAAAAGAACACAGAAACGATTTGTTGTTTAACAGAAACTTGGTAATTGCATCGAATCCAGCATCCTCCCAAGTTATAGGAAGCACGCGATTTCTGGGTCCAGATCCAGCCAGAAGAGCGAGGCTTCTACAAAGCGGTTGCAAAGTCATAGCCCTTCTGTTCTTCTCCCATTTCCTAGTCCCTCCCCTACTAGTCACTTAAGATGCAAAAGAAACAGAGGAAACTTCCTAATGTTATTTTCCAGGGGCCTCATTCCTTTCCTGTCTCGTGGTTCACAGCATCACCAGAAGGTTCAACTTTATACTTTAAAATAGAAAGTTACCTAAACCACGTCGGGCAGTGAGAGGGGTAATTCCTTCAACGGAATGGAGGATGGTGGCAGAAATGGCAAAAGCACACTTACACAATCGGTTGAGGCAACAAAAAGAGAAAGATCCAGGAGTTCCTCCTGTGGCTGGGCAGGTTAAGAACCTGGCACGGTGTCCGTGAGGATGCAGGTTCAATCCTTGGCCCTATTCCGTGGGTGAAGCATCCGGCGTTGCCACAAGCTGCAGTGTAAGTTGCAGATGCTTCTCGGATCCAGCGTTGCTGTGGCCATGGTGTAGTCCAGCAGCTGCAGCTTCGACTGGACCCTGGCCCAGGAACTTCCATACACCGTGTGTGCGGCCTGTAAAAAAAAAAATCAAATCAAATCCATTCATCCATGGTGGGAAAGCATGACTATTTAGTGCTTGCACTTTCAGACATCTTGGTAGAGAAAGGAGAACAGATATGGAGCTTAACTGGTTCCCCTTGTGATCAACTGTACTGTTCTAATATACAGGGAATTCACGCTCCTAGAGACTTGTTCCTTTATACCTTTTACTTCCCGCCATTCTTTCATCCCAGAATGTTCTTCACATTCCATCTTCTGTCGTGTAAAATCCAATCTGTCCTTGAGATCGAGTTCAAACTCCTGTCTCTGATAAAGCCTTCTCCAAATCTGCTTCCTCCCCACAGAAGGCACTCCTTCTGCCCCTGTATTCATACCACACGGGGCCGCATCGCTGAAAGATCACTTCCCACCATGTGTTGGCATTTCCATGTCTGCTTCACCTTCCGGGCATGGCGTCCTCTAGGCCTGGGCCATCTCTTCAAATTCCCGTCTCTTCGAATTCCCATGCCTTGATTTCAACAGGCACGCACACAAAAAATGCTTATTACACTTTTAAAACTTAACTGTTGTGCCCTCATAAGTTTTTGCCCAAGGACACAATCATTTTGATGGCTTTTGACCTAGTAAGGGATACATAATTGGCACCAACAGAGCCGTGCACGGCCGTTTGTTGTGATGCAGGTAACGAGAAAACAGGACCACCCAGATCTGATCCTCTTTCCTCCCTTTGTTTTTTGTTTTTTGTTTTTTTTTTGTCTTTTTGCTATTTCTTGGGCCGCTCCCGCGGCATATGGAGGTTCCCAGGCTAAGGGTCGAATCGGAGCTATAGCCACTGGCCTACGCCAGAGCCACAGCAACGCGGGATCCGAGCCATGTCTGCAACCTACACCACAGCTCATGGCAACGCCGGATCATTAACCCACTGAGCAAGCGCAGGGACCGAACCGGCAACCTCATGGTTCCTAGTCGGATTCGTTAACCACTGCGCCACGACGGGAACTCCCTCCCTTTGTTAAAATGGAAGATCTTGGAAGATTCTCTGGATGGAAAAGATAAACTCTAAGGAATAAACTTATTATTACCTGCTGACTTCACTCACAGCCTCCTGCCCAGAGGCATCAAGATGAGTTCACCTAAAAATCTTACCAATAGAAGGTGTTAAAAGAGAGTGGAAGGAGTTCCCGTTGTGGTGCAGTGTTTAACGAATCTGACTGGGAACCATGAGGTTGCGGGTTCGATCCCTGGCCTCGCTCAGTGGGTTAAGGATCTGGCATTGCCATGAGCTGTGGTGTAGGTCGCAGACGCAGCTCAGATCTGGCGTTGCTGTGGCTCTGGCATCGGCTGGTAGCTGTAGCTCGGATTTGACCCCTAGCCTGGAAACCCCATATGCTGCGGGTGTGGCCCTAGAAAAGGCAAAAAGACGAAAAAAAAAAAGAGAGAGAGAGAGAGAGGAAGAAAGCTTATCATCCCACTGGGGACAAGGGCATAATTGGATTTATTAGGAAAGGAAGAAACAAAAGTTAAGGATGTCCGCAGATACTGGGCCCCTTTAGGGCAGGGCAGTGCCTTATTCATTCCTGAGGCTACTGTAAAGGCACTGGTCCTCTGCCCTCGGGTAGAAATAACTCAGGGCACCATCCACATTTGTTAATATCACGTGTGATGGAAGTAGCCGTGAATGAGTCCGTTTGACTTCAGACATCAGCAATCACACCTTTGGTAGCTGCTCAGGGATTTTCTGAAATTCTTACCCGTCTCCTCTGCCCATACAGAGGCTGTCTCTTCATGTAAAAAGAGAGAAAAGACAACCAGTTGTTGGAAAGAGCCGTGCAGGGCAAGGCCGGGATGGGTTTTAGAAATCCTGGAGCCCAGGATGTGCACTAGAGTTTCATGTGCAGGGACAGGCTGTTCCCAGGTACCCTACGTGCCACTTTCTAATTAGGAGAACTTGACCAATTTCCTTAAGCTCCATACGCCTCAGTTTCTTCCCCTGTAAAATGGAAATTATGATTCCCATCCTGACAGTTACTTTGAAAATTACTAGATCAGATAATGTGTATAAAAATCAAAGCGCTGCCACCAAGTGGGCCTCTGGTTATTCTTTTGCTTCCTATGGGATAGAATGCAAACCTACCATCCAGAATGATACAGTGGGATACTTCTGTAAGGGACGTGGGCTGAGGAGCTTCCTACGAAGGGCTGACATCTAGTTGGGCGGACCGAAACGTGGTGGCCACTCCAGTGGTACAGCCCTTGAGTGGTTCCACACCGATCCATTGAGCAGCTGCTTCTTATACAGGATGGCACCTATCATGCAGGGCCATGAAGGATGCTATGGAGAAAGGAGGCCAAATCCAGAAGCACCTGGAGATGGGCACGAAGGCTTCTGAGAGGAGAGGACACCTGAGCTAATGCGTGACAGAGGAGTAAGGCTTAGTCACATGGATATGATTTGAGAAACAGGACACTGGAGAGGCAAAGCACTGAGACATGAGCCAGTAGGGAAACAGCTGTGAGAGACAGCTGGTGCATAGTGAGGCTAGAACATTTGTTTGAAGAGTGAAAGAAAATCTGGAGTTGCCATAGTGGCTCAGCAGTAATGAACTCGACTGGTATCCATGAGGATGCAGGTTCAATCCCTGGCCTCCCTCAGGGGGCTAAGGATCTGGCATTGCCATGAGCTGTGGTGTAGTCACAGACACAGCTCAGATCCGACTTAGGATGACCTGACTATGGAATGTGGGAGAAAGAAAGACAACAGAGATGAGACCAAGTTTTCTGGCTTGAGAAATGGTGCAAATGGTTTCCCCAAGAATAGGGAGCAGAAGCCTGGGGTGGTGGCAAGAAATGATGAGTGGATGGCCTGAGACCTCCAAATGGAGATGCACCACAATCATCTGTATGAGGAAACCTACTGGCACCATGATTAGGAGAATGACTCTCCCCCATTCCCGGAGTCTGACCACGTACCTTCTCTGTTTCCAGTACTTCGTCTTCACGGGGGTGTTGGCCATGGTGACCTGTGCAGTTTTCCTCCGACTGAACTCCGTCCTGAAGCTGGCTGTGCTGCTGATCATGATTGCTATCTATGCCTTGCTGACCGAGACCATCTATGCAGGGCTCTTTCTGCGCTATGACAACCTGAACCACAGTGGAGAGTAAGTGGCCCCCTCTGCGTGTTCAAAGAGTGCTCGACCTTCAGTGGGAGGTGGGACCACCAGGGAAATGATGGATGTAGAATTACTGAATCTGGGCAATTGATTGCATATTGACATATTTCTCATCCTATGCACTCTCAGGCTTACAAGTCTAGGCAAAATCCCTAGTTTTCAAGTTTTACCCTGTGTATTCATTACAGACCAATTCATGAATTAAACCTTGGACTAAATCATAGCGCAGGTCTCCCCAAATCTAATAAGATTCCTTCAACTTTCATAGCACCAAGATTTGTAGGGTCTGATTGTAATTTTGCTGTAGCAAAATTAATAATGGTAGACACTGCACACTGAGCACTTCCTATACACCTTGCATTTTGCTATTTTTGAAATAGAACCCCCCCCCAAATAATATATTAGCCTAGATTCCTTAGAGAACAGAGCCTGAGGCAAGCATGAAGTGCTAATGCAAACCCAGAGCAGCAAGAGAGAAGGAAAAGGGACGTGAGGACGAACAAGATGGGAGGCAAATGCGAGCTAATGCCGTATTATGCTGACCACGTGAACTGTGAAGCTGGGCCTCGGAGATGCGGTCATTTGTCCAGCTGGAATATCTCTGGGTGGGCACTGAGGGAGGGAAGGCGTCCCAAGCAGAGGAGGGGGTAGGAATCCTTGGTTCCTTCCTGCTCCTTTCTCCCATCAGTCACTGTTCATGCTCTGGATGTACTTCCTGGTGACGTCACTTGGCCACTTCCGCAGCCCTGGAGGAAGCCAGACCCCACACCTGCATTATGGAGTTTCATGGGGCTGGACGTGATGGAAGGAAGCAGACTCTGAGCATGAGGCTGATTGGCCCCAGGGTGGGAAGTACGTAGGTCCCACTGAGGCCAGAATATGTGCCCAACAGTCTGAGAGAAAGATGAGGTCAAGATAGTTCCAGAAACCTCAGAACATGTGCCGGATACTAATCATGGGAACATCTATGAATACACTGGAGATGAACGATGCTAACCAGTAGTCAGGTTACTTCTGCCTTTTTAAAAGGATACAGTATTTCAGATATTGTTGAAATTCCCTTCCCCAATATCATCCTTTTCTCCTCCTCCCAAGAGTCAACTTCTAATGCACTTAATTTATATCCATCTCATCCATGTGTTTTATTTATATTTATTATGTCTGTATCATGTTATTGATAAAATTCTTGTGTTGTAATGCAATATAGTTTTTAGATCCATCCAGTTTCACATCTATAGATCTAATTTGTCTTAGCTGTTGAATATATGTATTATGCCATGTGAACATACCAAAATATATTTATCCTTTGACCTATTAAAAGGTTATCCATGCTTCAGTGACCATCATCGAAAATATCTCCTGGGGTTTATGTCTAAAAGCACGCTTGCTGGATTGTAAGGTATCTGCATTTCCACTTCTTAAAATATTGCCAAATAGTTCTCCCACAAGGTTGGAGCAATTTCTTCCTTACAAACAGTCGTCCTTGTAAGTCTTACTGAATTCATCAGTGTGAATTTTATCTCACTATTTTCATGAGTAGTTCATTGATCATAAGTAAGTTTGTGCATCTTTTTGTTGTTGTTGATTGACCATTTTCAGTAAACTTCCAGGTCATATCTTTGTCTGGTTTTTCTATGAGGCGGTTCGTCTTTTTTTAGTGGATATTTAAAGGTTCTTTATAAATCCTAGATACTAATTTGCATCTGTTATGCATATGCATCATCCACTTTATATTCATGACCCTCTTTAACCCTCACAGCAACAATCTGAGGAACACAGGCTCAGAGAGGTTCAGCCAGTAGGTAACAGTTGATTTGAACTCATCTTTCTGGCTCCAAAATCCATCTTTGTAAATACTGCATTCATCTTTCTCTCTATTTGATTTTTTTATTTTTTATTTTATTTTATTTTTTTGCTTTTTAGGGCCACCCTCACAGCATATGGATTTTCCTATGCTAGGGGTAGAATTGGAGCTGTAGCTGCTGGCCTACACCACAGCCACAGCGACATCAGATCTGAGCTACGTCCGAGACCTATGCCACAGCCTAAGGCAACACTAGATCCTTAACCCACTGAGCAAGGCCAGGGATCGAACCTGTGTCCTCATGGATGCTAGTCAGATTCATTTCCACTGAGCCATGATGGGAACTCCCTGCATACATCTTTCTTAAATCGAGATGAAGAATCTCTGACCACACGCCCAGAGTTCAAAGAAAATCAGAACAGTCTCAAATTAGGTAAAATAATTTGTGGTAACAGTTAGCCATGGTCAAGCAGAAAGCAGCACAAAAGGGGGCAAAGAGGATTTCCCATTGTGGTGGCAGCAGAAACGGATCAACTAGTATCCATGAGGACATGGGTTTGATCCCCGGTCTAGCTCAGTGGGTTAAGGATCCAGTGTTGCCATGAACTGTGGGGTGAGTCGCAGATGTGGCTCAGATCCCACATTGCTGTGGCTGTGGTGTAGGCCAGCAGCTGTAATTCCGATTCAACCACTTGCCTGGGAATATGCCATGGGTGTGGCCCTAAAAAGCAAAAAAAAAAAAAAAATTTAATTTTTTTAAAGAGGGTAAAGAGATATATGAACAAACTAGGCCACCTTTGAAAGAAAATAAGAATTAAACCATCTAAATTGATTCATTCAAAGGGAAACACAGCATTAATGGAGCAAGCCAGGGATTTAGCTTCAAATCCAGACTCTACTGCATTAGCAAGTCCCTTCCCATCTCTGGACCTCAATTTACTCATCGGTGAAGTGGGATAATTACATTCTAGTGTGTGGCTACACGCGGCTCTAAAGTGCCCAGAACACGGTAGGTGATCTGCGTCTGTTCATTCCTATCCTCTCCTTCCTTTTTAGGAGAGAGGTTTAGTTCTGAATTGTTTTAAGTTCTTAAGCAAGAGCTTGTAGTTAGATGGTTCATTAGGATTGCGAAAATAAGCACAACCCCAGAGTCACTGCTGCTGACGTTCAAGTGCTTTTCTCAGCGTCTCCCTGACTCAAGGTCAATTATCGGTTAGTCTTGCATTGACTCACGCTCTGCTGTCGACAGAATTAAATTGGTAAGGAAGGGAAGAGCCTGCTCAGCATCATAAATCAATGGGCCAGTAGTCACTGTGCCCACTTGGCAGCCAGTCTGCCCCTGCTTTTGGGACTTAACCAGCCCTCTAGCAGCTCACCCTGGTTTCAGGCATTTCTGCGGGTTGTTCTTGGGATCGGGTACCTGGGAAAGTACAGAGAATCTGGCACGGGGCTGCCTGCCTGCAGCCATGTCGATATGATCGCAAGTGCTTCAAACTCCCAATCTGCTCGTGAGGTCCCCTCCCCAACACCCCCTGCCTCTATGGAGGACGCTGAGCCTCAAACAAGCAAGGTGCCCTTACTCCCAATATCTTAGCAGGGCTGGAGATCCATCCTCCTCAGCCTCCTTGTAGGAAGTCGACATCATGAGATTTGTGAAGACGAGTTTAGGGGTTAAACCACCTGTGTTCAAATCCCAGCTCCACCATCAACCAGCTGTGTGATCTTGAGCAAAGTAATTAAAAGTGACTTACCCTCTCGAAGCCCTGTTGTCCTCATCTGTGCAGTGGGGATGATGAGTTCCTGCGTGATGGGAATAGATGAGACACCAAATGCGATCATGGAAACAGCACAAGGCCCCGCAGAGACAAACACTTGATTCATATTAACGATTATTGTCAGAAATGACCCCTTCTAGTCCACAAATACTGCCATTCTACAAGTATCCTTACTCTCATCACTGGACCGCTGGACCCCACCTGATCTCCCAGCCTCTACTCTCAAGCTCCCTCCTCAAGCCATCTGGTCAATCCATTATCCTTCTTACAATCCTTAAGGGGCTCACCGTTGCCTCTAAGGAGCTAGAAATTCAATCTGTTTGTCAAGAACTTTGAAGCTCTCCTTGGAGTCCCACTGACTCCTCCAGCCTTGTCTCCTATACATCCACATATCACCTTTTATAGCCCAGATGCCAGCCAAGCAAAACCATGTGCTATTTACCAGATAGGCTTCTGCACACACGTCCTTTAGCCTGATGTATGTCCACCTTGTTCCAGTCCATCAGACTCAAGGACACCTGCCTCCGGAAGCCCTCTTTGATCATTCTTCATTTTCTAATCTGTGCACAGAAATTTTTTTTATCATTGCCCTTATCTCTGTCTGTTCTACTCATTAATTTCCATAGCTTCTTCTTTCATTAAAATAGGAGCTTTTGAGGGCAGGGGTCATTATTCATGGTCATATTTTTGGCACTTAGTAGAGCATCAGGTGTCCAATTAAATGTTTGTTGAATGAAATGTGAAATGAATGAGTGACCAATAGAAATACTAGCTCATTTGGAATCACATTGTACTATTAATTCACTGGAAAATAAGTGTCATCTCTCTACTTCCTTATGATTTTGGCTCATCATTACCCATAAACCATGTGGTCCGCATCCTGTAAGCACGAGCTGCTTTCAGAACTGAAGTGTCGTACCTTTGCTGTGGGCATTGTTAGGCCCTGCAGAATCGTGGATGGATAAGACACCGTAAAAAGCTTAGAGGCAAAGCAATTACAAATAAGTACATGTAGCAGGACACAGTTGCTGCTGAAATAAAGCATCATTGAGCTCTGGAGGGATAGCCAGCCTTCACCATTCACTAGACCTGTGAGTTGAAGTGTATCATTTAACATCTGAGTCTCAATCTCTTCTTTCCTAGAGTAGGGATATACGATTTTAAGTGTTGATATAACAAAGCAGGCAGTGTACGCAAAGTGTTATTAGAAGTATGGCATAAAGTCAGCTCTAAGCAAATGCAGCCATTAGGATTGCAACGGAACAAAAGATAAATTCAGACTGGCTGGTTTATTTTGGGTTTCACAGGGCAGGGGGGGAATGGGAACTAATAGCTACATTAAAATCTGGCATTAGACACGGAATGACTAATGCTCTGAACTTGGTGTCTGAAATGTGAATTCTCGTCCTGGCTGGGACCCAAATCAACTGTGTGACCTTGAGAAAGTGCCTTCTTCTCCTTGGGCCTCCATCTTCTACCTGTAAGATAAAAAGCTTGCAAGGACTATTACATCATGTACGGTACCCTGAATATAGATGAGGATGGATGCATTAAACTCACATTGCAAAGTGCTTCATTACATAGAATTATTTTCGTAACACGTACTAAGTGCAAAAGTAGGTTACCAAACAGTCTGAACCATAGAATCCTAAATTTGTAAGCACAGATATATTTTTGCATGAAGGACGAGGAAATGGCATTGAGTTGATTCCAAATATTAAAACTTGTCTTCTCTGGGTGACAGGCTTAAGGACAATTTTTATTTTTTTATTTGTGAATTTGTATCAGTTTCTAAATTCACTACAGTTAGCACGAATACTTCTATGATGGTTAACACTCAAATATTAATTTTTATGAGACATCAGATGAGATGATCTCTAAAGATTGTGGTAACCCTGAGAATCGTACTCTTCTACTCCTGTCTTCACTTAATTATGTCCTTTTCAATTAGCATAAGGAGAGGGTAGTATTATTAATACAAATAAATTAATTCAAAATGTCCTTGCTTTTGTTTCTGCCACCCAATATCTAATATTACAATAGCAATACAATTTTGTACATATTTCAGCCATTTGGCCCTCTTTGGAAGTCCTTTAAATAGTCACAGAAGCTACCCAAAAAAATCCCTTTTAAATTCAAATCACAGTTCTTTCTGAATGTTCTTTGGCCTGGCTGACTTAGTGTGCATATTCTGTAGTCTGTACTCAGCCCATATTTTTTCCATCTGAAATACATCCTAAAGACTCAAAGACCATTCATAATTTTCCTTCACTTTCCTTCCAAGTTTGATCTAGTCATCTCTCTATTTTTGGTCAACCACTGCTTTTGAAATGAGTCAAGAGGGATTTATGTTTTCTCTTGAAAGTGTGTTTTAAGTAACAAATTGCTGTGCTTAAAAAAGTCTTCTGTGTCACAAAGAAAATGATATCAGAAGTGCCATTCAGGGCAGGAGTTCAGGCTGTATTCACAAGGAGCTAAACTTAGGACATCTCCCATTCAAACTGCTAACCTCTACAATCTCTCTTCTGCATGGATGCTAGAATATTTTTTCCCCTACAACCAGGTCACATGATGGGTTGTAGGGGTAAAAGCCACGTGAAGGAGTGATTTCGTAAAATGCCATCACCAGGAGCAAGAGCATTTGCTGGGAGCTCTACAGGGTAAAGAGAGGGAGACAGGGCCAGGCACCATGGGCACGTTACCAAGATTTGGTCAATTCAGTCTCACAATTAGGGAGGTAAACACTGTGAGTCTTTCCCAAAGCAATGAACTAAGGCTCAGAGATGTTAAGAGCATGTCCAGGGTCAAACAACTGGTCGATAACAGAGCTGAGATTGCAACCTGGGTCTCTGTGGGTACAGAGCTCATGACTTTATTTTGTCCGGAGTCCCCAAACGTCAGGGGCCAGAGAATTAAGTGACAAGAAGGAAAGGGAAGTGCTGGAATGTGCCTAGTCCCCAAAATAAGCACTATAGTGACAGTGAATGAATGAAAGAATGATCAAATCCATCCTAAAATTCTGGGAAATAATACACAGCTCACAGTCAAACCCTCTGCCCTTGAGCACTGGTGATGGACAGCCCAACTAGATCTGAGCACTCTCCCCTGCTGAGTCTGACTATGGCCGTGAACTTGACATATTATGTTTTCTTATTCTCCCTACTCTAGAGGCTTGTAAACCAGCTAGCTAACCAAGATGTATGTCTCATACCTGTAGAACCCATCCCACCTTTTCCTCCCAAAGTCTTATCAACCTTTAATATTCAGCCCTTGAGTTTTCCCTAAATATCCGGCCTGGGTTACTTTCTCTTCCCAGATATCCCCATGGCAACGAGCATACATCCTTCCTATGGAGTGTATTGTGTTATGAAATCATCTGCCTCTTTCACTGTTTTGAAGGCAAAAGCAATGGGGGTTCTTCAGATCTGCATCTTAGCCTGTGCCGGGCACACAGTAGATGCTCAGTAATTATGTGCTTTGCTGGGGCTAGAGAAATAAGAAATACAATAATGAGTATCATCCATTATTAGCATCTTATCGCCAAGGAGAAGCAGGTGGAACTAGGAATTCACAAATCTGAGTCTCGTTTCAGCCCGCAGGGTTCCTCAGTCCCCTGGCTCCCCGTGTGCACAGTACCTCCCCAAGAGAAAGCACATTTCCATACCTAAGTCCCCATTCTACCTGGAGAGCTGGCTGGGCCTGGCCCTGTGTGAGCTGGGAGGGTCTTCTCATGTACAGTCAGGTGAGACGCTGGCCTCGACAGCGGGGTTCATGCCTCCGGTACCCTAAGTCCTGTGCTATTTCTGCTAGTCCCCACTGAGACCAGAAGTGGAGAGCTGGAGATTGCCTGGGTGCAGCCCTATTAATGCCCATTCTAGTCTCTCTGAGCACTGCACCTCCTCTGTGATGGCCCCACTGTGCCATCAAGCCACATCAAAGTTGAGTGACTTCTGCGTGAGTTCTGAGTATACGTATGCTTGTGGTTGGGAAGCTATAAAACAGTGGAGTCATGTGACCTGGTTGTAGGAGTAAAAAAAAAATGTACTCAATGCCATGTAATAACCTAGCAGCCACGCATAAAAGAGATTATAGAGGTTAACAGCAGGAGGTAACCGGAAGCCATGGGGCTGTGCTCGGGCGGTAGGTATAGGTAAACACAGAGAGAAGTGGGTGGGCTGGGGATATAGTTGGGTGGAAGAGGGGATGGGATTTGGATATTGGATGGTGAGGGCTGACTCGTAGTTTTTTTTTTTCGTTTTTTTTTGTTGTTGTTGTTTTTGTTTTTTGTTTTTTTTTTTTTTTTTTGTCTTTTTGTCTTTTGTCTGTTGTTGTTGTTGCTATTTCTTGCGCCGCTCCCACGGCATATGGAGGTTCCCAGGCTAGGGGTTGAATCGGAGCTGCAGCCACTGGCCTATGCCAGAGCCACAGCAACGCGGGATCCGAGCCGCGTCTGCAACCTACACCACAGCTCACGGCAACGCCGGATCGTTAACCCACTGAGCAAGGGCAGGGACCGAACCCGCAACCTCATGGTTCCTAGTCGGATTCGTTAACCACTGCGCCACGACGGGAACTCCTTTTTTTCGTTTTTTGCTCAAGCACCTGGGTGAGTGGCTGAGAGGGCGTTGCCTGAGATAGAGAAACCCGGGGAACAGAACAGGAGGTAATGGAAGCAAGTCACGACGTCCATAGAGTTGAGTTGTCTGGAGCATTTTGACTCTGGGTTTCCTTCTGCAGCCAATGGAAGCCTGTCAAGGAGACTGTTTATTCCCACGAGCCACCTGTGTTCATGTTCAAAGCCCAGCATTAGTTTCTCCAGACCCTTTGCCTCCTGGCCTAGCTTGTCCTGAAAAAGACTTCCTGTGCTAAAAGGAAAGAGAAAGCATTTTGGGAATCAAGCAAGGGAGTCCCTGGCCTTCTGAATCCCTTTGACGGGTGAAGTGCATGTCTGTGACTGCACTTGCCGCCAACCAGCTTCAGCTGCCTCCAGCCTGGTCTTCTAGAAGGCCCAGGACAGGACAGGTCAGTCAGGATTGTGAATGGAGTGTCGGCGATTCACTCCAGGAGAAGATGACTAGTGAAGAAGCCTTTATTAAAAGATACAAGACTAGAAATAAGGGTAACAGGGAAATTTACTCAATACTGTGTAATGACCTGTATGGGAAAAGGATCTAAAAAGGAATAGGAGTTCCCGTCGTGGCGCAGTGGTTAACGAATCTGACTAGGAACCATGCCCTGAGGTTGCGGGTTCAATCCCTGCCCTTGCTCAGTGGGTTAAGGATCTGGTGTTGCTGTGAGCCGTGGTGTAGGTTGCAGACGCGGCTCAGATCCTGTGTTGCTGTGGCTCTGGCGTAGGCCGGTGGCTACAGCTCCGATTCGACCCCCAGCCTGGGAACCTCCATATGTCGTGGGAAGCGGCCCCAGAAAAGGCAAAAAGACAAGAAATAAATAAATAAATAAATAAATAAACAGGAAGAGATGTATGTATATGTACAGCTGGTTTACTTGGCTGCACACCTGACATTAACATAACTTTGTTAAGTCAACTTCATTCCAATTAAACAATTTGTAAATGCACATCTAAAGAAAAAGAGGGGATGCTTGTCTTCACATGGACTTTTTTTTTTTCATTTTTTAAACTTTTATTGAGGTATAGTTGATTTACAGTGTTGTGGTCTTTTCTGCTGTACAACGAAGAGGTTCTGTTATACATGTACCCACACCCCTCCTTTTTCAGATGATTTTCCCATATGGATTATCACAGATGGGTGGGCAGAGTGCTCTGTGCTGTACAGCAGGACCCTGTTGGCCAGTCATTCCATATGCCATAGAAGTCCCTGTGTGTCCATATTCACATGGACTTTTGTGACAGGTAGAAGAGCTCTTTGCTATCTAGAAAAATGTGTTCTGAAAATAGAAGGCATCGTTATTAATGTGAGTGCATCATCTAGATGCTGCATTCTAGCATCTTCTACCAGGTATGACTGATTTGATCTCATACCCTTGCAAGTCAATTGATTTCTGGATTAGCCTATGGGAAAACCCTCAGCACAGCTCTGATCACATAAGAGGGAGTCCAGAAAACAACGGCTTCTTTCGTGGTCTCCCACTCCAGTCTGAACGTCGGTTTCCTAGTAAGTCTCCTGAGGTCTCCCCATGTTTGTCAGTAACCATCCTGCCATTTGCGTTTCTTCTTCCAACAGAGATTTCCTGGGGACCAAGGAGGCATCGCTGCTGCTGATGGCCATGTTCCTGCTCGCTGTGTTCTACCATGGACAGCAGGTAATCTGACGTTTGCCTCTAACTGGCTCTGGGCACCTGGCGTTTCCTACCGCCATGAAACTGGCCGGAAAAACCTCCATTCATTTCCACAACAAATGACTTTTAGTTGCTTATAGCAAGTTGTGATTCTTAACCAATCATTTCCTAATATAGACCACTTAATACAAAACTGAGGCGTTCCCATTGTGGTTCCACAGGTTAAGGACCCAGTGTAGTCCCGAGAGGATGCAGACTCAATCCCTGGCCCTGCTCAGGTTAAGGATCCTGAGTTGCCACAAGCCGTGGCATAGGTCACAGATGTGGCTTGGATCCATTGCTGCCACGGCTGTGGTGTAGCCCTCAGCTGCAGCTGCTATTCAACTCCTAGCCTGAGAACTTTTATATGTCACAGGTGCAGCTGTAAAAAGATAAGTAAATAAATAAATAATATAAAATTAAGATGAGGACGTGGAGACTAATCTGGTTTTCACTCCCTTTGGGTGTATCTCTTTCAATGACACTATTGTCCAAAAAAGAAAGGGAGCTTTCAACTTCTGCCTGAGGCCACCTGGGATCCCTCCCAGTTCCATTGCCTATAGACAAAATGATGACTACAGAAGTTGTGTGCCATACAAGACAAATATTCAGGTTTGAGGAGCACCCGAGCCAGGGTTCTAATTCTATCCTGCCTCTGAGCAGTTTGTGGCCTTGGGCAAACTTACTTATCTCCCTGAGCCTCCGTTTTTCTTCTCTCTAAAATAAGATAGTCACGCCTAACTCGGGCTGTTTTGAAGAATCACTTGAGATGATTTTTGTGCACTGCCTTATAGAAATGTGGGACGTGCTTCATAACGGATGTATCCTAAGTAGTAAAGTACCTACCATATTGATGCCACTTCCCCATGAGCCAGGATCTTCCTACCTTTTCATGTCCGTATCTGCCAGGATCTGGGGTAAGCATGGTAAACAGCCTATATAAAACCCTATCCCTGGACCCAAGGGTTCCAGTCTCCTGGAGAGCAGACCCTAAATAATGCAATGGGGTGGGGTGCTATGTATGGACCAGATTTGTCCAAGGACCTTGAGAGTCAGAGAAGCAGGAAATTATCCTGCATGGGAGCATGGTAACAGCCTTCACCCAAGAGGTGTTGCCTGCTCTCCGAGACCAGTAGGACTTCTCTGTGCAGACTGGGACCATAATCGCAGCAACAGTCATCACTGGGAAGGATGCTCACTTTCAGGTAGAGCCAGGCCCTGTCTGCTTCCCTGATGCTCTGGATCCCAGTCCATCCCTCTTCTGTCTGTGGGCATTTCAAAAAAAAGTAACCGGGAAAGGAGAAAAACAAAACAGGAAGAAGATCAGCCAGAGCAGAAATAGAAACATACCACTGGGAAATCACCATGGAAACAGGGAGGTAACGAGCCCTGAGGAATCTGGGATGAAACAGCCAAACACCCTAAGAACCTAGAGGTGCATACACAAAGTTATTTGTAGCAAAGCAGGATGGTGAAATGTAGTCAAGGGGAAAAGAAGAGTAAACAAAACCTGTCGGTTGCAGAAAAGGGGGCAGGAGTGAATAGGTATCAAGCTCCTCCTGTGTTGGGTGGCTGACACTTCACCTCTCTTATTTAATCCTCCCAACAACCTGAGGTCGCCATTGTCAGTCCGGTTTTGCAGATGAAAAAAGTCAGGCTACTCAGCCAGGGAGTGAGAGAGCTAGAATTCAAACCCAGATCTGTCTCCCGAGCCCACTTTCTGGATTGGGGAAAGACAGAAAGAATTGTCTGCATTCAGTCCTGCAGGATGACTTTACCTTTGCTTTCCAATAGTAGCCACATGGTGAGACAATAAACCAGATGGTGAAACAATCAACCAGATGTCCACGTCTGGCCACGTGTAGAATTTCTACATTTAGGGCTTTCGGTTATTTGTGAGAGCTGGGGTTATGTCCGTCACATCTGGATGGCTTCTAGTTACAGGCGAGAACTCCTTAGTCTGATGTGCAAGTGACAACCTATTTGTGGGCTGTGAAGAGTGAATCAGACAAGGCAATCCTGTGGAAAGACATACGGGCACTCCATCACCGAGGTTTTCAACTGACAAGTGAGAAATTCTCAGAGACAGCTAAGAAAGACCAAGTTCAGAGTTGGCCGGGGGTGGGGGGGTCCTCCTTCCATATTAAGGATGTTTCTGTCCTCTCTCTGTCACTTTAAGGAATTGCTTTGTGCCCCGTCAGGTCCTCCTTCCTCCAAACCCTTCTAACATTCTGATTCGATTTATTCTATTCCATTTGTCCTGGGAAAGCAGGTAACCTAATCCCGCAAAGAATGTGCATGAAGTAGAAAGATGAAAGTGAATAAATAGGGAGGGCCTGAGTGCTTAAGTGATATCTGATATTTTTCTTTTTTCTTTTTCCCTTTCACAGGGTTTGGAAATTATGTAACCACATCCCTTAACTGTAGCAGTTACAGATATAAGCTTTGGAGTCGGGTAGACACTATTCCATCCCCACCTCTGCCACTCCATAGACAGATGACCTTCAGTCATTTACTTAACTTTCTGAGTCTCACTTTTCTCACCTGTTAAATGGGTATAATAGGGAGAGGTTCTATAGGTTTGTTGTAGTATTATATGAGAATAGAGTTATAATATACTTCCCGCAGTGGTCTGCACTAGAAAAGCTGCTCAAAAATTGTGAGCTATTAATATTTTACTTTGAAAGCAAGCATTTGAGATAAACAGAGAAAGTATTATTATCCATCTGGTCCCCAGGCAGCAGCAGAGACTATAGTCATTTAAGGTCACAAAGCCAATAAGGAGAATCAGACAGAAACAGGCATCTAAGCACTGAAACTTCAAGGACCATTCACTGTCCTCCATCTGCGGCTGCCTGTCAGAGGATGCTTGGCGGTCACCCAGTCCTAGCATCCGTCAGAGTCCTATTCATCTGGATCAAATCTGTCCATTCCTGGGTTTGCTACCTACTTCTACATTTTCCCTTTGTGACTCAGAGGCCCTCTATTTTTATTAAAGGCTGAATAATCCCCATTGATGCCCGGTCCACGGCAGCATCCTGGTGGGATCATGTGTAATTTTGCATCTCCAGAGTGACGGAGGTGGTTATGTAACTGAATGATTGGGAAATTTCATCTTGAGCATATGTGGAAGCGATATGCCAACCACTGCCCCCTCCTCTGAGGCAGGTGAACATTCTGGATGTTGGACAAGGAGAGCAGACAGCCGGGTGCCTCCCACCTCGGGCCTGATTCACTTGCAGCCCTAAGGTTTGGGCTCCACCCCAGCACCTCCATTTAGAGCAGGGGAAGAATACGTGTGCGTGAGGCAGAGATGAGGAGGTCAGGTCTCCAGTCACTTACTTCCGGGTCTGATCAAGACAGGCACTGGAATTGTGCAGCTTAGAACGAAAGACCCAAGGCTTAGAACCAAATTCTTTATTTTATGTTATTGTCTTATTAGGGCCACATTATGGCAGCATATGGAGGTTCCCAGGCTAGGGGTCAAATCAGAACTGTAGCTGCCAGACTACACCACAACCACAGCAACGTAGGATCTGAGCCACATCTGCGACCTACACCACAGCTCATGGCAACACCAGATCCTTAACCCACTGAGTGAGGCCAGGGATCGAACCTGCATCCTCATGGATACTAGTCCGGTTTGTTAACCACCGAGCCATGACGGGAACTTCAGGAACCAAATTCTTAAGTTTATATCCCACCGATGCTCCAGGGACAATGGGTGACCTTGAGACACTCAACCTCCTAGACCCGCCATTTCTTTACTTGTAAAGTGTAATGATCTAGCGAGAGTTGGAGAAGAGCTGCACAAGGTCACGGACATAGAGTCCAGAGGTTAAGAGCCCCAGCTTGGAGTCAAAAATGCCCTGAGTTCAAAACCCAGCCTCTATTTGTGCAGCCTTGGGCACCTGACTTCTTCTTACTGTGCCTCCGTTTCCTCGGCCGTGAAATGGGCGGAATACAGTAACTACCTTGCTGAGCTATTGTGTGATTAAAGGACCTTCTGTACATATGATGTGCCTGGTCCAAGGCAAGAACTTAGCCAGTGTTAGTTTCATTCTGTCACAAGAATCTGGCACAAAACATATGAACAATGGATATTAGTTCCCTTGGTTCTCTTTTCACATAGCCAGTGCCTTGATGGTTTGGGAAAAACCAGGAGACTGCACTAACAAAGCAAGTCACTTTTATTTTTCTTTTCTTTTTTAGGGCCGCACCTAAGGCATATGGAAGTTTCCAGGCCAGGGATCGAATTCTGTGCCACAGCCACAGCAACACCAGATCTCAGCTGCATATGCAAGCTACGTCACAACTCCAGGCAACGCCAGATCCTTAACCCACTGAGCGAGGCCAGGGATTGAACCCGAGCTCTCATGGATACCAGTCAGGTTGCTGAGCCACAGTGGCAACTCCAACTCCCACAGGAGCTCTTGAGCAAATGCTGAAGCACGTTCACTTTCAGAAACTTGGCGTCCTTGCCTTTGTTTTATTCTGCTTTTCTTGTCACGTCTGCTTTCACCACGCTGCGCTGAGATGACCTCTTTCCTTTGTGTGCACGCCTGGCACCATGCAGCTGACAGAGTACTCACTTATCTCCCTATGCACAGCCTCTAGCACATAGTAGGTACCTTGGATCTTTAATCAGTGGGAGGGGAATACTTTCCTTCCAAGGAGGTCTAAGAATATGTGATGCCTGCCTTCATGAGACTTGCTTTGACAAGAGACAGAACTGTGGTTGAAGTAAGGAACATGCCTTGGATGCGGCGATCTGCAGTCACCTGGCCAAATGGTGTGTTCTTGCCTTGCACTTGGAAAATTCTTGCTTAAGTCACCTCCAGAATCCCCTCCTCATATTTTCTAATTCACACTCACGTAGATGAGGGAGGTCCCCTTGTGGCTCAGCAAGTTACAAACCCAGCTAGTATCCACAAGGATGCAGGTTCCATCCCTGGCCTCGCTCAGTGAGTTAAGGATCCAGCATTGCCACAAGCTGCCGCGTGGGCTGCAGATGCGGCTCAGATCCCAAGTTGCCAGGGCAGTGGAGTTGACCAACAGCTGCAACTCTGATTCGACCCCTAGCCCGGGAACTTCCGTATGCCACAGGTGCAGCCCTAAAATAACTAACTAAATAAATAAAAAAATTCACTTCGATGAGAGTATTTCAAAAAAAAGAGGTATACATTTTTCTCTTGCTTTAACCAGTCATGCATTTTTAAAGGGGGAAACAAAACCCTTCCTTTGGAAAAAGTTGTGGATAAAATCCTGTCCTGCAGCTTGACAAATCAAAACTTGATGCTTTTGAGTCTGGAGGGAAGCAAACTAAAGCATAGTTTTGATCTGATTTCATCCACAGATGCTTTAAATTATAGAAATACCTGATAAGTCCACATCTTAGACATTTCCGAATTCTTTCGCAGGCATCATATCCTTGGGTCCATACAATGGATGGTATGATAATCCATGTCCCTTGAATTAGACAAAATGAAGGCAATTGTCCTTATTTTTAGAAGGGGACCCAAAATACAAGTCAAGTGAACTTCCTACGGTCAACTCGGTAAAACAGTCAGGACTAGCATTCCTATAGTATTACTGAGTATAACCTGCTGCCACCACTTATATTTTTAAAAAATGACTTCTGCACTATTTGGAACATATGCAAAGGTATATTAAATAGCAGAATGAACGCACAGCTTCAGCCATCATCAGCCCCTCCCTTATCTTGTTTCATCTACACCCTATTTACTTGCTCACTGCTTCTTCCCAATTCTTCTGCAGCCAATTCCAAATGTCCTATCATTTTGCCTATAAATAGTTCAATACGCACCTAGAAGATAGATTTTTAGCCTAATCACAACACTATGAACAGGCTTAAAAAATAAAACAGTAGAGGAGTTCCCATTGTGGCACAGGAGAAACGAATCTGACTGGGAACCATGAGGTTGCAGGTTCCATCCCTGACCTTGCTCAGTGGGTTAAGGATCCGGCGTTGCCATGAGCTGTGGTGTAGGTTGCAGATGCGGATCTGGCGTTGCTGTGGCTGTGGTGTAGGCCGGCAGCTACAGCTCCGATTGGACCCCTAGCCTGGGAACCTCCATATGCCACAGGTTCGGCCCTAAAAAGACAAAGAAAAGGCAAATAAATAAATAAATAAAACAGTAATTCTTTAACATTTTCAAATTTTTAGGCAGTGTTTCAATTTCCTAATTAGTTTATTTTTTTAGGTTTGTTTACACTGGGATGTAACTTAAGCCTATATATTGCCATCTGTGTGGCTTAGTCTCCATCTTCCTTTCTTGAAACGTTTTGTGGGAGTCCCTAACCTCTAGAAGGTCTCTCAAGCTCAAGTTTGTTGATTGCATCCTCTAGGGATTTTGAACATGTTCCTCTGTCCTTTGGTTTTTTTCTACATTGGTAGTTATGTCTAGAAACTTGGTGAGATTTAAGTTCAGCTTTTTTCTGCATTAAAAAAAAAATGTAACTGGCTGATTTTGTGAACTGCTATTAAGAGGCATGCAATGTCTGCTTGTCTCTATTTTGTGATTTAGGAGCTATTGATAATAACTTACATTCATTTATTTTATAGGTGTGATATTCCAGTTCTATCAATCCTTTTCATTTGTTAGCTGGAATACATTTTTAAAGAGACACTTCTCACCAACAAGTTATTACTTCCAAGTACAGCTCATAAAGCAAAGGCAGGATAAATGCTTAATGCTCTCCCTAGAAATTTGTTTCCTCTAAGTTTCCCAGTAAGTCAGTTCCTGGGCATCATCCAGATGTGACCAACGAGGCTTTGTTTTTTAAGCATTATTATGAACTTAGGCATTTTAACATATTTCTGTGTTTCACTCTATTTTAATTCTTCTTCTTCTTAAAGTTCAACTTGTCACATCTTTGACAAGCGAAGGCCTATTCCTTTCCACATAACCCCAGCAGTCTCTGGTAGTCTGCTTGCTTTCTGATGTAAAAAGATGTTTCCGGCTTGAACATTTTCTTTCCTAAATTTCACCCTTTTCTGCAAAGAAGGCAAGGTCACTTTTGTAGGAATTGGTATTTTAAAACCACAATTGGACACGGGGAGGGGTCACTGGTACTAGGTTTTCACTGTTTCTAGGCCCTGAGTTCAGCAGGCAAAGCCAGGAAGTACATACGTATCGATCCTAAGTGCCCTATAGTGATGTTTTTCAATTTCCATAAGACTATATGGGCTTTTGACTTAACCTTGTCAATCTCATATCTGGCATCTGCATCTCCTTTTTCCCTTCCTGAAAATCTGGGTTCTCAGTGACATCAACACAGTTACTCATTTGCTTTATCCTACAAGTCAAATACAATAGTCTAACAATAATATTACAAACGTTACCACCTATGAGGTGATGGTTGTAAACAGTTTTAAGATTCTTTTTCAGCTCTTTTTATCCTCAGCCTTTTCCCCTCTAGGAACGTGCCAGCAAATTATTGCGTTAAAGGGCGTTTGGAATAGTTCCTCTCTCTGAGATTGTACATGTAGGTTCATTTGTCAGTTTGTCCTCACAGAGCTTTTAAAAAATCCATTCATTTTATAATTAAGTAAAATATTTCCATGACTCAAAAGTCAGGTTTATAAAACAAGGTATTATTTTAACAGTTTAAATGCATCCCTTTTCCTCCACCCCTCCCTTCCTCATCTCATCAGTAATGGGTTTTTTATGGGGATTTTTTTATACCTCAATTTTTTTTTTTATGTCCACACCTGAAGCATGGAAGTTCCAGGCTAGGGGTTGAATCAGAGTTGCAGCTGCAGCCTAAGGCACAGCCACAGCAATACAGATCCTAAACCCACTGAGTGAGGCCAGGGATCAAACCCGCATCCTCACAGACTCTATGTCAGGCTTTTAACCTGCTGAGCTGCAACAGGAACTCTTACACCTCAACTTTTTTTTTTTCCTTTTTTTTTTTTTTTTTTGCTTTTTAGGGCCACACCTGCAGCATATGGAGGTTCCCAGGCTAGGGGTCTAATCGGAGCTGTAGCCGCTGGCCTACGCTACAGCCAGAGCAACGCCAGATCCAAGCCATGTCTGCAACCTACACCACAGCTCATGGCAACGCCAGATCCCTAACCCACTGAGCGAGGCCTCCTGACCTCGAACCCGCAACCTCATGGTTCCTAGTCAGTTTCACTTCCGCTGCACTCGACTTTTTAATAAATAAATTAAGAAATATATACAAGTGGAAAGAGAGGTGTAGTTATCTCCTATCCTTAGATCAATGGTGGCACGCTGTCCATGCCTTTCTCCACCTCAGAGGCCAGCCCATCAGAGGACATATGGACAAATGGTCTTCATTTCTTTTTGTAGCTGCATATAATGATTTCATTCAACCAACACAATGAACACTTGGATTGCGCCCAACTTTTGCTCTTGTAAATTCTGTGGCATGAGTAACCTCGTGCCTGTGTCTTTTCCTATTTTTGCCATCCACTGAGGCTGGCACATAAGACAAAGAAAAGAACTAGCTGGATTTTATTTAAGCCCTTGAATTCAGGGCCTCTGACCATGTGTTTAATGGTGTAGCATATTGTTCAACAATTCAATGACATTTGAAATAGTGACATTTCCCAAAGCTGTGGGAAATAGGGTTTAGGAGATTCTTTAGACGCTGTCCACTTTCCCATGCAAAGGGAAGCTAAGACTGGAGGAAACTAATGGGCATTGGAGACCTCTTATGAGCCACATGCTCTCCCTGTAGCTCCCTAAATAATTCCTATTCTAATCTCGCATGGTCATGAGTACGCCTCCCAGTTTTAGAGATGAGAAAACTGAGATGACGTAACGAGTCCAGACTATGATGTTTGACTGTGGGACCAGGACTCTAAGCCATATTTGCCTCACAACTAAATCCACAATCCTCCCGTTATTAGCTCATTCCTTCCTTCCTTGCTGCCCAGTGATGGAGCTCAGGTCTGGAACTGGACTATGAAGTTACACTCAAATCCTGGCTTCCCCGCTAACAAGCCTGTGACTTTGATCAAGTTACTGAAGCATGTTTTCTTCCCGTTTCCTTGCCTGGAAAACAAGGAGAGATAATGCTGCCTTCCTGTGAGGGTTGTCGTATGAATGTGGATTCCTTAGACCAGTGCCCGGCACCATCTAACGAGCCCCCTCTCAGGGTTAGCTGGCTTTATCATCAGAACGTGTTTGCTGAGTGGACAGATGGTGACTGAACACCTGCCCTGTGCCAGGCTCCTTGCTACATGGTAGGGGGTGTGATGTTGAGCGGATGAAAGGCCCCCGACCACCCCCTGACCTCATAGTGCCTACAAAACAGTGGAAAACCCAGGCATTATCAGATAATCACACAGACAATTACAAAATCGAAGGTGCCATAGAGCTAGGAAGGGGAGGGACACAGCCCCATGAAATCTAATCACCTTCTGGTCTCTTGGTGTCCGACAAAAAGCCTCCCGCATGTCCAGCTCAGGCTCTACGTCTGTCTCAGTTGTGAAGTTTCCGGAGAAGCCCTCGCCACCTCCCGCGGGTGTGCACCTGACCCTCTCCTTGTCTTTCTCTCGCGGGAACTGCAGCTGGAGTACACGGCCCGCCTGGACTTCCTGTGGAGGGTGCAGGCCAAGGAGGAGATCAACGAGATGCAGGAGCTGAGGGAGCACAACGAGAACATGCTCCGAAACATCCTCCCCAGCCACGTGGCCCGCCACTTCCTGGAGAAGGACCGGGACAACGAGGTGAGCCCAGGCCCGTGTGGCCCCCGAGGCAGGGGGGCCGGCCGCGGGAGGGGGGCCGTGGCACGCAAGGATTCCCCCCGCCCCCCCGGCTCTGGGAGAATCCCACCGGCCTCTCGTGAGCATGTGAGCGTGGAGACCAGGCCCATCACGTGGTTCTGGGCTGCGCAAACTGCCCAGCGCTGTGAGAGGCACAGATGGCCTCCCCGGCCTCTGGGACCCCGTCTGTAAGATGAGTGTAATGAGATCTCTAGTGCAGCACTGAATTGGAATTTTAAAGTTTTATATCAGCAGGAGAGGGAGTGGGAGGAACTGGGGCTTTGGGGTTAGGAGACGCAAACTATGACATTTATAATTGATAAGCAATACGGCACAGGGAGCTATATCCAGTCTCTTGCGCTAGACCCTGACAGAAGATAATATAATAAAATGAATGTGTATGTATATGTATGTACATATATATATTTATAACTAGGTCACGATGCTATACAGCAGAAATTGGCACATTATAAATCAACTATCATTTTTAAAAATTATTTAAATTTAATCAAAAAAATAAATAAAGGAGTTCCCATCGTGGCTCCGAAGGTATGGCCCTAAAAAGAAAAAAAAAAAAAAAAGAATCAGAAAGAGCATGGCTGTGTGTCCACATACAACTGAATCACTTTGTTGTACAGCAGAAAGTATCACAACATTGTGAATCAACTATTCTCCAACAGAACTTTTAAAACATGAAAAGGCAAACACACACAGGTCCCCTGCCAGGAGCGACAGGCAGGGGCAGGTGTGGTCAGGGGAACACCCAGCGATGCCCACTTCTGATCTGTGACTGAAAGACAGGAAGGTCACAGGCACAGCAAGGGGGTGGGGAAGCGGCAGGACCCCTCAGGTCGGAGGGAACCCGCAGCGCAGAGACACTGGGCCAGGCTGAGCCTGGGGTGCCCACAGAGCAGGACCAGGAACTGCATGGGTCCCCCAAGGCCGTCATAACAAAGGCCACAAACTCCGTGGCTTGAAGCAACATTTATTCCCACGGTTCTGGGGGCCAGGAGTCTGAATGAAAGTGCTAACAAGACCGTGCTCCTCCAACGCTTCCAGGGAAGAACCCTCCTCCTCTTCCAGCCCCTGGCGGCCCCACGTGCTCCTGGGCTTGTGGCCACATCACTCTGATCTCTGCCTTGACCACAGGGCTTTCTCCCTCCTTATAAGGACCTGTGTCCTCCTGTCTTATAAGGACCCCAGTCGTTGGATTGGGGGCTCTCTCCCTCGTGGCCTCTCTCTATCCTCTCTATCCAGCGTGACCTCACCTTAATTACATTTGCAAAGACCTGTTTCCAAACAAGCGGACGTTCTGAGGTTCCCGGTGGACGTGACTTTGTGGGGGACAGTGTTCAGTCCATTCCAAGGATGAAGGGGGTGAATGATGTGAGGAAAGCTCAGGCCAGGGCCTGGCAGTCGGGTCTTCAGGACTATGGTAGGGTTTGGGGCACCCTCTTAAGTGCGGTGGGAGCCTTGGGGAGGCCTGTGTTCCCCAATCTGATCGGCTGCTGGTAGAGGGTAGGCAGGAGGGTCGCTGGACTGGAAGCCAGTTGGGAGACCCCAAAGTAGCCCAGGAAAGGGCCTGGTGAGGAAGCCCCAGATGGGGCAGCGAGATGGAGAGAGAGAGAAGGGGGTAAACTCCAGGTACCTTTACCAGCTGCAATCCACAGGACTCAATACTAGAGAGCAGGTGGGAGGTGGGAAATAAAAATTAAAAAAAAACAAACAAACAGGGGAGTTCCCGTCATGGCGCAGTGGTTAACGAATCCCACTAGGAACCATGAGGTTGCGGGTTCGGTCCCTGCCCTTGCTCAGTGGGTTAACGATCCGGTGTTGCCATGAGCTGTGGTGTAGGTTGCAGACGCAGCTCAGATCCTGCGTTGCTGTGGCTCTGGCGTAGGCTGGTGGCTACAGCTCCGATTAGACCCCTAGCCTGGGAACCTCCATATGCCTCGGGAGCGGCCCAAGAAATAGCAAAAAAAAAAAGACAAAAAAAAAAAACAGGGTGTTCCCGTGGTTGTGTTGCAGCAGAAATGAACCTAACTAGTATCCATGAAGACACGGGTTTTGGCCTTGCTCAGTGGGTTAAGGACCCAGCATTGCCGTGAGCTGTGGTGTAGGCTGCAGACTCAGCTTACATCCTGAGCTGTGGTGTAGGCCAGCAGCTGTAGCTCCAATGCAACCCCTAGTCTGGGAACTTCATATGCCTTGCACAAGGCCCTAAAAAAAAAAAAAAAGAAGAAGAAAAAAAGCCATTTAGCTCACCTAGGAAACGGTAACTCAAGGGAGAAGTGAAAGACGCCTTTAAATGCCCAAAGGGTCTTCCCATGAGAGGGACTGGCTTTACTCAATGAGATGCCAGAGGGCGGAGGGAGGGCCCTGGACAGTCAGGGGCCATATCTCTGTGCTCTGCGTTACGAGGAACCTTATGAGGGTGGGGCCATCAGGCTGCCTTGAACCCGCACGACTGTGAGACCCACAAGGGCAGGGACCACATAAGCCTCGATCACCACTCATCAGGGGCCCAGTGTCCCCACTCTGCGGTCCTGCTCATTAGAGGTTTGTGGAGGAGCTGGAGTGGTGAGTTCCTTTGCTGAAGCATCTGGGTGGGGAGAGGAGGCCCTGCTTAGGGTGCTGCAAAGGCGCCAGAACAAGCCTCCCAAGGTGAAAAACCCAGAGAACAAAGGTCACAAACTGACCGACTCTGAGACACTGGCCAGTGAGCTGGGGGCTGAGACAGTGTTTGGTCGGTTGGTTTGCTTATTGGTTTTAAGGTGTGGATCTGATGCCTTTAGGCTGGAATGGGCTCTCCAATTTATCTATCCATAGCCTGACACTTATGTTACCTTCTGGTCCCCTAAAGACATTTGGGGTGCGACCCTTGCCTTAGGGTAGAACTGGGGAGACCCACAGGGCCCATTTTCCATCTGAGCCTCTGCAGAAAGACCAGTGGGAGGGAAGCCAACGGAGGCGAGTTATCCGCTGCCTGAATAATCAGCTCTTGATGAACTCAGGCCCTTGAGAGTCTCCTGGATGCAGATCAAGACGCCAAACACCCTCAGCAGATGGAGTTCGCCGGGCCTGGGTTCAGGCCTGTTTCCTTAAGGCTCCCCGAGGTCAGGGGCTTTGCTGCAAGGGCTTCTTGACAAAGCCAGGAAATCAGAGAGAATGTTGCTACGCATCAGCCACGACCACCAGAAGGAGCGGAGGAAACTCGGGAGCCCTGCGAGGGGAGAGCCAGAAGGCAGTGAAAGGAAAGCTGCTCTTCAATCAAGACACCAAAACAAGGAGGCACTTGGAGCCCATGGGACGAGCAAGAACGTCCTGGCTTCATCCTGAAAGGAAACCAAGCAGAGATGCATCTGCTATTCAGGCCAAACCCCCACTTAGCAAACTAAGGTTCAGCCTGAATCACGGGAATGACACATTCTCAGCAGAAGGTCTTGTCACGCGTATCTGAGATTTTATAAATAGGTAAATAATTCACACACGGCTAGGCTTCAACAAAGGACGTCTTCACATTGCCCGAAGAATTTTAAAAGTACGATGCAGCACCATTTTTTGTTTGTTTGTTTGTTTTCAGGCCACACCTGCAGCATATGGAAGTTCCCAGACTAGGGGTCGAATCGGAGCTGCAGCTGCCGGCCGACACCACAGCCACAGCAATGCCGGATCCTTAACTCCTTAACTAAGCAAGGCTAGGGATCAAACCCACATCCTCATGGATATTAGTCAGATTCTTAACCCACTGAGCCACAGTAGGATCTCTGATGCAATACCGTTTACTGAACACCTACTGTGTGCGGGGGACTGAGACAGGCAGTTGATGAAAGTGACCTTTCATTCTAGTCACCACCTTACGAGGGGCGTTCAGTCACCCCCACGCTAGAGCCTGAGAAAATGGCACTCAGAGGGTCCCGACATGCCTCTAAGCAAAGCTACGACTCAAATCCAGTCCCTCCGATTCCTTCCGTCTATACCGTGTTCCCCACTACCGGGCAGCTTCCTGTGCTGCCCCTGGGAGTTTGTCAAGACGGAGTGCGTGCGTGTGTGTGTGTGTGTGTGTGGTGGTGATGGGAGGAGTCTGTATGGGAAGGCTTCTACTGTGTAGGTGTTTGGAAGGGTTGGGGTGTGTGTGTGTGTGTGTGTGTGTGTGTGTGTGTGTAAATATGAATGGATGTGTGGAAGAATGTGGTGTTTGTGTGTGTCTGCATTTACGTGTGTGTGTGTAGGAGACACAGACAATCAGAGGAGGGGAACATGTGAAGAACTGACAGGCAGAAGCAGGACCGCACTGGCCTTAAGAACTCACAATTTCATGCTCTATTTCCATAAGAGGCATTCGTAGCTTCTGCTCTTGCTGCAAATCTGAATTGCTGCCACTACAAACCTCTGAATATCTGACTGGGGGACACTTGTGAATTTGGGACGTAGCTTTCCTGGGACAATAGCAGGGCTCAAGGATGCAGGCAGCAGGGAGGCAAGGATGATTCTCCCCCATTTCATGGATGAAGCACCTGAGGCTCAGAGAAATAAAGGAACTTGCCCAAGGGCAGAAAGCTAGTCCGTGGTGAGCTGGGACTCAAGCCCAGGTCTGTGCAACTTCAAAGCCAAATGCTGGGTCCTTTCTCCTCCACCTTGCTGTTAGGGCGGGAGGGGGTAAAGGAGGAGCAGTGACAAGGCACGACTCAGACCATCCTAACACAGGGTGGCGGACAGAGCCTTGCCTTCTGGAACATCCTGTCCAAGTCTGTTCCGGCTGTGTCACCCTCACGGAGCTTCTGGCAGCTTCTGCTGTTCCGCTGGACGTTTGACTTAGAATAGCACCCCCCCCACCACCCCGGGCAGGGACTTTCTGGCTGATAAGCCCAGCTGGGCTGGGTCATCCCAGGAAACCCGCTCACTCCTGGCTTTATTAGACCCGCTGAAAGGACGCAGACAAGGGCAGCTGTCTCAGGAGCTGAACTGTCCACGCAGCACAAATTCCACCTCTGCCACTAACTAGCTGTGTGACCTAGGGCAGCTTACCCGACCTCTCTGAGTCCATTTGCTCGTCCAGCTGATGAGGAAATAATACCACCCTGGCTGAGCTGAGGTGAGAATTAAGTTGGGTAAGAAACACATGAAGTGCCCAGGGCAGCCTGCTATCAGGCGGGCTCAGCATAGACAAGTCATATGCTGCTCTTGAAACTCTGATGCCTGGATTCAGCCCTGGCTCTGCCTCTCATTGCTCTGTGACCATGGAAAAGTAATGAACCTCTCTGGGCCTCATCTCTAAACAGTACTTCCCAACTCTGTGTTACAACATTTGCATGCGGCGTGATGTATAACGGGCTTAAGTGCTGTTCTGGACACTCTGTGAGCACGCCTTTGTTGCTGCTACTATTTCTGACAAATATGAGCCATCATGGCTCTTTCTCCTCCTCCCCACTCACAGCCTCACCTCCTGCCCATTCATTCAGTCATGCCTCCAGCAAGGATTTCTCGACAACCTCCCATGTACCCCGTGTTATTCTAAATCCTGGGGTTCAAACAGCAAACAAAGAAGACAGCGTCCTTTTGGATATGCGGACCACGTTTTCCTGGGAACACAGCCATCAAAACAAAGAAATATATAACATAGAGCCTGGGAGTGATAAGTTCCATGAGGGGAGAAGAAGCTGAATGAGGGGCTAGCAGGCATGAAAGGGGACCATGGACACTGGAGGGTCCTGGAAGGCCTCCAAGGACTTGACTTTGAGCAGAGACCCGAGGATACTAATAAGGCCAACAGGTCCAGACAGTGTTCCTCCCGGGTGGAGAGGTGGCTGGACTTAGTAAAAGAAACACAGGACTTGGAATCAGACGGGCCCGGGCCGGAGAAGGCCTGAACGCTGGTTCCCTGGGCAGAGGGGAGACCAAAGTCTCCCTCCTGGCTTCCAGTCAGGAGCGGAGGGTAGCCTGTGCCTCAACGCAGAGTCATCTGCAAAACCCAGGTCTGTACATGCGGCCAGAGGAGGATGACAATAAGCCAACAACAGGCTTTCTATTCTCATTAGTCCCTCCGCGGTTGATGTGTTTTTGTCTTCTTTGAACCCAAAATAGAAAGAAACAGATGGCACACGCAGAGCGGCTGATGGGAGGGAGTCGAGTCACGGGGACGTCTCTAAAGGTGGGCAGGTGGCTGGAGCTCTTCTCTGCGCTCCTCCAACTCCCCCTCCCTCTTCCCCAGGCTCAGCTGGAGGTGGGAGGTCTGACCCATACGGGCCAGGTCCCTTGACCTCACAAGCCCTCTGACACCCGGCTGGGGGCCACCAATGAGGGGGACGCCAGATAGGAGCCGGGGGTGGGGGGGCGATGGAGGATGAGGTCAGGGTATTTATTCCTTTGGTTCTGTCCCGGGATCACCTGAGGCTGGCTACCACGTCTCTGCGCAGAAACTGACAGCCAGACCACCACTAGCCCCGTGTTCCTGAAGGATTTCTTAGGGGTCATCTACACTCTGCGCTCCTCGTCTAATTAAGCCCTTTGTAAATGACAGCCCTTGAATTATCTTAATTTGAATATGTCTCCCTCTTTTCTGCTGGGTCCCTGATATAATAGGTAATTGAGTCAACAGATTTTTTTCTTTCAAATCACAGCCATTGGAGGATGCGGTTCTACAGGTTGGCTGATGCAGGTTCTCTGACCCATAAAGCCGAGAGTCAGGCTCCTCCTGTGATTCAAGGCCAAGGTGAACGGCCCAGCCTTAGAAAGCCAGGGACCACTGCTCTGCTCCTTGGCTGCAATCCGTGCCCCCTCCCAACCCAGCCCAATCCAGCTAGTCACCAGGCATCTCTTTTGAACAAGGACCAGAGAAAGCATCTTTTCAGATTCATCCACACTTAAAGCTCAAGTTGACTGACCATGAATCTGAATCGGGACACCATCTTTCTCAGACCAAGGGCAGGAGAGGCAGAGAAAGCGAGCCAAGCGTGCTGAGGGGGACGCCCCTGAGCGTCTTTAACTCTGGCTCTTCTGCTACCAGCTGCTTGATCCCAGCACCTTCACTCCCTCGGTCTCATTTTCCTTCTCTGTAAAGTGGCTGAAGTGCTCACGCCCACATCACAGGATTATTGCAAGGATTAAATCACTGATTGCGTATGAAAACACTCTCTAAGCTTTAATGTTTCCTACACAAGCGAGGGAGTCATTAACTCAACATTTTTGAGTACCTCGCACCAGACCCTATTATTGCAGGCATCCCAAATCTACAAATTGGAGGGTTTGAATGCACAGAGATAAGTGGCGTGGCGTCTCGGGTAAAGGAAGAGATGGTTATTAAGGCAGTAGTGCCAGCAGCAAGGGCTCTGGCATGGAGTTACCCAGATGCCGCCCCAGCCCGAATCAGCCCCCTGCCCCATCATCAAGTCCGGGAAGGTCTGTGGATGACCTGGTCCCTAGGTGGATAGTGAAGGCGGAAAACAAGAGTTAGCCTGGTCAGGGAGGCTGACGGCAGGGGAAAAGGACATGTCCCGAGAGACAGTAGAAATGAAAGCATTGAAGTGGGAAACAGGAGAGCGTGTGTCTCTTCGTTTAGCTTCTTCCAGAAGCATCCCTTGAGACAAGGATTCAAGTGCAAGTAATCTGCCTGGAGATGGTCCCAGGGAACCCCCCCCCCCGGCCGCCCCCCAGGAGGATGAGGAGGAAGGTAACTCATTCCCAAGGCATCATCAGACTAGTCACCTCTGGGGGCCACTGGCGCCGAATCGCACCGGGGAATTCAGGGAAATGGTATAGGAAGCATACCTCAAAGTCATCTGGCCCAAGAGGTGACGTTCCCAGGTCTCTGCGCCCACTCCCCTCAGTCCCAGGTTGAGGGCAGCTCCAGAGGGCCCATTAATCTCCTGGCGATTTCAGCCCACAGATCACTTGGGCAGAGTGCCCTCTAGTGGCCAGAGAAAAACTCCATGCCAAGAATCCCGAGGGCTGGCTGGTGGCTGAGGCTTGGCAGAGAGCATGCAGGCTGGGCACCCACAGCGTCTGCTCCAGTTGGTAACAGAAGCACAAAGGTGCTGGTGTTTCTAGGACACAAGATCCAACACGGGGAATTGCGAGTAATGAAGCCAAAGAGATAGGCGGAGGCGAGGGCAGGAATATGTGAATGTGTGTTGTGCTCACGTTTCAGCTTTGTCCTGGGGGAGCGGGAGGGCTTTGAACATGGGAGATGCATGGCCAATATTGTATCTTGAAATATCACTCTGGCTGCCATATGGAGCATGGCTTTGGGTGGGACAAGACTGGAGTCAGGAAACCCAGGAGGATGCCTTCATATTAGTGCTCAAGGAGGAACACAGGAAGGGCCTGATAAAAAGTAGTGGTAGGAGGGTTAGGGAGAAAATCTAGGAGACAAAAAAATCCTGGCAATGTACTCAATCTGGATATGATGGGGAAGAAAGAGTCAAGGATGATTCCAAGGGTCTCTAACTCTGTTGACTTGTCAGTGCTGGTGTCACCAGCTACGTCAGGGAATGAACAGACAGGCTTAGGTGGAGAGGAAATGCATTCCGATACCTTCGTGATTCGGGGAATGTAAGCGCAACCCAGGATGAGACACAGAAGCTCAAAGTCCAAGGAGAACTGACTCAGAAATGGGATTTTAGAGACGCACATATGAAGACCGGTGAAAGGCTGAGTGAACGAGACGGCCCGGGTAAGGGGGTCAAAGACAGAACCAGACCAACATTTAAGGGAGTAGATAAGCAAAAAATAAATCCTCCAAGGGGCAAGCGTAAGGAAAACAGATGTGTACCCCTAAAGCATGGGAGTCAGGGGACTTACGACTGTGGGCATGATCACCCACCAATCATGTCTAGGAAGGCAGGACCAGGGATGTGTGCAGTGATTTGCCCATCGCGGCCAGCAGTCTGACCTGCTCCATGCTCATTTCCTTTCAGCCTGAGATGCGCATGGGCTTTGAGAGGGTGGGAACAGACCGGGGAGAAAACCAGTTTAAGACGCTGAAATGCAGATAAGGAGAGATGGGCTGGTAGTCACAGGTGTCTGCAGGACCGAAGGCATCTGGCACTTTTTCTTCTAGGAGATGCTTAGAGGAAGGGGAGGAGAAAGAAAGAAGATGAGCCCTGTCAGAGGATGTCGCTGAAGACATTAGAGGGGGTAGAAAGATCAGGAAGAAGCACCGCTCTTCATCAGGAGAAGGGAAAATGCATTGTCTGGGGCTGAAGCAGCAGAGGTGCCCATAGAATGAACTAGATGGTTGTATGAGGATAACGTGAGAGTAATGTAAGAGACAAGATCACGTGCTGAGTGGAATCGAGTGGACAGGGAAGCTAAGGAGCGTGGGCAGGGTTTGGACTAGCCACCAAGGCGGACAGAAAAGGAAGCTGACAAGGACAACTGATGGGCAGGCAGAACTCTGGCCTGGGCAAGGGCTGGAGACCATGCATTTTCCGTGGTTCCAATCCACACGGTTGTGAGGCTAAGGTGTTGATGAGATCACGTCCGAGCCTGGGGTTCTCTGTCCTGTGGGTGGGTTCCAGTGCATGGCTGCAGGGAGCATTACTGTGGAACCTCACCTCTGATGACTGTTTCTGGCTCCTTCTGTGTGTCTCTCTGTCCAGGAGCTGTATTCTCAATCCTATGATGCCGTTGGGGTGATGTTTGCCTCCATCCCAGGGTTTGCAGACTTTTACTCCCAGACGGAAATGAATAACCAAGGAGTGGAATGCCTGCGCCTGCTCAATGAGATCATCGCCGACTTCGATGAGGTAAACAGAAGCCTCAGAAATTTGCAATCGTGGAGAAGCATCATTGTTGTCATAGCATTGGACTGTTTGTTGGTGGTAAGCAATTTCTGCACTTGCAGAATTCCAGACTGCGTTCCAAACACAAACGTGCATCACCTAATTTAATTACGACATTCATCATGCAAGAGAAACGCAGCTGCTTCTTTCTGGAGGATCAGGATGTGAGGCTCAGAGAGGCTAGGAACTTAACCCAGTGGCACACAAACGGCAAATGGCAAAGCCAGGACTTGACTGGAGGCCAGTGCTACAGCGGCCCTGGCATCACAGAGACTGGCCAGGGCCGGGGATATTTCTTCATCTGCCCAAATTGCCAAAGATAGACCCATCCCTGAGCATCTGGTCAGACATCTCGACAAAATAGAAATATACCCCATATGGTACTGTCTTCTTCCAGGTTCCAGGACTGGAAAAAGCACTTTATTTACGTTAATAGACTTGGCAGGTGTGGGTCATTTTTGCCTCATCCTTTAGCTTCAAGTAGGACACCAGCGTCCGTCCAAATGAGATGGGAGGTTAGGATTTGAGAAGATCTTAGGGAAGAAGCCAGACAGAAGTGTGGCTTCAGCTCAAGTCTAACCTCCTCAGCCTGATCCCCCAGGGAGCTCAGGAGGGTACGTGGTACCACAGAGTGGCCCACATCAGCGAGACAAGGGGGCTGGGCTTCTATACACCTGTATTGGTCCGCCAGTGGCCATGGGCTGTCCCCATGCGGATGTGAAATCCCCCAGCATGGCCAGCAAGGGGATCCCCAGGGCTAATCTCAAAAACTGGGTCCAGCAACACATTGTCAGCAGGCAGCCCTCGTGGCGCTGTGAAGGAAGACCCTGTGAAGGATGCTGGTACCAACAGCATCCACGACATCATCCTAAACAGAGTTCTCTCCCTTAACCCCCGCGTCCCATCTAGGATTCTTTCTTCTTAACAGTTCTCAGATCTGGGGAGTTCCGTCGTGGTGCAGCAGAAATGAATGTAACTAGGAACCATGACGTTGCAGGTTCGATCCCTGGTCTCGCTCAGTGGGTCAAGGATCTGGTGTTGCCGTGAGCTGTGTTGTTGGTCACCAATGTGGCTTAGATCCCACGTTGCTGTGGCTGTGGTGTGGGCTGGTGGCTACAGCTCCGATTAGACCCCTAGCCTGGGAACCTCCATATGCCACAGGTGCAGCCCTACAAATCCAAAATAAAAAAAAAATAAATGGTTCTCAGATCTGCCCTTTTCTCACCATCAAGGCCGCCCTTGTCTCACTTTGGGCCACATTATTTCTCCTCTGGAGAACCACAGCCATCTCCTTACTGTTTGCCTCCTGCATCTGACCATCCACCATCAAAAGCAGGAGCAACCACCAAAAGCAGGAGTATTTCGTCACATCCCTTTGAAACCTGAAACCCACTGGTGGCTCCCCCTTGCTGACTCCTCAGACGGCCACCTGAGGATTTGCACTTACTGTCCCTGTGCCCTCCCTGGCCTTACGTCTCACCACACACCACCTGGCCCACCAGCCAGCACCATCTCACTACTCAGATGCCATTACAAGCCCACCTGGCTAGGTCACATTCTGCGCTTTCTGCTTAGAAGTTATGCTGGCTTCTCCATTCGCCATCCTCCCTCCCTCAACTCCACGGCCAGCAGAAAACCTAACACTCATTTAACAGTCAATTCAAACATCATCCCCACTTGGGAAGCCTCTTCTAATACCCCCTCTACCCACATAAATATTGTCACCCTTTTGTTTTCTCTCTTTAGGGCCACAACGGTGGCATATGGAAGTTCCCAGGCTAGGGGTTAAATCAGAGCTACAGCTGCCGGCTACACCACAGCCACAGCAACACGGAGTCTGAGCCACCTCTGCAAACTACAGCTCAGCTCACAGCAACGCCAGATCCTTAACCCACTGAGTGAGTCAGGGATCAAACCTTTGTCCTCATAGATACTAGTCAGATTGGTTTCCGCAGAGCCATGATGGGCGCTCCAAATGCAAAAAAAAAAAAAAAAAAATTTTTTTTAATAGAGAGAGTGTCTCGATTCTGTCCTGACTGAGCTACAGCAGATACCCTCTAGCAATGATGCTGCTCTGGTTGCTGAGGTCACTGTCACCGGAACCTCAGAGTGGACAGAATTGGCTCCTGGCCCAGAGGAAGGCCCATCAGTGCACGCAGTACGGGCTCCAGGACGGGGCTGGCAACAAGCCAAAGGCAGGGCTCCTCGCCCTCTGCCCCAGCCTCGTCGGAGGCTGAAGGGTCCTCCTGTCACATCTCAGTGCCCCATGTGGCCTAGAGAATTAGTAGAGGGGCCGATTAGGACCCCCATTACGCCTCCGGATGCTGCTAGCTGTATAGCGGATGAATTTGCCGCATGGATATTAAGTGAAATGATGACTCCTCTTGCTGTCTCCTAATCAGCTTCAGAAGAGGCGGCAGCTTTGCCGGGACCTGAAGTTGGCACTCAGCCAAGCAGTTCCAAAGAGAAGAGAGGGAGGGCCCCCCTACCTGCAGGAATCTGGGAAAATGCTGCTCTACAGAGGCAGGGGGAGGGAGGTGGGCAGCTGAAGGCACGCCGGAGTCTCTGAACTAAAACATCAACAGCCAAAGGGCTGCTAAGAGCCCAAACCTACTAGTGGTGTCTGAGGACAAATGTCAGGCAGGAGACTAGGCTGGGGACCTGCAGACTGCTGCAGCCACTTTCAGCCCTGGGTGCAGTTTGCAGGATCTCGGGACAGTGGTTTCGCTTTAGCTCAAGAAACAAAAACAATGAACAAAGGCTGCCTCGACTGCAAATCCAAACTACCTGCACGCACACACATGCACACACACACATGCACACGCACATGCACACATGTGTGTACATACCCCGAAGCAAATCACAAATGCATAGGCCTGTGTTTTCCGTGTTTCCCAGAAGAAGTTCTCTCCAGCTAGAATTTTCCAGATTTTCTTAGCTGCTAAGTTTCGAGAGGATGCCTGTAGCAAGATGTGTATGGGAAACCCACGCCATGCTCTTGGTCTGGTCCGTGAGCCCTGGAGGACACCACAGTCTTAAAGGGAGGCCGAGAGGTGGAGAACCGGAAGTTACGTCTGAATGCCCGCCAACATCAGGAGACAAGAAGCTAGAATTTAGACTTAGGAGCCAGAGAGGTTTCAGTTTTGAACTAATTCCACCACTCAAGGCTGACTTCATGGGTTTGTGACCTGTGCAGAGGAGGTGGTGAGACAGAGTCAGAGCCTGAATATATTTGATGATGAAGCAAAGGACCTCAGCAGATTAGATGTGGGTTATGAGGTTTCTTTTTTTCTTTTTTTTTGTCTTTGTCTTTTCTAGGGCCACTCCCTCGGCATATGGAGGTTCCCAGGCTAGGGGTTGAATCGGAGCTATAGCCACCGGCCTACACCACAGCCACAGCAACGCAGGATCCGAGCCACGTCTGCAACCTACACCACAGCTCACCGCAACACTGGATCCTTAACCCACTGAGCGGGGCCAGGGATCAAACCCGCAACTTCATGGTTCCTAGTCAGATTCGTTAATCACTGAGCCATCATGGGAACTCCGGTTATGAGGTTTCTATCGAGAACAACTAGAAGAATGGAGACGCCATTAATCAAGATGGCTGGTGGGTAGAGACAACCAAAGGCATAGCTTTGGGGATGGCAGGTTGGAGATTCCTCTTAGGGATGTCACTTAGCCATTGTGTCTGAAGGTCAAGGAACGGCACATATATTTGGGGACTTCAGCAAAGAGCTGGTGTTGAAGGCCATAAGACATGCTAAATTCTGATGGAAAAGAGAAGAGGTTCAAGGCCTCTTCTGTGAGGTCAGGAAGATAAGGAGGAACTAGCCAAGGAGACTTACCAAGAGGGGCTGGTGAAGTGGAAATAAAACCTTGAGTGGGCAGAAACCAAGTGGGAGGAGGTTTCAGGTGAACTGGATACAGTCAGCTGGTCAAATGCTACCCATGGGCCAAGCAGGCTGAGGACTGGCCAGTGGACAGGCAATGAATGGGGGGTTAGGTCATAGGTGACCTGGACAAGAGCAGTCTCAGTGGCATGGGGCCCAGGGGGTAGCTGGGCTGCAGTGAGTTTAGAAAAGAATGGGAAAGAGGAAATTGGAGGCCGTGAATAGAGACGAGACCCTTTGAGAATCTGATAGCAACAGGAAGAAGACATGTCGAAAGAACCACGGTTTCCGGAAACGCTTGTGTCAGATGGAAACTGTAACAGCAGACCTCGTCTTAATTCTTTGGCCCTACTGCGCGTCCTCCCCCACCTCCTGCGTCATTCCCGCTCGCCCCTCCATCTGGATGCTTCCCCAAACCTCTTCCATGTCATCACCTCCCGACACACACGCTCATACACCCACCGCTAGAAGATCACTCTTCACTCTTCAGAATTGAAATCGGAAATCACTTACTCAAGGAAGCCTTCCCAGATGCTCCAGACTTTATCAATATCATCCATTCTCCTCACCTCTACTCCCTGTAGGTTTCCAGCATAATACTTTACTGAGCTTGAGCTATAGGGCACATTTTGGTATGATTATTTCACATCTGGCTCTTGGCTCCGTGATGGCTGGGACCTCGTGTGTCTTGTTCTCCAGGCATTGAAGACACTCACTAAACAGCTGCTGAATTAGGAGTTTGGGGTTAACATATGCACCCTACTATGCGTAAAACAGACAACAAGGAGTCTGCACAGTGAGCCCCGAGCCTGCTCGGGGGAGCCCCAGGCTGCTGGGAGCACCAAGGCCAAGACTGACCCTGTTGCCTGGATCTGTTTCAGCTGCTCGGGGAAGACCGGTTTCAAGACATTGAGAAGATCAAGACCATTGGCAGCACCTACATGGCCGTGTCGGGCCTGTCACCGGAGAAGCAGGTAAAGGAATGCTTTGGACTCAACCACGGACCATGGGAGGGGCCGCCCTCTGGTCGTGTTGCTGAACCTGGGGTCATGGGGAGGAACATGGGGGCTGGTAGGGGGAAAATCTGCAGAAGTGGACATTCTGGGTGACAGACACGTGCTCCCGAGGTAAGTAGGGTCTACTGGGTAAAACGATGCTTCTTTATGATTAAGAAACCTCTAGGCTTGGAGTTCCCGTTCCACCTGGTGGGAACGAATCTGACTAGTATCCACAAGGATGCGGGTTCAATCCCGGGCCTCACTCAGTGGGTTAAGGATCTGGAGTTGCCATGAGCTGTGGTGTAGGTCGCAGATGTGGCTTGGATCCCACATTGCTGTGGCTGTGGTGTAGGCCAGCAGTTGTAGCTCCGATTTGACCCCTAACCTGGGAACCTCCATATGCCGCAGGTGCAGCCCCCTAAAAAAATGAAAGAGAGAAAGAAACCTCTAGGCTTGATTCTGACTCTCACTGTTCACCTGATGAACAAAATCAGGACCACGAAGTACCCTGATTATGATTTAGTTAAAGGTGTTACTAAACTTCTGATACCAGCCTGTTTTCTTATTCTCACTTTTATTTTCTCTTTTGAAATGTAATAATAGTAACAGTTGGGCTTTTTGGAGATTTGACTGTGTGCCAGGCACTTGGGTTAAGTGGGAAACCTAATTTATACCTTCTAGGGTTAGTGGATGAACTACCTGAGATAAAGTCATGCTCCCCACACAAAGCTTAGCACCTAGTAGGTCCTCAGTAAGTGCTATTATGGTTGTAAGTTACCAGGGAGGGGACTCCTCATTCCTTCCTTTTGATTTTTTTTTTTTTTTTTTTTTTTTTTTTGCTTTTAGAGCTGCACCCGCAGCATATGGAAGTTCCCAGGCTCCTGATTGAATCGGAGCTACAGTTGCCAGCCTACACCACAGCCACAGCCATAACAATGCCGGATCTGAGCTGTGTCTGTGACCTACACCATAGCTCACAGCAACGCCCCATCCCCGACCCATCAAGCAAAGCCAGGGAGTGAACCCGCATCCTCATGGATGCTAGTGGGATTCTTTTTGCCGCAACACCACGGGAACTCCTGACTTTTTAAATTAATATACAGTTGATTTACAAGGTTGTGCCAACTTCTGCTGCACAGCAAAGTGACTCAGCCATACACATACATACATTCCTTTTCTTACATTTTCTTCCATCATGGTCTGTCCCCAAGAGACTGGATATAATTCCCGTGCTGAACGGTAGGACTTCCTTGCTTATCTTTATTTTTCTTTGCTCTCTTTCCAACTGAAACCCTAGAACAATGCCAAGACCATCTGAGAAGGAAGTCATTAGGTGCATGTGGACACCACCCGACAGCGGGGCTCCACAAACCCAGCCCTCCCTCTGTGCGTGCACCTAAAGCTTTATCAGAACACAGCCACACACACTCATTTCTCTCCTGTCTCTGGCTCCTTCCTGGCTAAAATGGCAGAGGCGAGAAGTCATGACGAAGATCTCATGGCCCTCGAAGCCGAGAACCCTTGCTCTCGGGCCCGTTCCTGAAGCTGTCTGCCACTCTCTGCTCCAGAGGGCACAGGGGCCCTCCCCACACAGACTCGTTCAATGCCTGTGAGGTGGACAAGGGCACGGTTACAGGTCCCCAGCATGTAGATGAGGAAACTGACGGTCAGAGAGCAAATATCTACTCGGAACCTCCTTTAGACCTGGCGGGTACATCGGGGAAACAGACACCGTTCCTAGATTGGAAACGTCACACAAAGAAACGTAGGAGCACGTACACACACACACACACACACACACACACACACACACACAGCATCAGCCTGAACAGACAAGGGTAGGTGGGGGGATGGACAATGAGAGTCACACAGGACTTCCTGTTGTGGCTCAGTGGTAACGCACCCAATTAGTATCCATGAGGATGCGGGTTCCATCCCTGGCCTCGCTCAGTGGGTTAAGGATCTGGCGTTGCTGTGAGTTGTGTAGGTTGCAGACGCGGCTCGATTCCCGTGTTGCTGTGGCTATGGTGTAGGCCAGTGACCACAGCTCGGATTTGACCCCTAGCCTGGGAACCTCCATGCTGCAGGTGCAGCCCTAAAAAACAGAAAGAAAAAAGAACATGAGAGTCACACATGCTACACTCTCTTGAGCAAATCTCCTGGCATTTGTGCTTCCTACGTTTCTGACACGGATGACATGAGGGTACAGGGGCTCCCACACCTGGTTATTTCCCTTGGAGGGATGTGGGGGGGGGGACGTAGACCAGGCCCCCACTGCAAGAGTGTTCCCATCCGCCCCACTGACGGGACGACGCTGTCACACTGTTCCAGCAATGCGAGGATAAGTGGGAGCACCTGTGCGCCCTGGCCGACTTCTCCCTCGCCCTGACCGAGAGCATACAGGAGATCAACAAGCATTCCTTCAACAATTTCGAGCTCCGGATCGGTGAGTAGCAGCTGGAAGCGTGGCACATTTGGGTCCCACAGAGCTGGCTGGCCCAGCTCCATCGCACCGCCCCCCCCCAACCTTGCCCTGGGCATCACGCCACGGGAGCTCCTTCCCACAAAATGCAGCAGGCTTCAGGTGACTTGGCCAAGGTCAGGGTCACCTCAGTCCCATCTGGGCTTCCTCTCTCTCAAGATCCTAGAAGCAGGGGAAGGATCTGGGCCTGTGGACAGAAACACAAAGCAACTGCTAGACCACAGCTACTTCTCTTCCATCTTTTCCAGAATCCCTCCCACACAAGGCCCTGAGTAAGCAATCATTTCCATCCATCTTCTGTGTCACTGGATGCTTTAGGTCAATGTCTTGTTCCCTGCTTCTTCTGGAAAACGCCGTGAGTCAAAGGCAAGGTCCTGTTCCCGAGGATGTCAGATGCTGGTTTGAGCCGGGGACAGGCAGATAGCTTTATAGCCCCTCACTCGGCCACATGGCTCACCATCCTCTTGAGTGTAGGGCCATCCTTGTGCAAAACGATAACACAGCAGTCACAGCGATGTGGTACCAGCCATTTACAATTTCTATAACTTGCTCATTTCTTCAGCATCTCCACTGAGCTGGAGGGGCCTCCTGAAGCATCGGCCGAAAGCCTCTGTCCACATTCACATTTTGCAGATGGGTAAACTCAGGCCCAGAGAAGGGGAGTAACTAATCTAAGATCACACAGCCAAATGGTCATCCTGGCAGCAGCTCCAGGATTTCCTGCCTGAGACCAGTGACATTCCAGTGGCCAGCATGCATCTAAAACAAATGTTGCTGCAGGCTTCATGTTTTGGTATCTCTGGCTGGTGTGCCATTTTACTTTCCTGTTTCTCTCTTAGCAGCTTTCAGGTATAAAAGGTCAAGAAATACCAATACCTGACCCATCAGATCTAAGGACTAAGAGGCCATGCACCTTTGTTCCCTGGAATAAAGAAGGGATGTTTTCTGTTTTGGCCTATGGATAGCATGTCCAGGGCTTGTCTCCACATCTTCCATCGACCCTACATGTCCTTTATGAAATCATTGAATGCGTGATTGAACCAGGAATAAAAAGCAGAACTAGACTCCTCAACAAAGGCTACACACTTTCAGGAGTTGTTGCTGGGATTAAGGCCAAGCCCTGGTGTGACACTTTATATTGCCAGCATAGTTTGGAGTTTGGACAATTATGTTCCCAACAAGATTGGGCATCTTGGTTTGTGTTTGGGGTCTGCTGTAACCAGCGCCGTGCCTTGGGGCGAGTCATTTAAAGCCCCTGAGCGTCAGTTTCCTCGTGGGTACACTGGGCATTAGATTATTTCCACCCCTGCCAGCCTCAGAGTAGCAAGAGATGCAAATGGGATAGTGGCTGTGAAAGGGCTTTGTAGATTGAAGGGCAACATGCATCCTTGTGATTTCATACATTCTGCAAGGTCTGTTTCTCATATTTCGTTATGCCGTGTGTGTGTGTGTGTGTGTGTGTGTGTGTGTGTGTGTGTGTGTGTGTGTGTGTGTGTGTGTGTGTGTGTGTGTTGTGCTTCCCTTTGCCTAGAATGTGTGTGTGTGTGTGTGTGTGTGTGTGTGTGTGTGTGTGTGTGTGTGTGTTGTGCTTCCCTTTGCCTAGAATGATCTAGCCCAGATATCTGCATGGCTTGTGCTGTTTCTTTTTTCAGATCTCTGCTCAGGAAGACCTTTCCTAAAACCACCCAACTCCAAAATGCGCCCTCTCCCTTATTTCTCTATCCCATTAACCTCACTGGTTTTTCTTTATCACTTTCCTGATCCCCTGATACTCTGTTACATTTGCTGTTATTTCCTATCTCTTTCCAGGAGAAGGTAAGCTCCATAAGGGCCGGGGCTCTGCCTCCTTTCTTTCCTGGCGTAGTCCCAGTGCCTGGAACAGTGTGCCTGCTTTACAGCAGGTGTCTAGTCAGTGTTCAATGAATGAGAAATCCTGGATCTATTCAAAGGAGATATACAGACCCACAAACCTGTTCAGTGGGCTACTGTCATTCTTAGAAGAGAAATCTTTATTTTTAATAAAGGACAAGGCATTGAAACTATCTTAAAAAGCACTTGCCAAATAACCTATGGGATTGGGAGGAAATGACAGTCCAGGCAGAGAGAAAGGCAGGGACAAAGGCACAGAGGCGGGAAGTGCCCGCATGTCAGGGGAACTCGAGCAGTTCAGGATGTAGTGGCAAAGGTGAGGGCGAGGATGGACACGAAGGAGGCTGGCAAGTTAGGCAAGAGCCAGATCTGAGATTGTGATTCTGAGACACACGGGCTTTACCCCACAGGCAAAAGGAGCTGCAGCGGGTGTTTAAGCAGGAGGTAACTTGAAGAGAAGTACATCAGAAAGTCCTCTGGCTCCAGCAGCAGCTTGGAGGATGGTCCACAGGAGGACAGAAGGAGAGGCAGCGAGGCCTGTCAGGGAGGCTGTTGCCACAGACCAAGGAAATGACGCTGAGGACCTGCCCTCAGCATCTGCCCAAGCTCGCAGGGCACCATGACAACAGAGGCAGAAGGAGATCCCAGCATCCTGACTCCTGGTCCAGGGCCCTGTTATCCCACAGGCCGAGATGAGTGAGCATCTGTGTGAGAGCAGTCGTCATGTTCTCTGGAGCACTCGTTGGCTGTCAGGGAACAGACCAGTGGCCTTCCCTCTAATATCTCGTCTCATCCTCCTTTAATTCATTCCACTTGACAGATGGGAAAAGCGAGGTCTAAATCTGTTAAGGAACTGGTCCAGGTCAGACATCTAAGAAGGGATGTGTCTGGATCTGGACTCTGCCATTTATCCACAGAGATCACACCCCTCATTTAAGGACCACTATCCCGGTGGGGGGGGGTAGGGAGAGGACCGCCCCCTCCATGACGACCCTCTTCTCTCATCTCTTGCTCCTTCACTTCACCCACAGGCATCAGCCACGGCTCGGTGGTAGCTGGCGTCATTGGCGCTAAGAAACCACAGTACGACATCTGGGGCAAAACCGTGAACCTGGCAAGTCGAATGGACAGCACGGGGGTCAGCGGCAGGATCCAGGTCCCGGAGGAGACCTATCTCATCCTGAAGGACCAGGGCTTCGCCTTTGACTACCGAGGGGAGATCTACGTGAAGGGTATCAGTGAGCAGGAAGGCAAAATCAAAACGTACTTTCTCCTGGGCAGAGTCCAACCCAACCCTTTCATCCTGCCCCCGAGGAGACTGCCCGGGCAGTACTCCTTGGCCGCCGTGGTCCTGGGCCTCGTCCAGTCCCTCAACAGGCAAAGGCAGAAGCAGCTACTGAACGAGAACAGCAACCCGGGCATCATCAAGGGCCATTACAACCGGCGGACTTTGCTGACACCCAGCGGGCCGGAGCCGGGAGCCCAGGCCGAAGGCCCCGACAAGTCCGAGTTGCCATAAGAGCATTTTCTTTGTGTTTCTTTTTTTGTATTTCTTTTATATATAAAATAAATATGCTAATAAAAAGGTTTAATTTTTTTTAGAACAAGCATGGTTTTTGTTGGTCTTTGGATGCGCCAGAGATCAAAGACGCGATTTGAGTTTCTCTTCTGTCGCAGACATGTATTGATTTATCTCTTCTGTGCAAGGCCTACGGGGAAGCAAAGATAAGACCCAGTCCTTGACCTTGCGGGGCTCACAATTAAGTGCAAAAGAGGGACCTGTAAACAGAGACGATACAGTGGGATCATCAGTAGGAAGTGCTGTTTATTGAACGCTTGACAGGTGCCCGGCCCAATGCCAATGACCTCACATATCCTCACAGTACTTTGTCCTTTCACTCCCAGGGTGTATGGAGGCCCTACAGTGTGCCTGTGCTTTCCCAGGCTCCAGAGAAATCCTAGCAAAAGTCTTGCCCTCGCAGAGCTAACATTCTTGGTGGGGGTAATGGAACTATTCCTCTCAGCCAAAACATAAATTCTCCGCTTCCAGAGAGAGGTAGAGGTAATGGGAAAAAAAATTAGGTAGGACAGTCATGATAAAGAATGAGAGGTCAAGGATACTGGTTGAACTGGAGCTACCAGGGAAGGCGTCTTTGAGGACAGGATGCTAAAGGTCAGCCCTAAATGATGAGAAAGGGGCACAACCTATAGAACCTGGGAGGAAAGGGACCCAAGCAGAAAGAACAGCAAGTGCAAAATCCCTGGGGTTTGTTGATTGGAGGCACCGTTAGAAAGTCCCCAGGTGGGTAAGCTGGTTTAGGCAGGTGCATTGTTTTCTGGGAAGACTGCATCCTTAGCTCTTCTCTGACGACCACAAAGGCTCCCGGGAAAGTTTCTTACAGATGAGAAAGCTCAGGAAATTAAAGGAATTGCCCAAGATCACATACTCAGTTGTAGAAATATGGTCAGAACCATACTGGTCAGAGTTCCTATCGGTGGCTCAGCGGTAATGAATCCAACTAGTATCCATGAGGATGTGGGTTCAATCCCTGGCCTTGCCCAGTGGGTTGAGGATCTGGCGTTGCCATGAGTTGTGGTGTAGGTCACAGACGTGGCTCGGATCTGGTGTTGCTGTGGCTGTGGTGTAGGCCGGCAGCTACAGCTCTGATTTGACCCCTAGCCTGGGAACTTCCCTATGCCACAGGTGTGGCCCTTAAAAAAAAAAAAAAAAAAAAAAAAAAAGAGCCAAAAAAAGAAAAAGAATCATACTGGTCAGTAAAAGCTGACGACTATAACAGGTAACTCCTACTCTGAGTGGCTAAAACAAAATAAGAGATTTAGCTCTTATTTCAGGCTTGTCCTATTGGACATGTGGCAGGGGCTTTCCAGGCAAGGATTTCAGCACTTAACCTTCCAGGACTCCGAGTCCTCTGCTTGATCTTCTCCGACCCCAGCAGAAGAGAGAGGGAAAGGAAGGGGGACCATTCAGAGGGTCTTGGGCACCAGGCCCGGGAGTCACACACCTTATTGCTCTGTCATCAACCAGAACTCAGTCACGGGTCCCGCCTCACTGCAGGGAAGTTAGGGAGTAGATTTTCTTCCTGTGCTCGTTACTAAGAGGAAAATGAAATGTAATCAGAAGCACTGTCTCTTCCATAAGACCTACATCAGCCTAAGCCCAAAACCCAAGTTTGTAAATGCTAAGCTCTTCTAAGTTCTGTGTTGGAGGGACGGACCCTTTAAGTCATGGACGAACCTGAAGTCCCAAGCATTTATCTAAATTCTTGAGTCTTAACAACAGTTCATTTAAGAGAAGCTTATGGTGTCTGTCTTTCTCTTTCTGACTTACTCCACTTAGTATGAGAGTCTCTAGTTCCATTCATGCAAATGGCACTATTTTGTTCTTTTTTATGGCTGAGCAGCATTCCATTGTATGTATGTACCACATCTTCCTAATCCTTTCATCCATCCAACCTCACCTTTTTCCCTCTGACCTTTCAGGTTTGGCCCGAGAAATGTCAAGTATAAACTCTGGCAGAGGGAACAGTGCCCCAACATGGTGAAATGCAATGAGAAATACAGAAGAGGAGCTGGCTTGGTCCACAGAAGTTTAATCTCAGTAGAAAGGCTTTCTCAACAGCTCTGTGTTCTTGTATTCTTTTTGTTGTTGCCATTGTCATTGTTTTAGGGCTGCACCTGCGGCTTATGGAAGTTCCCAGGCTAGAGGGTCCAATCAGAGCTGCAGCTGCCAGCCTACACCACAGCCACAGCAATGTCAGATCTGAGCAGCATCTGCAAACTACACCACCGCTCATGGCAACACCAGATCCTTAACCCACTGATCAGGGCCGGGGATTGAACCTGCATCGTCATGGATACTAGTTGGGTTCTTAACCTGCGGAGCCACAACAAGAACTCCAGACACAGTGATTTTATCAACCTAGTAGATATTTGCAAATTTTCCTTGCCTTGACATCATTTTACTTGTCTATATTTGCAAAATTTTCTTTACTGGGCAGGTGTTGCTTCAAGAATGAAAAATGAGGGAGTTCCCATCACGGCTCAGTGGTTAACAAATCTGACTAGGAACCATGAGGTTGCCAGTTCGATCCCTGCCCTTGCTCAGTGGGTTAAGGATCTGGCGTTGCCATGAGCTGTGATATAGGTTGCAGACGTGGCTCAGATCCCAAGTTGCTGTGGCTCTGGCGTAGGCCGGTGGCTACAGCTCTGATTAGACCCCTAGCCTGGGAACCTCCATATGCCACAGGAGCGGCCCTAGAAAAGGCAAAAAGACAAAAAAAAAAAAAATGAAAAATGATTAATGAGGAAAAACTCCAATATGGGGGTCTACTTCAAGGGCTGCTAGTGGTTTCACTGGACCCTTGGAGATTCCCCCCTGAGGCAGAGGGTCTGGAACACTCCCGGCTTGGAGGCGGCCATCTTGCAGAAGGGAACCAGCAAGACCAGGGCAAGCATGAGCCCCGCCCTCCGCAGGTAGAATTTTCCCAGGGCCACAATAACCACTGCTGCCCCAACTTCAGGGTTGTCCTTTGGATGCAGGAAAAGAAGGGGTGTTGAAAACTTATCTCCTTCCATGGCATTTTTATTCCAGACCCACAGGCTGCTCTGACACTCTGGCCCCAAGGCCAACCAGCATTTCCAAGTGAGAATGTTGCTCTCAGATTAGCTGTGGACTCTGCACAACTGAACCCAGTATTTTATTGATGAGTTACCAGAGGGCAGCATGCCCTGCAGAATGACGCCCTGTGCCTCTCTGAATTAGTAATTGCGTGTCAGCCACCACCCTGTCCCGCTCCCAGGAAGATAAAATCGCTATTCTTTGAGCAAGCATCCTGACCATTCCGAGTGACCCTGTGCATCTGCCTCAACTTTGATAAGACAGACGGCGTGACTCAAATGCAATCTGTTTCTGTTTGGAAATAATATTTTTGAACATGGTCTTTTTGTAATCCACTAAGCCCCTATCCTGACATGACCATAAAGATAATGGCAACTAACATTTTCAGAGTACTTTACAGTTTGAAGAGTCCATTTCCAAATAGGACTGCAATTGATCGTCATAAAAACTCTCAGGAAGAGATACACTTTCCCAATTTTCTAGGAAACCAAAACTCATAGAAATTAATAAAAATCCTATCTAAAAAATAGAGTGTTACAGCCAGATACGGGATGGATGACTAACAGGGACCTACTGTACAGCACAGGCAAATCTACTCACTGCTCTGTGGTGACCTAGCTGGAAAAGTGATCTGAAAGGGAACAGATATATGTGCATGTATAACTGACTCACTTCGCTGCGCACCCGAAGCTAACACTACACTGTAAGTCAACTATATGCCAACAATTTGTTTTAATTTTAAAAATAAAAATAAATAAGTAAAAAGTGGGTGTTAAAGCTAAAAAGAGCTGGCTTAAAGAAAAGATGTGGTCCAAAGCCTTGATTTTACAGATAAAAAACTAAAGCCAAAGAGGGGGAAATCTTTGGCCAAGATTCACCAACCAGCGGTTGAATGAAAGCTGGGATGCTGAGTAGCTGGTTTCCTGGCTCTTGTGCTTCTGACTCCCTATAGCAGCTCTGACCTCTTTCCCTTTGCTGGTTGTAAATAAGACCGCCCTGTAGCCAGGAGGTCACAGAGGTCCCCCTGAGCTGGAATGAGATTGGCTCAAACCCCCAGTGATCAACCAATCAGGGGTCCTTTTGAGCAACGGTTAACTGTCCTGCAAAAGGACCACACTAACCCCAATAAAGACACTATCGAAGTTGCCCAAGTTATCAGCCTTTGAGACACCCTCCCTTGGGCACCAGTCTCTGAGGGGAGTGCCCTCTCCTGGGGGCTACAGGAAGGTTTCTGACCAGTGTGCAGGCATGGCCAGGGAGACCCGGACGGGACGGTCCACAGAAAATGCAACGAGCTGGGACTCGTCTTCCCTGACCCTCATCAAGTCCCTGCTGAGATAAGTGTCGTCTTGGTTCAAAACAATATATCTCATTTTGTTCAGATGACCGGTACGGCACTGATGAATTATTTTCACTAATGCACAGATGGGGAGACGCAGCAACTGGGCAGATACTGAGATTTGAAACAAATCCTCAGCATCCAGGCCACTAAGAGACTGGCTCACACTACCACATCCTCCAGCCCTTGGCTGAACCCCCAGCACTAAGGGTTTTCCCCTGAGTGAGACGGGCGACCTCTGTAGGGCTTGGGGCAGAGAAACCACATTCTCAGATGTACAGTTTTGAAGTAATGTCGTCATCTTGTGATACAGCAATAGGAGACAAGGGTGGAAGCAGAGAGATGAGTGGGGAAGCTGGTGCCATTACTCCGTGAGAAATGAACGTGCTTCATCCAGGCTGGTACCCATGGGGGTAGCAAGATGAAGTTAGACTCATGATATGCCTAGCTCTGAGCCCACCATATTTGATGATGGAATAGATGCAAGATATGGAAGAGAAGAGGCCAGGAGGATCCCAGGTTTTAAAGCCTGAGGATCAGGAAGGGTGTTGAGATACAGACGATTCTAGGAGGTGCAAGATGGGGGAAGATCCCACGTGTGCTTTGGCGACAAGGTAGAGCTGAGATGCCTATGGCACACCTGGGTGTGTAGGTTGGAAGCAGGGGAAAGATGCAGTTGTAAGGCTGGCCCTTTCTGGAGTATCTGACCCAGCCCAGCGCTCTCTTCTTCACGGAATACTCACCTCATTCACTCCTTGTAGCTGCTTCCTGGCTGGGCAAGCCCACTGCTTAGGGCAGTTTTCTGAATCCTCCCTCCTAAGCTACTGTCGCCCACCGCACAGTCCATCATACTTCTTCCCACGATAGAAACCACCGCCTCTGCTGATGATTCCAAATGGTAAGCCCAGACCTCTCTTCTGAACTTGGAAATCAAGTACCCACCAAGGCAAACACCACCTGGTGTCCCAGGAGCTTCAGGTCCGACCCCCGGCAAAGAGGCTCTTCTCTTCCTCTTCTTTGCCACGGTGAGAGCAACTCAAATTCTCACTTGCCCCAGGCACATCTAGCTAGTTCTCCCACCACCCCTCCACCTTCTCCTTCTTCCTCCTGATTCTCTCTTATCACCACACACACACACACACACACACACACACACACACACTATACAGTTATCCCTGATTCGGACCCTGCAGTGAATGGGCTGGTTTCTCCTTCCATAACAGCTCTCTGACTTGAAGCCCCATGCACGGACTCCAACAAGACCATGTCGTCCACTGGTTAAGCGTGTGGGCTTTGGAGCCGGGTGAACTGGATTGCAGAGCTATCAACACCCGTTTTGCCGGAGCAGAATTTATGCCTGCTACTGCCACCTAGTGGTCACAAATTTTTCCGTGCATAAACTTAAAATCTCTCCACCCCGCTGCACCTTGGAAAATTATAGCCCAGAACTCCATGGGGAAGGGGGTTCGAGGATGCATTTCCTGGCTTCTCTGTGATGCAGAGGAGACCTCAGGAGAGAGTGAGTGGTACCAGGTTGATAATTGATACCAGTGTTTCCCACCCCAGCTCACCTACTGAACACTGTGGCTTGGCACCCTGCCTCTCCTACACCCCCAGAGTAGGCTCACACTTCACCACACTTTATAATAAACTACTGATTATCTGTGACTTCCCCATGTGCTAATGACAGATGAGATCAAAATTCACATTAATGGTTTAAAATGCAATGTTTTGAGCCCTCTTGTTGAAATAGAAGGGATCTGTATCTCCTATTGCTATCAGCTAATTTCAGGGCCGCTAGCATCCAAGCCTCATATAATAATAGAGTCCATGGAGGAAGAGAAGGCAGAACCCAGATAATCAGCTGATGGCACCTCAAGCTTTCCCATCAGATGTGAACTCCTTGAGATCAGGAGACATTTCATTCTTGCTTCTAACTCCATGGCTGATGGCATGGCGAGCCATAGGAGGTCTTCAAACCATGTCTTGAATGAAGGAAGGAAGGAACAAAACTATAAACAAACACAGGAAGGAAGATAAATGAGCAGGACCCAGGCCTGCCTGCTCAGAGGATCCAGCCCATTCAGACCTGGCCCCTGGCCCCCCTTTATTCACCTCTTTATTCATTCCCCCTGGACCTCTGGAAGAGGATGGAGAAGGGGCAGTGTGTCCACGCCATCCACTACAGTCTTGCAGTGGCCCAGATGGCAAATGGACCCAAAAAGTCTCCCGGGAGGGCATCCTGGACCAAGGATGGGAGGGTAGAGACAACCCCAGCCCACCCTGGGCTTAGCATCCTCAGTGGGTATCACCCTTCAGAACCCAGAGCCACCACCCCTTTAGCTAAAACCTTGGATTTCCAAACGGCCCCGTGGCTGTTACCCTTTGCTTTGCTCAAGCTGTTGATTTTCTCTGTTGCCTAAAGATCCCACAGCCCCATTTAGCTCAACCTCCGTCCCGGATTCCAGTCTTCGCTGGCTCATTAGATCTACTCTTGGCCTGCCTCATTTTCATTTATTTTCTCTGTTTGTTGCTGTGAGGGCAGGGCAGACAGGCTGCGGAGAGCAGCATGGGGGCCTCTTGGCACACCTCCAAAGCCTGCAGAGGAAATGCCATTAGCCTCAAATCCAGTGCAGGGAGGGAGGCCGGAATTTGCCACCCAAGTCTAAGCTCCTGGAGGGGAGGGGGAGGGGGAGCAGCAGGAAGCAGGAAAGCCTGGGGCAGGGCCCTTGCTTTTTTAGAGCGTTTACAGCAGAATCCAGGCCTGCAGAAGGCTGGGCGCTGGTGAGCACTTCTTCCCAGCCCAGAACAAGCGGGCAGAAAGCGAGCAGGCAGCAGCAGAAGGCTATTTCAAGTACGCGTGTAACTACCAATTACGGGGAGTGCAGGGATCTTGATGAAAATGCCTGCAAGACAAGATGATTTGAATCCTCTTTGGAAGCCCTTTGCAGATAAGAGGGTGGAGGCGGGGTTAAGAGACACAGTGAAAGAAACCAAGAGATGAGAGAGATTGAGCAGAAGTCAAAATTCTTCTGTTTACCTCCTTCTTCTCAGGTCACCTGCACTCACAGGCGTAGAGTCCCAAGTTCAAAGGCTGCCTCCACCTCTTCTAAGTGGCAATGCCCGGGACAGTTATTTCATCTCTCCGAGCCTGGGTTTGCCACGAAGGGACTAGCCATCCCTCCCTCATGAGGCTAGTGGGTCAATGTGACCCTGGGTAGAAAGCCACCATGAACCATGCCCAGCCTGCTTAGCGCTGAGCGGGGATGGGAGCAGGCTTGTTCAGAGATGTTTCCCTTGAAGGTGGGTGGGCAGGGGCCCCTCTGCCTCCCAGCACCAGAAACAGCCCTGAACTGAATGAGAAAGGTAGGCTGTGCCAGACCTGACCTTCACCACGTGTGCTTCAGCGTCTCCTTGCCCAACTCAGCCCCCCAGTGCGCTTTGGTCAGCAGCAGGCACCATGCAAGAAACCAGGGACAGGGTCACGAGCTTGGGCTGTGACCCTTCCCTCATGGAGTCGGCAGACCCCTGGGGAGCGGAACAATAGACAAACCCCCGAATAACTGTGTGATCCACGCATTACAGGAAAAGGTCTAGGATGTCACAAGCAAGAGGGACAGCTATGCAGCAGGGACCATCTGCTCCACGAGCATCCGTTCTTGCCTGAGTGCCCAGCTGTAGGCCAGGCCCAGCTCCACTTCCAGAATCACCACCGACACGGTCCTACACATCCTGGTGAGTGGAGAACCACCGACAGACAAAAGCAGCTTACAAAAGAGAGACAGAGGCGTTCCCGTCGTGGCACAGTGGAAGCGAATCCAACTAGGAACCATGAGGCTGCGGGTTCGATCCCTGGCCTCCCTCAGTGGGTTAAGGATCTGACGTTGCCGTGAGCCGTGGTGTAGGTCGCAGACTCTGCTCAGATCTGACGTTGCTATGGCTGTGGTGTAGGCTGGCAGTTGTAGCTCCAATTGGACCCTCTAGCCTGGGAACCTCCATATGCCGCGGGTGTGGCCCTAAAAGGACGAAAGACAAAAAAAAAAAAGAGAGAGAGAGAGACATAAAATTACTTCTGAGGGCTGTAAGTGCTCTGAAGGAGTGTGATAGAAAGTAGGGGCTGCTTTCCATGGGGGGGGGGTCACCCCTGAGGAGGAAGCGTTTGAGCTGAAAGCTGAAGGAGCCAGCCGTAATCCTGACACTGGCCATGGTTCCAGCTTTCTCTGTCCCAATGTTGACTCTCCTCCAAACTCTGGACTTTAATAGACAAGACATGTAACACACCTGTCTCAAAGTGACAGGATGGGGTAGACTCCTAGTCAACTGTCGAAGCGACAGGTGATGATACTTTAGATAGTCCCAATCCGGGCATCTAACCCACACCCGACCCTGACTCCTCATCCCCACCCCCAATGCCCCGTGGTACCACTGAAGACTCAAGATCTGATCCAAGATCTTTCTTTGTGAGAGTCTTCACAGTCAGGAAGCATCCCTCAAAATGAGCAGCAGTGGGCCACTCCAAAGAGGACAGGTAATTAGGATTTGCCTGGCCCACAGGTCAGGGAAGCTCAGGAAGCAGTGAGAACCCCCCATTTCCTAACAGAGGGAGACGGGGTGTCTGGAAGTGTGTAGGACCCCGGAGAACCCCAACAGCCTTGCCTTTGGGACCCGCTTTCCTTTGCTGCCATCTTGTGGTCACATTTGGGAAAAACATCTCAAAGTGTGGGGTGCCTCAGTCGCTCAAAAAGTTGACTCCAGTGTCACCAGGCACTGTGCTGGGCACCAGTGCTGGACACTGAGCAGTGGCCAAAGCAGGCAAGAGACTCTGCCCGTACCGAGCTTCCAGTCTAGCTGGCTGCCTCAGATGCAGCTGCATAAAGGCTGTATCGCTCCCCTAGGAGTGACAGCAGATGACAAGATTAGAGGTAAATATTTGCCCAGACCACAGGGCTTAAGAGGAAAAGTAGGATCTGGATTGAAAACACCTTTGCATAGCAGCCTCCTGCCCTCGCATCCTCTGTCAGAGGGACAAGAGTTTGGCTCTGAGTCCAGGCACCAGATGACAAATCTGTTTTTTGTTGTTTTGTTTTTTTGTCTTTTTAGGGCCACACCCGGGGCATGTGGAGATTCCCAGGCTAGAGGTCAAAATAGAGTTGTAGCTGCTGGCCTACACCACAGCCACAGCAACGCAGATCCAAGCCATATACACCATAGCTCACAGCAACCCTGGATCCTTAACCCACTGAGTAAGGCCAGAGATCGAACCCGCCTCCTCATAGATACTAGTCAGATTCATTTCCACTAAGCCACAATGGGAACTCTGCAGATGATAAATGTTAAGACAGCAGTGTGTGCTGAAAGGGCAGAGCCTGGGCCCAGACTGAGAACCCTGAGTTTGAGTTTCGGCCCTCCCACTGTCTGCTGTGTGACCTTCAGTAAAACCTAAGCATCTCTGATCATCTGCAAAATGGGAATTTCAAGTTGTACATTCCCAAGTCTATCTATAGGCTGCTCATTCCACTGTCAGTATTTTCTAACACCTCCCTGGGTGGGCATTGTGCTGGCCATGAAGCTGGTTGCCTTTGCTCCCTCCAGTCCCCCTTTCCAGATGGGACAGCCTCGGGCCTCCTGATGCTCTAAAGCTCTTTTCCCCTGCTCTTTAAGGCCACTGGCCGCCTGGGCTCCTCCAGGTTCTCCCAGTCTGGCTGCCTCCTCCTGTTCCCATGGCCCTGTCCTTCAGTCAGCCCCCTGTTCAGTCAGCGTAATGACTCCTAACCTTGCCCCCCACTGCACCCAGCGCCCAGGCAGCAACGCTGATAGAGCATCACCCACAAACCACACTGGTCGGGACTCCCGACCTCCAAACTCCCCAGGTCCTCCCATTACCACTAACTCTGTCTGGCTATGTCCTCCTTTCTCCATCCCAGTGGCCACCATCCCCTTAAGCCTCTGACGGCTGTTTCATTCCTTGCCCAGATTCGCCTCTGGAGGGAGGTCTCCCTGCCTCAGTGCTGGCTCTCTGCAGGCCGACTCTGTCCTCAACCCCTAGCAGCTGCATAGTCCTGCTGCACATCCTGCCTGGTCACGGTCTGTAGACTCCTCATTGCACAGGCACTGCTGGGAAATTCAATGCCACCGCAGTTGTCTAAGTTGTCCCCTGCCTGCCACCCCACCCTCGGGCTCTGTGTGTGTGTGTGTGTGTGTGTGTGTGTGTGTGTGTGTGTGTGTGTGTGTGTGTGCTTTTGCTTTAACCATCAATTAGCAGCCAGTATACAGTTTATTCCATAGCATCAACCAATTCATGTCTTGTCTGTTAAAGTCCAGAGTTCGGAGTAGAGTCAACATGTGACAGAGAAAGCTAGAACCACGGCCAGTGTTTACTTTTGAGGGTTTGGTGTCCATCAAAGCTACTGTCGAGCAAACATCAGAGGGCCCACCAATGAGGTGGGAATGAACTGCCCTGAGCGTTGGCTTGAAGGTCTTCAGGCCAAGAATGTTGACTTTGCCCTTCTCTCCACTTTAGTTTATGGGTCAGTGCTTGGAAAGCCCCCAGACGGCCTGTGTTTCTTTATGGATCCTTGGAGCTGCGCCAGTACACCCAAGAGTCATCCATTCATTCATTCATTCATTTAACAAATAACTGTTGACTCAGTGCTAAGTTTTAAGAATACAGAGGGGGCTAAAAATTCACACAGCCCTTACCCTCCCCAACCTAAACATTAGCAGAAAGGGCAGGTAATTAAAATAAAATGGATTTAGTGCCACCATAAGCGAAGAGCAAGATGCAAAGCTATTTTCGGAGTTCCTGTCATGGCTCGGCCGTTAATGAATCCAACTAGGAACCATGAGGTTGCAGGTTTGATCCCTGGCCTTGCTCAGTGGGTTAAGGATCCGGCATTGTTGTGAGCTGTGGTGTAGGTCACAGATGTGGCTCAGATCTGGCGTTGCTGTGGCTCTGGTGTAGGCTGGCGGCTACAGCTCCAATTAGATCCCTAGCCTGGGAACTTCCATATGCCATGGGTATAGCCCTAGAAAAGACAGAGAGACCAAAAAAAAAAAAAAAAAAAAAAAAAAGATCCAAAGCTATTTTCAGAAGGAAAGGACGGAGGGAGGGAAGGAAGGAAGCAGGAAAGAAAAAGTGGGGAAGGAAGGAAGCAATCCCCTCCGTGCTTGGGCTATAGTTAAATATTTAGGGCTGGGCTTAGTCTTCCTTCTCATGCTTGTCATGTAGCACTGATGTCACATTGATGTTCTACCACTTCTTAACAATGTTAGATATTTCAAGGGTATTGCACAGCCCTGAGCAGTACCAGTGCACCAAGAAATGAGAACCACCTAGACCCAGCTTTCAAGTTCTGAAGGTCCAAGTCCTTTGGAAATCACCAGATTAGATCCAGGGAAGCAACCGCCTCTAAACTAAAGAGTGGGTTATGGCATCTATGGTGTCTCCTGCCAAGGGGCCATCGACCTATAAGGAGATGTGGGTTGTTTGGGCGACACTGGCAGAAGGGGAGGGAAGAGAAGATGTTGCCACCTAGAGGGCCCTTCGTTTCTGGGGTATTCTGTGAAGGTTGATTCGCTGGAGGGGAGCCAAGCCCACCTGGAGATGCTGTGCCTCTGGGCATCACGAAGTCAAGAAAGCACCCCAAGATTCTGAAAAGCAGTCTGGGTCCCTGTCCCACATGATCCTGGGGTGCCCAGGAAGACCTTGGATAACAGGACAGCAGTGGAAGATTGTGGGGGTTAACCTGGGTCCAGGATCCTGGCATCCAACAGCAATTTCTCCAAGGCCACGTGTTTTAAACTATCCACGCCTGGTGGGTTCGTAAGTCAGGTACGCATTTTTTTTTTTTTTTTTTTTTTTTGTCGTTGTTGTTGTTGTTGCTATTTCTTGGGCCGCTTCCGCGGCACATGGAGGTTCCCAGGCTAGGGGTCGAATCGGAGCTGTAGCCACCGGCCTACGCCAGAGCCACAGCAACGCGGGATCCGAGCCGCGCCTGCAACCTACACCACAGCTCAGGGCAATGCCGGATCCTTAACCCACTGAGCAAGGGCAGGACCGAACCCGCAACCTCATGGTTCCTAGTCGGATTCGCTAACCACTGCGCCACGACGGGAACTCCAGGTACGCATTTTTTTAAAGAAACTGAATGGAAGTATTAAAAGGCAGTGAATGTGGGAAGGACTCGTGAAAGTTTTAAGTCACAAATGTACCTATACCCCATGTGAGTATTATAGGATCACAATGGATGATCTATTTCTACCTGGGAAGAGCAGTTTAAATTTTTGAAAACCAGTGCTTTAGGTGGTAGATTATATATTTATAGTCTTCATTGTTCTTCACCAAGTTTTTTATTTTCCACAATAAAAAAGTTTTACTTTTGTGATAACTATAAAAAGTGGGTTTTTTTTTTCAATTTTTCATGAAAGAAAATTCAATTGCACAGAAAAAAAATCAAAATAATAATACAATGAGCACCTAAAACTGCTAGGTTTACCAATGAGTAGCTCTTGGTCACATCTGATGTCATCATCCTTGACCCCTAAGTCCTTCTAAATCCCAAGATCTGCGGCATAATCCCAATACAATTCACGTGCTCAGGAAATTCCACATGGACGTGGTGTTAGCTAATATTCAGTCCACAATTGAGTTTCCCTAATTGTCTCAGAAATGTCTTAAAACTAGGGTTTTCTCTTCGATCTTTTGTTCAACCCAATAGTGAATCAGTTATCGCCTGTTGCATTTAGTTATTGCTAAAGCACCTATTTTTTCATTATCCAAAACAGAAAGCAAGCAAGAGAGGGCAGAGCGGATAAATGCTCCTTAACACCATAGTGCATTTCTGGGGTATATGCTTTTGTTCCCATCTGTGTTTGGGGTGACCAACATTACATAGGGCATTGGGGACCCAGGGTGTGCCCTCTGTCCCTACAGATTCCCTTTAGCTCCTGATTGGGTGCAAGCAGGGGTGGTGAACCCTTGGGAGAGCCCCAGTGGGCAGCAGGGCATGACCAGATGAGACCAGAGTCCTATTCTGAATCCCAGTTCCTTTGCTGACGCACCCCTAAGATTTGGGCCAGCATCTAACCTCTCTGAGGCCCCATTTCCCTAACTGCAAAATTAGGAGTGCTGGCTAAGACACCCCCTTCAGCCCCAGAAGCCCCTGATTCTACAGGATGGGCTAAAACCATGACAGCCCAACATGAGAGCTGACGCTGACAATGACAACAACAGAGTCAGCTTGCGGTCAAGAAAAGGCAGACAGTGGAGAAGAAGGTGCTATGAAAATGACAGAAGACAAATAATTTCTTTACTTCCCACAACACTCAAGTTCAGGGCTGACAAGGCATTGATCTAACCTGCTTTATTCTTAGGCACAATCAATATTCTTCATTCCATGGGGCCAATAAAAGCTAAAAGTTCAACAGGAGACTCTGGCTCCATCCTCTCCAGTCACTGACCCTTTCCTTGTGAGTTCTTCTCTCAACCATGTTCAAAGTTGAACACATACAAAAAATACTCAAGAAATTTTCATGGATGTTCATATGTTTTCCAAATAGTTTGGACTCTGAATAAGAATTTATGGATCCCAGGGAGTTCCCATCTTGGCTCAGCGGTAACAAACCTAAGATCCATGAGGATGAGGGTTCGATCCCTGGCCTTGTCAGTGGCTTAATAATCCGGTGTTGCCATGAGCTGTGGTGTAGGTCACAGACATGGCTCAGATCCCACAGCAGCTGTAGCTCCGATTCGATCCCTAGCCTGGGAACTTCCATATGCCATGGGTGCGGCCCCTAAAAAGCAAAAAAAAAAAAGGATTTATGGATCCTGAAGTATTTAAATTAATTTAACAACCATATATTCCCTTTGTAAGATTTTATCTTTAAATCATTCCCCATCAGCCATTTCAGGCCCCAGCCCATCGTTTGCCCTCTGGACAAGACAAAGGGAAGCAAATCCTAACGCGGGCCCCTTTGCAGGCAGGAGCACTCTGTTTGTTTGTTGGAAATACGGTGGGAAATTTTAAACCATCAACTCCACCATTACATTATCTGCTATTGTCTGTTTGAAAATCTGAACAGAAAAATGTATTAATAGCCACCCAGCAAAGAGGACGGGTAGATTCAATCCATCCTGCCTACTCCAAGGCAGGGGATCATTTCGACAGTCACCTGTGATGGAGGAAGTATTAGCACAGCTAAGATATACTAAGTGTCTCCTATTTGCCAGTACAACACCGATGCTTAGGACAGAATCCCATCTCTCTGGACATGTGTCTTTCTCACCCATATGATGCAGGACAGCACCACCATCTGAGAGATTACAAAGTAACTGATTCACTATATAAAATCCTGCACGGCATGCGTAGGACCAGGGCCCTGCTTCACAGCAAAGGCACGGCGCCAGTGAGCACACAGCCGTGGGAGCTGCTATTTCCCATAACACCCTGCTCGGAATCGGCAGCCTTACAGCGTAGTCACATGACCTGCTGGAAAGACAAGGGGAAAATACCTTGTGAGCCTTGCTATTTCCCCAAACTGGTACTTCCTTTGTCCTTCTGACAGGTCATTTGCACCTGCCAGGATGCGCCCTCGGTCAATGATGATAACCTGGTCCTGTGTCCCCAGTAGACAGGACACGTGGGTCCAGGAATGGGAGACGTGGGGTGTAAGTAGGAACAGTCACACTTACCATCACTCCCAGGGATCCACTTGGGGGATTTCTCCTCCCCATGCCTGCAGTTCTGGGCCCGATGTGTTTAGAAATCCTGATTGCCAGAGGGGAAATGCTTTCACCAAGGGATGGAGTGGGTGTCCCTCTGACATTTAATGTGTCACCTCCACCATTATGAATGATGGTCTCTTCAGATTTCTCAGGCCGAGCCTGTGGGCAAGGAAAGGACCCACTTACTAGTAGAGATGACTGGTCCTCGTTACAGGAGGACACAGGGCTGTTGTTACACGATGGAGGCAGGAAAAACTGGCATTCAACTGACCCACTGGACCTCTGTTAATACTCCCTATCCAATTCTGATGAGCAACAGCAGGTGCAGTAGCCACAGCCTGGAAAGGGCATGGTGAACATGGTTCAGACTCCTTGCCAGTTAAGATGGTAACTATCTTTTCCAGGGCAGTCAACCTGTCAGTGAACAGAACTTCAGAAAGTTGTACCATTGTGGCTTAGTGCTAACGAACTCAACTGGTATCCATGAGGATGTGGGTTTGACTCCCGGCCTCGCTCAGTGGGTTAAGGATCTGGCACTGCGTGAGCTGTGGTGTAGGTCACAGACATGGCTTGCCTCCTGTGTTGCTGTAGCGTAGGCCAGCAGCTGCAGCTGCAGCTCCGATTCGACCCCCAGCCTGGGAACCACAAGTCTTCTCTCCATATCTGTGCTCTGTTCCTGTTTTATAGATAGGATCATTTGTGCCATATTTTAGACTCCAGATATAAGTGATATCATACGGCATTCGTTTTTCTCTTTCTGACTTACTTCACTTAGGATGAGAATCTCTAGTTGCAGCCATGTTTCTGTAAATGGCATTATTTTGTCCTTTTTATGGCTGAGTAGTGTTCCCTTGTGTATCTGTACCACATCTTCTTAATCCATTGATCTGTGGATGGACATTTAAGTGGTTCCATGTCTTGGCTATTGTGAATAGTGCTGCAATGAATATGGAGGTGCATGTATCTTTTTGAATGAAAGTTTTGTTGGATATAGACGAAAGCAGGACAAAACTGTGCCACCTCCTTTTCTGCATGAAGTAGATAACCAGGCATACGTTCTCCTTTTAAGGAGACCCATATGGTGGGTGCTTGGTCAACCAAGAAGAGACAAGTGATGCATTTGGAGATATGAGTACACAAGCCCAAGCTCTGAAGTCCTAAGTAAGGATGGAGATTTTACCCAATGTAATGGAAATTTGCTTTGGATGAAATGTCAGCATCTGATTTTGAGACAACCAATCTGGCTACCATATGTAGAAAGGGTTGGAGGGGAATGAAGAGGAAGCAGGAGACAAATCAGAAGGCTACTGCAATAGTCCATGTAAGTGTGAAGTTCATCCTCATTACCCACCCTCATTCCTCTCTCATATTAAGGTATGCCAAACACCTATAAAACCTGCAGGGCCCACCTGTTGCCAAACACAGGGCAAGGGTATTCAGAAGAAAAGCCTCATAACCCAGTTTAGCTATTTCCTTCAACATCCAAACTTTTGTTCTTTTCAATGCCTTGATTAGTGACTAATAAAATGAATAACTCCAACCCTCCCCACACCCAAACACTCTAAATTAAGACCTTAGCACTCCCTTTATAGTGTCCTTTACCTGCAATAATTAACACCAGATGCAGAAGAATGGCAATGATTAGTAATTTTCTCCCTCGAGAGCCATTTTTAGGAAGGATACAGATTGTGTCTTACTCCACCACCTCCGTTCCACCCTCTCCCAGCTGTTCCCTCAAGCTGGATTCCCACTCACCTGACTGACAGCAGTGCCTATGGGGATGGAGCATCTCGGTAAAGAGAGAGGGGTGAAAACCAAAAACATCCAATGTGAAAAACTGTAGCTAAACTAAAAATACAAATAATACCATAATGGCAATCATTGTTGCGAGCTGACTATGGGTCAGGCACACGTCTTTTTAAAGTACTGAGACACCAAGTTATCTTTTAGGACCACACCGGACCCTTAGCAGCACAGCAAAATGCTACAAGCCCCACGTAGGAGAAATGACACGGTAGTTGCCTGGTATGTACAAAAATCCAGGCTTTAATCTAATCAAATGTGATCTTACCTAATTATCCATTTTCCAGCCCTGAGTTTGAATCTCTGGGTCATCTCCTGCTCTTCCTTCCCAACTGGCTGACTCCTTATCAGATTTTCTCCACCTCTATCAAATATTCTGTGATCATCTATGTGGGAAAGGAATCTGAAAGAGAATGGGTGTGTGTGCATGTATAACAGAACCACTCTGTTGCACGGCAGAAATTATCACAACACTGTAAATCAACTATACGTCAATAAGACTTTTTAAAATGAAGGGAAAAAAAAGTTATTTTCTCCTCTCCCCACCAGCCTGCACTAGTCCCCAGACTTTGATGAGCACCTGTATCCTGGAGGCTAATCCCTCATTAGGCTTCCAGTAAAGAAGGTCACGCCAGCTTGGGTGGCCTAAACCTGCCCGTACATCTCACTGCCCTTCCCAGACTGGCCCCGGGGGTTTAGAGAAGACTGTAGGAGAAGTGCGGTAACACTTTCAGCAAATTAACCTTTATTCAATGAGGTGTTGTATAACCTTAATTTTTTTCAATTATCTAACTTTTCTTCAGCCAAATGCAACCACACACGCGTATATGAGTCAATGCAGTCAACTGCAAAAACAGTCACCAAAAAAAAGTCAACTACAGTCCAACAAAATTTATTTTTAAAAAAACAGCCACCACAGTCCATCACTCCTCCCCGTCTCTGTGCACTTTCTAGCATCTCTTTACCTCTCTTCCCATCAAAAGAAGGGGACCTGTTTCCCTGTGCTTTTTATCTGGACCCGCCTGGTGACTTGTTTGGGCCAATGACCTGTGGGGAGAGCAAGGGGCTACCTGTTCCAAGTTGGGACCTCAAGAGCCCTTGCACACCTTGGCTCTCCCCTGAAAGCCCCGTGACTGCTCTGGGAACCAGCCCAGGCAAGCCTGCTGGAGGAGGGGTGACCACGTGGAGGAAAACTGAGGGACGCCAGCCCACCTCCTGAAGCAGAGCCGCTGAGCGACGTCAGCTGGCTGCAGGAAGATGAGGAGAGCTGCTGAAACCAGAACTATCCAGCTGAGGCGCAGGCTCATGGGCAATAGTAAATTTGTGTTTACTCTCAGTCACAAAGTGTGGGGGAGTGTGCTGTGCATCAGTGGATAACTGATACAGCCAGGAGCCCAAACGGCTATTTGAGAGAACTGTCCATGCGCCGCCATGTCCTCTTCTACTTGCCCATCAATTCCAGCTCTCACGTGTTCTGAACGCTGGTATCTTAGATCTGTGACATGCATGTTAGATTATGACTTTTCTATCTATATCTGTCTCTGTGACATATCTTCTATGACATCGACCTTGACAGCTACTTGGCCCCACTGAAATTAAAATGGGTCAACTCTGGGAGTTCCCATTGAGGCTCAGTGGGTTAAGAACCTGACTAGTGTCCATGAGGATACAGGCTGAATCCCTGGCCTCGCTCAGTGGGTTAAGGATCCAACATTGCCATACGCTGCAATGTAAGTTGCAGATGCGGCTCAGATTTGACCCCTAGCCTGGGAAATTCCATATTTTGCAGGTGCGGCCCTAAAATAAAATAAAATAAAAATTTTAAATAACTGATTAACTCTGATGTTTAAAATTCAGCTCTACCCAACAGACTTTATTTTGGAATATGATATATCAATGACTATCTTATTTTAAAAAATGTAAACTTTAATCCCATATCCATGCAGCAGACACACACATGAAAGCGATCCTCAGTCATGTCCTAGTACCACCCCCTCTTCTTGAAAGCAGGGGGAATCCGGGATGCATAGAGCCAATAAAATATGGCAAGGGTAGTAGAATAGTCACTCTGTGATTACATTACATTATATAAGATTCCTTCTTAGCAGACTTGATCAAGAAGTTCCCCTGCTGGCCCTGGAGAAATGAGCTGACCACGTATAGGACCTGCAATAGCTTCTAGGACCTGCAATCAGTCCCAGGCTGACAGCCAGCGGGAACGCAGGGACCTCAGCCCTATAACTGCAAGGAACTGCATTCAGCCAACAACCTCATGATCTTGGAAGGGGATTCTGCAGTAGCCCCCCCCCCCAAAAAAAATTCACATTGCAATCTTAATCCCCAGTGGTATGGTATTTGGAGGTAGAGCCTTTAGGAGGTAATAAGCCTGGTGCTCTCATGAGCAGGATTAGTGCCCTCATCAAAGAGACCCGGAGACGTCCCTCGCCCCTCTCACCCTGTGAGGACACAGCAGGAACATGGCATCTACGAACCAGGAAGAGGAGTCTCACCAGACACCGAATCTGCTGGCACCTTGATCTTGGACTTCCCAGCCTCCAGAACTATGAGCATACATTTCTGTTGTTTGTAAGCCACCCAGTCTATGGAATGCTATTAGCGCAGCCAGAACTGACTAAAATAAACCCCAAGCTCCAGTGAGGAATGTTAAGTGCAGCCTTGAGAGACTCCAATCAGAAACCCGATGAAGCCATGGCGGGGGCTGCCTTTATGAGCAAGGACTTCTCATCCAAACCACTGGCAACTTTCTGGCCGGCTCCCTTCCAGGAATGGAGGTCTGAACGGGGGTCCTCCCAAGGATTCTAAGATGCTTTGACTGCTGCCTTTCCAAGAGGGTACAGCAGCTGCACTCCCAGGAGCGCCGAAGAAAGAGGCTCTCGGTCAAATCACCATCTCCACTGGCCTCGACTTCAGGCTGAGTCATTCAGAACAACCCAGCTCCTCTTCTCTTCCTGCTGAGCCAGCGTGGCTGACAGCACGTGGAGGGTGGTGGCGAGGGGCAGACTCAGACACAGGGCTTTCAACGTGGTGCACTTCACGGGGACCCATGCCCTGCCTCCAAAGCACTGCAGGTAACTCCAAGAAGAGCAAGGAAAATGTTCTGGTAGCTTTGGGGGGCGGGGGAGACCACCTACACTAATAAGGGAAGTGAACCCGGTGGTAAGCATATGGCAAGGGGTGGCAGACAAGATGCTACCTGCTTCTCTCACAGTCCCCACCCCCAGCCCCATGTGGGGTCGTCATCCTGGTCCTCCTTTCACTTGCTGCAACTCCCAGAGCGAGTGTCTAGTGTCGGGGTAGAGACTCAAGCGCTTACACAGAGAGCTGCCTGGTCTGCCTCGCAACACGCTGAAGTGACCCTTTAAATCAGGCCCTGGCTTGTTTCCCAAGTTAGATTCTGGAGGTTAGACCACAGCCACGGGGCGGAAGTGTTTGTCCGTGTTCCCCCAACCCCTCAGCAAGAAAGCTCCGCTTCCCGATGAGAATCCCAGGTCCCCAGACCAAGATCACAGAGGCACAAATGTACGCAGTCCCCCGTGACATCATCCCCGGGGGGCCAACGGGGGTCCCCTCCTGTCTTCCTGAAGGGGGCTCTTACTTCCTCCTCAGCACACACCATGTGCTGAGACCCTGGTGATCCCAGTGCTAAGAGGCACATATTCCTGCCTATTGAAATGTTTCTGAAATTGAGATGCCCCTTAAAAGCACTTGTACATTTAATACAGTGTTTCTTTCGTCCTCATAAACGTAACCGAATTACAGTGCATCCGAAGTTCTGCAGCATCTTAGGATCAAGGGGATCCAAATGTGCTATCTTCCTCTTTATCCATCTCCCCACTAGACTGAAACCCGCGTAAGGACAGAGATGGAAAGATATTCATCCTGATAGTCCCAGTTCCTAACACAGGGTAGGCTCAACAGATAGAAAATGAATAAAGACATGAACAAATGAACAAAAATGTCTCTAAAGCAGGAAGATAAACACATTTCCCAAAGTCCTGGTGCACACAGATTTTGTATAGAATCTCTCTATGTTTGATTCTAAAGCATCCTGCTGACCAGAGGTCTGGTCTCTGCAGGTGACATTTCTCCCAGAAGGAAGTGCTCCGTGGACACTCTGTGTTCTGGTACCCAGGCATGTAAATATCACAGAGGAATTAACTTGGCATGTTGGTCCATCCATCAAGCTCTTGTCAGCTCAGGTGGCATGGGCAGGTGCTGTGACTGGGTCCACCTGAATGAACTGATAGAATCAAGTTCTCAGCCCTCCAAAGATTCTGCTCTGACCCTGGAAAGCCAACTACAATAGCTTCTGCCATTTCTCCCTCCTCCTCATCTCCCCACCTGGGCACATGCGATTAAAAATCAAAAGGCCTCACCCCAGTGCTCTGATAGAGGTCTCTGGATGGGAGAGGTTTCAGAAAAAGAAAAAAAAAAGGGGGGGGGATGCCCCAAGGTGACTGAAAAGGTTAATTTCTGGACCTCTCTCCCACCTGCAAAATAAAGGTGTCTAATTGCATCCCTTCAGATTAGTTAATTAAACATTCCTGAGTGTCTACTATCTGTGAGGTGTTTTGACAAGTGCTATGAACTGGGCTTCATGGAGCAACAATGCAAGAGGGAGTTCAAAGCCGCTATGATTCAGTAGCTATGACTACATGACATCTTTTGTATTCACTGCCTAACAGTAACAATAATTAGTGGAGACAGCTTTAGAGTTTATAGCGCACTTGTTTCAAAAATCAAAGCAATTCACTTGAAAGATGTTCAACATCACTAATCATCAGAGAAATGCAAATTAAAACCACAATGAGACACTGCCTCACACCTGCTAGAATGGCTTCCCTCAAGAAGACAAGAGATAAGTGTTGGTGAGGATGTGGAGAGAAGGAACCCCTTGTGTGCTGTTGGTGGGACTGTAAATTGGTGGAGCCATTATGGAAAACAGTATGGATGGTCCTCAAAAAATTAAAAATAGAACTGCCACATGATCCAGCAATTCCACGTCTGAGAATTTACCCAAAGAAAACAAAAACACTAATTTGAAAAGATAAATGCACCCCAATGTTCATTGCAGTATTATTTATAATAGTCAAGATATGGAGGGGAGCTCCCGTCGTGGCACAGTGGTTAATGAATCCGACTAGGAACCATGAGGTTGCGGGTTCGGTCCCTGCCCTTGCTCAGTGGGTTAACGATCCGGCGTTGCCGTGAGCTGTGGTGTAGGTTGCAGACGCGGCTCGGATCCCGCGTTGCTGTGGCTCTGGCGTAGGCTGGTGGCTACAGCTCCGATTCAACCCCTAGCCTGGGAACCTCCATATACCGCGGGAGTGGCCCAAGAAATAGCAACAACAACAACAAAAGACAAAAAAAAAAAAAAAAAATGGAAGCAATCTAAGGGTCCATTGATAAACAAGTATGTACACACACACACGTACACACACAAAATGGACTATTACTCAGCCATAGTGCAAAACCCTCCCATTGCTAACAACATAGATGGATTAGAGGGTATTATGTTAAGCAAAATCGGTCAGAGAGAGAAAACTACACATGATTTCACTTATATGTGGAATCTAAAAAACAAAACAAGACAAAACAGACTCAGAGGTAAAGAGAATAGATGTGTGGTTGTCAGAAGGGAGGGGGTTGGGGTGAAACAGGTATAAAGGATTAAAAAGTGCAAACATCCAATTTGCTATACAGAGGAAACTGGCACAACACTGTAAATTAACTACAATTTTTTAAAAAGAGGAAAAAAAAGAAGTACAAACATCTAGTTACACAATAAATGTGAAGGCATATAATACACAGCATAAGCATTATGGTCACCAACATTGTAATAACTGGGTATGGGGTCTGGTGGTCACTAAACGTATCATGATCATTTCATAATACATGCAAATGTCAAATCCTTAGGTAGTACACCTGAAACTAACATAATATTGTATGTCAACTCTATTTCAATTAAAATAAAAGAGCAAACCTAAAATAGACCATCCCCGACAGCCCAAAACCCAGTGTCACATGGAATAAGATAATGTGCTCATACTTATCTGCCAAAAGAAAATTAAAACCTGTCTGGAGAAGGACCATTTCACCAAGAGCCTTCACATTTTTTATACATGATATCTGATATTCAATCTAAACTGTACAGGCATGCCAGCAAATAGGAAAAAGAAAGAACAAAAACCAAGACAGGGGTCGAGGGACACAAGTGAATCTCCAGGTTATCCACAGGTTATTGGGGTTATCAGGCTTTACTATCATCAAGATTAAAGTTATCTATTCAAGGAACTAGATAGAAAGGTGGAATGGACTATCAGGAAATTTAATTCTCTTTCTAAAAGCATTAAGAGGGAATTCTAGAAATTTTTTAAAGAGTTAAATAAAAGTGAGAATACAGTAAACGGCTTTAATAGCAGATTAGAAACAACTAAAGTACAGATTTGTGCCTCAGAGTCACTAAAAATATTCAAATTAAAGAACACACACAAAATTTACAATGGAAAATACAGAAAAGATCCTAAGAGGCATTTGGGACATATTGAAAACATCTAGTATATGTGTCACTGAAATCCCAAAAATGAGAAGAGAGAGAAGCAAAACAAATCTCTGAAGAGATATTGACTGAAAAGTTTCTAAAACTATTGGATGATATCAAGCCAGAGAATAAAGAAGCTCTTTAACCCACACATGGGATAAATATAAAGAAGTCTACATCTAAGTATATCATAGTGCAACTCCTAAAAACCAAAAGAAAAGGAAAAGTCTTAAAAGCATCCAGAGAAAAAAGATACCTTATCTTCAAAGGAATAGATAAATTTGATAGCTGACTTTTCAACAGAAATTACAGAAGCAAGTTAAGGAAATAGTCTCTAAAGTGCCGAAATAAAATAACAGCCAATCTGGAGTTCCTGTCATGGCACAGCAGAAATGAATCTGACTGGGAACCATGAGGTTGCAGGTTCGATCCCTGGCCTTGCTCAGTGGGTTAAGGATCCGGCGTTGCCGTGAGCTGTGGTATAGGTTGCAGACATGGCTCGGATCTAGCATTGCTGTGGCTGTGGTGTAGGCCCGCAGCTACAGCTCCGATTGGACCCCTAGCCTGCGAACCTCCATATGCCATGAGTGTGGCCCTAAAAAGCCAAAAAAATAAAATAAAATAAAATAAAATAAAATAAAATAAAATAAAATAACAGCCAATCAAAATTCTCATACTCAGGACTGGGTCACTTTGCTGTACAGCAGAAATTAACAGAACATTGTAAATCAACTATAATAGAAAAATAAAAATCTAAAAAAAAATTTTAATTTTTAAATGTAAAATGTAAAAAATAAAAGAAAAAAAATTTTAATGTAAAAAATAAAATAAAAAATTCTAAGACTCAGTCTCCATGACCCCCGCCCAAAATAAATTTTCTTCATAAATGAAGACAAATGACCAAATGGCATTTATGCCAGAAATGCCTTTGATTTCATAATAACAATTATATTAATATAGTCCAAAAAATTAATAGATCAAAGGGAAAATGTGATTATCTCCAGTGATGCTTAAAAAGTATCACAATTCAATCTGCATTTTAAGTTTAACCACTTAAGAAAATAAGAATTGTTGAATACTTTCTTAGCAGAATCTTCCTTAGTGGGAAAACAATAGGGGCTTTTCCACTAAGGGCAGGAATAAGGAGAAAGTGTTCAGTGTCTCCTCTCCTGTTCAACAGTGTCCTGGGACTAGTAGCCAATGCAATTGCACAAGGCAAATCAACTAAGGGCATGTGAATTTATAAAGAATAAGGGGAGCAGCTCTATTTTCAGGTGATATAAATCGATGTTAAAATTCAAACAGGTAAAAGAATACAATAACGTAGCAGGTTATAAAAGTAACCTACAGAAAGTAGTAGCCCTCAGGTGCACAAATGACAACTAGTTACAATGTATAATGGCAGAGAAAACCCCGGGTTTTGTTATAAAAGTAACAAAGAAGGATAAATACTTGAGAATAAACTTAATAAAGAATATACAAAACCTATTGAGAAAAAACATTAAAACCCTCCTGATGAAAGCAGTTTGGCAGTTTCTTAAAAAGTTAAATGCAGATTTACCATAGGATTATCTAGTTATTCACCCCTAAAGAAATGAAAAGCATGTCTATATGAGGACATGTACACAAGTGTTCTTAGCAGCTTTATTTGTCATAAAAAACAAAAAAAAATGGAAGCAACCCAGAGGTTCATTAACAGGTTAGTGGATTAAAATCTTTGGTACATTCGTACAAAGAAATATTAATAAGCAATTCAAAGGAATAAACCATTAATGCAGGCAACTGAATAGCTGAATCTCAAAATCATTTATGCTGAATGATAAAAAGATGGAAAAAAATTTGCATATACTGTATTATCCATATAAAATCCTAGCATAGGGAGTTCCTGTTGCGGCTCAGCAAAAACAAACCTGATTAGTATCCATGAGGATGTGGGTTTGATCCCTTGCCTCACTCAGTAGGTTAAGGATCTGGCCTTGCCGTGAACTGTGGTGTAAGTCACAGACATGGCTTGGATCCTATGTTGCTGTGGTGTAGGCCGGCAGCTGCAGCTCAGTTTCGACCCCTAGTCTAGGAACCTCCATATGCCACAAGTGTGGCCCTCAAAAGGAAAAGAAAAAATCTAGCATATACAAGCTAATCTATAGTGACCAAAAGGATATTAGTGGTTACCTGGGGACGTGAGGGAGGGGCTGGAAGGAGGGATTGCAGAGGTATCCATGGAAACTTTTAGGGATGATAGGTATTTTCATCATTTCAATTGTGGTGAGTTTCTTGGGTGTAAGATAATACTTCTGAGTGTAGCACTTTCCATGAAGGCTCAGGCAGCGCCTTGAAATGAGCATCATGCTCCAAGTGCATGACCTTCTTTTTGCAAATTTTGGAAAGAGTATGTCAAAGGTAAGAAGCTCACAGCAGACAGATGGGTGTTCCACGCCTAGAACACCTTCAACCAGCTCTCACCCCGGATCCCAGGCAGCCCGCTGTCTAACTGGATGGTGTTTACCAAGCACATTTACGGTCTCCAGTTCTCCAAACCACCTTGCAAGGAAGGTGTTGTTGTCTACTTTCTTTCTTTATTTGTCTTTTTAGGGCCACATTCGTGGCATGTGGAGGATCCCAGGCTAGGGGTCCAATTGGAGCTGTCCCTGCTGGCCTACACCACAGCTCATGGCAACACCAGATCCTTAACCCGCTGAGTGAGGCCAGGGATCAAACCCTCAACCTCATGGTTCCTAGGTGGATTTGTTTCCACTGAGCCATGACGGGAACTCCTGAAGGTGCTGTCTACTTTCTACTGATGAGGGAATTGAGGCTGGGTCATTCTTGGTCACATACCCAGTAAGCAAAGAGAAAGCCCTAAATCTCTACCCAGTTCTACTGTCCCTGCAGCCTGGGGCTCTAGTCGCCACACTGCAGTGGTTAAGAGCAAGCCCTCAGGAGTGAATCAAGCCTGGATTAGAAATCCTCACTTGTTAACTATTGGACCTTGGGCAGGTTACTTAGCTCTCCAAGCCTCAGTATTTTTCTCTGTAAAATAAGGATAATAATGATACATACCACACAGCCTATTCCATGGATTAGAAGAGAGACTATGTCTAAAATATTTCCTGAAACATGAAATAGCGCAAATAATGTTAGCTAGTGTTACACAACAGTGTTGTCCCCCACTTTAAGGAGAGTTGGTAGCTATGCAGAGAGAAAGCTAAGTTAAAATGAGAGTTGACCCTAGAAAGAGTCTAGTATAAAAGCTCCCAATCTCAAAGGTCATATTTTTCCTTTAAATTCAGTTATTTTGAAATTTTCCTTCAATAAGATCTCATAGGCAAGAAGATTCCTTCTTTTCTGAAATGTTTTGATATCACAAAATATATTGCTTTTAGATTCCCCAGACCAATCAGAATAGGAGATTATCTTGCTGCCTTTTCTCCTCAAAGGCTGCCTGTGACCACCTGCCTGGCTCACTAATGCCTGTTCCAGCCCAGAACTGGAAATAGCAGCCCTTAGTTAACAGCAGGAGCCAAAAATATCACATTCCCTCAGTGGAATAATTTAGTCACTTTAGGCCAGACCTTTCTTTTACTGTCCTTATTTTCAAAGCAATGTTGAATGTAGGTTGATTTAGTCCTTATTCTCAGATGAAGCATCTATGTACAGCTAAAGGAAGCATAACCCCAATACCATTTTTTCCATTCATATGTCCAAATAATATGTATTCAGCCCTTAAATATCAGTACCAGGTATATATCAGGTGCTAGAAACAATAGTGAACAATCAGGAATGTAGTTCCTGCCTCCACAGACCTCTGGTCTAGCAAAGAGACAGACAGCAAATCAATATTTTTAAAATAACTGTGCAATTGCAATTGTGATAAGAGTTAAGAGGACAAACGGGGGGGGGGGCTCTGTGAGTGCTGAACAGGTTGCTGATGTGGTCCCTGAAAGATGATGCTTTCTCTCCCTTTCCCTGAGCTGAATGCAGAGAAGACCCTGGAAGTACGCAGGGACAGTCCCAAGGGAAGACACTACCCAACCAAAATCACAAAGTAAGGGACCTGGTGGGGAAGCCTCACTGGGTCAGATACATGGAGCAGAGACAGTAACTCCAGCTGGCTCATCACCTGTGGCAACCTTCCAAGGTCTACCCTGGTAATGCAGAGGCTGAAAATCGGAAAACCACATCTCCCAGACTCCCTTGCAGCTAGGATTCTGGATGCAGTTCAGAGCCCCCCTACTGGTTTTGCTCATATAGGACACAAGTTCATAACTGAGTTAACAAGAAAGAAAGGAGGCAGGGAGCAAGCTATCATTTTGCTGGAGTTGATCTAAAAGGGATGGCATAGCTCTAAGCCAACAGTTGCAGGAGCATCTTATTGATCCCTAGATCAAGGCCACAAGGCCCTAGTATGAGTTTGTAACCAATTGTCGAGAAAGAGCTACTGATTCCCTGTACCAGCAGACACTTTCCGTGCCCGCTGCTATATCCCTCTAGGGGAGCTGTGATTGACAGTTCTATACAGGCTGCCCACATCCCATCTCAAGCCCCCCAAGGACGTCTCTCTGTTTCTCTGCCTCAGGGCTTTCTCCAAAGTCATGGAAGTTGGCTCAGTCCTTAGAGACATAACCCACAACTTCTAAAGTGTTAACACTCCCAGAGCCAACCCTCAACCAGCAAAGAACAGGTACCATGCATAAGTGCCCCAGTTTCTCATCTTAAGCAGCGATCACATTGAGGTGGGTTCTACCTAGTTCCTTTCAGAATTCAGAGGGGTACCCAGTATCATGCCCACAATGATAACCTGCCCATTGGTGCATACTCTACCAGCTTTCCCCTCTTCCCTGTTTGACTCATGTCTGTCCCTCATCTGGTTCTGCTTTGGGGGATTCCAAGTAAGACCCCCAGCTTAAAGGTCAAGTTGGATATAACTGTTACCTCATCAGGCCACTACTGAAGTTATTCTGGAAGTTCTTCTGGAGACCCAGCCTAGAACTGGCTTCTCCAGCATCAGTGACCATTCTATAAGCAGTGATTCCCTGCATCAAATCTCTTCCTGGATGCAACTAGAGATTCTCATTCTAAGCAAAGTAAGGCAGAAAGAGAAAGACAGGAGTTCCTGTTGTGATTCAGTGGTAACGAACCCGATCAGTATCCATGAGGACATGGGTTCAATCCCTGGCCTCACTCAGTGGGTTAAGGATGCAGCATTGCTGTGAGCTCTGGTGTATGTCACAGATGTGGCTCAGATCCCTAGTTGCTGTGGCTGTGGCGTAAGCTGGCAGCTACAGCTCTGATTTGACCCCTAGTCCGGGAACTTACATATGCTATGGGTATGGCCCTAAAGAGACCAAAAAAAAAAAAGAGAGTGAGAGAGAGAGAAAGACAAATAACATATGATATCACTTATATGTAGAGTCTAAAATACAGCATAAATGAACCTACCTCCAAAACAGAAACAGACTCACAGATGTGGAGAACAGATTCATGGTTGCCAGGGGGGAGGGAAGGGAGTGGGATGGACTGGGAGTTTGGGGTTGGTAGAAGCAAATTATTACATTTAGAATGCATAAGCAATGAGGTGCGACTGCACAGCTCAGGGGACTATATCCAGTCTCTTGGGACAGACCATGATGGTAGATAGTATGAGAGAAAGAATGTGTATATATATATGTGTGTGTATATACATATATGTATGACTGGGTCAGGCTGCTGTACAGCAGAAACTGGCACAACATTGCACATCAACTATACTCTTAATAAAAAAATCCAAATTAAAAAAAATCTCTTTCTCATCAAAATCATTAAAGTGATTTTGTAGACTGCACTTGAACCCTGACTGTTACGGTGTGGTTTCTGTATTCTGAAAGTCCTCCCCCTGCCCAGCACTTGGAAAGGTGGCATGGAGAGCTTCTGAAGTGCTTTGGTTCCACTGAAAATGCAGCCATGTCTCCCCAGTAGATCGAGAAAACAGCTATGGCTTTACGCTTCTTCAGGGCTAATGTATATCACTATCATTCTATCTTTTGCCCAGATAGCATCCATTTACTTGTTAAAACAGCCTTTAATTTCCTATTTTTGTCTTCATTGGTCCGGATGAGACCTTTGAACTATGTTCACCAACAGAGTAATTTAAGGCGTAAGTAGACAATGGCTTATTAAGGGTTCATGAACATGACCTGTTTATGTTTTTCTCCAAGAGATGCAATGACTTCAGTGTTAAAACCAAGCAATACTAGTGGTGAGACATATGGTAAATGGGGGTGAGGCGAGGATTTCTTTTTGCAAGTTAAAATGTTGAAAATACATAAAAATACAACAACCATTATAATAAGCACCTAAATTTAACAAGTGATATCATACTTCCTTCCAGTTTGAGTTACTTTTATTAAAAAAAGACATAAAAATGCACAAGTAAATTAGAAACCCCTTATGTCACCCTCCCTATTCTAATTTATCTTCCTTCCCAAAAGCACCCTCTGTCATGAATTTTTTGTGGAACCTTGCATTTTATATATACATAATTTTGTTATAAGATTGATCCATAAATATATAAAATGGTTTTTCTGATGTATGTAAATAATACATTATATTAATTCCTCTATAACTTTTTATTTTACTCAACAATAAAAATTTTTTTAACCTATTCATGTTGGAACAGATCTGTTTTTTTATTCTAACTGTTCTGAATAATTACATTCATTTTCCCATCTATCCATTGATGAGCAAGTAGATTGTTTCTAGATTTAAGCTATTAAAACCTTTACTTCGATGGCCACCCTTACATGACCATCCCTTGAAAACATGTGTGAACATTTCATTAAGGGCTCTACTTCTAATTGGATGTGCAAAGCATACTCTTTAGGGTCTGCACATATTCAGTTTTTCTAGATGTTTCCAAACTGTTCTCCAAGGTGGTTGTAGCAACATATAATCCCATCAACAATATATGAAAGGTTTTGCTTCCTCCTACATTTAGGAATACTTGGTATTTTCAGAATTTTTTAATTTTGCCAAGCTTAGGGGTATAAAATGGTATCTTATTTTGTTGTTTAATTTGCATCTCTGTGATTTCCTATTAAGGATGAGCATCTTGTCTTAATTTATATGTGAATATAAATTTTGGAATGCCTGTGCATCATGTGCATGATTCTACTGCTGCCTCTTTCCTATTGACTCACAGAATGTGTGTATACATGTGTAATCCTGCTTACTAAGTCTATCATTATATATTGTATATCCATGACACATTTACTATTTAACAAACTAGCTAAAAACTCAGTATGTGGAGCTCCCTGGTGGCCTAGCAGCTAAGGACTTGGCATTGTCACCTGACAAGCCACAGGTGCTGCCCAAAAATAAATCAATAAATTTGAAAAATACACTTAAAAATGCTTTTAAAAAACTCCGTACCTTTGGAGTTCCCACTGTGGCACAGTAGGTTAATGATAAGGCTTGTCTCTGTGGAGGTGATGATTTGATCCCCGGCCAGGGCAGCGGGTCAAGTTTGTCTGGCATTGATGCTGTTGTGGTGTAGGTTGCATCTCCAACTCAGATTCCATCCCCTGCCGCAGATGTGGCCAAAAAAGACAAGAAGGAAGGAGAAGAAAGAAAAAACTCAATAACTTTACAAAAAGTATTCATTATTGCTCACAAGTCTACGGTCAGCTGGGCAGTTTTGTTGATGGGGCCAGGCCTGGCTAACCTCAGCGGGGTGTGCACAGGCACTGTGGCTGAATGGTGAGTTGACTAGGAGATGGCTGCTCTAGGATGCCCTCGGTCACACGCCTGGTGTTGGCTGGCTGTCAGCAATGACAACAGAGGTAATCGGTCCACAGGTCTCCCATCAGCCAGTAGGTTAACCCCACATGTTCAGTGGCACTGTCAGGGTTCCAGAATCACACAACGACCCTCAAGACCTATGCTCGAAATTGGCACAGGGAGTTCCTGTTATGCCGCAGTGGTTAACGAATCTGACTGGGAACCATGAGGTTGCGGGTTCGATCCCTGGCCTTGCTCAGGGGGTTAAGGATCCGGCGTTACCGTGAGCTGTGGTATAGGTTGCAGACGCGGCTCGTATCTGGCATTGCTGTGGCTGTGGTGTAGGCCCGCAGCAACCACATACAGCTCCGATTCGACCCCCAGCCTGGGAACCTCCATATGCCACAGGAGCAGCCCTAGAAAAGGAAAAAAAAAAAAAATTGGCACAGTGTCACTTCCTGAACACACTCTTGATCGAAGAGTGTCACAAACTAACTCAGATTCAAGGGGTAGGAAAGACACTTCCCTGAAGGAAGGACAATGGGAGGGGTCAAGAATTGAGTCCACGATTTAAATCGATCTGTCACATGCAATATCCCTCTTTACCTCTAATAATGCTTAAATATTTAACACACCTATTACTAGTGACCTACATATTTAATAGGACTTCATATTTTCCCTACAAAGCTCAAATTTATTGAGTAGCTCTATCTTGCTTCCAAATAGGATAAGAAACTTGGTATGCTTTAAATCATGAAAACTGTCCCATTCTTTTCTTTCATGCTACTGTCGTCCAAAATTTTACTTGCATCTTTTTATTTATTTATTTTGCTTTTCAGGGCCACTCCTGTGACATATGGAAGTTCCCAGTCTAGGACTCTAATTGGAGCTTCAGCTGCCAGCCTACACCACAGCCACAGCAACGCCAGATCCGAGCCGCACCTGCGACCTATGCCACAGCTCACAGCAACGCCAGATCCTTAACCCACTGAGTGAGGCCAGGGATGGAACCCGCAACCCCATGGTTCCTAGTTGGATTCATTTTTGCTGCACCACGACAGGAACTCCTACTTCCATCTTTTTATTTGAATACACAAAAAAATGTGTGTAGATGTGTAGATTTTACTTTACATAGTTAGTTACATAATTCACCAATTTCTGTGCTCACAGTTTTTCCTCGCACCTTACTACTTCCTTCCATGTTCATTTTTCGTCTTGATGAATTTCATCATTTTGTAGCTCTTTCAGTGCTTACGTGAGTCATAATTTTCTTTATTCAGTGTTTGCCTGAAAATATCTTCACCTTACTTTTACCCTTGAGCAATTGTTTGATTTTTCTCTATAATTCTGGGGTGATAGTTATTTTATCTCTGCCCTTTTGCAGTGGATGGAACCAGAGTATAATATAATATTATATACATATATTACTTCAAAGGCAGAATTTCAAATATATTATTCTTAGGAAAAGGGTAAGTTTAATAATGAATTGATTTAAAGGGATTGATTAAAGGACATTACAAGGCAAAAATTATATGACAGTACTGAAAAACAAGTATGAGAAACACCTTTATGCCATCTTAAATTCCCTCCCCCAGGCCCCACCAGCCAGCTGCCCCTATAAGAACTCTGTGTGGATAAGCTAGATGTACTCTAAATTATAAATCTGGTAGTTCCCACCATGATGCAACGGGATCAGTGCAGCATTTCTGCAGCGCCAGCATGCAGGTGTGATCCTCCACCCAGCACAGTGGTTTAAAGGATCCAGTGTTTCGCAGCTGCCATGTAGGTCGCAACTGCTGCTCAGATCTGGTTCCTGGCCTGACAGCTCTATGTGTGTGCCGTGGGGCAGCCAAAAGAGAAAAAAGAAAAAAGAAAAAAAAAATCTGAAAAAGGCAAAAGTTTAGAACTTCCTTTTCTACAGCCTTTTGCAGCATTTCCTGACACTTTGCAAAACTGCTCTCTTTATCACTTCCAGTTTAGGGAAGTGGTAAGTGCAGGATCCTTCTCAAAAGGAAGAAACTAGAAATAGTTGGTCGTGGAGGCATGAGAAAACATCTGTGCTATCTTCAAAATCACTAAGAGGAGAAGTCCCATTGGCAGGGACAATTTAACCGTAGCTCCCACCATTCTCATTTTTGGAACTCCATTCCTCTCACTCCCATCTGTCCGGATGCAACTCACAAGCCCCCACTCTTAATGCTACTAAGTGAAGCAGTCAATGAAAATTTAATACCTCATCTCCCCAGACAGAGCACTCTGCTAAACTCGATACCCACATTTAAGCACTTCTTGCCAAATGTCCATATGCTCCCATTAGCAAGACTGCACTTGCGCAGAGGCAGAGCCTAACTAATGCTCAGAACATTGTAGAGAGTCAGTGTTCAGTGCGCAACTGTGCTGCAGAGTGAATGGAGGCCCCACTCTCTTTGGGCTGATTGTCCATCCATAAAGTCAGAGAGGAGGGCAATTTGTCCTCCAGTTCCCAGGCCTCAAGTCTCCAGGAGAATGATGACTTCTCTTTAAGCCTCATCAACAAGTAACAGGAGGTTGGAAAACATTTTTAAAAATTAGAACATCCATCCTTAGGTTAGAGGAAAATGGACACATTTGTACATTGCTGAAAGAAATATAAATTCCCTTTCTAGAAAATAGTCTAATAGTATCTATTAAATAATCTGCAGACTTTCTCTCCCAGCATTTGCAATAATTTGAGAGAATTCAGTGGATAAGGACAGATACACAATCAAGGGCATTTACAGTTATAGTTACTTGCAATAGCAAAACACTGGAAATGACTTTATTCATCAATAAGGACTTGGTTGAACAACTATGATATCCATGCTATGAAATTCTATGTAGCTCTTAAAAATAAAGAGGTGTGGGAAGTTCCTGTCGTGGCACAGTGGTTAACGAATCCGATTAGGAACCATGAGGTTGCCGGTTTGATCCTCGGCCTTGCTCAGTGGGTTAAGGATCTGGCGTTGCCGTGAGCTGTGGCGTAGGTTGCAGACGCGGCTCAGATCCTGCGTTCCTGTGGCTCTGGAATAGGCCGGTGGCTACAGCTCCGATTCGATCCCTAGCCTGGGAATCTCCATATGCCGTGGGAGCGGCCCTATAAAAGGCAAAAAGACATTAAATAAATAAATAAATAGATGTGGACAGAACACTGTAAACCAACTATAATGGAAAAAATAAAAATCATCTTTAAAAAATTTAAAAAAAATAAAGAGATGTGTATGTGTTGAACTGGAGGAATGTCCACGGTATTTTATTAAGTGGAGAAAAAGTATTAAGCGGAAAAAAAAGGCAAGTCACAGAGTAATGTGTAACTTATCATCCAATTTTTCATTTAAAAAGAAAACCTGCATTACGTATATGTGAATACACACACACACACACATATGAAGGAAGAAACACATAGACATATATGTGAAAATATGGAAAAATATCCCCCCACAAAAACTCTTAATATTGATTAACCCGAATGAGAGGTTTTTCAGGGAAGATAAAGAAAATTATTAACTTTTAAAATATTCTTGGTTTGTTTGACTTATTGTAATGAGCAAGCATTACACATTTTTATAATTAAAAATATATAAGGTTGTTTTAACTGAGCACAAAGTATTCTGATCCTGTAATACAAAGAGCTTAAATAATACTATACACACCTCCATTTTTAAATTGAGATTAAACCTTCAATTTAGCCATTCACTATGCTACATTCTAGGATACAGCAGGGAACAAAACAGAGACAGACAGGGAACTTACAGTCTACAAGGTGAAACAGACATTAAACTAGTAAAATATAAAAACGATTGTGACGAGGGCTACAAAATAAAAATATGAGTTACTGTAAGAGAATCATCTGGTGGGGATGGGGCTGCTTGGATCGTGTGACCAAGGAAGTCACTCCTACACATAAACTGAGATCCCAAGGTTGAGATGTAAACCAAGAGTCTGCCAAGCAAGTTGAGATGAGTGTCCTACCAGCTCCAGGGAGGAGGTTGGGTGTAGGAAGCACCTGCTGTAGGAAGGGTGTGATCTACAAGGAAGCAGAAGGCCAGAGGGTCTGGAGCCCCCTGAGCAAGGAAAGATGGAATGATATGCAGTCAGAGAGAAAGGCTAGATACCACAGAGCTACAAATGCCCTGAGAAGGAGCTGAATTCTTGCCATAAATTACCCAGAAAAAGTTAAGGCAGAAAACTCCTGTGATGGGATTTATGTTACGAGGCAGACACTGGATAACCAGTGATACAACCCCCAACTCTGGGGACCCCAGTCAGGTGGTGGAGACATTTAAACAAAGAACTATGGTGTGTGGATCCTCCCAGGAAAGCTCCACCAAAGACAGGACATTTGACGTAGGTTTTCAAGAATGATGAAGGCTCCCCAGGCTGGGGCCAAGATGGGTGGGGTGGGAGGCAGGCAGAACAGGCAGGCAGAATGGTACACAGAGATGTGGATGCTTGCTTAAAAAGAACTTAAAGGGAAAAGCTCCACATTTCATACAGCTAGAGAATGTGGTACAGAGGAAAACAGCAACGGGGGAAGGAGATCGATAGGGCCTTCGGATATAATCCTACTTTGGGTTGTTTATCATAGGACACATGGTTTTTAAAATAGAAATGGGTAATGATCAATTTTAATAACCACCAACGTTACAAAGTGATGTTCCAATCCATCACTTCCTGAACCTTCAGTTGTGCCATAAGAGAAGATGTGATGATGATTTTGGAACTGGATTTGCTGTCATGTGGTAAATGTATGTTTAACTCCATGAGAAACTGCCAAACAATTCTTCAGAGTATGTGTACCATTTTTAACTCCCACCAGTAAAGTATGAGTGCTCCATTGACTCCACTTCTTTGCCAACACTTGATGTTGTCACTGTTTGTAATTGTAGTCCTCCTCCTGGTGTGGAGAGGTATCTCATTATGGTTAACAGTGAGCATCTTTTCATAAGCTTTTTTGCCCACTCAGATATCTTCTTTTCCAATATGTCTATTCAAGATTTTGCCCATTTTTAGGTGGAGGGTTTGTCTTTTATTATTAATATGTAGGAGTTCATAATACATTCTGAATTCTTTTATTTCACATCCAGTCTAATTCCACACAGAAGAATGAAAAGAAAAATGAAATTGACAGAAAATGAAGAAGTAAAAGAGAAGGAATATGTATATTATCTAATCTATGTCAGCCAATTTGCTGGGTAGATTTCATTTGTTGTCTTATTTGGTCCTCACAGCAGACCTTGTAAATTGGGTGTCATTGATCTCATTGAATAAATGTGGAAACTGGATGCCAGAGGGGTTGAGAGACTGGGCCAAAATTACCCAATAGGATGTTGCAGAATTTGAGCCGACAAGAATCCATATATTGACCCCTTGGATGTTAAGAGGTTGCATCTGCAGATGAACCTCAGCTCTCTCAAGATCTGGGGTCAATGGGGTTAACATAACCTCTTTAGGCCCCTCCCTAAAGAAAGCCACTTATTCCCAGGTCCCAGCTTTAACTGGAGGATATTAATCTGCTAATGGCCCTTTCAAACAAGGCTCCTGTCCAGCATCTTTCATCAAGGGACCACATCTCTGTCTGTTCTGGCTTTCAAGGGGCTGCAGATCAATATCTGTTATTCCATCTGTGAATTCTCTACCCTGAGGCAGTGGCCTCCAGTAGATAAGCCAGTTTCTTACCTTCCCATTAGCAGTAATATGTGTCTCCAATCATCTCCATGGAGGGAATCAGCCAGTCTTGTCCAACAGATGAAACTTCTAAGTGTTATGTGGGAGCTGGAAGGGAAAGACTCCAGCCACATGCAACCAGATTAGGAACTGATGATAAAGTCCTTTTCTTAAGACAAAAATCCAACATTCATCCCCATGTTTAGTGGCTTCCCATAAGCCACAGGATAATAATCACATTAACAATAACAGCAACATGTATTTCATCTAACTGGCAATCAATTAGAATTTGTACAATTACCTGTTTACTTCCAAGGAAAAAAAATCAGGAAAAAAAAAAAAAAAAGGATTAGGGAGTTCCCGCCATGGCACAGCGGAAACAAATATGACTAGGAACCAAGAGGTTGTGGGTTCAATCCCTGGCCTTGCTCAGTAGGTTAGGGATCTGGTGTTGGCCATAGCTCCAATTTGACCCCTAGCCTGGGAACCTCCATATGCCACAGGTATGGCCCTAAAAAGCAAAAAAGAAAAAAAGAAAAAAGAAAAAAAAAATCCACCCATTAAACTATGGCACATAGTCCCATGAGATGAAATGATAACACCAAACACCACCATCTTGTTGCTTTGAGATTTCTTTTGTTTATTTTAAGGAATTTGGCAATATCGGCTACCATCACTTGCAATGCTTGGTATTTGACATGCACTCTTTTTTCACAGATTGTGGTAAAAAATATAACACAGTATCATCTCTTGTAGGTGTCTCCCTTTTTAGAGACTGTAAAGGCATTTGGTCCTTGCTGCAAATAAATATAGAATTGTTGCGAGCCCACCAATGAGCACTTGCTTCACTAATTTAAAGTCTACCTCCTGCTGCTCTGTTTCCATGCCTTTATGGAGATACAATAACTTTTTAATTCAATACCAAATCTTCATGTATTCTGTTAAATGGCAACGAAATCCAACACCCGTCATTTCAACAATGCATATCATGCAGTTGAACTCAGAACAACACAAACAGCTGTATCCAAGTTCACACATGCACAGATAAAGGTAAGCCTGTCAGGAACTCACAGATATAGAGGACAAACTAGGGGTTACCAGTGAGAAGAGGGAAGGGAGAGGAGCAAGAAAAGGGCAAAGGATTAAGGGGTACAAACTACTACATGAAAATAAATAAGCAACAAGGATATATTGTACAGCACAGGGAAATATAGCTGTTATTTTACAATAACCTTAAATGGAGTATAATCTATAAAAATATTGAATCACTATGTTATACCCTGGAGCTAATATAAAATTGTAACTCAGCTATACTTCAATGACAATAAATAAAAAAGATAACCCTGTAATATCGCTGCCTGGTTGGTAGAGACTATAAAGTACCACCCACCATAAGTCACATACAAAGGTTAGATACGTTGTAACGATGACAGAAGAAGAAAAACGTGCATCTTGAAATCATGCCCATGGTCCACAGCAGGAAATGACAGAAGGGGTCTGTTCCTCACCCATGCCTTGGGTGGTCAGGGAACAACCTTTGGAGGATGCCCATTAAAGGTACTGGCCCAAGAACAGGTGGAGAGGCAGGAGGAGAAGTGTCTGTGAAAACCAAGAGGCTTCACTGATGTCAGCCACAAAGGGGAACTTGGGAGACGCAACTGGCAGCCACCGCTCATTCAATGGATGTCCGAGCTGGGAGTGCCCTTTAGAGACATGACCTATCAATTTTATAAGGGAGGAATTCGAGGTCCAAGGGAGGTAGATCCTAGCCTAAAGCCCCTTAGGCAGTTGAGGTAGAGCTGGGACCACTAGATCCCATCACTTGCATCATCCATGCCACCCCACAGTCCAAGAGGGCTGGTTGCTGAGCCTTTTCAGATTCAAAAACAAGAATCACAGCAGGTGGGTTCCTATAAGTAGACTAGGAATTATAAAAAGACCACTTTCCTCTTGGAAGACTTTTCCTTTGGCTGGAAGCTTACTTGCTACATTTAGGAACAAGACAAATGAATCAGACAGAGTTAAAAATGACTTTGAGAGATGAGCATAAGGAAAGTTCTGATGGACTCTCTCAGGACAAATTCACCAGCTAATAACCATAAAAATTCTGGCAGAAATCCATCATCCTGGTCATGGAAGACAGGTGATAAATCTGTGCTCCAAAAAGTAGAACACTGGAGTTGCAGGCACACCATGACTAATCAAAGATGGCAGGTAACAGGAGCTCACCCCAAGGAACCCAGATTTGTAATCAATTGCAGAAAAAATAAAGGAAGAATTCTGGGCCTAAAAGAAGATAGTCGATGAATCTCTAAAGGCAGGAGCAGTGGGGGAGACTATGAAAACAAAATGCTAATATCACTGTGCCCTTAATTTGTGTTGGAAACTTTATATCATTATTTGTTTATCCTTGCAGGGGTTCTTTGGGTCATTATTTCACAGATGAGGAAACTGAGGTTCAAAGAGGTTAAGTCTCTTGCTCAGGGTCTCAAAGCAGGTCAGCGGTGATATTAGTTAGAGGTCAAGGGGAAAAGAGTGTAGATGTTTTAAGATTTTGTTGTGTTCCTAATTAGGCATCAGAAGCTCCCAACCCTGTTGGAGGAGACCAAGGGAAGGGGGCATGGATCTACCCATCATTAAGTTTCTCAAGTTTGCCACTGTAGCTGGGTATAAAAGATGAATATAACACAGGAAGACACTGTCATGGTCATGCCCCTACCAATGCTCCTAATGGGAAGCAACTGTGAGGGAAATACAGAAGGTGCTACAAAAAATTTCAGATCTACCAAAACTGCTGTCAGCAAAAACAAAATGGCTTCCATTTCCCTTCTTCCTTCTATGCCTCTGGGACATGGATGTCATTGGAAGAACCTAAACCATATCTGGAAACACGCTGGCAGGCAAATAAAGGAAAGGTAGCACCCAGTCTTCCAACCCCTACAATATAGGGGAGGGTGTTGGAATGGCTCTAGGGACTCAGAGAGAATCCAGGGCAACAGTGGAGCTGGAAACCACTCAGGTTTCCACCAGCACTTAGACCTTTCCCACCAACTCTCCTTCTAAACTGAAGAAGATATGTAGGAAAACAAGCTTTTTTTTTTTTTTTTTTTTTTAAGTTAAATGCTACAGAATGGTAAGCAGCAGCTATACATCACTTTCAAAAAAAAAAAAAAGAGTAAAGAGTTAAGAACATTCCTCGGTATTTAAATTAAATAGTAGTAGAACTATATATTGCTAAGAAAGTCGATCTATACTCAAGTAAGCTGGAAAGAGTTTATGGATCATTACAAATTACTGATAAATGTGCAGGTATTGGTTCAGAAATCACTGAATCCTGAACTCCTGCATGTGGAGAAAAAAACTAAAAACCTTGCAATCTACTGACAACAACAAACCTGAAATGGCTTCCGAGTTTATGAAGTGATTTGTTTTTTTTTTTTTTGGCTGAACTGAATGCATGAAAGTGCTTTAAAAGCAGATATCGTCACTGCATGCGAAACCCGAGTCTTAAAACACATTATGTCTATAAAAGAAGAAGACAAGATCTTCATGTTTCGCCAGCAAATTTTTAAAAATACATACCCGGACAAAAATGTATTGCTTCTTGAATTGCTTATGAACTGGGGGAAATATTTAAGCAGGTTAAACCAAGGAACTAAATGGCAAATAATGTACATCTTTTATGAAACTAGAAATTGGACTGAGCTCCATAAAAGAGAGGGAATTTGAGACTGGCCAGTGACAAATTGCTAGGACAATGGTGTCTTAGCTAGTGGTGTCTTAGCTAAGACAATGGTGTCTTAGCTAATGGTGTCTTAGCTAGTGACCTTGGTGTCTTTCTTTGTGGCACAGACCACAGTGGGAAAATGTAGCTGCTATTTTGGAAAGCAGTTCTTGATCAGAGTTTATTATGTGATTTTACATGTGTTGTCTCTTTTGAAATCCACAACCAGCCTGCAAAGGATAAGACTACTCTTGCTCCATGTCACAGTAGGCATGAGCATGGACTTTGGCCCTTGGGGACAATGAGTTGGCTACCCTGGTTCTGTGCTGACATCATGTCCTCTGGAATCTCATCCCAGCTCTTCTAGCTCCTGGCTGTGTGACCTTGGTCCAATGTGTCATCTTTCTGGGACATTAACTGACATACTTATCTGACAGAATCATCTTGAGGACCATCCACATCAACCCATTAATTAATCATCTACTCTGCATCTATTCTATTAATGTATATGCTGAATCACATTAACATCATGCCTGCGAGGAATGAACTTGGAGAAAGTTAAAAGAGCTACACAAGTGCTAACCATTAGCATATCAATGTATTTTCTTAGTATTTGCCTCTTTTTAATGAAAGCCAAATGTAGCGGGAGATTTGGCTCAGTGTTCCAGTTTACTTAATTCTTATTGAATAAAACTATAGAAAAAGAGAGAGAGCTCTGCCATGAAGAAACTTAAAATATGATGAAGAAGACAAAACATGAGCAGACAGGTCGCAGCTGGCCCTCTTTTCCTCTCACCCATTCCAGGGCTGATCATGGATGTATTAGTCAGGGTTTTCCAGAGAAACAGAACCAATAAGATGTGTGTGTATATATGTGTGTATATATAGGAATATGTTTATTATAAGGAATTGGCTCATGGATAATGAAAGCTGAAAACTCCCGCCATCTGCCATCTGCAAGCTAGAGCCCCAGGAAAGCCAGTTGTATAATCTGTCCATGTCTGAGGGCCTGAGAACCAGGAAAGCCAAGGGCAGGAGAAGACCGATGTCCCAGTTCAGACAATCAGGCCAGAACGGCCCAATTCTTTCTCCTCTGCTTTTTTGTTCTATTCAGGCTCCCAGCAGATTGGATGATACTCACTGACATCAGGGAGGGCAATCTGCAATGAGGCCACAGATTCAAATGCTAATTTCATCCAGAAAGACCCTCAAAGACACGCTCAGAAATAATGCTTAATCAAATATCTGGGTGCCCCGTGATCCAGTCAGGCTGATACATAAAATTAACCATCACAGTGGCATTCACGCAATTCAGAATATAATAAAATATTGTCTTATGTTTTGGCTGCTATTTCATGATAACTAGACCGGTCTCTATCACAAGACTACAGACCTCTTGAGGGCACAGACATGGAGGGCAATTAGTTTTATCTTGAACACCAACACTTAATGACAGGAGGGCCACACTACACAAAATGTGGTCCATGGATGGGCAGCAGCTGAGAACGTATTAGAAATGCAGAAAGTAGGACCTAACGCCATATCTACTTACTTGGAATCAGCATTTCAACATAAGGCCCAGGTAATTAATGTGCTCTTTAAAATGTGGTAAGCGCTGACCTTGAGAATGGTGTTATGATTGTAAGGCTCTCAGCTACAGAAAGCACATCAATACTCTTGTGATATCTTGTGGCAAAAGGGAGCAAGAAGCAGTAGGTGTTCCCAACCTTAGCAAAGACCAAGTCTTATACGTCTTTGTCTCCAACATCACCTAACACAAGTACAGACAGACTCTGAGTACAAAAGATTCTGGATACTCATACAATGACTTCATCTGAACCCTTTACTTACAATCAGATTTAGAGAGCTCACCAAGTAATAAAGATATCACAAGGACATGTGATTTCTTCCATAGTATAAATGTAAGGGAGGTGCTGTGGAATTCTCAGAGACACAAAGTAGACGAAACGTGATCAAGGGCTGCAGGGGAGGAAGAGGGCAGGCGTTATTGCTTAATGGTTATAAAGTTTTTGATTGCAGTAATGAAAAGGTTTTAGAAATAGTCGTGATGATTGAATAACATTGTGAATGTAATTTAATCAATGCCACTGAATTGCACACTTACAACAGTTTACATGGTAATTTTTATATATCCATAAATATGATAAAAAATCTATTTTAGAAGAGAGGAGAGTTGCTACGGGTCAGGGGCATTGACTTGAAGACAATATTAGGTTTGGATCTGTAGGCCCGTATTCTGTAAGGCTCCAAGGCTGCCTCCCACCATTCCTGTGAGGTCTCTAAGGGGAAAGGCAAGGAAAGGATAAGCAAGGCAAAGGAGTATTTATTCCCAGCCAACTGGATGCTTAATGTTCATAGAAGGTTTTTTAAATGTCACAGGTCTTCCAAGGGAAGTGAAGAATGACGTTGTAGAGAGGAATCAGGTGGCTGGAAACTGGTAGAGTCTGTGCCAAAAGCTAGCAGAGATCCGGTCAAGGGCGAAGAAGATGCTCTAGGTAAAGACAATGGACTTGGGCTGACAAGAGCAAAGCAGGCTGGGCTTGGCAACGACTGGAGACGTTCCACCATGGGTCAATCTCACAAAACGACCTCGTGGTCATGAAAAGAAATAGAGCTACCATATGATCCTGCGATCTCACTCCTGGGCATGTATCTGGAGAAAACCACAGTTCAAAAAGATACATGCACTCCAACGTTCATTGCAGCACTATTTACAATAAGCAAAACACAGAAGCAACCTAAATGTTCATCAACAGAGGAATGGACAAAGCCGTGGTACATATACACAATGGAATGTTACTCAGCCATTAAAAAGAACAAAATAATGCCATTTGCAGCAACATAGATGAACCTAGAGATTATCATATTAAGTGAAATGTCAAAAACAAATATCATATGATGATACTGCTTATATGTGAAATCTAAAAAAAAAGGAATCATAATATTTGACCATAATAAATCCCCACAACACATTAGCACTAGTCTAAAAATTATTTCTTCCTTTCCCCTTTCACAGATAAGAAACTTTAGTTATGGCCTCCCAGCCACGGAGTGGCACAACCCAGACAAGCTGTCTTAGCTCCTGAACCCCGGTCCATTGCCCTCCACCATTCTGAGTCAAGCACCATGACAAGGACGTCCACCTGCTGCAAATTATTCATGAGAATCCCTCATTCCTTTGTCCGGGGACTTCTCACAAGATGCAATGACTGGCAGTTTGAAATCATCCATACAAGACCTTCATAGATTTTATTAAAGAGTAAATCTACTGACTAGGTAGAATATTGATCATAAATAAGTACATTTATTGGAGGCCTTAAAAGATTGTACTTTTATACCACAGCCAACCATTTCTCTAGCCTTTTGAAAGCTAGCAGTTATGGCCCAAGACCAAAGGGCCAGAACAAGCAAATGCATGAATCTGTTTAGTCTTCTTTTGTGAGGGATAGTCACGTGTTCATTGAAGTGAGACCATATGAGTCAATTATCTGTTGGCTGAGCAAAAACTGCCATTTAGAAATTCAGAAGTTACAGTTAAAACATGTGTGGAAATTCAAACGTGTTATCATTTACTTCTGAGGCTAATGATTACTACAGGGATAATCCTTTCATACCAAGGAAATCACTGTCTTACCTTCTGCAAAAATAATGGATACTTACCCAGGGGTGACCATTGGTTTGCCAAGGGCTGAGGGGTTCCTTGGACATGGGACTTTCAGTGCTGAAAGTTCCAGCTAACTGGGATGAGTTGGTCACCCCTGTGTGCACCTACTATGTGCCAGACACCACAAGGATGTGTAAAGAGAGTAAAATATGACCCTTTTCCTTAAAAAAAATTGCAGAGGTTCTTTTCGTCTGAATGTGTCTTTTTCTTTCCATTTCCATGTATATGACCTTCTCTCTCATCATTCAAAGGTATCTGCCCCGGCAAGGAAGTGGAGGGATGTGTGTGATTAGGACTCTTAAAGCGGAAATGCAAAGCGATAGAAAGGACATTTGGTATTCAGTCTTTAAATAATAATAATATAACAATAAATAATAAATACCAAAAAGAGAAATTTCAAGACAATATTAAAAGCCATACTTTGTGGAGTTCCCGTCGTGGCTCAGTGGTTAATAAATCTGACTAGGAACCATGAGGTTGCGGGTTCTATCCCTGGCCTTGCTCAGTGGGTTAAGGATCCAGCATTGCCGTGAGCTGTGGTGTAAGTTGCAGACGCGGCTCAGATCTGGCATTGCTGTGGCTGTGGCATAGGCCAGTGGCTACAGCTCCGAATGGACCCCTAGCCTGGGAACCTCCATATGCTGCAGGTGTGGCCCTAGAAAAGACAAAAAAAAAAAAAAAAAAAGCCATATTTTGTCAGGATGTAGCATATATTCCTTAAGCGACAATTAATATATCAAGAACATGGCCGACATGAACACTGGGTTTTTTCTAAGCAAGACAGAGAGTGTTAGGATATGACATGGTGGATGTTCCACCTGACAGACAGAGAAGTTGCTCATCTTTCTGACCCAGTGGAGGAAGGAGACTGAGGCAGGGGAGCAAGCAATGAGAGACATGTGCAGTGGAAGACATGGAGAACAGACTTGTGGTTGCCGAGGGGGAGGGAGTGGGATGGACTGGGAGTTCGGGGTCGGTAAATGCAAACTATGAGGTTTAGAATGGATAAGCAATGAGGTCCTACTGTACGGCCCAGGGAACTATATCTAATCTCCTGGAATAGACCATGATGGAAGATAATATATAAAAAAGAATGTACAGATATGTATGACTGGGTCACTTTGCTGGACAGCAGAAGTTGGCACAACACTGCAAATCAACTATACTTTAATAATTAAAAAAAAGAAACACGTGCAATGGGTCCCACCTCCAGAATTTCAAGATGGAAGACTAGGCAGTTTGAAGACTTTGCCGGACCACCCTGGCATCCCAGCCACCTGGCAAAGGGGAGCAGCCACATCAATTAGACTGGTGATTTAGCAACACTAGGAAGAGAAACAGCCCAAATTGGCCTCCTGAGCCCCCCTCAGCCCTGCCCCACCCTCAGGATAGAACAGACCCAGATGTCTTTGCATTCTTGGTGAGGAAGTTGGAACGCAACTGCACTGACAGCCCCAGGTGACCTCATGAGGTTAAGAGTTAACGTGGCAGAGCCACATGGACCATGAGGATGGACAGCCAAGCCGGGGGCAGGAAAGAGGGCAAGCAGTGTGAAAGAGAGAGAAAGAAAAGAGGGAGAAAACACATTCCAGATTCACCAGGGCAAGTGACCTGGCAACCATTCTGAATGATTCAGAGTAGCAGAACTGATCTTTGCCCACAGATCCAAGACCTCTTTCCCATGGCCACAGAGACACAGAAGTCTCTCTTCCCTACCAAACACCATCTTTGGGAGGAATAGGAGGTGAACGCTGAATAACTGAGCATTTACCAAAATGGACTGCTTGAAAGTGAAAGAGACAGTATAAGCGGAGGGGACTTGGATATAGTTTATGGCAAATAGAATTCTTTCTACCCCATCTCGCCCTCTCCTCTCTCTCTCAATCTTCTGCCCTGTGCAGGGGAGGCTTGTGAAGACTTCATCAATGATTGCAAACAAGGAAGCTTCTTTTCCTGCGTATATAAGAAGGGGTGTGACCAGTCAGAATGACCATCATTAATAAGTCCACAAATAAATGCTGGAGAGGGTGTGGAGAAAAGGCAACCCTCCTGCACTGTTGGGAATGTAAATTGGTGCAACCACTATGGAAAACAGTATGGAGGTACCTTAGAAAACTATACATAGAACTACTATATGACCCAGCAATCCCACTCTTGGGCATATACCCAGACAAAACTTTCCCTGAAAAAGACACTTGCACCCGCATGTTCACTGCAGTACTATTCACAATAGCCAAGACATGGAAGCAACCTAAATGTCCATCAACAGATGATTGGATTAAGAAGATGTGGTACATATACACAATGGAATACTACTCAGCTATAAAATAGAACAAAATAATGCCATTTGTAGCAACATGGATGGAACTAGAGACTCTCATACTAAGTGAAGTAAGTCAGAAAGAGAAGGACAAATACCATATGATTTCACTTACACCTGGAATCTAATATAAGGCACAAATAAACCTTTCCACAGAAAAGAAAATCATGGACATGGAAAACAGACTTGTGGTTTCCAAGGTGGGTGGGGGAGGGACTGGGCATTTGGGGTTAATAGATGCAAACTACTGCCTTTGGAATAGATAAGCAATGTGATCCTGCTGTATAGCACTGAGGACTATGTCTGGTCCCTTGTGATGGAGCACGATATTGTGAGAAAAAAGGATGCGTACATGTGCACATCACCTTGCTGTGCAGCAGAAAACTGACAGAACATGATAAATCAGCTATAATGAAAAAAAATAAAAATCATTGTAAAAAAAAAGAAGGGGTGTGAACATTTTTTTTGGCCCCACCTTGCAATTTGTAGGTCAAAAAAGATCACAAAAGGAACATGAACAGATTGAAAAGGAGGAATTATTTAAAGACAGATCATTTCATCACCTTGAAAATAAAGGTGCAGAACAGGGACATTTTAAGTGAGGAAGATTTCCCTGAAGCCCTTAGCTTCTCACTTCAGAGTGACAAACAACCCCCAGATTTCAGCGGTTCAGAACCACACACATGTATTTCTTGCTCTTGTCATCTAACTGTTGTGGGTTGGTGGGTCTCCGTTCACTGTACTGCTTCGGGGAATGGAAGAGCCACCGTCTGGAACTTTGACAGTCACTGCAAAGAGAAAAAGAGCTCAAGGGGGTCCCAGACCTGCCATGTAATGCTTCAGCCTTAAGTGCTAACAACCACTTAATAGTCACAACTCATTAGTTGGCGCTAACCCATGGTTCTACCCAACCACAAGGGGACCAGGAAGCTTTGCTCTACCATGTGCCTGGAAATATTTGGCAAACCACGTGGAAGGTGAGACTTTGTTATTTCCTTGTATCTTTCAACATTGGATGATTCAAAATCAAATTGGCTGCATGTATAAGCTTATTAATTGACTAAAGTTTTAATCAGTAGACAGTAAGGTCTTCCTCCATTCTGTCTCTGCTTCCGTTAGAGTTATCCTCCAGGAACTCCACAACCCCTCATGCAATCCCCCCTCCAACACCACCTGACCTGCCTGATCTGCCCAAACATGTCAGAATTCCCCCAGTGGACATCTTAGGCTCAAGCTGGGACTCCCTTCATCCTTGATCTTATTAATTTCTATTATTACACTTGAGAATAGTTATACAAACACATTTTTTTTCTAAAGTACTATATAAAATTGCATCATGCCCAAACAGGGACACATAAAAACAACATTCCAGAAGATGTGTCTATGATTTTCTTCATCCAAACACAGGAGTCTTGACTGGAAATTTCAGAGACAGTCTATCCAGTATGTCACTTGGAGGGGATCTGTATCTTAAGACGTTATCAGCACCCCAGAGAATAGTTGGGGACTCTGAGATGTATGTAACATTTATTCAGATCCCCTCTCTAAGGTCTGTGGAAGTTCAGAGCCCTCTTTGTTATTTCTGTGTCTTTCCAGAGCTTTCTCTCTCAAGCCCCCTCGTCAGTGCCTATATCTGCATCTGCTGTCAGTGCACGGACCCAAGTTACTCAGATTCAACCCCTTATCCAGCTTCCATAAGATACCCACTCTTAGCAGAGTTTATTTAAATTATATTAAATATCATTAACTTTAATGAATTTAATATTAACTTCAGTAACAACTATTCTTGAAATTCACTGAATATCTGTAAGTCACAGAATAAGATGAGAATACACCACTGCATTTGTCTTCCCAGGCTACTGTAACAATATAGCACAGGCTAGATGGCTTAAATATCAGAAATTTATTTCTCACGGTTTCGTTGGCTGGTGAGTCCAAGACCAGCATGCCGGCTCGGTCGGCGTGTGGTCAGAACCCTCCTCCCAGCTTTGCCGGCACCCACCTCCTTGCTGCGTCCTCACCTGGCCTTTCCTCTGTGCAACATCAGGGTAAAACGGGGGTTATTGAAAACAACCTACTTTCCCTAAAGAACTGGTCATAATTCCACTTCACCACAAGGTGGGAGTATTGGAGACTGTTGGGGCTTCCTTCCAGCAGCTAAAGCAAGAGTGGGAAAACAACACACTATTAAAACACAGCTAGAACATGATAACCAGCTCCCAGAGCTCAAACATAATACATATTTTCTCATAAAGCAGAACCTGCCAGGAGTACTTGATTTGTTTTATAGTCAGGTATGACATGATCAAGTGATGGAGCCATTTGCCAGGTCCAGAGCAGAGCTCTCAAAAAGAAGAGAAGAAACAACTGGGTTATATAAAAACAAGCAGCAATGGTAGGAGTAAAGAAGAAACTGTATGGGAAGTAAAAATGAAAAGATTTTACATGAACACTTGGGCCAATAAAAAGGGAAAAAACGAGAATCAGAAATTTAATCCCATTGTGTTGGAGAATCAACCTGTAATAAAGCCCAGTATAAAAACACCTCTGGAGGAGTTGCCGTGTGGCACAGTCGTTAACAAATCCGACTAGGAACCATGAGGTTGCAGGTTCGGTCCCTGGCCTCGCTCAGTGGGTTAAAGATCCGGCGTTGCCATGAGCCGTTGTGTAGGTCACAGACGCGGCTCGGATCCTGTACTGCTGTGGCTCTGGCATAGGCTGGTGTCTACAGCTCTGATTAGATCCCTAGCCTGGGAACCTCCATATTCCACGGGAAGCAGCCCTAGAAAAGGCAAAAAGACAAAGATAAATAAATAAATAAATAAAAATAAAAACACCTCTGGAGTCAGGTATGCTGCCAATTGTATCATTAGCTCCCTGTGGATTAAGCCAACAAGGATTTACTGAGTGTCTCCTGGACACCAGGCACAGGGTTAAAAACATTATGGGACAAGGTCAAAAGAACAGAAGGATTGTCCACAACACTGTGGAAGAGAATCCGCGGAGCACCAGGAAGCCTTCTCCAGGAAGGTGACATTTTCCGTTGAGCCCAGGGGAAGCTGGCCCGTGCTGATGAGTGAGGGTGGTGGAGCACAGGAAGGGGGCCTTGGACAGGTGCTGAGAGGCAGAAAATTAATCCAGATGGAAAGAGCAAATATCCAGAAGGAGTGTGAATAACTGTATCTGAGTAACAACATCCTATTCAGGAGACAGGGAGAAAGTGGCAGGAAAAGTGACCAGAAAGCCAAGCAGAGCTACGTCTGCCAAGAGAACTTGAATGCTGTGGGTGATAAAAACCAGTCAAGGCTTTCAGGCGAAGGATAAGACCCAGTTGGTGCTCTGGGAGCAGTCCAGAGGGTTGATGAGAGTAGAGAGAGAGTTGGAGAGGACAGTTAGGGTGTGTCTGTCCTGGCCCAGGCCCACAGTGACCTGGACAGTGAGGACAGAAAGAAGGTGCAGATTCAAGGAGGCCAGTAGGATGAAAAGAGAGCAGGTGCCAGAGCAAGTCATTTTCTAGCTCGTGAAGAAGAGAAAGGAACAGGCAAAGGAAGGGGAAAGAAGGCAAACCCGGATTGTTAAGAACAGAGAGACAGGCTCAAGCTGCGCCAGGTGGGGAGATGAACATTGCGGATTTGACCAGAAGAAAGACAGAGACTGTACAGGACAGGATTTACCTTGCTTAAAGAAAAGTCTGTCACCTGTCCCATCTCCTGAGGGGTACCCTCTAAGCCCCGGAATGAAGAGTCCTTATTTACCTGGGGGGCCTTGGCCCACACCTGACAGTCTGTGCTAATGATATAATCTGGGATGGGGGTCCTGGGGCCATGAGGAATCAACTTGACCTCAGGAAGGACACAGCCACATGGGCTGTCAACCATGTCTAGCTGACCAATCCCCAATTAAAAATGAGAGCGATCTCAGGGGCATTCCCCTGTTTGCAATACCTCATGAGTGTTGCCACATCTTTATTGGGAAAGTCAGTGCTATTCACCAGAGTCCACAGGGAGAGGAAAACTGAAGTGTCATGCCTGGAACACTCCCAGACACTGCCCCATGTGGCTCTTTGTCGATTTTTTTTTTTTAATTTTAGGGCCACACCTGCAGCATATGGAAGTTTCCTGGCTAGGGGTTGAAACAGAGCTACAGCTGCCAACCTACACCACAGCCACAGCAACATGGGATCTGAACTGCATCTGCGACTTACACCATAGTTCATGGCAACGCTGGATCCTTAACCCGCTGAGCATGGCCAGGGATTAAAACTGAAACCTCATGGATACTAGTCAGACTTGTTTCCACTGAGCCACAATGGGAACTTCCTCTTTGTCAATTCTAATCACTATGCTTTCACAGTAATAAACTACAACTGTGAGTATACCAGCTTTTGAGTTCTGTTTTTCTAGCAAATCACTGGAACTGGGAGTGGTCTTAGGACCTCCTGAACTGCAAAGGTAGAAGACACACAACACCAACTACAAACTGGAGACCAGGTCAGAATGAGGATAATCATGACAGTGACCTGGCCCTGTGCCAAGAGCTTAACAGATGTTATCTTTTATAATCCTCAAAACAACCCATTAAATAGGAATAATTACTTCCATGTTATAGATGAGACTGAGGTTCACAAGTGTGTCCCCACTGATAAATCAAGCACCTTGTGGTTAGGAGTCTAACCAGGTCTAACTGCAGAGCAGATGTTCCAAACATCAGGCATAAAATAAAGTAGAAGGGTAAATATTTTAAAATATTTTAAAATTTTGCTTTGTTTTGTAGCCCCCATACTTCTTTGTACCTGTGGATTCTTCCCCTGCCTTTAAGCAACAGGTAAAACATTCAGTATTTATGAGCTCAGGGAAGAGATGCCTCTGAAGAATGAAGGCAGAACAAAAGAATCAATTTTGAGTGTTCAGTTTTTAAAGCCTAACCCCCAGCAAAAGGAGTTCCTGTTGTGGTTCAGCAGTAACGAACCTAACTAGTAACCATGAGGATGAGGGTTCGATCGCTGGCCCCACTCAGTGGGTTGAGGATCCAGCATTGTCACAAGCTACAGCGTAGGTTGCAAACATAGCTTGGGTCCTGTGTTGCTGTGGCTGTGGTGTAGGCCGGAAGCTACAGCTCCAATTCAACCCCTAGCCCGGGAACTTCCACATGATGCAGGTGCAGCCCTAAAAAGCTAAATCCCAGCAAACGATTCAGAAGAATGCATGGTGAGGACAGATTATGCTTTGGTCTCACTGAGACCTTACAAAGCTTGCCTGGTCTGGGGTAAGGACAGAGTTGGGGTGCAAGGACTTTGGGTCCTGCCACCACCCCTGCCAAATTGGTGGCAGTAGCTAAACCCCCAAGAAATTAAAAAAACCCAAGAGCAAGTGGACTCCAAGCTGGGAAGGTGTGGGAGCAGAAGAAATGTCCACATGGTGGGTAGATATGCCGATGAAGCAGAGCACAGAGTCCCCAAAGCCTCGCCGGGGAGCTCTCTGCTATAGAATGTTCTCATTTCACAGAGGGCCAGGGGGCAAAGAGAGACTCGGGGTCAGGAAAGAGAGGGGAAAGAGCAAGGGAGAAAGGACTGAAGACAGACAGAAGTGTCACACAAGGGATGACAGTGTTGTGCTCCACTGTTCCTTCCACGACTGTCCTTGGAAGTCAGCAACCCTCCCGGAGCCTAGACGCATCTCCAAAGATGCCCAAATGGACTGAAATAACATTTCCACACCTGAACTTAACAGAGGCTCAAAATCCTAAATAGATTCTGTTGTAGAGAAGCAAATAAGCTACATTTCTTGAACTTAGAATCTTGTCTGCTGCCTGGGGGGCCCCATGCCTGAGGAGTGGGTGGTTGGCCCCAGGGATTCAGCACAAACTGGTAACATGGGCTGCATGGTGCCTGGTGAAATGCTTCTCGGCTGCTCTGTGGGAGCAGATGGCTTCTCCATGGGTGATCCCCTGGTGGTAACACTCCTTATTTAGTCTTCCAGGTCCTGGAGGGTGTTCCTTTCTGCTTTCTCAGAAGAGGTTCACAGTGACTTCTCTGGTGGGACATCTAGGAGGACACCTGCCCAGCCCCATCTGTGATGGCAGCGTTCAGTGTTAGGAAGGATAGAGACAGCTTCCCTGAAGAGGACTGGGGTGGGGGTTTGGAAGAGCCCTGGACTGGGGGCCAGGAGCCTTGGGGCTGCCATCCAGGCTCTGCCATCATCGGCAGTGACCTTGGGCAAGCAAGTCAACCTCTCTTAGCTTCGTGTCCTGTCTTAAAATAGAGGCCATTATTTCTTCACTGCTTAGTCACAGGAGTTAAGTGAGGAAGGAATGAGGTCAGGAACTGAAAAACAGGTCTAAGGACCAGAGAATAGCTTGATGTGGTCCCACTGTCCTTGCCTTTCTTTCTTCTCAGCTTCTTCGAGCGGAGCTTTTGGGGCTCCATCTTGCTTTTTGGAATATGCAATAACCTCAGTTGTGGAGGAAAGTACTACAACGTGGTCCCTGCCCTAAAAGAGCCCGCCACCTTACCACTCCCCTGCTGGACTCAGAGCAAGCTCCAAACTCCTTCCAGGGTCTATACCACATACCATGGGACCTGACCCTGCATCTCTCTCCAACCTCATCACCTGGGGGATCACTTTGCTCATTCAGCTCTCCCACACCAGTGTTCATACTGCTCTCAAATGTTCGAGTCTGTTCCAGCCTCAGCCTTGCCGTTCCCTCTGTCCCAAATGATCTTCCCTCAGGTTAACTCACTTTCTTTGGGTCTCTGAGTAACATCAGTGCCAAAAGCTTCCTCCATTCCATTCTCTCGGCTTGCTCATCTTCCAGTACTCAACTTGAACATGGATCACATTCAAATTGGACCATCCTGTCTCCTCTCCACACACCCCCAGCACACACACACACACACACACACACACACACACACCCTCCACCCACTTCTCGGATATAAAACCCAACCATTACAATTCAACCCCATTAACAGCAGAATGACTGAGTTTTAGGAAACAGCTCTCATCTGTCTTTACCTTAGTCCTCCCTGTATTGTCCCCTGCTCACAGTCCTCCCTGGGGATTTAAATACTTATAAAGAGAAGTTTTAAAAGAGCAATGGTGACTAGTAGGCTTCCAGATGGCTCAGAAAAGACAGGCCAGTTCCCATCCCAGTGATATGATGAGCTCTCTAAATCACATTCACTCACTAGGCTTCCAACCCCTCACCTGCAAAACCCAAGGGCTTTAACCAAAGGGTCACTAAAAAGTCTGAGTTCTGGTAATGCCTTTACAATCAGAACACAACCAACCATTTGGCTTCTTCACTTACATTTCCTTGTCCTCCATGCCACTTAGGATTCATCAAATCTGAAGTCACTTGTTCTTTTCTACAATCGAGACCTAGAAGGGAAGCTGGGCAAGTTACTGACGAGGGAAAAAACTGCCCTGGTTTACTCAATCATCTCTGCCTGATATTGCTTTTCCAACCACGCGATGGAAGCCTGTTTCCCTAGCCCAGCAATTTTCTTTGCTTCCAGGTTCAATGAAACAAAAGAATTTTCCTTCACTAAATTAGGGAAGGGTTTGGATTCCAGACAGATCTTCTGCATACACATGGCTCCATTTGAAAGACTTGCCTATTGTTTTTGGAAGCCCTAAGAAAATCAAGCATATGCTCAACTTTTTTTTAATAGTCTCGTGAAAATGAGTCAGTTTATAGTGTATTTTGAACTGAGTTCTACATTCCTGTGGGCTTATAGCTCTTGAAATTGGTTAAAATCTAGCTCTAGAATGAGCTGAGTAACTCAAAAAACTCTGATGCTGATTTCTAAAAACCAGAACCTGAGTCTCGCAGACCTGAGCTGTTCCATCCTGATGCCACAGGGACCTTCCCAAGGACATTTCTAAGCTCCTCCCAGGCTCTGGGTCAGTTAATGCAGGAAGAGCTGGGAATGGAATGCCTGGGGCTCCTCATGCCTCCCTCTCTCTGTGTGGCCTTCCTGCCCCAACATGTGGCTCCAGGACTCCAGTCATGAATGCCCAAGGCCCAAGTCCCAAGAGACAGTGCCAGGCAGAAGCTATATTGCCTTTGGGGACCCACCCTGGGAGACACCATGCAGAGTCAGTTCTGCCATCATCTTGTGAAGGAAAACTGTTGCCTCCATATGGCAAACAAAGGATTTGCAGCCATTAAGCCATCAACACCCTGAGGCAACTCGGGATGGAGACAACTAGGCTGCCCACTGCCAAGCCCTCGGCCACTACAGCCACCCCCATCAGCGCACCCTGAGGGGACACAAGATGGAAAAGAACAGGATACTGGCCTTCGGTGGCTAAGATGCACAGCAAAGGGATGATTTCAATGAGCCCAGACTCCTGCATCTTCCATATGTAGAAAAATGTTAAATTCTTAACCCGATACAAGCCCTACAAGTCTGGAGAAGTTATTCAACTTCTATGAGCCTCAGCTTCCTTATCTGTAAAATGGTCATGATAGTAACTACCTAGAAGGGTCACCTTGACCATTAAAAAAATTTTAATGCATTTAAGGGGCATAATACATATATACTTAATACATAATAAATGATCAAAAATGTTAATTTTCTTTCTTCTTTCCCATTATCTATCAAAATCACTATAAACATGGAGTATTTTATTCAAATCTTTGTTATTGAAGCTTAATACTATCACAAGTATATTTCTGTATTCCATATTTTATTTAGTATATGTCATTAATATTTTGTTATACTCTTCATAAACATGATTTTATGACTCTGTAATGCTAATGAACATATCATAATTAATTTGCTATTAGTAATTAAATATTTCACCTATATTTAGAGAGAGAAGAAAATTTTGTGAATAGTCTTTTTTCATTTTATTTATTTATTTATTAATTTATTTATTTGTCTTTTTGCCATTTCTTGGGCCTCTTCTGCAGCATATCAAGGTTCCCAGGCTAGGGGTTGAATCAGAGATGCAGCTGCTGGCCTATGAGGGCCACACCAACGAGGGATCTGAGCTGTGTCTGCAACCTACACCACAGCTCATGGCAAAGCTGATCCTTAACCCACTGAGCAAGGCCAGGGATCGAACCCGCAACCCCACGGTTCCTAGTGGATTCGTTAACCACTGCACCGTGATGGGAACTCCCCTTTTTTCATTTTAAATAATTTCCTTACAATATATTTTCAGAAAAGAAATCATTGTACCAAGGAGTAAAATAAAGCTTTTGCTATATATTGCCAAATTCCTTTCCAATATTTCATTTTTATATATGAATTGGTTTTACAATTAGGTTTTTGTCTATTACTTCTGAAAAATTGTGGGCTTCTTGAGGACAGAAGTTGTATGTATCCTGTAAACCCATCCCCCTTACAGTGCCTGACTATAGGATATGTTCGAATAAATAGTCCTGAAAGTAATAAAAATGATAATTTCTATTCATTTTCCCATCAGTATAGGAATGTCTGATTGTTTCATTGCATTCTTATTATGACTGCATATACTGAATATACCAAGACTGAGGGAAAGGGGTGGTGGATCCAGAGGACAAATTTCTAAAGCTATGTCATGACCTTTCTAGAAGCCCTGGGCTATTTCAAAACTTCTTTAGAAGGGTCGGCAGAACCCAAGTTTCTGACTTCTTATTCAATGTCTATCTTTCCCAACTTATGCACCTTGGCAAAAGCACACACTTAGAAACAGTCTTTGACTATCAACAAAAGAACGAACTTTCTGAAAAATGCTTATATAAGTCTCTATTGCTGTGTAACAAACCACCTCAAACCTTAGTAACTTAAAAAAGCAATCATTTATTTAGTTCATGATGGTTCAAGTCAATAATGTTTGGCCTGGGCTGAGCTGACAGCTCATCTGGTCCAAACCAAACTACTCATTTAACGGCAGACAATTACCTGGTCAGCTGCTGGCTTGGTTAAGACTAGCTGATGGAAGATGGCTCCTCTCACCCTCCAGCAAGCTGGCGCACGCTTGCTGCACGGCATCAGGAAGGTTCCAAGAAACACAGAGTGGCACTGCATCACGTCTTGAGGCCTCAGCTCAGACCTGGCACACCATCACTTCCACGCCTTTCCACTGGCCAAACCATGTCACAGGCCAGGCCAGATTCAAAAGCTGAGGGAATAAACTCCACCTCTTACTTAGACAAAGGCGCTGCAAAGGCACACAGGACAGGAGGCTGATGCAGGAAAAGAAAGGATGAAGAATGTAGCCATTTTGCAATTATCATTGTTTCCCTAAGTGTTAGAATGAATCAGTCTACCAGGTGGATTACTTAATCTTGTCCAATTGGAACTTGAAGACTATTATTATCATCTTCTTTTCTTTCTGCCTTTTCTAGGGCCACTCCCGCAGCACATGGAGGTTTCCAGGCTAGAGGTATAATTGGAGCTGCAGCCGCCGGCTTACACCACAGCCACAGCAACGCAGGATCTGAGCCGCGTCTGCAACCTACTCCACAGCTCACAGCAACCCTCTGAGCAAGGCCAGGGATCAAACCCGCACCCTCATGGTTCCTAGACGGATTCATTAACCACTGAGCCACGACGGGAACTCCAGAACTTGAAGATTATTGACCTCCAATAATTTACATAGCTCCCCAAAGAATTAAAATATTTAAAATGGTGTTGCCTTGGCTAATTGTTCTATAATCGGCACTTTAGGCATAATGAGCAAGGACCATCAATTTTTAGATGGAAGATGAGTCTCAAGGAAGCTTAGCCAACAGGGAAGCTGATAGACCCAACCATCCCCTAAATCTCTCCAGGTTTTATCCTCAGCACAGAGCTCATCTCTTTACTTTCAGTGAATAGAAGCCACAATTTCATTCATTTCTAAACTGTGCTGCATCGTACAGAAACACATTGTAAGGATTGGGGTGGGGGTAAAATTAGAACAGAAACCGTCACCAGTTCATTTTCACCTACCCTGGTTCAGGCAATGGTGCTTTGAGTCAGGCTCTGCAGCAACATTAATAGCCTGGATTTGTGCCGAGGCCTCGCAGAACCCTCCAGCGGGCTCAGCTGTGCTCACTCTAACTTGGGATCAATGAGATATGCTTTCAAGAGGCAGAGGGAGACAAATCCATCACCCCGCTCTGCACACTCTACTGGCTTGAAATTCCCCTAATGGAAAACCAAGCCGTTCCCTTCACAGTGAGAAATCTGTTTTAAAGTGTGAACCACTGGAGCTTTAATTATTATTATAACAATTATACTATGCATTATATAATTATGCATCTGTATATAATATGTATATTCCTTTATTGGGAGACCACAATTCCATTCATTTCTGAACTGTGCTGCATCATACAGAAACACATTGTGAGGATGGGGTGGGGGTAAAATTAGAACAGAAACTGTCACCAGTTCATTTTCACCTACCCTGTTTCAGGCAATGGTGCTTTGAGTCATTTCTTTCACAGTAGAAATCTGTTTTAAAATATAAGCCACCAGGACTTTCATTACTGTTAATTTATTATAATTATTGTTACACTAATTATACAGTATATTGTAGAATTACGTATCTCTGTATTAATATATATTCCTGTCTGTAAAATGTATATTTGATGGTTAATCTTTGAACAACGTGGGGGTTAGGAGCACCAAGCCCTGTGCAGCCAAAAATTTGTATATAACTCTTGATTCCCCCAAAATATATCTACTAATATCCTGCTGTTGACCAGAAGACTTGCCAATAACATAAACAGTCTCAACACATATTTTGTATGTTACATGTATTCTTACAATAAAGTAAGCTAGAGAAAAGAAAATATTATCAAGAAAATCAAAAGAGAAAATGCATTTACAGTGCTATACATTATTTACGATGCCATTAATTTCATGTCATCCGTCTACAAGATGAATCGTCTGTCAGTACCTACATCAATATCATCTTATATGATACAAAACACTGTAGATGTTAACATATTACTAACACTGGGTATCCAAAATGAAAAGAATGTGAAAAAATTCATATTTATTTACAGGTATAACGATTCATGCATTGATAATAAAGAAGCAGCAATGCAATTCCTTTATGGCAGCCAACCTATACATAATGAATACATCATAGAGTTCCCATCGCGGCTCAGCCAAAATGAATCTGACTAGGAACCATGAGGTTGCGGGTTTGATCCCTGGCCTTGCTCAGTAGGTTAAGGATCCAGCATTGCCTCAAGCTGTGGTATAGGTCGCAGATGCGGCTTGGATCTGGCACTGCTGTGGCTGAGGCATGGGCCAGCAGCTGCAGCTTGGATTCAGTCCCTAGCTTGGGAACCTCCATATGCTGTAGGTACAGCTTTAAAAAAAAAAGAAAAAAAAAAACTACTTGTGATGTTAGGATGATAATTCAGCATTTCCAATTATAAGAAAGAGAGAGAGGAGTTCCCGTCGTGGCGCAGTGGTTAACGAATCCGACTAGGAACCATGAGGTTGGGGGTTCGGTCCCTGCCCTTGCTCAGTGGGTTAACAATCCGGCGTTGCCATGAGCTGTGGTGTAGGTTGCAGACGCGGCTCGGATCCAGCATTGCTGTGGCTCTGGCGTAGGCCGGTGGCTACAGCTCCGATTCAACCCCTAGCCTGGGAACCTCCATATGCCGCGGAAGCGGCCCAAAGAAATAGCAAAAAGACAAAAAAAAAAGAGAGAGAGAGAGAGAGAGAGAGAAATACTGTATGGTAATGTAATTCTTTGAAAGCAATTATAAAACCATGCAATAATTATAAGTAATGTGTTACTAACATTTTTAATTTTATATTATCACTCATCCTACGTCTATGTCAGGATAGGCTAGTATCTACATATATTTTACGAGTTCATGACATACTTTTTTTCTTAATCTTTTTGATATTTCTAGGCTAAAGAGTTCATATGAGAGTTTTTTCAAACTTATCTCCAAAAAAATTTTCCAACATATTTATTGAAAAATGTCTGCGTTAAGTGAACCACCAGAGTTCAAATTCATATTGTTCAAAGGTCAACTATATATGTTACATTACATTATGTAATATATTACATAATTATAAAATAGATAATAAATCTATGATAAAATAATTTGACTATAATACTTTTTTTTTTTTTTTTTGTATTTTAGGGCCGCACCTGCAACATGAGGAAGTTCCGGGCTAGGGGTCGAATTGGAGCTACAGCTGCCAGCCTATGCCACAGACACAGCAATGCAGGATCCAACCCACGTCTGTGATCTACACTACAGCTTATGGCAATACCAGATCCTTTTCCACTGAGGGAGGCCAGGGATTGAACCTGCATCCTCATGGATACTAGTCCGATTTGTTTCTGCTGAGCCACACACAACAGGAACTCCATAATGATTTTTTTTTTTTTTTTTTTTTGTCTTTCTAGGGCCGCATCTACAGCATGTGGAGGTTCCCAGGGTAGGGGTTTAATCTGAGCTACAGCTGCCGGCCTGCGCCACAGCCACAGCAACGTGAAATCCGAGCTGCATCTGCGACCTACACCACGGCTCACAGCAAGGCTGGATCCTTAACCCACTGAGCAAGGCCAGGGGTCAAACCTGCAACCTCAAGGTTCCTAGTCGGATTCATTTCCACTGCGCCACGATGGGAACTCCATAATGAATTTTTTAATGGACAAAATACATGAAACATTGGACATCAGGCAATAAAGCACAATGATCCCTGAGAGATGGGAAACAAATGACGAGAGCCCCCAGTTGTCCCAGGATATTGGCTTGGCCATTGGAAAAGATTCTGTGCTTGATTAGCGATGTCTGACCTGGGCTGGGAGAGGGCCGGTAACAGCTCTCAACCATATATTTCCCATTCCCTGTGTGACTGTTAAAATCTTTGCCCTTTCCTACCTTCTTACAGACTCTGACCTTCAGGACACCTGACTTTATGTTAATACTACTTTATCTTGACAATGAACAAAACATTTACCTGCACTGTATCATGCGTGCCTCATAATTATCCAGAACATCAGCCACATGCCTTCAGCTTCAGGTAACAGAAATGCAGATTTGAAATGGCTTAAACAATAAGGGGACTTATTTTCCTGGTGTCAAAACATCTGGAAGTAAGGCAGTTTCACAAATGGATAATTCGGTTCTTCAACAACATCCTCAAGGACCCAGGACCTTCCCATCTTTCTCCTCTGCCACCCTCTGCTGATCAACCTTGGATCTCAGGGTCCAAGCTGCCTGCCGCATGTCAGGACACTACCTGGGAATAATACAGTCTTCCCCCAAAGGGACACCATTCCTGAGGCTGTTTCTCGGTCCCTGTGGCTGCAGAGTAGCAGAGCAGCCCCTCAAACCTACATCTGACTCCAGGGCCAGTGCTGTTTTCACTCTTCCAAGCAGATTTTCAGATGATCCTGCTTTGGTGACGGCTAATGGCCTTGGTGACTTGTTGACTTACTTTCACCAGGGAATTTAACATAGTAATTACTGGGTTTGACTTCTCCCATAGAGGAAGTTTAAATTTAGCTTCTACCTGTAATTCTCCTCTGTGATTTTGGAGCAAATCTATTCAACATAACATAGAAAACACTAATCGTGTCACACAGTTTGGGGATAAACTAATTATCTGTTACTGCGGCTGCAAATGCTGAAACATACCTAATTATCGAGCTTGAGAAATACATACTTTGTTTATGACTGTGACAGAGAGCCCAGCATGGCAGGGCTGCTCCTGGCAAAGGAGAAACAGGTATCCTTGTTCAAGCTGGCAATTTATTATGATGACAAAGCAATATTCTTGTGCCCTGCTGTAATGTAAAACCAAGCAAAAAAACAAAAACAGAAAATGTATTAAGTAATTAAATGCCTCTCAGAACCAACTGTTACAGCCAACACTTGGGAGATGATATAAATGACATAGATGAGTGGTCAAGAACACAGACTCTGGCACCTCCCTGGCTGGGTGTGAACCCTGGCTCTGGCCCTTATTGGTTGAACAATCTTGGCCAAGTTGTTTAACTTCTCTATGCCTCACTTTGCTCATCTGGGAAATGGGACCAACAAGAATAATATTTTCTATCTGACAGCGTATGTAAAGCTCAGAGAACTGTCCAGGGCCCACTGTAAGTGGTAGATATTATTATTTCATTTTGTTATCCCTTTTATTTAAATGTTTCTTACCACTCTGTAGGAAGGCTGAAGCTGAGATAAAAGTAGCCAACCCCTAGAGCGGTGATACAGGTGACAGGAGATGACTGGGAAGCCCTCAGTTAATGGCTGCAAGAGCGTCCCCAAGGAGAGACCGAATGAGGAAGTGACTCAGCAGGTCACCCAGGCAAGCTACCCAGGGGAGAAGGCCGTGTGAAGACACAAGCGAAGATTAATGCGATGTAGCCCCAAGCCAAGGAATGCCTGACACCACCAGAAGCTAGAAGCAGAGACGGATTCTCCCCTAGAAACTTTAGAGGGAACACAGTCCTGCCACCACCTTGATGTCAGACTTCTGGCCTCCAGAACAAATTCCTATTGTTTTAAGCCATCCAGTTCGGGGTAATGTGTTACGGCGTCTTGGAAAGACAATAAAGGGCCTAATAAATGTACACTATGGCTACTACCTTCTGTCTTTCTTTGTCCCTAAAGAGTTGGACAACCTTCTCCTGCCTAAGGAGGACAAACTTCTGTGTGGTGCCCAGGCTGGAACACAAAGAAAAAGGTTCACCTGGAGTGGCCTGGGTCCCTGTTCCTGCCCCACCTCCAACTCCTCCCACTGGGCAGGGTTCTGTCCTCTGTCACCTTTGTGCCAGGGTCTCTGATGCTGGCAACACACCCTGAGCCAAGAGATTCCGAGCCACGGCATAAAGCAAATGAATGTCAGTGAGATCCCAGATTGTTTTGTCACATACACTTTGCAATATGACAAGTAGGCGTCCAAAATATGCTCCAAGAGGGGAGAGCAAGAAATTTTCCAAAAGCCTACTTGGCAGCCCAAGGCACTTTGCTGAATCAAGTGTCAGTCTTGTTGCTGGCTTCGCTCCTCCTGCCATGTGATGCTGTGTCACTCAGGATGCAGAGTGCCAACTGAGGGCCACCGGGAAAAAAAAAAAAAAAAAGCTGCTCTTGGTGGTGGTGGGGAAGCATCAGCCTGATTCTATTGGCTGCTTTTGGATTTTTCTAGATGACATCATAATAATAGCTCTACTCCTATAATCATAAAAATTACAACAATCAGTCGCTGTTAGGTACATCCCTGTGTGAGGGGTAAGACAGTCATGTGCCCTTCCTTCCATCTTTACAATAATTGCATGAGGTGGGAATTATTATTATTATCTCTCTGTTGCAGAGAAGCAAACTGAAGACGAAGGACCTGAAACAAGTTGCCCAAGATTCTGTTTCTAGGAGGTGGTAGAAGTGAGGTTCCAACTCTCCTCAGCCCGTCTATACGGCTGGAGAGGTGAGCATTGGACAGTCACTTGGTTCAGGCATTTTCCATCACATTTTATGGTTTGTCAGAATAAGGACCAGAGCACCCTCATTTCCAGAGAGAGTAACGCTCCTATGGCGGGCACACGTCCGCGGACTGGCTATTCCAGGCAGCAGGTACGTGGGTACGATGGCTAAAATTCGGGGAACTTAGGTAGCTCCCACACAATTACTGAGGGAGAGGAGACTGGGTTTGCTCCCTCTCCCACCTCTTTTCCTAAAGCCTGGCATCTACAGAGGCTAAAGTAACAGAAAGTCTTTTGTCATGTAACTCAGGGCGAGGGAGGAGATTAACATTCTTTTGGCGCAAGGTAGTACAAAAGAAATGCTTGCCACAGGTTACTATATGTAGTCGAAAGGGTTTAACTGA